>NC_136250.1:6455000-7787500 GCF_053564925.1 Oryzias latipes | reverse complement strand
GAACATGTTGACATGTTTTGCATGTGGGCATTGTTGGAACCCACAGGCATGTTTGTGGCATTTAGGTGTGTGTGTGGACAGACCCCGCCCCCATTTAGATTTCTATCACTTATAAACCTGACTGTAATGATTGTCAACATCCAGCAACTTGTTGTCTTATGCTGCTTCACGGTTCTACCCTCCCCTCCTCTTTAATCCCACCCCCACCCCCCGGCTCTCTCTTCTTCCCTTCTTTTCTTTTCCATCCGGTCCAACAAAAGACTGTTACAGATTTGAGTTAGATGAATAAAGTTTAGCCTAAATTACAAAAGGGGTTTTTTAAATATACACCTAGTGTATCAAACATTTCATAACCCCTATTGTAACAGTAAAAATATATCCAACGCAAGAAGCTTTCAGATCTCATCTGTCTGCTCAGCTGTTGGACAGGACACGTAAAAAAAAAAGGATTGTTTTAATGGATCTTTCTTAGTCAAAGTTACAGCTGAAAATTCAGATGAGCATTTGGCAAAAGAAAAAAGATTCTTCTTCTCCATCAGTTAACATCAATGCTTTGTACTTATTATGTTTTTCTTTTGCAGAGGTCATGTAAAATTATTTGTTATCAATTATCTTTCTACCCCCCCCCCCCCCCCCCCAAAAAAAAAAAAACCAACAACATTTTTTACCTTTATGGAAGTAATGGACACTAAAAAGCTTTGTCTGAGTTGTGTGGAGAGTCAGACGAATTCCTTTTTTTTTTCTAAATTGTTTTTATTGGATTTTAGTGATATGAAACAATGTATGCATCCACCCCCTCCTTTTAACACATTGAAACAAAAAACAAAAAAATGAACTCCACAAAATAAAAAAAACTCCAGACGAATGCATTTTTAACCGTTTTGATGCTAAACTTGATGAAAAACAAGAAGCTTAATTAAAAATATGAATTGCCTTTCCCTTGGATTATACTGTACTCAAAATTATCTTCCCAGTGAAATAAGTGCATTACCTAAACCATATACAGTACACGAGTTGCTTATCTATGTAGGGAGTTTCCACCAGTGAGGTTAGCTATTGACTTGAAGCTTCGGGTTTCCAGAGTTGTCGGCTTGCCCTTTGACCCCCTCCTAAAGCTCTAATACAAAGAGTACAGTGAGCTCACTAATTCTATCCATACATTGTTGAGAAGGCGGACTGGAGGCCAGACAGATAACACAACCTGAAAGCGCTCAAGTCGACTGTTTGAAGAGCGTCTCTCAAAAAAAGAATGTGGTTTAACATATGTTGCTTGTCCATCAAATCTGGTTTTCTATTTCCTTCACCGGTTCGTTAGTGATACACGGGTCTCAGGTTTTTTTCTTTCTTTGTTTGTGATGTCCAGATGCTGCAGGCATTCCTCATTCTTGTTTAGTAAGAAAAACCATGTGAACTCTAAACAATACAATGGGTCATGAAGGGCAGGTGTCGTGTCTCACATGACATGTTTAACAATTCCAGGTCTCCTTTAGTGAGGAGTTTGCAAACCAATATCAGGAACCCACCCCTGATTGTTAACACAACACTAAAATAGTAAACGGGGGTTTCTAATTCAAACAGCAGAATCATCAGGGGGGAAAACTGACTTCATCTACCGTGCACATACTCAAACTCTAAATAGCTCCCTTCATGGCACGCCTAGTTTGGTGACTGTCGATCCAAACCCAGGTTACGAATAACTTGCTCCGCAATCCAATGCTCGGAGCAGGCTCTGGGGTTAGAGGTGACGCACTTTGACAGATTCCCCAACACAGAGAGCGTTTCATTGGGCAAAGGGGCGTTCACCGCCAAGTGTCAAACGGCTGTGTCAAGTGGCTCTGTGCAGAAAGATAAAAAATAAACTATTTCCGGTTTGATTCGAAATTAAAGCTCACTCTTTTATTCTTTTACAAACAAATCCCACATTTTAAAGTCAGTTCGGGTCTATGATAAAAACTCGAGGTGAAGTATAATTTTTTTTCCATAAATAACTTGTATTTCAAAGGCTCACTGTGTCAATGTAACACTGAAGAAGTTTTATTTTGAAAATGCAAAGAAGAAATGAAGATCTTACTTCCGGAAGCTTGACCTAATTTCACAAACTGAACGCCCTGTCTTGACTTCGCCGCTGCTGTATTATATAACTTTAACTTACTCATGGCTTTAGCGAGCAAGAAGCGAACGCTGCGCCTCTGATCTGACGAGTAACGCGGATTAATCCCGGGAAGCTCTAGCAACTGACTCTTCGATTACTTTTTTTTTTTTTTAATTCTGCCGGTGACGCGCATGAAAAGTTGTTGACGGATCCGCGAGACGGCGCACAGACACAGCAGCGACATTGTTGCTCGAAATACCGCAGAGACCGTTTCCCAACCGTATGGAATGGAGAAGGGCACCGCTGCGCATTCTCTAATAATTCACAACCTAGCTTAAGTGTTTGAAGTGTCTTCGTATGAGGGAAATTGCGTCATTCCTCTCACTTTATTTGCCCTCCCGAAACTTGGGCTGACGGAAGATGACCTAACCCCCGGAGTGCATGTTTTTGTCACAACAGGTGAGGTAGGTTCTACTTTTTTCAGGTGGAGGGACTTATCTGTTTTTGCAGAATTTTACAAAACTGGTGGCTGTAGTAGGCCGACAACAAGCGACCTCTAGTCTATACAGTGCGACTTATCGTATGGTACAGTCTAAAAAATAAAATATCGCGCTACACGAGAACCGATCTTATATGAGTTTCCAGCTAGCAAGAAGATACGAACTTATCAGTGGTAAGTCGGTTCCCCTGGCTGTAGTTTTGGTGGGTGCGAAAGTGTAGTTTCACATGCTAGCCAACAGGCTGCACTAATTCTGTAGTAGTTTTGTAAGCAAACTAAAGGTGGCGGGGGATATTTTTATTTTATTTAAGCTCTTTTGAAACAACTCATTTAAAAAATAAAGCCGCTTAAACGTAACCAGCTTCTTTACCGCTACTCGCGGATTATTTAATTTGGTGAAACAAGAAAAATTAGTTCCGTTTAAAGTTCGCAACCCGTAAAATAAAGTCGCCTAATTTTTTTATTCACATAAAACATTTATTATGAGACTACTAAAGCGCCCCAGTGCTGTTGTAGGACTTTAGTGCGACTCGCCGCTCACAGAAATCGGCGCTATGAGCTGCTGACTAAATGAAACCGATCGGACTGATCACAGCTGAACCACTATGTTCACATCCGCGGTAACACGGCGGGGCTACTCTAACCGACACTAGAAGCCTGACTAAATAGTCTAGTTTTATGCTTTCTTATTTTTGATTTTGCTGTAAAGTTTTGATTTGTGAATTTGCATCGTCTCTCACACGGAGGCAGATTGTCCTTGCCTGCAGCAAATGCCCAGAGGCCTCAGAGTAGGTTAATCTCTTAGATGTCAAACTGTAAGAGGAGCAATCTTGCAAAGCAAGTTATGCCTGGACTTGTCTGTCAATTCTAGCTAGTTTAGCAAAAAAAAAAAAAAGAAGCCAAAAAGTCAATTAAATACCCCTAGGACAGTATTAATCTGTCTGATTGCTATATGGTCTCTCTTTTGTGCTTCTAACTGTTTCAGATTCAGATCATCCACCTGAGTGTGGATGTACAAGGGGTCTGTTGATCATGGCTGCTGTTTTTACTTCGTCCATTTTTTTCTTTCTTTTTTTCAACGGCAAGATGACTTGATTTGAAAAGTATAGCCTCAGTTAATGCAGAAAAGAGGATTGTACTGTTGAACTGTTCCATGACATTTTTCATGCAGCTGTTGCCACCTGTTGCTTTGTATAATCTGTTTTTTTAATGTACTTTACGGTTTATTCCTCTTAAGTGCTTTTTGTGTTGTACTTTGCTTGACTTTTTTTTCTTCTTTCTTTTTGTCTCTGCCTCCCCACTGACATTCTCAGAATGAAGAAATGGATCAAGGGGAACTGAAGCTCAATGGTAATCAAGGCGGCAGCCTTTCATATGGCGAGATAAGACCCGAAGCATGCAGAGATACTGGTGACTCATCTGATTTACTCTTCCAGTCCGCGATGCATCTGCCCGGTTCCAGTTCTGTGGCCCCAAATGGACAAGGTGGAACTAAAGGCCAGGGGGAGGTTGGGGGCTTTTTTGAACCTCCTGAGCATACTATTCCATGTGAGGGCTCTGAAGCACAGGGAGATAAATTGATCAGAATGCAGAAATCAGAACAGAATGTATTCAGCATGGGGGAAAACCTGACGCTGGTGAGCGAGAGTATCTCCGATCCCAAGCAGGCACCCACCTGTGTCATCAGCGCTTCGGACAGGTCTGTACTGGGCAACCTCCCTCTGCCTGACCTTTTTTCACAGCACATCAAGCAGGAGGGGATGTTTTATATGGATAAAGACTTTGGAGCTTACAGTGGACAGTGTGATTTGGATAGCAACAGTACTCCCCTGATCGATGATGCAGAGATCTGGCGAGACCTGGACCTTACAAGCTCGCTGGACGAAATCAATGCCTTGGAGTTGGATTCAGAGGTGGCACAATTGGATACCTTCCTGCAAGACAGCAAGTGTGCTAGCGTTGATTCTCCTAGTGGCTTGCTGAAGGAAACAAAGTCTCTCATGGGCAATGGAGCAAACTTTACCAGTGTAAACGGCACAGAGCAGCAGCAACACCCTCAAGTACACCAGCAGCCTCCTCTCCACCTGGCACAGCACCAGCAGCCTCAAACTCACCATCAGCAGCTTCAACCAATTCTCTCAAGTGTCGTCATCAAGGAGGAGAAGGATCCTGACTTCATCCACATTCGGACCCCTGGGGTGGTCAAGCAGGAGAAGCAGGACAGTTACTGCCAGTCACAGTGTCTCCAGAGTGGCATGAGCTCCCTCCACGGAGGTGAAGGGGGAGGCTCCTTGTCCTCACCTGTATGCATGGGTGCTGGATCTGGTTACCCCTACAGAGCCAGTCCACCCTCCACGGTCACCCTGCAGGATCAGAAGCCTTTTGGCATATACCCAAACCTACTGGGAGAGAGGTGGATTGAGGGAAAAGGCTACGGAGAGTCACCTGGAAAACCCAGCAGCAGTGATGGACTGGCCTCTGCCTCAGGCTTGCCAGGTTTCCCTGCCAGCTTTTCCAAGTAAGTGTTTAGATTGACTTCATTTGTCTCTTTGATTTGGTCCTTGTGGTAGATCTGACATTTGCTCTCAACCATGTCATGATTGAGATTGTAATTCTGGGTGTAGAAGGCATTTGCTGTGTTTAAGTGGAGACTGGAATGGCGTGCCAGATTTTCAGAGCGTGTACTGTAAGTCAGCGCTGCTCGAGACGACACTTGTTGGTCTGAGTAACATTTTCCACGTGTTTAGTTTGAGATGTTTTATTGCAGCGCTGTTCCCTGAAACATATCTGTGCTTGTTTGAATTCAAAGGAAGGCATCAAAATCTTTCTCCTGGACTCTCATTTCAACATGAATCTTTCTGCACAGTTCCATTTTCAGAAAGAAAATGTTTGTTTTTCTAAGTTTTTTTTTTTTTTTTTTTTTTTTTGTAAGGGAAGCACCCCTCCCCATAGTAAAATTCAACTGTTGCTTATCTCTTCCAAAACATAGACAAAGCAGGACACACATTCCTTCAGTTTATCCACATTTTGTCACATTATAGGAATCCCACAGGTTTAATTGTAAAGCGAATGCATAAATTATTGTATAAAATTATTAGAAAAGATAGCACACCATATATGTCAGGAGGAATGTTTGCTTTGTTGAAAAGGAGTCCTGAAGATTTTCTTGACTGAAAAGAGTTTCCAGAGAACACCATACGTTTTCTCAACTGCATCTGAAGGGATGCTGAAGCCTGAAGGAAGCGTTTGCAATATTTAGTTTCTTGATTTTTTTCTTGTTTTTTGTTGAAGGATTGGGAAAATGTTCTTGAACACATTTACTCATCAATCACTGTTCAGTCCAAACTCCTCCCATGTGGTGTTTTTCCACGATTGTGCTGTACAGAAAAGAATTCTTCTTCTTAATGAAGATTTTGAAGTTGCGTAAACCTGTCTTCATACAGGACATGATTCATTGGAAAAGTCAAATTTGGTACATATTCTGAGAATGAAGAGTGTTGTTTAATGAAAGAGAAAAAACAGTCTCCTCCAAGAAAGATAAGTGTGTGTGCTGCCCTGTGTGAGGCATCTGTTGAGCAAGCTTTGTTTTAGCGTAGACCCACTCTCTGATAACTGGAGGAGCTCTGAAGTGGAACGGCGCAAGAGAGATTTATTTTTCAGTTTTTACAGCCGCCTTGCATGTGGTTTGAAAGGGCAGATTACAAGATGGTGTTTGATCAGTTCTGGCTAACGTTGCGACTCAGTTAAGTTCTTAAAATCCATGAGGTGTTCTGCTCAGCCTGCTCAATGACAAGTGATAGATTTACAAGGCCTTCAGCTACCGTTGGCTTCTTGCTGTCAGATTTATGCACTTCTGCTGACTATGTATTTTTTAATCTTCTCTATCTCTTTTTTTTTTTTGTAATTTTTATTTTTACATGTGCAAACCCCTCTGCTCTGCAGCCCTTTTGTAAACTCCAGCAAGATTTTCTTCTTCTAAAGACTGCCATTTTTTGTTTTATTTGACTTCCTGTTGGCAAGATCTTTGTTGCATCAGCAGGGTTTGTGATTTCTTGCAGGGGTTCTCAGATTATTATACGAAGACAAACCTTTGAAACGCTAAAAAGTTTAAATAAAATTCTTGCAGATGGGATCTTTCTTTTTTAGTATTATCAAGGAATATGAAGTACAGCTGGCTCCAGGAAGCCAAAATCCCATAGACTTCTATTAAGGAAATTACTCGGCTATCATTTTTTGTCAGAACGAACTATCTCGCTTTATTACGTTTTTCCTAATACAAATTTTTTTCCCCCCTTTTTTCTGTTGTTCAAGCTTTTCCATTTATAAACTGGCCAACGACAATGCCTCGATAAGAGTATGTTGTTTTGCTGCGAATGTTTGACCGGTTCTCTGGATTATGCAACAAGCTCACTTTTGATTGGCGTGAGTGGTCGCCGTAGAAATGTCGATCCAGGTTTGACTTGGACCAATCAGTGCTTACTGATGTTATCTGGCTCCAACATAGAGGTGTCTGTATCGCAAAACATTGGTGACTGAAGCTGGAAGCAAACCCGTTTTAAATGGGTGATGCCACACTCACTCAGTCCACTTCTCATATACAATCGATGTGACAAACACAGCTGAGCTGTGAATAAGAAAGAAAGAATATATATTACATTTCGGGTCAATAGGGGAAATACTAAGTCTGTAATAGAGATGTCACAAAAAGTTGCACATATGGATGAACTTCTTTATTTTAATCGTGAAGAAAAGTGTGTTTCTCTTCCAGCCAAGTACTGTTTTTAACTAAGCCTTGCCCTTTCGGTATTTTGGGAGGTTTCATCATAAATCAAAAAACATTCTGGATACATCACATTACTTGGCTGAACTTTCCTGTTGCATAATTAAAATGTAAATAGACTCACGAGTGCTTATGTCCACTGAAATATGAGGACGTTCATTTTTGGGTAAAAAAGCTCAAAAGTGCATCCTTTTTTGCTTGTTTGTTTTTTGTAAAGTAGGTGTTTAACTTCACATGTTGCTGCTTTATGCCCGCCTTTGGAGTCAAACTAAACCTCTTTACTAATAAGAGTGTGAATAGTGCAAAGTTCAGTCAGATTTCTCTGTTGCTGTGCTGCCTTTGTCTGTGTGTGTGCGCCATAATAGAACTGACAACTGCCCCTCTGTGTGTTTGCGTGTGTGTACACACACGTGTGTGCACCGACTGGCCACGTGTACAGATTTGCTGCAGTGTTCCACTGCCCCTTTTCCCTCGCACTGTCAGTCACATTTTTTCCACATCACCCTCTTGGAGTTCTCTGCATTTCACAGATTTATGCAAAAGTTGCACACACACACATGCCATACCCCCCCCCCCCCCCACACACACACACACAACTTGTTAATGAAACTAACTATGACTTAGGGCTGGGCGATATGGCCTAAAAATAAAATCTCAGATTTTATTTTTTTAAATTAGATTTCCGATCCCTCCCCCCCCCACTTATGGAAAGCAGTAAGTACAAACGGCAGACAACTAAAAGCAAATTTTCCTTTTTTTTTAATCAAACGCAAGACAAATGTAACCCCCATTTCTGAGATGAGTAATAAATAAATGAACACACTCTTGGAATCAAAGTCCCAGCTGTGTTTTAAGTCACACTTTGTAGTCTAGACTAAAAGGAGACAAACATTCACCTTGAGAGTAGCACCATTTTCTAAAGGATTAGCAATACAGCTCATATCTGGGGTCTAAGGTTTTAATTAAATTAATAAACCCCGTCTTCCCCACGGTATATATTGGTACCATTGACTATATGCAAAGCGACCGCTTCGGTGATCTGACATCAGCGGTTCTGCTATCTGTACTGGAGAAGTCGCATTTTTTTTTTGTGTCCCACAAGATATAAACTAGAGCTGTGATGGTGTGGGATTTTTGATCACCGCGCTGATGAAGCAGCGGGAGTTGCGGTCAACACCGCCGAACACAAAATCTTCCGGCGGCCGCGTCGCAAATGAATATCGGTACAAGTAATAATTACAACGCACAAATAACAGTAACAACTAACTACTAACTATCTAACTAATGAACTAACTATGTAGGTGTTGTAGAATGACTGCATGTGTGTGTGTGTGTGTCAGCACACTGCTTGTGTAAGAGGAATGAGCGCGCGACAATGAGTGAGAGCGTGCACATGTGTTGGGGTTTTCATGTTTTGTGTTACGGAGTGAAGGAGAACAGTAATAAAAGGTTTCCCCAGGTGTTGGAATAGGTTTGTGGTGCTGCTGCCTTTGACTGTGGTGGGCTTTAGGCAAATGTAGCAGCGTGGGGGGGTCTCTTCCTCCACGTCTGTGGCAGTAAACCCATACCAGTTCCAAACAACAGATGATTTTATTCCTTTCTTGGGAACAAACTTCCCATTCTCACCAATAGCCGTTGTTGTCGCTTGCTGTTTCGCAGTGCTATGATGTTGTTGTTTGTTTATTGTCATACCGCCATGTGAAACTAACGCTACGGAAGCTCTGGGGAGCCAAAAATGCGCTATTACACAAAAACTTGATTTAGTCATTTTTGAAATCGCCCGTAACAAAAAATTGGAATTAAGTCATTCAATCGATTTTTCGCCCAGGCCTACTATGACTTTAAAAATGTTTTTGCTGTTCTGTAGGTTTTAGCAGTGCAAGTTGTGCTGCAGAAGATGACCAGCAGAAGCAGACCAGAAGTTATTCAGCCTTAGTGCTGTGGTCATACTGTTTGAATCATTTCTTCGTCCTAACCGCAGTGGGATTTCTGTCTTGTATGTGTTGGAATAAACTACAGTAGAATTTTAATACACATTCACAACCATGTTTTCCTAGACAATGGAGACAGTGTTTACAAGCAGAATTACTGCATTTAAGTACCTGCTTAATGGTCTGTGTTTATTTGTTATTATGTGTGGGTTGGCTTTTAGTTGAGGGCTTGAATATTTTGGCTTTAACATTTTTTGTTGTTCGACTTAAAGCTTATTGGAACCACTGAAAAAAAATAATAAAACACTATAAAGAAATAAAAATAATGTTCCTGAATGTCAGTTAACTCCTATTTATGTACATTTTCTTATTGTATTTGTTTAAAGATCCTTTAAGTACTACCAGAGGTCGGAGCCTTTTTCCTCATCATTTTTTTTGTGAGCAAGGGTTTTTCTTTCTTGACTGTGTCTTTTCTTCGTCTGCCTTGGCTCTTCTCCTTCTGTGGGGCCTATTATGCTCATTCTTTGAAGTTGGCTTTAGTTAGGGTCACAGAAGTTCAGAGATCCAAAGGGGGTTGAGGCTTCTCAGCACCCAAGCTGTTTCTTTTTTAAGGCTGTTGTGGTGTCACTCATCTTGTTTACACTGATGTTAGGACTGCCCATATGAAAGCCTGTTTAATCAGCCACATGGGGAATAGAATAGATTGCAGACAATTGGTTTTGTACATTTAAGAAACAACTTGATGTCAACAAACAAACAAAAGGATTCTCAATTATAATTTTATACAATAATCATATTGAGCAGTATTGTTTTACTTTGGGCATTAAACACATTACTGCCTAGTTTTGTTGACCAGCTCTAATGTGTACTTTGTGTGTACTAATGTGTACTTTGCAGATAAGGACCTTAGAAATTAGACTAGTTTTCTAGTAAAGAAATGCAACATACATTGTGCATGACTGTGCACACAGACACACACACCCTGGATCTGAATGATAACATTAAGAATATGGAATGTAGTATCATAGCAAACATTACCAAACCCATAAGCAGTGAGAGCACACAGCCAGCTGTTGTCTTTATATTTTCCTATTGCCAGCAAAAAAAGAAAATGTGTAAAGCAATTACAAGTCATGAAAAAAATATCTATAAACTGACCCAAAAAATAAAAATGCTTTTTGTTATACATAATGCAAAGTAGTGCGTAAGTCCATTTGACAGCAAACATATTGACCTCTGATCTGAATTTGGTGGACATGTCAGGTCAGACTGTTCGTTTTTTTTTTATTAGATGCTTTGGTTTTGCTGTGGATTTTCAGCTACAGTACTTCAGATTTAAAGTTGGAAGAATTACCGATGTTTATTTGTGCAAAAATCTGATCATATGATTCATTCTTTTTTTTTTTAACCTTCTTTTTTGTTGACCTCTACTGAATGACCTGGAACACTTTGATTTTCAGTGACACAAAAATAATGCCTGTTTTAGTTTCAGCAAAAAGTAATTTACTTTCTTTATTTTCATGTGAAAACTGAAGTGATGCAAAATGTGGTAAACTTAGTAATCCATCCGAAATGACAGAACAGCTCAAAGTTTTTGTAAGCACGCGTGTTTTGACTTCCCCTTTCATCATTTCGATGCTTTGCTTTCTTTAGTGGCATAAGTGAACTTGGGACAACTGTATGTGTGGTAATAACGATGGCAAGTGTTTGTAACCTCTAAGCCTCCAGGGCTTCTGTTGCCGCGTTCACATGATGGATTCATTTTCTAAACTGTTACCTGATAACGTCCTGGAAAGAGCATAAAATTAGCAATGGTTGGACTTATTCACTGTACCTAATAAACAGAGGATTAAGCCTGTTATGTTTGGCAACATTTCAGTCAGAAAGCAGGAAGTGTTGGATCTGAAGGCTGTGGTAGCTTGCTCAATCTGCGGATTCTACCCTTTTTCACTATTTTGTATCGATAATTGTATTAATTAAAGAAGAGAAACTCATGGCAGGTTGGTTTGCAATCATAGGGGCATAGGCAACGGACATGATGCATGTTTTTTAGGCCATGTAACATTGCATCACAGCTGCTTTTTTAAGCAAGAAGGAAACTGGCACCACAAAATGCTGTTTTGTGGTGCAAGCTAGTGACGATGTCAAGAAAAAAAAAAAAAAAAAGTATGTTATAGAACTGTTATTGAGGTAGGTCTCCTTTTAAATTACTGTATGGAAAATGATGACAACAACAACAAAATAATATAAATTAGATTATAATAATATTTGTGAAACCGCATTATAGGAAATCTACTTTAAAGTTTATTCCCATAGAAAGTTGTTGGGTGGGGATGTGAAAGTAATGACATATTTTGATGGAAAACATGCAAATATATCCCCGTCCTTGTTAGCATGCACAAATTCTTAGTCTCACAGCAGTGGGTGTTGACTTGCATGAGGCTCAAAAGTCTACCAGGCTCTTTGAAGTGAGAAGTAATCAAGTCATGGTGCTAAACTGGTTTTTAATTGCAGCGTTTTGTGCTTTAAGCTAAAGAGGCACATTCTTGAGTAATGTCTAGTTTGATTAATGATGCTTTTAGAATCCAACATTTTTACTGATTACTCACTACTAAGTCTTCTGTATGCCTTGCCTTCATTTCAAAACGAAGCACAAAAACATACATTTGGACGTTTGAGATTTTGTCAGTGGTGTTGAGGAATAAAACCTATTCAATTTAGTTGTTGTGTATCCCTGCAGGTCCATAAATTCTCCAGCATGTCTGGATTTGTATGGAAGTTGAGTGGAGTTGTTTCCTTCTTACTAATGATATTCTGTCTAAGGAAAAAAAAAAAACTCTAAGCAGTCCACTTTCACTCTAATCCATGTCTGACTCTTCCACATGATGTCTTTGACTGACATTTGCTCTGTTTGCATTGTATGCTGAAATGTAGGTCCTGACTTGCCAACAGTTTAGGCTTTATGAGCACTTGCCCAGCTGATTTACAAAAAAAAATTAAAGCTGTTATTCTTCTATAAATGCTTTCCCTGTTTTTCCCCCTGATTAAATATAAAAGAATGTGGTTGTGTCATGGTTTATCTAGATTTTAAGATCCTTACTTACCATCTGTCACTTTTTCCATGAAGTTATATAATTTGTAGAGGGTTTTTATTATACTTGTTTTATTTTTTATTTTTTTATAGATCAAGTGGGAACATGCTTTGATTAAGCTCAGGTTATGTGCTTTGCAGTCCAGTAAAACCTCAGTATATAATTTAGTGGATTTTATGTTCCATAAACCTGTTTACCAACTTTAATCAAGCAGATATAAATGTAGACAGGACCCAGATTAGGTCTTTTTCAGATCCTCTAAAGGTAATGTTAGGATCTGAGTTTCTCACATACTGAAATAGATATACAGTATAAAACTTTGCTTTTCTCAGATTCCTTTAGTGCTGCTAACACCTTGTAAATCATGCAAATATGGCAACAAGATACTGTTATATAGAACTACCACATTGCTGTGATAATTTACAACTATTCATTATCTTCAATTCTAGTGTTTTTCATTTGTTTTTAATTTGCATTAAGGAGGAGGTCAGGAGAATATGAAAAAATATATACACAAGTACAGTTGCATGGTCAAAAAATGTACGCCTTTTTTTAGCGGTTTGAAAAGAGTGGATTATTATCATTATTTTTTCAAGATGTGAAAAAAAAGCAACAAAACCACAGTTTACGCCATATACATTTTTGGTTGTTTTTAAATAAATTCTGTTTCAAAAGTTTGATTTGGCTTATTTTTGTCAGATGACATTAATGACTCTTTAAGTTAAGTAGACTGTTAAACTGTCCATCAAATAAGAAGTAAAACCAAACAAAATGTTGATCAAATGTAAGCCTGCATTTTGAGCCCGATGTACAACTAGCTATATAATCGGTTTTACTGCAAGACATAGGCTGAGTCTGCTTCCTTTAGCCAGTAAATGATTTACTAAAGCAAGGTTATAGTAAATGTAAGGACAAACATTCACCCCCTGAAGCTGAATCAGACAACTCTTGGGTAATTGTGTAAATTCCTGCTTTGAGGAGAAATTGGAATAAATATTGTATACTGGTATCAAAATGATGCTAGCATTTACTTCCAATTTGCCACTTATTAACTGCCAATCCTCTTTCAAATTAAGCTTCTGAAACCTTTCATACGCCAATGATAGTATATGCTGCTTATTGGCATTGGCTGAAGCCCAAAGGCCATATTATTTGGGTGGTTATTAGGGCTGCAGCTATCGATTCTTTTTGTAATCGATTAATCTAGCACTTAATCGATCGATTAATCGAGTAATCGGATAAAACTGTGTGTGTTTTTGAACAACCAAAACAAATCTTGCATAACAAAATGATGTGGTTGTAAAATGAACAAGCATTTGATTTTAAAGATCCGCTCTGATGCAAATGTTACTTTGGTGTTTTTTAGGATGGTCTTGAATAAGTGGCGGAGCTAGAACATTTTGTATGGGGGGGGCAGAAGACTTTGAAAGGGTGGCACAACACCAAAGTGGAAGGCCATTAAAAATAAAAGAATCAGAAAACATATTTGATCATTATCATTGTTTATATTTCGTGTAAAAATAATGCTTTTGTTATTTTTGCAATGCTTAAAGAAGCCTCGCGGTCCGCCGAAAGGCCTGTCCCAGCCCCCGCCCCTCGCTCGCTGCAGAGTTTTGCCTCGAGGAATTTTTGTAATCGAGTAACTCGAGTAACTCGAGGAATCGTTTCAGCCCTAGTGGTTATCTATGTAAGTGAGCAGAATTTTAAATGTCTGAATGGTGGCCAATTTGGTCAGTGGTGATTGTTGGTGTTTCACATTTGTGATACAACATAGAGGAGTGGTTGGATGTCATTGTATTTTCTTTTTAAGTATTTTTGCCAGATTAAATCAGTTTTTAAGCAGAGACCCAACAAAAGAGAAGGTTCACACACAAAAATACCATTAGAGTGCTTATTTTGGTGTACTTTGATAAATTAATATAATAGTTGCACAAACATTTTGTTTTCCTCTAAAACCTTTGACAGCCCTTCATTAATTAGATGGATCCGTACTCTCCTGGCTAGTTGAATTCACTTACTTGTCTGCAAATAATGGCTGGTCTGTCAACCACCGTTCAGTCATCTTTTAAATAGAAGGCCCAGCATGTCTGGGTCTCCTCTATTTATAGTTAATCTAATGCTAAGGCCAATCTACTATTTTTAAGGGGGTGTGAGCAGGGTCCGAAATTAACACTCTCCACTCGCCAGTTGCGAGCAATTTATCCTCTTTGTCGAGTAAAAGATGTTTTTACTCGCCATGTGGCGAGTAAATCTTTCCATCAAATTAGTCATGTTTATTAGCTCTCCTTTTGGTAAATTTCCCTTTTTCTTTATTGCTCCTCCTCTACGGTTTACGGGGCAAACAAGCGCATGCGAGCTAAACACCCCTTCTGCCTCCCTCTGTTCTAGCAGCCGGACATGTGGCTGGAGGATAAACCTGCTGGACTTGGCACCAACCAAAAAGTTTAGTAAAAAATGTTGATTTGGAGATAACGGAGTTGTTGGAAAATGGATACACTCTGACACTGATGCAATGATGCTTGTGGGGGGATGCAGAGGGGTTTTAAAGAGAAAAAGAGAATCAACTCATTTGTGGTAGAAAATAAAAAAAATAAATCAATGCGTGGAAACCTCCGAAAGTAGAAAACAAAGACTTTATTTAGAAATATAAAGAAGTTACTTTCAAAGGTTTCTTCTAGGGCTGCACGATATGAGGAAAACTCGCAAAATATCGCGATATGCGATATTGGTAATTAATATTGCGATAACGATATAAATTGCGGTATATAAACAAATAGCCAAAAAAACAAAAACATCATTTCCATTTCACTGCAACAGTTTAAACATTATACTTCAAATGACCCTTGTTGACGTAGGAGTCAAACATCTAACATAAAAGGGCTCATCTGATTGATCAACAACGTAAACGGGTCCTTCTGATTGGTTAAATGCATAAAGGGATTTATTTCATTTGTTCAATATTTCAAGCTGCCATGAGTTTGTTTTAGCACATTTAAGGTAATCATTTATTGCGATTTTTGCCGTCTTTTGCGGTATACATATTGCACAGCTTGATTTTGCGATAACGATAAATTTGCGGTATATTGTGCAGGCCTAGTTTCTTCCAAAAAAAAGAAAGAAACAAAGTTGTTTTTCTCTGATGTTTTAATGATGTCATGACTTCCTCTCTATTTGCATTTAACATATTGTTGTCGCTTTAAAGTAAGTCTTTATGGTGTAAAATAGGGTAATAATTTCACCAGTTAAAAATATCTTTGGCCGGTAGATTTTTATTTTTTTCAATTTAATCTACTGGCCAACTTTGTTGGTGACACAAAAATTAAATTTCGGCTCCTGTAAAACATTTTACTTATAAAAAAAAACTAACTTCAGTGGTGGAGGCATACAAGTCTTTTTATTTTCCTTGATTTATAATACATGGATATGGAGCTGCTGTTAAAAGTTTATATTAAAACTTAAATGAGCAAGAAAAAGGTTATATGCAGGTTAGGGCTTAGCTAATGGTGCATTTTTGGGACAATTTGACACCATACATACAGTGGAGCAAAAAATTATTTAATTGTAAAAGTTCTCCCACTTAAAAAGATGAGAGAGACCTGTATTTTTTATCATGGGTATTCCTCAACTATGGGAGACAAAAAAATAAAAAATCCAGAAAATCACATTGTATGACCTTGAAAGAATTTATTTAAATACGTATTTCCCACCGTAATTTACAAAGAAATTCTTTCAAAATCAGACTGATTTTCTGGATCCCCCCATTTTATCTCTCAGTTGAGGAATACCTATGATGAAAAAAAATATGTGTAATTATTCTGAGTTTGAGTGTTGAGAACAAAATGTTCTACAAGGCCTTAGCAGGTGAAATCCAAGGTTTGTCTCTTCAGACATCTGCTTGATACAGTTGAATCTGCGCTGACCTTTCACATCTTTTCACCACCTTGTATCACATAGTTGGTTTTTAAAATGCTTGTGTGATTGATAAGGAATCCATTATTTGTAGACATTTTATATTGCAACTTTAAAACAAAAACAGGGTTAATCGCTTTCCTTCCCCCAACTTCGTTTCCCTCGGTGCTAATTGTTGCCCCACATGTTTTCCCAGGATTTTCCCCCATTGAAAGGCTCTACAAAGGCACAGCAAGCCTTTCAGGCTAAGGTTTAGAGTTGTGATATGACTTGAGTGAGGGGAGGGCCCTGTCTGTGGTGTTGTTTTAGGCCATGACCGACCTGGAGGAGGAAGATGGGAGAGTTGCTATCACTGCTGTTCCACATTAGCACCTATTTAGTCACTCTTTTCATAACTTCAAATGGTCTTCCTTTTTGTTTCTCTTCAATTTTTAAAGTTTTCCATTTTGTTGAACACCTTATGAAAGCTGCCTACATGTTTTTCTTCTTCTTTTGCCTGCATTTTCAGTTTTGTTGACTTGACAGTTGTCACAACACAGCCAATTGTCATCAGACAAATAGTTTTTGGTCTGAGTTTACATTTGGTTTGTTTTTTAGAAGTAGCTGTAGCTTTAAAGGAGTTTTGAGAGAAAAAGAGCCGCACATACCCCGTTTCAAACATGTTAAACAGGTTCAGTTCTTGCCTGCAGTGAATTAAGTTTTTGACATTTACTGCAATTGCAACTTTTTACACACTCTCTCCTTACTGATTTGGATCTTTATTTTATGTGCTAAGTGATCTGTTCCAGAGAGTTTTGCACCCTCACGGAATTGTACTGAAGCAACTGCTCTTTGCTAGGATGTTGATCTGTTTGTTTTATGTTAAAATAGTTTTTTTTCCTTCAGTTGTATTTACACCAAAGCAACAGGTTTATGCTTCCACAGAAATAATGCTGTTGCTTTACGGGTGGGCAATGTTTTTGGATGATTCTAGCTAAGTTTCGTTTTTTTTTTATGTGAATGTCAATGAAGATATAGGATAAGACATGCACAACATAATTGTTGAAAATAGTTACAAATTTTGAACAGTTTCCAAACAAATGTACATCAAGTTATAACGCTTTTGAAATTGGTTTATCATTGTAGATATTTTGCTGTTTGTTACCAGTGTCATTTTGAAAATAAGAGAAATGATTGTATATACATTTAGCTGTTTTTGTGTTTTAGTTGTTAAGTTTTTTGATTTGGTGATTGGATAAATTATGATGAAAAAGAGTTTCACAGCATGGATGTAGAAAATTTAAACTGGCATCAGAAGCCAGTCATGGGATTCAAACGGGAAATCCCATCTCCTGGTCATGTTCAATGCGTTACTGTATCTGCCGCTGACAGACAAAAAGTTCTGTCATTTTTGTGGAAAGTATTTGGCTTGGGCAAGCCACCCTTGGGCACAAAAAAAACCAGCCTTTGGCGGTAATCTCGAATGCTTTGTTTCTATAAAAACAAAGTTAAACTCTTAAGAGGTGTAACAAGAATGGTTGGTTTAAATGAATCATCTAAAAGCTTAGGCTTGTGTGTCGCCAAATCCACCACAGTTTGGGACTTGTGCATTTTGTCTTGATATATTATGTAAAAAGAAGCCCTGGAAAATCTAAAAGTGTATGTTTTACTGTTTTTATACATTTCGCCTTCCAGTTTATTTCTGGTCTCACACACAAAACCTTTCCTTGTTCCTACTGTAGCCAGAAAAGTTCAGGCGAGGCTGAAAAAGAAGGAGCTCCACTGTAAATGGGCCTCATATTCAGAAAGGCCAAAGTCTGTCTATGACTTCAACATTTGCTTCCTTTTTTTTATCATTCTCTCCTCCTCTCCTCTGCATAGTTAGATCACTTTCTATGCTTCTTTTTTATCATTTCATTTGCACCAAGTGTTTACTTTCTTTAAAAAGACAGGGGTTAGTTTTATTAGACCTTGTTTTTGTGTTTCATCAGACCATGAAAGTTATGGTTTCATAATGGGTTTTTTTTACTCTGTTTGTCAACCCTTTCAAAATGTGTCGTTGTTCCAAAGCTGCTAAGTGCTCTTTTCTAGAATTTTCCAAAGCATTCCTGTCTGCTGCCTATAGATTCTACATTCCTTAAAATGTTGGGGTAAAAGGAAATGTTACCAGTTGAAACAAACAGAAATGTCAATGGGAAAAAATACTGTTAGTCCTCTCCTGTAGCAAAATATTGAGTGGTTTTTCTTCAAAAACTACCAGACAGCTTGTGGGTAGTTGGTACATAGCAAGCTGTCATATTGATAGATTTGCATCCGTCTTCTGGAGAATATCCATTGCTTTGCGGAAAAAAACATTTTTCCTGTCAAAGTTGTACTTATATTATTTTTTTATTTCTGAGGCTTTGGATTTAAAACCAGCCAATGCAAACTAACATTTATTAATAATGAAGATGTCAGTGAAAACATAAAGGTAATCTTCATATGTCTTTTATATATATATTTTTTTACAATTCATGGCTGCAGTTTTACCTGTCCTTCATTTGTTGTAATTATTTATTTTAGTATGTATTGGCTTGTCCAGGCCCTTGGAGGGTTGTAGAGAATAGCTGCTGCATTTTAAGGAGAGTCTGGGTGTGTTTTCCACCTGCCTTGAGTCTAGTGCGGCCACATCAAGGGACGTTATGAAAATGGAATGGACCATTGTCTTGCTCCTGGTAGCTATAGTTTGAAGTATTCGTAAGGATAATATTAGTTGCAAAAAGTTATGATGTATGGGTAATGCTGTTGGTGTCTTTGCGCCACACTAGTCGTTAGTGAGGTGCACGCTTTAGCACGTACTTAAACAGCTCCTTGTAGGTTTTGAGGGGGTTGAAAATATCCTTACCACGTGCCTGAATCCCATCTTACTCCTACATGTTTAAGTGTTTGCTATGATCAGTTGCTCGGGGTATGCCCATAGAAAAATGTATATAAATATTTTCTTTCTATGATCAAATGGAGCGGTCTACGATCTTAAAATTCCATGTGGGCCGCTAACGTGTCCCTTACAGGTTTGCACGAATCCACCTGCAAGGACAGTTGTGACTACGGCATAAGTTTCAGGATCTTTATTCAGACACCATTAGGGTTTGCATTTAATCTGTAGCACTTCAGAAAACACTACATGTTTCATTTTTGGCTGAAGCTCAATGTGATCTGTTTGTTTTATAACTTTTACATCCTATATGGAAGCCGATATTTGGACATCTTTAATAACATTTAAATCAAAACATTAAATTCTGCCCAAACAAGATGGGTTGCTGGTTTATACCAAGAGTTTCGTGCAAGGGTATCATGTGGATGTTGGAAAAATGAACAGTTATGGCAGTAAATGCAAAATATTGGCTGGTTACCATTCAGTTGGCATCACGTTTCTGTAGATTTGGAGAAGCACATGTTTGAATGTTATGAATCCACTGTGCAGCCTAACTTGCTGATTACAGTTAAGTTTGGATTTTCCTATTGAGGCAATCTAAAGCTGCTAGATAATGCAGAGCAGAAAACTAATGCAAAAAAAAAAAGTTTTTGCAAAACAAAAAACCTTTACTGTATAGTAAATCTGACTATCGATTTTCATGTGTCACTATTAAAAAACACTATCGTTAAACAGTTCAGAAATGTTCAAATGTAACATAATAATGGATTGGATTTATCTGCGCTTTTCCAGACGCACAAAGTGCTTACAATGTGTCCATTACTCTTTTACTCCTCATTCATACTTGGTCATAGTAAGCCACTGATATAGCCTCAATTGCCCTGGGGCAGACTGACCGTATGCGCCTACGGGCCCTCTAACCATCACTGGGGCATTCATACACATTCACACACCAGTGGAGGGTGAAGTGTCTTGCCCACGGCGACAAAAGGGAATTGAACTGTCGACACTTCGATCACTGGCCGACCCGCTCAACAGCCTGATCCACTGCCGCCCCATGATGTAAAGATTTGAACAGAATGTGAATTTATCCCCTTTTCTTTGCTTAATGTTCTTTCTCCCGTCCTTTTTTCTCCTCTTTATTCGGAATCTGCCTTCAAATATTAATTACTGCCAACATTCTCAGTATTTTCGTCTCTCTTCTCAGCATTTGTGCTATCTCCCCACTGATTCATTGCTCTTTCCTGTCTGTCGGTCTCCTTCTTGCACCGAAATGGCAAATTGTGTTTGTCAGAGTACATTAGGCTTAACATTACAGCTCTCTATTCCTGCATTTTAGCCAGGAACATGTTCAGCGAAATGTGTTTGTTTAATTTTTGGAGCATTAAGAACATCTTGTCTGCGAAAATCATTTACTTTGAAAGTTTTATTGCACTAAATGTTCCTATCATGATACAGTATATTGTACCTGTGCTTTCAGTTTTAGGATTGAGTCTTAGGATTTAAAATGTATTATTTGAATATTTGTTTGTATTAAGGGATTACTGATTACCATGTATATAACAAAACATGTTTTCCTTTACCGGCTAACCAATGACGTTTCTTAAGTTAGTATCAACATGGTATTAGGTTGAATAAAATGTTAAATATCAGATTTGATGTGACCCCTCTTTATGTTTTTAGGAAAAAGGGTCTTGTGAAGTTGTTCTAGTTGCGTGATCTACATTGGCAAAACCCTTGTGTGATCTTTTATTTGCCCTTCAGGAATTTTGCAAAAAACATAGTAATTAGGCCTACGTTTTGTAATCTTAAACAGAGCAGATGAGCAGATGATGCTAATCCAGAGAAGAAGCACATTAGGCAGAATACAAAGTTTACAGCAGTGAAGCCCTGTCTGTTTTCCATCAACAGTACTGCAGTATAGTAAATCCAGAGTGTATCTTGTTTCTGTTAAACAAACCTGAACGTTTCAGAAGTTATTTTGTAAGTTTTAGGTAATAAATGTTAAGCTTTGTCTTGGCGGCAGATGATTTTTGGGAACATCTGACTCACATTTGTAGTAATGCAGACCAGAGTGAATTTGAATTTTCAGAGATTTGATCAATAGCTAGAGTAATCTGGGTAAGCTTTTAATTACACTGCTCTAGGTCGGGCTGATGAAGAGCATTCCACCCTCTCTGGGTTCATTCAAGTGGTAGACAAACACTGACTCAGATGTTTCATAGTTTTAGGGCTCTAGCATACGGTTTAGAGAAGTTAAAGCTGCTGCTTGGAAATCATTATGTGGTGATCTAGTTATGTTGAAAAGTGTTGTTTAGTTTTCAGGAATCGGCACACCTCCTTTTCTTTCGTTTTTTTTTTAAACCTGATCTGATCCTATTCCTAAGATTTGGAACCGTTGATGCGAACAGATTCGTAATGACCTTCCAGGGTTAAATAAAGGTTAAATAACTAAGTTTGCTCTGTCGCTAACTGTGAAGACTGACTACACTTACCATTTCTTAAGAGATAATGTGGTGGAACGAGCAGCAGGCTCTAAAATGGGGGGGAAATGAAAAGACCTCGGGAGTGATGAGTTCATTTGAGTAGTAATTTCAGCTGGCAGAAAACACCAGGGGATCAGGGACAAGCAAAAGTCTTCATGCACATGTTGATGTAGCATCTCCTTTAACGTTGAACTGTGGTGTGGTGTTGCTGTCGATCTTTTTAACCCATGCAGCATTGTTCCACCTATCCCAACTTTAGTCTACTAGATGCTGGCAGAATTAACCCTGTAGCACCAGAGCTTTGGCTCCACTGTTGACATTCTTTAAACAACTCCAGAGGAGGCGAACATGCGGCTCCTGGCCAATAAGAATGCGGCTCTTCGCCTCTTACCATATTTTCTATACACCGTATTTTCACGAACATACAACTATAGTGCGGTGTACCTAATGTGTTGTTGCGTTACTTCGGTAAAGAGGACATAGGAGAGGACAGCATGAGTACGGTAAGGAGGGTAGTGTGGACATGAAAGGAGACACCCCCACCCCCCAATAATACAAACGTGCAGATGTGTGCATGATACAGAACAACATCGTTTTGGAAACCCTGAAAATGCCGCCTGCAAAGAGACACGATTATGAAGCACATTTCAAACTGCAAGTTATCAGCTACATGGAGGAATATGGGAATTGAGTAGCTGCAGAGAATTCAAGATAAATGAATCCATGGTTCACAAGTGGAGGAAGCGGGAAAACACACTCCGACAAGTCAAGATGACGCAGCGGCGTTTCCGCGGAAATAAAGAGAGGTGGCCAGAGACCGACTTGACTGAAGGCAGTAATGCTTGCTGAGGAAATGAAAACTGAAAATTTTCAAGGAGGTCTGTCTTGGTGCTTTCGTTTTATGAAACGGGGCCATCTTTCCATCCAGGCGAGAACTACAGTCCCGTAGCAACTTTCGGGCGGATTACAATGAAAAGTTGTCCATCTTCTGCTCCTTTTACTGGGTTACTGCACCGGGTGATTTACGTCACAGTTTGTGAATAGAATGTAGAAGCTTGGGTTAACCTGACGTGTCTGCTTGCACTTCTGTCGAAGTGCAGAAAAGCCGGCATCGTTCATGAGGAGCTGCATGGCAACGAGACGGACTCTGACGATGGCAGAAGGGAACCTGGCGTGTTTGATAGAAATTTAGCCCAGCTGTTCATTTCAGATACAGAAGATTTATGCAAATAGTTAATTGTTAGTTTGTAAAATAAAAAATAAAAATAAGTTAGAAAAGTAACAGTTTTTTACTGAAGGTCAAAATTAAATTTATGCTTCACACATCTGAAATGTAATGTATTTAATGTGTTTATTGTGAATATGAATTACTTAAACACCAGATGGATTCTCTGTCCAGATGTTTGTGTATTTGCTGGTGTAAAGGTAATTGAAAGAGGAATAATGATGAGTTATAAAGAATTACCAGTTAAATAGTGAAATATTCAGTTTTTATAATCATAAATCTGACTTCAGTGGAGTCAGTGCCTCACCAGCCGTCAACCTCACTGCACGCCACTGAGTACTTGTTTGTATCAGAGCAGAGAATCAGATAGTGAGAGAGTGTGTGTGTGGAGGGGGTATCTGACCTCCAGGGTCACCTCTGTTAACTCTGGCTAAGCTGCATTTGATGTGTGTATTGAGGGTGGGCACTTTCCTTAAAATAAACACAAGTGCAATACTTGCTGTTGTACTGTAAGGAGGGGAGTGTGTTATGGGAAATGATATGGCTTTAATTGCGTGTTTGTGTGTGTATGTCTTGGCGGCAGTGGCTCAGAAGGTAGAGCGTGTCATCCAATGATCGAAGGGGTCGATCCCCGCTCCCTCCAGCCAGTTGTCGTTGTGTCCTTGGGCAAGACACTTCACCCTCCCTGCCTCCAGTTTACCACCACTGGTGTGTGAATGTTTATGATTGTCCCAGTGATGGTCTGAGGGGCCGTAGGCGTGAACTGGCAGCCACGCCTCTGTCAGCCTGTCCCAGGGCAGCTGTGGCTACATCAGTAGCTACCATCACCAAGTATGAATGAGGAGTGAATGAATAATGGACACAATGTGAGAGCTTTGAGCACCAAGAAAAAGTGCAGATAAATCTAAGCCATTATTAATATTATTATTATTATTATTATTATTGGCAGGTCAGTGCGTGGTGTGGCTCTTTGACTCTTATACGGTAGTTAAAAATTTCGGCTAATGATGAGTCTTGTGTTACAGATTGGATTGGCCTAACAGTGTTTAACCTTAATATTAATTTAACCTGGTTCAATTCTTTGATAATGACAAATGGGGTTATTTTCTTTTTTGATTCAGAGTTAGAATGACTGTAAACA
Organism: Oryzias latipes; assembly: GCF_053564925.1. Classification (NCBI taxonomy): domain Eukaryota; kingdom Metazoa; phylum Chordata; class Actinopteri; order Beloniformes; family Adrianichthyidae; genus Oryzias; species Oryzias latipes. Next base: position 7,763,452 of record NC_136250.1, on the reverse strand, counting down.
AGAAACAACAACTCACTTCATGGGTCAAATAAAACCTGCACCATGTGTGGCAGTTACATTTTTGTTTGACTTCTCCTTTTAGGCTTTGGCCTCATGGATCACATGCTTTAGTTTAACACGTAAATTTCTCTTCATTAACTGTCAGAATTCTGTGTGTATATCTATATATAATATAAATGTGTGTATTAGTTTTATCTACAGTTTTAAAAAATGTACAAGCAGGTGGCATTATCTATTTTCTTATATTCATTATTTATTCATATAGTGCTATTTACTAAGAAACAAACATGTTTGTCTACTTTGGTTAAACCTCCGTCATTATCTTTGCAAAGGGTTTGTCAGGGCAACTAGTTTGACAGGATGATCATGTTGCACCAAAGCACTCAGTATATTTGTGCAAGGTCACCAAGGGCAAGCTTTGGTCTAGCATATGTCATAAGCAGCAGAGAATAAAAGAAGGCAACTGAAAAACCCACTAGTTAAAAAAAAAAACAAAGTACTGGTATATATATTTACACATACAAGTTTGTAGTTAAATTTGAACAATTTCTACTTTTAAATTGGATGTTGCTGCCCGCTTATGCCCAAGAACTCATACCATCACCTTTTGACTGCCTAATTTAAACCCAATTCATCTGTAATACCATTAAACGTTTTGCAGACAGAGGTGGTGGGCGTATGTAAATGCACCCATTTCTGCTCTTTGCAGCAGCAGCTGCACACGTCCTTGTTAATCTTTTGCCCTTTTGCTTTGCAAGGTTGCACTGTTTTCCTTTTGTCCCATCAGGAAAACAGCGCTACCACCACCACCATTTCTCTGCCGGTTGGCAGCGCCGTGGGCTAGTCTTGATGATCCAAATCCCACCTAAACACACAATGCACAAGGAAGATTGCATTTATTGCCATTTTGCTTTGGTCAGTCTTGGTATTATCCTTCTTAGTAACATATCTCAAAAGTATCTGTTAAGCTTACCATATTTATGAACTATATTTTAGCCTTTACCTGTTCTTTTATGTTAAATTACACTATTTAATGTCAAAAATGCAAAATGGTAATCTCAAACTTCCACCACCACCAAATGGGTGTCTTTCTCAACCTTATCTGACATCTTTTACGTCAGTTTTATACTAACTCGGCATTTTGTGTTTAGCTTCATCATTTCTCACATTTTTCCTTTTTTTTCCCCTTAAGCAGGAGACTGCAATTGCAGTTTTCTCCTGGATTTGGATGTTGACGTCATAGTGATTTATGCTTATGGGCCTGATAAATACTTATTTTGTTGTGGTAAGCTCACGGCTATGTAACTACCCTGAGAGCTGCATTTCCGTTCTGCTGCATCATTGCAACTAAATGGAAGGTGAACAATCTGAATGTTGTAATTTTGATAAATGATTGCAGTGATGAAAGTAATGGTGACAATATTGCCATTATAGGTAATTAACTGTGGATTGCTGAAATAAAAAAATGTTCTATTCAGTCATGTCGATATGGAGAGAGGGGAGAGAGGAAGGAGAGGCCTTTTTTCTGGATAATTTGTGAGGGCTAAGGCATTAAAGTCTCAAACAAAAGCTAATTACATAAGAGAACCAGGGGAAATGGGTGCTGTGCACCCTGAGGGCCTGGCCATCTATCTGATTTAAGACACACAATGTGCCAGCAGCAAATCGAATCTGCAGGGAGAAATTCAAGGTTCTCTTCGCACACACACACACAGACACACAGATGCTCTTGAGGTGGACAGGCTTTATTGCTTGGACATTAAAATGATACCTTAATTCTTTTCATTTTCTATTATTAGATTTTGTTTATAAAATAAACTGTTCTAAGCAATTTGTATCCCAAAGTATGAAGCCTTCAGTCAAACCATAAAAGAAACATTCACTCTTGGATTTAGCTGTCGCATTTATGTAACACACAATGACAATAAATGTGTTTAATGAAGGTTGCTATACTATACTATAAGTTTCAGTTACACTTTTATAAAAAGCAAAATATATGGGTAAAACCAGCCTAAATAATATTGCTAAGATCATAGAAAACTAGAACTTGTTTTAAATGCATGTGTCATTCCCTAAGTACTTTTTTTATAAAGCTATAGTTCATGTTTTCAGAATATTAACCATCCTTTTTTGGTACTTACATTTAGAGACAAATCCAGTTAAGAGGTTTTTCTTCTGTTTCTCCATTGACTAGGGGTGTAACGATGCGCTAACATCTCAATTCGGTTAGGTTCAGAATTTCAGAGGGCTCGGTTCGGTAAATTTTGGTTCAGTACTGCTGTTTAACAAATCTGCCTGATATGTACTGCTATTTTATGAACTATTGTTTTATTGTTATTTATTGTGTGTGTTTGCTGCCGTACACCTGAATTTCTTTCTTGGGAGATTAATACATTTTTTATCTATCTATTTTCGGTACGAAAAACTAAGGCAGAAAGAAATTACTTACAAAATGCATTTATTGGTTTTACATAACAATGCATAAAATTGACCTATGTGGGTGATCTGCTTAATACAACAAGAAAAACGATTAGCTGCCAGGAACCAAAAACTTTGGATACTAATCACTGACCTGAAAAAAAAAAAATTTTTAACTTGCACAAAAATCAAATCATGCACATTTCTTTTCTTGTAGATCCGATAGTTACAGTCAGGTGATGCTGTTTTAAGTGCGTTAACAGATTGGATGTGTTACCTGTGGCGTACGCTATCTTTGTGTAACAATGTCAACACATGGCATTCGACTTGACCAATTGTCTTTTTCCTTCATGGATGCTAACAACAAAGCCGAAGTGTTCCCACACAGGTGAGCGTAAGGAGATGGGGGAGAACCCATTCCTAGCCTCGCGTCTGCATTAGCCATTTGTTGACATGCTTACTGCTCGTCACCTAATAGCGTCTCTGAGGAAACTCTCTTTCCGCCTCCAGGTCGTGGCAACCTGGGGGTTAGCCCCGCCTATAGCCACTAAGACTCATGGGAAGTGTGAAATCTTGTGTGTTGAATTCTTCACCATCACTGAGAGAGCTATGAAAAGAAAGTGACCTTCATGTTGTTACGCTGTTCGTGTGTGTTCATAATAAATGGGTTTTAATGCGAGAAAGGAGAAGGAGCAATCTATTTCTCTTTCTCTCTGAGACTGTTAGAGGGTGTGTAGAGTTTGGGACAAGGACAGTCAACGCAGCTAGTTAATTAGCAGCTCGGCTCTCGTTTCCCCGCTACGAGTGACAAAGCAGCTTGGTCGTTACAATGCATATATGCGGGGGAAAAAAGAAAAATGTACCGAAACGGTACAGAAGTGAACCAAACAGAAACTACCGTACCGATACAGTCCAACTACATGTATCGTTACACCTCTGCTATTGTGTACCCCTACTGTTGACTGGCTCTAAAATGCAGGAAATGTGTTTTGGCTAAAAACGACAAAAGGCTTTTACTTGTATTTCCCAAGCTTCGTAGTTGGTTTCACAGACCTAAACTTGTGCTCCCTGTAGACTGAAGCGTGTGGCCTAGTTTCCTGTAAAGCTTCACATTCCAATACAGCATAACTTCACCCCAGGGATTTGACATGTGACCTCATCTAACCCAACCGGTACCCTTCGAAGACTGGAACAGTAGGAGTTTTGTTGAACTACTTTTAACTGCTTTTTATTTGGAGCAGTCTCATACATCAGAGCTGCAAAACGAGAAAACCTTTTTCTTCTGTAATCATGTTTTTTTTCTTTTTTAATAAACAAGTGAAATATTACATAAAACATTTTAAGTCCCAACTTTTGATCAAAGAAGCTTTTGAACACCTTTATCTAGTTTCACATTCTTCTTTAAATCAGTTTGTAAAGCTCTGCTCTTTTTACCAGAAAATCGACAATTAGGCTTCTGTATATCCATACTAGTCTGTGATCATCCTTCCACGAACCCAAACAAACATAAGTTCCACTGTAACTCTCAGGCCATGACACACTATTGAAGTTTCATTTTTTCAGTTCTTGCTTGCATGATGATTATAAGACAACTCTTACAACAGAAAGTGTGTGCTTTTGTGTGTTTCTTTCTTCCTCATAAGCTGGTGTAAATGCACATTTAACTGGCAAATATGCACTGTAACTGTAACTTTATGCTGTTGATGCATTTTTACAGTTCATTGTTGAGACATGCTCTTGTCTCTGTTTGTGGAAATAGCTGTGTTCAGACCTGATTCTGTCAAAGCAGGTTTTAATTATACAGTTGTTTTACACAAAGATCATTTTAAAATGGAATGTGTAAAGATCAACCAGTCACAGTGGAAGTTGGTATTGAGTGGTCATTATTGCTTCCTTGCTGGGATCGAGGAGGGGTAGGGTGAAAACCTCAACCGTCACAGAATGTTGAAGAGGAAGTGCCTCTTGTACAGTCTTTCTGTCCTCATTCAGCCCACTCTGTCTTTTGTTTACCACACAGGCTTAAAATAAACCAGCTTGCTGCTTATAAAAGGACACTTTTAATCGCAGCACAATGTGCACATATGTTATTTTTTAACTTTATTCCTTTTGCATCACTGTAGGAATCCAAGAATGTTTTTTTTTCTACAAAGACATTCTTGCTAAAAGGTTTTTTTTCCTCTTTTGCTTTTGTGAAAAACTGAAGCTACTGACGTTTGGAGGAGACAGCAGGCGTAGGAGATGTAGTCACTCAATTATAAGGATTGGTGGGTGGGTGGGTGATAGGAGTGTTTAGGAAGCAGAAAAGATAAGAAGAAAAAAGAAGTTACCACGCATTGCAGTTGTCTTGTAAAAGACTGTTCTATGACTGTGCTTCTCTGCAGCAGCAACACGTACAAACACGCTAACTCGCATTCCTCCCATTAGCAACACACATAGGCTCATCTCTGGCCAGGTGAGTTGGATAATCCCATGACTCGCCTGACTACTTCCATAGTCCCTGCCAGGGTGACACAGGATTGGCCAAAAGGCTAAGTGAGGGCGGGGATTGGAAGGCTTCTGCTCCAGTGGCAGTGATACACATATTATATAACCTTGGCAGATGAGGCAGGATAAGAAGAAGAAGAGGAAGAGAGAAGGGGGAAGGAGCATTAAAAAAGAAGCAGGAGATTTGTTGAGAGAGGCGGATGTGATGGAGACGGGAAGTGAGAATGAAGGAAAGACATGGAAGGAAGTGTACAGGAAAGCTGTGGAATTGCATAATAAAATAGACATTTGCCAGATTTTTATGACTGCATTGGTCTGAGTTCTGGAATATGATTGCACTTTTACCTTACACATTATTTATAGCCTACCACTCATGTATGCTTACCTTGCACTGCAAGTGAGATTTTCTACCTTTTCTTTCTTATCCATGACTGCTCTGTCCTCACTTCACTGTATTTTTAAAAACAGGTCAGAAATGTATTCATGAATCACATTAAAACATCATACAACTTATCACACAAATAGGCTGTAGTGTTGCTCCTCATCCGTCTTCAGTCTTGTGAATGCGAGATGAAGATGATCTTGCTCTTCTTGAATTGAGAGCATGGGACTCTGCCAAACTAATCTAGAGATAACAGTCTAACCCTTCATTTTGTCGCGTCTTAAAAAAAAAGGGGCACGGTGGGGTGGTTTCTATTTTATGTTCTCACCCCCCCCTCCCAAATTTTTCAAATGGAAAGCAGATATTTCCATGCAAATACCCCTGTAAGTATCAACTTAAAAAAATTATTATATTCCAAACTAACATTTGCAAAGAGGAATTTGACCATTTAAAATATGTAATTGAAGAATTGTTAGGGTTTTCTTATGCTACCATCTGGATTTTTGACTTTAATGAAATTGTATCAATGGATAGTAGATACACTATCCTCTTGTCAGACCCATTGATGTCACTGTAAGTGAAGTAGCTGAAGTATTGTAGTGGCCACAATTTCTATGTTTACCAAAAAGTTGCTCTGTTTACTGAATTAGCAAGGATTTAATTTTTTAGACCCCAAATTTCAAAATGACTTGCATTTAGTCTTGTTAGAATTTAACCATTCAAGCTTGTTGCTCCATGTGACACTAGCGTATGTAATGCAGAACACATGGCTAACTAACTAAATGTCTCCTCTCTAAAACAAATGCACTTCTAGGGTCTTAGTAAAATCCCCAATTTGTACAAGTACATACCATCTTTGAATTTCGTATTTACTTTTGGTAATGCAATAGATTTAATATTTTGAAAACAACACTTCTTCAAAAATATATATAAAAAAAAGATTGCAAAATTAATATGGAGTTTTGTCAGAAGAACCCCACACATTCAAAAGAACAGCAGTGTGAAGTCAGTGGTGTGGTCAAACAGGTGAACAAAATATTATGTTCCTTTTTTGAATATATACATGTAGCGCCTAAATACTGGATGCACCCAACAACCTTTCTCTGTAAGCACAATTCACATGTTTAATCCATGAAAATGTTATATTCAGGAGACATCCATCCATTTTCTAAACCCACTTATATCCCTTTTGGGGTCATGGGTTTGCCGAAGTCAACCCAGTTTGTTGCAGGGCCACACAAGCACACAACTCTCACTTAAATTCACACCTAAGGGGAAAATTTGAATCTTCAATAAACCTATAAAGCATGGTTTTGGACAGGAGGAAACACGCATGCATGAGAAAAGCCATTGACTGGATATGAGAACTGGACTGAGTGAACCTTCCCCCCATGCTTTTTGACCTATTGTAACTCTTTGACTATTTACGCGATCAACATGAATTGAATCAGCTGATTCTGATGCAAAGAAATATGCAACACAGCGCAATGCTGCTTTTCTCCACTTCAGAAACCACTGGAACTATGTTAATTGTGTAAACGGTTGAAGAGTCACGCTAGTCTAAAGAATGTCAACACTGGAGCTAAAACTCCAATGCTAAAGGGAAAGAGGCACAATCAAGCTCAGTCTCTGCTTTATCACTGGATGGTTTATAGTGCCCCCCCCCCCCCCCCCCCCCCCCCTGAGTAAAAGTGTATTTTCTACATAAATGCTTGAACATTAATCTTTCCTGTTCTAGTAGTTTTTTCTTATGAAACAAATCTCTTTTGTAGTTGTTCTTTTAACGTGCAACTAAAAAAAATTGTCTGAATTATTGCATTAAACACTGGGGGTGTAAGGATTCATTTTAACGATTCGATTCATATCATTATTTGTGGTCGGTGATCCTATTCATAGTCGATATTGGTTCATTTGAATGACCCTGATTCATTGACCTAAAATGCTCCAGGACATCTTTAGGCAAAACCTCCACCAGTGTGACTCAGATAAATAGCTGGGTACTGAACAGTGAAGGGGAGTTTTCCACATTCATTGGATTTCTTGCAATATAATAAAGTGTAAATTAAATATGTGTACAAGCAAACAAGTAAAAAAGAATTAAAGGCAAATCTATTGACATTTTAGTTTTATAAAGTTCAGACCACTGTTGTTTTTCCACATAAAACCAACACAAACGGAACATTTATTAGAACATGAAACCCCACAGTATGGTCACATGCCTTTGCAAAATTCAAAGTGTTTCCACACATTGGACTGGAATGATGGCTTGATCATGTTTTGTTGCATCCCGTTTGTTGTCCGCTGTGATCTTATGGATCATTTCTACGTTGTAAAATAAACCTACCGCGCCTCAATCCAAAAGGGATTTTCCAAAATTAACATTATCAATTTATTTCATTTGAAATGATTTCATTATGGTATAGGTAAGGGTTAATGGCCAATGAAGTATGCATTATCACTTTTTAACGCCTGAACCGTCTGACGCGAAAGTGATAATGGGCACTTCGAAGGCCATTAACCTGCTTATACCATGGTCACTTACTAAAGAAATAAATATTAACCAGTTTTTAGTCCTTAGTTCTTGTTTTTTTTCTGATTTTGATCGCTTTTCTTACCAAAAGCGGACAATTTGTTACGTGGTGCGGCGTGGCGTAACAAATAGTCTGCGTCGCGCCGCTCTACCTCTGCAGTCAAGATTTGGCGATATAAAGGGATATATATATGCTGATCGTCTCGATGGCTTGAATAAAGCATCAGTTCAGAGAGAAAGTTCACCTCTTACCGCTTGTTTTTGTCCAGATGATGAAGCAAAAGGTTGTTATAAAGAAGCCGGCGCAGTGATACAAAACATTTAGGCTAGGTAAACGGGACTTATTTTTTCACCGTGCAGTTATCCTGTGCTAAATCACTTTTTAATGCACACCCAGTAGCCAATCAGAATAGAGTGTTCACCTGGAATGGTATAATGTAATTTCATTGGTTGCATGCAGGGATATAAATTGATTAATCGATTGTTAAACCCATAGTATAAACGCTTTGAAGCAGACCTATTTAAGTTTCGTTTTTTTTTTTTTCATGGATGGATAATTATTGTAAGTTAGTCCTTGTATAATTTTTTTCCACCATGTGTGACGCATGATAACTGTACATTTGCATGTTTGTAACATTCTGGCCTAATGTGGAGGCACTTTCAATGAGACTCAAATCTGTGATAAATGGCAGAGAGCCCGACTTGATCTCCTAGCAGTGAAACGAGACTTGTGCCCAAGTTTTTATTTTTGTGTCTTTTCAAATTTCTTGGTTCACTGATTGAGTTCAGCCATTTTTTAGATGATGAACATGATGTAACCAAATAGGGATAAATATCCTCAAAACCAATTTTTCTGCTCCAGCAATACAGTTAGCCTATCATACCTGCCATCTAACAGACTGTTTACAGTTATGACTCTAAATATGACTCTAAGACCCAAACCAGGTGTCTGCAAGGGAAATTTTGGACTTTAAAGTTTTTAAAGTCGGCACACTGTGGTTTATGTTTACAGAACCAAAAAAACATAGAATTGAACCTAGAAAAATCTACACCATTGTTTTGATTTTAAACCCAGCAATAAAGATGGCCTGAAGAAAAGTTTAAAAGAATGAAGGACTTGCCTTTTTTAAGCAGAACAACTTGGAATAATTCTCATTTTCCAATTGGTTTTAGTCAGCTGAAGACAGAATTTCTGGCAAGTTTGTACAAATATTTTTTGGTAAATTTTCACTGAAATTAACTGTAAAAAACACATGGAGTGTTGAGAATAAAATTTGAAGTTTCACCATTTTTTCCAAAAAGAGAAAACAAAATGCTTTACATTATTTATTGAGAGATAAATATAATGTGCTTGAAACATTGTGGAAATCCAACTCTTGGCAGCTAATTTAATTAAATATTTGCTAGTCTTTGAACTTTGAGATCCCACCATAGCAGTGATTGGTGTTAATATAAAACTAATACTAGAGTTTGATCCAGAATGGTCATTTCAACTTTTGTTAAACAAATTCAAAGGTTACCATCTTGGCAGCCATTATGGGGCTATTAGGTTATGTGATGATGATTGGTTGATTCATCACTTCATTAAGTTCAAACGCTACATAGTGATAGAACCAGTGGGTCAACCTCAATCTAACAACCTAAGTGGTAACGGATCTGGAGCAGAGGTGCCACCAATGCATAGCAAACATTGCAACGCTACCATCAGAGCAGTTACAGTTACTATGCTTTCTGGGCAAGTGTAATTTACGGTGTAGGGTTGTTGGGAATAGGGCGGCTTATGGTGTTTTATTTTTAACAGCAATCAAAACCCGCTGTCATTTGGAGACGGAGTTAAGCTGTCTTTCAATTTATCTAAGTTATCACCTTCTAAACAACGGAATATAGAGATTTAGGATTATCAAGATCCACTACCTCCATATTGTAATTGCTCGGAACTCTTTAGAAGCCATAGTGTTGAGTGGTTGTGATTACTACCTTAAGGAGAGGCTTGATGTTCCTCTAATACAGCGTAATGACAGTTTAGGTTTAAATAGTTTCAGAATTAACCACATTGTGCCATTTATGTGCTAGTCACACAATAGTGGAGGTATGAGGTTAAGACTTGGTTGTTGTTTTTTATTTTTGTTCCATCCTGTTGAACTACTATTTGACTGGAGGTTCAGTTTCATTAAAAGAAGTTTGGTATTTTAACATGTATCTATAGAACTGAATGTTTATATATTTCCACTGATGCCCTTTGGTTATGTTTAGCCAACATAAACAGTGCAGTCTTCAAAGAAAATACATAAAAGTCTTGGTATTTATTACAAAGAATGTGTATATAAGGAAAAATACCATCTGTAAAACCTAAGGTCTGCAGTATTTTACCAAAAAAGTCTTGTGTTTTATGGTTAGCAGTTTTCAAAACCACATCAGCTTACATTAATATTGTACATTAATAGAAGATACTGCACTGCCCTAAAAATAGAAACTTGGGTTTAGGACATAAATCTACATTTTTACATTTGTCATTCCTGTATTGCAGTCTCTCTGCAACTGCACAATGTTGGACATTTGATCCGAGGACCTACATTAGAACATGGTATTGCATTTTTAATTGCTCTCCCTGGCATTTTGGTATGTTTGGGAATGATAATGTCACTGCTGGTATATGAATAGACCTTTTCTCTGGATGTCTTCCAAGACCCGCTTTCGTGCTGTGCTCGGGTCTGTTCAGGTTTACTGAAGGTGTTGTCTTTCCCGTGACCGAGCCGCCACGAACTGTCAAACTAGGTCAGAGTTGTTTGAAAACAGTATTGAGGCTAACCAGCATGCTGCAAAAACAAACAGAAGAACACATCAAGGCTTCTTGATGTGGTCAAATTCCTGACTACAGTTTCACAGCCATCAGTGGAACACTTAACCTGCCACTTAACCTGCTGTACGGTTGCAGAAGCCGCCAATGGTCTATTTTCACAGTGGAGTCATGATAAGTTACAGTAAAAGAAAAATCAGTGACAATCAGAGCTCAGGTGTTGCACAAAGCAGTTTTTTTCAGAGATGAGCTTCAATTAATGTTTTTCTTTTATTTACGGATGTTATTGAAGTTCTTGAAAATAGTGACACATTAACTGAAACTCTTTTTTTTTTGACAATAAGACAATTAAAGACGACATTTTGTCAATATGTATTTTGAAGAAGAAAAAAACATTTTGACTTTTTATACTACTGCTATTTTATAGAATAACTTGTTCTCTGCCATTAATTTGCTTCTACTTTCTTTTCAAATAAATGCCTTAAAAGGCTGTTTGTGTCTAAATAGACTATGGTATGGTTGTATTCTCTTCAATCAGAGCAAGTATCTAAACCTTTCTTTTGTTTTGAATGTTTCAGTTCATCATCCAGAACAGCAGAGTCCGGGGGTGGGGTGTCGTCTGGTCACTCCAAGCCAAGTGGGCAGACTCACAAGATCTGTTTGGTGTGCTCTGACGAGGCTTCAGGATGCCACTATGGGGTTGTAACCTGCGGCAGCTGCAAGGTGTTCTTCAAGAGGGCAGTCGAAGGTTGGTCCCACACATCTGCCAAGCTGTATGCATAGTTTTCTAAACACTGCAATTTCTATGGAACATTCCAGTTAATGATAGCTGGTTTGGTGGCTGGGAAAACACTCGGTAGCCCAGGTATATTAGAACATCGATAAATCAGATTTGCACCTACTTAAAAAGCTTATTATTTTAATATAAGTTTAATTTTAGAGCAAATGTTTTATACAGTCAGGACACCAAATATTTGGACAGAGACACATTTATTCTAATTTAGTTTCTGTACTTTACTGCAGTGAATTTTAGATAAAACACCTCAGATGCCATTGAAATGCAGACTTTCAGCTTTTATTCCATGGGTTGAACAAAAAGATTGCATAAAAATGTGAAAAACTAAAGCATTTTTTTTAAACACAATCGCTTCAAAATGAGAAAGAATGTGTCTCTGTCCAAATATTTATGGTCCTGACTGTAAATATATATATATAATTCCAATAAAGACTTTTTACGATGCAGCTAAAAATTGCAGATTTGTCTTTGTGATAAGACCTTAACACAATTACAATTTTTCCTTTCTTCTCATTAAATTCAGCTGATCCCTTTTGCAGTAAAACCCGGTTATGTTTCTGCTCCCCTGCACAGAGAAATTATTTCACCAAACACCATGTCAAAATGTAGTAGAAAATATGTTTTTTGTTGTTTTCATCTGCTTCAATTTAAGTTTTGATAATTGCACCAAAATTAGTCCAATCCCCACCCCCCTCTGGCCACCCAGCCCTTCTTATTTGTATTTACTCAAATCAGATAATTCACTGGCGACTTTAATTGGCATCAAAACTTGCAGCTCAAAATTCTGCCAGCTGTCGTTCTGTTGCAGTGAGCAACTGTTTTTCTGAAAGGCTGTTGAAGTGAACAGAATAAACTGAAGTCCAGTGAACTCAAACTAACAATTTATGCAATCAAAGTCAAAATAGTTTCAAATCTTGATAATATTTATGTGCCTAAAAAAACACAGAGTAGTGTTGTCAAGTTCTTGCTCTCTGTCTTGTTCAAGCTTCCTTTTTTTCTGTTTCCTGTCTTTCTGCAAGCCTTTAATTCACTTGTAACGTTATTTTTTAAGACCTGGCATCCACATGTGTGGTCGTCACATTTTAGGATATATTACCACAGAAGAAAATTCTACTTAGCTGGGGCCCTGTGACTACGTATATAGAGGGCTAACTCAAATACTAGCTCACTAGCTTAGGAGGTTAAAGAGGGATTTCATAGTTGTTCCTAAAGACTTGGGTCAACAATAAGCCCCAATTATTTGCACTGGTGCCGTTGCAGAACATTACTTTACCATGTGACAGATACTCAACATTGTTTTGCTAATAGAAGATCAACAAGTTGTATACTTAATTTATTTTGTTTTATGTCATATTTGTATCTTAGATTATGTAAGTGTTAACAATGAGACAGGACATTATCTTTCATAGTCTTTTAATTTTTTTTGTTGCCAGTGTCGTTCGTAAAGGAAGCCTTTTTTCCTGCATAGAACTAAATTAAGATTTAAAAATGTTAATGTTTTAATTTGAAATAATTTTTGCTAGCCATGTGGAGTTTTCTGTGAGCTATAACCTTTGGGGAAATGCACAACGCTTTAAGCAGCAATCAAAGTGCTGTCTTTGAAGTGCAGCGACTCACGTCTTTCTGAAGATTTCAGTAAAGAATGGACTGAATAACAATTTCACAGCGGCCTTTAATCTTTGAAAGCTCTGACATTAAACGGCTTTACAGTACACTCATGGCACTGCTGGGATTGTTTGTAATGTTGTAACTCATTGACTCCAAAGGAGGACATGTATGTTCACTGCTGAACTCAGTCTGGTTCCTTTGTGTCACTCCAGAAGTCTGCAGGAGGCTACATGTGACAGGAGCTGCTCCTAATTCAAATTCTTGGGGTTCACGTCTTTCTTGTGTATTCAGAGAAGAAGACTAAAGGAGCTTGGAACGCCCAACAAATAAAACAGCTGTTACTCCGCCATGTGTTTGTACCAGCAGACGATGAGAAGCAAGTTCCTGTCTTTGCAAAACAAATATTGTGATAATCAGAAGTTTGCCTCATTATTGACATCAGTTTCTTCTTGGGCATTGTTTTCTGGAATGGGGTCTTGGGACTTTTTATTGCTGACTAAAATCTCAAGCTTTCTACAAACATTTCACCAATAATTAAGTATTTCATACAGAGAAAAAAAAAGGATGATGTTAAAACTACAAAGCAAATTAGCCAAAGGCCAGAAATAACCAAAGTAAAATGTTTCTGTAAAGACACATTTTATTGCTACACCTAGAAAATAAATCAATATGGATCCCAAAATTACTTGAATGTTAGATGAACAACCCCCTAATTGAAAATAGGATTTGCACAGCTGCGTGATTATCTGCGACACAATCTTCTTTCTTTTATGTTCTGGTGTAAACACCAGACACTGAAGTTGAGGTTTACCTTTTTGTTTCACAGAGCTGCTCCGCTAAAGTCATGTTTTTTTTTGTTTTTCTCCCCTCCACCCTGCCCTGCTCTCTGCTCGTTGACTCTATGGTGAAGGATGGAGAGCACGACAAAACACAGATGGTAATAAAATGCACTTTTAATAATAGTAGTAAATGTTGATATTTTTTTAATGATAGAATTACTGTCACTTCTTAATTTGCTCGTGTCACTGTAGTTACTGGACACTTGACTATTCTGTCTGGACACGGTCAAAACCTCTTCTGTCAACTATTTCTAATGCATGCTTGACTCTGTCATTGAAATCTGCACCAATTGCTTGTGAATGATTATTATCCTCTTCAGTTTCTGCTTGGAATGTCACTCCTCATTCTCTTCCCCAGTATTAGATACAAAAATGATAGCTTTTCTTTTGCATATGGCTTACATTGGCCATTGAGATCTCATGTCAACATTTTAATTGTTTTTCAAGTAATCTGTTTTTTTTTAGCTAATTTCAGTTTTTGTTCCTTAATCTGGAGTCCCGTTTTTCTGTTTAAAGAAAAGAAAATCTAAATGGGGATTGATGACCCATGATGTTCCTAGCTTTTAGTTTGGCAAAATTTGATTACTTCGTTTGCTGCCTAACAATCATTACTTTAAAATCTCACATCTCCTCTACTGCTGTATTTTTAATGTCATTAACACTTTTTTTTTTTTGAACTAGTCCAGGGGTTGGCAACCTTTACCACTCAAAGAGCAATTTGAATCTGTTTCCCACAGAAATTCAGACACAACACCCTTCTGAAAACCCGGTGTTTCCAGTGAATGGCATAGTTTCACTGGTTTTTAAAGTTCGGGAAGAGACGTTCATTTTTTTTGGATCGTCTGTAATTTAATGGGTTACGATGAGAACTATTCCCCGAGAGGCCACAAAACTAACAAATACGTCATAATTAATCAGCAGTTAATCCACTTTTTTCTCATCTGGATCAGGATGTTTTTGGGCAAAGCTGCGTGTTTATTCTGGGATGTCTCGCCACATTTGAGACTTTGTTGTTTGCTAATTCCTCATTACATATTGACGATACTGGTAAAGTTGTTAAAAGCAAACAAATCTGCTCAGTTGCCATTAAACGTACTGTTGTCTTCAGGAACTTCAGTTTTCTCAAAATCCTCAATCGTTGTCCCACCTGGGTCGGAACATTGTTGGAATTACACGCCGTGTCGTGGCGGTGACACAGGTCGACAGTCACATAGAACTTTACTTAAAGAATGTCTACATTTAGATGTTTTTTATTTTTTAAACCTAATACTCAGCCCGTTAGTTTTTTGTTTTGTTTATAATTATTTTTAAGAACCTTTCCTGTTTACTGCTTGCCAAACCTAGTCGTCATCACAGAGGAGCCGCTCCAGGGACGAGCAGCTCCTGGTTCAGAGCTGCTCACAAAAATAAAACAGCTGGAAGACAGACGACCTGGAGAGGTTCTGCATGATGAGGCTTTTATTTGCTCCTCATTCAACCTCATTCAACATGTACTGTGTTTTTTGAAGAACTTTCTCTGTTCCGCGTTCACACCTGCATACACGTGTGTTGCTGCTCTCTTCCTTCAGCTCGCTCGCACATCCCGACGGCGTTAAAGGCACCACAACCATCTACAAAACCACAGAAAGCACATGAATGAAAGGTTGCCATCCCCTGATCTAGTCTTTTGAACATTAACTTTATGGATTCTTTTGGAATCATCAGATGCAAAATGATGTTGGAAATCTGTCAAGATAGATCCATCCGTGCATTTTCTTAACCCACTTTATCCCTTTCGAGGTCATGGGACTGCCAGGGACTAACTTGGCAACTGTTGGGCAAAGACAGGTTACATCCTGAATAGGTTTTAGTTTGTAGAATTGTAGAAGAACTTTTGGAAATATCATTAAAAAAAGCACATTAAAGTTAGGGTATAGAAGTACAATAACGTATAAGTAGTTGGAACATACTGTATATGTCTGTAGGGCAACATGTGAGTTGAGCTTTATTCAAGTGACCTTGGCTCTGAGGTAAAAGCTTATGATTAATGGAGTAGTGACTGTATGTGAGAACTGGACTGGGTGAGTGTGACGTCACCTGACTTACTTCCACTTCCAACCAAATCAAGTCAATTTTCAGTCAGCATTTTTATTTTTCACCGTACAGACGTCGCCATGTTGGAACCAGAAATCGTCAGTAAGCAGTGATTGTTCCAAGTTGGTCTGAGTCAACATTACTATGGCAACCACTCTCTCCAATCATGAGTGAGCTTGTTAAAAGGCCACACCCCTCTTAATTTTAAGCTTGCTCTGGAGAATCTGTCAATCAAATGCTTTGAACATTCAGTGAGAGACCACATACTTTTATTAAGGCATTTGATAGGCCAGTTTATAACTCAAATAACTTGCACCAGAGAAAAAATAAAAAAAATGTAACAGAGCAAGAATGGTTATTCTGACCAATATCAAATATAATTACTTGGTACTTCCTGTTTGGAACGCAAGGTGGGAGGGGTCACTTGATCCAGTTCTCATAGATAGACAATAGTTGGGCCACATGTTGATCATTAAAAGTCCTTTGCAGCACCGCTTCCTGTCTAGCTGTTTGACAGGAAATGCTTAGAATCCAGATTGGAAGGTATTGTTGTGACTTTCTGAAGGCTTGGGTTAAAAAAAATCATTTGCCTCAAAATCAAATCAATCTTTACTTATAACATGCTTTATCAGTTTATCAAATCCATTATTCCCTTCACTTAAACGTAACTGCTTACAGTAAATTTTAATCAGGATTCCTAGTTTTAGTCACTAGTAATGGTTGTAATTCCATCTCTGAATCCTAAATCACTTGTGAATAGAAATCTGATGCCTCAGTTTTTGTTTTTTGTTGTTGGTCTTTTGGCAGTTATACCTAAAACTTTGTCATTTGTAAGTATAGCTCAGTTTTATAAATTAAATGTAAGGGAAGGATAACTGGGCATCAATTCCCACTAAGAAATGATTTCTTTTCCTCATGTTTTTAAGCTGTAATGTATTTTATTTAAAACTCTGCTTCAAGATAATGTACAGAGAAAGTGAGTACTGGTATATTGTTTTGTAGTTAATGTGTTTTAACTGAACAATGTTGAGTTATGTAAAAGGTTCGACTTATCTGAGGTTTTGCTCTCTGTTGAGACTGCTTATTGCAGAGACACACATGAATAACAACACAATTTGCTTGAAAAACTTCCCATCAACCCCTCTGACCAGTCCCTTGCCTTTTGGCCCCCTCTTGGCATTCTGGGTAATGTTGTCATAGCACTTTATGTCACTGTTTTGTTTCACTTAATGTGCCCTAAAATCCGGCGCTCCTTGTCTAGAACACAAAATGAAAGTTGGATTGATGATCTGTTTATTGACATTGGGCCTAATCTGAACAACACTGCAGTCAAATCCTATATGTCCTCTATACGTTCAATGGAAAGTCATTATCCTTTAATAGCTGACACCTTTAATGATTCATCTCTGGAGAAGAACTGGACTCCAGTATTTTTCTGTTGTTTGAGACTCTGAGATAAATCGACGATTCACATTTGCTTCATTAAAAAAAATCTCTGAATCCATGAGATTTTGCTTTTCATTTTTTTGTTCAGTCTCAGGAAAACCCTTAGTTTTAGATGGACATCATTTAAGCAGAAATCAATGGCATCTGTTCTTCAAAAGGCTGCTGTTAAGATTAAATTAGTGAGGATTTTGTTTCAAATGTGTTTTTCAGTCTAAACTGGATATGAAGTTCTCATGAGTGCAAGGCTATTTTTGTTTAGTTTGCATTTCGGGGAGATAAGGGATTCAGCTGGCACGTTAGTGCCTGCAGATGGCTGTTCACGTTGGTGTTTCGGTGTCGTACTGTGATGTCATTGATGGCTGCAGTTGGCAGCCGTGGTGCTGCCTTTTTTTTTCTTTCCCGTTCACACCACCAACCCTGCACACCAATATCCCAACGGAAGAATCTGAAGTTGTCAGCTGCTTCAGCGGAAACCTTCGCGTGTGTGTAAACTCCCTCTTTTAGATCTTTACAGGTACATGGACTGGCTCAAACTAGATGAGAATCCAGGCTGCGCATGGGCACATGTTTTCTCTATCATGGCTGCAGACCATCATGGCTGGGTGAAGCATCATTAAGCTGAGCTAATCATTTGCTCGATGTCCCAGATTCGGTGTTTGCTGGTGCTTGTGACGTGTGGGCTGTAGGCTCAGTATCCCTGAACCAAGCGCTTTAGCTTGTGTTTTTACGAAGGAAATTAAACTTGCCACCTTGCTGCTTGATCTCAGCCTAGTTTTACAACGAACTGAAACTGCACATCATGTTCACAGGATGTAAATATCAGGAGTGTGTACACGTCAAAGCCAACATTTAAATAAACAGCCGGGAAAAGACCACGACTTGTTTGAATAGTTGATGAACACAAACACATTCTGTCACTGTTCATTATCTGCGCCTCATTTTCATTTCTTTTCAACAGAGGAAGGTTTTCTGCTACAGATATATACGTATTATCCTAAACTGTTACTGTTTTAGTTTATTTGCACATTTTTAACTGATATTTGGGCCGCAGTTCTCATAAAACCACCAACATGTTAATTTAGCTGTTAAAGTCATTATGTGATTAACCGTAAGCCATTATCTTTATTTAAAAATAATAATGAAACTTAACAACCTTAATAGATGATTGAACAGATTTCTGAAAAGAAATTGAATTATTTCAAAACTGAAAAAAATTGGGGTTGACTCTCAAAACTTGAAATGGTTTTGTGTTAAAGTAAAACAAAAAAATTACATTTAACTGTATGAAAGACCTTCTGACAAAATTCCAGCCGTCGTTTGACTCTGGAGAGACACTTTAAACATTCACGAAACATGCCATAGGTCTGAATGAATTCTGAGTCCAAAGTTTGACGTAAACATGTGACTGAGTGGGATAAAGTGCAAACAGGCTGACGGGGGAAAAAAGAAAAGGAATAAATAAACACAGAGGACTTAGACGTGCAGGACTGCATTGAAACGATGCATTTATCCTGGCAGGAACATAAAGAACAAAGTGAAAATCGACAACACAGTTGCTGTTACTCACAAAGAAGTTTGATGAGTTGATGAGTTAATGATGCATTAACGCTGCATCTCTGCCTTTTAACAATTTAATGTAGTTGAACAAACTGGGTTTGGTTCTTCCTCCATACTTGATGTTTTCAAAGTGGTGTAAACAAAGTGTAGATGTCCAAATGGTCCATGGATGCGTTTGAACTTTACTTTCTCTTTGTTGACAAAAGCAAATGAGACGAAAAACTCGTGCTTGATGAGCTTTATTAAACCTTTAATAGGATGCAGGTTCCTCTGACTTTGCCTTCAAGCCTCTTAGAAGTCTAACGGTTTCACAATGCAAACAGTCTGCAACAAAAGATGCGATGACGATGGATGAGGTTTTGCTTTTGCGCACATCAACAGTGTCCAAGGTTCACAGTGATTAGTAACTGGCAGGCTGTGGTGAAAATCACAAGAATCCGATGCGGGCTGTTGTGTAGGATTCTGCTCTTTTCGCAGCATTTCTTGTTCTCACCAGCCACCGTCATGATCATTTTTAGGCCACTGACTCATTTGGCACATCAGAGATGATTCTGTTGAAGTGACTGTTGGATTTTGCAGAACTGCTGTCATAGTGAAAGTGTAAGAAGTGGGGAATGCAGTACATGGTGGTGATCTGCATGTGATTGGCTGAAGGCTGTTTATCACTTGAGCTCTCTTTCTTCAATTAAGCGTGCTTCATGAAAACTGACCTCACACAGGCAAGAAAACTTCCTAGTTTAGATAAAAACAGGAATAATTGGATGTGGTACCAAACAAACACATTAAAAAAGGACTTTTTCCCCTCTTATCTTAAGGTGTGCTCTGAAACACTAATTGCATCTCCTTCCCTCTGGTGAAAAATCAATCCTTACTTGTTTTCCATGGTAAATTAATTATGATTCCATCCGCAGCTCGACCAAAATGAATCTTCTGGGGGGGGGGCAGAGTAGCGGGTGGCTTAGATGGAGCCCGAGTGCCACAATGTGGGTGATGTGAAGTGTGTTGTTGTTCTGAAAGGGCTGTGTTGACAGTCACGGTGCAGTGAAGTACAACTGCAAACTTAAGCTTGTGAGGCTTACTGTAGAATCAACAGGTGGTGAGTGTCATTATACATACTGCCCTGCCTAATCCTCTTCAAACCCTCTTAGCTGCCTAATTTGTCTCCCTCATCCTTTTCCCTCTTCCTCCTCCTTCCTTTACAGGTCAGCACAACTACTTGTGTGCAGGGAGAAATGATTGCATCATTGATAAGATCCGCAGGAAGAACTGCCCCGCGTGCCGCTTCAGGAAATGTCTTCAAGCTGGAATGAACTTGGAAGGTAAACACCTTGACGTTTGGTGGAATTGGATCTGCGAAATATTAAAGAGAAATGTTTTTTGTGCTTCAAAACATAACAGACCTGAGATTAGAGCAAAACAAATCTGTAATTATTGTTTGAGAAATACATTCATTGACCGATTTGTAGCGACTCTTTCCCACTAATTTTGCATTTTTTGAAAAGGCAACACATTCTTCACACACTTCACTTATTAGAAATCATTTTTGAATTTGCTGTCCCTTTAAAACATCACAGGGTTTGTACAATATAGCTTCTATAAATCAAAGTTTTGCCCCCCAGGTCAAGGGAAGGGGGCATTTGTGTATGTTTTTAACATGGAAGATGGGAACAAAATAGAAGTACAAAAACTGAACAATTCTCAGGTCAGGAGGAAGGAGATCTCCCTGGAATCAGAAAGAAGACATCACAACTTCTTAAAAGCTTTGAGATAATTGTCACACTATTGAAGGCTGCTACTCTTTTGGCCTTTAATATAATATTTAAAGAGAAGGAAAAAAGGCAAAGGTGCTCTTTTCATTCAACATGAAGTAGAATTACATGCACAGAAGGTGAGGCGGGAAGACAGGAAGTGGGATTTGATGGACGTCAGAGTGTCATCAGACAGCCTTCAACCTGAAAGCCTTATAGTTGCCATAGAAACACCGGGAAAGGAAATTAAAAAGAGTAGAGTGTGGGAAAAGCATCATCTTCTCTGGTAGGCTCTCAGCATATAATATAAGTTCTATTTTAAGTTTGGAAAATGACAAAATGATGCCCAAATAATGTGGATGGAGTCACTGTGTTGATTAAAAGAAAAGAAGAAAGGAGTTTAAAGATTTCATGGAAATCTCGTATCACCGGTCTCACTAGTATTTGAAAGGTTAATAAAACCTAAACCTAGAATTCATTTAAGAGAACTTAAAGATTTTCAAGAAATGTCCCTAAAACTCATTTGAAAATAATAAAAAAGAGCAGGGCCCTGAGTCTACAAACGCTTTTCAAACAACATTTTTAAAGACCCACTCCAATGAAAATGCGGTTTGTCTCATGTTTATGTGGCATTTTTCTGATAATAGAGGACATTTATAAAGAAAAAAATGCATTTTTGAGAATTTCTTTACTCAAATCGTTATTACTCTGGACGAAAAACTGCTGTCTGAAGTAGAGCTTATTTGCGACGTAGAAAGTACGCTGGGTGGGGCGGGGCGGGGCGGGGCTGGGCGGGGCGGGGCTCAAGCTTTCTGCTCTGCTCCATTCTGATGCATCCGCTGAATTCCTCGTCTGAGCTGGCATCTGGCTCAAAACTGTATGGCTGGGTAGCTCCAGTATTGCTCTCCATTTTTTTTTTGCACCAGGTTGGGGGTGTGTTGGGCCTTAAACTAGGGTTAGAGCATGTAAACAAAGAGCTCTCAGCAACAGGGAGGGAAAGAGGGGGGCATGGTCGTTCTGCGCCAACGTCCTGCCCACAACTCTGAGGCAAATTTCTAATGAACTACTGCTGCTCTGCAAAAACAATGTTTTAGAAAACGACAGATTTTTCAGTGTTAGCTGAAAATGGCATAATCATATCCCAAAAACCCTTGGTAAATGGTTTTAAAATGGCTCAAATGATGATAGGAATGGGTCTTTGAACCTCCCCCTTGAATGCATTTAGCAGTTCAATGCAAGCCGCTGCAGCCTGTTGGACCTTACACCAATTCAGATGGACATGTCGACTGATTTGCTTTTTGTTGCTTTCCGTCTGGTCGCTTTAAATCTGGTGTCCAGCGAGGAAAAACAAGAAGCTGATCAAGATGAAGCGGCCTTCAGGCTCATCCGAGCCCGTCAACAACAACAACAACCTGCCTGTCCCGATCATACCCAGGAGCATGCCTCAGCTCGTGCCCACCATGCTGTCTGTGCTCAAGGCCATCGAACCAGAGGTCATCTTCTCGGGCTACGATAGCACGCTGCCGGACACCTCCTCCCGACTCATGAGCACTCTGAACAGGCTTGGAGGGCAGCAGGTCATCTCTGCAGTCAAGTGGGCCAAGTCACTGCCAGGTAATCAGAACTTCTTCGCCTAAGGCTCCTTTTATGGGTCTGCTGCAGGTGACCAGTAGTTGACGTCTGTAAGGATTCATGGGAATTTCTGAAAAAATAGTGCTCGCTTCTTTGAAAGGAAGTAGACTGTAACCTCAACACTTGTACTTATTAGTCACATTTTGAACACATTTAAATAAATGTTTGAATGAGCAGTTTCCATCTTAGATATGCTGAGAAGCCGAAATGACCACATGGTGTGTTATCATCGCCTAGTAGAGACAGAGCATCACAAAAGTACATTGTTCTAAAAAGGCCTTAATAGTGGTTTATCTCCCTGTAAATGCTCTAAAATAGAAAGAAGAGACAACAAATGTTATCTCGAAAAATGGATTTATATACATTTTTTTTCTCTATTTTGTGGATCCTACAGTAAAACTTTTCAATCTGTATGTAATCCTGTTGTTCTGTGCATAAATAGCTTACTATAGAACTTGTGCTTTGGCTCAAATCTGCATAGTAAAAGTCTTGGTCATGTTAGGAATAAGAGGACTGCTGAGAAGAATGAAACCAGGAAAGCAGATTTTCAAAAAGATGCATGGATCAGTGATTAGAGCCAATCCTTAAACTGGAATCTACTTTTAAAACACCGTTAAACGTTAACTCCTCTAAATATGAAGGAGCCCCCCCCTCAAAAAGCCCCCAAAAAACGCTGGTTTACTGACTATCAACTCCTACTTCAAAAAGCCAGAGCTGGAAAACGGGAGGAACCACCTTTGGGTCATGAGAAAAAGAGGCACATGACCCGGTAATCTCTTAAAGCATTTGCTTGCAGATTTATTAGAATATTTCTGAGGGAAAGTTTTGCTGTGAGGCTAAACCTCCAGCTCTTTTTCAAACTGTTTTCAAACATGTGACTGTATGAGGGAGACCAAAAAAACAAAAATCCATTTTTCTATTCCTGTAACATCCCACATTTATGTAGAACTAGGCAGATTTGTGTTGATCTTGTCTAAAAATAGGAATCACTTCCTTTTTTAGATTTGTTAGCTAAAAATAGATAAGAAAAATATCCTTTTATCATGTAATGTTTATTCTTTTAGTCTGTTACTCATGGGATTCCTCCCTCCACCTCAGGCTTTCGTAACCTGCACATTGATGACCAGATGACGCTGCTGCAGTGCTCCTGGCTCTTCCTCATGTCCTTCAGTCTTGGTTGGAGATCCTATGAGCAGTGTAACGGCAGCATGCTCTGCTTCGCCCCCGATCTCGTCATCAACACGTGAGTAGAGAACCCACACGTTGCTCAACGGTCTTCGTTTTACGACGTAGATACGACACGTCTGTGTTTTCTCCCTCCTGGGCGTCTGTTGGTTTCTCTTGATCCCAACTGCCTGAGTCTGACTCACAAGATGCTGGGAGTCAGTCATAAAGTTGATAAGTTGAGCAAAAGTATAGAAACTTAGGACTTAAGACGTGATCTTATATCTGAGGATGTGGTCAGGGGAGATTTCATCAAGCAGCAGCGTGCATTATATATTTTTTTGGCATGGGGGAAGCCCCTGGCCTTATATCAGTGTTTTAAATGGTTGGTAGTCAGGGCTGATATCAGTAACATTTTTGTCTTTGAAGCTCCCTATCAGACTCCATCCAGTTAGATTCCAAAACTTTAAAGGGTTAGTATGGAGCAGCATAGAATTACGGTAGCTTGGTATCTGTGACAAACAGGTTTGTGCTCTTTTTTCCTTCAGTTTCAGTCTGAGGAGAAATCTTCTCACTGAGGATCCAGCGTGGCACTGGATGTACATTTATAGGATGTTTACTGCTTTGTTTACCTTCTAGAGCAGAAAGTAAACAGTCTGTGGAGGCATCTTACAAAGTCAAATCCCATCATGCTCTATTACAACCTCCTAGAAGTATTTTAAGCATCAATTTTTTGGGCTTAATCCAAACATTTAAATGGGACTGCAGGCTCTTGGAACTGTCAGAAGGATTGTAAAAGCCTTAAGGTTAAGCACCGTTTACCCCCTCAAACGGTGGAAAAAGCTGGATGATGGGGGGACTTCTGCTGAGAACGCCACACATACCTCCTAGCGAAGCGTTAATGGGAATGTGGTACCAGGAGGAGGCCCCACAGCGGACTCAGCCTGGGAGAACCCTGGAATCTCCATGAGGCCGGAAGAAGTGACTGTAGCTCATTCCATCTGAGCTGTGCTTTCACATACAGTTAAAGTCTGTCCTCTGAAGGCCTGGTTTTGTGGAGAAATGCTCTCCTGAGACCTCTTGTGCTTTTCTTTGGGAAAACCTGTTCTGAGAGGAGAGGGGGAAGAGCAGACCTGACGGGTTGTAAGCAGCACAGCAGACGTTCTGCTCCGTTTCACCCTGCAGGATGTGGGCGTGTGCCTAAACACAGATGGTTACTCTCCTATCGTCTGTGAGGTTGCAGTGTGGCCCTCTGAAGTGATCAGAGAAATGATGCTTTTTTATGAATTGTTGTGTGAACCTGCTAAAGCTGAAGGCATTGTCTCTCCACACCAGAGATCGCATGCAGCTGCCCTTCATGACCGACCAGTGCGACCAGATGCTGAAAATCTGCAAGGAGTTTGTCAGACTGCAGGTGTCCTACGATGAGTACCTGTGCATGAAGGTTCTTCTCCTGCTGAGTACAGGTAATTCCACTTTGATTCTTCCAAAAGCAGAACAAAGTTTCCACTTTATGTACGTGTGTGTGTGTGTTTTATTGCTTCCTTATCTTTTATTCAACAGATTGAAACATCCTGAAATATTAAAAACAGTATTTTAATATGAGCTCTAGTATCTGGGGAGATGCTTTTATCTCTGTTAGATGGAAATTAGTTTTCATTTAGATTCTGTCCTTTAGCAGTAATGTTTCCCTCTACACTTTTAAAACGATGCTTCCTTTGAGGATTTAGAGATTCTTCATTTTCATAAAATGAGTTTCTATTTTATATAAAAGCCACAGAGAAACAGAAACACATGACTATTTATTATAGGTACCCCTACGTGTAGTTTACACAGTTTCCTTCCACTCAACTCTGAAATCTAAGAAAATTTTACCTTTTAATGCAACTTTATTAAAAAAAAATCATCAATTTGGTTGATTCCGAAATGACTTTTTTTGGGAGCAAATTAATCCCAAGATTGCTTTTATGTTGTATTACAAAGCATCTCATTACTTTCTGTCAGATATAAAAATAAATTGAAATGTCAGACTAAGACTTCCTCCCTTTTAAAAAGAGGAGGTCAGATCCAAGTTAATTTAAAACAATTTTGTTTCCTGCTTTTCCTCAGGGGCTGAATTATGACTGATTGCTTTAAAATGAGACAACAAAATTAAATTTTAAGAGACTCTTTTCACGGTTGTGAACATTTTTGGCAGAAGGAACATTTGTATCCTGAATTAATGCTTAGAATTGAGAGGCTTGGAGATGGAATCAGAGAGGGGGGGCTAACTCAGGGGGTCGGATGTCAAAATATTATAGGACATGTCAAAAACTGTATGATGGTTAAATTTCCTGTTCCTCATGTTTAGTTTGATTTGATCAGGAGAAGAGATTGTTTTTTTATTTTATTTTGTAGTAAATCGTAGTGATTTGGTGGTATAAAGACCCACTCTGGTCATCTTTGGATCTATTTTAAAAGCGTTCTCAGTGTCTTTTAATCCTGCACTTTTTAGCCCAATAAAAGAAAAAAGCCTGTAGCGTTTTTTTCCGACTTAGTTTCTGCAGAGCGGCAGTAGAAATTCACCTCTGAGTTGTGGGCGGGGCCTTTGGGGCAAAGGAAGCCCACCCCCCCTTCCCCCTCCCCATTGCTGAGAGCTCTTTGTTTACACTCTCCCACTAGCCCCTGACACCCCCAACATTAGCAATGCAACAAAAATGGCGAGAAAAAAACTGACATCAACCAAAAAGGACGGGACCGAAGCGCCACGCAAATGAAGGCCATCCAACAAACCAAGACTACAGTTAACAGACACACAACATGTCACATCCATTTGACAAATATGCAACAAAATACTTACATACAGGAACACATGTTCACTAAGAAACATGTGAATGTAGCTAGTTTTAATGGTTTGTTCCTGAGCGGTTTCCATTTGCTGCTTAGAAATAGAAAATGTCCTCTGGTTTCATTTAATTGGTGCTTATTGTGACGGTCTGAACTGAAAGAGCTGTTTTGCTGGCATCAGAACCCTAGATGACAGATTACTCCCAAAAAAAACAACCCAAAAAAGTCTGTTGTGTCCTTCCTCCCATGCACACACATTTCTGCAAGGCCTCCCTTTCATCTGATTATGTAAACCTGGCATGATGTCATGCTCCTGGTGGCCGCGCATAATCTCTGCAAGTGACTTTGAGCTCCGGGCCGCTCGCAGCCCGACCAGGAGCCCATGTGTCGACCTGGGCGCTGTGAAAACTGCACAGTGGTGGATTTTGAACCGGCTTAACAGAGCACAAATGTCTGCAAAACAGTCCTGCGTTTGTCTTAAGCGTGCGCAGATATTTGCTGCTCCTTGTGGGTTTGCGTCCAGACCACAGAAACTCAAGCCGCTCCTCGGCCGCGGATGATCCTGGCGGTTTATTTTCCACTGCCTGCAGCGATCCGGTCATGTGTGCTCCTGTGTGTTTATCTAGCGTCCACGAAGTCTCCCTGTTGTGGTCGGAGGAGTTATATCTTAAATGAAGTTTTAATAATGTCATTTACCGATTACTTTCAGCAAAAACATAAATGCACAAGAGAAATGGCCCCATTAATGCTGACTTCTGCGTTTGCAGCCCTCCAGATGGCAGAGAAGATTTTGTTCTGTGGGGAATTAAATGCACAAAGAATAGTCTGATGTTTTCAAATGTTTTTTAAATTACGAACGCCCTTCTTAAGCGGAGCACGATAAACTTATTTCTGCAGATTGTTATCTTGCAGGTGATCAAACAAAGGTCTTTTTATGCTTTTTAGCTTTAGAAACTTTAGGAAAAAAGGAACTAGTTTGTTTAAAACAAGTGGATTATAGATAGAAAAGCAAATTTACGTTACTCAATAAACTCCAAGCAAACAAGAGTTTGCACTTTGCCCCTGTGGTCCGTTTGGTAAAGCATAAATTACCTTATTTGAAAAATCCATCTCTTTTTTTATTATTTCCTATCAGTTTGAGTGACATTTGGAAACCTTTGCTGTTGCTCACATGTGATGACATCACTGATGGGTTGTTTCTCTCTCTGCAGTGCCGAAGGACGGCCTGAAGAGCCAGGCGGTCTTCGACGAGATCCGGATGGTCTACATCAAGGAGCTGGGAAAAGCCATTGTTAAGAGGGAGGAGAACGCCAGTCAGAACTGGCAACGCTTCTACCAGCTAACTAAGCTACTGGATTCCATGCAGGAGGTCAGAGCGGCCCACACCTTCACCAAACCCACAGATCTTCTCGTGTCCTATGGGCAGTTTTCTTTTGAGTATAAATAGATCGAATTCATTTTTAACCATTATTTTAAATGAACCCCAACCCCCTTTTTTGACAAATATTAGTCTGTAATCTCATGGATAGTTATTAGATGACCACAGAAATAAAACATTATCTTGTCATTTTTAATATTTCTAAGCATCTTCTGTCGGCTGTGTTTCTTAGCCCCGCCCCTCTTGACCTTTCGGCTCAGTGTTGACGTTATCTTAATGAAATAATCAAAGTCTCCCAAACAGTTTACAGTGTGGAAGCGTTCCCATGCTGCATTCACACGTCTTCCTTTCTGAAGATCCTCCTTCTGTCAGGAAAACAGCATGTTCCCGTTCTTAATTCCACTTTTACTGAGACTTCTTAGATTCAATATTACTCCATTAATTATGACTAGAAGTTTAGATGTTCTTGTTTTTATTCAAATATTGATGCCTTTTTTTCTTTTTCATTGGTTGCGTTTTAAAAGAAACTAAATGTTAATCGATATCAAATTGGTCTTTACTTAGAAAATCCATATCAATTCATCGAATCTCCTATTTTTATTCCCTTTAAAGACAAACTCGAATGAAAGTCAGGTTTTTAAGACGTTTTTCTGATGATGGATGAGCTCAGAATTGTATTTCTGAGCATTTATTTATTCAATGCATTGTGAATCAGGAGCAAGCGTGAACCAGATCACATGTGTGACGCAGAAAACACACTAGCTCACTATAAGAAGATGTTGATTTGGGGGAAAAAATGTCTGAATTATAATGAAATGACCACTGAGAGCGCTTTAAAAATAGATCTAAAGATGACTGGAGTGGGACTCTAAAATATCTTATTGGTGTTTTATTTTCCATTGTATGTCAGCAGTAAAGACCTTTTATGACTAACATCCCTAAAAAGCCGACAGAAGAAATCGAATATTTCAAATGTGGTCTGTTTGTTTGTGTCTTGCAGATGGTTGAGGGTCTTCTGCAGATCTGCTTCTACACCTTCGTGAATAAAACCCTCAGTGTGGAATTCCCAGACATGCTGGCGGAGATCATCACCAGCCAGATACCAAAATTCAAGGACGGCGGCGTGAAAGCTCTGCTGTTTCACCAGAAGGGACTGCCTTAAACTGTGAAGCAATGCCTTAAGCCCGCCCCCGCCCCGCCCACGCACCTCCCTGGGGTCCCGCCCCCTTACCCCCTCCCCCTGTTGGCTGACCCTGCCTCCCTCCACGCTCTGGTCCAGCTCTCTGGGCTCCTGTCGGAAGTCTCCGGATCTCCAGGCCTGTAGCTCGTCCTCTCAGCTAGCCAAGAAAAAAAAGGAAAACGGGCTGAAGGTCTTTTTGAATATTTTCTTTTTTCAGCGCTTCAATCATATATTTGGTGTTTTCTTTTCGTCTGTCGGCCTCCTCCTCTCCCCGCCTCCAGAGTTTAGCCTGTTTGCACGGAGAAACCGCTTTCCCTCCCACAAGCTCAACGCTCCCACTTTACCGATCTCGAGGCTCATCAAGCTGAGTGGTGGTGGCCCCCACCTGCGCAGCCTCACCTGCGCAGCCAGACCGAGTCTTCACCTGCGCAGCCAGACCGAGTCTTCACCTGCGCTGGGGTTCCAGGAGACTAAAAAGTGCAGCGGTGATGTGAAGGAATGAAAGAGCTGAACGTTTTTTGCTTTTGGACTCGGACGGTAGAAGTGTTCAAACCGGCTTCATTTGGAATATTCTGTATTTATTCATCGTAAGCAGACGGCCACACGCTCAGCCAACTGTTTACAGGATGCATCTGAGGGAAAACCAGTGCCTTTAGTTCTGCAGCTAGCCGACTCTCTTCTGCACAAGTCCCATGTTTAGTTTTCCCTGACGCTGACATTTCGGTGTTGTGTGTGTAAGGATGACGGCCTTTTGAGTGGAGAAGAAAGTTCAGCAAAATCACAAGTCGACTCAGCGAGGTGTGCGATTCTGCTCCCTTTAAGTGGGAGGTTGCCACCAGATTCATGTGAAAGAACATAATTCTGCTTTGTTGGGGTAAATTGAGGGTCAGCTGACTTAAATATTGGGATTTGGTCGATTAAATAACTCTAAATAAACAAAGGTAAAATATTGTACAGCTGAAATGAATGGAGTCAGACGTGAAATGTGATTTTGTTTTGTTTTTTTCTGAGTGAAGACACTCCCTGTTCCCTCCTCAGGAAGCTCTGCAGACCAGAGCTGTTCAGCCAAACCGGTCCAGCAGTGAAAACCCAGTTTAACCCCGTACGTAACCCCGTCATGCCCCGCCGAGAAGGAAGAGGAATTTTGAACATGAAAGCGCCCTTTAATTAGCTGCATTTACTTATGAGGTACCTGAAAAGGTAGCATGTCCAGGCTGTCTTAGTTCATCTAAGATGCATGTGAGGTTGGACTAGTGTCCAGTCCAAATGACTCAAGAATCAAAGCTCAGGTCAGGAGTGATTACCTCGACTACAAGTGTCTCATTAGTGCCAAATAAGGCAGGTGTTTACTTTATTTTCCCTTATCCCCCTGGAAATATTTAGGAGTTGCAATTTGGCTTTAATGTCTTTTTTTTTCCTCCGAACGTCTCAGATCCAATAATAATCTTTCATTCTGCTGAGGTTTGGCAGCATTTTGTATATTTGTAATGTGAATAAACGCTCACACCAGCTTATGCCATGGCCAAAACGGCACGTGTCAGCCGTTCAGCCCCTCCCTTCCCGCCGCTTCTGAGGTCTTCAGAAAAAATACAAAAATAAGCCGCTGTATTGATTTTTTTAGCTCTTTGCTCTGCAGCACTTATTACTCTTGACAGCCATTTGACAAACCAGGTAGCAGGTTGCCATAGAGACCGGACATCATTTGTATTTTACTTGGAGCTAACAGCACAGCGAACTCTAAATGCATCAAGCTGCCATTCAATTAAGAGCCATGGTTTTTTCTTAAATCCGCCAATCGTGCTGAAGGGTCGTGACTCACTGCAAGGCCTTTTTGGGCTGACTTGACCCTGACGCTGCTCTTTCATTTTTCCAGAGAAAGTTGAGCTAAGACCTAGTTTTGGTGACTCCCACCCAGTATTACATGTTCTCTCCAAGCGGCGGTGCTTCAGAAAACCAGCTTTAAATGTGTAGATGTACCCGTGTCCCGGCTCATTTCCACATGGCTGATGGTGTACATAGCATATCCTGTGCAATGCAAGCAGTGTATTACAAAAGAACAGCAACATATTTTTACATGAATCTATGTATACTCGGCTTTTTCTCTTCATGTTTAACTAAAGGCCTTGTGAAAGGGAGACAGAGAGCCATAGACATTTGAAATAAAAAGGTTTGAAATCAGGAAATAGACTAACTTCAGTGCTTTTGGAAATGACGATGTAAAAAAAACAAAACTATTTTCTGTGATTCTGAATACATCCGCTTTGATATGACTAATCATTTTTGTACATTGAACGAGTCGAGTTTCTTCTTTTTCTTTCTGTTTGTTGTGTTTGATAAAGGTAGACGTGCTGAATACATTAGGAAGTGTTAACCATGTTTGTCTCGTGAAACTTAATGTTAATGCTAAGAGTCAGTACACGAATGCTCACTGTGTTTGTGAGGAGGGAGGGATGGAAGGACTGGAGGAGATGGACGTTTCTTTCTTTTTTTTCTTTCTTTTTTTGCATTATACAAGAGTGACCAAAGCAGATGAGATGAAAATGTTTAAAAAAAAAAAAACAACAAAAAAAATAGTAATCACGCAGTTACATTTTGTATAGCACTTCTGGTATGCTTTCAAATGTGTCTTTTGTAAAAGGTCTTAGCTTTGGATCCCATGTATATTGCTGTCAGGATTTACTGGTCACTTTAAAAAGAATAAAACCGAGAGAAAAAAAGAAGAAAAAAAGCAGAAAATCAACTGAATCTGTGTGAAATAAATCTTATGATGAAATTGCACTACCCTCACATTAGTCTGTTTTGTATCCAATAAATGCAAATATCTTCAAGTTAAGGGGAAATTAAGTTTCTCTATATGTTGATGGCTTTCTCTGACGTCTGTTTACAGTTAAGTAGATGTCATCTAATGTAAGAAAAAAATACAGTCTATAAATGATGAGATTCTTAAAAAACTAGTTTCAATTTACACCTTTTCTGTAGTCTGCGCCGCTCTCTTCACCTGTTTGATTGTCAGCTTCAGTGATCGGTGTGTTCTTCGACATCAGCTGGAGCTTTGTGTTGGACGGTGTTTATCACTGGTTTAAAGCAGAGGTTCAAAAGAAAAACTAACAATTCTTTTTTTTTTTAGTTGAAACATCTTCCACAATAAAGTTTCCTGGTGTTCAACACTGCCCTTCAGTGGTTTCCTTTTTCTGTAACCCTTGTGCTATCCTAGGCACTTTAACATTGGGAGTTGGGTCATCTAGACCCACTAGACAGTGCTGTGAACCTTTTTTCTTCAATAATTTGTGATCTTCACTGGTGTCCATGGATTACATGAAATCTTTCCACCTTTATCCACCTTTGTCATGGTAGGGAGAACACGTCAATGCAAATTATTTTTTCTATAAACCATCCAAATTTACATTTTTACAATTCAGTGGATTCAGAAACAGTCTTCGTAAAATGATCCTATTTATTAGGTTTTTACTACAGGAAATCAGTGACACCATACTTGCTGTGCATCCCTTGTGCTATCCTAGGCACTGTAACTGTGGGAGTTGGGTCATCTAACCCTTGTGCTATCTTAGATGACCCCACCCTTACATTGACATGTTCTCCCTACCATGACAAAGGTGGGTAAAGGTGGAAAGATTTCATGTAATCCATGGACACCAGTGAAGATCACAAATCCTTGAAGAAAAAAGGTTCAGAGCACTGTCTAGTGGGTCTAGATGACCCCACTCCCAATGGTAAAGTGCCTAGGATAGCACAAGGGATAGACCCACTAGACAGTGCTCTGAACCTTTTTTCTTCAATGATTTGTGATCTTCACTGGTGTCCATGGATTACATGAAATCTTTCCACCTTTTTCATGGTAAGGATATTAAGTCAATGCTCATCTTGACCCCATAGGAAGGGTTAATACCCCTTAAGTTCAAAACACTGTCTAGTGGGTCTAGATGACCCAACTCCCAATGTCAAAGTGCGTAGGATAGAACAAGGGTTAAAGAAGCTGGATGTTTGCGACACACTTTTTCTGGGAGTTTAATGTCATATTCGATTTTTTTTCTGAAGGTTTTCTGCTCCTTTGGACACAGACCGGGTTCACTGGTCGATTCTGGGACCACACAGAACCCTGAAGAGAACAACCAATGCAACGGTAAAGCACACACAAAAACCTAACTAGGATTTGAACCAGGGCCCTCTCACTCCTGGGATGAGAGTGCTAACCACTACACCACTGTGCAGCCCTGCTTTTTCCTGGAACACAAATATTCAGAATCGCCTTTCTGAGACTAAAACAAACAGGATGGATGAAACTTCATTTACAGTCATCGATTTGTTGAGTTATTGCTTTCAATGTAACCTCTGGGAGCTCCTGGAGTCCACAGGTCAATAAAAACATCACAATGCAGCAGCGTCTCAGCTTTCATTCCGGTGGTCGACCATGTGGCCGTTTCCACCACCGCAAAAGCGTCAGCGTGTTCCCTTAAGCAGAGCCATGACCCGCTCCTGTGCTGGAAGCCATCAATTATACAATTAAGCCAGAAAGTTGGGATGGATTAGGAAAAAACCACACAAATCGGTGGAAATGTGATTAGCAAAAAACAAAAAAGGAATCCATAACTTTTATTTAGGTTAAAAAAAAAAAGAGGCGGAAACTTTCTGAGGATTCCCTTTAATTCTGCACAACCCGTCACCAAACATCTGCAGGAACATTTAAGGCTGTGGAGAGACTGGGAGTACAAAAAAAATCAGCCAACAAAGATAGACTTAAGTTAGTAAGCTAGAAATACAAAATATAAAATTTCATCATTAAAAAGAAATGTATACCTCATCAATTATTATTTATTTACATGTTCAATAAACACCTCAAACAGAAAACAGTCCAGGATTCCTCTATGAAAATAACAAACATAAGCTGAGATATGAACAAAGTAGTCTCCTTTCACATTGTTTTTATTTATTTATTTATTTATTTAGGCCCGCCCTTATTTAATATTTTTTATTGATATGCTAAAAAAAGATCAAAAAGGTTTTAACAATTTAATTTTTTTTCCTGTGCAGATCTTTGACTAAAAATGTTCACTACGTGGTTACAGACTGACGGCGTTCACCAAAGCAGATGTTTACGTGAAACATGGCAGACAGAAACCGCCTCTCTGGAGTTTTGTGCCACGGTGAATGAACGTTCACCGTCAACGGCAGCTTCACAAACGGGTTCAATGCCACCGACTGGATTCTGCTTCTGGGCTGCTCAGATCAAAGCCTCCAAACCTGAAAGTCAGCTGCTGTACATTGATGCAGCCAAGATGGGCTCCTGTACGTCACAGTAAAACGCAGCTTTCCTCGATGAACTTTCTTTTCTTTTCGGAGAGCTCAGCGGGGACAAACCGAGAAACCAGGAGCCCACTGCCCAGCCGTCCCAGACCGTCCCATCTCTGCATGAGGGTCCGGCTCAGCCAGGCTTAGTCTGGAATTGCTGAGCACCACAAGAAGCGCCTCCAAATCCAGCTGCACGCCCAAACTCTGGTGTTTCAGTTGTCCTGAAGAGAGGATTGGCTATGACTCCAAGGCCGAGGAGATGAACTAAGCAGTAGGAAGCTAGCTCCTCTTTATCCTGTTTCTGTGGGTTTTGCTAATAGAGAGAAGCGATGCTAAAGCGGCAGCAGTGCAGATCTGATTTAGACCAAAAAACCTTGAACCTCAGATAAAACGTCAAATTATTTGTACAATTACATCTCCCATAAAACGCCTCTTTTTTCCCCTCACACACAAAAATTCCCACATCATCTTCAGGATTGTTTTTTGGGAAAAACATCCCCAGAAATCCTACGATAGCTTTTCCTTCCCTCCCAGTGCAATTCAAAGTCTCCGTTCCATCACCTGCTCGGATTCGACTTCCCATTTTAGTCACACACAAAAAAAAATCCCTCCTTTTTAAAAACGAAACAACATTATCCAGTTTCATTCAGGTACAAATCTAACGTCCGGATGGGTTTTGGTCATTATAGGAATTCCACATAGTTTTCCGGGATCAGGCCTTTGCGACCGTCCAGCGTGCCCTCCAGCCAGCCGGGCTCCCTGGACGCGTGAACTTAAAAAAAAAAATGAACAAGAAATAACATGTCACAAAACAGAAAAATACTTTATTGACATATTGCATTTTAGGTAACTAAAGGGGGAACTTCAGTCTGGAAAAACATTTATGGTGCTAGTGGGAAGAAGGAACTTCCAAAAGGAAAACAAAATAGTTTCTTATAGTTTTTCACATGGAGGTGAACCCTGCAGCTGCCAGCAAAGAACTGGGCTTCTTAAAATTAACAAGTGGATTATTCCTCATTTCTGTACCTAAATAAATTCATTTTTAGAATAATTGAGTCAATTTAAAGAAGAGAAATCTTGAAAAATGTCCTTCAAATGTTCCTCCTGTGTATATCACGGTTCACCTTTTGTTCTGTTCACCCCAGGCATGAACTTGGGTTGTTTAAGGCAAGTTTAGTCCACAATGTTCACACGGGAGAAGCGTGGAGGCGGAGCTTCTTCTTCCTATGTTTGTCTACCGGCGCATTTCCGCCGCCTACAGTTGCTCATTCTAACGTCTCCACCAAATCTGAGTTCTCTAAATTCCAAACTGTGCAAAAATGAAAACATGAAGAGTTTCTTGTAGATTCTAGCACTGAAAAATAGCCATTTATAGATATTCTATGCACATGTGTACACCTGGACACGCTGCTATCTATGTTGTGACTGTGAGGCAGTTTGCAGTGATGTCAGTGATGAGGGGGGGCTGGAACGAAGGGAACGCTCCTCCTTTCTGGACTCCACTCAGACTTTATTCTTCCAAACTGATGTCAGGTTTCAACCTGGTTCCCCTTTCAAGCATTGAACGGGCATTTTGTGCGGACAGCTCAAAAACGATGGTTGAACCTTGCATGGCGATGCCTGAATGGGGGAGAGTTTGGAAGGCAGAAGCCTGAAATACGCCGCTGATTGATTGAACGTGTCGCTGAGTGGGGGCGGCGTGAACGGAGCTTTTCTGCCATTTTTTCTGCAGTATTGCAGGCTCAATGTGTTCTGCTTCTTGATTGGCTGTTTTCAATCAATCTCCTGTAGAGTTTACCAAATCTACATAAATCCTCCATCGCGATCAGATCTTTGGTATTATTATTAAATGATGGACTTTGAGCTTAAACTAGACAGAAAAGTGTGAGAATGTTCACGTCTGTTTAAGAAAAGTGTGTAAAGTTAGCAGTAAGGGGTTTCACAGCCTTAAAAGGACTTGGATTTCACCTTTTCCAGGTTATTTATAGAACGTCCCCCCCGTCATAAATAAGGGGACCCCCGTACAGTCATTGTGGAGAACAGTGTGAATCCAGATCAATTCAGACAAGCGGTGGGTTGAACTGCACTGGTCTCCCTGCAAGGACAGGCTGCGGCTGCAGTTGGAATGTCACGTTCCGGGCTGCCGATGAAAAGACTGCAGTGATCAGACACCACTCTGAGGATTACATGTACCCAGGGTCACAATTTGCCCCCGGGGGCTCAGATGACACGGCTTGGCATTACATAACTCTGTCTTCATGCGGCCAACCCCCTTTTTAGAGTCCGACTGTTTGTCAGAATAAATCCTTGCAATTACTGTTAGGCTGGGACGAGCGAGACATGAAATGTTCTGCAGAGGCGCTAACCTGAAGGTCTGGGGGGCTCAAGGTTCAGGCAGTTCATGTGTGACACAAATATGGGGAAGTAATTATGTTCAAGAAATGAAGTTCATTTCCAAGAAAGACATGAAGATCTTTGCTAAAATGACTGCATTTGGCTGCTTGTCAGCTCAGAATACTTTCAGTTGGCATTCATGCGCATTGCACAGCGGTTGCTCATGTCTGACAAAAATAGCTCCCCAACAAGAATCTGCTTGACTCTACAAGTCCCCGTTCTGGAGATACTGGGCTCAAAGCCAACTGGTGTGGACCTAGTCTTTGTTGATGTCTGACAAAAAAACGGCGCGCCGAAGGAAAAGCAGGTTTTAAAAGCAAACGCTTTCCCTGCACCGACCCACATTCCTTCATCCCAGGCGGTTCAGAGGCTGACTCACCGTTCAGAAAGACCGTCCCTGCAATGAAGGACAGCTCCGACTCGTGCTCTGCCTTGCAAGCGTAAAGCGCAATCGCCTTCCTGCCGGAAACGCTGGAAAGAAAGAGAGTGGGAGTGAGACATCCGAACACTTGGTTTTTCTGTGACGTCTACTTTTATGGACAGTTTGAACCAAGAACAACTCTACATGTTCATCTCAGATCACAGTAGTTTCAGGCTGTTCCTCATTTCCTCTGAAACCTTCAAACCACAGCAGTGAGCTCTTAATGTGAAAAGTCCCACTGCAGGTCAGCCAAAGATCATCCAACAGATGCGTCTTTACGCTTCTACCTAACTTTTGAAAATGGTGTGTTTTTGACACGGTCTTTTCTGATAATGGCAGACAGAAATAAATAAAACATTAAGCTTAAAATGACATTTCTGAGTGTTTCTTCATTCAAATGGTTGAAGAGAAGACAAAAAAAGGCTGTGATGTAGAAACAAGTTCCCGGCTCCGCTCCATTCTGATGCATCCGCTTGTAGATGTAGATCCTCGTCGGTTTCAGTTTTCCTCGCCCGAGCTGGAATCTGGCTCAGAACTGTCCGGCTTGATAGCTCCTATGTTGTCTGCCATTTTTGTTGCATCGCTAATATTAGGTTGGGTTTGTGAGAATGGATGTAAGCTAGCAGGAGAGCATGTAAACAGAGAGCTCTCAGTTCTGGGTGATGGGTAAGGGGGTGGGGGGCTGCTGCAGACCAACAGTCCCGCCCACATTTCCAATGAACTCCTGCCGCGCTGGAGAAGCTGTCCAAGAAAACGACACAGGTTTTTTGAATTTGGCTTCAAACGGCATGATTACAATCACCGTAAAAGACCGCCGGTAATAAATGAACTATAAAGATGATCCAAGAGGGTCTTTGAGGTCCAAACTGCTTGACCTTTGTAAATAAAAAAATCTGAAATGTTCCGTTGCTCCAGTAAGGCCTTTTTTTTTTTTTTTTGCCAGTTGGATTTCCTTTAAAGAGGAAAATCTGCATCCTGTGTGGCAAACGTGAGAAAACTGTGAGGTGGAGAGGAGTCAAGCTGAACTTTAAAAGGGCTACTTTCCAAAATAACAGCATGCCGCTCCAAAAGAATTCCTGCTATTGTTCTATATCTAGATGTGAAAACCCGTCTGAGGGTGGAGTCTGTTTTCACTTTCGCAAACGGATCCCGTGAGCACCGACCTGGCGGGAGAGGAGTCGCTGGAGGCGGAGGACACTGGATGTGGACTGGAAGGGGCGGAGAACATGGGCCAGGAGGGAGACCGCGGCGAGGCGGGACTGGGAGACGTGGTGCTGGTGGACACGTTCACAGAGACACTACGTCACACACACACAGAAAAAAAAAACACCCCACCACAAACCTCCAGGTGTTTGCTCTCACCTGGTGGGGATGCCTCCTCCACCTTTAGGATACAGTCTGAGAATAAACAACACGACCAATCAGTTCTTTTCAAATACATTTAGGATTTAGACGGCCACAAAATCACTAGACCTAAATTCAAGTTTTCATCATTTTTAAAAAGCATCGCAAAGCACAATAATCCAACATTTTATCAACATTTGATTTTGTTTAAATCAATTATTTATTCTTCACCTGAAGAATGCATTTCCCCATCTGTTTCTGTTTTTCTCAAGCAAATGAAAACACATTTTCTGGGTTTCATGACCAGAAATCATAATTTTATCAATAAAGTTCCACCTGTTTACAGTTTCAATCACTAGGTATGTAAAAATGTATTTTCATTACCAAAGAAATGTGTTTTGGGGCAGAAATTTGCTAAATAATTCCACAATTGCTTTTTATCAAAAAGATAATTGTAGCATTTTGGCAGTAATGCCCGGCGTTAGTCCTGAATACTAGTTGAGGTTTGTACTCAGACAACTGCACAACAGCTGATCCTGACTTTATAGAACCGGCACAACTGTTCAGAAATCAAATCCAATAAGAAGTTTTCCTGTCCGTTCACATCTCATCCTCACCATGCTTCTGCAAACATAATTAACATCCGACTAATCCCAGCTTTTGTTGTGAAATGTGCTTCCATGCGTTGCATAATGTGGATTATTTACACAAACGTCAGAAAAGTGGCAATCATCTTTTTCGCCGCAGCACGGATTCCTGCAACCGAGCTGCACTGGATCGTGGGATTGGAGCTAAAAACATGATGTTCTGCGTGTAATGAGGGTGTTGTTCATGGGCTTTGAAAGCTTTTGTACCAGCGAGGGGTCTATTATTGTCCCTCCGTTTGTCTGCATCATCAAGATTCAGAAGAGGCTGCTAGAAATAAGAGCAGACAGCTTCAGCAAATCAATTAGCCTTTAAAGCTGCTCTCCTCATAATGACTGAATTCTGTTGCAGAAATGCAGCTCAAAGTGAGACCCAAAAAAGCTGACTTTAATGATCCTGAAAGCTGGCTTTATGCCTGAGAGGATGGGGAATAAATGTGTCACTTTATGAGTTCAAACACAGTCAATTGAGTTTATTTTAAACCAATAAGGAAAAGAAGAGATTTAGCTTCCTCTATTGTGATGAAACAGTCAACTCAATCCAAAGTGGAAAACAAAACTCCCTCCAGATTTAATGCAGGAAATGTGTGTGTAATAATTCATCAGCTCCCAATCCAAAAACAAACTGCTTTTATGGAGACCAAATGCAGTCCAACCATATGCCCCATTTTTTTTACCAACTCTATTTAGTTTAGTTATTTTTGAACATTTCTACGGCTAAACACAAGAAGAAGAAAAAGGTCAAATTCTAAAATTTAAAATAGAAAACATTGACAGTTTTTTATAGTAATTCCATGTCAGCAACATTCCCCTTAGAAAAAAAAGGTCATGCAGGATTAATGTCAATGAAAAATGCATAACTTTAGAGGACTGGGCTATTTTAGAGAAATAGAAAAAAGATCTGTTTAAAAATCAGCCTGATGCTTGTCTGTTTAGTTTACAATGAATCTTTCACCAGAAAGACAATCGTTATTTTATTACTGAATGCAAGCAAAGCATAAATCTGTAACTCATCTAGTAATAACACCTTTCATTATTATTTTATGTGACTTTATGTTGAAAGTAAAACTTCATAATACATACAGTTGAACAGTAAAGTTTTGTATTTACTTAAACTGGTGCACTTTTGTGTTATTTTCTGAGATAATTCCTCTGATACTTTGAACCCGGACATAAGAAGTCCTGTAGGTAAAAAAAGGATAAATATCATTTGCTTGAGGGGGAGTTTGGGGCCTAAGGAGGCCCTGGCTCTAACCTTGCCCCCTCTGTGACGAGGATAAAGGCTGGCATTTCCATGTTGGTGACCTTTTATCATCTCAACCTTACACTGGGATATTTGATCACCCTTTGAGTACATTTTGCCCTCTAAAGGAGTGTTTTTTTTTCATTAAAGCAGTGACTTTTATAATATAACCTTCTGTAAATATTTTCAAGGTAAAGCCTTTTTTTTCTAATTTGACTTTTCTTTCAGTTTAGGTTTTTTTTTCTGGTCAAAGAAAATAAAGAGAGTTAAGGATGCTTAATAAAAATACTTTTTTTTTCTTGTTATGAGAGGTAACTCTCTCAGATTACAATTTATCAATATGCTTATCTTCTGCCTGCTCAATGTGGGACTAATTATGACGTTTAAATGACGTCTATCTTTATCTCTGCGCTTCTTTTCAGATTCACACTTCCTTCCAGACAGCAGTGGAAGTGTTGTGAGATTATTGTGGCTGAAATCTTCTGACAAATTACTCAGCAGCTACATTTCACTTTAAAAAAACATCCACTTTTCTCTTAGTGCTTGTAGTTTTTGTTGTTGTTGCTTTTTCTAGTCCTAAAACACAAGATCCATAAATAATGAACTCTTCAGATTTAACTGGAAGCTACACACAAACTGAAAGGTCTTCCAACCTGCTGTCATTTCAGACGTGAGTTACGGCTGACTGTCCGTTTAGGAGTCTGTAATGTGGCTCAGAGAGCGAACAGAGGGAAACGTGCTTTTCGTCATTTACTGCACTGTTGAATATGAATGGCTCCATGGTGTTTGCACAACACCTCCATGTGGGCGCCGACCTTTTGTGAGCACTACCTGTCTCACTAAATGAACATTTTATGATCTTACAGAAAAGCCTTTTCTGTCAAATGCCACTTTAAAACAGCGATCCGTTATTTAAGTTTCAGTTAAAAACCAAATTTAATGAAAAAAAATCTCATTTTAAATAGAAAACCTAACATTTAAGCATTCAAAAACATTAACTTTGAAAAAATACTGAGTGAAAAATGATTTAAAGCTGTAGCAAATAGATAAATGTTTATCCCACAGTATTCAAGGAGGAAAATTCTTCCAAACTGATGTAAGGTTTTATCGACTGTTATGGAAACTGTTTGAAGCTTTTATAAAGCAGAAGACAGGTGCCACCAAAAAAGAAGCAAACATTTACATTCTTTTCCCCCACAGAGATACATATCGACCAAAGCCTTTTGTTACCTTAATGTTTATCTTTATTAAAGCTCATTTCACAACCCTGCCATTATCTGTTGTGACTGAAGGGAATCTAAACAAATGAGTCAACGGCATCAGTTTACAGACATACAGACTCTTTAAAAGGCAGCCGTCATTCCATTCTGGGTCAAAACCAAACATAGTGACTTTTAAACTTGACTTTATCCCTTCTGTTTGTTTTAAATCAAGAAGATCCTGAAAGAACAGCATCTTATTTGGTCCTAAACTTGATCAAGACAAGTTCAGGAGGGCTGAAATCTGTCCTCTAGAGTCAGGAATTTTTAATGTAATTTCAGGTATTAAGCAAAATAAAAAAAAAAAAGAAATGTTTATTGATGTTTTTGCAGACATGAAATACATGTGAAATAAAAATCAGCACCTGTGTTGGTGGGACTAAACAAAACATCTAAATATCTCTTTTTAGGTAAAAACAACCAAACTTTTTTGACATTCTCTAAAAACAGTAAGATGATGCGTCTAAAGCAGTGTTTTTCAACCTTTTTTGAGCCACGGCACACTTTATCCTTGACAAATATCCCGCGGCACACCAGCATCCAAAAAAAAAAGAAGGAGATTTTTTTTTAAAAGGAGATTATTTTTTTAAAAGATGTAATAAAAGTTAAGTTAGAAGATTTAAAAACTGTTTGATGTGTGTTCGTTGTGGTTTCAAGACATTTAAAAAGGACGACTTATTGTGCACTGAGACGCTGTCACTTTAACCCAATGCATCATGGGAGATGTAGTGTAAACAGCCGCCGAACGCAGACAGACTTGTTTCTCTGAGTTTCATTGTTTTGTTCACTTGATCCACAGTCTGATACCGGATTCTGTGGAAAGCTACACCGCTAAAGACGAGCTTTTTGTTAGAACTGAAGAGAGTTTACGAGCAGAATCTGAACAAGGAAGTGTAGACTTGAACCACTTCTGATTGGTCAGACTGATGACATGTGATTAAACCTCCAAGAATGATTGGTGGAGACAGTTAAAGGGGCGGGACTTTTCAGAAAACAGCTGTAGTTGCGGCTAAATCGCGGTATCGTCATTCTTATCAAAATGTCTTTAATAGAATCAAATAAAGACAAAGAAAAAAGTATTTTATGATCTTTCATATTCCTAACTTCTCAGTGTTTTATCAGGGTTTGTTTGGATGAACACAGAGCGGATATCCTGGAGATGGAAAATGTTTTTAGATCAGTTAATGAGGCCAATTTCCCACTGGCTGAAAAACACTGCTCTAAACAACCACTACTAACATGATCCAACAGAGCAGAACTCACAGCGAGCTGGGTCGGGTCTGCCGGCTGTCCGGCTCGCCGTCATTACTGGTCAGGCTGTGTCTTGGGGTGTGACTGTGGCTGCCGCCGCCGCCGACGCCGCTGCTGCTGCTGCTACTGCTGCAGTTGTTGCAGTTGGTGGAGTTCTGCACGTCAGCAACACTATTCCTCTTTTCACCTGCAGATTCAAAGAAATGTTTACAACCCCCCCCCTCATCCTAAAAATGTGTGTAAATCCCCCCAAAACTCCAACATTTAGTTTGAACAAAAGAATAAGAGGTGGGAAGCGTTCAACACAACGCTGTGTTCATACCTTTCTGGGAGTGTGTTGGTGTGTGAAACAGAGTGAGAGGTCTTTCGCTGCAGGATGGCGCTTTACTCTCTGTGCTTCTTCTTCTAGACTGGTTAGACGGCATGTTGTTTGGACCGTCTGCAGAATTTGGGACGTCCTGGAATATCTGAGTGAACAAAAACACTTCAACTAAATCCCAGGAAGAGAGA
Source organism: Oryzias latipes (assembly GCF_053564925.1). Lineage (NCBI taxonomy): Eukaryota > Metazoa > Chordata > Actinopteri > Beloniformes > Adrianichthyidae > Oryzias > Oryzias latipes. The sequence goes on along the minus strand of NC_136250.1, from coordinate 7,720,221 downwards.
AATAATGGAGGAGATTTTAAGATATATGTGGAACATCTCTTTACACTTAACGGATGTTTGATTTTTTCACTTAAACACCCAATGCAATCATTTCTTTGATCTACTGTAAAAGCCTTCTCAGTGGTATTTTAATTGTGATTATGCAGTTTTTAGCCGAAATGATAAAACCTGTGTCGTTTTCTAGGACATACTTTCTGCAGAGCGGCAGGAGTTCATTAGAAATTCGCCTCTTGAGCTGTGGGTGGAAATAATGGCAATGAGCAATCCCGCCCCACTTCCCCTCTTGTTGCTGAGCTCTCTGTTTATGTGCTCTCCCTCTAGCTTACAGCCCCAACCTATCATTGCGACAAAAATGGTGAGCAATACTGGAGCTATCCAGCCGTACAGTTTTGAGCCAGATGCCAGCTCGAATAAGGAAAACAAAGACTTCATTTGCAAGTTGATGCATCAGAATGGAGCAAAGCAGGGAGGTTGCCACTCGCCCAGCGTATTTCTATCACCAAGATGCCTTTTCTTTTTTCTGGTCTTCTCCTGATTCTCAACAATTTCAGTTAAGAAATACTCAGAAATGCACTTTTAAGTTTCTAAATATAGATGTTCTGAATAATCAGAAAAACGCTGCAGGAACACATCAAAAACATCAAAAACACCATTTTCATCAGAAAATGGGTCTTTAAACTAACAAATACATAAAGTTTGTTTGATTAAAATAAAAACTCTATTTCACTAGGCATAAAAAGTCATGAAAATGCTAAAACTGACTTAAAAATTGATTTGATTTATTTTTCTAATTTTTTTTTTGGTTTTCTGGATTCCACCTGCTTTTTCTTTGCTTTATGAACGATAAAAAAATTAAAATTCGCATTTTAAAGCTGTAAAAAGCACAACAGCGTCATAAAAACACTCAAATGAGAGGATCTGAGGACTGCAAAAAGCAACATTCACGTGCGTCATCCTCTCAGCACTTACTTCATCTGCTAATGTGTAAATCTATGCATGAGCAGAACACTGGTCTGACACATGTGTCTGCATGTTTATTCCACCCACAGACTGAAATGTGCACAACACCAGGGTCTCATGCAGACAACTGTTGCCATGGTGACATCTGTAAGCAGCTTGGCCTTTCCCTAAGCCGCTTATATCTAAAGGGAAAAGTGGCTTTGGAATGTATATCTAGTATATTCTGCTAATGTCTTCATCTATAAATGGGCTGCATGCATTTACTATAGTTTGATGTGCAATCACTCAAGAGTTAATCTCTACAGAAAAGTCAAAGGGTTTGCTTAATCTTCAGCCAGGCTGCAGCGTCCGCCCACCGCTTGTCGCCCCGCTTCTCACCCTCTCGTGGTGCTCTATGAGGATTTCCACGACAATGTTCTGAAACTTGATGTCCATGATGGCGGCCACCGTCTCCTCCTGGGGGCGGAGCAGTGTCGGCCCAAAAACCACGCCCAGGTTGGCGATGGTCATCAGGTTCTGATGGTGGTGACTGGCCACACTATGGAGAGCCAAATAAAAACACGTTTTCATGAAAGCATTTCTGAACCCACTCATTTATCGAAAAGGGATGAAGCGTTTTCACTGATAGCTTTTAAAGCGGACGGATAGCCTTTAAAAAATAAAAGCTTCTGTAAACGCGTTTCAGGCTTTTGCACTCACTCGTTCACTCGTCTCTACACATGTTTCTACCACAGTTTGTGCAAAACATGCGCAGTGAACGTTAAACCAGGTTGAGCTTTGATGAATCACAGACTCATGATTATAAGGGTTGATCTCCCTTATAATTTACAGAAGTGCCAACCGTTTGAAAATTGATCATGGAGGAAAACATTCATATTGACATAAATAATTGCAGTTTTTGTCCGAGTGGAATTTTATGACACCAGGGGCCTCATTTATAAACGTTGCGTACGCACAAAAGAAGGCGTACGCCACTCTCTACGCAATAGTTGAGATTTATAAAAAGCAAACTTGACGGGAAAATGTGCGGTCCTTCACGCAAGCTCTGACCCAGGCGTCCGCACAAAAACGGGTGAAATGAGAAACGGCGACACCGTCGGCAGATGGAAGAAACACGTGAAAGTGAAAATGACAATACTGCCTCTCATAAATTACATGAAGACTTCACAAAGCAAGTCTTACAATTAACAGCCTACATGAACACCCGTTTGATCGATCAGCAGTGAAACAAATAAAAAAAAATCAAACGAAAATTACAACAGAAATTCAAATGAACACATATTTGGAAAAAGAAAAGTCCGGTCCCCCCGGCGCATGCCCCCCCCCCCCCCCCCCCCCCCCCCCCCCCCCCCCCCCCCGATGGAGCGCTGTAGCCGTTTGCCGCTCACGTGCCTTTTCGGCATTAGTAATGCCCACACTGTGCCCTCCAAACAACACTTTTCTCCTCTTTTCCAACTCGCCAACAATAACTTCTACTTCACATTGAGTGAAGATACATTTTTTTGATTTCCTCTCTGTGTTTGCCATGATTTAGCAAGCCATGAATATCAATTTGTGGGCGTTTCACGGACTATTTATGGACAAATATGGGCGTGTCATGAAGCCGCAAAAAGCTGCGCTGCATTTAGAATCGGTTGTGATTTATTAAGGGAAAGATGCGTAGGATGTGCGTGCGCACGGTTTTATAAATCCGAATATTTCTTTGCGTACGCACGTCCTATGTTTCATCCGTACGCCACTTCTGACGCAAATCCTACGCAAAGTTTTATAAATGAGGCCCCAGGTCTTTCCTATATCGGATCAGAGCGGTGAAAGAAAAAGGCTGGAGTGAGACTCGTGAGATTTGCAACCACTTAAACGTTTCGCACCAGCCCCTTCCAAATGTAGGTGGCGAACATAAGGCTAGTAACCAGTAGCAAAAGAACAAAAAGAAGTGGCTCCTCCCTGCTTTCAGACCAGTAATTACACTTTTTAGAATGAATCAGTAACTATGCTGAACCTACCAGTAAATAATTTGTTGTGCTGCAGAGACAGAACTAAACCCCTTCATCTATGAGATGGTGATAACGGCCACCTGGACGTGTAATCCATACACCCAGGTAAATATGCGTGACCTCCTGTGTGCTGCAGTGTGCTGCTGGTGTGTAGAGTAAATATTGCTTCCAGCGTCTTTATCACGGTTTGAATCGTGCTGCTGCTTGAGAAGAGCCCGATAAAGCCACAGAGCTTAGATGCAGGTTTAGACTGAATACAGAATACCTCTCCAAGGATTTTCATCAATAATTCCACAAAAGCCAACGGGGCGGGGCTCTGCTTCTCTTTGCCTTTGAGCTCCAAAAATCCTTCAATCTAACACAGACCAACGTAGAGCTGTATGCTCAATGTATGGAATATGGAATGTCAAAATGTTCTTCTTTGAAGGACAAACAGAGATATAAGGGAGGCGTCAGTAGACATTATTTCAAATGTTATTATCTCAGTTACCGTTTAACACAAAATTATGTTTAACATAGAAATTGTTAGTATGTACTTTTACAAATTATGTTCTGGTAAAACGTATTTCAAATCTGAATCTCTCTCATCTAGGCGGGGTAGATGCAGTACATTCTTATGAACTTGGAGCTTGTGTCAAATTTACCGAGAATTAAAAAAGATGCAAAAACTTTAGATTTCCAAGATTGCGGTTTAGTTTTATCCCAGACTTTAAGGATTTTTGTGTTTAATAAGTCTTTTCCTGTGTGTGACCACATGAGTTTTCGGAACTCCTTAAAAACGTGCGCCTGACCACCTCTGCCTTCGAGGGGTAAGCGGAGAAACGGGCTTAGCTGGGTGGCTGCTGGGTTTCTATTTTCAGTGCAGTGTGTCAATCTGTGGCGTCATGGGATTAACTCTGAGCATTAATCCTGTGCAGGGACTGATGGCCACTGCAATCAGGAGGTATTAAACTGCACCAAAATTCAAAATGGGAAGAAATTCAAACGTGCTGCAAGTCAATTTACATGCAGCACCTTTTTCTAAGATGAGGTGATGAAAGCTTACAGGTTTGTAACTTTGTTTTTGCCGTCACCACTTACTTTGCGAGGTGATTCACCAGCAGCTCCAGCATCTGCCTGTTCTTCTCAGGAAGCCGGTGCACGAGAGTGTGGATTTCCGTCACTCTGGTCTCTGGGTTGTCCATCTCTGAGCAGATTCAGACAAAAAGGTGGAATAGAGGCAATGGAAGAAACAGAAGCCATTAGATTTCTCATGGATAAGTCCAAGAAGTGAAATCCAAAGCTACAGCTTCTTCTGTGCTCTGCATAAACTGCAAATACAGTTTTTAAAAAAAGGCCTTAAGGTGGAGATGCATCTTTTTAACAAAAAGACTTTTGAAATAAAAAATCTAAACTTCAAATATGTGTATGAATAAAACTTTTGCTGTTTTTTTGTTGTTGAAAAAAATCAAGTTTGCAAAGTCTAAACAACCAAAATATACAACAAAAAAAGTGACTCTCTCCCAAAAACTGATGCTAAATCTTTTTCTGTTGCTCATCTCAACTCTGTCTGACACATGTGCATAATATCTAAGCCTAATGGATGATGTGAAGTGCATCAGACAAAGAATATGCAGCAGGCTCGTGCTGGAGGGGAGCGTTTCATGCAGGCGGTGATAAAGGGGGCTAGAGGCAGCATGTTTTACCAGCACCAAAGAAATAAAGGCCCTAGAAATAAAGGCCCTGCATTGTTTAAAATCCCAGAACACCATAATGGCACTTATCGTTCACAGTAGCATCAGTCCAACCACCTTTTTGCTGCACACTTTTGCTACTGTACACTATCGTAGGAGAGGGTCCACCCACAGATTGGAAGACTGTGGGTTTAAAGACCACAATTGGGTCATGTTAAAAACTCTAAAAAATAGGACCCCACCCTCTTTGTGGATGGGTCAAATGTGGAGTAAATTTCCCCTTCTCTGGTGTGTGATAACTAACAGGAATTTAAAGACCCAATTCAAGGAACATTGTCCTTTTGGTGTTTTTAACATCTTCTTGTGGAATTTGCAGGAGAGTTAAGCTCAAAATTGTATTGCTGAGTATTTTGTGTTCCTATTGTTGTGAATCAGGAGCAGACCAAAAAGGGCTTGCTGACATAAAAAATCCACTGGGCGGGCCACAAGCTCCCTTACTACACTTCATCCACTTATAGATGACTAGATCCATAAATGACTTTGTTTTCTTCATCTTTTTTTTTGCGCTGGTTATGTTAAGTTGGGGTTGTGGGGGGCTGTAAGCTAGCAGGAGAGAGTATAAACAGGTGGGTTACGGGAAGTGGGGGGGGGCTTACTCTGCAGCAACAGCCTTGCCCACAACTCAGAGGCAAATTTCTAATGAACTACTGCCAAAACTATGTCCTAAAGAACGACACAGGTGATTAAAGGACCGCTGGGAACGCATTGAGTATAGATCAACAGATGATCAGAGTGGGACTGTCACTCTACAGGAAAATTAGAGAAATTTGAATCCATTTTTGCTACAGTGTTTACCGCTCTGAGTCAGGCACAGCTGCTAGAGAACTCTGCATGAAAAGGACATTTAAAAAAGGGGATTTGTGGGTTTTAAATGTCAAACAGGACAAAGGAGTCAGAAAGGGAACATGCGAGAACAAAGCAGCACATGCTTTGTTGGTATTTTTGAATTTGTTAGCAAGAAGAGAATTTGAAAGTGTCTCTGTAATCACTTCTGCCACTTGCTTTTTCTCTATCAGTCATTCAGAGTTAGAAGCTGGTTTTTGCTACTGAATGTTTGCAGCTGCTGCAAAGTGTGTGTGTGTGTGGGGGGGGGGGGGTCAATATGCAGCAGGACAGAAGGGAAGACAGATTACGTGTTAGCACGTTGCTATATTAAGTCAGAGGAGGGATGACAGATCAATCAAACCTGATCGGGCCTCAGGAGACGGCTGTCAGCGCTGAGCAATTCACCTGCAGCTATCGCGGCCGCTCACACTTCACACGCACACATTAGCAAGTAGGAGGCCCTGCGCTGTAAACACTCACATGCATCCAAACACATGCTCTGAGACAGATGGCAACTGCTGCAAACAGCCGCGCAGAGAAAGAGGAGAAAAACGCTGCGGCAGCCTCCGCACCCACAAAGAACATGCATGAAAACAGAAACCCTCTTGGTTCTCGGTGCACCCTCCTCTTATGCCCACCTCTTTACGCGCACAGCAAAGCACATCCGCATGACCTTAATCAAACACCTACACGTATTACATAAATCGAACGTTTCCAGAAAAGAAGAACTGGACAGGCTGAGTTTAAGGGAATAACAAAGAAGCTAGATAACCTTTATCCACATTTTTGTGAGAGTAAAGCAGTGTGGTCACATAAAAAGAAAAACTACTCTTCCTAGTCGCAGGAAATGTTTGCAGTTTAAGCATTAAAACAGGATGCTCTTTTTTTAAGATGCTGGTTAAATGATAGAAATACAGAACATTTTACAGCTAATTCTGAAAAGCAGAGTTGAAGCAACCAGGACTAAAATACTCGATTACTCTGATTTATCATGCAAGGGTTGTGTCTGAATTCCCACCCTAACCCCTAACCCCTAAAAAACTATATAGTGTGGCACTATGTCGTGCCCTGAATTTTATGAGAAATTCGGAAACCATGATCACTATTTTTAAACGGCGGATATGATGTCAAGGATTTCACGAAGTTTAAATCTAATTAATATGAGCGTTTTGTGACGATTATTTATGAGTCCATTGTATTCTGAAGATACAAACGTTGATGGTTTATTAAAAAAAATAATTTAAATAATTTTTTGGGGGAAAAATGCATCCTGGTCTATATTTGCCGATACAGTGAGCATAGATGCACACTAGTTTTTCGCAGAGACTTCTGGGAAATTTCTCAGACACTTGATTTTGGAATATATTAAACATAGTGCACTATGCACAGTACAGACACACCTTCTGATTCAAAGAGTTTTCTTTATTTTCATAGTCATGAGTAAAGAAAACTCTTTGATTTAGAAGGTGTGTCCAAACTTTTGGTCCGTACTGTAACTAGGTTGGAAGGAATTCAGACACAACCTAGGTTGACGTCAAGACATGGGCGGCGCCCACAAGGAGTGAAAGGCGGTGCCTCAAAGATCAAGTCGTCTTACTTCCAGGTCGGAAAACTGTCTACGAAAATAACTAACACATCATTTAAATTTTGTTCTCTGAGTGCCAAAGTTAATATATTATGATATATATGCATACATGTTACTCTGAAAGGCCTAAGAAAAGCAAGATATAGGTCCTTTAAATTCCTTTAGATAATAATGATTTTTTTTTATTAAATGTAAAACATAGCAAACAATTAAACAGCTTTTAAACTGTATTATTCTATATTGATTACATATTACTGTCTTTGACATGCAGTGCTGTCTACAAGATGTGTCTAAAAATAAGTTAAAAGATAAAAAAGTATAAAACTTTGCTCTCTGCTGCTTTGAGGTTTTAATCCAGCTCTGGTTATCATTTTTCAAGAAAGAAATTGAAAGAAAACTTGAGTTTTATGGATAAAAAAAGTTCTCCCACAGAGGCGTACAGTTACTGTGACTGAGGTCTGACCATGGGAGGAGGGAGACTAAAAAAGATGGGGTGTATAAATAATGTAGCTTCCCTCTTTACTGATGCAGAGGGGAAAAACTAGAGCATGACATCATGCACAAAGCAAAGACGGAGGTCTGTCACAAACCATGAAAAATTCAGATTAAGGATTTTCTTTACACACAGGCCTAGGAATCTATGTTGGACATAAGTAAGTAATTTGGGAAAAAAAAAGGGGGGGAAAGAACTTTAAAAAATAATGGAACAAACACATTCTATTGTAAATAAGCAGCTTCTTTTGTCAAAGAAACTAACAAAAAAAATCCCAAAGTATTTTCTTTCCTCTCCTGTTCCTTCTTAGCCTCTTCCCATTTCTTTCTCCAGAGCCTGTCTGGTTCCCACAGCACTTCCTAATGTGCTCTTGGCTTTCCCTCATCAATTTGCTTTAAACCTGACTGGATAAACCGAACTGGATTAGCGTGAAAAGGAGCAAATCTTGAAAAGGTGGAAGATGATCTCGGTGGTTGGGAGGAGCAGTAAAAAAAATATGAAAGAGGGGGAAGAAAGAGGGGAGTGGCTGAATGAGGGAGTTCAGACCGGGACACTGTCCTCGTAACACACCGCCGGGTCTGCAAACTCGAGGAAGACACGCACAGAGATGCATTCTTACACATGCGCACTCGCGCGCAGATGCACGACACGCAAATGCAGGGTTACCGGCAATTGACGAGATCCAGGAAGGAAACATGGAGCAGAGACATTTGACTCTGGGAAAGATCAGGGGGGGGGAATAAAGGCTGCAGTAAAGGTATACAGACGGCGTGCAATTATAATATTTGCTAATAAAAATTACAAAGGATTCTAAGCATAGCGTGACAGGTTCAAGTTTGACTGGAACCAGTTATCTTGGCGGACATATCTTCAACGGTACTGCCTCATAAACGCACATAAACACATAAAAACACTTCCTTCATATTTTCTCTAATTAGACCTGCTGCGAATGGAGCCAGTGCAGCACGGCTTTGTTAAGAACTGGCTACAGGCAAACATCTGAACAGGTCTGTGCATCACTTTAACATTAAGATCCTCGTGCGGGAAAAAATTGAACTGAATGCATCACAAAAAAAGAATAGACTAACTAAACCAAAATTGCCTAAAAGGGACAAAAAAGCAACAACCCCGTTGATGATTTCTGACGAAAAGACGAGGCTTTAAGATGCGGTTCCTTTGTGCTGCTAGAGTTTATTCTGTAGCCTAGCAGCCATGGGAAAAGAAAACCATCGTCAGTAAAAGTGTTTGGGTAATTTGCCTTTAAATCAGCAGAAGGAGCTTTCTTCATTTTTTTTTTATGTTTTAAAAATGAAATGAATGTGGACTGAGCCACACCCATGAGGCAGCTGCAAAACATTTTGCAGCTGCCGTCTGGTGCGAAACTTGGTCCGACTTGCTTTGGGATCAGCTGACCAGGCTTTGGTCTACATGTGTCTGAACTGAAACTGCACAGTTTGCTTTAAGGTAACACACATTCAGATCAGTCACAGGTCCCAGATCAGTCAAAATGCTGTACGTTTTTATAAATTAAGGGCCTTGAAAACAGCCTCAAGGAGGTGTTTAGTAAATAAATGTGTGCCTCATTTAAAAATATGAATGTATTCGTCCAGGAACCACACAGCATACCACTAACTAAGATATTAAAGCTCTGTTTTTAGACATTCAAGATATTTTACCAGGTTTTAAGTTGTTTTAACTCATCTTTGCTCTATTTACAAGCTTTTCTAAAAATAAGAAGTTGAGAATTTTATTTTGTTTCATTAAGAGCTACAATTTAGAAATAAGGAAATTAATATTAAATAAATCATTTTCTCCACACTCTTGAAAAAAACAACTACAAAAACCGTAATGTTGGTTCAATTTAAGGATTTTTTAATTATTGTTATTTTAAAGTTCAATAAATATTGACAAGCTAGACTGGCATTCATCGTCATTATTTTGGAAACTAACATTTAGATTTATGTTCTCAGAATAAGTGCTAGCTTTAGATTTAGATTGTACTAAAATTGTATTCTCCTTTTGTTCACATTTGGTTCTAAAATCAGTAATTTCCACTTCTTATTCTAGTTATTGTCACTAATGACAAACATCTACAATTAGGTACATTAAAAAACAAAAGAAACTTAGAACTATCAAATAAATACTTTGGGCTGTATAACATTCAATTTGAAGTAATTCTATCCAACAGTTTGCCTTCTTTAGCTCACTTTTCCTTCTTTAAAGCTTGTGTGAAACTCCTTGTTTCTAAACGTTGATATCTTATAAGACTTTTATTAATGTTAATACTTTCTAGTGATTTTCTTCAAAAGATGACTGTTTTCCTAGTTTTCGGTTACCTGTGTTGAAGCAAGAAGTGACAGTTGAGAAATATGATCAAAGATGATAAGAAGAAGAATATTACTTCTTGAAAACTGGTGTAGATGTTTTTTATTCACAAACTTATCACTAAAGAGGTAAATGGCATGCAGGGAGAAGTAGACTCACTGGCTGCTTTGATGAAGCTCCTCTGGTACTGGTAGGTCATGAGAGGTGCAGGCAGCACTCTGGAAGCACAAAGTGGAAAGGAAAGAAAAGATGTGGACACTTTGTAAAAATCGGTTCACATAAACAATTATGGATTTAGGCGCGCTCAGCTCGTCTCCCTGGACGTGCACCTGCTGGTTCTCATGTGTGAGAACAGCAGCCATCAATGGAAGTGTGTCTGTGTGAAAGTTCACCTGCTGATTTGTGTTAAACACAGAGCAGATTTATTCAGTAGATTGAGCACAGTGTGAGCTCTACAACTAAAATTTTGTTAATCTTTCCATTCCATTTAACTGACTTCTCCTGACCTCTCAGAACTAATCCCTCCCTCATTATTCCAATGTTAAAGAGATCATTTGACCGTCAACTCCTGTTGTCTGTGAGAGTGTGAAGTAAGGCGGTGCTGGCAGATCTGAAGGTTTTCATGCCTTCATCCACAAATCCAAACAATAAACTATAAAACTTTTCTTTTATTAAAACAAAAAGGACTGGGGTTAAAGCTTAGGCACACAAACCTGAGGTAATGCTTGATAGCACTTGTGATCGTCTTAATCTCCCACTCTGGGCTATCCAGCTCAACATCAGCGCATGTTTTAGGATCTAATGGACAAAAAGAGCAGGGATTACTAATCAAACAAAGGATTAAAGTCAGGAGCACATGTGCTTTGCTTTGTGTGTTTTGGTGTTTTGGTTTAATCCCATAGTCAGGCTCAGTAGTTTCTGTACTTTGGAGTTAACGCCGGCGATCCGGTACAATCCCTGCTCATCAATTCCTGGAGACAAAGAGACTCAAAAACGTCTTTTCTTTTTTGGATGTGAGGAAAAGGGGCCTGCTTTGGGAATTCTACATTTTTGCATTCTCTGCTGAGAACATAAACACTGTAGATGGAATTTAGACATGCAGACAAATCATTAGTTCTCATCAATTTGCCAAAAAGAAAACGAGTTAACCCTGCTAAAGATATTAGCAGCAATAAGAAAAGCTACCGTCAAATTTATTACCTTTAGTTTTAATGTGTAGAGACTCAAAAACTCGCAAGGATTATTTTTAAATCCAGATTTTATCTCATGAAATTTTGGGATTACTCATCTCTGAGAATCCCAAGCAGAGGTAACTGCAATAAAAATCCATTTTACTGCATGCCAGGTCATCTCAGTCCACATATAAACGGTTTAGACTTATCTATCCTTACTTATGCAATGTTTGTGCTGTAATAAAACCTTCAGCTTGCACTAACACACAGAAATACATCTTAAAAGTTGATTTTTTTTGACAGTGAGGAAGCAGAATAGGTATAACAGTTTATACTGTTTAAACACAACGAAGGAGGAAGTGTTTTGATATTTTTAGTAGTCTCGTCTTTAGGTTTTTGGATTTTTCTTGTGCTACAAACTGGTACAAATACGTTGACAGGCGACCCCTCCAGCTATTTCACTGTAGTGTAAACATAAATGCCGTCTTATGCCTAACTTAGACCTGAATCTGCTTTAAATTCATGCATTCTCTTTCTTTTGGTGTTTTTTTTCATCTTCTCTGTCTTACATTTGCTTCCTGTAGAGACTTCAAACACGATGCAATGTTCTTTGTTGGGTTCAGCCCATACAGTGTGGTTGAGTGTGATGCTCTGTTGCACGTGAAAGGAAAATGAAATTTGTGTACAGTTGTGATGTTTTACTGTGATATTATGAGGTTCCTTGCATGATGCATGTCATGTGATTATCTCAGTAGTCTTTCAAAAACAGTTAAGGAGGGAAACATGGACGAACCTTGATTTTATAGTTACTATAATAGAAAAAAAGCCTGAAATCAATTTCTAAGTTGATCTAACTTGGGAAAAAAATAACTTTTTTGCATAATAGGCGCAATTAGGCAACAAAAATAAAACTAAAGAGAGACTTTTTGTAAGCTGAGGGTTTAACTCTGCAAACTGTTTTACTGTAGGAGTACAAAAATGCATCTTAAACAAACTTGTGTGAAACTTAAAGTATGAAGCAATGGGAGGCGCTGCCTCTGATGTACTCATAGTGTCCCTTTTTTCACTCTAAACACATAGGAACCGAAACTAAATGAAAAGTACAGCATGCCTTAGTGAAGACGCAGGAAACCCACAGATCTGAGAAGAAAAAAACAAAACAAAACAGAAGAAAGGCGCAGAGAAGCGGTGTACCTCGCGTCTCCACAGCATAGATGAATTTCTTCATCACATTAAATCCGATCACATCCAGCTGGGCCACTGAAGGAGGGGAGGAGATACAAAATTAGGTTGGGCGCAACTTGAAAGCATTCATTAAAGAAAACAAAAGGTTGAAACAGTTGTGGAAATCCAGTAATTTTGAATTCTGGTTAAAAAAATAAATATAAAACATGTTGAAGCTACTTACTGCCTTCAGCTTGACTGTCTCTGTTGAGATTGTATACCTGCAAAAAAAACAGTGCATAAACTTTCTCCAGGAACATTTTTTTTTTTTTACTATGTACATTAATAAGTTTTGGGCTTCTATGCAGATACGCTTATAACTATAGCAAATGTTAAATTAAACAAATATTATGTGTTTGATTAGGACTTAAGATTTAAGTCATATTTAGGTATAACATAAAGCCATCTTTGGAAGTTGAGAATAATTCTGACTTTTTTGATCATCTCTGTTACATCCTTTTTTATATACTACTGTGATCAATTTGCAACAATGCAGACACTGTCAATGCTTTATTCTACAGCACAACCTTTTGTTTTGTTGTAATATAGAAGCCTTTCAGGTTACAATTCATTTTAAACTCAGAGATTAGACTAAATTCGACTTGGATTTGGAATTAGCAAAAAAACTATTTGTACAAATCTTTATGAAAAACTCGAAAAATATAATAACATTTCACACCATGAATATCGCAAAAAGATTGATATCTGCAGACGGTCAGTTATCAGTCTACCTCATTTTAAACCTGAGGCAAACCAGTGGTTTTACATAAACATTACATCATGTGAACAACATATTTTTAAATTGTTTGGCTCTGGAAAGTTTTAACTGGAAGGAAAGCACAGGACCTCCTTTTAGCGTCAAGAGAAAAAGGCGTGGCTGTAAAGTTCTTTGGTTTTTCTTGACAAAAAGAAAAAAGTATTTACGCAGACAAACTGAGTTTAGCCAGTGAAGTGCAAACAGAAAGTACTGGTGTTTGCAGGAAAAGGAAACAACAGGCATTTCTAATTTAATGAGAGTTTCCCTGAGCTCGTCAGCTGCTTGTTTGAGCTTGTCTGGGCTACTTTTGCACGTTTAAACGGCAACATGAAGCAAGTTGTGTTCACACGAACAGATCCTGAATGTGACCATTGAGTGCCCAGGATTTCAGAGAACTATCCATTACCCAACCAAATGCAAACTATGTAGTAAGAAATGCAAAACTTGGTGCAAAGCCAGAAAAATTGTGTCTTCAAAGCAAAACGCCGACGTTGTTTTGCTTAGTGAACATGTCCTCCCTCCGTCTAATTGTCTCTCTCTCTACCTGTTTGGCTGTGTCATGTAAGAACAAACTGGTAACCATGGAAACCCACCGGTTCTCTGCCGTCCATAGCCTCCATCCACAACCTGCGGTCCTCTTCTGACAGAGCTTGCATGGTGATCACACCCGGCCTTTGACAAGCACACACAAAGCACGTTAGCCTCAAAATATATTGGAAAATTAGAACAAAACTAAAATTGAATATTTACTATCTAAAAGAAAATACACTTTTATATCTGAAAACCTAATATAAAAGTGTTGGTGTTTTCTAACATGGACAGAAGTCTGTGCATCTCAGATATAAATTGGTTTTAAATATCAGACACAGCTCATTTTTGGCAGATATAAACAGATTAGCAGCTCAGTTCTGACTTTTACCAAGAAGGGATGTGCACAAAGCCTGAGGATTCATCAACTAACAAGTATCCATTAAATCAAGCAGCTATTACAAATCACCTTGACAGGGTTAGCCCTCAGTGAGCGTGCTCACACATCAGTCACTGACACACCCTCATTAACCACATCCATACCATACCGGTCTTCTGGGGTTTCCAATCAATCGGTATGCTCAGCGTGCTGATAGCAGCACATTCATCTCACTTTCAGACTCGATGGACTGACCAGCACACACTGTTCCTCATCAAGGGACGCTTGGACCCACAGTCCAGTTTTTGAAGCTGCACTGTAGGTTGAGTAGAACTGAGTGTGGCCCTCATAGGACGTACTGGCTTTACTGAGCTGCAAACAGATCATTTAAAACCCCACTCCATTGAATTTGATGGGTTTTGTTTTTCTAATGATGGAGAGGACATTACAAGATTTAAATTGCATTTCTGAGTACGTCTTCGTTTTCCTCGTCTGAGTTGGCATCTGGCTCAAAACCGTCCACCTGGATAGCGCCTATATTCTATTTTTGTTGCACTGCTAATATTAGCTGAGGGTGTAAAGGGCTGTAAGATAGCAGGAGAGTGTGTAAACAGAGAGCTCTCAGTAACAGGAAGGGAAGGGGGGGTGGGACTCCACCACGCCGACAACTAAAAGGTGAAATTCTAATGAACTACTACAGCACAACAGAAATTATGTTCTAAAAAAGCAAAGGTTTTATATTTTTAAAAGAGTGCTGGGAAAGCTTTTAGAACAGATCAAAAAATGAGTGGAGCGGGACTTTAAGGTAGATATTTGCATATACTATAACACTACTAGTTCTGCTAAGTCCTGCCTGCAGAGCTACAAATGCATGTGCAGAAACAAAATCAATAGTTTCAGAATAATCCTTTTAGAACCAAATATTAAAGAAGGGGTTTTATTTGCAATCTAATGTTATGTCCACTTTGTAATCTAGCAATAAAAGAATATTTCTAAAATAATTTTATGCTCTAAAAGCAAATATCTAATGAGATACATCTGCAAAACCGTTAAAACATGTGAAAACGATTCTATTTTGTGTGGATCACGTTTTTTTCATAACAAAAGCATTTGGAATAATAATCTCTAATCCCTTTACTAACACATACCATCAATATGTATGTGTGTGCAACACTGATAAACAATTAACAGGAACTTGTTAAACTTATTTTACTTTGCACAGAAAAGTTAGAAAATATACATGTGGCCAACTTGTCAGAAAGACTCGCCAATTTTCCTTTTGTAATATTCTACAACGCTGTAAAAGACAAACAATGAAAAGCACAAAGTCCAGCCAAGAGCACAGCGGTGACCTCAAACCCTAAACCTGCAGCTGTGTTAAAGTCTACACTGGGACAGCAGGGAAAGCCAACCAAATGAATGGACATCAACGCTGGAAGCATAAAGCTACAAGGTCCTTTGCATCAGTTCAGCAGCACCCCCAGCTGTCCGTTAGTTGTAATTACACGCTGTGAAATCTACTGTCAGGGCTGGCACTGACCTGTCCATTGCCTCCACATCAAAACAGAACCTCTTTTCTATCGAGTCCGTCTTCCTCCTGGTGCAGGACTTCAGGATGAAGCTCTCCTCCTCTCCCTGGATTTCATAAAAAAGTAAATCACGTCACTGCAGGGTAAGCAGAATGAATCAACAATCAAGGCTTTTAAACAGGAATCCTAACAAGCAGTATTAAAAAAAAACACCTCAATTTTAATATGACTGCAGGTGTTTTCATACTGTCTCAATTCCTTTTTTTCTCCAATATTCTAAAAAAAATTTAACAATAAGAAAATGGGAAACTAATTAAAAAGCAAAATGTTTTAACTCCTCTAAGAAGGCAACACATTTTAGAAACTTTTGGTAAAATATTGGATCATTATTTTAATTTCATATTCTTTTTTACTGCTGAGCCCAACAAATGATACAAATGAAAACCATAATGTACTGTCATCTATTGTTTTTTACATTTATTTTAATGTTACATAACATGAAATGTTCATAATAAATATGGATTGGTTTTACAAATCTTCTCATTTAAAATTTGTAAGAGTTGTTAAAACACAGAGGATTATATGTTCACAGCCCACCTGTTTAGGCGGAACCAGGTTTGAAAATACTTGAAGCCTAACAGGCTGCTAGTCCAGGTAAATTGTCGTTACATACCGTAATCTCCAACTGAGTAAAAGTGACATTTTTTGCAACACGTTTATATATTTAGTATGTTTTACAGTGAAGTTTCCACTTGCTTGTCATGCCAAAGGCTTGAGATTGCTGCATGTGCATTCTTGTAATCTTTATAAATGTTAGTGCCAGAGTGGAGGTTCTGATTATGAAGTCAGAAGTCATCAAATATTCAGTCATTTTATATCTAGAAAGGTTCCCAACTGCAATTCTTTACTCTGAGTCTGTAGTCTTGACTTGACATATCATTGTCCTGCACTGTTCATGCATTGATTGTTCCAGATCATCTTTACTAAACACTCACTGAAAACAGATGGAAAGAATCAATCCTGACTTTTTAATCTCTAAATGCACCTTAATGGAGACTCACCATTTTCCCGCCAGATTTAGGGTCAAACAGAACCATGGTGACCCTCTTAGGTTCACGATGGTATGTGCAGTAGTACTTGACCCAAGTCGACACAAATGACCCTGTAGGGGGTAGGGGGTGGGGAACACAGTTCAAGATTGAGATTGGGAACAAAAGATGGGGCGGGGTGCAGTAGCAAGAAATAAGTCATGTGACAACAGAGCAAAGAGAGTTTAAATAAGACCAAAAAAAAGGATTAGTCATGTCTTCTTCCTAGCTGGATGAGTTACCATAGCAACCACACGTGTCCAGACCTGTAGTCACGTCTTTAATGGATCAGACTTGCCTTTGTCAGCTATTGGTTCATTATATGTATTTATTCGGTTCCCCTCATATCATGTGCATATGTTAGTGTGCACACATGTCAGAGAGAGGGAGGTAGTGCGGTTCTTGTGTGTTCTAACAAACATGAACACATCCACCCATCGATCTACAAACTAAGTAAACTGTTATAGATTTCTTCCAGTTAAATCTAAGATTTTTAAGGACCTTTGTAAGGCGGATCAGAGAATAAGTCAATGTCTATATAGTAGCCATACCAGCAAAGATCCTAATCTACTGTCACAGGTGTTCACTGGGTATCAAAAGCACAATTTCCCCAACCAGGATCTGACAAATGTTGTTGCTATGGGGCTGGCAGGGCACCTGTTAAAATGTTGGGATCGTAACTCACCCGGGGCATCAAATTTTGCAATAAAAGGTTTCAGTTTTCAACACAAATAGTGGATTGAATCTGGGGAAACTCCAAGCAGAGATCGTTTATTTGGGGATCAGAATTTTTACAAACAACACAGCCAACAGCAGCATAATTCAAGGTCTATCATCTCCAATTTTGTACCGTTTTGATACAAGTTGTTATTACTACATGTTTATAAACTTAAAGGGCCTATACCATGCAAAAATCAACTTTTTGAGCTTTTAAGTGTATTATAATGTTCATTCCTCATAAAATCAAACCCCAACGTGGTATTTTGACTCGTTCATGCATTTCTGAGTATTCCTCTTAAAACCTGCGCTCTGAGCACCAGCCCCGCCCAACTTATGAAAACCAGCATAAAGAACATCCCAAGTGTTCCAAGAATGACGCAAGCAGATGGGCGATGTAGAGAAGACAGCTACAGAAAAAGGAGTAAACAATATCCTGGTGGAGATGCAAAAAAGGCCAGTGACCAATAAGAAGAACTGGTTTGAACATGGATTACTCAGCAAAGATGGAAGGCGTGTGTGTGTCTCCAGGAAAATGATGCGCATTAAAGCAGAGGATTTTTGACACGGAGATTGATGATGCTTCAAAGAGAAATGAAATGTTCACAGCCAGTGCTAATCAGAACATAGAACAATATTCTCATCATTTCAATAAATCCTGTTCATCTGGTGGTGCATTTTGTGACCGAATTTCACAGCAAAATGCGCCCATTAGCCATCACCATTCTGCCTGGGATGGAATAAATGCCTGGACAACTGAAGGCAGATGTACGGCATGCAGATCCATCTTTGCAAAAGTTAGGATGTTGTTTGATTTTGTGGGAGAAACGCAGACACGCTGCAGAGGCCGGCTCTAGGTTGACGTCATATACGTCGAAATAGGTGGCACCCACAAAGTGAAAGGCAGAGCCTCAGAGATCCAGTCGTTTTACTTCCAGGGAGGAAAAGAGTTCATGAAAATAACTCATATTTCATAAATTATTTGTTCTTTAGAGTGCCAAAGGCAATTTATGATCATGTATATGGTTTACTCTGAAAGGCTTAAGAAAAGCACAACATAGGCCCTTGAATCCAGCTCAAAGTTCAGAAAAGTTGAAGCACAAGCAGAAGTGACACCTACGCTTCTCCAGGACAAACAGGTATCCCTCCATGAGGTGCTGGCTGATGCTCTTGTGTTCATGGGGATTCTCCTTCATCTTCCTCATCAGACTTTCTACCTCGGAGCGTGTGCTCTCAAAGCGGTTCCTCGTCTGCCAACCAAAAAAGAAACAAACACAGAAAATTACAAATTCTGTTTGGCTTCAGTTTATGTTGAAGTGTTTTTCAGCAGCCGGCCAAAGCGTGTCTTACTAAAGAAGACAAGTTTTTTTTTTCATTCAAAACCTCATTTTGTGTTTCTTCCTCTCATTTTATGATCACTTAATGTTTAAAACATTGAACTTAACAGGTTAATGTTACATGATTTCAGAGAAATAAATATACATTTGTTTTTAAAAAAAAACATTTGGCTACAGTATTGAAGCTGTTTTTAATCATTTTTCGTCAGGTTTTTATTTTGTCTGTTATAAAATATTTTCTTTCTGTCACAAATGACTTAAAAAGACAAACAACAAAATGACACTTTTTCATGAAAAAGGTTACAGCTTCTCAAACTGTCTTTAAACTAAATTATTTATAATTAAAATAAATATTTCCCTAAATGCAACTCAGATTTACTGAAGCAAAAAAACAAAAAAGTTTTATTTAGCCTCCTGTATGTAGATGGTTTGACAAATTTCTTATTTATAAACTATTTAAGAAAAATAATTTTATTTGAGTAAAATACTTAAACGACTTTTTACATCGTACGACTTTATCTGATGCATTTTTATGTTTACTTGATAAAAAGTTATTTCCCCTCTAATATAATACAATGCAAAACACCTTTACATCTCTACAATGAAAACTACACATTTTTGTAAATTGGAATAAAACTAAAGTTGGAACATTTGAAAACGTTAGTCTAACAGAGTTGGGTGTGCAACAGGATACGAGAACAATGTGTTTGTGACCTCACATTCTGTATGCTGATGGTAAGATCCGTCTTGAAGTGGTTGAAGTCCTTAGCCAGCTCGTAACCATGGTGATAGTATGTGAACAGGCCTTGGAGAAATGCCAGCAGCTGAAGGAAAATAGCACCACAGGCACGATGTCGCGAGGCGGAAGAGAAGAGAAGAAGTGGAAAACAAGAAGATCCAAAAAAAAAAGGAAAGGATAAATGTGAGGCCAACAAAAGTTAAAAACAGGATCTAAAAGTGAAGTTGTTTTTTTTTTGTTGAAAATGTTTTTTAACACAACATAATTACTATAAAAGCATCAGATGATGATATAGATATGATATGAATGTCTGTTAATCTGGCAGCTGTACTTTATAACCCATGAAGTGTTTAAGGTGAACGTCAAGCTTCCTGAAGTTTTAAAACCAAAACGGGTCAACAGGGAGGAAAATATCTTACAGGCTCCACAAAGTCAAACATCTTTCTCTCTTGGACCTCTTGAACTTTGAAGACATACTCCAGGGAGACCTCATAGAAGTGCTGCCTCACGTTATCCACCTGATTGTCCGCCTACGACAGGAAAAGCATCTGTGAAAAATGAGCTCGCTTGTGTGGGAGACAGAAACAGGACGTGGACTGACATGAGATCATACCTCATGCAGATGTGCCTCTTTCTTCTTTGCTGAAAGGCTAAGGTGCTTCTCCAGGACTCCACAGTATTTCTCTGTCTCTTTGTCATACTTTTTCTTAGCTTCCTGTCAGATAAAAGCAAAAATCCTTTCAGTTCCAGATAGTACAGTTTATTGCCTTGCAAGTATTCTCCAAAAGTGTTGAAAAAAAAAAACACGACCATATGTGTTTCTTATCACAGAGAGGCAGGCATTCAATGGTTTACATTTTTGCCGAGACTTTGCCAAATACTAAAACATTGGAGAAAATGCTGGATTTCTTCAGGATTTCACATATTTTCCACTTCCACAAAGCTCAGCATGAAATTCTCCCTCTGGGTTGCACAGCTGCTAACTGAACAATGTACTGTTTCATCAGGAATGAGATCACTGACATAACAAAGAGACACGTGAGAGAAAGATGAGCAGGGCGTAAACTAAACAAAATACTGCTGTAAAAGGGGGAAAAAACGAGTCATTCAACATTTAATATAAAGATGAATGATAGCAAAAATGAAGAAAAAGAAAAGTGTTTACAACACGTGTTAACCTTTAGAATATTGTTAATAAAGAAGCAGGATTTTAAATAACAAAACAGTGATCTACCAAAGATTATCTACATTGGAAAAATGTAATAAAACAAACATTTTGTTACTACTTTCAAATAAATGATACAAATTTCATAAGTATATTCTAATACTTGAAAAAGCACTGCATATGTTGCATTTAGACCTCAAATAAAGTTTTACAAAACAAAAAATATACTGCCTTGAATTAATATAATAGTTGTTTTTTAGATAAAGTAACTATTTATATATAAACAAAACTACGTACATAAACTACATACATAAACTTTAACGAGCTGAATTAGAATAAAGCCAATGTTAACTGAGCAGGACTGGATTATTTCTGACCCTGAATTTTAAGTGCTTCCATTCAAACACTGACACGTAATTACTGTAAATGAAATGCAAAGGATCAAATCTCTCTTGTGAAAATGTGGAAAATATTCAGCATTTTTGGGATGACATGCCTCTGGAAAGAATTGTGAAGCTTAAAAAAAAGGGATGGAAAATCTTTAATCTTAAAAAAAAAAAAAAAGAAAAACAACTAAAAAACAAAGGGCGGTAAAGTTCCACCCTGTCTAAGATAAAAGTTAAATGGTTAAAAGCTCTATCGATGACTAATAGCGGGAGAAAAAGAAGAGCAAAAAAAGAAGACAAGAAAATATAAACAGATGAAGGAGAATTCAGGGTGGGTCTCCCTCCACCGGAGAGGCCCTTAGGTGCTGTCAGACTACATCTGTCCTGGCCTGCTTACATTCCTTTCACTCTAATCTGCATAAAAGCAGAGCAAATCCCCAAATAGGTTATCATTAGAAAGAGACTACATACAAAACTGTGCTTGGTGCATACATGGTCTCCTTGCTTTTTCTTTTAGTTCACAATGGCAACAATGCATGCATGTAAATGATGACTCACATGATGATAGATTTTTACAAAGTACTAAAGAGTTAAAAATATTTACCCTTGTGCTATCCTATGGGGTCCAGATGACCCGATCCCTACATTGACGTGTTCTCCCTACCATGACAAAAGGTGGATAAAGATGGAAAGATTTCATGGAATCCATGGACACCAGTGAAGATCATAAATCATTGAAGAAAAAAAGGTTCAGCGTACTGTCTAGTGGGGTCTAGATGACCCAACTCCCAATGTTAAAGTGCCTAGGATAGCACAAGGGTTAAGATCATTTATGGGCTTCATTTAGACTTTACCACTTTAACAGTCATTGTAAACTAGCAGATTTTCACAAAGTGTCACTGAAAGAACTAATTCTAAACTGAATAATTTATAATGTACTGATGCTGGAATTGGCTATGAAATACAGTTGTCGGTTTCCAAGTGAGCACTTCCAGTCCTCTGGGCCGCAGTCAGCAGCTGCAGAACACATCAGAAATGATGACCGGATGTCTGAACAACAACAACATCTATGTTTAAAGTCTCCCTCTGACTTGCAGGTTGTTTGAGATTTTGCTTTTGTTTGAGTTGAGGTTTTAAGGACTGATGCACACAATGCATATGATAACTGATTTAAAGTGAAGGTCAAAAAGTCTGAGGATTTGTCCTGCCTTCATATCAATGCAAAAAATGTGTCTATTTTTTTTTTTTTTTACATTTTTAAGGGGCTTTCTCATTTTCAGCCAGCAGGTGGCAGTAGCACCTCAGTTTCTGAGGATGAGTCGCTTTTCTCTGTGCCTAAATTACCCAAACTATTAAGAAGAAACTGATATTATGAGCCAATGCTGACTGATGTTGAACAGTTGAACAGTGGCACTTCATGTGATGCCATACTCACCCTTTTAGTCATAACGGTAGATAATTACTGAACACAAGCTGCCTGCTGTACAACACTGATTTCCTGAATCCAACTAAGTCATTCAATCCATGCTAATAATTAGTAACAAATGGGCTGATAAAATACAAATAAACACCTATGAGTTCTGTGGGAGCCTGCAAGCAAAATGATCAATTATGCAGTTCAGCTCTTTCATTAAAAAAAAGGAAGTCTCCAACAGTTTTTTTTTTTTTTTACAGGTTCCACATTACTTATAATTTGAAGAGCACGCTGGATTAATTGCACTTCCTGTTGTAGTTTGACTCCTGGGACTGGCTCGCTGCAATCTTTCTATTAGAGAGAATTGCTTAGTGAACAAGATTACAACCTGGAGCACAGTCTTCTTTAAATAAACTCTGTAATTTGTAACTCCGCACATTTAGATCTGATTATTTGTCCAGCCGCTGTAATTCAGTGGAAAGGCCTCCAGTGTTCAAAGCTTTTCAGCATTACAAAGAGGTGAAGCAGAGCCAGGCGACGATTTTCTCGGGCCTTTTAGGCTAAACTCAGATTAGCACATTGCTGGTGGTGACCTCACTGTACCAATTCTGCGTTCACTTCTTAATCTGACCACCATGCCAAGATCAGACAGTGACCCCCAACAATGGGATGGATTACTACGCCCATAACACGCCTAATGACTGTACAAGGAAAACCCCCAACAAAGCAAGAGCACTGCGACTCAGTATAAGCAGGTTAAAAACACAAAAAAGCAATTATAGTTACAAACAGGGCATAAGGAATTACCCCAGAATGTGTCTCTCCTAATGTACAATAAGTATGTCATAACTGTTTATGAAACATTTTGGGAGTTTGAGGAAAAAACATTTATTTCTAGGAATTTGAAAGTTTAAAAACAACCATTTTAAGTTTGTTTTACCTAAGGCACACCATGGAGCCCTGTGACCAACAGAAATAAACAATTTCTGGGAATGAATCTCCTATTTAGGTCATTTTGGTGATGTTCCAGCTTTAACAGATAGTAAGTAAGGAGCAGTAAAAAGTATTTTAGCTTTTTTACATTCGTCCTTAATTCAAAGCAGGCCAATATGAGTTTAACAGTAAATGTGAGAAAGTATTAAATGTACTGAAAAAAACAAGGATGTGATTATATTTAGAAAAAACTGCTTTACATTGAATTATCTTATTCTGAAATTCAGTCACCAGTCATTTTTTCATTCAGCAAATGTGACATTCAAGCAGTGTTGAATTAAAACATGTAAAACCTTTACGTACTGTTGACAAACACAATAAACAATCAAAACAGGTAAGGTCTTTGCAGTTTTCTTGGATGTGAAAAAGAAATGCTGCTACTGTTTTTTTTTTAAAGACACCGGCCCTCAGATTACGTCATAATCAACCATATGTCTTGTGTAGCTCCCATCAGATTTGGGAGCTACAGGAAGACTAAATGGCCTTATTGATTGATGTTTCACTGCAGCCATACACGAATCGATATTCATTCCTGGCACGTGGACAGACAAAGTCCGTCCTGTCAACACTGCTTTGTTGTGCGCAGTGTCTACTTACCTTAGCTGCACTGATCTGCTCTTTCCGGAAGCGCTCCAGAGGTAAAATCAGCACATCGTTGGCATTTTCAATCTGCGGGGCGCAAACAAATAGAAACTCACATCCTATGTTATGAATGAAAAGTATTTTAACCACCACATTGGAGTTACTATGAATCCACTGTGAAGTCAGCACCAGGTTCTGGATCAAAGACTCAGGCCGAATCTAAATGGCTTCTCCCTACCCCTCCAATTGTAGGGGCATTTGGAAGGGTAGGGTTGTCCGAAACAGTCCTTTTAAGGGCTAACCCTCGCGGCGGAGGACTCTGCGTCCCAATATTCCGTATTGCGCCGTGCCGTGGAGGAGAAGCACTTGTCAACACGTGGGTGTGCTCTGATGCACAGAAGTTCACATGCAAGTATTGAATTTTTGTTGTAGCATGACCTTTTTAAAAGTTATAAAACCAATGGTATTATGTATTTTCTGAGCGCTAGCAGCTCTGTACTAACATAGCTGACTTGTGGCTATTGAGTAGTGGAAGAATTCAGATTCGACCTTAGAGAGTGTCGAGGTGAATGTAGCTGTAATCAAATCTAAGCATTTTAAAGATCACATCTACTGGATCTGTTTTAGGATTACTCACCATTCGTGTTCTCTCATCCTCCAAATTCTGTAGGACAGCTGCAAACTCCTGAAGCGACTTAGCTAAAGATAATCGGATCCAAGCAGGAAAAAGAAAAGAGGAGAACAACTTTGATGGTTACATTTTTGAAATTGTGACAT
Organism: Oryzias latipes; assembly: GCF_053564925.1. NCBI lineage: Eukaryota > Metazoa > Chordata > Actinopteri > Beloniformes > Adrianichthyidae > Oryzias > Oryzias latipes. The sequence continues at coordinate 7,695,519 of NC_136250.1, read as the reverse complement.
CAGTGATCAAACTGAAGTGAAACAGAAATATAGAAGGCGTTGGTTGCCATGGTTTCTTAGAAGTCAGCACAGGTCAAACTAGAGGCATTGGTCGCGTCACAGTTTCTTCCTCAGTTGCCTCTTTGTGTCTGGGACTGTTAAGGCTGCACACATTTGTAGTCTCTTAGACATTGTGTGCACACACTCATACACTGAGTCCAGTTAGACACAGAATTTATGTTTAATCTCTAGGAATCCCAACATTACAACTTTGTGGCTTCTCATTGAAAGTTAGGATAAACTATGAGGACTAGCATACAAAAAAATCCCCCCAAAAAATAAACCAATCCACAGAAACTAAAGAAATGAATCGTTTTCCTCTGCACACAGATTTCCTGCAAAAACCTTTTGGTCAGAACCGTGCAGAGAGGAATTTTAGCATTAGCGTGCCTCAGAACACCCCAAAACCTACAGCCAAGTTCTGCAGATGAGAGGCTGGCTGCTCGGGAAAGATAAGCGTGGATATTCAAACCAGAGTGGTGGGTGGCTCCGATCACTGAAGGGTTGTGACCTGCAGACCCAGAGCCGGGCAGCATGAGAGGGTGTGGTGGGCAGCAGGATGTTTAAACAGCAAGTCGTCTACAACTTCTGGAAACAACACTTGTGCTCAGAACCAGAACAATGTTGAACGCGGGTGAGGGAGGGTGGATGATCGCTCATAAGGCAACACCATCATTGCTATTTTGCAGGCTGGTTTAGAGAGACCTTTCCTAAATATATATATATATATATATATATATATATATATATATATATATATATATATATATATATATATATATATATATATATATATATATATGCACATTGGGACTCTCTTTGTGATATATTTTTATAACTGTTATTTGTAACAAAAATCTGATTAACTGATGCGTCCATGGAGGTTTGATCTGAACACATCGAAGCCCTGCATGGGGCTAAGTCTGTACAAAACTGTAGTCTGTTGTTTAGTCTGTCAGAAGGCTTAGCCCAGCATAAGCCTTTGTCTTCTGTAGGTCAGAGGTCCCCAGCCATCAGGCAGTGGACTGACAACAGGCTGTGGAGCATGAGTTTCCAAAACTTGAGTGGACGAATACAGAAAAAAAAAAAAAAAAAGGGGGGGGGGGGGGGGTTAACACAAAAGATAGACAAGAGCTAAGGCTAATTATTCTGTGGGAACTGCTATTATGAAACTGAGCCTGACATGAGAACATGCGAGATATGAGGAGCAAAATGTCTACGACTTCACCTTCATTTTGATTTTGTGGTGAATGCAAAAGAAACCTTCTGAAGCACCTTTTTATACATGTTAGATTAAAAATAAACACAGATAAACTAAAAAACACGAATTACACAGCATCCACGGTCAAAGGGCTTTGGAATAAATCCACACCACGGGGAAGTTGTGTCGTACCAAAATTAAATATTTAGAGAACAAAAGTAAATTATATCGCACACTTCCATCTGGAGGAGGAGGAGGAGAGAAAGTGCTCAGGTGCTCCTTGTTTGACTCAAAAAGCATTCTGTTAAAGCTGATCTATTGACAAACTAGTTTTTTTTAAGGTTGTATAGTTTAGGGTAAATTATTTCCTTGAAAACGTGTTTATTTTTGGTGCTGGGAAAGATTTTTGATCATCAAAATATGTTCTTAAGAAAGGTTGAACAAGTATAACGAGAATATCTTCATTTACAAATGCATTTTTAGAGAATGAAAACCAATACTGGTCTAGTGTCTTGTGGTGAAGAAAAAACATTTTTTAAATGCATAGATTCAGGATATATTGATGATCATTTCATAATTGCTTTATTGCCTCTTGAATCTTAATTGAAGATCTGCCTAAAGATTTCCATCCTGACTAAAAACTGTTACATTTCTCATGACTGCAGATGACACAGCAATGTCTTCATAGACATGACTCTATTTTTGTTACAATGTTCCCAGGACAGTGTGTGAACCTACTCACCTATGCATATCTCATCATCCGTCTCAGCATCTCCAATGCACTGGAATTTGAAGTCATTGAGGGAATCTGCAAACTTCCTCTTTGCTGTTGACAGACCTGAAAAATAAGACGATGCAAAAACACAAAAAAGGATTAACAATGTGTCATCTTACCTACCCTACAGCGAGGGGATTTTTTGAAATTGTATATCTTGACAAAAAGATAATGTTGTGATTACTGTTCCTTCCACTACAAGAATTAAAAATCACATTAAAGCCTTGTTGTCTTTTTTAAACTTTAGTTATCTGAAGTGAAAAGAATGTATTGCACTCAATTGGATGACTTTGTTTCCTTCGCAGTAATATATTAGTGAGAGGAAAAAAGCTGCAAGTGGGTCCCCTGTGGCATTATTGATGGAGGCTGACAGCCTTTCTGTATCCGACATGTGTTTTTTATGTTGAAAAAGTTCCATTAAACTTTCAGTCACATTAGCGTTGAAACGTCTTTGACAGTTGGATGCTTTTCAAATAACACATAAAGCACTAAAAGCTCCCAGGAAACAGACACTCACAGCTAGTTTGGCCTCTTTTTACATTGAAACTCTTGGATGAGGTTGACTTTGCTACATTTCCTGGCTGGCAGAGGTCAGGAGTATATATATATATATATATATATATATATATATATATATATATATATATATATATATATATATATATATATATATATATATATATATATGAGCTTAGGGTAAAAGAAAAAAAGGGAGAGGGGAAGAAATATAAAAAGAAAAGAGAAGGAGGCACATTACTCATGTTTCTTGGAAACCAAAATGGAGCATTTCACTGCAACCAGGAACTTGCAGGGTATCAAACTGATTCAAAGGCTTTAGGTGAATCTAAAACAAAGATTTGGTCAAATTGGCGGCTTGGGAACACTTTCTTCTTTCCTCTATTGTCAGAAAACAAGAAACCCCACAGTTTCCCAAAGTGTGGAGGAGATAATAATAAATATCACATGTAAAAATCACAGTTTCTCTGTGCAGCTGCTGCTCCCCAGCCAGAGAAAGGAAATCCAAGCTTTTCAGCTCCAACTTGCACTGCCAGAAGCACACACATGCTGTGAGACGGCTCACCACTGCACAACAATTCCTGTCTTTTAAATAAAACACAGTGGGATGTCAATGACCAGTGAGTCATAGTTGGACTGCATCATCAGTATGACACAACCCATCAAGGCTGTGTGTCTGCTTAGAATTTAATCATCAATATTAAACCCAGCACATATACTGATTTTTATTTCTGGGTCCATTTTTGCAAACAATGAACACCCATAAATGTTGTTTGGAACCAAGATGGACTGGGAGCAAAATGGAGAAATCTCATCATTGGCTGTCAAAGACATTTCATTTAAAACTGTATAAAACTTTAAAGGCAGAAAATAAATCAGCCAATTCAACAACATTATGTTGTTGGTGGTAGAATTAAATTATATATTAGAACATTTATCTATAAATAAAATGTTTGTAATCCAGCCTCAAGCTAAGAAAGCCATATTTTAACCCAGTATGATAATTTCTGTATATTTACAGCTTTAAAGAGAAATGTTCTTTTGGCCTTTCCTTTTTGAAACTTTCTGGTGGTTTTTTTTTCCTTCCTGCTGCTGAAACTTGCTGTCAGCACTCTGATAGTGAAACGCTCGCCGTTTCTTTCATCCTCTCCGGTCTTGGTGCCTCACGTCAAAACTAACCATATAAGAGAAATAAAACACAAATTTGAAACAAATACAGCCACAGACAACCTAACTAGCAATAATACAGCGACATAACACCAGATTTGGATACTAGATCCAAACTAGAGTACATGTTAATCTAACAAAGAGCAGAATTAGGAACTCTTTTTTTCAAGTCCCACTATAATCATCAATTGATCTACTGTAAAACAAAAAATTCCTACTGCTCTTTTAATTATGCCATTTTTAGAAAACATGGTTTCCTAGGACATCAAAATTCGCCTCTCAGTTGTGGGCGGGACTGTTGGCGTGTATTAGGCTTATGCAGATTTCCCAACATCCCTTTGTTTTCACACTCTTTCACTAGCTTACAGCTCCTCACAACCCCAACCCAACATTACCAGTGTAACATAAATGGCAAGCAATATTGGAGCTATCCTGCCGTACAGTTTTGAGCCAGATCAGATTCCAGCTCAGATGAGGAGAACGAAGACGTACTGTATATGGATCTATCTGTCTGAAAGCGGATGCATCGGAATGGAGTGGAGCCGGGAGCCTGTGTGGCCTGCCAATTGTAGTTTGTGCTTAACAACTACAAGCTTTTTCAAATGGCATTTTTTGTTCTGCTCGTGATTCACCACAATTTGAAGAAAAGAAATACTGAGAAACACCATTTTAATCTTTCAGTCATCATCCTTTTCATTCATTTTCTTAACCGTTTTTCCCTTTCAGGGTCACGGGGCTGCTGGAGCCTATCCCGGCCACTTGTGGGCGAAGGCAGGGGACAACCTGGACAGGTCGCCAGTCTGTAGCAGGGTAGAATGTCCACAAACACACACCCATTCACTCTCACACTCACACCTAGGGACAATTTAGAGTGACCAATTGACCTATGAAGCATGTTTTTGGATGGTGGGAGGAAGCCGGAGATCCCGGAGAGAACCCACGCATGCACGGGGAGAACATGCAAACTCCACACAGAAAGGTCCCCATTGATGTAGTTTTTCACATCCCCCATCCGGAGGCCTTCTTGCTGTGAGGCAAGAGCGCTAACCACTGCGCCACCGTGCAGCCCCCATTTCAATCTTGATTTTCTTTATATACATCCTCCATCATGGAACAAATGCGATTAGAACATGTTAAAAACACCAAAAATACAATTTTCATTGGAGTGTGTCTTTAAAGAAAGTAAGCACTTGAGCTTTATATTCTTCTGTGTCCTGAATGACTGTCAGTCATTTTTAAAGTTCGGAAACAAAAACAGAGTCAAGGAAAACATTTTAAGTCAGCCAACAACAAATATAAATAAAGTAATTTGCAAAAGCGCAGTCAAATGTTTTTTAGATCAATATTTCCGCCTTTATGAAGAAATGTGAGAATATTCATGGAACTACCCACACATACACCGTTTCCCTGTGACCGTTAGGACTAAAAGAGGTCTGCATTGATAAAGAGAAAACAGGAAGTTGAAGTAGCACAGGAAAGAAACAGGCACTGCTTCTTCCCTTGTATTAGAATAAATCATGACTCAATTTTTGGCAAGGACAAAATGACAAAAGTGTGCAACACTTTTCACAACTAATGAAAAATCCGCTCCTTTGGTTTGCTGATTTAAAAAAATGTAGGATGAGGTAACTACTTGTGGCTCGAGATTTGTATAACACTCTTTAAACAAATTGAATTGATAGATGCTGGCAGTTCCAAGAGATGTGTGCAAATACACAAAGAGACTCTGAGCTGTATTGAAACCATGTTTTCAAATTAAAACCACAGTCTTGGCTGATAGGACTCTATAAGATCTTGCCAACAGAAATGAATTTAAATAAAAACACACAAAGAAAGTGGGACTGCATCCAGCGACAAGAACTGTATGCAGAAAAACTGCCACATAAGGGATAGCCTGCTTACATATGCAACAACTAAAAAAGGGCTTACTGTTCAGGGAGTCGTTCAAAAGGTCAGGTCTAAAAGCTAATAATCCTGCGACCATCGTGAAGCAACAAAAAGGGCACCAAAGGCAGGATTTTAGCCCTAATCCATTTAGTTTGAGCTGTTAATCACTCCACTTTGCAATTAGAAAGAAAAGTCAACTTTACACGCAGTGGAAGTTTACTTTTACATATTTTTACACACTAGGGGATGTGACAAATAACATTCTCTATCACTACTTTAAAAAAGAACATGAGGAAAAAGAGAGATAAGGGTGTGTTTCAAACCTAACATTAGACATTTACAGTTCGGCTATGTCTTAACTGAGTTAAGCTGCATTTCACCTCCTGTACAGATTCTCTTCAGTTCTACTGCTGCATAGCTTTGTTATCAATGTGATCAAATAAAACCAAGCTGGCTGAAAAAATGTGCACAGTTTTGCTACAGCTTTGCAGCAGAAAGAAAATACTCATTATTGAGAGCTCTGAGATGAATTATGCATAACATGCTTTTACTGCTGTTTCATGAGCATGTCCACTCAACCCTATAAATAGGTGACCCTGTTGGCCCTTTCTTCGCTGTCCTCTTCTCTCACACTTAGAAGACAGAATTCCTTCCATGCTTTGCTTCTTCACTTGAGCGTCTCCGATGAATGGAGACGCTCCAGTCAAATGCATCGTTCAGGGTTTCGAGAGGATTCAAGGTGAAATGCAACATCTACACCAGATTAGAAACAAATGCAGGAACCACAAACCTTTTAAGAGTTACTTTGCAATAATTTGCTTTTTCAAATGTGACATAAAGGTAAATATGAGTGCATTTATGTCAGGAGAGCAGATTCAATCAGAATAGATATGCTGAGAACTTTTACTATTTTGAAACTCTCCATATACACCAAGATAAAAGTAACAAACTAGAAGAAAATGTATGACTTGGCAGGAGTTGTAGATAACAGTACCAACTACCAACTGGTGGGAATCCAGTCAACCCTGACGGTCTCGTCACGTGCTCGCTTCACTGTTCAACAATGACATTGCAATGACGGTCACCATCGCAGCAATGTGGAATCTGGCAACAAAAACCGCAGCGAAACAAACGTGCAACACTTCGAGCCACACAAAAGGAATGTGTAACTAGCTACAGCCACGCAGACACAGAACAAGGACCACTTCTTGTGTTCACTCAAACACATATACGGTCAAAAGAATGGGCCCTCAGTGATATCAACAGGATATCCAGCAGTAGCTTGAACTCTGCAGTGGCTTTGTTTCATATGAAACTAAATAGAAGTCCTATTCATCAACTGGGACTTGCACACACACACACACACACACACACACACACACACACACACACACACACACACACACACACACACACACACACAAACATAATTCATCAGTGGAGACAAAGACATTATTTTGTGTCTGCATTGTATTTTTAGATTTTAAAATAAAAGAAAATGTTTTTTTAAATGGACAGTTAAAAAATGAAGTTCAATCTCAAACATAATGTTTTTTCTTTCTTATTATCCCTTTGGAACCTAAACCTAATTTTTGTCGTTCCATGTCACCTCAGATTTTTACTTTAACACCCAAAAAGTATTCAGTTTGTGTCCAAATAACTCTATTATGGTGTCAAAATAGAGCCTAAAGTATTGCGCATCAAAACAGTAAAACCGCGCATCAAAACCCCAAATCTGCGAATCAAAATGCATAAATTGAGAACCAAAACCCACAATTTGCAACCAAAAGCCTTTCCCCAAAGCACAATCCTATTTCTCAGCTGCCGATTTGTTTTCTCGCCATTCTGAAATCCTGTTTTTGAGTTGCAGTTTTATTTTGAAACTGTCTTTTTGAGTTGCGCTTTTATTTTTTGAGTTGCGCTTTTATTTTTTGCGGTTTTGATTCTAAAACCTGTCGACACGTAAAAACAGCGACATGTCAGTCAAGGGGAGGGGAGGCGGGACATCCCTGATATCCAGAAGCTCATTGGCTACCGAATAAGACCGAGTCTTACGTCAACAGACCAGTTTAGAATGTGCCGGTAAGTTTCTCATGTTTTTCATTTCTTTTACTATATTAAAAGATCAAAATTGTACTTTATTTAACCAGAGGACGCCAGCACATTCAGATGAGGAGCTCCACCAGTAGCTGCTAGTGAAAAAAGATGTTAGAAAGTTAGATGTTGCATGAAAAACTACCACCATTGTTCTCCTGTGTTAGCATGCTAGCTAGCTCAATGCTAGCGGGGTATCCAGCTCTTCTCATGAGTGTCAGGATCGGTCATGTAAACCTGGGAATAATTGTCCGTGAATTGTCACTAGGGTTAATCAAATATGTTATAACCTATAAGGTTTCTCAATATTTTTCAGGGATACAGACAGAGGGAATTATTGAACAGAGAAACAATATTGCTGTGCCATATTATTCAAAATGTATGCGTCTGCACTATGCAGACTGGCAGAAGTCCGGTATTCGAGTGAACCAGAGCAGAGTAAATTGTAGCAGACCAGCAAAAACGTGTTTTATTCCACTTAAAATTATTCCAGTATTAGACATCAATAGAATTATTAGTATATTTAATTGGGTGGTGGTTTTAAAATTGACTATTGCTGTATGTCTGTTGTTTTCTATAAGGGCCGTTGTTATGCATACCATAACAAAAAAGGCAGGAATACTGAGACAGCTACGACGTGGATGTCTACATCTTCTTTAAGGTAATGAAAAAAAATGTAATCTTAATTTTTCTCTTCTTTTTTTGGTTAATTAACTTTGCTGTTTTTGTTTCTTTCCAGATGCAGGCCCCAAAGACGTCCCAGTGTGATGCAAAGGCTGTCCAGCAGGCTCACAGACATCTCCTGTCAACTGAAAGAGAAGCCTTTAAAATAGTTGTCCATTTCGACCACACTGTCTGCTTCCCATTTCTTAGTGCCTGTACGAAAACAGTGACTTTTCCACCTCAAGTCTTTTAAGGAGTTTTAAAAACAGTTATTTTAATTTCTCTGAATTGTTGTTCAGAATTTCACAGAATCTAATGCACTTGACTCTGTGTTTCAGAGATCTTTGCAAAACCATCAGTCTTTTGTACAAAACACATTCAATGGTCAAACATTAAAAAATGAAGCTTTACAAAATACCAGTGGTGATTATTAGCCATTTATTTTCTTAAGGGGGGCAGTATTTTGTAAGGCAGATGAGATCTGTTCACATTGTTAGTTTTTGTTACATCCTGCTGTGATGACATGCATAGATCAGTACATAAATGTTAATGTCTTGGCCATGGTTTTCTGATGTCCCACAAGGGTTGAACAGGTCTGAGAGGAGAGAGGACAAGCCACAGAGGGAACAACAACTCCAACAGTTTCCTGCTCTGCCTGGTTTAAGTTAGTCTGTCGTCCAATGTCCACAGCATCCTGCACACAAAGAAAAATGTATTTAAGACAGTTAAAATGAGTGTGTGTGTGTATATATTTATATATATATACACACACACACACACACCTTAATTGCTACTCAGTAGCTGCATATTGTGAAAGGTAACTTCCTGTGTTAACCTGCAATCTTTAAGGTTGAGAAAATTATTTTGGAATACAGTTCAGAATCAGAAAAACTTTATTGATCCCACCTGTGGGAAATTTGCTCTGGTACTTCAAATAAAAATTGTGTTTCTTTTATTTATTTATTTTAAATAGGGATTAACTTGATCCCAAACTAGGAAAGGTGTCACTTTCTTGCAGCAATATGTTGCTTTGTTGTTCAATCCATCTGTGTAATCCCTAAGGAAATATTGAAAAACCTTATATATACATGATGAATGTACTTCTTAAAAAACTATTTGATTAACCATAGTGACAATCCACGGGCAATTATTCCCAGGTTTACATGACCGATCCTGACACTGTGGTAAAAAATGTACTTTGTTTAATCCACAAAAGTCATGAGAAGAGCTGGATACCCCGCTAGCATTGAGCTAGCTAGCATGCTAACACAGGAGAACAATGGTGGTAGTTTTTCATGCAACATCTAACTTTCTAACATCTTTTTTCACTAGCAGCTACTGGTGGAGCTCCTCATCTGAATGTGCTGGCGTCCTCTGGTTAAATAAAGTACAATTTTGATCTTTTAATATAGTAAAAGAAATGAAAAACATGAGAAACTTACCGGCACATTCTAAACTGGTCTGTTGACGTAAGACTCGGTCTTATTCGGTAGCCAATGAGCTTCTGGATATCAGGGATGTCCCGCCTCCCCTCCCATTGACTGACATGTCGCTGTTTTTACGTGTCGACAGGTTTTAGAATCAAAACGGCAAAAAATAAAAGCGCAACTCAAAAAATAAAAGCGCAACTCAAAAAGACAGTTTCAAAATAAAACTGCAACTCAAAAACAGGATTTCAGAATGGCGAGAAAACAAATCGGCAGCTGAGAAATAGGATTGTGCTTTGGGGAAAGGCTTTTGGTTGCAAATTGTGGGTTTTGGTTCTCAATTTATGCATTTTGATTCGCAGATTTGGGGTTTTGATGCGCGGTTTTACTGTTTTGATGCGCAATACTTTAGGCTCTATTTTGACACCATACTCTATGGTTTCCTTATATTTCTTTTCAAATAATAAAGATGTCATCCAGCGGGCTTTCACATATAAAATTAAGTGAAGAGATCTCCCATCGACTCATTTAAAAGTATAAAATGTTCCTTTTTTTTAAAGACCAAAGGGGCCTCGAGATGTTGTTTTTTGAACTTATGTGCCAAATCTCTCCACAACTGACAGCCAACCAAGTCTCTCTTGGCCCATTTTGCCTGCTGTCTTGTAAGGCAGGCAGGAGGGATTTGGATTACTTACGATTTTTATGTGGCGACATAAATGTGGTAAGAGTAAAGTGAACAAGCCTGACTTCCTTTTAGTGCTAGACACTCAACTTCCAATGGAAAAAAAACATATTTGTATAGTAAAAAGGCATAGATTAGGACGCAGATCTCAATAAAGAAATATACATTGATAAGAATAAATACAGACAAAAAATAATAGGTATAACAATCACTATGAAGGGAGGGAGCATGCACAGGGAAGAGAATCAAGGGTAGGTAAACAGAATAAAAAGTAACCGATACCACAAGGTCAGGTTTGGCATCAGCTGAGTGTCTCTTCAAAGTCAGCAATAATGCAGGAAGTTCACAAGCATTCAAGAAGAAAAAAAAAGCCTACGTAAATACAAGTGATTAAAATGTGATTGTAAACTTAAGACCATGAACAGGCTTTCCTGCAGCACGCAAGGTCAGTTTGACATTTCCAAGAGAGGGAAGAGTACTGTCATGGCACACGGCAAGGAAAGTGCATCATAGACAGATAGGTCAAGGAAGTGGCGATAGCTTTATTCCTGCATCGCTTTGGAGACTATGGACTAAAGGGAAGCAAAGTTCAAAGGTCATGCCTGCCTCCTCTGCTCCGTCAGCTTTCCATAAAGCTGACGGCATGGATGCACTTTTACTGCACAACCTCCACATACTTAACAGTCTACTTCAGCCCAAAGCGACGCATATAACGATAATTAATCTGGCCATGAAAGTAGATCCGGTTACATAGGCACATTTTCCTGTAATAGCATCCCCCAACACTTTAGGAGAACAATAGAGAAAAAAAAATGCTTCGAGCTGGCCTGTAATATTAAATCTTTACCATGGCCATACAGTCCCTCAGGGCAGTGTAAAAAAAAAAAGGTTAATGTTTCCAGGTTAAAGGTGCTTTGTTAATGGCAGCAGAATCAAGTTTTAGCCTTCTCAGTTAGAGGCAAGCGGAACAGTTTTCTCTTACAGCTTTTTTTAGTCTGCACATGCTCAATTAAAAAGAAAGTGTATGAAGTAGTTAAACGCTATATACTTTTCATATGGACAAAAAACAAAACAATAAGCTCACTTGGAAAAAAAATGGGAGAAAAAATAGGCGTTGGCAAAGAAATAAAAACTCAGGATAGGAAAAATGTAATCTTGTGTTTATATTGTACTTCCTCACTTTTTGAATGGAAAACAGTCACCAGGAAAAACTGCATTCAAAATGCTTTAAAAAGCCTCCAGACTGTGACTAATTGTTTTCGTAAACATGGATGCATAAGACACATTTTGTATATGACTGCAAGCACACACATATGCACATTAATAATAGGACTTTCTAGATGAATTACTGGTACACTGCAAATATTTAAAATTACCATTACAAACAAACGTGCGTATTAGGGAGGTCGACTGTATGACGACTCAAGTTTCAGCTTAAAATACAACAATAAGATTCTTATTGATGCAATTCAATAACTAACATGGAGGGTGTGTGTGAAAATGCTGATCTGACATTTAACACTTTTCTTTCCTCTATTTCTCTTGTGTCCAGCAGCTAAGTAACATGAGAACCTCCAGTGTTGAATAAGTTTACAGTAGTTTTTAAAATAAAGGTTTTGTTATGTACTGTTTGGGCAACTTAGGTGTATATTTGTATCAACCCCTGTTGTTTTTTAAGCCAAACTTCATTTTTAATGATATATGTCATTATGGCCAGAACAAAAAGAGAACGAGAGGCAGGAGAGCTGTTAAGAACACTTGGAAAGGAGGGGACAGGGGCAGACATGGCTCCTGAGAAACCAAGGCCCGGCCCAAACCCTATGGTGCACCAAAAAAGACCAACCCCCCCGGCATGTTTATACATTTACGATATACAGATTCCTCCATAGGACGATCAGTTCACAATTGTAGTATTTATAATTAATTCTGATGTGAATTTAGATTTTTAAACTGTGATGCATTTTAGATATAGGCAGACACTGGATAGCAGTAAAGTCCCAACTTGTCATCTTGAAATCAAAAATTTCACAAAGTGGGTAAACCAATCATTAAAGAGTAAGAGACTTGATCAAAACTAGTAACGCTCCTCAAAAAACAAGCAAAAACAGTTAGGCAGAGCTGATACACATTAAAAATATTTTAGTAACAGTGCAGCAAATATAAAATAGATAAATGTTTGAAAATGTATGCGTGAGTTTCAGTATATTCTTGATTATACACACCGCAACAGTAGCTGAGCCTTTAAGTTTTCAAATTGTACCTACATTTTTACATAAAATCCATCTTTCAGTGGCAGATAATATTGAAAAAGTATCAATGCATACTCAGACTGAACATAAATTGTCATTTTCTTGGGATGCAAACTAGGTTAAGTATCCTAAAAATAAAATCCATTACAGAGCAGTAAATACAACTATTAAGTATTATTGATTTTTTTAAACTCTGAATTAGAATACCTCAAATGTTTCGATTGCATCTTCACATTATTAAACATAAAAAGAAAAAGGATACCAACCAAAGATGTGAAAATGTGTGTTTCCTCTAAAAAGTTTGAACCCTTAAAACCAGATATGAATCACTGTAGCATGACAGGAAAAGTAAAACAAAGTTTGACACAAAGAAGATCAACAACTGCCCTACATTTGGTACCACTTACAAAAGGAACCCTAAGCTGCTGACAGTGCAGGTCCTCACAAAGCAGAATCTGTATGTGAACACTGGAAAAGTCCCTTATTTCTGTGGGGATCAACACATCCTATTGGGCTGAGAGGACGAGAGATTGTTAGCATTTACACTACAAAAATGGTTATTTGTACTGGTATCAGTTGTTATAAAATATCTGCACACAAACCTTTTCACATGGCATATACATATCAGAAGGTTTGTGTGCAAAGAAAACCCCAAAGAAAACGATCAAATTAGCTTTTAACGTAGCATCTGAGAAATACAAGACATCTGCAATCATCTTGTTTGTTTTCTGTGGTTTTTCTTTACCCTGTAATACTTTGTTCATCAGAAACAGAGTGAATGGCGAACAGAGGCAAACAAAATGAAGAACAATGGCTAAATAAAGCCTGGGAACAAAGCGAAGCAAAAAAAAATCAGAAACAAAAAAAGAAATTCTGGGCTCCGATGAACCAAAAGTCCAGCAGTGCAGAGAGGCAGGAAGGATTTGGGGGTGAAAACAAAAGCAAGAAAGTCATAAAGTCTTAGTGATGATAGATGGAAAGGGGCTAAAAAAAGGAAAAGAGAAGTGTGATACTTTGAATAAATTTATAAAAACAACCGTACCTCAGAAATAGTTTTAAAGGTTTTATGGGACAGTAATTACGAGCAAAGAAACTGCTGTTAACTTATAAAACAAAACTGTAACGTTTAACAAATGCAACAAGATTTGTTGTACAGTAAATGTCATTTTTTTTAATTAAAATTTAAAATTGAAATGACTTATCAAATGATAGATTGTGATATCTACGTTCAAGCAGTTCATTTTAAATGTTTTTAGCTTTAAACGTTAAATCAAATTGACACTTAGCGCTGTTTGAAGACTTTTTCTGTCATTTTGGCTCATTTCTTTACAGCTTGAGAAGCTGTTAGAGACAAATGGTTTAATTTTAGATCGTTAAGTACCTAGAAAAAAAGATTTTATCATCTAAAAAAAAACACATTTACAGTTACAGATCTTCAAATTCATATTTCTGACTTTTGCAGAGTCTAATATTTGGAACATATACTGTTTGAGAGAAATGAAGCCCTTATAAGGGTTTCTTTTTCTTCCCTCTCCTGCTACTGGCGGCATAGTTTTTGTTTCTTAGCAACATCTGTACACAAGTCAAAGACGGAGCAAAGTTTTAATTCTTTTTCATATTATTCCCTTGTTTTACCACATTTTTTCTCCTTTTCCTCTTTGCATTTCTGTTATGTCCATGCAGGGGTTTATGTTTTGCTGCTTTTTAGTACAGTAGCTTGCTTTGCCACCCCACTCCCCCTCCCTGCCTCACACATTTTCAGTAACCTCTTTTAAACCTCTTTCTACCGCTTTTATTTTGGCACCGCCACGCCTGCTGCTGACACAGCAAACAAAGACGAAGGAGGTTTTCCTCTCCTGTTCCTAAAAAGAGGATCTGTGAGGTGAAATCATCACACAGACACCCAGCTTCCTCTGGAAAAATCTAAGGCAGGAATGTGGGACAATCTTACTTGGAACCTAAGCAGAGGTCCCATGACTAGAAATGCCCTTTTTTATTCTAAAAGTGACCTAGTAATTTGAAGGAAAATACCAATTCTACAACCAGCTTAAAAAAAATTGTGAACTGAGGAAAACACAGACACCACAAGTATGCCTGAGCTCACAGTACCGTTTTCCCTTTGCAAATAGGAGCTGGAGACTCAATAACAAGAAGAGAAAAAGATGACTATGAAGAGTTCCTTTCTTTATGCTCTGCATTTAGAACAAAAATGATGTTGTCTTGTTGTTTTCCAAACTTATAACTTTTAAATAAAAAGCCTGGGCATTTACCTAGTTTAATTGGTGGCAGAAATCAGATTTTCCTTCAAACTGATTAAAAGAAATTAGAAGAGGAGCAGAAACGGTCAGATATGATGACTAGTAACAGAGGATGAGTCCTCCTATTAGGCCTGCACAATATACCGCAAATGTATCGTTATCGCGACATCAAGCTGTGCAATATGTATACCGCAAAAGACGGCGAAAATCGCAATAAATGGTTACCTTAAATGTGCTAAAACAATCTCATGGCAGCTTGAAATATTGAACAAATGAAATAAATCCCTTTATGCATTTAACCAATCGGAAGGACCCGTTTACGTTGTTGATCAATCAGATGAGCCCTTTTATGTTAGATGTTTGACTCCTACGTCAACAAGGGTCATTTGAAGTATAATGTTTAAACTGTTGCAGTGAAATGGAAATGATGTTTTTGGTTGTTTTGCTATTTGTTTATATACCGGGAATTATATCGTTATCGCAATATTAATCACCAATATCGCATATCGCGAGTTTTCCTTATATCGTGCAGCCCTACCTCCTATTAGTTTGACTTGGAGCGCATATAGACATTACCCACCAGTGAGGGAAGTTAAAAGCTATTAATTTTAAATGAAAACAAAGCTTAAATAATTAAGGCAGCAAACTAATGTTTGTATTAGAAGCAACTTAAGATAAAAACTTGAAAAACTTCACTAAAGCAACTAATACTGATGTTTTTTTTTTTTTTTTTTTTTTAACTTGTCCTGTCCAACAGCTAGGCAGACAGATGAGAGCTGAGGGCCTCTTGGGTTGGACATATTTTACTTTAACAAGAGGGGTTATTAATCTTCAGACAAACCAAAGGTATGTCTGAATAAACCCCTTTTGTAATTGAGGCCAAACTTTATTAATTTCAAACATGTCTGAAAATCTTTGGTGTTGGACCGGACGGAAAAGGAAAGAGGGGAAGAAGAGAGAGGGACGTTAGAGAGAGGGGGGGTAGGGGGTGATAATAGGAGGGGAAGGGGGATAAGACCATGAAGCAGCATAAAGCAACAAGTTTACTGGTTGTTAATCATTATGGTAAGGTTCAAATGAAAAAAAAAACAAAAAAAAAAGGGCGGAGCCTGTCCACACACACACTCAAATGTTATAAACACACCTGTTAGTTGCAAAAATGTCCACCTGTCGACATGTACACAAAACAGATAGTGTTCACACGCATACTTATGCCTTAAAACCAACTAGTGTGAAATATTTCAGTCATTCAGTCTGTTGAGCTAACACCTGTGCTCAGGTGAGTGTTTATGTTCTTCTAAAATGGATGGTGGAACGTGAAAAGAAGGAGGGAGAGTGCCCAGCCATCCCCACCCCAAGACCCCCACCGCACCAGCAGCGGCAGCCGGAATCCCCCCAACGCCACACGGGAACCGGCAGGGAACAACCGCCGCCCGGGCGACCAAGCCCGCCACCCAGGCCAGGGCCAGCAGGGCCGCCGCAAGGCCCCCAGAGCCAGAGAGCAGGGAGGCACGGAGGGAAAGAGGGCGCCGCCCCAGCCCAACCAGGAGAGCAGCCCCCCCGCCGCGCCGGGAGAACCCAACGCAGGGCCCCACCGGAGAAGGACGCCCACAGCCCCAGACGAGCACCCCACCACCACCCAGGAGTTCCGGGCATCCCCCCGCCCCAACCCCAGGTACGAGCCAGGACCCCCCAAGGGAGACCCACTCCGCACTCCAGGCAGCCATCCGCCCGGCCCACGGTTGGTCCAGGGAGGAGCGGGGCAGGGGCCCGCCGCCCCCGCCCAGAAGGGGGGAACCCCGGGGAAAAAAGAGGGCCCACAAGGGGTGTTATAAATATGGCCCGACCAGGCTCGGCCACAGTTGGAAATTTGGCGGGGCCCAGCACTCAGGAGCAAGGACCAGAACCCACCCCCCAGGGACACGAACACCCCCGGCTCAGATGTAATGTTATACTGATGTTTTTAATAACAAGTCAGAGGGAACTTACAACAGGCAACTGTTAGCGTATTTTTAATTTTAATGTTTAAATGTCTTTTGTATCAACTGTTATGAGACAGAGAATCTTTATTAGTACAAATGTTAATGACACCTTTACAATTGCGCATTTGGCTATGTTAGCTCTAGGACAGCTACATAAACACAAACAATCAATTATATATCAGACATCCAGAAGGTGCCGTAATGTCTTTGAGGACATTCCAGAGGTTCTTGTAGGACCTTTTGTTAAATATGTTACTTTCAGGGCAAACATGTAACTGAACTATACATAAAAAAAAGCTTTTTTTTCCCCATGCATATAATTTAAGACAGTTCTTCCTTTGGCACTGAGCATCCTGGTAAAAACAGGAAATGCAGGAGAATGTACTAACTTTCCGTTGCACATGGTGAGTCAATGAGAGAAACAACTTAATAAAACACATTATTGCTAAAATTCTCTTTAACCATAAACCGCATTGATACTAGCGTTACATCATTGATTGTTTTTTACTCTGAGATATAAACCTTGATATATATGTGATAACTAGCACTAAAAAGTGCTTCACTGTATTTCTATTTGTTTCTCAGAAACACTTGTTCATTTAGGTTTTATTTACAGATTGAAAGCATAAAGAAAATAGACATGCTGTCTTGTGTATTTTCCATGAACACATCATGACAGATATGTAAGACTTTATCAAAGCTTTTCCCAGGGTTGCAGTGGCCCCAACAGTGTTATCTTTGTCACTGCTCTGGAAAGTTTGAAAGAGAGGTGGCAAACAAGAACAGGAAGAGAAAGTGGGCTCTCCATCCAGACCGTTTTCCAGCCAGAGCAACTGTGGCCAGTCGCTCTTAGGGGAACGATCTGTGGCATTATAGTACACATTTCTTAATGCAATGACACTTTACTGCTCTGTATTTTTAATACAAACATATGAGCAATGAGCATTGTGAGCCTTCTAAAACTCCAGAAGGAATTAAGTTTGAACTATATCTAATACCCAGTGTAGCTTTTTTTATCTTAAATTTTAAATCTTAAAAACCATTGTTAAAAAGAAAGAAAGGTGGGGGACAGACAGTAAAGATAGTGTTGGATTTACCTCATTCTCTAACCTCTTTACCTACTAATACATCTGAAGTAGATCATTTTTATTTCAATTACAATGAGACTTCAGTATAGAACAGATTTTGTTTGACTCAGAAAAATTCTGCAGTTGGTGACTCATCCCCTCCCACATCCCAAATATTCTTAGTATTTGCAGCTGAAACAGGTTCACAATAAAATACACGAGTTGCCATCATAACTGCTGATCTACGAGAGTAAACTTTGCTTTTTTTGCTTTACTAGCTTTGACTTTTTCCTTCATTCAGGAATAATGAGATTTATTTTATTTGTTTTTTTCAAGACTTTCATTAAAAACACCTCATTTCTAGGTTTGAAGCCAGGTTCCCCACACAGACATACAAACATCTTTTCAAATGGTAAATGGAGTAGACTTGTATAGCGCTTTTCTACCTTCCTCGAAGGTCCAAAGAGGTTGACCGTCCCATTCATTGATTCACACACTGATGGCGGCTGCTGCCAAACGCTGGTGCCGGCCTTCCACCAGGGGCAAGGTGGGGTTCAGTGTCTTGCCCAAGGACACTCCGATATATAGGCACAACCCAATCTGTAGTCATACACCAAGTCCCCATATTTATAAGTAAAAATAGGTTGCTTGTGAATCCACTTGTCAACCAGTAAAACTTGTATAGCTTCATCTATTTCCCATTTATGCTGGAGACCCCATCTGTATCAGGGGCTTTAGTTATAAAGTTAGTTGCTTGTTCTTTGCACTGATCTTAGGAAATTTAGCTTTACTTCCTCACATACTCTTTTATGCTATCTTAGCACATCCGGTTGACAGAAATAGTACTATGGTGTTTTCTGATGGTAATATATTACAGTCTGAACAGGTTTAATTAGAACACCAACGTTATAAAATATAAATGAACATATAATTTAGTTGACAATCTTACCTCCAGCTTTGTAGTAAAAATTCAGTGCTTCCATCCGGGCAAAGCCGACAGATCATATTTGCTTACAGACACTAAAATATGCATGCGCCAAATCCATGCGCTGTCTCAGCCAATCCGAATTGTGTGTTCTGTTTGGGTTCAGACGTGGTTCAGACTTGACGTGCAGAGTAACATTTTTTGATAAACTTCTGTTGTCCTCTTTGGCTGCTCGATCCCTCACATGGAGAAATAACCAAGTCAGGGAGGGTCTAAGGGCAGGAATGCCCAGTTTAGTTTAGTCTGTTTAGTTAGTTTAGTTAGAAATTGTTGTGCATCAAGAAGAGGACTTCCATTTAGTGATTGTTCACCCAATGTTGCAAGTTTGCTGAAAACATGGGTTAAGATGTGGGTTATTGCAATATTCATTTTATGAAATTGTTTGAATATAGGCCCAAGACCGGTTTAAAATCTCTTTTCCACTAAAAGCATTTTGTTAAAGTACTACAGCGAAAATAATATGGTTATGCTCATTTGCATTTAAGAGTGTGGCAACACAAATTCAATTTAGAAATAATTTATTTAGCAAGTTTTATTTTTTTGTTTTTGCTTAGTATTGCATTGCAATATTGGAAAGGCCAAATGCTCCCTCATTTTTGTTTCTGGACTATAATGTGGAATTCGGTGCATCCTTAGTAGGATTTAAAATTACCATTACTAGTGAAACTCATAAAGCTCCATGAATGGCCTTTAGCATCTTTGACATCAACGCCCAACCCCCAATCAACTACAACTGTCAAAGCACTGAAATGTCAACCTCTGAACTGTTGGCCAGCAGCCCAGGCAGCTGTAATCTGTTTTTTCCCTTCCTTCTCGTCCTCTCAGCTTTACCCCTCATTAATCTCTCTGTCTTTCTTACTGTCAAGATGTAACTAGGTTATCAGGCCAATCCCATTAATTCACCATCAATTCTGTATTGACTTCAACCCTTTGAGCTCTCACTTCCTACTTTGCAATGTCTGTTTTCTCAGAAAAATATCTTGGGATTACTTTTACTGTAAAATTAGCTTTGTACAAATGAAACAAATTAAATGCATCAGAGGGCGCTAAACGGCCTGAAACTAATATTTCATCTTTTTACTTTTATTTTACCCCCATGATAAGGAGAGGAGTCCGAATTTACTGTCACTCTTGATTTATAACATATTTTAAGGCCAACAGAACGTTCAGTTTTGTCCAACTGAAAACCATCAGCCATTATTAGATGTGACAACACGAGAGAGTTGAGTAGTTGTATTTATTTAGTCTTCCTCCCCATTTTGAGTGTGCACCCGATTACAATGTGCACAGTGAGGTACTACACGAGTTCTGCACTACGGTCTTCTTATGTCAGAATGCATTATGGGTGCATGATGGACACACAGCTGAAAGGTTTGTCAGTTCAATCTCCGAGACCAACAAGATCAAGATGAGAAACACAAATCAAGAGATGGGCCAGGAGTGAAAACAGAGCAAAACATCACAAAAGTAATCATCAAAGCAGAGGCTGTCCATCTAAGCCAAAGATACAACACCTTAACACCAAGAGCTGTGATTTGGAGCATTTGTAATCGATGTCTTAAACCTGATATGAAAACGTTTAAGTCTAAGAAATTACATTGGACCCCTTACAAATATGAACGACTGTTTTTTTGTTAAAATTGAACTGAATGTATTCAATGAATGTATCCATGTAAGGTCTGTTGACATGAGATGGTAAATTG
Organism: Oryzias latipes; assembly: GCF_053564925.1. Classification (NCBI taxonomy): domain Eukaryota; kingdom Metazoa; phylum Chordata; class Actinopteri; order Beloniformes; family Adrianichthyidae; genus Oryzias; species Oryzias latipes. The sequence goes on along the minus strand of NC_136250.1, from coordinate 7,674,824 downwards.
ACATTGAAGGAGCCGCAACATACAGACAGAAAAATGAGCTTTACATTACTGTGGTTCTGACATTTCAGTCCTGAGGGAGCAACATTTACTTTTATCACCACATGATTCTTCTCAGCATTCTCGTGGTCAGCTTTCAAGTCCTGCTCAACTCTTTCATCATTTGACTTACAGAATGACATTTTACGGAAAAGCTCAAAACACTTCACATTCAACTGTAAAATAAAGAACATTTCTGATAGGACATACTCTAGCATCAGACCCAGAAATAGTGTTTGGTCTTGGAAGACGGAAATGGGTTTTGAATATTAGAGAAGAGAATAAATTCGTCTTTGTAAACCACTAGCACTAAAACTATGTGATGGCACTGCTCCTTCTCTTGAACACTAGGATGTCAGTGCGATACCTTTACTTTACGTTTCACTATAACGTATACAACAAAAGAATTCTGCCCGAATGCAGCATTTAGGAAAATTAAATACATTTCGTGCAGACAACACTCATGAATGCACCATCAAAATAACACATTTTGTGTTTGATTGTTGGGATAGTTCAAATCCTACTGATGGTCATTATGTTAGACTCACGTTTCGTATTAAAAGTATGTAAAACTCCAAAACAACCTAATGAACTATATCAATTGACTACATATCAGAACGCATCTAGAATCAACAGCATTGTCAGATGTTTCTGTGTAAGAGTATGTGATCTCAGTTTCTTTCTTAATTTAAGATATTTTGTGTCAGTCATTGTGGCCTTTCTAAAAATGATTAACTTTTCTCGTGGAACTGGAAAGATGAGCGACACTCGAGTGTGCTGCTTCGCATTGTTGTGGTGTGAGGGTTCGCAGGTCAAAGAACAAACAGCAAATTGTGTGGGTAGTCTGCTTTCCAATAGCATGGGTATAATAAAAGTATAAAGAATTATTAGATGGATGAATAGGGACCCCATCCTATGCCTCAAGCAGAAAAGCCCCAAACTGTCTCCATCTGCTGTGGTTTCCATAGCTTTGAACATAAAACTCTTCATGTTTGACTGAAGCAGAACTCTTCAGTGTACTCATGTTATTCCTGACCTTCTGACCAGGAATCCTATTGAAGTCCCAATGTACCCTTGCAAAAGACAAACCTATCAACTTTTAAACTGTAGGAATATTTCAGCCTAAAGGGAATTTTTAGCTTGGTGACAAAAACAGACGCAGATTTGCAGGACGAGTGTTATACACTGACCCCCCGATAAGACTGAGTATTCAAAAGTGTTACTCCAGGATATCCCCATCATCCTCCTACCTTTTATTGTTTGTGAGGATATGAATGAGTGGAGTTTAGCGTGCAAAAAACTGTGTGTGCATGACACACAGCAAGACTGAGACAAGGAAAGAATAATAACCTAGGGATTAAATAATCTTAGTAGGGGGTTATTTTGCTCCAAGCAAGAGAAAAACAGACGGCAGACGAACGCAAGTGCACACTTTGTTAAACACACAAGCACACTCTCCATTGCTCGGCATGCCAGTTGATTGTGGTTTGTTTGGGTTGGCATCGGACAGCAAAGAGACAAGTTTTCCCTTCAGCCGACCCAAGCACGTGCTCTGTCTTTTTCCATCAAACACCGCTGAAACAAAGTTCATTTACCTTGTAAAAAGAATATTTTGCAAAATCAAAAAAAGTTACATGTTCTTTAAATTGCTTTTTTCATAATTTAATTGCAATAACTCACATATATTGCCTAGACATACATTGAAAACTGAGGATTTTATGCTTTTATTGAGGTGAAGTTTTTTTTAAATTATAAACATTTTTTGCATGCAGGTAAGAAAAGATTCAGCAAAAGTGGAAGCATCCACATCCCTATAAACCCAATTAGTGGGGTTTTATCAGTTTTGTTAAACTGTACACTTCCATCACACAGTTTGCAAGTCTTCTAACTTTCCAAAAAAGCACAGATGTAGTTTCTAAAAGGCCACATCTCAATTTGGCTTGCAATATTCGAATGTAACAATCCACTGGATCCCTTTTCTTTAAAGCATTTTGGAATAGACTCGACGGTTGTGGCCCAGAAGTGTGAGTGCGAGAGAGGATAGGTCCTCCAGGTCTCAAATTCACCATAAAAAAGACCCGACTCAGGAGACTGACACCTGGCAATGCAGCTCTCTCACTCTCAGCCTGCACATTTTTGCTGAATGTACATGAAGAAAACAAGAGAAAAGCTGAAACCCTTCAGTACAAATTGTGCACAAAGAAATCAACAGAGCCATATAATAACATGCTGTTAAGTATAAATTGTTTGTCCTGTTGTATAAATAATATTTTTATACATTTTCTGTTATCTCAAGAAATAAAAACTGACAAATAATGCTAGACAGAAGTTGAGAGCAAATTCTGTAAAAAGAAAAAGGAAAAGAAAAATGCCAGGGCCATTTTGTTTTTTTATCATGCAAATACAGCAAAAAAAAAAAAAAAACTAATGTGGCCTTTTTCCTTATTTTTCTTACCAAAGTATTTTCAGCTTTCATAAACCCAACCATAGCTTTCCATCACTTTGACTGTGATGCAACATGAAAACCATCAATAAGTCGCTTTGAATCATCTGCTAAATGCAAACCTCAAGGAAATGCTTTTGAAGGCCACGGTGGGCAAACGAGGAAGTATACTGCATCTTATGGGAGCCCACTGAAGCTTCAGTTAACTTACACTCCTTCCATTATTTACCACACTATTTCCAATAATGGCCAACTCAAAGATTGCTCTGTAAGCACTTATCTTATTCTTGTGACTCTCCAGAGCTCCTGTAGATCGGGAAACTCAGAGACAAGCTGGAGGAAATACGAAAGGCACAGGGTGTTTCCACACAAGACTGAAAGGAGGCTGACATGGAGGTCAATCGGAACTTTGCCGCCTCTTGCTGTATATTTTTAAAACACAATGAGCCCTCTAAGTGGGAAAAACATATATAAGCAATGGAATGGTAAGATGGACGAAAAATTGAAATGTTAATAATCTCTGGAAAGTATAAAGATTGTGGCACAATGACAAATTTGCCACATGCAGATTTGAAATACAATTTAGTAAATAATCCATTCCATCAATGTCATCATTTTTTCTATCTTAGCTCGTGTTCCTTCATCTCTCATGTCCTGCGTGTCAAGGCAGGCAAACCTAATCCAACCTTGATGAACCAGACATGCATTTAATGTTTGAGAAGCTAATGCAACACAAAAAAAACAAAACATTAGTGCTAACAACTGCAAAACACCAAGGGCCAAAGCGTGACCAAGCGCAGTAATACTAGCAGTAATAGAAACAAAAACATATCTGGAACTTTAGTGCACAATGCTCTTTTTTGTGAAACATGTCTAAAGTTATATTTTCTAAAACATATGAGAATTTTGAGCAACATGTGATTCTGATTTGACAAAAAAAAAAAAACTCAACATTGCATACTTTGTGGAGCCTGAATCACAGATTCCATTTGGTAAAAAGTTTAGCGGTACACAGACTTCTTAAACTTGAATTTAAACTCAAAGCTATCTTTTACACTGAGAACCGTAGAAATGGGTGTAGCCTTTTACAGGCAGAGATTGAAACCAAACTCCAATTTAAGGCAGGATCCTTCTGTTACCACCAACACGGTGGCACATTAAGATTTACACCACAACGCTGGAAAACCTGCTTTGACAGAGCAAGCCCAAACATGTTCTACCCAACTATCCCATACAACAAACACTAACAGATGTGGAAACCAAAGAATAACAAGTTCAACTATCTTTACCATAGTTGTATTATGTTATGCTGTTTGTGTTTTTTTTAATTATTGCTCAAATGATCAGTCCATTGAAATTCTGTTTAAATGCAAGTAAACTAAAAACTTTTTTTAGACTAAATTATAATGAAAGTTTACCAATTGTCTCCTAGCATGCTGATGTTTAAACAGTATGCACGTAAAAAACACGTCTTGCAATAGAATCTGCTTTTGTTCTGACTTATTCTCAAAGTTCTATTCAGATAAATTGTTATTTTTAATAAAGAAAATGTCAGAATATCTATTGTTAGTTTTAAATTATAGCGATTTTCTTCCAGTTGAAAATTTTCTACGATATCATTTGCAGAAGAAGATAGTTAAGTTTACCAAATCCCATTGAACTTGAAACCTGTTGCAAGTCTGAACAAAAAGCTCAAAAGTTGTCCAAAAGTTTCTCATAAAGTTATAATGTCCTGGATACACGTATTTTCTGCACCACAGGCTGTGGGGTTTGACTTCCTGATCATCAAGAAGTTCAGTCTGGCAGTTTAACTCTGCAGGCTATAGAAAAGCACCTGTGTTTCCATCCAAACATCAAGAGGAATTCTAGCAGTTCCTCTGAGACATCAGTTCACAGGAAAATCTAATTAGAAACATGTTGGTGGTTTCGTTGGAAGCAAATAAAATAAACAGATTACTATTGGATTTAAACTTTTATAAACCTATCAAACTTAGTTACCTCAGTCATCTAGAACTTGATCATATGAGTGTGTTGAGCATATCCAGTCATGTCAAACAATTTCAACCATTCCTATTGTCTCAAAATAGTTAAACAGCTGACCTGTCATGTGAGCAGCCATGTGAACGCTATTTCTTTTAGCTTAGATTAACCAGCTAACAGTAAACTCATTAATCTAACAAGATGATGCTAAAGTGACAAATATTGTCACTTAAATCTCTACAATGATCATGTTTTTTGTCATTTTCATTCTTGACCGACACTTTTAATATGTTTGTAGGAAAAAAACTTGTGATTTCTTTTTCAATAAAACATTTTATACGACATAAAACTTAAACATTAAAATTGGTCTTGTGACTGCTTTTTTTTCCAAAGCAGCCTTTTCAAACAGGCAGAATCACAAAACAGAGACCTAGTTTGTTATCTATGACTGTCTAAAGCCCCATTTAATTTATTTAAGATTCAAAAGTAAAGAAAGGAAAAAAAAAGAACAATAAAACAACAACTAGATTGCTTTTTAGATTCCATTTTGGTTTTCTCCAGCTGGAGACCTCTAAGCTGTTTGGTTGTAAATCTTAAAAATCTCCACAATAAAAATGAATTTACTGAGCTGACAAAGCAGAAAAAGGTGGTGAGTCAGGTACAGCAGTTCACCTGCCTCTGTCTGCTACTGAGGTTAAACTGCTTCCATAAACACCCCCAGAAAAAGCTGTGAAAAGCACAACTGCCTTTTTACAGCCAGACACTACTGATCAGGAGAATCACAAAGCAGTCCTCTGAGTTTAGTGTCCCTCTCCTTCTCTTCACTTTGTGACGGTAAATGAGCTTAAAAGTGCAGAAAAGACATCGGATTACTTATCAAACTTCACAGACTTCATTCTGAGTTTTGAGGGATTCGGTTGTGAATACCACCCTCTACAAAGTAATACAAAACCAAAAAATGAAGAAACTGAAGTTCAGATATAACTTTTTTTTATTATTTAAAACTCTGCTGCACTAATATACATATCTAACTGTTCAAAATTTAGTTGTTCCACATAGTTTACAAGCATAAACAATGATAAGAAAATATTGTATTTGGTGTCTTATTTATTCTTATTTGATAAAAAGATCAATATGAATCTTTTCCTGCATTTCTGTTGACTTAATGATCAACTTTAGACAAAGTGATGTCAAGCCTCTTAAAGTAGGACTGTAACTTTGTGCTATGGCAGATCTGTAGCTACGGGTTCTGAATTTAGCAACATGTGTGAACACCACAGAGGCTTTCCACAGTTCTGCAGGTGGTGCTGTGGTTGTGCTTCAGCACGAATGGTTCAAATTTAAACACGATGCTGTCCCCACTGTGAATCCTACATCCTACTTTGCAGCTATCTACAGTGTTAACCATTCAAAAGTACAATCTGAAGCTGTGTGTATTTAAAATGCCTTGAGAAAACACACCACGAGCTTTAGATTCCTGGTTCAGTTTCTGAATTGACACATACCTGAACCATCTATGCGTGCAGGCATTTAGGGGACTCGCATGAAATCTGTCATTCAGGCAGATAATGTAGTGTCCCTTTATATTCTATCTCTGTGACTGCCAGGCAAGGTAACCAAATATATCTGCTTAAAATATTTATCATCTTCAATCAAATTGGAGACCCATTCTTCTCATTAAAGTTTCAATAATTTATTGATGTTCAGCCTCAGTTTTCACAATGAGAACAGAGTATCACTGAAAAAATACTGAATCAATTTCAATTTAATTCAAAAGTTCACAATTTGATATGATTGAATAGGATTTAACTAAAATTGATTTGTTTGTCACATTTCCCATACTACAAATAATTTTGTTGAGCTATGAGTAGAAGGAAAATGTAATAAAATAACGCATTACTGTACTGCGTTAAAAAAGACAACAAACATGTATTTTCATACAAGATGACATTTTCTTATGTTGGTCCTAGTGAGTTATGCTAGTTCTGTAATCCTTTCCAAGTTGACTGAAAATAAATGAATAAATAAATAAAATAAATGAAAAAAAAATTTAAGAACAATGCAAGCAAGGCAAACACTGTAGTTAAACACAAAAACAAACAAAATAAATAAATAAAATGATTTAATAAAGCTGTAAAATTCTGTAGCCAACTAGATTTTTTTAAACGAAGAGCAAAAACATAAAGAGTAAGAACCCCCCCCCCCCCCCCCCCCCCCCATGAACAGTGCTCAAACGAACCCCCCCCCCCCCCCCCCCGCTGCCTTGAGACACTGCCTTAAGTGCACTCGCACTTTTATGGCAAATTGCCTATGTTGTATATTGTAAATTGTATCTTTTTCTTTCTTTTTACTTATTTATTTTATTCTAAACGTATACTTTGTTTTTATTTTTCTTCTACTGAACAGACACGAGAGAGTAAGAAACGGATTTTCGATTCATTGTATGTGATGCACATGTGAAGAATTGACAATAAAGTTGACTTTGACTTTTGACTTTAACCCACAGGTACCTCTTGTTGGTATCAAATGTCTACAGAATGGTTGGAATTCTGTACGTGCACTGGCCTGGTTTGACACAATTCTATCTTCTTAGGACTCCCTTTGCTTTCATCACGTAGTCAAACCTGCATCACTAAAAAGATTTGTAAGAAGATTGACATACATGTACTGACATGACAAGCAAAACAATGTTTTGATCTGCTTTTTTATTTCTTAAGACCTCATATCTGTTTTCTTTTTCTTTTTATATGGTGACTCATATGTTAACCCAACAAAACTGTCGCACATGAGTCTTCATTTTGGAAACTTGATCGAGTTCAGTCGAGTAAACTCTCTTCAACACGGTCGATCTACTAGATTTTTACCCTTCAGGAGCTATAAGAGATGTCAAAGATTAAAGGTCCACTTAAAATATGCTTATGGGTTTAAAAAAAACTCCAAGTTTAGATCAGAAATATAAATAAAGAAACCAGTGAAACAACAAACCAAAGAAAGCTAAATTCTGTTTCTGCTCGCCTGCGCCATACGTCAACAACTTTTATCATTACTCCAAAAAACTGCCTTTTGTGTGCAATCTAGTCATTTCTGCTCTTGTCCACATCTAGCAGATTTGAAGACAATTATGACAGTCATCAGATGCATGGCATGTGTGAAATGACACCAGACTAAAAGTTAACACTTTACAGTGTGTGCACAATGGTTTCTGCTTGGTCTCCAGCTGTCCTTCAGCTATGAGTAAACGGGCAGGTTTTTCTCTTGCAAAGGCACAACCAGGAAAGTTGAAACAGAAAAGATCTACTTCATCCAACATAGAACGCTCACACAGTTTACAAAGATTTTGTAAACAAAGTCACTCTGTTCATGTAATGCAGTGCTCTGTGTGTGGCCCTAGATCTGCATAAAAAAAAATCTGTAGGCTGACTTAACCATTAAACTTTAAACAATATCACATCACTTAACTGCAACACGACACAAACTAACAGAGCCCATGCACGGATCTGCAGCATTTTGGAGAAGAAATCCAATTAATTATCAGCAGAATAGACTGGAATAAGCAATACACATATATAAGTATTTCTGAACAAACGGAACCAAAATAAAGTATCAACCAATTTACAAATGTGCCGTCTTTAGCTATTTTAGACTATAAAGTCTAGCAAATTGGTATAAAAACATTGATGCCTTTGCTTTTGGCCTGCTTTCACATGGCATGTTTGAGAGTGGACAGTAGTGCATCAAACTCCCTGAAAAACAGAATGACAACAAATGCTCATGTGGGGGAAGTACTGCCAGAAACAAGAACAACAAAGTTTTTCCAATCCTCAAAGTTTCATATATTGATTGCCACCCTCGTATACTCACTGAGATTATCTTATGAGCTGTTTTCAAAGCATTACCAGTGGTCTTTTAATTATAATTATGCCATTTTCAGGTTTCTGCAGAGCGGCAGTAGTTCATTCGAAATTCGTCATGGGAGTAGTGGGCGGTACCGTTGGTGCAGAGCAACCTCTTCCCCTTCCTGTATCTGAGAGCTGTATAAAGACAAGCGGTAAGAGGAGAACTTTCTCTCTGAACTGATGCTTTATCCAACCCATCGGGATGATCATTATTTATATCGCTTTATATCGCCGAATCTTGAATGCAGCGCCTTGTCACGGTAACGTGACAAGGCGCTGCATTCAAGATTCGGCACCACGTAACACATAATCCGATATTCGTGAAAAAAGCGATCCAAATCGGGGGAAAAAAACAAGAAGTAAGGACTAAAAGCTGGTTAATATTCATTTCTTTTGTAAGTGATCATGGTATAAGCAGGTTAATGGCCTTCGAAGTACGCATTATCACTTTTTAACGCTGTTTGTGGAAGCAACCGTCCGACGCAAGACTTCCACGGCGTCCGTTAAAAAGTGATAGTGCACACTTTGTCTTCCATTAACCCTTACTTATACCATGGTTCGGGTGAATACTCGATTCTGATTGGCTGCTGGGTGTGCATTAAAAAGTGATCTACCACAGTAATAACCACACGGTGAAAAAAGAAGTTCTGGTCAACTAGCTTAAATGTTTTGTATCACTTCGCCGGCTTCTTTAAAACAACCTTTTGCTTCAGACTTTGGACAAAAACAAGCAGTAAGAGGTGAACTTTCTCATTGAATTGATGCTTTATTCAACCCATTGGAAAGATCAGCATATATATATTGCTTTGTATCGCAGAGTCTTGACTGTGGCGCCGCACCACGTAACAAATAGTCCACTTTTTGTGAGAAAAGCGATCCAAATTGGAAAAAAACAAGAATTAAGGACCAAAAACGGGTTACTATTTTTTTTATTTTGTAAGTAACCATGGTATGAGCGGGTTAATGGCCGACGAAGTATGCTGTGGTGTCAATTTAGCGTCTGAAGAATTACGCATCAAAACCGTAAAACCGCGCATTAAAACCCCAAACCTGCGAACCAAAATCCCTAAATTGAGAACCAAAACCTATCATTTGTAACCAAAAGCTATAACCCAAAGCACATTCATATTTCTCAGTTGCCAATCTGTTTTCTCACCATTCTGAAATCCTGTTTTTGAGTTGCAGTTTGTTTTTGAAATCGTCTTTTTGAGTTGCTCTTTTCTTTTTTGCTGTTTTGATCCTAAAACCTGTCGACACGTAAAAACAGCGACACTTCAGTCAAGGAGAGGGGAGGCGGGACAGAAGCTCATTGGCTACCAAATAACTCCGAGTCTTACGTCAACATACCAGTTTCAAAGGGTGAGTTTTTCACGTTTTTCAAATCTGTTACTATATTAAATGATCAAACGTGTACTTTATGTAACCGGAGGACGCCAGCACACTCAGATGAGGAGCTCCACCAATAGCTCGTAGTGAAAAAAGATGTTAGAAAGTAAGACGTTGCATGAAAAACTATCGCAATTCATTGTAAACAATGTTCTCCTGTGTTAGCATGCTAGCTAGCTCAATGCAAGCTGCGTTTCCAGCTCTTTTCATGACTTTTATGGATTAAACAAAGTCGATTTTTTACGACAGGGTCAGGATCGGTCATGTAAACCTGGGAATAATAGCCCGTGAATTGTCACTAGGATTAACCAAATATTTTTTTCAAGAAGTACATTAATGTATAACCTATAAAGTTTCTCAATATTTCTTAAGGGATTACAGAGGGAATTGAACAGAGCAACATATTGCTGTGCCATATTTACAAAATGTATGCGTCTGCACTATGCAGACTGGCAGAATTTTTGGTATTTTGGTATGAGTGGTGTGTGAATCAGAGCAGAGAAAATTGTAGCAGACCAGCAAAAACTTGCTTCGTATGATCTTATTCCCCTTATTCCCCCGTTTTCAGACGAATGATCGGTTACACAAAGAGATAAAATTGAATCAAGATGCAGTAAAGTTCTGCATGTGGATGCCAGTGCACCTTCTTTCCTTTAAAGCAGAAATGTGTGATCTTGATTCATTTTGAAGGCCCTATGTGTGTATGTGTGTGTGTGGGTGTGTGTGTGTGTGTTTTCTGCAAGGCAACAATAGAAGCGGAGCGGTGCTAAGTCATGTCCTAATTTCCCTACTCTATGCTTTGTGACAATTAGAAGGAGACCCTCAACCCCCACCAAGCTGCACTGCAGCAGCGAGACACACATGCACATTCTCCACAGCTAGATATTAATGAAAAACATGCATGATGTGCAGGCTGATCTGTGCACAAGAATTCACAAAAAGGCCGTAAGGACACTCCACCTTCTCATATATTTGTCCTGAAGACATGCAGAGGAATGCCTGTGTAAAACCTCCCTTCCTTCTCTTCCATCGCCTAGATCCACCGCCTAGATTCCGAGGCTTCAAGCTCCTTTATAGGCAGCTCCAAAGAAGGCCACGAGAGCTTTTAAACACCACTGTGAATAACAACAACCTACACCCCCTCTTTGTCTTCCTCCTCTTCCACACCCTTTCTTCTCTTTATGCCCCCGGCACATACTCCTCCTTAGCTCTGGATCTCTTAAAAAGGGTTCAGAGAATTAGTTATGGTGTGCTGTGCATTTGTGCGCATTTGACCCCCATCCATCAACACACAGCTGACAGCAAAAGCACTGAATGACTGCTATTGGTCATCTTGTTACTCACCAACAGCTCAGTGGGTGGCTGCTGGAAAACAGAGAGAAGGTAGGGACCGATGAAGGGAATTCCCACCTCTCCCTCTAAGAAACATTCACACACGCTCCTTCAGCGAGGCGACAGCACCTTTGGGAAAGTTGCTGAAAACTCTTAGCCACAATTTTATGTTAGACGGAGGTTTTAGGAACAAGACTGTTATCAAGATGGTGCTAATGGGTGGAGGGCTAGTTGAAAATAACACTCTGTATGCACGTCTTTGGATGCTTTCTGGGTTAACTCTTCGTGTCGTTGATTACAAAGCTTCTTAGGAAGAAGCTTTAAATTCAAGCCATGCTTGTGAAAATTGTATAAAAAAGAACCCAACTGAGAATAAATGAGGTCATTAACACCTTAATCTAGCTACCTGTTTTTCTGTACAGTCTGATAAAGCGGACAAGGGCATAATCACTAAGGTACACCACTTCCTCTCTGAAAGTAACTGGACCAAGGTCAGTTTAAGACAGCTTCCCTTCGTTGTCCAAGTAAAATGACTAACTTTTAAAACTGAAACAAATATATGAATAGGGTGGTTTCAAAAGATTGTTTTCACTTCTGCTGCTAGTTTTAATATCCATGACAGCCTTACATGGTCATAGTTTATTTGAATGTCACTGTTGTATGTTGTGATTGACATCAAAATGTAATTACAAAAGAAGTTTGGCCTTTGAGATTACATTTTTTGGATTGTTCTTTAGCCTCAGATATAGATAGCCTAAATCAGGGGTGTCAAATTCATTTTCACTGAGGGCCACTTCAGCATAGCGGCTGTCCTCAAAGGGCCAGATACAACTTATACATGTAACTAAATGTAATGAAAAATAAACGTAACTACTCCTTAATGTTAAATAACTCGTTTATTTATTTATCATAACTTTTTAAAGTGGCAATTGCAGTTGCATAGAAAACACATGTTTGCTTGTTACTCTAACATAAATCCTTTTACATTTGATTCTGTCAGGTTAGGTTATAAGGATAGTGTTTAAGTCCTAATGTATAGTTGCCCAATCTGATATTTCAGGACCACATTGGCCCGCGGAGCTCAAGTTTGACACATGTGGCCTAAAGCCTTGGTCACATGCACCCATATGGGGGTTGATATATTACAGGTGCTGTGGGTTTTTGCATTATCCGGGCCCGTCGAGTGTCTTGCAGTTCCCTTGAGGATGGTGCAGCCACCTGAAGTGACGTCCTAAAAATGGCACATACAATTGTTGTGTGTGTGGTAAGTGCATCATGAAGTATCTGTGGGGTAAATGTAAATTGCAGCATGGTTGTAGAAAAAAATGTGCATGCGCATTTTGGCTCTGCTGGCTCACCAAGCAGTCTACGGCCTTGATATTTCATGCAGCCCACCTGCATCTACCTGTCCATCTTTTTGCCTGCAGACAGCCCATATCCACCTGTAAGGGCTTTACTAAGTTCCCGACATGTTGGTTTTTCCCTTCATCTTTACTCATTCATGGATAATCTTGGGTTTGGTGATCCTTGCTAAAAAGCTTAACACTTGAATCAAATTAACTAAACAAACAGTCATGTGACTAAAATACACTTTTTACAAAATCATCCAAATTGTTAAATTAACATTTCTTTTTCAACTAGAAAAACATGTCAGCAAATTCTGTCTCCCATGTAACATATAAAGACAGTATATGAAGTCATACACCAATGACTGCAGGCATGCTAAAAGTCAAATAAAGAAACTTTTTTTCCTGCAGTTTCCAAAATAGCAAGCTTGTTTCTTCCCCTTTGAATGACATCTGTCTATTTCAAGCATTTGGATAGCTGTCTGTCCATCCATCCGCCTATTTGTGCATCTATGTCTGTATACATTTAATAACACCCTACTAAAAGGCCATGTTGTGGCTGTCACTGCTGCATCTGTAATTGCAGCATAAAGCCGCTTACCACCCACAAATCTAAATGTGTTGCCATAAATTTGCAAAACTGACGATGACACGCGAGTGTGACAGCTGCATCCCCTGCAAATGGAGAAGGAAATAAATAACTTGTGTTTGTAGAAAGCTCCCCAGCAACCTCGAAAGTCACATCTGTCAAATTTGCTTTCTTCTCCAATTGAACTTCTCATTACGTAAGTTGCAGAAAGATATGCAAAAGTATTTACAGCCACACAAAAGTCTACATCAGCAACCAACTGCTAGCACAACAAATCAAGCCATGACAAAAAAGTATGCATTCAGAGGCAGGAAGTATGGAGAAACCTGTGTTACACATTAACTGCAGATGAGAAGAAAACAGAAGTCAGTAGAAGCGCGTGCGAGGTGATGCTTTCTCCTTTAGTCACATGCATGCAGTCTTTTGTATGGAAGCACAAGTGAAAGCTAAAAAAGTTTCTACAAGCATTATTTTGAAACAACCGTGTGTTCTGGGGGCTTCCCATGAGTGGCATGCATCTATTTGACGCTTCAAAAGCAGATCAGGAGGATTCAGTGAAGGATTAGACACGATTTAGAGGTTTCAAATGAAAGGCAACAACTGCATAAGACCTTACATGCCAAAAAGTGTACAGACACTTCATTGATTTGATTCAATGGTGAATAAAAGTGTATTTTGTCTTTATTCATAGCAGCACCTCAACTGACCAGAGCTTTGTGGTGACAGACAGCTGAGGTTGTTTTTTCTAAAGGTAAGATAAGTTTGACCAAACAGTGGTGTGCGGTCAGGTGAGGTAAGTGAAGCACAGACTCACCTGTCATCATCGTAATAAAATAGAAAAAGGTAAATTAAGTAAATATTAATTTCCACTGATTGGTGTTAAATATACATTTTCAGTCAACTCAACAAGTTTTCCACAGTTTCTGAGGTTAGAATCGCTGAATTTGAGTGTTGCGCGATCAAAGATGGAGCGGAAACTCCGGGTAAGGCTCTGGAGCGCTGTGCCTCATGTCTGACGGCAGGACTCAATGTTAACAGAGACGTGCGCTGAAAACACTGCTGTATGCCCACAGAAAAGGCTATAGGTGAGGTGAGCCCCACCAGCAGGGGGCAGACGTGAGCTGACAGCTGCTTTGTAGCTACACTGGTGCCGTAGAAACAGAACAGACTAAGGATGTCTTTCTCCATTGAGAAGGAGAAACTCATACAAACTAAAGCAAAATAAGGAAAACTTTCCAACAGATCATAGAGCTTTTTGTGGAGAAGGATCAACACACCAACTCAATAAGTAAGGCCGAACATGGTTTTATTTATTTTTTTAATAACATGGGAGTAAGTGTAAAAAATGTTACTAAAATCATTTAATTTATTTGTTTGATCATTTTCACACATTTGATAACACTGATTAAAGCACCAGAATTTGAAGTTGAAAAAACACCAGAAATAGTGACTGAGGGTCAAATGTGTGCTGAACACATCTGTATACTTTAATTTGTTTACAGTACATATGAATAGTTTATACACAAGAAGAGTGTTCTGTCAATAAAAGAAATATTTTCTGTAGGACAAATATGTTCTTGTGTGTATCTTATATGCTGTTACCTGCTGTTGGATGAAAGGTGAAATAGTTTAGTTCTTTCATTGCAAGTCTGACTCAGAGGAGTCAGTGCCTCACCAGCCATCAACCTCACCGCACGTCACTGGACCAGAGCATTGCTCAGGACTTTCCAGTTTTTCAATCAATCAATCAATTTACAAAAAAAGGATTAAAAGAATAATTTAAAAGACAAAATGTCATAAACAATTGAAAATAGTTGGGTTATAACTGGCCGGATTTAGCTTCGATCCTACAGTCATGCAGAGATGAGAAGATTTATGGTGTGATTTACTTTACTTGATGGTGTTGTAAAAAATAAAATAAAAAAAAAAGCTCATGGAAATTGGCCTTTTTTTTTTTTTTACAACACCATCAAGTAAATCACACCATAAATCTTCTCATCTCTGAATGTCAAATCCAGCTGCACACTTTTTTTGTACACAATTTATTCCCCCAAATGTAACATTTTGTACTCAGGTAATGAAAGAAAAAGGTTCCATGAGCACTTCTGGCAATCCTCCCTTTGGTACCCGATTTGCCTTCATTACTGCTTATCACAATATGTCAAACAGCAAAACATGCATCACCATTTCTGTGGGAATTATCTGCACTCATCTAAACATGGTAGACTGATTATGAATGGAGGCCACAAAACAAACTGACTGTAACTCCTGAAAACAACTCGGAAATGTGACTGGAGACTGCTCAAGTAAAACAATGACAGGAAACAAAATGATCAAGATGCCAAATTCCATTTTCCACTGAAACCTTCACCTGATATAGTGTGGCAATCCCTCATCCAGAATTCCACTTTCCTTTAAAGCATTTTTGTTTCATAAAAGACCAAAAGAGGCAAACACAACAGAGCTTGTCTGTAAGTCTGATACTAGTGTTACTTCACCAGCATCAGCCCAGGAAGCTTCTGAAAGAGATGAGCAAGAAATTCAAACTGGCATTTACACCTCATGACTGTGCAACCCGAGAACAAGCACATCCTGACACCGAATCAGACAGTTTAAATGTCAGTCTGCTTTACAATCAGTCAGAATAACCTTGCAGGAGCTCCCAATCACACTCCTTTCAGGTCAGCTGTTTTGAGACGATGAATGGGGTCTCGGCTTTGAGCAAAATCAACAATTGAAGCGTCAGTGCTCATATAAAGTGTTTTAGGTCAGTCTGTCGCGTTAAGCAGACAGAAACAAGCGGGCCGACAGCTAGAGAAGACGCTCCGCACCGTCCAGTCAAAGCCATCATCTCAGCTGTTGACACGCGCTGCCACGGCGACGCGCTCGCGCCCGCCTGCCGGGAACTTACTTTTCAAAGCCTGGACGAGCGCTTTTCCGTCTTTGATCAGCTCCTTGATGAACTTGTTGGTTTTATCCAGCTCCGCTTCGTGAGACTTCAGTCTCTCCCTGAACTGCGGGCTGTCGAGGTAGCAGTCGCTGAACTCCAGAGCGGGTAGTCCCATCTTCTGCCTCCCCAACCGGCCTCAACACAGCCTGACCGAGCCGGCAAAAAAAAAAAAATACCCAAAAAAACGACAACACACGCTTGGAGGCAAGATGTTGAGGTGGGAGGAACCCTGCGTCCACCACAACTTCTACAACTACCGCCGCTGGTGATGACGGAAAACACAGTGGCACGCGCACACCAACGCGATGTTGTGTCCAGAGATGCTAGCCTACATTACCGCGCGCTTCTGTTTGTAACATGAGAAGGACGTCTCTTGTTGTCTTGTTTATCAGGAAAACAAACAAAAATCCCACACAGCGTCCAATTATATGAAAAAGCAGGCCATCACATAAGGATTTTTAAAGGTTCAAACGGTGTCCGGTTCTTCAGGTGAGCCGCTGTAGCGTTTCTCTCGACCGAGTCATTTCAGACCGGACAGAATAAATTTTTTTTAAATGGGTGGGCAAAACAAACGATTGAATAAAAAAAAGGAACTGAGAGCACCGGGTGTCTTTATTAAAGCACTAGTTTCTGTGGAGCCCCGCTCAGGCAGCGCCGCAGACGGTGCTCAACCTACCCAGCGCTGATAATCCGTGAGTGACATCTGTGGGAACCAATCAGATGCGAGAAAATGGAAGCGTGACTGTTGTGGGCTGGCTTCTGTTAGATCATTCAGATGTCGCATAGGGATAAAACATGAAAAGAGGTCTCACTCGGATCAAATTATTACAATGTGGTTTGTAGCAGTGGCTGTCAAACTACATCAAAAAGCAATTCATTTTTAGACTCACTCCCCTCTGTTGTTTAATATGATTAATGACTCTTTTTTTGTGTACAAAATCTCAAACTGATAACAAAAAATAAAAAGAAGAGAACAGAGAGGGAACTAGCTGGCATACATTCAACAGCTTGACATAAAGTTCCAGACATTTAGACACAAAAAAGGTCACTACTTAAATATTTGAGGTAACTATCAAACAACCCGTGTATAAACCACAAACATTTACACCTCAAAGATTGGCAATGGACTCAGTTTTATTAGATTTAAAACATTCCAGAGTATAAAAAGGGAATGTGTACATGTGCAGTACAGACCAAAAGTTTGGACACACCTTCTCATTCAACTGTACTTACTTACTGTACTTACCTAAATAACAAAACAATATGTCATAAAAATAAAAAACTCCATATCTCACTATGCAATTTGGTTTTCCAAATAATATAACAGATTTTTTTGTAAAACGGTTGTTTTTTTCTGGTGTTTTTAAATCGTTATATCATCTATACCAAAATTTACAATCTTTGTATTCAGAGCGGGACTGGATATTAACTGATGCTAAAGATGGTATTGCCCGGCCTCCTGTGGCAAAATGAAGCACTGCAGCTACTACAAAAATATTAAGATAATTTAATCGTTTCCTAAATATAAAAAAAATCGTTATCTATAAATAGGTATAAATAAATCCTCCATACTTTTAAAATATCAAAATTGCCCGTTTAAAGCTGTTTGTTTCTACTTCTTGCTTCATTAATAGAATGGTTGTTGACATAAGGAGAGCAACAGAGGACTTTATTTACATTTTAGTGAAACACAAACTTTTCTCTATCATGTAAAAAGAATTACTAGAGAAAATTAAAGTCATTATTGGCATGAAATACATATTTTAAAAAATGCTTCCTTTAGAAGATATTACTTAAAAAAAGAGAAAACTTTTAATCATGTTATGAGGATATATTTATAAAATATTTGGAGAAAAATGTAGGGGAATAGCAAAAGTTGGATTTTATTTAAATATTGGTACAATATAACTAATATTCATTTTTAAGGGTTATGATGCCTTTTGTGTCTTCTGCTTTTTCTGTTTAAACCTTTGGATTGTCTTTATTGTAACTTTCTATATCAAGCATTCAACCATCAACACTCTTCCAACCAACACTGTCTTTTTCCAGTCTGCTGCATATATCTCAGTCATACGTAGTTTGTGGTTTAAGAGTTAAAATGCTTTGTGTTTGTAGGTGTTACTTCCTCTTCATGCTTTATGCTTGCTCATATCACCATCTGCCACAGTGTGGTGAACAGAGAGGGACATTTACAGGAAAGCCTCTGCTGTGTTCAGACGCGTGCAGCTGTTTTCAGAAATGGATCCGGACAGTTTTAATCAAGTGCATTGCGTTCCTGCTATCATTTAGCACAACCAGCTGGTCTTGGTCACTGATAACAACAATAAATGGACGGCTATGCCCAAATGCACATGGAGTATCCCAAACAGAGTGTAGTTTGTCCTTTGATATTCCTGCAAAAATAAAAGCAGACCTCTTTTAGTTCTACACAATTTACTGCAACAGATTAACCATCAACATCCTCAAGACTGCTAAAAGGTTTACTGGCAGAGTGCACAGAGATAACAGACGTTTGCAGCATGAAAGTTCTTCCTTCCACAGTCTCTAAACTCCCTGTGAAAACAGATCAAGTCAAAAGAGATTTTCCATTTCTCAATGTGACTGGGAGAAAACCACTAATGTTTCACCCTGATTACCAATATGCTTTATGGCCATCAACAAGATGTTAATTAGATTTTCTGGCCGCTCTGTAATTTTATCTCCCACATTTATATGTTGAAGCTTTCATTGGTAACATAACAAACTTTCAAAACGCAAACAGAGGCCAAATCTTATCTTAGGAGAGATTGAAGTCGTGGATGCGCCAACACACACCAGCTACACGCAATCCCTGAAAAGATGAGCCCCCCAAAAAGACCCAGACACCATTCCTGGTAAATCAATTAACATTCAAGAGCTAAGGAACAAAAGGAAATACAAGAGATAACTCCGGGGATTTACTGATGGTTCCGGTTTGTTCACAGAAATGTGCTGACCAGCAGCATCGAAAGCTATCTGTACACGTTTGCACCAAAATCAAGGGGAAATGGTTCTCAAAAAGAATACTTTTGTTAAAAATAAACACAACATATTAGGCAGAGTGTAAAGATTTATTATAACATCCATAAAAATGTCAAACTCCAATTGTATTTGCCACTATAACATCAAACAGTAATAACTGTCAATTATTCTGAAGGGAACATTCAATGTCTGTTGCATTTATGCTTTAACAACATGGCAAACATACAGTCTAACATGAGTGGAATGAGCTGGAAAAGTGCAAATGCTCAACACCAAAAGCTACACTTCCAAAAACATGGAAGCAACTGAATTTATCGTAGTTTTCCACTTTTTTGCAATTGATTTAACGTTTAAATCAGGCTCAAGAAAGCTGAATTGAACTGACTTTGATGGTGGCATGATGGTTAGTGCCAAACAAATTACTATTTTGCTTAACATCTGTAGAGAAGGGTCTGAAGTGGTTCCAGATAATGGAGGGATGGTTCTAACAAGGGAAGTTGTTTGTGTCGGGTACCGGGGCCAGGGCGGTTAGTTTTGTCTTCACTTCCGGGTTGGGCTTTTATTTTGTTAAGTTCCTGTTTTGTGTTCCATTGTGCTTTTGTTAACTTGACTTCATTCATCATCAGCACCTGTCTACTCACCTGTTTTCTATCACTGTTGTGTATTTAAACCTTGTGTGCCTCCTCAGTTGTCACTGGATAGGTTCTCTTTGTGACTGTCCCTTGTGTACGAGTCTCAGAGCTTTCTTCTGGATTAAAGTCCTTGTGTTCTCGAAATTCTGCTGTCCTGCATCTTGTGTCCACGCATTCATCCAGTTTGGATGACAGTTTGGACAAAAATGCCTCCAGGTGGTCAGAGGTTAGAGAACATTGGGAGCTCTGAGAATTCTTTGTGAAAAGTGTAAATGGAGAACTTTACTTGGTTAGTTTCCTCATAGGGATCCACTGATAGAAAACATATTTTATCCTACAATAATTTAATGTTTTTGTCTGTCAAAAAGAGAGGAAATCCACAGACCTTATATGTAAAAAAGATCCAGAAGAAAAGTTTAAAAAGGGTTTAGTTTAATTTGCACTTTTATGAATGAAATAAGTATTTGAGATATGTCAAGCAGCAAGATTCTAAGAATCTTTTAACATTAGTTAAACTTGCTGTGTTTAGAGTAAAATCCATGATATAACTCCAAAAATACATCAACCCACGAAAAACACTGACGTGGTAACTTCAAGAGGCCCATTCACCCATTTTCAAAACTCCCTGAATCCCTTTTGGGGTCACGACTCAAGGGGTACTCTCCCAGGAACTGTTGGACAAAGGTGGGGTACACTCTGAACAGGTCGCCAGTCTGTTGCACACACTCACACTTAGAGACAACGCAGAGATGCCAACTGACCCATGAAGCCTGTTTTTGGACTGTGAAAGGAAGCCGTAGCGCCAAGAAAAAACCCACACATGAATGTGGAGAAAATGCAAACTCCACACAGAAAGGTCCCAGCCAGGTTTCAAACCACGCCCTTCTTGCTGTGAGGCAACCATTGCTCCATCGTGCAGCCCGAATCCAACCTAATCCAATAAAGCCAATTTCTGTAGAACTTTTCACAAACTCGCACAAATGTTGCCTAAAAGCAGACAAAGAGCTTCGAATGATGAACATCCGTTGCTTCTCTATTCTTTGAAGTGTGCACTCTGGTGTGCCGGTTCACAGGGGTTGCTGCTGCCTAGCCCAGTTGTTTTTGAGCAAAAGCAGGGTACACTCCATCACAGTACGGCACACTCACTCCAGTATTAAGTAGATAATTTGGCATCACCAATCAGTCTTCAAAACGTTTCTTTGTACTGTGACAGGAAGCCAGATTGCCTGGATAAAACTCACACACTGGAAATTATCCAGCTGGACCCAACAAGAAAGAAAAACTGGTCTATCCAAATACGGAACTATTAGATTAAGTGTGTAATGCATGAAAAGTACTGTGTTTACATTTATTATGTAACATCAGAGGAAAAGTCTAGGTATATTTAACATGTTTTATTGAAGGAAACGGTTGAATTCCAATTTTCTGTTTAATTTTTGTGGACCGTTACTCCTGTTTTTATATGTGTGCTTCTGTAGAAATATTAGAAAAGTGTGCATGTCTCTGTGCATGAGAAAATGAATTTTAAAGGAGAGGTATTGCCTGGAAAAGGAGGAAGATGAATCTGCGGTTTATCATCATGCAAGTGTGAGGCAGACAGGCAAGCCGTGCAAAAATAGAGGAAGACATTCCTTTTTGTTTTTTGAATCAACGGCACACGGAGTTGACCAAAAAACACAATGCATTTTGAAAATATCGCTGTCACTTTGTCCTGCTATGGACATGTGGACACTCTTGAACTTTTCCTGTCTGCAGGAGCTAAAGCGACGCTGTGATGACAGTTGGTTCTCCTGGCAGCGCTCATGCTGTCTGCTGGAAGCATGCTTCATCAGAAGATGCATTTGTTATTCCAACAGACTTTATACTAGATTATGTGGATGAAACACCAAAGATGTATTTTCTTTGTTGCACATTTTTTGTATGTAGAATATGCTGGAGCCTATTGACGCTTTGATTTACAATGGAAGAGATCATTAATTTGAATGTCTGAGTGTAACATTTGTGGAAAGTGAAACCCTACCTTGCAATTGGATCTAATTCTACTATACGAGCAAAGGAAACATTGGTCAAATCCTAGAAAAATTACCTCTGACAGCAGTCATCATTGTGTTCTTTTATTTTGTGGATGTTTTGTGTCGTTTGTGTTGTTTCACTGGCTGTGGTCTCCATGAGGACACACACACACTTCCTGGATTCCAGGGTTGGACGCTGGAGCAGCTCTGGCTTCCCTCTTCTGTAGACGAGGGAGTTAATTTTA
This sequence comes from Oryzias latipes, assembly GCF_053564925.1. Classification (NCBI taxonomy): domain Eukaryota; kingdom Metazoa; phylum Chordata; class Actinopteri; order Beloniformes; family Adrianichthyidae; genus Oryzias; species Oryzias latipes. The sequence goes on along the minus strand of NC_136250.1, from coordinate 7,652,977 downwards.
GTTCTGACGTTGGCTTGTTAAAATGAATCCTCTGACGTTGTTGGAGGGGTGGTGAAGGAGGAGTGCTTGAAGAACAAATTCCAACTTAAACCCAGACACTTGTGGAGAAAATTGGAGGAAAGTCTGGTCTCACACGCTCGTTTTATCCAGACTTTGGTTTGTGATGGACGCTCTGGCTCATCAGGAGTGCTGTCATGTGACCTTCTCCCAGGTAGGTGGCTGATCAAAAAAAACTAAACTAAACAAAAACTCAAAATTCTAAAAAAAAATTTGAAATAGAAATGAAAGGAATATTAACATGATCTATAAAATGCAAAAAAAAATAACTTTATCAGACACTATGCGTGTGTACAACATAAATAAAACTGACATTTTCAATAAATTTTAGAGCTAAAACATTATAATTTAAATACTGAACATTTAGTAGATATTGACTTCAAAGTTTAAACCAGAAAATGTTCATCCAGGCGGCTTTTTTAGTTCTTGATGGGAAATTCAAGTTATTTATGAACCTGTTGGAGGTGCGGTACATATGTTAAAGACCCATTTAGAAGAAAGTTCTGTTTTTGGAGTTTGTGGCATTTTTCTGATCATGAAGGTCATATAAAGAAAATGAAGCTCAACGTTGCATTTCTGAGTCTTTCTTAATAATAATGTTTGAAAAAGAACTAGTTTGTGTCAGAAAAAATACGATGGGCACGCCTCTGGCTCCCAGCTCCGCTCTGTTTGCAACAGGGAGGGAAGGGGGGGTGGTGCTTCACCTCAACGGTCCCGCCCACAATTCAGAGGCGAATTTGTAATGATGAACTAATTCCTCTTTTGCAGAAATTATGTCCTAGAAACTGACACAGGTTTTTTGATTTTTGGCTAAATACTGCACAATCATAATTAAAACAACTACTGGGAAAACTTTTTACGATTGATCAAAAGATAATCGGAGTGGGAGTTTAAATAAGTAGATTTCATGTAAAAGAATCAAATGTTAACGATCTGATGCCTATCAGGATATTCAGTGAATGTTCCATCCCTTAATGGGATACCTGCGGTTAGCTAAGAGGAGGTTGCACTCATTAGTTTTTCATTGTTTACGTGTGAATGGAACCTTGGTCTTCTGGGCAAAGATGTCAAAGATGGAAAACAGGAAGTGTTTCAGACCCCCTACCTCTGTTGAGGGAAGGTTTCTCCATTTTGACATGGATGGCTTTCTTGACTTTTAAACCATCTGTTCTTTCTGTCTAGAACACACAATTCATTGCTTTTAAAAGAGTGTCCACTGTCCTTCAGGTGCAGGTGAGCTGCTAAGCCTGGAGGTTGTGGCGCTTTACCATCCTTTTGTTTAGTTTCCTCAAAGTACAGATCAGAGCACCCCTGACGGCACTGGATCACATAGACCACATGGATCTGCTTCTACCTCAGTGTTCTATCGTTGACATGGATCTTTTGTTATCGCTGTGTATTGCTGATTTGAAATTAACAGAGATGTTGTGTTTTAGATAAACTTCTGAATGTTTCGGGAACACTTGATGCATAAGGAAGAGAGGATGTTTCTCTGTTGCTCATTCCTGAGAGCTGTGGGTTCATTCTGAGTTTATGGATATTTATAAGTTGAAGGTTTGGTTTCTGTCCTTTGCTGTAGTGTTCTGATTACGCCTAGCGGGTTTTCCAGTGAGTGGTGTGAGTCAAACATGACACTGGTCTGCAGGTTTCCTGTGCACTTCAGTGTTCAGATTCCTCCTTTCCTTGTAAGGAGCAGTCCAAGAAGGGTAAAGAACGGCCCTTGGGTTTTTCTTGATCTGTTTACCAGATGTGACGAGTAAGTCCTTTAACTTCTTGGGTTTCGATTTTGAACCATGTGTCATCTATCTATCTGAACTAAAGTGTGGATGCAGTTCCAGAGCAGAATGTCATTGATCTGTTTTCACTCCTTCCAAACAGAATGAGTGAATTCTCCCCATTATTATCACCATCTCTATGGTGAATATACAGATGTTAAGGGTCCATTGGGGTCCATCTATATGCGCTTCACTGACCAAATCCTTGGTGTTGTGGATGTGGTGTACCCACCTAGGGTCTGACGGTGCTTTGCCACATTGTAGGTGATTGAGTTCATTCTACTCACAATTGATGTCACAGCACCTCTTTCCTTGTATACGTTTGTGAGTCCAGTTCAGGATCATGTCTCTTCCCCCATCAGATATTAGCCTGACATTCTGATAATCACTGCATCATGAAGGCCTTAATCACAACTGTCATTATGGGTGGCGATAAATGGGCAAACCTGTACATGGCATGCCGGTGGCCTACAAGAAATACCAAAGTCTTACACCGCATACAGTCAGCCCGTAGTGAGAAAATACTCATTCACATTTTATTCCTATGGGAATGCTGTAGATCATGGGGAACACTTAAACAACACACAAGGGTAAGTCAGGGTAAAGTAGGTAAGATGCAGTCCTGTCATGAAGATTTTTCATTTTTCCAAATCAAGCGGCCCGTTAGTGCTGGTCAAGTGGTAGGTGTGCGCTCTTTGCTCGCAGCCTGACGGTTAGAGTTTAAGAAATTTGGCAGTCAGAGCAATGTTTGTGTCAGTAGCCTATGGGCGCCCACAGACACTTACGCATCACATGCGTACGGGCATTTTCACACAATCAGTAAAGAGCCATCATGCTACTAACGACTAGACTGTACGACAGCATCCCCCCGATGCCATAGGTCTGTGCTACTTACATTATCCTTACAAATACATCCAGATACATTTACCACACGCGCAACAATGGTTCGTTTCCTTTTTATGACGTCCCTTGAGGGGGCTATACGAACCTCATGGGAACTGCAAGATGGACATCCCAAAGCACTCCCCATGAAGGTCAATCCCAGATGAGGGTGCATGTTACTTAAGCCTTATGCCACACCTCTGAAGTATTCATAAATGACCCAAATTCCCTATAAGCGATCAGAACTGAAACAGCTTCAGGATGAGCAACAAAAGCAGATCCACCTTTTAAGTCTAGTTGCCTTGAAAAAAAGAATCCGGCTAATGTAATTATAATAAATGTATTACCTGTGACAATGTAAATGTATTGATGAATATATGTATTTATTAATTATTTTGTTTGCTTTACAACTTTTGTTTGGATGTCATTAGCTGTCTAAAAGCAAACAATGAGAATTCAGTATTGCGTTTGTTTGTTTGTTAGGGGTTAGCCTGTTCATATCTGCAAGGTGCAGTTAGGTCACAGACCTCTACTCTTATTCATAATTATTTCTTCAGTTTTTTATAACTCAAAACTTCATTATTTTTTCTCAGAGTGTCTCAGAGAAGTTGAATCGTTTGGTGCAATCAGTTGAAAGCAGAGCTCTTTCCCTCAAATCATCACCACCTGTGAACAAAGGTCAAGTCTTTCCTCCCACATGCCTGCACTCCAATTTGGTCATCAGTTAGCCTTCTGACGTCATTCCCACCAGCTGCTCCGTCCAAAGGTCCTAGTCTGACAGGAACTTTTCTCTCACATCCCGAAAGCCTCTTTTCCAGGTCTCATGAAAAAACAGACTTCGAGTGGGTGGTTGAGTATGCCGTACATTCCTCCCGTGGCTTTTGCATTCCTTGCTTGTATTTCTTTTAAGACATTCCTCATGTGGGATGGCTTGGCTCTGTCGCAGCTACACCTCTGGTTAGAAATTTTAACAAAGACCAGAGTTATTACAGTAATAGTGCTGGCTGGCTCTGACATTCCCGTCTCAGTTTCGCAGGACAAAGTTAATGACAGCTACCGCTGCTCAGCGTTCCCAGCTCCTCAGAACCTGCAGATTAGAACAACATTGTGGCTTTTAAAAGGGGACCGTTTGTTTTTTCGGATAAGCCTTTCAGGAAGCAGAAAGTCAGAGGGTAAGACAAAAAGTGGTACTGGGATGTTAGCCCTTTAAAGTAGCTGCTGGTGATTTGCTTCACAGTTTCAATTTAATTTAGTCAGCCAGCGTAATACAGGGTGTTGGTGCAAAATCTTTCAAAGACCCCTGTGTTTAACAGGGAAGGTTCAAAATAAATGTTGCTGTTGTGTTTGTCAGATTATTCTTGGGTTGAACTTTTCCAGACGGAAGTTAAAAAATTACAAAAACTGGTTCATTCAAAGTGTCAACATGCTGCTCTGTTTATTGTAGGTATTGGAATGATTTTAGGTGCAAAGTTACATCATTATGAGGAAAATAGTTTTACTAGAGATCCATTTACCTGATGCTCAGCCAGAAACATGTTCAGACAAGTGCCTGCTCTGCTTGGACTACATCCAATTCAAATCTTTACTCAAATGTTATCTTTAGGAGAAAAACAAAACAAAAAGCCATCAGACATTTCCTTTTTGAAGGTAGGGGAGCAGAGCTTTTCCCGTAACCGAACTTTCCTTTCCCTCATATTTGTCTTAGGAGTCACTCAAAACAGCAGTTTCTCTTTATTTGCAAACTCAGACTCATCGCCCTGCTACATCTGCACCTCACAGTCTTTTTGGGATGTCTGAGGGAGATATTTCAGTGCTGCCATTCCCATCTGCATCTCTGGATTTATCCAAGGAAGAGCCACAAAAGCTGACCAGGCTCTACAGTCAGAAAGGAGGATATCACCTGAGGATTTCACTGGACGGAACTGTGAACGGTGGACGGCAGGAGAACGACCCATATGGTGAAAAAAATGTTATTATTTTTAAAATAACTGTTGTGTCTGATAAAAAGACTACTATTGAGGGCAAAAATGTTATATTTAACGACATGTATAATGTCATTCCCAATAGTGTTAAGGAATTTTTTTAAACCTGAGTTACACTATAAATTATACTTTTCTTGTAAAGTGTTAATGTTATGCATGTTTGTCACACATAAAATGGGAGACGGTGGTGTGATAATGACTGTTGCAGACATCCTGAAGATAAAAGCTGTGAGTGCAGGAGTGGTGGTCATCAAAGGGGAAGCCTCAGGAAGATACTTGGCCATGAGCAAGAAAGGACATCTGTATGGATCCGTAAGTTTTAAATAAACCTGTTTATGATCAAAATATTGCCAGATCTAGTTTTTTAGGACAGTTTTTCTCCAAAAGCTCATTTTTGCACTGTGAGAGTTTGCTCAAATGTTATTTACAGTAATTTATAAAGTCAATAATGTTTTCTACACCCAGAAAAACAGTTGGAAGACAGTTTTATTACACTGTCTCACACTGTTTGTGAGGTTTGTCATAGAAAAAGGATGCAGAAAATAAAGGACGAGTAATTTGATCAACCAGAAAAAATTAAGAAACAATCTCTGTTGCTCACATCTTTCTCTTCTTGTCTCAGCAAGCACTAACCGATGAGTGCTACTTCGTGGAGAAGTACGAGGAGAACAACTACAACACGTATCGCTCTCAGAAATACGGCTGGTATGTTGCTTTGAAGAAGAACGGCCAGCCCAAAGCAGGACCTGACACCCACCAGGGTCAGAAGGCCATCTTTTTCTTACCGCGGTCTGCAGGCAATGTTTGAAAGCAGAGACCAGCGAAAACTGTGGATTTAATTTGACAAATTTAGTTTGCAGTATGCAGTTCCGGGAAATAAATTACTTTATGTGTAATTGAATGTAAAGCCCTGCTTTCTTTTCCAGGCTGCTTCAACGTTTGTCAGTGTTTAGAGCTGCAGACACCTCTGTGCTGATACCTTTTTTTAACTCTGCAGAGGGAAAGTATGTGAAGTATCAGTTCATCTGTCTCACACAAGTTTTTTCTTTGAGCCCCAGTTTGAAATACTACTGACTGGAGACAGAAATGTGCAGACTGAATTTGGTAAAAACTACTAACAAAAACTGTTCACAATTTAATGAAAAGTAAAGAAACCTTTCAGCTTTTTGGAACAACAATCAGTCCACAGATGATTAAGCAGTAAAGATAATTTGCTGACTTTTGAATGTGTATCAGCTTGCTCAAGTGTGAATCACACGTTTTCCTGTGACTGCTCATCTTATGAATATCAATTTTTGGTGCCAATAATTCAGCCTTAAAGTGTATCCAGACTTTTTTCATTTGAAATGTCTTTAGAATTTTTTTTTCAATGGTCTGTGACAATAGTAATATATTGGTGTGAAAAGTATTTACTACATTAGTTTAGTTCTTTTGAACACTAAACGGCGAGCTGAGACTGAAAGGTTACAACTTGATAATTAAATCAGTGTTGTGTTTGTTCTGTAAGACTGAATTTTAAGTGGGTTTGGTTAAAGATATTTGAGTCTTTCAAAGAGGACCAATTGTAAACAAAAACAACGATTACATGCGATTTTATTCTGCAATGTTAAATTTAAATCTATATTTTTATGCATACAATGTGAATGAAGAAAGTGGTAACTCTTTGATCATTTTACAACTAGATCACAATGTATTAACATCAATTTTGATGTATGTAAAGTACTTGCATATTAAATGTTTCTTTTGTTATATTTATTTTTCTATACTAGCGTTATTTAAGCAGTTTATACACAAGCAGTGCTTATATGATTAAAAAAATGTAATTTCAACAAATAAGAAAATAGACTTTTACTATTCACATATATATATAAACACATATAAATAAACACTTACACACACATATACATATACATATATGTACATACACACACACACACACACACATATATGCATACACAAACATTTGTATTTATATTTGGTTTCTCCTCCAAGCTTGGGTCCTCTACCAGAGGCATGGGAGCTTGAGGGTCCTGCAGTATCTTAGCTGTTCCTAGCACTGCGCTTTTCTGGACTGAGAGGTCTGAGGTCTTTCCAGGTATCTGTTGTAGCCACTCCTCCAGCTTGGGGGTTACTGCCCCGAGTGCTCCAATTACCACAGGCACCACTGTCACCTTCACTTTCCATGCTTTCTCCAGTTCTTCTCTGAGTCCCTGGTATTTCTCCAGTTTCTCATGTTTCTTCTTCCTGATGTTCCCATCGCTTGGTACTGCCACATCCACCACAACGGCTTTCCTCTTCTTTATCCACCACTACAATGTCTGTTGGTTCACCATTACCATCCTATCAGTCTGGATCTGGAAGTCCCACAGGATCTTTGCCCTTTCATTCTCTACCACCTTTGGAGGTGTTTCCCATTTTGACCTTGGGGTTTCCAGTTCATATTCTGCACACATGTTCCTGTATATTATTCCAGCCACTTGATTGTGGCGCTCCATGTATGCTTTCCCTGCCAGCATCTTACACCCTGCAGTTATGTGCTGGATTGTTTTAGGCGCCTCTTTACACAGCCTACACCTTGGGACTTGTCTGGTGTGGTAGATCTGAGCCTCTATTGCTCTGGTGCTAAGGGCTTGATCCTTGCTGCCAGGATGAGTGCTTCAGTGCTGTCCTGTAGGCCAGCCCTTTCTAGCCATTGGTAGGACTTCTTGATATCAGCCACTTCAGTTATGGTTAGGTGGTACATCCCATGCAGGGGTTTGTCCTCCCATTAGGATCTGTGTCCTCTGCTCTCCTCTTATTTTTGCCATTGAGCTGGCTTCTCAGGACTTGCCTTACTCGTTGGAGGTATTTAGCTGTTGCAGCTTTCCTTGTTGCCTGCTCCAGGTTGCCATTTGCCTGGAATTCCAAGCTACTTGTAACTGTCCTCAATGTCTGTTATTGTTCCTTCTGGGAGTGAGACCACTCCTGTGTGGACTACCTTGCCTCTCTTTGTCACCATCCGGCTGCATTTCTCGAGCCTGAATAAACGATGGTCCAACTAAACGCAAACAAGATGGAACAGCATGCTGCTGCAAGATGCTGTGGTAGCCATGCTGGTTCAGTATGCCTTCATTTTGGAATAAATCCCCAACAGTGACACCAGCAAAGCACCCCCACACCATCACACCTCCTCCTCAATGCTTCACTGTGGGAACCAGGTATGTAGAGTCCATCCGTTCACCTTTTCTGCGTTGCACAAAGACACAGTGGTTGGAACCAAAAATCTCCAATTTGGACTCATCAGACCAAAGCACAGATTTCCACTGGTCTGATGTCCATTCCTTTGTGTTCTTTAGCCCAAACAAGTCTCTTCTGCTTGTTGCCTTTCTTTAGCAGTGGTTTCCTAGCAGATACCATGAAGGCCTGATTCACACAGCCTCCTTTTAACAGTTGTTGTAGAGATGTGTCTGCTGCTAGAACTCTGTGTGCCATTGACCTGCTCTCTAATCTGAGCTGCTGTTAACCTGCCATTTCTGAGGCTGGTGACTCGGATGAACTTATCCTCCACAGCAGAGGTGACTCTTGGTCTTCCTTTCCTGGGGCGGTCATCATATGAACCAGTTTCTTTGTAGCTCTTGATGGTTTTTGTGACTGCACGTGGGAACACTTTCAAAGTTTTCCCAATTTTTTGGACTGACTGACCTTCATTTTTTAAAATAATAACGGCTACTCGTTTTTCTGTACTTAGATGCTTTTTATTCTTGCCATTATACAAATTCTAACAGTCTATTCAGTAGGACTATCAGCTGTGTATCCACCTGACTTCTGCACAACACAACTGATGGGCCCAACCCCATTTATAAGGCAAGAAATCACACTTATTAAACCTGACAGGGCACACCTGTGAAGTGAAAAACATTTCAGGTGACTACATCTTGAAGCTCATCAAGAGAATGCCAAGACTGTACAAAGCAGTAATCAAAGCAAAAGGTGGCTACTATGAAGAACCTACAATATGACATATTATCAGTTGTTTCACACTTTTTAGTTATCTATATAATTTCACATGTGTTAATTAATAGTTTTGATGCCTTCAGTGTGGACTCTACAACTTTTTTAGTCATGAAAATAAATAAAACTCTTTGAATGGGAAGGTGTGTCCAAACTTTTGGTCTGTACTGTATTTGAGTTTTATGCGCATTTTTTTTAGCACAAGTCTGTAAACAAAACATTTGATGATTATAAATGTGGCCACCAGATGGCAGCATAGTTATGGTTTTGAGGAGGTCTCGACACTACTTTTATAATCATTGCTCATCCTAACCAACCTCATCTTGCAAAATGAACTGAAAATCCACCTGAACATTTCAAATACACAATTCCTTTAAGTGTTTGTTATACATTACCTCAAAAGTCTGCTTTACTGCTAAAAGTAATTATAAAAATGGAACAACAAAGGTCACAGAAAGATCTCCATTCTCACCGATGACATAGTTTAACCACAGGTTTTGGAAGCATGGCATTCCTTTTCTAATCCATACTTAATGCGGAACAGCTGAAACAGAACATGGCCTGAAACTCTGTTTTGGATGCTGTTCTGCCAGGAAAGAAAAAAAAATCCTGAAGGAATCCTGCTCTGGAACATGGTTTAACATTTCTGAGATGATTTGAGTTGATTCCATAACTAGTTCCACATAACTGTGGGATACAGAAAAGGTTGGCCAAAGATGTTTTAGTAGGATTACTGCTTATTCAAGCATTGTGGATGTGACAAATTACTGTTTCAAATCGAATAATCATGTCGCCCTCCTTTTCAAATTTCAAATAATTTTGAATTTGTTTCTGAATTTGTCATTTAGCTCTTTCTAATTAAACTCCAGTATCACAAAAAGAGGAACTGTCCATACATTAGTCCCAGAGAAAAACATTGTTTTTTACTCTTTTCCTTGAACATTTGAATATTTAAACCACACATTGTCAACTAAAGTGCACGGAAATAGTTGTGATTTTTTTTTTTTTATTGTTGCTGTTTGTTTGCCCCTGACCTTCTAGAAATATAAAGTGCAGGTAAGACAGCTCACTTGTGGAATAAACAGTTCTGTGTCCATGAGGAAATAAACTTCAGCAAAGAAACCCATTATAAAGCCTCTGCAGATGATTGGCTGCAAGAACTGGACACAGATTGGTGAAACTAAATGAAAAAGCCACCAGTGTTCAAGTAAAAGCCTGAAAACTGCTTGTCAGTTGTTGTGGAAGCTTTGGTCTTCAACGTTTCTCTGTCTTTCTTCCTATTAAAAGTCTTAAATTCTTAGGCATATCAAAGCCAAAAGTAATGAAGGAGGAGTCCTCGAGATCAGAGTGAGCTCCAACTGTGCTGTTCTGTAAGAAGTGAAACAAACTCCCTCAAACTGTCCTTTCTAAATGTATCTGCCTCTGCTCCTCTCCCTCCCTACATCTTCATCTCCCTGGATGAAGAAGATTACTTGTTGATCCTGTTCTCCCTTAGCACCTCTTTTTGAAAATAGAATGTTTTAGCTAATTCTAGTGCTTGAATAAATGACAAAACTTACATTTTAATTTCAACATGTCTTGCCTAAAAATGATTGTCTCTAATAGCATTATTGACTCATATTTTAACTTAGTTAAAATATCCAAAGTGAAACAAGCTAGCAAGGCTGAGGGCAATTTGCAGCTTGAATTTTTTTGTGTCCTCCATTAACACGCCACCATAGTAGAATCAATAAAATTTTAAGTCAACAGACACACATGCATGTGCACACACACAAAGTGCATGCACAAAACTTGTTGGCTAGTAGCCTTCTGGGCTGTGCAGGGGAGGAAGGGAATAGTTCACTAAAAACTGAACAAGAACTAGCTTCCTCTGGGAGTCTCTTAGCCTGTCAGTGGCCAAGTTCTCTGCAACACAAACAACTTTAGCAGACACACACACACAAACACACACACACATATAAACACATGCACACTCTGGAACTGGGACCCTTTCTGTCATCTGTTACTCATCCTTTTCCTCAGTCCCAGATTGCTTTTCTCTCGCGTCTGGCCTGTCTCTGAATTTAGAGTCTCCGTTGACATTCATGATTCTCCATCTTTCTCATCAAAGTTTTTGTTTTAGATGTTTTCACTCCCTTTTCATAATGTTCTTTAAGTGTTTTTTTTCTTTGTCTCATCAGATATGTGCATGATTTGAGGTTTGATAGCTGAGGAACATTGTTTAAAAACTTTTGAGAAGTTTCATTAAGGCCCTGCTCTCTTTTTCAAAATCCCTAAGACTGTTTCTGATGCTCTTCAGGAACTTCTGTCCCCACTCTCCCCCCACTGTCCTCCTATTTTGTTATCCTCATCATGAAAACAAAGATGCTTTGTCAGTGTAGTTGTATGCATGCTCTTCCCGTCACCTTTTCTCCTCCCTACACAAGCAACCGTTTGCACACACACTTACAGGAGCGGAAACAGAATATTCATATCCGTCAGCTGATCCAGCTGGAAATGCTGACACTGATATTACCATCTGCCGCTGCTCTCTAAAATGAGGGGGGGGGGGGGGGGGGTGGAATGGAGAGAAACAACAGGGCAAGAGGAAAGAGAAGAGGGAGCATCGCCCGAATGCTTGTGGTTTGCCCTACAGCAACTGTTTTCCCAATAGAAGATTTTTGCTGGTTTGACACATTCTTAGGGGTACCAAACATGCATTTCTCTTACAGCAAAAGGTGTTTGTTGGTTACTAGACTCTACACAACACGGAAGACAAAAACAAACTTCATTTTTTTAAATAACTGCAATGTCAGATTTGTCAAATGATATAGTCCTATTTATATTGATCAGTTCAGAAATTGCCTTCTGATTCACTTGAAGTAATAAGTTTTAGGTCTTACACAGGTTTGGGGAAGCTACAAGCTCACAATGGTTTAAAAAACAGGAAGGCTTTGTCTTTGAGAAAGAAGGTGTGCAACTCATCCTCAGTCAAGGGACTCATAGACGCCACCAATGTCATGACCATTGACTGTATATGAGAACTGGACTGAGTGACCCTAGACAGCATAAAATAATCAAAATAAAATGACCTACATGGAGTAAAAACCCAAATCTGCTCATAAGCATGTTGAGTAAAACGTCATTTATGTACAGAACTGGACTGAGTGGACAGGAAATACCTGCTGGATCCAAGAAGCCAAAATCACATACACTTCTATACAGAAGTAAACGGCTAATTTTTTCTATTTGTCAGTATAACCATTTTTGCTCTGCTACTTTTTTTAACAACTTCTTGCTAATTCTATTTTTTTTCCTGTGGTGCAAGTAATTTAATTAAAAAACTGGTCAATCAGATACCTCAATAAAAGGATGTGGTCTAGCGTCAAACATTAAAAAACATTTGATTAACAGATTCTCCCGAGCCTACTTTCAGTGGTAGAGGTGTCCACTTCTAACAAGCTCACTCTTGATTGGCGAGAGTGGTTGACATAGTGGCTCAGACCAATTCGGACCAATCACTGCTCAGTGCTCAATGACATGGTCCGGTTCCAACATGATGATGCCTGTCTGCGAAAAAAGGGTTAGGGTTAGTTTTAAAAACCCAAGAAAAATCATGAATGAACACCATAAACACCCATGCCTTGAATTTTTGTCACCTCCCATTCTCTAAAGTCTTCAAAATCACAACAGCTGTTAAAATACCAGTCAGGTGGAGACTATTATCAACATTGTCGAAGCAAAGGTTTTCACCATTGTCATGGCAACTTTTTTTATAGAAATGAGTTAATTACAATGAGTAATTGCACTTCCTGTTTTAGGTCTATTTAACAAACCAAAGTAACCGGGTCCAGGTGGGTTTCCCAGGTAGCTTGTTCCACAAGCAAGTCAGTCCCTTGATATTCACTGTATGAGTCTCAGGACCAGCCAAGGTGTGGATGTGGACACACATATGTCAATAAGTCTGTTTACATGCCCACAGAACCAAATTACTGCGAATAATCAGATATTTCCAATAGACTTTAGAAATGCAACTATCAGTGTTTCCTGGTGTTTTAATCCATTATCTAATTTATAGTGACGAACATATTTATGTAATGACCTACGTCAAAACTACAAGTGGTCAAAAAAAAAACTGCTTTTCAGGGAGATATCTACATGTGCTCTCCAGAGTTGTCATTTTTGGATGGCCTCTGCTGGATCATCCTGTTCACAGGGTCCCTCAAAAGAAAACTCAACTTAAAAAACTCCGGGAGTCTTCTCCTCCCCCCTCCCTTCTCTGCTTCTATTCCAGATTGGCCCAGCAGTCGGCATTTACCTCATCACCCGCTCCTGTATTTAAGATAGCTGCAGTCCAGATTCCTTGAAGAATTTAAACTTGTTTTTGATCAGCCACGTCGTGAGGACGAAGCCACACGAAAATTACTGAGCTTGAAACAATAAGTGACTTCCGCATCCTGGCTGGGGAAGCTGGATGGCCGGTGTGGGTACCGGTGTGGGTACCGGATGTTCTCGGGTTGCCGGATGTTCTCGGGGTCCTTCGGGGTCCTTCGACCAATGATGACGTCACACTATTTGATTGGCTGTAAGTTGCCACGACCAATGAGTTAACGTCGCTAAGTTTTTTTTAAAAACTTTATTGACAATTGCGGTATCATACATTAACAATGACATTAACGTTAACAACGAACAATAACGATGTAATCAATATTGCCTCGAAGATCAGTCACCATTGCCAAATATAACATATTGACATAGAAAATAAAGAATAGAGGGGGAAAAAAGAAACAATGAACATAACACACAAATAAATAAAAACATAAGTAAAATAAAATAAAGGAACATAGAAAAAATCTAAGTAGTTAGGGGTACTCGTGAAGTTTGTATTTCTGAACAAAACTAAGCAATTTCAAGCCATTCTTCTTTTTCATATCATGAAGTGATTGAAAGCAAAAACAGAGCTCTTTATTAAATGTTATAAAAGTGGTTTGGTCTTCAAAACTTGACCTCACCAAGATGGCGGTGCTCGCTTCCCATGAGGAACCACGTGATGTCTCCTCTAGTGATATAACTCATTTGAAGGACCCTGAAGGACCCCGAGAACATCCGGCAACCCGAGAACATCCGGTACCTACACCGGATGTTCTCGGGTTGCCGGATGTTCTCGGGGTCCTTCGACCAATGATGACGTCACACTATTTGATTGGCTGTAAGTTGCCACGACCAATGAGTTGATGTCGCTAAGTTTTTTTAAAAACTTTATTGACAATTGCGGTATCATACATTAACAATGACATTAACGTTAACAACGAACAATAACAATGTAATGAATATTAATTGAAGATCAGTCACCATTGCCAAAAATAACATATTAACATAGAAAATAAAGAATAGAGGGGGAAAAAAGAAACAATGAACATAACACACAAATAAATAAAAACATAAGTAAAATAAAAAAAAGGAACATAGAAAAAATCTAAATAGTCTAATACTAGTTAAGTTAGGGGTACTCGTGAAGTTTGTATTTCTGAACAAAACTAAGCAATTTCAAGCCATTCTTCTTTTTCATATAATGAAGTGATTGAAAGTAAAAACAGAGCTCTTTATTAAATGTTATAAAAAGTGGTTTGGTCTTCAAAACTTGACCTCACCAAGATGGCGGTGCTCGCCTCCAATGAGGAACCACGTGATGTCTCCTCTAGTGATATAACTCATAGGTCAAAGGACCCCGAAGGACCCCGAGAACATCCGGCAACCTGAGAACATCCGGTACCCACACCGGACAAAGCGCTGAAGGGGATTTTCTATCAGTCGCTTAAAGAAGCCATTAAGGATCATCTCTGCTCTCAACCCGAAGCTCAGAGTTTCGAAGAATTAGTTTCAGCAGCTCTTCGTTCGGATGCTCGCTTAAAGGAATGACAAACGGAAAAGACATATGCCTTACGTAGGCCATCAACCAACTACAAAATATTTCAACCTTGCCTAACATTCTTCCCTCCACATCAGTACAGGACACCTCCCGGAAAGTTCCAGAGGAACCCATGCAAATCGGGCACTCCAAGTTGACTCCAGAGGAGGGTCAGAAGAGGAGGGAAGAACAGGCTTGTTTTTACTGCAGAAACAAGGATTACTTTGTCTCACAATGCCCACTTCGTTTAAACTGCAGAACCCCCTGCTAAAGGACAGGTGGTGGTGGTGGTGGGGGGGGGGGGGGGGGGGGGGGGTAAGGAAAAGAATTCTTCTCAGAATAACCTTTTGTTTTTACCAGTCAAATTAAATCTACAGACTGAAGTTCACGAGCTGCAAGCCCTGGTAGATTCAGGAGCCGAGCAGAGTTTTATCGATCAAGACCTTGTCAATCAACTGTCCATTCCTACCGAGCTATTGGAAACCCCGGTTAAAGTTGCTGGGCTGGGTGGCCAACTTCTTTCCCGGATCACTCATCGCACCAGACCAATCCACCTTATTACTTCCGGTAACCATCATGAACACTTACAATTATTCATCACTAATACTCCTCAGACCCTCATCGTTTTGGGCTTCACCTGGCTTAAATTACATAACCCACAACTAGAATGGAGCATTTTCTGTATGGCTAACTGTCTCCAATCTGTTATCACGACCTTCGAGCCGTATTTAGCAAAACTAAAGCTAACTCATTGCCACCCCATAGACCCTTCGACTGCTCTATCGACCTTCTTTCGGGGGCTAGTTTAACTTGTCTGTACCCGAAAAGCAGGCAATGGAAAAGTGTATTCAGGAAGCTCTCGCTAATCCGTCCGTCTTCCTCTCCTGTCGGAGCTGGATTTTTCTTTGTCGAGAAGTAAGACAAAACACTATGTCCTTGTGTGGACTGTAGGGAACTCAATCAAATCACTATAAAAGAAAAATACTCTTTGCCGCTACTAGATTCAGTTTTTGATTCAGGGCTTGCGTGTTTTCCAAACTTGACCTTTGAAATGCTTAGCACCTCATCCGTCTCAAGGAAGGTTACGAATGGAAAACAGTGTTTAACACCCCCCTACGACAGTTTGAGTACCTCGCCATGCCCTTTGGCTTAACCAACACTCTTGCTGTCTTTCAGCGTTTAGTCTATAATGTCCTTTGCGACTTTCTAAACCATTTCGTCTTTGTGTATCTGGACGACATACTTATTTACTCTCCTGATCCAGACCATCATAAGATCCATGTTCGTTGTGTTTTGGAACGCCTTTTGGAGAATAGGCTTTTTGTCAAAGCCGAAAAGTGTGAGTTCCATGTTTCAACTATTCCCTTTCTAGATTACATACTAGAGGCCGGTAGTATTCGTCCAGGCCCTGCTAAAATTGAAGCTGTCATCAACTGGGAAACACCAAGCAATAGAAAGAAGCTTCAACAGTTTCTGGGATTTGCCAATTTCTACCGGCGCTTTATCCGCAACTACACTCAAATCACTTCACCTCTCACCAAACTCTCCTCTCCCTTAAAATCCTTCTGTTGGGACACTACTGCTCAAGAAGCCTTCGACAAACTCAAAAGTCTATTTGTTTCTGCTCCCATACTGATTCAACCCGATTCCTCCCATCAGTTCGTTGTTGAGGTTGATGCGTCGGATTCTGGTATTGGTAAGGTTCTCTCACAGAAGGAGGAAGGGTCGGGCAAATTAAAACCATGCGCCTTCTTTTGTAAGAAACTTTCGTCTGCTGAACAAAACTACGATATTGGAAATTGGGAACTATTGGCCATTAAACTTGCGCTGGAAGAGTGGCGCCATTGGCTGGAGGGAGCAACTCACCCTTTTATCATTTGGACTGACCATAAAAACCTGGCTTATTTACGCTTCGCCAAACAATTAAACTCTTGTCAAGCTCGCTGGTGTTTATTTTTTGATCGGTTTGATTTCACCATTACTTATAGACCCGGCAGCAGTAACATCAAGCCCGACGCCTTGTCTCGTAAATCCTGCACTAACGAAAACGACACGGATTCCCCCATTATTCCTACCACCTGTATAGTAGGAACCCTCACCTGGGAGATCGAGACTCGTGTGTTACAAGCCCAAGGTGAGGAACCTAATCATGTGCCATGCCCCCCTGGAACTAAGAACAGCCCCACATTCCTAAGATCTGAAGTCATCACTTGAAGACAATCATCCAAGATCTCCTGTCACGCTGGCATCCACCGGACCTTAGCTCTACTCCGTCTTCACTTCTTCCTACTGACATTGTTTCCGACAGAGGTCCTCAATTCTTTTTTCATGTGTGGAAAGCCTTCTGTTCAGCCTTAGGTGCCACCACTAGTCTTTCCTCGGGCTATCATCCTCAGTCCAACAGGCAAGCTGAATGGGCTAACCAGGAGTTGGGGCAGCTCCCCATTGTGTTGCAGCTCAGAACCCTTCTGATTGGTCTACTTACCTAGTCTGGATTGATTACGCTCAGAATTCCCTTCCCTCTTCCGCCTCAGGAATTTCTGTGTTTGAGGCCTGCCTTGGGTTCCTACCACCTCTGTTTCGGTTCCATGAAGTCGATGTGGCGGTTCCGTCGATCGAACATCACCTTCACCGATGCAGGCGCATCTGGAGGCAGAGCAGGGACGCTCTCCTCTGTACTGAGGAAAACAACTGCAGAGTCACCAATCCACACAGGGTGGTAGGACCCACGTACCAGCCTGGTCAAAAGGTATGGCTCTCTTCCAGGAACATCCCAATCCAGTCCACGTCATGCAAACTTGCCCCCCGGTTCATTAAAAAGGTCCTCAATCCTACCTGCGTTTGCATTCACTTACCTGCGGCCCCCAAGATTCACCCATCGTTCAACATCTCCCAGATCAAGCTGGTCAATAGCAGTCCTCTTTGTCCGCCTAATGCTGCCCCCCCCCCGCCCGTAACATTGACAGCGCCCCCGCCTTCATGGCTAGTCGGATTCTGGATGTCCGGTGGCGAGGTCAGGGTTTCCAGTTTTTGGTGGATTGGGAGGGTTACAGGCTGCCAACGTGGACCACCTGGATGTGGTTGTTGGGGGGGGGTTACTGTAATGGTGCCTCCGGGAGTCCTATCCTCTCCCCTCCCTTCTCTGCTTCTATTCCAGATTGGACCCAGCTGTCGGCATGTACCTCATCACCTGCTCCTGTATTTAAGATGGCTGCAGTCCAGTATTCATCACCAGTTGGTTGCCCTCTATGGTGCATACATAGTTGAACTCAATCTCAAGCCTTGCAATTTTTTGCTCTTGACTAATTCAAGCTCTCGATCTATCTACAGAAAACTTTCATCCACAAGTGCCGACCTGGGTCCAGTCACAAGATCCTCAGGATCATCTCCCTGCTCCAAATTATTACCACGCTCTGACTTCATCCTCCAACCATGTCAAGCCCGCTTACCTTCGCCTCGCCTCACAACGTTACAGCCGAAGGAACTTACCTTCTTCTCAACGCCCCACGATTCCATCTTCGGTGACGTCTCCGGTGCCTGTCGACCAGCCACCAAAGACTTTTAATAAATCCTTTCTCGCCACCTCCTGTGTTTGTCATTCTGGGTTTCAGCACTTGGGTCTGTTCTCGTCCTGGCCGAGCACGACAGAACAAACTGGCCAAACACCTGACCCAGCTGACCCGGAAGGACTACGCTTCGCCGTTTCCCAACAAGGTGTTCTCTTGGGTCATCAGGCTGATGCACTTTCCCAGATGGCTTCGGCAAAGCAAGATTTGTTCTGCTGTATGGATAACATCTCCCAGGCATTGATAGATCTAACAAGTCACGTGGGTCTTTTCTCGTCCTAGCCGAGCATGACAGTTAACAAAGAGAAACTGGACAATGATTAGATATTTGAGTGCACCGTTCTTCTAGCCATCAGTTGTCTGTATCTCGATTTCAACCTTTATTTCAATGAAAAAGTGACATGTTGAGGAAAAAAAGTGACTGCATGTTTCCAGACTGATTCTTTTTCACAGCTGGAAAATACGAGGGCGGTCCAGGTGGCAGGTGTAACTCAGTTAAAAAAAAAACAACAACGTACAAGTCTGGATGTAGCCTCAGGATGTGACCGCAGTGCCAACACAGGAAGTAATGACCCTCATCTGGAGGAGGGTAAAACATTTGAATGTTGAGTCAGAATACATATAACGTAAGAGCTGTAACAGATGGATGATTATAGACGGAGTGATTGTTTCCTCACACCTGCATTCAGTGCAACTTGTAGTCAGATACACATTCCCACACAATCTCTGTGTGACTCTATAAATCACTGCTTGCACCTCCGCAAATATGGAAGTACTGTCACCCATTGTTTGAGTTCAGAATGTGCACAGACAAGCCCCTTATCAAGACCGGAAACTGGGCTGTCTACTCAGCTGTGATGTCTCACATCCACAAATATTCTCTCACACATAGACCAACTGCGGCGATGACGCCTGCGCTGGTCAAAAATATCTTCAATGGAATAGCTAGCTGTGAAGTCAGAAGGCTTTCTGTCTTTTCTCATGCATGTTGATTGTGCTCCTCACTCACTGATATCAGAGCTTGGTTTTAAAATAATCACAGTTGAAATTGATATTTTCCAATAAATTCCTGTTTATCAGTGTGATTCTCTGCATGTGTGGCCCTTTCTGATGATAGCAAAGGCATGATTGCTTAATAGCTGAACAGCTCACTTCTGAGACATATAAAAAAAATTTAAAAAGTAACAAAAAGTGTAGGTAAAGCTTCACAGGGTTCTCTGGGAGGACGTTTCTTGTGTTCCACACCTGCCTCTTTCTGTAATACAGTCAAGATCGAGAAGATTGGGGACTAAAAGGAACATATTTTTGTGCTTTTCGGATCACAAACAGAGTGGAACCAGGTTGGTTGGGCAACACAGCATAGTTTACTCTAAATTTTAAAAAATATATGAATAATACATGGTTTGGAAAATCAGTACTGCACATTTCTATTAATAACTTGATCAATTTCGTTCCTTTATTTTTTTTATTAAAACATTTTAAAAAGATGCTTGATTCCAGAGTGAATATGTTTTTTGTTTTTTTCAGATTCGTGTTCATGATCTTTTTAATAGCAATGTAACCACAAGAAGTCTCAAACTTTGTGCCAGTGATGCTTTAATCATCTCAAAACCCATCTTTTTTGAGGGTGTTGTAACTACTTTGTGTTTACTAATTTGTCTTTTTACTGTGTTTCTGACCCAAGCCCTAAAAGACCCACTCAGGGCCGGATCTAGCCAGCCCCTGTTGGGGGTGCAGACAAAATATTGACGTGTGGAGGTTGGTAATACTGAGAGGTTGAGGTGTAAAATCCTTCCATTCCTTAAAGTGCATAAAAAACTATGCTAACTGTGCTAAAACCTTTGTCTCCTGTGATTCACTTGACTTTTCTTCAAGGTTTCATGTACGACTCTAACTATCCTCAACATTTACCTGAGCATGGGTAATTGCACCTGCATTCAGTTCAATTTTTTAGTTTAATATTTTTAAATTAAATGGACAATGTAGAATCTAGATATTTTCTATTCATTTGGAATTTAAAACACTAAAATGCCTTTTACCAGAGAAAGTCTTATTTTCTTGGAGGCACTTTTTATTTTGATCAACAAAAACAAAATATCCGTTTCTCTGTTTTTCCGAACAGCTTCAACCATAACAAACAGGTATTTTAGATCTTTTTGATGTTTTGTTGTTTGTGATTAAAAAAAAGGATTAATTCAAGTATTGTTTGCAGTGCTGTAAAAAATGCTGTAAAATAAAAAGGGTATATGTTTAGTCCACACATTTTTCACTGTGTGTGGTTGCGATCTAGTACTCCCAGTTCTTTTTCAATTGTATCTGTATCTTTTACATCCTTAATAAAAATGCAAAAAAATAGACTAATTATGGACCTTAAAAAAGCAAAGTGTAGTATCTCAATTTTTTAAGTGTTGTGAGAAAAGGCATTTGTGTTTACAAAAAATCCCACAATTTCCCTCAAAAACTCTATGGGAGACAAAAATGTAAATATCTAGTTTACTTGACCTGTTATACTTGAAAATGATGCCATGTTACCTCTAAGTGTGACATTATGACAAAAATAACAAAAAACCTTTTGCGAATTTGAGGCCACAGGTAGGAGGCACAGCAGTCCTGGAGGGGCACAGCAGGAAATAAAAGGGTTCAACAAGGTGCCATGACACACAACAGGAGATAGTTGCAGGCAGCACCAAACCGAGAGTTTTGTGTATCACTGCTTGAAACTCTTAGTTTTTGTCGTGTTTTTCAAGTTTTACAGGTATTTCACTTTTTTGTGGTTTTTAACTCTTCCATTTGACATGTATTTGTTGATTTCGGTATTTCTATTGTTGCTTTATTTTACCTCTTGAAGCAGACAAACCTGTGTGAACATTGTAAAAAACAACAACAACAACAAAAAGAAAGAACTGATTCCCCAGAATCCCAGCCATAAAAGTCCAAAAGTATTCTTCCTTTACTTCCTGGAAATCATCATGGAAGAATTCTAAACTGAGCTGTACATGCGTAAGCAAAGCCATCACTCCCACTCCTCTGTGCATTGCTGACCTGTCTCTTTTCTGGGAATAACGGTCCAAGCTGAAACTCTAATCGCTTCCTTTTCCTTTTCCCTTTCCTGCTATTTAGAACATGAATATAAAAGAGGAAAAAACTTTAGGTTAAAGAGGAATCAGACAAGACTGTTTATAGCAAATGTCTGACATTCCACACATCCCTGATAGCTCATCTTGTTCTGTTGTGGTTGTGACCATGTCACTGCAGGATACTGTGGGTTCTGCTTTCTTTCCTTTCTGTCTTACTCACTCCCATTTTTATTCTGCTATCACTTCCTCTCCTTTCTGTTTTTAGGCTACATCCTTTCTGTGTGTTCCCGCACTGGAGGAGTTGCTATAATTGTTCTCTTGTTCTCCAAATGGAATGTCTAAAGTAAACCAGGCTTTTGAAGTGGCTCATTGTCTGCTGACCTCAGACAAGTTAGAATGGAGGGGAGGTCGGAGAGTGGAAAAGGTAGTGACAGGGAGCTGACATACTAAGAGAGTAAAATAAGAAAAAAAACATTGTTTTCCCTCATAATGACAAAGTTTCTGGCTGTATAACCAAAGGCAACTCTAAAAAAAATTTCTAAATGATATACATTGCACAAGTCGCATCACTTTAAAGAAATGCCACGTTTAGTAGACACAATTGTCTACTAAATGTACATATCTAGTATCTAGATCATTATACAAGTAAAGTTTGCGTATGAAATCTAATGTGTTGTTAAGAAGCCGTCAATGTAATCCGATTAAATATGAATGTATGTTAAACTTGTTTTTACAAACAATTACAGTTATTAAATGGGAATATTCCTTTTCTTTTCAATACTTTTGGCCACAATTGGACATCAGAAACTTTTCAAATAAAAAGAAAGCATCAAATAATCAAAATAAAATGACCTACATCGAGTGAAAACCCAAATCTGTTCATAAGCACGTTGAGTAAACCTACATTTTTGTACTTTTTTCTGAAGGTTGCTAAAATAATTGCTAATGAGTATATGTAGCTTATTACTACCCATCCCAGTGCCTTGTAACCTAATCTTAATCTAAAACAATCCTTGGAGGAATGAATTGATGCCATACCATCTATTAAAAAAATTAATTTTCTTCTTTTTTACATACTGAATGTACCTCTCTGTGAAAATGTTTGTGCATTTTACTTCACATAATTTTTATTTATTTATATGTGTTTAAACATGAGAATTTAAAACGATAAACTAGATTATTGTGATCATAGCACATTATTTATCCATGTCCAAACTTTCTCAAAGGCAGAAAATTTTGACAGTAAAACAGTTTAGTGTCTGAGAATGTTGAGGTCGGTTGAAAGAAAAAGGATGAACTCAATAACCTTCATTGATTTCCTCACTTTATGATGACTAGTAAGGAATTCTAGCCAGTGACTAGAAAAAATGACTTAAGATTGAATGCAGGCAGAAGTTCTCCTTTGATTTCTCACATTGTCTCTATGTGTCATGGATCAAGGAACACAGTGTGCTGTTATTCAGATGGCCAGGAAGCGGAGGTGCAGAGGTATGACATCACTTTATCATCGCCCATGGGAAGACCGGAGAGAAGAAGAAGAGACCGGAAGAGATACCAAAATGAAAGGAAAACAACAGAATCTTGAGAAAAAGAAGAAAAAAAACTCAAGAGAAAAACAAAAGGAAGTTAAATGAGTGTGAATGTTTCTCGGGTGCTTGGGTTCTGTTTTCTTATTGCTCAGTTGAAGGAAGTTAGAGAAGGAAACGAAGATTCAACTTTCAGAAAGCAACTTGTAATGGGGGAGTGGGGTTAACAAAGCATTAAAGTTGATGTCAAATTTAAAACATTGGAAACAGTGGCAAAAATTTAAAAGAGGGGCCCCAGGACTGAGCCCCATGGCATACCTGGGTTAATTGGGGAAGAGAAGGAACCATAGAAATTTCAGTTGGAACAACTTCAGAAAAGTAATGACACCAAAGCAAAATTTAATTCAGTAGTTAAAACGTTAAGTTCACATAAAAGCTCAGCTTTGGTAAAAGGTGAATACTAGTTGATTTTACAGTATAATTTAAGAATTTATTAGCATTTTAAATATTCCATTTATGAGTAGTTTGCTTAGCAAATATTGGATTATTTCTGTCACACAAATCTAACATTATGTCGACAATAGCTGAGAAGTCCAAGGAGTTGAAGATAAAAAAGTCAATTTTTTGAGAGCATTTATTTACTTGATCAGTAGGAGTAAAATTGTGTAATATCCCCCAAATAGTCAATGGAATTCAATGACCAAACACCCATAAGAACATGTGCATTACCTGGAGCAAGCACATTTTTGTCTTTTATCAAAGACAACATGAAGAAAAAAATAATTACATTGAAATTATATATCTACTGAGTGTATGTCAGTCTTCACTTTGGGAGTTCCCATGGATCACATATTCTGTACATCCTTTCTATCCAAATAATTTCTTCTATGCCAAAATAGCATTCATGTTAGATACATGTTTGTCATTTAGATCTTTATTAGAATTTCTTTCACCGTAAGCAAATCAAATCATAAATGAATCCTATTCAAATCAATTTTATTTATATAGCCCAATATTACAACAATAGTCGTCTCAATGGGCTTCATACTACTAATTGTATAATAAACATGAAATCATAACAAATATGAAGTCATAGAATTCAATACTCTGAACTAAACTAAACTAAACTAACTAACTGGACTTCCCTACCCTTAGACCCTCCTTCTAGGTAAGGAAAAATTCCTTTAAAAAAAACAGATTCCAGTGGTAAAATCTTAGGATAAATGAGATTCAAACCACTGGAGGGCAGATCCTCTGATCCCTATGTCATGCTCTAACAGGAGCAGAATAGAGAGTACCGGTAGTCCCTTTTCTGAGGCCAATAACAATTCATTAGGTTCAGTTTCAGTGCTGTGGTGTGGTCTGAACCCTGACTGAAAATCTTCAAAGTGGCCATTGTCCTGTAGGTGGTGGCAAAGCTGCTTAACTACGACTCTTTCTAGGATTTTTTAAATAAAGGGAAGACTTGATATTGGTCTATAGTTGATTCGATTGCTTGGACCTAAACTGGGCTTTTTTAGAAGAGGTTTAACAACTGCATGTTTAAAAGACTTGTGGCACGTAACCTGTTTCTAGAGAGATATTTACTATAGTTGATATGGATTCATTCATTAGGGGAAAGGATTATTTAAAAAGCTCAGTGGGGATTGGGTCCAAGAGACAAGTTGAGGTTTTGGAGGACGTAATAACTGCTGTAATTTCCGCTTGATCCACAGCAGTGAGGCATTCAAATGTTACATAAGTTTCAATGGATGCCTTCAATTCTATCGCTTCAGCCTGCTCTGGGCAGCTTAAACTTATGTTTAATGTTTGAGATTTCACTATAAAAATTTTGATGAAATCTTCAGAGCTGAGAGTAGCAGGAATATGTGGTTCTACAGAGCTCTGACTACTAGTTAGTCTGGCTATTGCACAAAAAAATACTTGGATTTTTTCTGTTCAGTGGGATGGGGGGATCTTTTTCATATTTGTGTGGGAGTATGTGTCCTCACATATGCATGAATACATTTAAGTGAATCTTTATTATGTCTTTGTTTCCTTGGTAACACCTGCATATTCTGACAATTGCCTTTTGCACATCATTTTCAATGAAGATTTTTTTTGGTGAAAACTAATTTTTTTCCATTCTAGAAACTGTTTGGAAATCTTTCAGAGTACTGCATTCCTCTTTTCTTGTGTTAATCTTTTCTCTTTTGTGCATTAAATATGCAGCACACAAACACGTGCACGCACACACACACTTCACGCCACCTCCAAACATACATCTGTGATCACACAAAGTTCACTATGCTCCAGAGGGGGCGTGTGGAAAAGAGATCCATTATTTTAGCTTCTGCCTGCCGCTTTTGTTTGTAGCTCAGCAGCTGAAAAGGAGCGATCAGCCAACCATAACAATTCATAATGGCTTTTCTGCCTCATCCACAAGTCTAGAAGCGTGCCTCCGGTCAGGGCTATCCCCATGGGGCCATCCCTTGCTACCCCGCCCTCCCTGGCTCCAGCCTCTACCATCCGTGGTGTCTGTGAGCATGTGTGCACATGCCGGCAGATATGAAAGGACTGTGTTTGTGTGTATGGGAATTCAGAGCCGTGGCTGTGACTATGACAACGGAAGACCCCATTGACACTGAAGGAAGTCAGCCAGAGCTCCCGGGGGCCCCTGACACTGTCTGATCACGCAAGAGCTGGGGGGTGGCAGGGAAGTGGTACAAAGTTGGGTCAGAGGGAAGATTTTCACCAAAGTTTCATTTTGTATCTGTTTTGTGTACATGTCGACAGGTGGACATTTTTGCAACTAACAGGTGTGTTTATAACATTTGAGTGTGTGTGTGGACAGGCTCCGCCCTTTTTTTTTGGTTTTTTTTTACATTTGAACCTTACCATAATGATTAACAACCAGTAAACTTGTTGCTTTATGCTGCTTCATGGTCTTATCCCCCTTCCCCTCCTATTATCACCCCCTACCCCCCCTCTCTCTGACGTCCCTCTCTCTTCTTCCCCTCTTTCCTTTTCCGTCCGGTCCAACACCAAAGATTTTCAGACATGTTTGGAATTAATAAAGTTTGGCCTCAATTACAAAAGGGGTTTATTCAGACATACCTTTGGTTTGTCCAAAGATTAATAACCCCTCTTGTTAAAGTAAAATATGTCCAACCCAAGAGGCCCTCAGCTCTCATCTGTCTGCCCAGCTGTTGGACAGGACAAGTTAAAAAAAAAAAAAAAAAAAAAAAAAAAAAAAAAGTTTCATTTTGTGTTTGTCAGTAAACTCTTCAGCTCAATGTTTCTGTGAAACACATACATTTCGTCACACTTTATGTAGCTCCAGTTGTTACAAAAACAAAGTAAAAACAGTGACTCCAGCTGGTCTTTTATTCCACTTAAAACACTACAAATAGAAAAAAAATTGGAACCAAAGTCAGCTTTGGACATCTTTGCTTGAAGTACTGAAATGTGGATAAATATGTTGACAATTTTGAATAAAAATCCTCAGAACACCCAATTAGCCTCAACTGCTCCCAGCATCATGTATGGTCATTTTCTCTTTGGTCTGCATTTGGGATCTCAGTCAACTTTGATAAAAAAAAAAAAACAATTTTGTTTGGTCTCAACTAATCTGGCTACCTCAATGAATTAAGCAAATATGGATGAAGATTATGGATGATGCATTTCAGTAAAAGCAAGATGATGGTCACAATCTGTCATAACGCTTGAGGCCATGTAAAAATCATTGCATGACATTATTAAGTTTCCGGTGTATTATTTAAAATTTGGGGGAAATTTTGTTGCTGCAACCCATGAAAACACATTGCTTGGAATTTTGCTCCAGAAATGACTTTTTTTCAGAACATATTGTTCAAGCAAACAAAAATGTGGGTCAACTGTCTAAGTATGTCTGGGCTTGAAATTAAAAACTGAATTTTGGTGGAATTACTTTTATGAAATACACCCATCCATCTGTCTTCTTAACCCACTGAATCCCTTTTGGGGTCACAGGACTGCTGGTGCCAACCCAGCTACTTTTGGGCGAAGGCGGGATACCCCCTGGACAGGTCGCCAGTCTGTCGGCGGACCTTATCTAATACAGCGGTACCTTGAATATCATGGTAATATCATTACCTTTCATAAATAACCAGCAATTGATGAAACTCACAAAGTAGGATTATGATGTTTTAAGGCCGTAAAACCCCTCACTACACTAGTTACACTATCGAAGTTTAGACCTTCATAGAAAAATGAGTCCAGTTTACTTGGATAAAACAAAGATTTGCTCACAATCGAAAATTTGTGTAAATGTGACAACCTGCACAGATTCTGTACAAGAAACACAGAACAGAGGAGATTGATCGATTGATTGACCAAGTCAACAGCCAGTCAAGATGCAGAACACAGTAAACTGCAAAACTACAAGCATGCAAAATTGCATTGAAAAAAATCTGGGAAATAGCAATCACGGCATAAAGTATTGTTGTTCACCTTTCAGCATGTCACTTCAGGGATCGCCACACTGATTCGCACTGGTGCTTTGGTAGATATTCTTACACAGAATGCCCTTTCTGACACAACCCTGTATTTTATCCGGGCTGGAGACCAGCACAGGTAGCTACATAGATGGGCAAGAGCGTGAAGGGTCTTGCCCAAGGACCCAGACTGGATGAAGCCCATGGCGCCCCCTGGGAAACAAATCCTAGTTTTCCATGCGCCAGTCCTACACACAGCCAACTGAGCTGGAAAGCTCAGAATACATTGTATATTGTAGCACAAAATACAATGTATAAAGTTTAGACTACTGAACCGTTCTGCTACAGCGTTGCACATTGAACTCTGCTCATGATCAAGATTGATGTCTAATCAGTTTGTCACGACTTCACCATACATAAATATAGATTGAAAAAATAGAAAAAATAGATTGGTTGTAGCTCATCTTGTTGCATATTTCTTCCACTGTTGTACCACCTCTCTGTGTTTTATGACTTTAATTCATAAATAACTACATGTACATAAATGTTGAAGGCTGCTGCACATATGGGCGGTCGTGGTGCAGTGGTAGGGCGGTCAACTTCTGATCGGTAGATTGCAGTTTCGATTCCCGTCTTAGTGTCCTTGACCAAGACACTGAGCCCCACCTTGCCCCTGGTGAAAGGTTGGCGCCAGTCTTCGGCAGCGGCGCCGCCACCAGTGTGTGAATGTGTGTGTGAATGGGTGACTGTAAAGTGCTTTGGGCCTTCAAGGAAGGTAGAAAAGCAAGAAGATATACTATACAAGTAGACGCCATATTCCACACAATTTCGAGGTCAATGACCCAACAGGACACAAAGAACAGCTCAAGGTGTAGGCCCACACACAAAGGGAAGCAGACAGAAGCAAAAGGAAAACAACATTCATTCATCTTCTTGACCGTTTATTCCCTTTCGGGGTCACGGGGTTGCTGGAGCCTATCCCGGCCACTTGGGCGTAGGCAAGGGATACCCTGGACTGGTTGCCAGTCTGTCGCAGGGTGGAATATCCTCAATCACACACCCATTCACTCTCACACTCACACCTATGGACAATTTAGAGTTGCCAATTAACCTATGAAGCATGTTTTTGGACAGTGGGAGGAAGCCGGAGATCCCGGAGAAAACCCACGCATGCACGGGGAGAACATGCAAACTCCACACAGAAAGGTCCCCCATTGATGTTGTGTTTTTCATGTCCCCCAGCCGGGACTTGAACCGGGGGCCTTCTTGCTGTGAGGCAAGAGCGCTAACCACTGCGCCACCGTGCAGCCCAGGAAAACAACACTTGAAATGAAATAAAAAGTCAGTGGAGCAGAAAATACTCAAAAATTATAGGAACTAAAGAACATTGATTTAAAGACATACTTTAAATTTAAAATTATGCTAAGTATGAGACAAGAAAATTGGTATATATATTGGGAAGTTCATGTCGATCGTTTAAAGACTGAAAATTCAGGACTGTTGCTCCTCTTGGCTCAATTAACAATAAATGCTGGCATTAATCAATAGCATTCAGTTAAGGAACATCAGCAAACAGAACCCAGTCAAACTAACCCCTGGTTTACTACTAACCACTATCTGGGAAACAGCATCAATTTAAGACAGGAAGAGAGCAACAGGAGCCAGACAAACTGATGGAGTTGGAAAAACTAGATGTTGGATTGTGAAAATGAAGTGAGGTGGGCGACAGGACAGTAAAGAAAGTGAAAACTGGAGGAGAGGAGGGGAAAAATGTTGCAAGGAGAAAAGGGGGGGGGGGGTCGACAGAGAAAAAGAGAAGGAAATCAAGTCGCCATCCGGTGATCATTTTACAGGCTGAGGGGAAGTGTTCCTGGGGAGGGAAAGGAGCCAGACAAATGACTGAATTTGAGCTAAGTGGGTGGCAGCACCAGCCTCTAACAGAGCATCACTTCAACAGGTAGACAACATGAACTGCAAAGACAGACTGGAGCATAACAAGACTTTGGTTTCAACAATAAAACTCACGTCTGAAGGTTTGATTAGATTCATGTTTTCCATCACTGACAGCAAACACGAACGGCCAATTCTGTTGTCTTTGTATCGGGTTTGGAGCTGCGTTACCCCATATAAGTCACAACATCATTTCAACTTTTCTCAAATATTTTCTTAGCTCCAGAATCTTTGAAACTGGACTTCTCAGCCAAATGATATATTTGTAGTATATCTAGAGTTTCTTCAATTTCCCCATGAGTATCAGTGAAGTAGGCTTCAAATATACGACTTATTTTTCAAATAAACGAGTTGAAATGTCTATTCATTAAAAAGGTTATAATTAATAGCTTTTATAAAAAGATCATTGCTGAGAGACAAGGTTGTTTCTCTTAATTCCAGTAAACCTCTTTCTTTTAGCCCTTGTACTCATATCTACTCTTTTCATTATTTCTGTTTATTATTTTCCAATATTATCTCACAATATTTTAATAAATTTTTGTTTATCTGTAAAGAGCTTTGATAAATTACAATCAGATATGATTAAACTGCTTCTCAGTTCTTAGTATTTTATTTTTCTAACTCTTTTACTGCTTTTTCTGAGCATACGGCAGCCAGGTACTTAACCCCTTCAAGCCATAACTCATTCATTCACAACGTACCATTAAGTCCAGGACTCCACTTAATTTAGCATCACCTTGGACTGAAAAACCCCTGAAGAATATTTTCATATAATTGGGGGAAATAGTCAGGCATGAAAGGATTAAAGCAACACAGGTATGCTTGTCAG
Organism: Oryzias latipes; assembly: GCF_053564925.1. Taxonomy (NCBI): domain Eukaryota; kingdom Metazoa; phylum Chordata; class Actinopteri; order Beloniformes; family Adrianichthyidae; genus Oryzias; species Oryzias latipes. The sequence continues at coordinate 7,623,002 of NC_136250.1, read as the reverse complement.
AATCTATTTCGTGTTTTGTTTTCATTTAATTGTTGGACTATTTATAGTTTACAACTTCCTAATTTCAGAGTTCATATTAATTTTATATTTACCTTATATTATATATTTATATGTTTAAATCCAAATTTTTCAGTTCATTTGTCATATTTCTGTGTTTACTCACTTGGAGTTTTGATTTCCTTCTCTTCTTTCCAACGCGGATGTTCCACATCCATTGCTAACACTAAGTCTGTTAGTTCTCACACCTGCTCTTGTTTGTGATCATCTCAGTCACTATATCATCAGCCAGCTTTTAGTGACTCTCTGTTCTATTCTTGCATAATGTTTTTGAGCACTGGATTTATGGCTCTGGCACACTGCTGTTTATTCTCCAAGTCTGAAATAATAAAATACTGTTCTCCCCCTTTTATTCTTTTTTGCTTTTCTTCCGTTTTTTTCTCTGCTCCAACTTCTCTCATGACTAACATGCATGCTGTTTGACATCATAAAGAGTCTTGATAAATAAACCACCATGAATATGGAAAAAAATTGCAATTTTGCAAAGCTTTATGTGATAGAAAAGTTCACAATCCTTCCTCTGTTTGGCCCAAAACAGGTCACCTTCTTTTCCTGCATCTGGTCCCCTCAGCAGCGTTATTGTTCTTGGATCTGAGTGAAACATGCTGGGGAGCATGTGGTTGTAGTGTAAATAGATACTATAATCTTCTGGTTAGAATCCGAGGGTGGAAGTGCTCTCATCCTTTGGCTCACAAAAACAGAAATTGCAGGAAAATATCAGCGAATCCTACAAGTCAGTTTCTGAGGAAACTCCTGGGTTACAAGTTGGAAGAATCATAATAACACAAAGTTGGATTTGTGTTCAAATTTTCATTAAATTAAGCCCAATGTGTGTTTACAAGGCTTGTTTGGAGAGTTTTTGCTTGTGATTGTGCATGCACGTCTGCACACGTGTGCATGTGATCTGGAAGTCCAGTAAGGCCCCTGGTATCCAGCAGAGGAATGCAGCAGTCTCTTGAAAAGTAGTTATCAGCTAATGAGAATTCCACTCGGAGCAGGAAGGAAGGGCTTAGAATGCGTGTCCCTCAGTGAATTGGGGCGAATGTTAATCATGATGCTTTTAAGTGCACGTACTTATACACACACACACATATTCTTGGCGTGCACGCTCGCAGTCTAGATCCAGCAGAGAGCTGCAGAGCCCGACACATGAACAGACAGGAGGGGGAAGATAAGGAAAGAGAGGATGTTTTTAAAAACTAGGCTTGGCGTTGTCTTCGTGGTTTGGAACTAATTGGTTTCAGATGAAAATCAGTGGACACAAACTTAGGAAGGCTTTAGCGCTGCCTTGCACTCAACCTAACGTATAAAAGTCACCCTCTGCTGTCTGAACTTGTGAGGCTGCATCATTTTTTTTATCCAACTTTAAAACAAACGTTTCTTTTTACAACTGTTCTCTTCTGCATCTGTTGTTTGCCTTCGTCCAAATCCACGGTAATTCCAAAAAGCACACACACGTCAACCTACCTCCGTATAGTTTGTGTCACACTCCTTCCTTAATCAATCCATCTCTCCCACTTTCTCCCTCTTTTGCTATGAAGGACACAAGGGCCTCTGGAGATCCTGTCCCTCAGGAAGAAAGAAAGCACCCTCCTCCCTCCTGTTTTTTCATAACCTATTATTTATGTCTGACAGACCTCCTCCAGACAAATGGCTGCCATATGGAGAAAAAAAAAGGACAAAAAAGCAGAAGGAAGGAAAGACGAGGGGAAAAAATCTCAGTATCTTCTTTCGTACTCTTGAGTTTCAAGGTTTTTTTAGAACGATTAAAATGTCTTTTTTTTTTTTTTTATTCACAATGCGTTTTGGCCAGTGTTAATGTTTCCAGCTTGATGGCTTCGTTCCTTTTCCTGGCACAAGAAATGAGCATGTTCGAGTGGCTCGCTGTCTAATCGTCTTGATGGAGATATCAAAAACAGTGGCTGATTGTAAAGAGATGTGCAGCCTGTGTGGTATGTCAGCCATGACCTCATTCACAATGTCTCTGCGGTCGACACAAACACTTCTCTGCCACATACTGTATGTAAAAAGCTTGGAATGCTGCGTAATGCAGCTTCAAGGAATCGCTCAGTTTATTTCAGATCTAGCAAAGATTAATCAAACAAAAGATAGTCTTTTTTTTATCAGTGACTGAAGGATAGTTGAAGAACAGGTGGTCAAAAATCACATTTCAGTAGAAAAGGAATCTGTCAAACGTAATCAGAATTTTATATTGTCTTTATCTGAAATGCTTGCTATGAGGAGCTTAGATGGATAGAACTTTAACTGATCCCACAACAGGGAAATTGCTTTGTTATAAACTCAGAAACAACAGAGAATAATAAAGAAAAACGGAAATAAACTGACAATAAATAGCACTAAAATACGGGGGGGGGGGGGGGGGGGGGTACTCGTTTTTCTCATCCTTCTTTTCTCTTTTAATAGACTTGACCTCTTGTATGTCATCTGTCTGAATGGAAAGAAAAATAAGGGGGAGGCACTGGTTTAATTTTACATCAGGATCTGGCTGATTTCAACTCTTACACTCTACTTGGGTTATTTCTTCAACCTAATCTTTGGTTTATTCATGTTGGGATATATTTTTGGGTTACTTTTTGGAGCAATACTCATTATTTGGGTTATAGTGGTTTAATTTTAACCCTATACATGTTTTTTTACTGAGTTGTTTATTTTTCTTTCCTGCGTTGAAATTACCCACAGAGTGGGGTTAAAAACAACACAACTTATTTTTAACTATGGATTTTTTAGTTTGTATTGACCCACATGTTTTCAAACCATTCCAATTAGATGCTGGCTCTGTGATGTTACATGTTACACGTTTTTAGTATTTTATTTATCTGTTACAAACTGCATACTCAGAGAAAACTAATGCAGAATGTGAAACAACTTTTTGTGATTAGAATTTTTTTTGACTTATTTGTTTTTGCTTTTTTGTTACGTAAATAGACCAGGTAATTGCATTTTATTGCATTTTTTATTTTAATGTTGGTCTATTGCCTTGCCCTCTTTTTAAGATTTGACCTTGTTTAACTCCTTTGGTCTTCCTTTCTCATATTAGTCCTTTTTCAGTTGTTCCCTTTTTTCTCTCTTTCTTTGGAGTCCCTCTTCCTGCCAGAATTAAAGTGTAGCTCATTTCTGGCCCCTGAGGGAGCAGCTGGCCCACTAATCCCTATTGGGGCCTTCTACTCCTCCTTTTCCACCCATTCCCCCTCCGTGACTCTCTCTTCCTTCCTTCCTCCCAGTGTCCCTTGTGTAATAGCTCCCACGTTCCCGCCGGACAAAACACAACCTCTGTGTCCTCTCTTTTTTTCTATCCCTCTTCTCCATGCAAAACCCCCACACTTATTACTCTCTAAAGTAAAACAACATTTAATGTATTTGAATTTTATTTTTTTTTGGCTTCCTATGGGCCAAAACAGAATAGGTTATGGCTAACCAGCTGCACATTTGCTACAGGAGGATGAACTAAGCTGAAAAAGTCAGGGTTGTTCTTCAGCTCCTCACACCTCAACCTCTGTGTCCTCAAACACCCACACAAGCTCCAGTTTGCCCTCTTTCCCCTGTCAGATACAGGGAATTATCAGTTTCAGGTAAAAGCTCCAGAGAACTTTTTTTATTGTCGTGCATAAAACAGCTCGTTCAGAATTCTGAAATGAATTTATACATAAAAAAGAGGGAATGTAAACATTTTTTTTCCTTCCAGGTCTCACTATTGAGACCTTGTCAAAAAAGGTTGGTGGTTCAGCTGCTTGAATGTACAATTTAAACGTCATAAAGAAAAAAACTACTTTATATGCCTTACATTCCTTTTTTTTTACATGAGTTTGATAGAATTAAGCCTCTTTGTAAAGATGAAGACCAAAAGTAGTCAACATTGTGCTGTGTGGCCTCCGCCTAAGTTTATCTTGGATAGTCTCTTTTTTCTGCGAGTGCTTACCTGAATTTTGGTGCAGATAAAACAAGCAAACTCTGCTTTCCTGAAGACGAGGGCCTTTGGTGTACTTGGAAGTGAACCCTGGTGCTGTGCAGCCTCAGTGTGAATGCACTCAGACTTTGCAGTGAAACAAAGCGAGTAAACAAAGCAAACTCATTGTAATTTAACTAAAAAACTCTGAACATCTCAAATCTGAGGCACAAATTATAAATATTCTTGTCAGCTCTGTAAGGTTAGAAGGTGAAGACACTTTACAACACACGCTAGAGGACTTAGGCCTGAGTCACAGGGGGTTGACCCATAAAGGTGCTGCAGGTTTTGGGTTGTCTGGGCCCTTGAAGGGTCATATAGAGGAGGGGCTCCATTTTAAGAGGAGCACAGGAGTGTCTTGCAGTTTCCTTGAGGCTAATGCCGTACACTTAAGGAACATCATGGAATTGGAAAGTACCATTGTTCTGCATGTGGTAAGTGTATCGTGAAGCCTTTGCAAGGGTAATTTAAGTTACATGCACTTATTACGTACGGGTGACGCTATCATACAGTGCCCTAACCAGGCACTCTTGTCGTTAATAAGATGCATGTAATGACTCCTTATCGACCTTTAGCGAAAGCGGCACACTCAGGGTTTGCAGGTGATATGTAGGACAACCGTAGGCTGCCCAAGAAAAGGAAAAAGCCATACGACGTACCTGTGTCTCACACCCTTATTTATCTTATGTGTTGTTTTAGTGTTCGTAACGACCTGTCATCTGCAGAATGCCCTTAGGAAAAATGTGCATGAGCATTTTCTGTCTACAGACACACAAAGATGTTAAAATTTGCCCGCAGATGGCCCGTATCCACCCGTAAGAGCAGTTGAGGCATTACAAGAGCACAGGTTTTCTTCTTCATGTCTTCATCTCTTTTGTTATATAACAACCACATGAAAGAGCAGCCGTTGTACCTCCCTGAACTTTTCCAGGTTTTTTGAGCAACTTAATTTTCCGAATCACTCTCAAAACTGGGATTGTCCAAAGTTTTTGCAAAGAAGGCCAGATTTGGTGTGGTAAAAATGTTTGAGGGCTAACCAATCGGCCTGACATTCTGTAGCCCTTGTGCTATCCTAGGCACTTTAACATTGGGAGTTGGGTCATCTAGACCCACTAGACAGTGCGCTGAACCTTTTTTCTTCATCTTCATTAGCTGCGTTTACATGGACAAAAGTAATCGGAAAGAACGCCTGATCGGAAGAAAAATGTGTCATGTAAACACGGCGTTCAGAATACTCTGCCCCGATCAGACTCGTTCAGATCCGATCGAGATGGGTGGGTTATGCCGATTGATGATCGTGTTGCATGTAAATGGTTCGTTCCGATCGTGTGTCACTACTGCTCTGGTTTACGTCATGCATAGACTGTGCGATGCTCCAGAGAAAGCTTAGGAGCTCATGCAGGACAGACCGGCTGCTCCGCGCGAGGGAACCGTGTCTCTGAGCAGAGCAGCCGGAGTGATAGCTTTGTGTTTTCGGACGGGGGGGGGGGTTGGTACGTATGCGCTCCGAGGGGGAAGCTTCCGACTCGCCGCTCTGGGTTAGCGGCTGCCGGACTCAGGAGAACTGTGTGTCCGAGCCAGGCTGTCAGCTCACACACAGCGGCTTTGTGGGCAGTGTGTTAGCTTTTCAAAGCAGAAATGCCGCTCAGTCCTTAGAAACCGTTCAATCACGTCATTTGTGTTTCCAGTCGTGTCCCGACTAAATAAAGGCTGCTGTTATTCCCACATATCTATGTGCAGCCAAGATGCAGATTGCGACATTTCCCGCATGGATTTTATGTTTTTTAAACAAGGCTAATGTTGTTAGCGCGTGTTAGCCTTCTCCTAACCCTGGCTTCTTCCAGCTCCGTTCTTCCACAAAGAAAACACTGACCACACGGATTAAAAATAAAATGATGAGCGAACAGGCGCTTCATGATATTCATAACAATAATAAAATTATTGTTTTGTTGCAATGACATACTTTTCCTTTTTTTTTTTTACATAAAAACGGATACATCTAAAAACGTTTTTACCAATATTATGCCTCTTGACATTGAACTTCTTGAAAACACCCAGTCTGTTGTCATATTGTGTTATATTTGTATTATGTGTTTGTGTTGTGTTTGAGTCGTGTGCTATATAAATAAAGTTTGATTTCATATCAGGCAGACACAGTTTTTACAATTAAAGCAAATAAGGCCAAAAAAGACAGTAAACATTATTAGCATACTACTGTTTACTCTTAATCCATGAATAAAAATCTTTCACTTTTTTCACGCCAGTATTCGTGGATCTTGTTCATCGCAAGTACAATGAATTTTATAAGTTTGTCCTGTCAAACTTCAGAATTATAGAAACGTTCAGAATGTTGTCGACATTCTTGAAATGATTTTTTATTTCACAAAAATTGTGTTCGTTTTCATAGACATGTTTTTGGATCTCTTAAATGCGATTATGCAGAGAATGCTCCTGACATGGAAATACATCAACAGAGATGAGGCATTTCCTCCAAGCTCTCACAAGAATCACATTTTATCTGAATTTGTCATTTGTTATTTCTCTGGGAGGACTGTATTAGTCACATTTTATGGGTTAAAAAGCTTTTTGGAAAGAAACCGAGACTTGACGACTTAGATTTGCAGCCATTTTTTGAAAAACACAGAAGGTGTCTGCCTGTGTCTGCTTTAGTGACAGACGATTCAGCTATAGCTTTAAATCTTTAAGGGGGAGAGATGTACTAAAGAGCAGACAGGCTCAGCTCTGACTGCTGGGCCTACTTTAACCAAGCATCATTACCAAACAATAAATCACAAAATGAAAATTTGAGCCTTTTGAAGAAATCCTCCGCATATGGATGGAAGGTGTGTACCTTAAAACCGCAGAGATCGATCAAACGCCACGAGAGGGCTTGAAGTGCTGGGGAGGCAATGACAACCTGATGTTCGTGATTTTGCATCAGGGTGAAAATGCAAACAGGCAGGTTAGTATCACTTTTTAGGGACAGATATCAAATGACTTTTGAAGCTTGCCCTTTTATGTTATTTCCCACTTTCCCTCTCTGTCTTCCATCCCCTCACTGTTGCGCTGAAGTTTCCATCGACAGCCAGCCGCTCCGCGTGTGTGTGCTTTGAACTCCTCAAACTGTTCTTTTGAAGGGCAGAGTCATAAAATGTTCTTTTATGCAGGCTCAGACTCTTTGATGGGGTTGTCACTTTGTACAATGCTCTGCTTAGAAACTCCAGACAGGCATGACCACACCCACACACAGACGGGCACACTGGCATCTAGCCTCATGAATGAAATCTGAAAGGTTTTTGACCAAAAACCTACTTTTTCTGTTCATTTGTTAGACGTTGGGGTTAAACATGGGAGACTTTGACCCATATTTAAAACTATACTTACATCAATAGGAAAGTGCCTCAAACCTACATAGAAAAATAGTAGCTGTGCTCACTTTTTGAGGAAAGAGTCGGATGCAACTCGCACTGGAATGTACAAGTCAAGTTCGAGCCATCCATGGATTCATCTCAACGTCCCTCACCTCAGTTTTACAGTCACAAGTACAAAACGATAGCTGCTTTATTATATAGCAATTGCCTAAACAATTGCTGTGGTTTCCCAAACTAATAAGGTCTTCCTTAACCCCACCCTTACTTTGACGTGTTCTTCCTACCATGACAAATGTGGATAAAGGTGGAAAGATTTCATGTAATCCATGGACACCAGTGAAGATCACAAATCATTCATCTTCTTCTTAACCGTTTATTCCCTTTCGGGGTCACGGGGTTGCCGGAGCCTATCCCGGCCACTTGGGCGTAGGCAAGGGATACCCTGGACTGGTTGCCAGTCTGTCGCAGGGTGGAATATCCTCAATCACACATCCATTCACTCTCACACTCACACCTATGGACAATTTAGAGTTGCCAATCAACCTATGTAGCATGTTTTTGGACAGTGGGAGGAAGCCGGCGATCCCGGAGAAAACCAACGCATGCATGGGGAGAACATGCAAACTTCACACAGAAAGGTCCCCCATTGATGTAGTTTTTCATGTCCCCCAGCCAGGACTTGAACCGGGGGCCTTCTTGCTGTGAGGCAAGAGCGCTAACCACTGCGCCACTGATCACAAATCATTGAAGAAAAAAGGTTCAGAGCAGTGTTTAGTGGGTCTAGATGACGCAACTCCCAATGGTAAAGTGCCTAGGATAGCACAAGGGTTAAACACCCACTCCGATAAAAATTGTGTTTTGGGTGTTTTTATCATGTTCTTTTGACATGAACGTCTTTGTTCTCTTCATCTGAGTTACCATCTGTCTCAAAACTGTACGGCTGGATAGCCCCAGTATTCCTCGCCATTTTTGTTGCACTGCTAATGTTAGGTTGGGATTGTGAGGGGCTGTAAGCTAGGTGGAATGAGTGTAAACAGATGGATGTCCGGAAACAGTCCCATCACTCAGAGGCAAATTTCTAGTGAACTCCTGCCGCTCTGCAGAAACAATGTACCAGAAAATGACAGAGGCTTATTCTCATTTTGGTCATGTGTGACAGTCTGGCTGATTAAAAGACGCTTTTAGAATAGATCAAAAGATGATCGGAAGGGAATTTTAACATATCGAACTGATAAAACTGTCTTAAAAAAAAAGCAGAATTTATATCTCTTTTCTTTTTACTATTTCCCTGTTCAAGGACAAACCCTAGAATTTGCCAAAAAATATACATAATTGGTACTCTTTGGAACATGTCCATTAACTTTTTAGAAAACGTTACCTTTTAGCAAAAAAAGAAGAAGAAAAAAATACAAAACAATTTTTAAAGGCATTGTCATTTTCAAATTTATCCTTCAATTTCTTTTGTTTATTTGGGACTGGATCCCGGAGAAAGCAGTCTAACCATAGACCCCCAGACTTTCCTCAAACACTGGAAAATTAAAAGTTCACAAAAAAATGCAACTATCTGAGAAACGAATCTAACCACACAGCAAAGAAACATGTTTGGTATCAGACTGTAGTACTGTTTATTTTTGTTGTAAAGTTATAAGACTGTTTTACATTAGAGAAAAACCATTGTGTTTCCAGTTACTGTTTTCAAACTTCTCTTAAACAGGAAGTCAAAATAGACACTTTCAGTGCCCAGACAGTTTTCATCCTGATGAGACACGTGGACAAACTTAACAATCACTTTGTAAAGTGTCATTCAGCGGACACTGTTTTGAGGCACAACAGTAAATACAATTTCACAGTACTGCGTTTAGTTTATTTTATTTTATTTAACCCTAAATAAATACTATTTTAAAGTGATGTTTTTCTCACAAGGGCAATCTGTTCCATCTAATAAAGCACACATTTTAAAAACAGTCACTATATGTCAAATGATGCCTTAATCAATTTTGAACATTTGTTTTATCTCAATTGGTGCCGCTTATTTTTTATTGGTTGAATCTATTTACCGTCATCCCTTCTTCTTTGCCAAAAGTGCATGTTAGCAGGAGAAGAACTGACTTTGACTGTGATAAACTTTAGCCAAGGAGCAATGCTTTGTTCCTTTCATCTCCTGGGAAAGTTTCTAAAATTACCAGGTGAAAAATGAGGTGGGGTATTTCCCAATAGCTGCTGCAGAGAAAACTGGTGCTACCCCCAACCTCCACAAAAAAACAAGAAACATTTACAGAGCAATGTGCTTATATACACAAGACAAGTCTGTTAAAATGAAAACGAGCCCTATATGGAGTTCTGTTTAAACATCCTTTAGGATTTGGTACCATCAACAACAAGGGATTAGAGTTTACACTTATTTGTAGCTCCTCCTTCTTTGGTTGTCCATATGTATGTCCATATGTGGTCTGTTTGCGTGACCCATTTTCCCTAGAGTTCTCTCACAAACACATGATTTCTGTTGTCCATCTCTCTTTCATTAAGCAGCACAATTCTTTTAACAGTGAAAGATTCCCACTTCTGTAGGTTGGGGAATCTGTGACCAATTTAGAAAGCTGGATAAAAGATAAAGAAAGGGAAAAGCAGGAGCTTTTTACAACAACATGCAACTGATTTGTGCTCAAGGAGGTGTCGACATTGATAATTAAGGATGTGTATTTTTAGAACAAAATAAATTTTATAGCAAATTTAAAATCCCACATCAACGAAAATTGTGTTTGTGGTGTTTTAAACACGTTCTTGTGGCATTTTACTGATGATGGACAATAGATGATAAACAAATTAAGCTCAAAGTTGCATTTCTGGGTATTTCTTTATTTAAATTGATATGAATCAGTGGCAGACACGGAATGCTGTTTCAAAAAGAGCTTATCTGTGACGTGGAAAATACACGTCACAGACACAAGTTCCCCGCTTCACTTCATTCTCATGCAACCACCTGCAGACAAATAAATCTGTGCATGTCTTAATTTTCCTCATCAGAGCTGCGATCTGGCTCAAAACTGTATAAAAGCTGATTAGCTCCAATATTGCTCGCTATTTTTGTTGCACAGGTAATGGATATGTTGGGGTGTGAAGGGCTCCTGCTAGTAGGACAGAGTGTAAACAGAAACCTCTCAGTTATGGGTGACAGGGGGCAGAAGAGGCAAATTTCTAATGAACTACTAATGATCTAAAGTAAAAAAAAAAAGATTATCAAAGTGTGTGTTTAAATAAAAAGAAATAAGTTTCCATCTACTCTTGGAGTCTGTCAGAATAAAACTCAGCTCTCACTGTTGCCATAGTAAAATTCAAAACAAATAAGGCAGTTTAAATTTTATCCAACAACTTCGCAGGCAGATCAGGTTTGTAAACATGTTTAATCAATTGTGAAGTTATATTACTGTTTTTAATATATACCAAAGTTCTTTTAAGTCCTTCAGTTTGACTGGCACAACACAGCAATTTAAAAGTGGTTTTACACCGTGTGGCTAAGGGGGGAGAATGCTGATGTATGTAAATTGTTGAAACACTTGCTGAGAGTTACTGTCTGTAAGAATTACGCCTTCTGTTTCTTTGATAAATCAGCAGAGGAAACTGTTGTATATTAAAGATCCTCTGTGGGTTACTTCATTAATGCTGTGGTGGAACAGGGTGACGATGATGTCTTTCTGGAAAGAAAAAAAACATGGTTTATTAATCATAAGGCAAGGTTTCAGATCAAAATTGATTGCCTTGCTATTAAAGTAAAATATAGTTTTAGGACAAGTCTTTATGCCGTGCCAAGAAACTGTTTTTTGAAGGAACCAAACGTCTGTGCGACAGAACCAGAGCGACTTCTGAAATATCGATCACCCTCACACTCGGAGTGCAGCGGAAGAGCTGTCAGAGCCGAGCATGTGAAACAGATCTCCAAGACAAGATCTTTGTACAAACATCACAAGGTCTCTGCTAAACCAGTTTGATCATCAACCTGTTTTCTTGCTGAGTTTGTCTTCCGCTCTTTGGTGTGTGCATTGTGGCTTTTGTGTGCGTTTGTGTGTGTTTTGTCTCGTCAGTAATAATGTCTGAAAGCATGTAAATCACTCTGTCAGACGTATGTGCTGTGAAAACATCCTGAGTCCACACAGAAACACAAAAATTTGAGAACCACGTCCATCTGAGATGAGTAATATTTCAGCTGGAGGAATGATGGGAAGTATGAATACTTAAAGAAAATCAAATGTTTTTTTTTTGGCTTTAAGATCCATCTGATAAAATGTAATAGCAAGAAAAGAGATTAACATAATGTGGCCAAAAAAAAAAAACAACCAAATGACACTTCTTCTGTTTTGTCAATATTTCAAAAAAGCACTTTCATAAATCTCACGCTATTAGCTCCAGGTAAACTTTAAGCGTGAACCACAAAATCTTTCTAAAGATGCATATCTTTGCACTGTACTGTCCACACATGCACTGACACCACATTTTAAAAGCAAATCAGGCCACAAAAATCACGAAACAGTTTTGTTTTCACTTTCCTTACCCTGGAAACTTGGTGTTCCATGACAGAAGTAGGTAGTCTTGAAAGTTCTGGTCCTCCGCAGAGCTAAATATAACACCGAAACATCTGTGGTGAGGAGGTCTTAAAGTCATGTAGATAAGCACTTTGCAGACACGTGGGCTGTTTTTTTTGAGGGCGACAACCTCCAGTGTGGTTGGTGACACTGATGGAGACAAAACGGCAATGGTAATTCTGAGGTCCAAAGGCCACCAAACTTCTCATGTCAGTAAATACCTCTTTTTTCAGTGATGAAAGCTAAAAAAAAAAAAAACTGAATTCACACACAAAGCAAAAAAATATTTTGTCTGAAGGCTGTCAGAAACCAGTGGGTCAATGGATCACACAACAACAGACTCCAAAGGTCACAACAGAGGGGAAAAAAAAAAAAAAAGCTTGAGCACAAAAACAAATTCTTGCTGGCTGAATGCTTTTGTGTTAGCAGTACCGTGTCTGACTGTCACCACCCAAAGTGACAGGCTGGGGTGGAGAGGTCAGCAAGGGCAAAGAGGTGTGATGTATGCTGGTGTGTACAAGGAGCTGTAAGCAAAAAAAAGGGATTTTATGACAGGTTTTTAAGTCTTAATGAACAAACTTGTATTCCAGAAACAGAAACACTACCAAAAGACTAAGAGATCATTTTAGCTTATCACCTATTGTGTTTTTTTACTTGAATTTGTTATCAAAAGGACCACTGCAAAAACTGAATCTTAAGAAAGTAAAAAGACAATTTTTTCAAGAGAAATTGTCTTTTCTGTCTTGCAAGTAATCTTCAATCTTAGTAAGGAAAAAAAAAATATGTCCCAATGATTTGTCTTTAAATAAGAATTGTTGGTAAGACCATTTTGCTTACCCATTGGGTAAGATATTTTTTTTATTATTTAAAGAGAACCAGCCAATGGGGTGGGAGTTTTTGACTTTTTTCTAAGGGGGTCTGTTTTTGCAGAGTGAGGAAATATGCTTCAGCTAGGGAGCAAACATAAGTGGTAATAATTAAACTCTTACTCAAAGGTTTAGCCTGCACTCTGTACACCATTCAGAGGTTTGATAGCAGGTCTCAAACTGTTTTTTTTTTGTCTCGTCACAACAAAAAGCTGTTTTGTTTTTATGCATACTAATTTGGCCCATGTTAGAGCAGATGGACTTTCAGAGGTCTTTCGATTGCGACTGCAGGATAGGAACAATGGTACTGTAGGGTCAAACAAACCTTAGCCTGCAGCTAAAATGTCAGGAAGTAATAAAGACATTGCGTTTTAAGAGAGCAGGAGACATGACATGACCTGGATAAGACTGGTGAATGACAGGAAGGAAGGAAGGGGGCTACAGTTTTAGAGGTTGGGTGTCACCGTGTGTGTGTGTGTGTGTGTGTGCTTTTGATTATGTTAACGCACCTCCTCCTCCCTTTCTCACTTGTGTCTCTCCTTGGAGTCAGTAAACTTCTCGCTGAGAGGATTTGACAGAAGGACGGTTACACCTTCATCGTTTTAAATTCCTCCAGAGACCTCTCCATGGCTCATTTTCTCAAACTATTTAGGAGATTTGGAAATCCTCCTTGCAGCCTGAGGGTGTGTGTCGCTACAGGTATGGGTGAGGTCAAAGGGGTGGAGGCGGGGGGTTGTCAATTCACAAGGGAACTAAATTTACCCTAAAGAAACTCTGGACTTTAATTAAGAACCTGTGTGGAGAAATTGCTTCTGTTTTTGTAAACGGTTGTCTAGGTGGGGTTTTGCGATGGTGGTTACCATTTGTTGCTGTCAAACTACGTCCACACCGCCCTCGAGAACATGCATTCAAGCAGCCACTTTCTATGTGAACGCATCTATGTAAACATGCATAAGCATTTGGATTTGGTAGTGACGTATGGATGGCGCTCCTTTTAATCCACGAAAGCGCCAGCTATACATTGATCATAGTGGAGAAATTATTAATTGTGGTTTGTGCCCGGCTGGAATTACATGAAACCAAGTCTTTTTCATATTGGAATAGAGCTGCGCAACATAATCCTTGTGTGTTCATGTTGTCGGAGTTGCGTTAAGAAAAAAGGTTGCCATCTTTTACAGGTTTAAGATTAAAATAACCCCCACTCCAGGGCAGGTTCTAAAGAAGTAAGAGCAAAACAGCAAAAATGGAGGCAAAATGCAGAGACAGTTTGTGAAAACGTGTTTTTTTCCATCTCAGTTTTTTAAAACCCCCTTAAAAAAAGAAGAAAAATGAAGAAGCGGTTTGCTGTCAGTCAGGAGAGAATGGGGGATGGGGATTGGATGTGACAGAACAGAGGATATGCGGGGGGCAAGGCAGCAGGTGGGTGGGGTGACCGCTGTGTGAATGGTTAGGCTACTGTTAGTTAGGTGGAAGCAGCAGAGGAGAGGAGATGAGGAGAGTGACACATGGATGGGAATGGCTAGCAGGGGGTGGCGGGAGGTGGCAAGCAGGGAATAATGGCGGCAGGATTCGAGGCGCTGCGGTGACGGGTGTGCGCGCAAATTGAGGCTATGCATGTCCGCCATGTTGTTTCAGGTGTCCATGCACCCCCAACAAACTAGCTAGGCCCTGGAGGATGGAGTGGCAGCTCATTAGCCTGATCAAAGTCTCCACTTCCCTCTTGGGTTAACACACAAACAGACACGCACACGCACACACACTGTGTTTACTCGCCTAATCCAAAGCTAATCTTCCTGATATGCAGGATGTGGAGATCAATTAAGGAAATGGAGGTGTGGTGCTGAAGGGAGAGGAGGAAAGAGAAACAAAGAAGAGAAACCACTTAAAGCTGTCTTTCAAGTTTTACTGTTTTCATTTAGTAATCTCTGAAGGAGCAACATGCAACAAAAAGAATATCCAAGCACTTTACATAGTGAATGTATGAATTAAAATTTCTTTTACTATTTTCACTTTTTTTTTTTAAATGGGACCAAATTTATACGTGATCTGCATTTTGACCTTTTAAGTCTTTTAGAGGCAAACGCCCTGATACACTTTTTGTAAGCCAATGAAGTTTTCTGGCACTTTAAATGAATTGTTTTGTGTATTTTTTTTATTTGGTTTGACCCTATCTTGTATTTATAATCCATTTTTCCAACTAACAGGTTTGAAAGGCCCACATTTCTAAATAAAAGCGGACCCTTTAAAAAGACTCCATGACGAGCACAGACCGATTCACTTCAAAATCACATCATGTAAAAATAAACTGGGATTGTGGAGCAGCTGCATGTGGGTCTAACTTTTTCTGTATGGTCCTGATTCATATCTGGCATTGACTGGGACTGCGTCTGCACAATGACCGCCTCGTCATCCATCAAAACAAAAGAGCTGATGAGTCAAAGCATCCCTGTTGAACTACTTCCTCTCAGCTCAAGAAGACATCCTATTGTGTTAATCAGAGGTTGATGAAGCACAGCACTGATATCTGGATAAAAATGCACCTAGACAACAAACGTTTACTTTACAGAGGGAAAACTATCTCTGATATAATCAAATACAGAATATATAAATCATATGGAGAGAATGCTAGTTCCAGTCTTCTTCTTCAAGCTGAACACTAAATTCTTTCACTTTATTGCTAAATGTCCCTTTTTTTTCATGTGACAAAATATGAAAACTAGTGACTATGTCACGGTGCCTCCGGCTGCTACCCCTCCCCTCCCTGCTCCTTCATTGGAACCAGCTGACCTGCATCCTCTCATCACCTGGCAGACCTTCTTAAGGAGATCCATCCCAGCATCTAGCAAATTCGAAGCCTTGTACTTACCCTTGTCTCATGCCTTCAGGTCATCCCACCACTGGTCACGCTGGTTCCTCGCCTCGTTCCTGTTTCGCCGTCCTCTGCTCCACCTCTCGCTCCAAGCTGTGTTCGCCGTCCCCGACGCTTCACCTTGTCACAGGCTGTCTACGCCGTCCTCTGCTCCACCTCTCGCTCCAAGCTGTGTTCGCCGTCCCCGACGCTTCACCTTGTCACAGGCTGTCTACGCCGTCCTCGGCTCCACCACTCGCTCCAGACTGTGCTCGCCGTCCCCGGTGCTCCACCTCGTCACAGGCTGTGTACGCCGTCCTCGGCGCTCCTCTTCGTCCACGACTCTCATCCCCTCTCAGTTTAAAACTTCTGACTCTGCCTCGTCTCCTGAGTTTCTTCCGGGTTCCAGCATCTGGGTCTCCATAGAGTTCGATCATGACAGACTATTGTGTACCTTTCAGTCTTTTAAAGACTTAAAAAAGAATATTTGTGAATACTATTGCCAGGTATTTTCTATAAAACGTCATAATGCTCTTCTTTTTTTTTAGCCTTATGGTTGAGTGTCCGCCCTGTGACTCGAAGGTCATGAGTTCAAATCCAGGCAGAGTCATACCAAAGACTATAAAAATGGAACCTCCCTGCTTGACACTTGGAATTAAGGGGTTGGATTGAGGGGTTAAACCACCAAATGATTCCCGACCGTGGCTGTGTCTGCAGCTCTCCGCTCCCCCAGGGGATGGGTCAAATAAGAACGAATTTCACACATCTAGGTGTGTGACAAATAATGGGACTTTAACTTATCACATATCTTTCAGCTTCTCAACAAATCCAGTTGAAAGTTTTCCATTTATGACCAGTAAAGCTGCATGGAAGTTACATATGATCACACCGCATTCAGAGATGTATGTTCAAGCTATCCCATCCATTTTCTTAACCGCTTTTCCCTTTCGGGGTCATGGGGCTGCTGGAGCCTATCCTGGACACTTGTGGGCGAAGGCAGGGGACACCCTGGACAGGTTGCCAGTCTGTCACAGGGTAGAATGTCCAAAAACACACAACCACTCACACCTAGGGACAATTTAGAGTTGCCAATTTACTTATGAAGCATGTTTTTGGATGGTGGGAAGTTTTTTTACATATGAGAAAACTGGGAAATTATTTATTTTTGCTAATTTAATACATTTTTATTTCTCTTCAGTCCGAGGAAAAACAGGAAATTGTACTTCTGTCTCTTACTCATCACGTCTTCTCTCATTGTACTTTGTCTGCTCGTTCTCTTGTCTCCTGCCTTTCAATCGTTTTCTACTGGCACCCTTTCTTTCCTACCTCTAACTTTCTTTTCTGCTTCCCTTTGATTTCTTTTTCCACTTTTTCCTCTCCTATGGTTTCTTGCCCCTCCTTCTCTTGTCTAATGGAATTTAGGGGCGGCCAGAGTGAGAGCTGAAGTTGGATCCTGCAGAAGCTAAAGCTATCGTTACGTCTGGCTTGCAGGTGCAGAACATTTTTGAAGCGTTTTAGATTTTTGTCAGATTATTTTAACTTTTTTTCCCTACCTTTTATGAAAATGCAAACAGATATTTGGATTTCAGGGTGTTCTTGAGGTTCCTCAATTGTCTTGATAATTAATTACAGCACTACTATTTATACAAGTCTTTAGGTCGATCACAAAGCAAGTTTTTGAAATCTTTTCTTTGGATATTTTCTCCTTTTTTCCACACTCTAATGAGATGAAGCCTCAGTTGCATTGGTTGCATTATACATGTCTTTTTTTTTTAAAGCTCTCCATTTTTTCATAAAAACGATTTTTCGCGCCAGGCTCATATTCTCACCAGGCTAAACCACAAAAAGTATATATTTTTAGAAATTTATGTTTAAACATATTTCTGTCAGAAATATAAATATGTCTAAATTGTCTGCCAGAACTATAAATATTAAAAATACTCCTTTATTTCCTCCAATAACTTGTTTTCTGTTTGTTTGCTGTGACCGAAAATAAAAATGTGATCGAACTGAGTGTGATCACAAACAGAAAGTACAGTTCTGCATTCATTAGGACTTTTATGCATGTTTCTTCCAAAATATTTTTCTGTTTTTTTTTTCCTACTTGAGTGGTCGTCATGTAAACAAATTTTCTCCTGTTTTTGAATATTTGCTAAAATAAAATTTAAACAATTTTCCTTGATGTTTGTTTCCACTTTGCAATATTCAGACATCATTTCTGAACAAGTTGCGCTTTACTGAAGATGTAAAACAATAAACAGCAGTAGTAGTCTGTGAAATTTAGAAATTATTTTCCACTCATTATTTATATTTTAAATATTTAAGAAAACATAAAGAAATAATTTCTCAGTGAATTAAAAGTTTCTAAATTGATTCAGAAAAGTATTCAGAGGAAGTTTTGCAAAACGTAATGACAAATTCAGAAATAAGATGTACAGAATTGATTAATAGTACTATAATCAATCAATCGGAAATTCTTATTTACCATCTTCACTGCTGTAAAGAATAATAGAATCACTTCATAGTATAACATTTTTACTGCATATGCTTACAGATGATTTCTCAATGGAACCAATTCTAGAAATGAGCTGATTAAAGAGCCTTATTGCAGATTTTACAGAGTCAAAGACCATCCACCATCGGCAGCTTTGAATAACAATAATAATAGTCATTTGCTGATGCTTCACTGTGCACACCGTGTGGCAGTGAATATGAGTTAATCTGGCAAATAACTGGCTGTGTAGTTAGAAATCATCAAAACTGTTAATTCTGGTTGTATTCTGTTTGAATATATTTTTCTTAACTGATTCTCAAATAAAAGATAATTTAATATTTTCTGGATTTTGAAAGTAGTTTTGCTGAATGGACAAACCCCCTTGATCTAAGTGATCAAGTGATTTTATAATAAATCCATCACCAGTGGGGACAGTTACAAAATCTTTTTCCTTGATATTTAAAAGAAAAACTTATTTCTGACTAATTCTAGAAACAAAAATACCAGATCTTCTTTTCTTGCCACACAGGCAGACTAACCATTTTGGTCAAATCCTACTTTTGGATGCTATCTTTGCTTTTTCACTGGACGGTCTCTAAAAGGAATGTAACTGTCTTGTAACCAAAAATGCTTTTACTGTCAGAATCAAACATCTGCAGTTGATGTTTGCAGACCCGAAAAGCTGATCACATTCCTGCGAGTCACATCATTATTGTAGCACTTCATAAATCCAACATATCCAGGCAGTAATTACATTTCACACGGAACTCTGCAAGACACAGAATTGCAGCTGGGGAAAAAAAAGGCAAAAGTATGCAGTTCTCTTAGGACTGGACTGACGGACGTTTTCTTGTTCAGGACTATTAGTGGAGCTTCTTCTGAATTTGTTTCCATGAGATCCTACTCGTGTTTTTACATTGTTTGCCGTGATTTTAGTCCTTAAAATATTTCCCTTACAACAGAGTTAACAGATCTTGCACAACATGAATGTTTTGTCTTCTTTTGTTTGCATTTTCAACATATATATCTCATTTATTTTATGTTCTCTTAACATAAGCAGAAGATTTGTAGTTTCTGTGTGTATGCGCATGTCAACATTCCTCCTCCTGTTTTGCTGCAAATTCCTGGAAAAAAAAAAAAAAAAGTTGACTCCATTTTTTTTTCATGGCTCTCTTCTAAGCTGGAAGATCCCTGCTGGGTGAGAGGAGGAAAGGAGAGCTCCGGTGGAAGTTAACCTTCGACCTCTCTTCTGTGGAGCGACAGGACCCCGACTGCACTGCGACCTCCGGGGACCAACCAATTGCTGAAGCATGACCTGCTGTCATGGGCGGGGCTACCGGAGACCTCACATCTCTTCGCAACTTCTCACATTCTGAGCATTCCAGGAGCCTCCACAGACACATATCATCCAGGCACCCCGGCGACGAACACACACACACACACACATTAATGTTAACATACAGGGATTGAGTGATGAAAATATCCCAATTACAGCAACTCAACTTCTGCTGACTTACAACACTTTATTTCCAAATAAAATTTCCATGCATCTCAGAAAACAGAAATGTTAAAATCACACACAGACATCTGCTATGAATTCCCACCTTTGTTATTAGGAATGATTTGAACTTGGTTTAGCGAGAGATTTAGAAGTTTAATGTCTGCGTATTATCTTGGTGACCTATTTCAGAGCTTAACAGATTTATTCTCAATAAAAGTGTCATTGTCAGAGGTTTATACATAAGCTGAGTCAAGCAGAAATGTACATGAGGATTTTTTTTAAGGAAACTAATGCTCAGTGGAAAGGACTTATTTAGGGAAATTATTGAGAAAGAGAAAGGTTTTCTCTGAAAGAATGTAAGCTGCAGGATTTCTAAAACACCAGCATTTGAACTCAAATCACAAAAATGAATACATTTAATCAGCAAATTTGATACAAAATGTGAGCAAAAAGCCAATCAGTTGAAAAGCACAGTGGTGGAAGGGTGATGATTGGGGTTTGTTTTGCAGCCATCTGAGTCAAGCAGAAGTAGGTCATTGAGTTCAGGACAAATTGCTCTATATAACAGAGCAATCTACTTTTTTATTGGGATGTTATTTTCCTAACTCCGTATCTCTGTCTGAACTGCATCATATTTTTCATATTCATATTGTCTCCTTATTTGAGGCCTGGTGAAAAAAAAAGGTGAGGATTTTAACATAATGTCTTAACAATAAAAAGCCCAGAATGAACAGCTTTTTTAAAAATAAAAAAATGTATTTATTTATCCTACAAAGATGCAAGAGTTTTTAAAGAATTTTCTTAAAATGATTGAGGAGCAACACTTAGTAGTGCCGATGTATTATTGAGAATATGCTCAGAAACATGTGCACACTGCTGCTTTGCTTTTCCAAATTCCCTGTACTCTCTGATGTAAGTGTTTGAGCTAAATTTAAAAGACAAATCTCTGTCACTGTCTGCATGCCTGCTTAGTTTGGCTCACTCAAGTGAGTATATGGGTGTGTGTGTCTGTGTACTTTGTGGCTGCCTGGTGAAGAGGATCATACTATTTTAGTTATTGGTTCTTTACTATTTATGGGCTTATGCACCCTCAGCACTGGCATATCAAGGACAGAGCTATTTTATTTCCTTTTGTGTGTGTGTGTGTGTTTCTGTCTGTGCCCACTTGTGCATGTGTGTGTGTGTGTGTGTGGGTGTGTGGTGTTATACACAAATCTACCTTTGCCCTTCTTGTGTGGTTCAACAGAATGGC
This sequence comes from Oryzias latipes, assembly GCF_053564925.1. Classification (NCBI taxonomy): domain Eukaryota; kingdom Metazoa; phylum Chordata; class Actinopteri; order Beloniformes; family Adrianichthyidae; genus Oryzias; species Oryzias latipes. Next base: position 7,602,072 of record NC_136250.1, on the reverse strand, counting down.
GGGATTTCATCAGACGGAGTGTCCCAGTCACAGAAAAACTTTTTTTGTTTTCATAGTTTTTTGCACCTTTTATTTTAGAAATGCACAATAATGGCCCACAATGTAGACAGACAGCTGCATAAAACTAAACTGTTGGCATTAAATGATTCAAATAGTTAAATTGTAATTAAACAACCGTGATCGATGCATCAGGGGGCTCCATTTGTATTTTATAATTGCAAAAAGTCTTTAAGATATACACTTTTAAAGACAGTATTGCTCACAGTGCTTGTAAGGCAGGATTGAGTAGGGTGTAAAAAAAAACTATTCTTCATAACCAGAAAATTAATTACCTTAGAAACACAAGAGATTTATTGATTTGCTCCAAAAATGAAATACTTTACATTATAATTAGTGTTGGTCCATTTGTTTAAAATGGCAGATATACTGATAACAAGAGGAAATCTGAAGATTTCTTAATTTAGAAATAAGGTAAACCATGTTGTTTCCTAAAAAATCTAAACAGAGGGATGGATGCTCCTTTTTCGGTGAGTGAAATACAAAAATTTGCACAATATTTTGTTACTTTTTGTTTTGCTGATTTTATAAGTTTCAACTTACAAACAGACATGTTCAGTGTGAGTTCTTCAGTAGTTCTTTTCGCCCCTTAAGTTTTTACCTGTACTTAAATTATATTTTTTAATAGTAAAGCTACTCGTACTTTACTTTTTTTTAAATGGTGAGACAGGGAAGAAAAAACGTTTCAACACTGGCAAATGAATGAACCAATCTAGTACAGAAATCTGATTCTCTGGAAATTAGACCAGCATGCCATTTATTTAGTTAAACAAATCATAAAACCTCTGCATATTTTGGGGGTTTTCAGTATTTGAAAACACCTTCATTGCTGTAATTCTGTAATAATCGGTTATAGGACTCTTTTGGCAGAGGTCCAAGCACGGCCTGCATGTTGTCTTTCCTCCATCAGACTTTTTAGAGGTTTCACGATGGCTCTAAGTTAAATAAGCTTAATGTATCCCATTATGGTGCAATAGGGGCAGGCCAAAGTCATCAAACTCTTTATTTTGATGGATGTGGACACACAGGCTCGCACTACCACTCATATTCACCCCAGCCCCCTCTTCCTACCTCTCTTACCACACACCTCTGCTGACTCCAAAGCACACAAACACACCTCCTGACCGGGCAGCGAGGAAGGAAGTCAATATTTGAAGAGTTCAGCTACCTGGCATCAATGTCAAGATCTGTCTCTTACAGCAGACAAACTATAGTGTTCTACAATACAGCCTGCAGCCTGTCAGTTTGGAGGTTACCTCATCCCTGTATTACTAATTCTGCTCTTTTTAGAATAAAAGATAGAAAACTTCGCTGTGGTGGGTTTTTTTTAAACACACACAGGTTTTGGGTAGCTAGACTGTAAAAATGTTGAAACTGATTTTAAAAAAAAAGCATTTCAACAAGGTTTTTGATTAGTTCTTAAAGTCTCACTCCAGTCATCTTTTGATCTTTTTAAAGAGTGTTCGTTGTGGTCTTTTAATTCTTAAATTATATCATTTTAAAAATTGCACTTAAAAAAGGCAAAATTGTTTATCTGATGAAAAAGTATTGTCTAACTTTGACATAATTCCTTAATTTTGTGTCACCAACATGCTTTGAATGAACGGTTTCAAGTAACACCAGCGTTATTCAGTTGATCCGCCTTTTTTGTCCTTTTCACCTGAGTTGTGGGTGGGACTGTTGGCGTAGAGTAAGCCCGCCCCCTTCCCATCATTCATCTGTTAACACGCTCTTCCGCTAGCTTACAGCCTCTCACACCCCCCAACCGTACTTACATAAGTGGTGTAACAAAACTGGCAAGTAATATCTGACCTGTACAGTTTGAAGCCAGATGTCAGCTCAGACGAGGAAAACTAAGACTCCTGTGCTAGTCGTCTGCAAGCGGATGCATCCAAATGGAGCTTGTGGCTTGCTGTACGAACTTTTATGTCACACTTACAAGCTCTTCCTAACAGCATTCTTTTGTCTGTTCCTGATTCACAACAATTAAAAAAGAAAAAAGTAATACTATAAATGGCAATTTTAAAGTAAGTGCTCTTTATGTATGTCCTCAATCATGAGGAAAATGCCACAAGAACATGTTAAAAAAACCATTTTCAACAGAGTGGGGCTTTAAGCTCATTTCAAACTCCCTGCTTTTTGGTCTAATGATCCAAAAATACCAGTGAGATATTCTAAAATTAAAAACCCTTGTGAACTCATCTCTTTTCTGAAAGAAAAGTCCCGGGTTTGGATGCAGACGGCAGACAGGTGAGAAATGAGAGAGAACAAATCAACCTAAAGAATAAACATGAGGTCAACCAACAGGAAATCCTACATCCTAAGAGCTCCCAAATAAAAGCCAAATGAGGAGTTAACAGGAAAGGAAGCTGGGCTGGCGGTAGGTCAACGGGTATCACAAACTAACAAGACTGACAATGATCTGTCAAAACACAAATAAAACCAGGCAGCTTGTATACTGAGGGAGGCAGTTACAGATAAACAACAGTTGGTTGCAATCAACTAACTGAAACCAGGTGAGAAACAAAGACACTAAAACTTCAAATAACTGGGATGACCAAAAAAAAAAATTGCAAGGATAAATCAGAGTACTGACACTCCAGAAACAAACTTAAAACCAATGTTCAACAAAAAACGACACAACCTTACACCTCTTCTGAAAAAAAAAAGTTTGTGCAGTGATAAAATGTTACAGCAACAACAGTTTGTTTCTCATGAGTTAAGCTCACAAGTCAAGGTTAAAAATGGGTTGTGTTTGTTTCTGTGTCTTTTCAGTTTTATCTTGTGTAAATAATTAAATAACTTCACTAATGTTTAATCACGTGGGTGTGTTTTTTTAAGAAAAACATTAAAGGAAATCAGAAAGAAAACGTTCAAATAAAAAAGGAAAAAAATCAGCTTTGTAGAAAACTTAATTGTCAGTTTGATGCGAAAAACATTGAAGAGCTATTGGCTTACCTGCAAAATCACATTTATTTATTTTTAATTTAAACTCTGGGTAAGATTCGAAAGGGAAAAATCGTGCCTTTAGTTTACTTTGACATCAACAACATCTTGTGACAAACATTGCACTCCACAGCTCGGCTGGGCTCCATCAACATTGCAAATAAATCAATCAATAAATCAATCAATCATTGCAAATAAAGGTAGCAAAAAACTAGGAAAAGAACAGTAATATGAAGAAGAAAATCACTAGAAGGTAGTAAAATTATCCAAGAAATGTTTGCTTAACCAGACATTTTATGTTTTCAAAATCTAGAAACAAGGAGTTTCACACAAGCAAAAGGGGAGGGGCAAAAGCTAACTAGGATTACTTAAATTTGAATGTTACACCATCCCAAAATAAGTATTTTTTTTATAGTACTAAGCCAATGGTTTGTATTTTTTGAGTTTTTAATAATAAAAATAATAATAATTGATACCTTATTTATCCCACAACGGGGAAATTCTTCTCCACATTTTGCCCCATCCTTTGGGGGGAGCGGTGAGCTGCAGACTTGCCACTCTCGGGGGGCAACAGCTGGTTGGGGAGAGCGGGGATCGATCCGCCAACCCTTCAGTTGTTGGACGACTTGCTCTACCGCCTTTTGATTACAGTGACAAAAATCTAGTGTACCAAGTGGACATGACTTATTTTAGAAAAATGTGAACAAAAGGAGAATATAATCTACAAGTTGGCCCATCTTAATCCTCAAAATAAAAATCTAAAATAAAACATGCATCTAAATTTGTGTTTCCAAATTACTGACTTTTATTGAACTTTAAAACAACATCTTTAAATTTAACCAAAATTACAGTACAACGTAAGTCTTAAATCAAGTTTTTCTATCGTCATGTTTATGGAGCAAAAGGATTTTGACATTTAAATAATAATTTCCTTATTTCTAGATCCTAGCTCTTAATGAGACAAAAAAAACTTCTTGTGCTTATTTTAAGACAAGCTATAAAGCAAAGATAAGTTAAAACAACTTAAAACCTGATAAAATATCTTGAATATCTAAAATCAAGGTTTTTAATCTTTGCAAGTATCAAATAGTTTGCAGTGTTGTTGATGTATAAAGAACTGGTCAACTCCAACCAAATGTCCTGGGCTTCCAGTAAGGAGCCCATTTAATAACACAAACATTTATAGCAGGGAGGGGAAATCTGAAGTGACAGTGTTTCCTGTGGTCTGCAATGTTTGAACATTTGTGTTTCATTTTAGACGCAGCTATTTACTCCCACTTTTGCATTTCATTTGTCAAATGTTTGGTGGGTAAATGTTGGTGACCCGCAACTTTTTTCTTCTTCTTCTCTCTGCTTTAACTTGTCTTTACTTTATGGTGCACAATAGTGTAATTCATTGCAAACATCAAACCATTTGTGGCACATTTGTTCCTGTGTTTTCTTCCTGTTCAAATCTGTGGGCAGACATGGCGACCTGGTGTGAAATCCATTTTAGGGGCTTCAGGCTGTGACCCTGCAAGAGCTCCACACAATTGTTAATTGGGGAAGACATGCATATTGTGACGTGTCGAGAGAGAAGGGAAGCAACAGAATTGATGGCTCGCCTTCAAGAGGTGGCATTTGATGTGGGGTGAAAAAAGCTCTGGATGTGCCATTTCTGCTATTTACATACAAGCTAATGACTGTCAGTTTACAAAAAGGGAATACACACAAACACACACACACTCACAGATTTAAGCGTCAAGTTAATGTCTCCTGAGGGCAAACAGGAAGTATGAGTCACCGATGGATTAGTGAAACTGAAACATTAAAGAACCCATCTGATCTCAGATTTTCTCAGACATATCTTTTAGGAAATTATTCTAGGAATTTCAACTTCAGTTTATTAACCCTGTAAAGCCCTCCACATCAAGGAATTGACAGAAAGTTCCAGTTTTTAGAAATGAAAATCCTCAAATGAAACCTATAATCCACATGCATGGACATCACAGTTGGGGTCATTTTTTTATTCCACAGTAGTTAATTCTGCTTAACTGAGGCCCAGTGGCTATGTGTGTAAAGGGTTAGCTCAAATATTAACTTGGGTCTTGCGAGTTTAAGGTGCAGAAGTATGGACATGAGTGTTAAAGGGAGGAAAATAAATCACCTACCAACTGTGTCTTTATTATGGTGTTACTTTATTATAAAGAATTATTGATCAACAAATATTGTAATTTTTAATACACGAAGTAGTAGTTTAAAAATAGGAGTTATTCTATCAAAGAAATTTTGAGAATAAAGAAAAACTTTCCCGCTAAAAGCGTTTTTTAAGATTTCGCAGGAGCAGGTTTAAATGTGCAGAAAAAAGCCCTTCTACTGCCCCTAGTGGAACGAGGATGGACTAAAGGGAACATGCACCAAGCTATATACATTGGATTTTTAAGGAAAGTTTGAATCACGCTAATGAAATCTCAGATATGCTTGTATCAAATTATATAGGGTTAAAATTTGATCACTCTTTTAACAAAATATCAGAAATAATGAAGACTTTGATAGGTTTCCTGGGTAGGATAGAAGGGGGAGAAAAAAGTTTTATTCTAGAAGCAGATGGAGCTGTCTATTATAATCCCAAACTCACAGCAGAAGCTAGCAGATGTGGCAGGAGGAACTGGAGGAGGACTCCAGAGAGAGGAGAGGGCCTTCCCCTCCGCACATGTATGCCTGGATGATCACACTGCCGAGAAATCCACAATTCCACAAGCACTCTGTGTGGCTGCTCCTTAAAGCCGCGCAGCTGTGGACAGAAATCTGCACGTCCGTGTCTTTGCGCTTCCCCGCACATGTGTCTGCAAGAGACAAAAAGGAGAAATGGGAGTTTGCTGCACATTTGGTAGGAATTCTTTCACGAAGCCGCTTTTCTTAATCACTGAAAACAGCACAGACAGAACAAAAATAGTTATTAGCAGCTCAGGTGAACATCCTGTTGGTTTACAAAGACGCTTCCTCACAGGTTGTTCAGTCACTCTGGGGATCAAAGCACAACAATAATGAAACATCACGATTACACTAAAATTATGTCAATGCCATGTGACCGTAACCTATAATCAGGCCTGACAAACAAACATTACATTTCCTCCGTGATGGCTCTAAACAACAACCTCAATATGGAAGTGTAGGAGTTGCCATGGCGATTTGTGCAAATGGGTAATGGGGCAACTGTTAACCTTTGACTGTGTAAAAGCCCCAAGCTGGGGACAGGGGGTGGAGGGTTGAGGAGAAACACACACACAGACAGACACGCACACACACAAGGATGTCAGAAAGAAAGGAAATTCACACTCATTTCCTCCGTGTGGTTTCGGTACAAATCAACAACATCCTGTCCTTTTGTGAATCCTGCCTGCCCTCATGCTGGTTTGCGTTTCAGAGTGGGCGTAACAACCCCCCCTTCCCCTACTCCTTCTTTTCTTCCTCTTCCCCCCCATCCACTCCTCCTCCACCTCTTTCTCAGCCCCGTATTTTTTTTAAGCACTACCATAGAGGCTGCAGTCATACATGGCATTGTTGCAGAGGAAGGAAGGGCACGTCCTTGCTTGCAATAAATGGCTTTAGATAGAACAGAAACACGAGGGGAGCGGCTATTATTTGGCCTAATCCAGCTGAGCCATGTGACCTCTGGCATCCTGACATCCTCTTTGAGAATACAGGGATTAACGAATAATAACCAGTACATGTCTGCTAGTCTGGATTTCTTAAACCTAAGCATTAAAATCTTGGATTTCCTGAGATGTTTTGTTTTCTAAAGTACCTCATATTGCCCTTTTGTTTGTCAGAAGAAAAATAATAAAATCCAGATTACTGTTAGTCCTGCAGCCCTGAAACAGTGTTGGAATAAAATGGGCCAATGCTTTATGTAAATCAGACCTGACATTGCCCTTGTGACCAACCCCCCACCTTCACCACCGTCTCCTCTTCCTCTCCGACCCCCTCACGCACGCACACACGCCTCATTCGCCATTTCTTCCCATTCATAAAAAATCTAGGCATCGCGCATGCGCGTTGCCAGTCGGAGTCCTCCCCATTCATAAAAATGCATTTCAGCCATCCCGAGTCGCAATTCCCTCCCATTCAGAAAAAAAGGCATCTGCGCAGTTCCGTCCCCTTCCTTTCTTCTACCCTCCCATTCATAAAACTCACTTCCCTCCCCCTCGGTGGTTGCAACATCATACCCACAGCCCTCAACCGCAGTCGCCTTTATACACGAGCGAGTGCTGAAGACCCACTCGCCTGCTATTCACCTCCTTCATATTATACCCTGAATATCTGGACTGTCTTTTCTCCTCGTGCGTGGAGCCTACCCACTCCACTGGACTATACCAACACGCAAACGTCGTGTGCAACGGAGAGATGAGAATAGCCTCCTGAAACCACGGTGAGTGATGTCTAAATATGTTCGCTCTGTTTCTTTTCTTTCTTTTTTTTTTTTTTTTTAGGTGTATGTGTTTTCACGACAAATGTTCAGAAATCGATGCAAGGTCTCCGAACTGCTCGTTTTTTGACAAACCGGATCGTAGACACGAAGACCGCGCTCCTGCGCAGACAGCACGATCTCTCCGTGGCGGGTTAGCGTTTAAAAGTCAATCTTTAACCAAAGATTTCGGAACCCAAGTGAGTTTAGGGCACCGAGGAGGGGATCGACGTCACAGTACGCGTTCCTCTGTCCTCGGAAGCAGCAGATGCGCACTTCGCCATCTATTGCGTAGCGATTTGTGACGTCTGTTAACGAACACGCACAAAATGCGCAGCGTTTTCCTCTCCAAACCTGTAAAAATCTCACTCCGAAGACCCTCTGCTGCAAGTCTGAAGTGGCTCTGCTGCGTGCACGTTTTTCAAAACACTTTTGCATTCCTCTTCTTATACATTTGAAATTATTTTTTTAATGATTATCTTTTGTTTAGTGCGTTTTTCTAAAATAAATAAGCGGTTTTGAGCTTCAAAACTACGCAACAAACTATCATGTGAAAAAAAAACGACCCCACAGCTGTCTTGTCTGTTGGCACACACTGTTCTTTCTCCTTGATCAAACTCCCACTTTTATCAGTTTGTATTTAATACGGATAAAGTATAACATACATGCTTCTTGTGCCTATATAAACAGGCTATTTGAGTAAGTCCAGCGGCCGCCTCCGGTTTTTATGACTCAGTCCATTCACATTTTCAAGGGAGGGACGCACACACACGCACATGTACACACGCACTTGCACGCACGCACTTGCGCACGCGTAGTTCCGGCTTGGAGCTCATAAAGGTCTGGGTTTGACAATCGGCACCAGCAATGCCCAACAAGCTTTTTTGCAGCGTCAGATGCAAACCGCTTTTCCAGTTTTCCATTCCGGTAAAGTTTCCAGTAAACATTGTGTTTTTGTATGCTGAATCTGCTGGTTTTGTGGGTATTTTATTTAAATGTATATTGTTGTGTAGAACTAAGTAGGTTATTGGGTTTGACTGTAAAGTAGGTCTACCAGTGACCATGGACCATTGATTAAATGCTTGGAACGGATTTCATTGAGTCCCTGCGTAACTGGAGCGCACTGATTCCTGCGTGCAGCAGCAGGAAGAGCAGCAATAACAGCTTTCACTCTAAAAAAAATAAATAAATAAAAAACAGGCAGTTCATACAAATCTGTCCCATTCACAAACTCCAGCTCTCTCAGTCATGAATGCATATTTAAAGGTTGTTTATCCGAAAAGCAAACAAATTATGAAATCCCTCATAATACCTGTACTGTGAAGATTGTAATCCAGTTATTATTCAGAGATAATAGTCTTAAAGTTTTCTTATTCTGTTAAAATGGGTAGCTACTTTCCACTGCCGATTGTGTCCTTTTTTCCCTTTCCTGGCAACCCTCTATTCTCTTTGCTCTGACTTGTTTTGCATCTTTGAGTCTTTTGCATGCAAGCACTGCTCTGTGCTGCTCCCTACTCTTTGCAAGGGAAGCAACCGGAGCCCAGCCTCTATTATTCTAATGTTAGAATGAATAGTTTGAAAGAAGAAGGCTTAGACTGAATATCCTGTCGGTGCCCGGTTTTATAATCACCTCGGGTTAAAAGCACTATGTCAAGATAATTCCTAAGATTTTATACTGGCATGAATTGCAATCAAGTTGAAGTGAATATTTTTATTTTTTTGTATGGAACATTGTAAGGCGTCAGTCAATGGGCCCAGCAATAATGCCTTTCTTTTGTATTTTATTTTTCTTTGCAGTGTTGCTAAATGCTGCTTTAAAGTGAAGACGTGCGTGGCACTAGCCGACCCATGGAGTCCAGGGTTCCCCACCACATCCCCGGAGTGTCCTCCTCCCTCATATCTCAGCCTTTACTGGACAGTCGAGTGCCCTACGGACGTCTTCAACATCCTTCCCCCATATACTCCATTGATCAGATAAAGTCATCCCACGTGGAAAACGACTATATCGACAGCCCTGCTGTTGTCTCCCAGCAGCCACTGAGCCAGAAGTCAGCCAACCGTAGAATTACCTGGCTTGGCCAGAATCAAGAGGCCTTCCTTGGGGCAAACCACAACCACCATCATAATCATCAACATCAGCCCCACCAGCAGGGCAGGTGTGAGCCTCACCCTCACCAGGATACCACCACCCATCCTTGGATTTCCTTTAGTGGGAGGCCCAGCTCCATCAGCAGCAGCAGCAGTACTTCGTCTGATCAGAGGCTGTTGGACCATGCAGCACCCACGCCTACAGTGGACCACCAAACAAACTTGCACCCTAACCACGGCCCTCTCCACGCAATCAGTACCCAGACGCCAGGCTGCTTCAGTTCTTCTAAAGTCCTCACTTCCTCGTCCTCTGCTTCCTCTTGCTCATCTTCCTCTAAATCTCTGGACCTCAAATCTACAAAGATCCCTGCAGGAGGTGTGAGCTCCACTGGGAGCCATCAAGGGTTGGTGCTGATCCCTTCTTCCCCAACTGAGAAGAAGCATCTGCTTCTCTGTGAGCATTGTGGGAAGTGTCGATGCACGGAGTGTACACTCCCCCGAACCTTACCCTCTTGCTGGGTCTGCAACCAGGAATGCTTGTGCTCCGCTCAGAGCCTGGTGGACACAGCCACCTGCATGTGCCTGGTCAAAGGGATCTTCTACCACTGCACCGAGGATGAGGATGATGAGGGTTCCTGTGCAGACAAACCCTGTTCGTGCTCCCAGGCCAACTGCTGTGCTCGCTGGTCCTTTATGGCCGCCCTTTCGATTGTCCTGCCTTGTCTCCTCTGCTATCTACCAGCTACAGGTCTGGCTAAACTGGGACAAAAGTGTTATGACAATGTTAGCAGGCCTGGCTGTCGCTGCAAGAACTCACAGGGCATCAATGTTCCTGTGTGCAAAAGTGGAGGCATGGAAGCGAAAGGTGGGACAGAGAAGCCGCAGCAGGGGTCATGATAGTGGACAAGACTGTCAAGAGGTGGCCTTGCTCTTAAATGGACCATACAGTACTCACTTAATCTCTATGGACAGGACAATCCAACACAGACCTATGAAAACTACCCCATTAATCTGCTGGAAGATGAATTATATTAAAGAAAGGTACTTACATGGCTTTTTTGACCTGTTTGGCAGTGTGGATGATCAAACTGGGCCGTCAGAGAGTTGGCCAGTAAGAATAGCAAACAGGCCCTCTGAGATGTTCATCGAGTTTTTGTAAGTGTGACACAAGAAGAGGAGACGTGACTGTGGGACTGGTGTTTGTACTGTGCAAGAATGGAGGCACAAGATCGTTGTACTTTTCTGCTGCTCAATATTTCTCAGCTAATTTTGTAATTCAAAGCTAACCTGTAACAGATTCTCACATTACTTAAGAATTAGTGATAGAGATAAACAAATAAATTTGCCCCCACCCACCGCTAAAAGCACAGCCCAACGTCAAACAGTAAAACAAACGATCATCTGTGGAAAAACGAGGCTTTGGAGTTAGCCTTTGCAGGAAACTACTTCTTCAAGCATTACTGACTTTACCATCTTTTAGTGTTGCCATTTCTCTCCTTTAAATACATGAACTTGCTAGCATTCTATCTCTAGTTTTTTATCTTCATGTTGGAGTTGTAAAAACAAACCTTTTTAGACCTTAAAATGATAGTAATTTCCCATAATTCCCACTCCGTATTGTGCAGTTGCGCTGCACGTGAGGCATAACACTTTAATGTGTATTTTCTCTTTTTTGGGTGGTGAAGCTTAGATATTCTGAAATAATTGAATGCCGTTCACAGATCATCTCAGATGTAATGCATGTCACAATCTGCATGCTCTAGTCTAATGGTTATTCAACGTGCTATAGGAGTGGATTTGTAGTAGAGAAATGTGTAGAAAAGAGGGGGGAAAAAAGTACACCCAAACTTCTCAGGGACTGTCTTGGTTACCTCCAGAACTTGGCCTACTGCATGTTTGATTTCTGAACTGCCTAGGAGCCTTGTCTGTTTCCTCTTTGCTTCAAAAGGCAAAGAAACATTTAGGGGCCAAAAAGGCATTTGTGAATATTTGAAAAGTTTCTAGAGGATGTTAAGAGAATAACGACAACGAGGGAGAGGAGAAGTTTTGGAAAGTTCTTGTGTTTGTATCCAGTCAGCCTTTGTTGAAATCTAACCTGCTACTTGCACAATCTTCTTAGGACCCCTTAAAGGATGTACTAAAGCACAGTGTTGACCACCTAAGCTGTTTGGCCATAACACCGGCCCACACTACAGTTAGCCGCACATCCCTGCTTCTCCACACATCAGTGTCTTCATAAAATTCTAATATGCTGCATAGCTGTGTAAGTCAGATCTTTTATTCTTCAAAGTCTATTTTTGTGGCTTGCATGATGTTCTCAAAACTTTGCCAAAGGAAGCTCAAACACAGTAGCATGCTTCTGGAGCCTGGGTGATCACAGTTGTCGCGCACTCCTGCCAAATGGAGTTGACGGCAGTTGGTCGTTAAAGGGGAGCAGCCCTTTGACACAGATGGCCATTTCTCTCTGGTATGAAGGCATACCGTTTTTGTTGCTCCATAACACACAACTCTCTGTTAAGTCAGACCCTTAACTTCCTCTTAAGGGATGGGGTGGGGGGTGGGGGGTTGCTTAACTTTGCTCATACTTGGGTTTGTCTTGTTGCACAAAACTGGTATCACGCAGGAAAAGAGCAAGAAAAAAGAAAACAAGGTCCTTAGCGTTGAATGTATAAGGCAATATTTCAAATCCTAGCAATTCAGTTTGAGAGAATGGTGCCAAAACTGAGAACGAATGTGTTACGGGGCAAAAGGCCTGTCAGGTGACGGTGGGCAGAAAAACAAAATCCCAAATGTTCTGACATTTAGTAATAGAGCTATGCAGGTGAAATGTTCTTGGTGTAAATAGTTTCACAACATTTGTGTTCTTTAGAAGAGACTTTTAAATGTCCTTGAAAGATTGCATGGTACATTATAACTACAACTCAGTACAAAGTATATAGAGAGTATATTAGATATATATTTTGAGGGTAAGAAACAGGTTTTTTTTTAGGTTGCAAGGAAGCCTAAAGCAGGGGGGAGGAAGGACTGGGGACAAAAAGTTTTTTTTCTATCACTCGATTATTCAATGTGTGCAGGCAATAAAGGAAATGAGTGGAAAGAATCAGATATTTAAGCTATCCGTGGCTCATTAGCAGTCAAGAGTTTAAGCTAAGTCCTTTCTGGGTCTTGCAGACTGTGTGGACTCATTGAATCAAACACCATTTACCCCAATTAGTCCACTTCCTGCTGGTACTTTTCAGTGTCACAGCTCTTTCTCACTTGCATTTTTGTCCTTTTTTTTTTTTTTTTTTTGCTCGCCGTTCTCCCTGAGAAACAGTCCTGCAAACACCCCCAGCCTGCCATGATTGACACACGCAGCTGCGGTGCATAAACTTGTCATACCACAGAGACACAGAAGAGACAGACATGCCTGAATCTTCTTTCTCCTCCTTTGTTTTTTTTATTTTTATTTTTTTACAGACACCTCCTCTCTGTTGCCTCTGTTTTTCTCCTGATTTGTGCTTGGTAGCCCCCCTTAACACCAATGGAGCTTCCTTTTAACATTAATGGCCTTTCTTTTCACTGCAAAAACAATGCTTTTTCACTTTAACTTTACACTGTCACATGTGCTCGCTAGGCTGCTCTGAATGTGGAAAAGTCATCAACAACTCAAGAAAATTCTTTATTTTCTTTTGCTGCAATGCGGTGGCTTTTACACACCAAACCCCACAGAGTTTTTAACGTTATTTTCAGCCCCAATGAGGGGAAAAGTGATTTGTTACTCCATTCCTTCAGACCCTTGCTTTGTCATTGTTGGAGATTCAGAAACAAGATCTGTGCTTTTTTGTTTTTGTTTGAATATAACAAAATAAGAAAGAAAAAAAATCTCATATAAAATTCCCTTTATAGATATATTTATTTTGAAGTTCTATTTTATATAGTATTTATTTAGATGCCAACTTTTTGTTTGTGAAGAAAGCTTATGTCGAAATGGAATGTACATTGACAATGGAAATATATATTGTTAAATACACTGGGCTGCTGTGTCGTTACTGATGTGTGATTGAAAACTGTCTACACGTTGATCACTTCTATAAAAACAATTGCATACAACAACAAACATTCAATCTTAAGATTTTTATTTATGAAAATCTTTTTCAACAGTAAAAATAATGTGAAGAAACTGGTAAGTGGAGCACATCTTTAGGACTTTTTGGTGTTTAGCTGACATGAAGGAGGTTTTAGTCGGTTGGTTTAGTTTCCGGTGAAGACACAACTTCTTTAGTTTCCTCACAAAACCCAAAAACATATAAATGTGTGCTCCTTTTCAAAGTTAAACTATTTAATCTCACTCACTTACATGTTTCATAATTTGTTTTAACCTCTCGACGCCTACATTTATTTCCACTATGAAAAAAAGAAAATTCTGTTTGGTTTTGCTTTCAAGTCGATGCAAGACTAAGACAATTTAAGAACAGAAGTGATTTGATGAATATTTGCATTGATAGGCATTAAAACAAAATGGTCTTTTTTTCTGTTTTTCCTCCCTAAGTCTATTTTTTTTCTTTTAATTACTATACTGGTCTTAAAAGCTGCAGTAAATTGTGTTACTATTTAAAAATGAAGATTACTCAGGAAACTAGATAAATTACAGACTTATCACAACTTGAACTCTACGGCTGCTGAGTTTTTCCTGTTTGACTCGAAGGCTAAACAGTCTTCCTCCTAGGGGTGGTCTGGTAGAATCTTCATGTGTAAAATTCCTCTCTTTCCAAAGCACCACCTTATGAAGTCAGACTGCACACAAAATCTCCCTGAAACACACACGCACTGTCAGCACCTCCCACCCCCCAGCGCACCTGTGCTGTTGTTACCTGAAGGTGTTATTCCTCCTCTTGTGCACCCCCTTCCCTCAACTCTCACTCCTTTTGGTTGTGCTCCTTGGATGTTTATCCGAGCGCACCTGGAAGATGAGGGGAGAAGAAGAGAGGAGAGAAAAGGCGAGAAGAGGAGAAGCTCGCCCGCTCCTGCAGCACCACATAAAAAAGCGTGTTTCCGCTGCAGAAGCCCTAAAGGCGCTGCTGTGTCTGCTCCAACAGGTGAGATCAGAGACCAACCTGCATGTTTACCTGCCGGTCTGTCAGCACCCACCTGGGATGGCTCACACACACACACACACACACAACGGCACACTCATAAACACTCACTCACAAAAACACCTGCATTTGACTTCCTCCACACCTACATTGTCATCTCCACCCCACAGAACCCCATACATATCATCAACACAGGAAGCCTTAGTGCAGGCAGGTGAAAAAGAAACCATCTATTACCATCTGCTGTAAAAAGGCGGACAGGATTCACAGAGAAACTGCTGCTCAGTCAAAAAAGGTTGAGGAAAAATCTGAGCTGATGCACCCAAACCATGACCACAGAATGCAGCACATGCAGAGAATAGAAGGACACGGTTCCAAATGCTACTCTTTTTGCAAATATATTGATGCTAAAAGCTACAATCCTTTTGTTGTCAAAGTGACTTCTTACACAAGTAGAAAATCACAACTCCAAGCCAGCAATGCATTGGCTTTAATCTTCAGCTCTGAATCAGGAGGTCGGAGCTGGAAGGAGCCTCACAGGGAACCGTAGCAGTGCTATAAAACCGCAGGACAAAGAAGCCTACCAGTGACATGATCAGGCCCGGCCCAACCCACATTTGGCTTCTTATCTGCTGCATTTCACAACCGGCAGAACTTGTACTGCAAAGTAACTTTATCAGCACACATCAATGTAACCTGAGATATCACTTAAAGGTATAAACCACAGCGTTGGCAAACTGAACATGTCCTTAAAGGGGACGTCATTTGAGTAATGCTCACAGGAACGTTTGTTGAATTAGTCTAATAATTCGGATGCGTTTGACTCCCTCAAGTCCATTCGTATCTACTGCTGCAGCGTTCTGTTTATATGGCATATTGCAAAAGCCATTTTCACATCTGGAATAGCACTCAAGTAAGCCCCCTGACAACCTCCAGGTACACTCACTAGGTTTTCTCCTTTTCTTTTTACCCAGTTGTGCTCTTCTGTTATATACTGTAACTGTACAAAGCTAGAAATGTGCCTGATTCTTACTTACTATATCCATTGCATTTAGAACTAAAATAGAATGCTGAAAAGAAAATGAAGAAAAGCATTTACAGTGCATATAATAAGAGTTTTTGCAGACTTGCACAGCTTTATCCTATATTTGTGCTGTTTTGCACATTTTGTTTTTCTTTACATGTTGATGCCTAGTCCTCAGAGCTGCTTTAACAATTCAATTTCCTCATGGTGGGATCTGTAAAGGCTTATATTATCTTATCTTTTACAAGAATTTGATCCAAAACTCTTTTATTTTAACACATAAAATGGACAAACAAAAGATTTATTTTTCTAGTGGCTCACCTCTCTGTGCTTTGATTGGTCTTAGGAAAAAAGTTTTCAGTTTATTTTATCAAAATGGAGAATAGCAATTTAAGTTACTGTATTGGGTAAGGGAAAGGCCTGGTATTTTAAGATATTTTTCAAACAAAAACAACTTCAGTTAGTCAGAAAAATTACACTATTGAATTTTGGAAACAGTTCAATCAAAGTTTGAGATTGAATACTCTAACAAAATTTACAAAACATAAAAAGAAGGAAAATATCTTAAAAATCTCCTGCTAAACTGCTAAATATTAACTATTATTTTAAGGGTTTTATTATAAGAACTGAGTAGAGAAAAATGCATGACTTGAATTTTGCACAATTTAGTTTTCTCAACGTCATTTCTCTCTACAAATTCTGAATTGCAAATCGATTATACACACAAAACAAAAAAAATAAGTTAATGGCAGACATGTCTGAAGAAAATTAAACTTAAAATGTCCTTTCTGAGGTGTGAAGTAGAAGCTACTATGGCAAGCCACAAGCTCAGTGCTCCTCAGCTTTGTGAAGCATCCCCTTGCAGACAAATCAATTCATGTACGACTCTGTTTTCCTCGTGTGAGCTGGTATCTGAATCAAAACTGTGTGGCTGGAGAGCTCAGATATTGCTCGCCATTTTAGTTGCAGGCTGGGGGTCTAGCGCATGTAACCAGATGGAGGATGAGAAGGGGGCGGGCCAATGCCACAGCAAAAGTTCCGCCCAAAACTCAGAGGTAAATTTTTGATGAACTACTGCTCTGCAGAAATTATGTCCTAGAAAGCAACTATTTTTTAAAAGTTTGGCTAAAAATTAATTAAAATAATTATTAAAATAATGATCAAAAGACCTCTGGGAATGGTGTTAAAATAGATCAATTTATGACTGGAGCAAATTGAAACCATCAGATTTGGACTTGAGCAACAACAATCAGGTGATTGGGATTTAATTATGTGTTAATTGTCATTTGAGTCTAAATTGGGCAAATTTTACAGGCTCTGAGGCTTTTATGGGTCGTTAAAAAACAAAACCCAGATTTGAAAGATGGCTTTTACCACCTAACCTTTTCACTTTTACGGACACTCAGCATTTACCCAGACCCTAAGTAGAGGAGAGCTTGTAATGCTACCACATGGAAACAAGCCTGCAAAGATGTGCGCTCATACAGGGCAGAAATAGCAAGTGCATTGCTGTCTGAAATGGATACCCTGACATTCAAACTGTAAAATGATGTCCCCCCTCCTTATCAAACAAACACACTGTACAAGTACTCATGTGTCCTTCCTGCTCCTTCTCCTGTTTCTTTAGCTTTTTTTTCCATCTGTGAGGAATTTCAAAAGTACATCTGAGTCTGACAAGACAGCTTCAGCTGCAGGAAAGCACATTTCAACACTTGAAAAGTGGCAGGAATGGCAAAGACAAAAGAGAAAGCAGTTGACAAGACAATTGGAGGGTGAAAAACAGGAAGCAAAGGAGATGTGGTTGTTTAGAATTCTGACAAGCATGTCTGTCGTGATGTGGTTCATTCCTAAAATGGTCAGAAAGAGCCCTCAAAGTTAGGGCCACAGCTTCCAACCACTTCTTTTTTTTCATTTTGATAGTGTCAGCTTTTCAGCTATTGAAAAAGGTCCAAATTTCATTTCCATTCTGTCAACATCCAAAGCGTGAATCAAAATATTTCCGAAGGTCACGGTTTAAATGCTCTTTTGAGTCCAAGAATGCAAAAGAAAAAGGAGGAGAAAAGAGAGATTAGCCATGATTTTCTGAACCACACTTGCCTGCCTTCCTGCAAGTCAACCAGACAGTCAGCTTGTCCACCATGAAACCATTCAACCAGCCAGCAAACAAGCCAACCGGTCCATTTCATTCAGTGGGGCCACTGGCATGGGACCAAGTAATGCCACTAAACAAAGAGCTACTGTCTTGCATCACTTCCCCTCAGAGAGGCCAACCGGGCCGCAGCCTCTTATCACCAGGCACTGCCAGTCTGAAGCACACTGAGGTCTCCGCCACACCAGCCTCTATACAGCTTTGTGTTACAGCCTTCTCCCATTATACCACCATGATACTAACCCAGCACCCATGGGAGGGCTTCATTTCACCTTTCAAGAGAGTAAACGGAAAGGCAAAAAATCCATTGAACAAAACTTTGAAAGGAATTCTTATGGAAGAATATTTTCTGTGTTTTTTTATGTTTGTGAGGCTTAAAATAAACTTTATTTGGAAAAACAATAGAAAGACAACATCTTCTATTACTGTTTTATCAAACTGGCCTTTTGAACGCTACACTTTAAAGTCCAAAACAACATATTCCATTAAAATCCAATTCTTACTATCTGTGATCCTAAAAGCTTCTTTTTGCAGCAGTTAAGGAGTGAAAGATTGGAACCCTAATGGGCAGCTTTGCTCCTCTGTCTTGATAAGTATTCTGCCGGTGTAGTTTGATACTTCCTTCCATTCCACAACCTCTCTGTGTTTGCATTTGTGTGTGTGTGTGTGTGTCTGTCATGGGTGCGTGTCTGTTTTCAACAGGCCCTGTGGCTGCCTAAGGGGGTTGAACATGCGTAAAGGAACTGTTGCATTCCTTTCAGATCTTCCTCTCAAAAGGAAAACACAAACACACACTCACACATTCAAATCTACCCAAAACGAGCAAACAAGGACACACAACACACTCCTTCTCTTCCCTTTTTTCAGCCTCCATTCCCTCTTTTTCTGAATAACAGCGGAGCTAGAGGGTCCCCCGGGGCGTCGGAGGGGCCAGAACTGGGCCGACCAAACTTGGCTTCCGACCCCGGAGCAGCGGCACGCCCACTTGGCGACGGCCTACAGTGCATTCCTGGTGAGAGCATTGTCAAAGGCAAGCACTTCCTCTGGAGGACCGCCAGAATCACATTAACATTTTATACATTTATCTGTTGGCTTTAATAAACCAGCACCCAACAAAGACAGAAAAAAGAAAACAGCCATACATGCTCAAAACAGGATGCATGTGACACGCACATGCTCACAGAACAGTGTTGCAAAACGTTGTTTTGATTCCCGTCTGTGCTTGGATTTCCCTGCTCCTCCTTGAGGGGCAAATATTCCCATCTATGTTCCTTCTTTTTAAAATGTGATCTCTGTTATACAAATACTTCCTCTTTGTGGTGTTTGCTTCAAATAACAGCCGACCTCCACCCGTTATGGGATATCATCAGTGTCCCGTCCTCCTTAACTTTGTTAATTCTTTCTATGCTGATGGGAAAACTTCAATTACTTTTAGAAAAATGTATGCAGATGATGGTTTTTATTACAGGTCTCCTAAACTATTCTCACAACAATGAATGTTTTCCGGTGTAATTAATTCCTGACTAACAATCTGGGATGTATTTCCTTTGAGTTTGCATAACAGTTTTGAGTCACTTTTAGCACAAAATGTGAAGATGAGTGGACATCCATTAGGGAAGCTGTAATCTGTGATGTCACACTAACTTCCAAATCAGTGATTTTCCTCCATTAAAACTAAAGCATAACTCACATTTTTGTTTGTCTTCGTTGTATCGAGACACCCAAGGAAGCTGACACACAAACACAAACAATGATCTCAACTTCCATGTTTTCCCAGAAACCAAATCAGCGGAACTACTCTAATGGGAGTGCATGGTTGACTGTGTGGGGACACACATGTGGGCATATTGCTCATTGCTGAGCCATTTATGATTGTACACAATCATATGTGGGAACGGTTTGGCGGTCCACAATGAGGCTTTGTTGTTGTACGCAGGCAAAGAGGACACACGAGGACAAATCAATATCCAATTTGGGTCTTGGATTTCAGCTTCCTGTGTGAGCTGATTTAGGTCAACAGGAAGTCTTAAAATCGCTCAGAAGGCACAAAATAGTTTTATTTTTAGGTTTTTGGGCAACGTTACAACTTTAACACGTGTCAGAGACGTCCGTTTTTGTGTCATCTGAGAAAGATTCAATCCTTTTAGTTCTGTAAGTGTTAGATTTACACACAGTTCACTTTCAGCGAAAGTTGACTCAACAATTGGATTTAACAAATAACATTTTGTGTGAGCATGTATGTGTGCAATCTTATTGTAAGAAAATGACAATGTATGATGACATGGAAAAAAAATATACATGTATTTGCCACAACTCTTGTTGTGTGTGGATATTTAAAAGTAAATAGCACAAAGTCAAATACTTTAAGTACTCCACTACTTTTGTAAACGTCTGATACAGTGGACCCTCTTGAAAACGAGATTTTGCATCCCTAGGGACTTATCCTCATGTTTAAATAAAGAAATTCATTTTTTAATGATGACATCACTTTTGTTTGCTGTTTTACTGTGCTTAACAGTTACAGGTGTTTGGGTTCATAAATTAATTATGGCGGCCATCGGTGAGTACTGGTAGCAATATCTTTTAGCTCAAGCCTGCAACTGCAGATCGTGGTACAAACATGTCCCTCCTCTTCTTTTACAGCTATTTGCTAACATTGGTTTAGTCTGAATTGCCTCTAATCCTTCCTGTTAACATGAATCTGTTTAAAGTATATCATGAACAACAAAGTGCATCGTTATGGTAACCTTCCGGAAACAAATAGCTATTCAGTGCATTTCAATAGCACCCCTATCGGCAAAAAAGGTCAAATCATCATATAAGTGGGAAGTTTGTGTGTGTCTGTGAGTGTTTCTGCTTGCTGTGTTAGTGCATGCGCAGGACCTCGGGGTGTGGTGTCTTGGCATGTCTCACCGCAGTTCAATGTTTCCTCCGAGCTCAGTTGGCACTCTTGTGTTCCTGTTGGCTGACCTTTTAGCTTCCTGTGAGGTTCCTGTCGTGCACGCTCTGACGAAGGTCACAGGTTTGTTTGCTGAATTCCTGTTCAAAACAGTTTGATCCAAACTTATTATCCCAGAATTAGACCGCATTGTTGGACAGTTAGCCCACACAAGAAGAGTACTTTTTGATCCTAATAGTTGACTGCAAATCTGAATATGTCTACATATGGATTGAACTCCTAACAGTTATCCAAATATTTGACAAAAGAAGGGAAGTCCAAGTGCATATTTTTATTTTCTGTTCTGATGAGTCCTCAAGTATTGGACTATTGCAGAGGTTTAAATATTTTTAAGACTGTCAAAAAAAAATAAAACCTGTGATTGAACATAGATAGAATCAACAACAATTTGATGAATACAATTATAGATTTAGTTTAAGTGAAGATATTCTGACAAAAAGTAAAATGAGCAGAAATAAAACCCTTCAGTTGGGTTTTATACATGGATGAGGAGCTTTTGAAACAAACGTTTGAAATTTCTAGTGTTGTTTCTCTTTCGGCTCCTCCCATCTGGGGTCGCCACAGCGAACAAGTCGCATGGTAAATTTGGCAATGTTTTACGCCGGATGCCCTTCCTGACGCAACCTTCTCAAAGCAACCGGGCTTGGGACCGGCACAGAAGTAGAGGAGGGAAGTTTGAAATTTCTAGTAATGAAAGAAAAGTGTTGAAAATAGATACATTCATGGCTGTTCAGTCTGTAAAACAATTTGTTTTAAAATATATTAATGTGAAATCAACAGAAATAAAGAGGTCAATTAAAAAATTAAGAAAAATGTTTTAAAAATTTGAAAATATTTTCAGATTTTTTTTTTACATTTACATGGCAGCTTTATAATTTTCATTCATTTTGGGTTTTTTTTAAACAGGTTTACTATTTTTGACAAGACCTAAATTTATAAGTAGCTAAGACTGAAAATCCTATAACTAAAATAACTGGTTTCAAAGTATAAATAAAATAAAATTAAATTAAATAAATAACCCAAACTGACCCAGATCTCTAAGAAATTATAAAGTGAGGGACTGATAACAACAATGCAATGGTTAACAGAGCACAGATGAACACAAAAAACAACCAGGACAACTTTATTTATAAAGCCCCTAGATACAACAGTAATCAAAGGAGACCCTGTAAATTAAAAACTAAACATAAGAAAAGCCGATAAAAATAGATTGATCAAAACATTAGTGAGGTATTAACATGTCAAAGTAATTAAACAGACAGAAAAAGGTAGCAGAGTATTATTATAAGTCAAATGTCTGGCTGGAAAATGGGCTTCATGGCGGTTTTCAAAGTAAAAAGGAAGAAAAGCTAAAAGTAAACTGAAAGGGTCAGAACTCTTCAAAATAAAACAGGAAGTTAACTAACTGAGCTTTGATAAAATATAACAAGACTTTGTGGAAGAAAACAGAACATGATAGCAAGATTAGACATTGTTTTAAATTAAATCTCAGCTGTCACTCAAAGCATGCCTAATCACAGAACCATCTAAAACACACAAAAAAGTGAAGGAGTCAAACCCTGAAATGTCAGCTGCCAGTTTTTATAAATCTTGATTGAATTGTGTCCAACAATCCTGATCTATCAGAAACATGAGAGCATGGAGAGATTAACCACATCCAAAAGCTGCAGCAGGCATATTAGCAGTACATCCTTAAAACTTTGAGGCAGCAGTGTCTGGAAGACGGGGTCTGGCTTGTGAAGACCTCTGGCTCTGAATGCTATTCCTGTGGCTGTGTGGGTGTGCAGCCAAGCCAAGGAAGTGGCTGGTCTCGCTAAAATGCTTACAAACCAGATCATCTGAAGACCCCAAACATTAGGTTGTGTTCGTGTCTTCTCACATGTGTAGCAGAGAGAAAGGAAAAGGCATCATTCAACAGCCGCTTCCTCGTTTCAAAGCATCAGATATTGGATTAGCGTGCTAATCTCCCTTTCGTTCTTTTCTCACGTTACTCTTAGCGTGCACATGTCAGTATGTGTGCACGAATGTCCTCAGTCCTGCTATCTCATCATCCTCTAAATTAGCAATGAACTTAAAAACCAAAAAGTGTAAACTTTCTGGTATCCTCGTGATCAGATGTCCTTTCAGTCATTGTGTGCTTTCCTGGCCCTTACATGCAGGAGCTAATAAACATGCATGTTCTTTCATGTTTAAAAAAACAAACCAAAACATTGCATTCAAGTAGTGAGCAATTTTAAACTGTAAAAAACAACCATAACAGCCTCCGCCACTACTCCCAGGGTTGTTGCATTGAATAAAAGATAAAGCAAGAAACATCAAAAATGTTTTTGATATCAAAAGTTTACTTTTGGTGTAAAGTACACTTCTGATACCAGCCACCACAGGTCAATTTAGGACCTGCAGCTTTTACATTTCCTTTATGTGTTCTAGCGTCAAATTCAGGAACAGAAGATGAGAACTCCTGTCTGATCAGTAATGTCAAACGGTTGTAACCATGAAATTCCAACCACCATGAAGATACTCAAAAAATACGAAAACCGAAGAGAAATGACATGTTTGGAACAACTAGGCTTTAATGCAGTCCGTGCCGATAATGTGTTCAGTTGTGGGTCTATTTATTCATCTATTGATGTCCTTTAACTTAGTATAGAATATGTTTTTTAAAATAATAAAATCCACTTTAGTGATTTATGTGTCTTTGGCCTGACTCCACTGTGCAAGTGTGCAGGTATTTTTTTAAAAGACATCAAGTCTTGGAGTTTAAATGTTCCTTAGGTGGGATTGGAAGATTTGTAAAGGAACACACTCCGTTTGCTCAGAGAGTCTGCTAGTTTGGCTAAAAACTGAAATATGTTGTGCAAAATCAAATGTGTCTCGTCTCATTTAGTGAACTTTCATGTGATGATTTTATTGCAAAAACACTCCTGTGCCTTTTTTTTTTCTTTTTTAGGATTTACTGGCATGAATGCTGCTGATTTGCTTCCACAAAGACAAACTTTTTTTAGATTTTGTTTTCTATTTTTGAGGACAGACTAATGAAAAGGAGTCTTTGTTAACATAAGCCAGGATTATGTGGTAAAGCTGCACAGTCTTGAATGAATGGACTGTTTTTACAACCTTCATCCTCATGGCTGCAACGGCTTCCTTATTTTTGTCATTTTTTTTTAGTCTGCAGGATTCAAAATGTCATTTTGATCCATTTTTATGCCAGCATTCGCAATGCCGACATGATTAAAGATGCATTTAATCCAATCCAAATAAAAAACTTGAAACTTAATAAGCATGACACCTCAGTGAAAGCTCCATCTTCTATAGTTCAAATTTGCTAAAGTCTATGCGTAATGGTCTTTCTGTCAAAAAGTCACCCTTTCCTGTTTGGAGTTTCATATGATTTATTGTCCGTGATACTGAAAGGAAATTTAGATGGAGATGTGGAGACTAAGTAACGGAAAGACAAGAGGGAAAGAGGGTGAAAACAGAAGGGGAACAGAGATGGAGCACCTGCTTTGTGACTCGGCCCTAACAAAGACACCTCTGTCCCGCATTACAATGACGTCTGGGACACTGTAACTTCCTGTGTCTGGTGGGACAAGCAGGCAACACAGCAAACGTAGTGTTTGTGCGGCTAGTCCTATTCACACACAGTCGTGGGCAGCAATTAGGCTGAAAAGCTATATTCAGTGTTTCCTCTCAGCAGAGGGAGCGGTGGTCTTTGCTGGAGTCAGAAATTCAATCAAGACCATCAGTTTGAACTTTTACAACATTCTTTTTTTTCCCTAGTTTTGCTTCAGCGATGCAAACTTTCTGTTTTGTCTGTAAAAGTATAACTTTTTTTTTCATTTTAAAAGAGAGAAATTGGACTTTCGGTGACCCGAACTTCCTATTTAGAGCCAAACTTTGGAGGCCAAACTTGAGAGTGCATTTTGCCATGGAAACAGCCTAACAGCCGAGCAAGAATGTAGGTAATATTTCTCAAATTATACTTGCCAACATGAGGTCAAAATGAGATATGAAAGGCTCTTGGAAAATAGCATTTTTAGCTTACATCAAAAGAATTTCCTTTTTTCTTTTTTTTGGTCTCAGAGTTCAGTTCAGAAGGAGGGCAACGATATATAAAGTTACATATTTATCCGCTATTCTATAAATGAGATTCAAGCCTTCTTAAACCATCAAAAGGAAAAAAAATGTTAACAGCTTTAAAAGAGCATATGATACTTCATCTGTTTTTTTAGCTGCTTCAGTTGTGTCAATCCTTCACCCTCCAAATGACAAATCTTTTAAAATCCCCTGGTTAGCCACTTAAAATTTCAGTCATTACAACGACGCAGATTCAATTAAAGTTTTACTGTTTAGTTTGTTTCAGCATGATAAGCAAATTCACATGGAACAAAGAACAAACGTCCTCACAAAATTGAATCCATGTACGTTACAACAACCGTACAAAACCTTTGTTTTGTTTTTTATTGCAAACGTTGTAAACCTACATGCATTCCAACTCAACCAAAGCCTGTAGCGGCAGAGCTGTGTCACAGTCATTACAGCACAAGATATATGAGAAAAGAACAGGGTAGAGGACCTCAGCAATAGCTCAACGTGATTGAAGTTTGATCCCGGCTACCAATTATGTGGTTGCTATGTTTCCTCAGTTGCTACCCTGGTATCTTCCTTTCACACGCTCGAGAGGCGGAGGGCGAGGGGAGAGGAGCGGATATTATAAACACATGCGGTCAAAAATATAGTTCTGATGAGGCTAAAAATAGGTTTTCATCACGGCTAGCAAAACAGTGGCAAAACTGAAAAGCTTTTTTTTGGTATGAATGGAGGGACATTTTTGACAGTGAAAGGTCAAATGTCACTGATACTGTTTTTTTGTGGATTTCATTTAGCAAATATTTTTTTCTTTCTCTGTTAAGGATCTAATTTAGATGTCTCAACAATGCAGCTTTGGAAACATCAACAATACAATCAAAAATGTAGTAAAGGAAAAAGACTTCTATATATATACATACATACATACATACATACATACATACATACATACATACATACATACATACATACATACATACATACATACATACATACATACATACATACATACATACATACATACATACATACATACATATAAAAAAAGCAGAGGAAAATGTTGCAAAAAATATGTATTTTTTTATTTTCTTAGAAAAAAGTCTGAATTTTTTTTTGGTCAGTTTTTTTTAAATTATGATTTGAAACTGATAGCAGAATTGTTTTTGTTTTTTTCTAATTTTGATGCCACATTTCTAATTTTTATCTTAGATGATGAAAATTCGGATGAAATTCCCTAATTTTCCTTTAGTTTTGACTTTTCTCTTTGAAATCAGAGAAAATGTTTTTTCTTACTTTACTTACTTATTTATAACAGTTACTACTTGTGTTTTAAATATCCAAAAATGACAAACAAGATGATCCAACAACTACTTAAATCATGGAAAAGCTTGCTTTTTTAAATTATGGTATCAGCTGTACTTTTTGGAACAGATGGCCAATTTTTCAGAAAATGCAAGCAAGGCAGGTGAAAAAAATGTGTTTTTTAAAATTTAACAAAACAAGAAGAAGAAATTATTTTTAGATTTTTTTAAACCCAATTATCAACTTTTTCAGATTTCACATTTGCTTACTGTGTCCAAAGAGAAGATCCACTCCACCAGTGAGTTCAACTTAAATTGCTCAACAAACTTGGCGAATACAGAGGTACACAGCTGCTTTGAAGAACAATGCTGAGTCAAAGTGTGTGACAGCTGTGAGCAAATTTAGCACGGAAGGCAGATCTTTCCAATAATTATCTGATCTGAATAAAGAAAAAAGATCTCTTCAATTAAAAATCAATGTGCGAGAATGGAGATCCCAGAACAGTAAGCTGTCGTTTTACTCCGTCTCCAACCAGAGTTTAGCACATTTATGGCTCTTGCATGAAAAATTGGTTGGTTTCGGCCTTCAGTGATCTAAAATATGTGCTAGAAGATAAAAGTTCAGAGTCAAAAAACATTCCCCGGATGAGTTGGATGCTTGAGAATATTGTGGAATCTCCTGAGACACTAGGAATTGTAGAAATCCTCCAGAAAAGGAAGGTAAGACTGGCTGATCTGCGGGGCCAGAGCGACAACCCTCTGGAACTGGGAAATCAGGCTCATATGCAGGAATGCTCTGTACGGACCACTGTTAAAAACACACATTTTTATATGATTTTGATTACTGTTCCCTAAAACCCTTCACGGCTAGTGAGGCACTGACGTCATCAGTCAGATGCTCATAGAAATGAACCCTACAGAGTAGCTTCTTCAGTGTTTGATTGGCAGAATAGAACAAGAATTACCAAAACTGTTATTATTGGCTCCTTCTGAAGAAACACATGGGATAACCTGTTTGTATAAATGTTCCTTTTTTTTCTTCCGTTTTAAATACTACCTCTGTCTCAATGGAGATCACTGCCAGTGACGTGTCTCAACAAACTCCTGAGTTTAGAGACATTATCCTCCATGAAGAAAACGATGCTGAACAACATTAAAAATAAGTGGATGGCTGCACTTGACTTTCTCCACTAATTCTACTACTTCTTTGGCCACGGTGTCACATTCTCTGGGGTCACCAGCGCCCTCTGCCTTCAGGCAGGCGTACTGCGTGCATCACCTGTTGTAGCCTCTTTCTAATGCACATTTGTAGCAGGTAAAAAAAGACCAAATGGGTCACAAACTCACACCAGTGTAATCAGACAGTTGGCACAGAATATACAAATGAAGTCATTAAGAAGTAAAACGTCTTTTATGATAAAAGAAAGACCAAAACGCACATGCTTCAACCAAAGCCCTGGTCAGTGTGTGCAGGCTGGGAGCTGGGGAGGCACGGGCTGCCGGGGCCTTACCTGCTGCTTTCTCGTGTATCTTTTTTTTTTTTTTTTTTTTTTTTTAACCAAAGAAGTGTTGAAAACCCACACAGAAAAAAGTAATCATAGAGTAGACACGCATAAAAAATAATAATTTCTATTAATTAAAAAAAAAGGATATTGATTTTATTTAATTTATGCATTTTTTATAGAATAATTTGGTGGTGAAGCACAGCCTCACCTGCTTCTCCTGACTGCATGTCCCTGCTGTCATTAATAAAGTGCACGAACTGGCTCCTCGCAAACTCTGAACGCACAAGCTGTTTGGGCGTAGGATGCCAACATAAACTACACTGGATGTCTAATGTCCTCATTTCTGATAGGAAGGCTGCACGCAAAGAGCACGCAAGGAGCATGCATGTATCACTTGAACTGCACTAACAGCCCCCCTTGCACAGTGTGAACAGTTTGGAGGGGCTGAAAAATGCCTGTGTCTCACCTACTTCCCCTTACCTACACTTAAATGTTGTTTCGCTATGTGTTCTCTTACGTGTTCGCTAGGACCTGTCACCCGCAGCGTGCCAGCAGATAAAATGTGCATCAATATTTTCACTTTACAGGCTTACCGAGGGGTCTCCAACTTTGACATTTTGCACCTGCATGTCACATACAGATTTGTCAATTTTTCGCCCGCAGACAGCCTGTATCCACTAAAAACAGTCCACAATAGTCCATAGTGCACTGTAATAAAAATGTCTGCTTATGTATTTCTGACTCCTGTCCAATATAAGTATGAGTCACACAAGTCAGAAAGTACCCTAGAGCTTAATCGTTCTTTGGACCTCTAAAATATGAACATTAAAATTTTGTGGAATTTATGGCAAAAGCTTCTGATTTCTGTCTTCTGTCTTCCTGTAACAGAAGGAGACGTTCACCCCTCAGCAGTGGAAACCTCAGGATGTTGAGTCCAAGCCCACAGGGCTATTGGAGTGTTAGCTCGTAATATCGCTGCTTAATGAGGGAAGAAATAGCAGTGGTTACCCATTTGGTCTAAGCCCTGTTTCAGTCTTTTGCCTGTGTGTAGGTGTGTGTGTGTGCAAATGCCTGAATACTTGCGTGGGTATGTTTGCACCGTGGTTGTGTACAAATGTGCATTTGTGAGTCTGTGTGTAGGGGCAAATGAATGTGATTGTGTTTATTTGCTGGCTGTGTAGGATACAGGAAGCCTTGGGGGCCCCAAGCTCTCACTGTTTGTTAAGGAGCGAGGAGGAGGAAGAGTGAGTGTGTGCAAAAGAGCGGTGGAAGTTATAGCCGTCTTTGCTGTCTATAACTTCTGGGCATGGAGTCTCAATGGAGCCAAAGCACACACACACACACACGGTAACACACACACACACATAGTCACAAATGGTAACACTTTATTTGAAACATATAGCGGTGATTTATAGCTGTATAATCATCCACTCAAGCCTTGAGCTGATTCATCCATTATGTCAAGCCTTGCAAAGTTTTCATGTTACATCTTCCTCGTAAATGACATCAAACTGGAACACCGGATCACTTTAACAAGCTACCCTATCAAAATAAAAGTCCCTTTTTGAAAGAACAGGCTGCAAATTTTAACGTCAATGTAAAACTGTTCACTATCAACTAATAGGCCTCGTGGTTTTACTGGTCAGAACAAAGGTAGCTCCAAAGCCCTACAGCAGTCACTCAAAACACTGCTGAAGTTCGCACAAAGCTTCAAAAGTCTGTTTGTTTTTAGTCCTCACTGCAGGAAGGTGCTGGAATTTTTCCTGTTGCAGACACGGACGCAAAAATGTTAACAAAAGATTTTTATTCTGGCAGATTTTCATTGCTTTAAAACTCTCATTTAAAAAAGATGAAATTAACTTTTTCAAACCTATTTTGTTGTAAAAGCTTTGTAAAATTAAGGCATTAAGCCTTTCATGCCATATGTTGCTAATTCACAGCGTACCATTTAAACCCCTTACTTAACATCACTGAATGGGAAATACACTGAAACATACTTATTTAATTGGAAATAGTTATAGGCTCTAAGGGGTTAAGGAACTCGACATCAGCAGAAAATTAGAAAATACATTTATAAAATTTGCGACATGAAAAGTTTGACAAAGTGTTATCGACCAAATTTTTAAAAATCTATTTTTTGCCTTTTGTAAACATGAAAAGTTGCAGTTTTTTCAAACACTTCAATATCTAAACAGACATATTTAAGAATATATATATATATATAAGAATATTGAACTCAGTTTAAAAGCCACTTACTTAATAATTGTCCAAATTAACAATAAACACATTTTCAATGTGGACATTTGGTACCAGTATCTTAACTCGTTTAGAAACAGTCAGAAGTTATGAGATCGTCTCCCTCAAATCGTTTTCTGTGGTATAATATTGCTTTGGTCTTTGAATTCCCCCCAAATGAATCATTTTAGAAGTTTGCAAACTTTTGCTTCTTAATTTGAGGGATGAGGCCAGAAATTCCAAGAACGGATTAAGCAAAGATATCCTGCTCGCTTTCGATTTGACACAGATATTGGAGATATCCAGAATGATCGCCAACGTGAAGGTGATCATTGACACATTGTTGCAGGTTTTGAGATAAATAAAGAGCATTTTTCTACAAAAGTCTCCTGTTTTCTGCATCTACATTGAACTGACCAGAGATGTTATAGAAGCTCTTTAATGGCTTTTACTTTCCAGCTTTGCAAAATAAATAATTCATTTATAAAAGCTTTTTTTACTTTGCTTTGCATGGCTCTGAATAGAACTCCTCTCTTCCTAGTTTTTCTTTTTTTCTCCTGAGGTTTTGCTGCAGTTTCCTTTAGTAATTTGACAGTTTCACCACATCCACTTTGGTTTCTGGCCGGTGTCTCAGGCGGGAGCGCCAGTATGGCTTTTTCTAGAGGCTGCTTCTTCTTCTTTTACGCCTTGCTACAGCTCCAAGGTGTGGTTTCTTCTCTGAGGGCCTCCAAAGCACATGGCTGCCGTCCCACCGAGAGAAAGAAGGATGTCGTTGTGAGAAGAAAAGGAGAAAGAGATAACACAATGAGATCATTTAAAACATAGAAAAACAACTAAAAAATAATTTGTTTCCTCTAACCATGGCGTGGAAAAAGTGACCCTTTGCTTTCCAGGTCTTTCCCCATCTTTTTCTCCTAAAGACCACAATACAAACTACAGAGAGGCAAGGAGGCTGCAAGGGAAGTACTGTGTCATTTAGAAATTTGTCCTTGTGTTCCCTGACCTCCAGAATGCTAACCTAAACCCTTTTCTTGACAGTTTGACACTGTAAATACATACAAAAAAAGATGTAGCTGCTGCTTCTGGATGAAGATTTTTTCCCCTTGTTTTCATTTTAAAGAGATTTTAAAGTTCATCTCCAATCATCTTTTGATCTATTTTGAAAGCGTTCTCAGTGGTCCTTTCAATGATCATTATGCTGTTTTTAGCCTAAATTTTTTTTTTAAAAACTGTTGTTTTCTAGGACATAGCTTCTGCAAAGTGACTGTAGTTTGTCAGAAATTTGCTTCTGAGTTTTGGGTGGGACTGTTGGCGCAGAGTAAGCCTGGCCCTATTTCCCATCATCCATGTGTTACTCTCTCTCCTGCCACCTCACAGCCCCTCACAAACCCAACCAAACATCACCTGTGCAGCAAAAGTGGCGAGCAATATTGGAGATATCCAGCTGTAAAGTTTAGAGCCAGATGCCAGCTCAGACAAGGAAAATGAAGACATACAAGGATCGAGTCGTTTCATAGCATTGAAATGGATGAGAGCAGGGAGGTTGTGTCCAACGATTGCATCAGCAGTATTACTACTGTTCCAAACAGCAATTTCTCATCTGCTTGTGATTCACAATAATTTGAATAAAGAAACATAATTTTAAGCTTAATTTTATTTATAGGTGTCCTCCATTATTAGAAAAAAAAAAGGGCTACAAAAACTTGTTAAAAAACAGCAAAAACACCTTTTTCATTGGAGTGGGTCTTTAACAAAGAAGA
The DNA here is from genome assembly GCF_053564925.1 of Oryzias latipes. NCBI lineage: Eukaryota > Metazoa > Chordata > Actinopteri > Beloniformes > Adrianichthyidae > Oryzias > Oryzias latipes. Next base: position 7,570,437 of record NC_136250.1, on the reverse strand, counting down.
AACATTTACGGTAATAGTTTGCTGTCTTTGGATAAAAATTGAATAGTGACTAAATAAGAGTCAAAATCCACAATAGAAATTACACCTAAAGCAATCTTGAGTGCTGGATACAAAGTTGAATTTAGAGTTAAAGTATAAAATTCCACACAGGTACATTTTCCAAATGAAAGAAGTTTTTTTTGGCTCATCTCAGAGGATTCTGTCCATCTCCATTTAAAAACAGGTGGATAATTAAAAGAATCACATTATTAAAACAAAGTTTTAAATTACTGAAGGTAAAAAGCAGAACTAGTAATTGTAAGGTAGGAAAAATAAGTAAGGTTCTCATAAGTTTTATTGTCACACTTTTGTAAACACCAGGTAAAAGGTTTAACTGTTTGTTTCTTAAATTAAACTTGCACAAGCCAGAAAAATAAGAAAACATGATTAGGATTAGTAGAAATAGACAGGATTTAAATTAGATGTTTGGTCAGGCTACATTTCTGGGCCACCTGTTTAATTACCGTAATATTATTTTATTTATTATTTTGATCCACATCTATGCTTTCGACTCCAGTCAGTATAGTTCTTTTTATTTGTCAAACCCCTGTAATCATTGAATGCTACATTGTTTGCACTTTGTTTAGTAAAAAAAAAAAATCAGCAAAACTTTGATGGTGCATAAGAAAAATTGTTCTTATTTTTTTGGGGGTATTCTTTAAACCGAGTAACAAACCTGTGATCAGTTTAGTCACCTTAAGACTGTGTAAAATGGGGGAAAAAAAGGCACATGTCTCAACAAGATTCGGAAGAACTTGTTTTTGCATTTGTTTTTTTGCAAGATCTTCTCAAAGAGCTACAGCATAAACTGCTGCATGAGTCCTCACCAACACTGGAAAAGTTCAGTGCGCTCGTCTCTGAGTTGGCTTCCTCTCGCTCATAGAACAGATTACAAAATTCTCCTTTTGGATAACACAGCGCTGAGTGGCTTCCAGCCAAAGCTCAAGAGATCTTTTGGTAAACAATGAAACACCCAGACCTCTGTGATTATATGAAACTTTTCTGTTCTCGGTTTCTAACAGCTGAATGATACAAGGTGAAGAAGCGTTCAGATTTTATGCATTCAGTATCTGGAACAAACTCCCAGCAGCCTGCAAGTCAGCCAAAACCCTCAGTACTTTTAATCAAAGTTTAAAACTTTTTTTTTTAATTTGCACACTAGTTATGTGTTGTTATTTTCTGCCATTTTAACCACTGTGTTTGTTCTGTGTGAAAAAATATTTTGTAAAAAAAAAAAAAAAATTATTTTCAAATAGTTAAAAATCTACAAATGCACCAACCTCTATTTAATTATGCTAACAAACCAAAAAGAAAAAAAAAAAGACTAGAATTTACAGAAGTTAACCTGATAAGAGGTTTTCCAGCATCAATATTTACAAGAAAGAAAAAAGTAAAAACACAGGGAAAAAATTAGGCTTGTGCAGTTTTGGTTTTGTGATGATCATAAATGCGGCCAGACCAAATTTTTTAAATCTATGAAATCATTAAGAAACCAAGCTCTGGTGTTTTTTATGTCTTCCTTCCCCCTTAGTTCACCACTGAGGGATTAATAAACACATTTTTATTCTTATTTTAACCCCTTTATTTTGCACTCAAAGGATGAGTCGTTGTCCATTTGGAACATCAACATTCAAAAGTTTTAAGCATTTATATGTTACTTTATTGTGTTCCCACAATCAATTTCTGTGTTATCTTGAGATATCTTGTAAATATGTGACTGGGTTCTTGTTCCAGTGAAAACTATGCGCTCAAAAACAAGATGACCAAGCCAGGAGATTTGAAAGAGTAAACAATGGGATTTTTTGGTCCCCCCCCCAAAAAAAAAAAAATGAAGAAAAAATATTACTTTCTCTGGGAGAGCTTGTTGCCACCACTGCTGGAACCAAGACTGCTCTCCCTAAACTGGGAAAAGTTTACCCCTTATAAAGGCTCAGCCCCTCCCACAGGCCAATAAACCACACATTTCTTTAAAAGAAATTCCTGCTTTGCAACCTGGATGAGTCATAAACATTGCAAGAGTCTGAAGCATTAATAAGGTTGCAACAAATGAAATATAGAAAAAAGTTTGAAACAAAATCAATTAGACAGAAAGGAAGCAAAAAGAAACTGACATTCAGAGTTACTTCCTGTTCCTGTGGATGGATATGTATGATGATGTGTACAATGCTCTAGTTGGGCTGTTTCTGGAGGAAAACCTAGATGGAGAGTAAGATTCTATTTAAAACTAAGTGTGCACCCTTAGAACTAAACAAAATGGGCTATTATGTTGTGGTTAAATGTGAATAACTTGTTTGCCTGGGTGTGTGCATGCGTCTGATGCAGACTAAAAAACTGATACTGGGCTATGAGAGAAAAAAAAACATTAGTTCAGGCGCTGCTTCGTCACAAGAGCCATTTCTGCAAGAAGATGGCAACTTCAAAAGATTTTTGAACCCCTGCATTTTTTCTTGTTTGTCACAAACCATTTTAAACATTTATTTGGACTTTTCTTTCATTTTGATTCTCAAATGTTTGTTTTTTTTAATGGGACCAAATTATTTAAGGTAAAATGGCCAGTATGCTCCCAAGAAAGTATTCATTCTGGGAGGTAAATTGACATTATTTGACAAGATAGTGAATCAATAAGCAAACAGCATTTGTTGAGGACATTGTTGCAGTTTCTAGTAAAAAACAAAAAAAGGGTCTATTTACACGTAATTTTCGAAATACGTGCAGCCAACAGCGAATTTTTTTCTTGTCCGCACGGACCCAGACGAAGGGTTAAGTTTGTGATTACGGTTGCGAGTAGGGTTAAACCACCAAACAAACCTGAGTGCGGCTGTTTCTGCAGCTCCCCGCTCCTCCAGAGGATGGATCAAATGAAGAACGCTTTCAAAGCACCTAGGTGTTTGACAGTCGGTCAAACTTGAACTTTGGGGCAAATTTTAAATATATGCGGGCAACAACAAAATGCAGCTTTGGACCCACTTAAACTAAGTGCAGGCAAGGCAGCAATGTGCATCTTGGCTGCAGGTATTATGTGTGGCCAATGTGAATTTCCATCACTTTTTGTGCTGGTCACACGTAAATATGTGCAAATAACATCAGGCTTTAGTAAAACAATGTTAATATGAAGAGAATAGGATTATGTTGAACTTGCCTTGAAACAAAATAAAAAATAAAGAGGATTGTTGAGGAGCTGTGATCGTATTTTTAAAAAAATAGTTCAGGATTTTAGAGACTACAGCTCTCCTTCCAGAAATGCATTTTAAAAGATGTTCAAGAAAAAAAGAGAAACAAACACAGAACCAAAGATTCTCCTGACCTTATCTTGGAGATGTTTTTCTACAATTTCTGAAACTTTGTTAAACCCTACAGTAGACATACATGTTGTCCTGTTTGAGGTTTTGTTTTTTGTTTTTTAGGGTTTCTGCAATCAGTGCCTGTGTTTCTTTTAAAAGCTTAAAATGCGAAATGTTTAAAGAGGTAATGAAGAAAACTTGTGAACCACGAAACCCTGCTGTTATGAGTGACCCAGAATTGAGGGAGAACGAGGAAGAAACAACTGGGAGAAAGGGAGGGGTGGCAGTGCACAGTTTACACCAGGAAGTAATTATACAAATTCTAAGCCAGGCCTCCTAGTTTACAGTCCAGCCATAAACCCGCTGTGATGTCTGGCTCGCAATAAACATTATTTATTTCTTTGTTTATTAATCATTCCACTGCTAGTTCCTCACATTTTCTCTCTTTTTTTAAACTTTTTTTTAAGAAAGAAAATACAGAGCCCCACTTGCTGGGAGGAGCAATTTAGTTCAATGTTGAAACTTCGGGCTTCAATTTAAAAGCGAGAAAATACAAAGAGGCTATGCTAATGTAATTATCTTTTATGAAACAAACAGGCAGCATTGATGTGGCTTTGTTACATGTGGGTTCCAATGTTTTTGGGATGAGTGAGTCAAAAGCTGCGGCGGAGGCTTCAGTTTGGGTCGTAATGGCACTGGAAGCCTCCTGGACAAAGGAAGCGTTTAAATCAAATGAGGTCAAGCCTTCCTGATCGATGTCTTTAAAGTTGAGCTGTTCATCTGAGTTCACCGCATTTCATTTGTTCTGGCTTAGATAAACTGTCTGAACTGACATCTTCTGCAGATAAGGAGTCATGCAGAAAGTAGACAAACACGACACAGCCAACATGACGAATTGTGCATGAAATGACCAAGTTTGGAGAAAGAATGATGTTCGCCTGCTGTGTGGCAGTAAAGAGGATGGCTCTCTGTTTCTGTTTCCTCAACCAGTATTTATGGCCGTGTTTGCAGGAAGGAAAACTTAATCCAAAAACCTTTTAACTCGCTTATCGCATTAGTTCACATCAATCACAGAGTTAACCTGAAACCTTTGATTCTGCACCAACGTCAACGTCTCCCACTTGGCCCCATACTTCATCGTCTCCTTCGTTTCATAACATCCCAGTTGCCCTTTCGAAAACATCTGCAACTCCCATGCAGCAAGCAAAGGTTAAAGTCTGCAGAGATCCAGCAGCTTGTTTTCAACTGTCAGGGAGGCAGGATTCCTCAATGACATGTTGTATCCCATCCTAACTGTAACATCCTCCCCGTAGGGTAAATAAAAGCTCAAAGTCAGTGTGCAAGTGTGTGTGTGTGTGTGTGTGATCAGCAAGAGATATATGATCTGTCCTTTTTAAAAAAATAGAGCATCTGCTTACGTACAAAATGCACTTAGACAGAAAGAAATGCGCTTGAACGCAAAAGCAAGTGCGGTTATTTGGGCGTACATGTGTGTCTGTGTGCTAGTGCATGTGTGCGTGCACACCAGATAGCCCTTCTGTTTATTTAGTTTGAGGTGACAGCAGGAAGGAAGGCAGGTTAACGAGCTGCCGGCTCCAGGCACCCAGGCACATGGTGATTACGCAACCCCAGTCAAGTCCTCTTTCACACACACACACACCCACACACACAGCTAATGGATCCACCTGGGTGAGGAAACGGCTCAACAGCATGCAGGCACATTCAAGGGCTCTTACATCAGCTGAGTGAAGTTTTATCTGTGCACAAGACTTGCACAACAAAACAAAACAGTTAAATGTTTATTCTGCTGGGCACGGGTGGTCACTCTAGAAACTCCTTTCTGCAAAATGTGGAGGACGGCGTTCTGGGTGAAAGAGTGAAGCGGCCAAATTTATGACGTTTTAGGACCTTTTTATTATTTTATTCCCTGAATGAAAAGTCTTTAGGAGCAGTCAGGAGCTATAGTGTTTTACAACAAGGCAGAAGAGAACAAAAACCAACCACAATAAATCAAATGCTCACATTATCTTGGAAGGTTCATGTTGCTAGAGGCTTAGACTGTTTGTTTTTAGGTTCCTGCTTTCCTTTCATTCACAACTATTACACGAGAAATCTTGTCTTCCTGGATCAATCCAGAAAACAGTGGACTCATAGCTTCCTATTATATTTAAAAACATACATTCTTTCTTTTGTTTGGCGAGGTACTTTAAAATGTTTAATTATTTTCATAAATAAGCTTGAACTTGCACCTTCAACAATTTCAATGTGCAAAAAGTTCAAATGCTTCTTAACTGTAAAAGTTTTAAAAGCTGAAAATATTTCTATTTGTTTTTATCATGCTGGCACAGTATGATAAAATTTAATTTGGTGTAACAGCAATTTATTTTAATAAATCTCTAAATAAACAAAGTTTTGTTATTTATTCCTTTTTGAAAAGACAACTACGGTGGCCCTGAAGTGCAAATCATACCAACAAATCACCCAATGAGGAAACATGTTAAAAATCACAACAACAATTTAAAAAAGAAACGGCATGACATTTTAGAAATCAAAACAAAATTTCAGAAACCAAAAAAAAAGAAACAAATTGAAAATGAAAATGAAATTTACAAAAAATGAAAGACAATAAGAGACCAGAAAAGATAGGTACTATGGGACATTGTTAACTGGAAGATGACATTTACATTTTCTCAAATGCGTTTCTAATGTCTGCATACTAATACAAGTATTATGGATAGAGAATTTTCTTTATCCCTTCATGCCAAACAACCGTTGATTGAAATGAAGGACAAACGTCATCATCCGATCGGCGATGTCCCACAGTAGTTTCTTCTTCTGTTTCCTTTTTGTATTATTTTCCAAAACGTTTCATTTTTATTTCATTTTTGAAGTTGTGTTTTGGCTTCTGGAATTTTGTTTTGTTCAGCTGTTTTCTGCACGCCACCTGGTGACGACTCAAATGTCAGGTGAGTTTTTAAATAGACTGCATGTCTGATAACAAAATAATTAAGAAGCTACACAAAAAGCAGTATAGGTGGTGAAAATTGCCATCAATATTCTATACATTCAGTTTACTTTCATTTGTACCAAAACTATTTGATGTATTTTGTCTCCTAAAGAACTGAGTGCAGCTGATCTTACAGATTTTATCATTTAGGTTTTAATTGTTGAAGTGTGTCTTGTGTGAAGTGTGTTGAAGTGTGTCTTTGGGATTCCATAAATGGACAAACTGGCCATAAACTTTAAGAGCCTTGTAGCTTTCACAAGAAGAGCATTGGTTCTGTTCCAAAACGAATGCAATGCTGGACAAATTTTTGGTTCAAGGACCAATAATTCAGTTAAGTCTATAATTTTGATGCTGTTTTTCTTTTAGAGTTCATGTAACATCTTGGAGTAACCTTAATGTATTCCTGTAAAAGACAAATTAAAGGGTTTATGTCCCAGAAATTGTGACGTGTGTCCCTTCGAAACTGAAAAAATAAACGAAAAAGAACTCTACAGGTTTCCAGTTTATCCCCAGGCCAGAAAAAAAAAAAATAGACACACAACCATATACTTACGCAGCATACAGTCATTTTTAGAATCCCAAATGAATCTAAAATGGATGTTTTTGGACTGTGGCAGGAAGCTGGAGTACCCAGAGAGAATCCGCAGTCGCTGGGAGAACATGTTGACTTCACACAGATCCCCAGCCAAGATTCCAGTTTGGGTATTTCTTAATGCGAGGCAACAGTGCTAACCGCAGTGATGATCCACCAAATGCATAATCTGCACATTGACATTTGCTCCAAAACTATGCAAAAGAATTTAGAATCTTGCATTATCTTCGCATCAACCAGTCAGAAAGAAAGTCAGTCAGATAAAATATGAGTCTCCGTGGGCGCGTTCACACCAGGGCTATCTGGTCCGCTCCAAAGTCTACTTCCTCAGATAGTGCGCTTTATCTGAGCAGATGCATGAAAGCTCATCTGAACTCTGATGCGGCGGACAAAAGAACTTCAAAAAGGCATTCTTGGTTCTATAGTGAAGCTCAGAAAATTGACCCATAAGCCATGTGTTTTTAATGTATTAAAAACAACACCAACAATTAAAGGTTAAACCAGCATTTCCTAACCTTAGTTCTCTAAGACCACTTGTATCAGGTGACTTTGGGAAGAAAAAACAGCAAAGCTTGCCGGAGTGCTTGAGTTTCACAGAACCCAAACAATGTGTTGGCCGATAACATCGTATAGACGGTCATTTTTCTTCTTCTGTGTGAATTTTTTCCTCTTGAAAAAAAGAATAGCAAAAAAGGTCAGTTTTTCTTTTGGTAAATACCAACTTAAGGCAGATTGGTCCACCCTTAAAAGTGCCACGAGAAAGTAAACAAAACCAAATAAAAGCGTGTTTTTTTTTCTTTGGTGTTTGCTGCCCAATAATTGATAATTTACCCAACTTGATCTAGATTCACCCTAAAGTCCAAGAGACACATGTAAATGGAGAAGCAGACGCCAGAAGTCAGTATGATGGGGGGAACACTGGCATTGCAAAAAAATCCTAATGGCACCAGATAGCAGTTGGGTGATGTGTGTTCTTCGTACAGAGGAGTTTGTCCACCACTGAAGCAGCTCGAGTTTAGTTTATCGTGTATACACAAAGCAACTGTCACCAATAGGTGTTTTTTTTTGTAGTCCTACTTTCCTTTTGTGATCCTGAATATTTTTGTCTGTTAAATTCTTCCTGAACATCAGCATCTCAAGCATGCTTGAAAACCAACAATGACAGGTGTTTGGAGTAAATGTTGTCAGTTGGATGGAGACCCAGAGGGCCAAAAGGTCACACAGTGATGAAGAATGAGTTTGTGAAACAATGAAAAGATTCATTTTATCTCTGTGCCGAAAAATTGCCTCAGTCCCCTATCTTATTGTTTTCCACCACTATGCTACAAATCCAGAGTGGTATGCGTCTGTGTGTGCACACACTGTGTTGCACATGTGCGTTCACTTGCATTTCCACCACATTCTGTGGTTGTGTTTTTTTCTCCAAACTTTGATTTACAGACCCAAAGATACAACACAAATAGAAGTAGAGGTAAGGAAAAGAGGTTTAAGTGAAATGTACACATATATGTTTCTTTTTATGTGGATGTATTTGTGTCATGCTAGTGATGGTCATTCAAGCAGAAAAGACCCCCCATGTTATCCATTAACGCAGTCTCGCCTTTGACCCTGAACCCCACTGAATTGCCCTCTAATGGAGGCCAGACTCTGGCTGTGTGTGCATGTTTGTGTGCACTCAGAGTCAGTCATGTCCATTGGCATGAGCATTAGATGGTAATAGGCAGAGTGGACAGAGGGAGCGAGAGCTGTAAGTACAAAGAAAAACTGACCCATGAAGTGGAGGAAGTTTACACAGCCCACTCCACAGAACTCCAGGAGCTGCTCTATTTATAAAGACAGCAAACCCTTGCTTTGTATGTGCAGGTTCTCCTGAGTGTTTTCTTTTTTTTCATGTGCTGTTTGTGTGAGTACATTTCACCACACAGTGCACGAGTGCGTTAAAATTAATAAATAAGCACAATTGAAGGCTTCCTGTTATTTAGTGGTGAGGCCAGAGGAAGTTATTTTGTGGTACACTGATAATTTTGGTCAGAACACTGGGCTATAAATACTGTCAGCGCTACGCTCTCTTGCCTGCCTTCCTCTCCTCACTCCATTCCTCCATGGCTCCCCAAAATGAAAAACTGGTGTGCTGCAGAAAAACAAGGGCAAAATAAGCATGCAGGGGTTTGTTTTTAGACTTTTTACAGCAGGCCTCTCTCCACTCTTGTTCATTGTGCGAATCAAGTTTTGTGTGGCAGTACAAACTGGCACAAACCCCCTAGCCCCCAGATTTGACTTTACAGCACATGTTGCATGTATCAAAAAAGCATGGAAACAGCTATTTTATGTTGAGCCTGACGATGCTTTTTTCTTTTCTTTTACTGCGGCATGCAAAAGTTAATCATTCATTTCTGCACAGGGCTGGTCTGCTGAATGTTGTTAAAGCCTGATAAAGCCCCGGAAACTGCTGGAAATATATCAGTGAGCCACATAGATGCACTGATTGATATGACACAGGATTATACATATATAAAAAATGACTTCAAGCAGGGAATGAGGGACATAAAGAACAGACGTGGTTGTTTACCTTGGCCCCTTTTGCAGGTTTTAAGGTTCTAATACTTCACAAAAAATACGTATTTAAGACAAATAATACAATTCATTTGAAAAATAAAATGTCAGGATTATTTAAACAACTTTTAAAGCATTTTGGTGGATTATCAAAAAGAAAACCCCTTTTTTTTTTGTTAATTTTCAAAAGAAAAAACCTGCACTTGGTTTAAGATTTATTGAAAGAAACTGAAGTCGGTCACAACTTAAGCCAGAACTTTTGATTTTTTTTTTTTCATATGAAAGGTAATATGATTTTATTACCTGCCCAGAAGAAACAAAAGGTCTTAACTGTGCCACAGGTGGTAATTAGAAAAACATCTTTATTCACTTTTTTATTAGAAGTTTTGATTTTTTTGAATGAGGCAGAACCAGTTCTGGTCAAGTTATCGTCCTTAACTTCACTTACAAAACCTTTAAGAATTAATATGCATCTCTAAAAGGGTGAAGTCTTTTAAACTGCAGAACAGAAGTCCTTTAAAACCATTTTTAAGAACTAAAACAGATCCTTCTTGATCTAAGACTTAAAGGAAGGACATACCCGCATGCACGGGTTTGTTTTGTTTGTTTTGCTGCCTTGTTGGCAAAGAAGATAACATTCAAAGAAAGCTTTTATATTGTTTTTTTCTGTTTTTTTATTTTTATTTAGACAGCATAGATTGTAGGATTTCACATTTGGTTAAACACATTATATACCATGGTCCAGGTGAATACTTGATTCTGATTGGCTTCTGGGCGTGGATTAAAAAGTGATAATCCACAGTGATAATGCACACCTAAAAAAGAAGTTCACATATCTTAAATGTTTTGTGTCACTGCGCCGGCTTTTTTAAAACAAACTTTAGCTTCATCATTTGGACAAAAACAAGCGGTAAGAGGAGAACTTTCTCTTGATCTGATGCTTTATTTAACCTATCATGACGACCAGCATAATATATCGCCTTCCTTTGCCGCTGCAGTCGAGGTTGGTGCCGGCTCATGACAACGCGCCGCAACACAAAACAAATAGTCCACTTTTTGTGAAAAAGCGACCTAAACCAAACAAATAAAAATAAAGTACTAAAAACTGATTGAATATCTTTTGTGAGTGGCCATGGTATAAGCGGTATAATGGCTGACGATGTGTGCATTATCAGAAATTAACGCACGCCGTGGAAGCAATCGTCCGACGCAAAGCACAGCATGCGTTCATTTCTGACAATGCGCACTTTGTCACCCAGGAGGAATAGACTGAGTACTATTTTTGAAACCAGACAAAAAGACAAACTATCATTGAATCATAGAAGAGTAAATCCAGTGCAATTTTTTTTTTTTTGTCTTTTTTTGGCACAAAAAACAATGACAACAACAATTTTGTCTTAGGTTTTTTAGACCTAAAAAAACAGATGCCTAGCTTTGTTTTTGTATTTGTATTTGTTTTATTTACTTTTATTCAGGAAATTGTAGGTTTTTGTTCCATTTTCTCTAAATTCAGTGCGGATCATGTTTTTTCACAGCCTAGTTCCCTTTTTAGCCATAACTGCTTCTTCAATTAAAAACTTCAGTTAATTGGCTTTTTTCTAGCTGATAACAGTCAAACCTCCAAGTAGATCAAACAAGGTTAATGCTCACGATTAGTGTGTCATTTATCAGTGTTGTTCGAACAGGAGCTTTGCTGACCTGCAGCATTTTTATCTGAAGGACCTTGTAGCTTGTAGCTTTACTTGACCTTTGTGGACAATTGCTTTATGGCCCAGCAAGGAAACAGATTTATCCATACCTTTTTTGCTTCTCTTTGTTTGTCGAGGTAGCTGATTACTTTTTACCCTAAACAGGACCTTTGTCAGCCAAAGAAGTCGAAGTCAAGAGTTAGAGCAGTTGTCGACAACTTTTAGACCAACACTTAGTACACAATGAAGTTCCAACAGCCACAAAGATGAGCACACATACACTCTGGGACATGGCCCTCTACGCATGTGCACACCCACCCCGGTTATGACACTTAGAGACACATGTGGTCACTGCATGAGGCATGCCAGAAAAATTCTTGCAGGGGTATGTTAATGTTCCAGATGCTTTTGGACATAAACAAGCCTTTAAGCCACAGAGGAGAACTCTGTTTTTTACACAGCTCCACATCTCTACAGAGATGTGTATCTCTCCTTGTATATTGTTGCCGGATGGCAAAGTGGCCACTTATTGTTTAGCTATGATAAGGCCTTTATATTTTACTACTAGTTATGCTGCAGTCAGCAGAGGGGCCGCATTGGAGAGCCTTGTTTAATAAGAGCCATGATGTTGGTAAGACGCTGCAGTGCAATAAAAAAGAACGGACTAATAATGTCCCAAGTTTATTTTGTTATAAATTGAGGAAAATATAGATAATTTTTGAAATTATGACACATTTATGGGTACAAAAATTTTAGGCACCAAGATGTGGATAGCCTAAAAAACAATAGAGTACATGCGAAACAATCTAGACCATAATTACTTTACTAGGTAGTTATGTTCTAATTATGGGGAAAAACTCATCAAATGTGATGATTAACCTAAAGCAGGGGTGTCAAACTCACATTCACAGTGGGCAAAAATTAAGAAGTGAAGTAAAGTCACAGGCCAAACTCAATATTTATTAAAATAATTAACTACAACTTTTCCATATTGTGTCTTCTTATGTATTTTCTTTCGTTACAGCCACATTAGCTCCGTACACAAGACAAACAGGTCTGTCATTTATATTCAAGAACAGATAATCTGCCTCCCACCCATCTTGAAAGCTCCTGTTGTCCACCTTTCTTTTGGCCATTTTTGTGGAGGGTGACATTAATTTTATAAATAATTGTGACTGGAGCATAGCTGTCAGTGACTGTCAACAGAAAAAAGGAGCGCTTGCCAGTTTTGACTGCACGCCACCATACTAGCAAAGCATTGTGGGATTTGTAGTATTAGCGGTACAGTGTATATACCACGGGCCAGCTCTAATGCACATTTGATATGATCTCGCGGGCCAATTAATTACACTGCGGGCCAAAGAAAGAAGATCTGATTCTGCACACCATCCACAGCATTGTCTGCTAAGGTTTACTACACAAAGTAGACATCACATAGATGCTCTATATTGCAGCCTACTTAAAGACTCATTTCAATCATTTTTGGTCTATTTTTAAAGCGTTCACAGTGGCCTTTTAATTGTGATATAAGGTTTTTAACCAAAATGTAAAAACCTGTGTTGTTTTCTGGGTCATAGTTTCTGCAAAGTACATTAATCTACTTGTCTGAAAGTGGATGCATTAGAAAGGACCAGAGCAGGAAGGTTGTGGCTCATTGTATTTTCTATGAAAAAAATACAATCTTTTTTTATCTGTATTTTTTCGTCTGCTCTTGATTTACAACGATTTGAATAAAAATACTCAGAAATGAAATTTTGAACTTACCTTCTTCATATATTTCCTCCATCATCAGAAAAATGCCAGAAGAACACTTTAAAAACACACACAAAAACACAATTTTCTTCAGAGTGGGTCTTGATCCACAGTGACAGAAAAGGTTTGCAACAATTAAACAACGTCTATTCTCAGATCTCCTACAGTTCATTATCATCCAGAATATTTAACGAGTTTTTGCACTGTATGTGCCACAAGAAGGCCAACGAAAGACTTTCCGTCATCTGTGCCAGACAGGTTTTATACGCAATGGAAAGAATAGAGTCGAATAATGCTATGACTTTATAATGGGGATGTACTTTAAAAGTCTGTTGAAACCTTAATTAAAACAAATAGTCCGCAAAAAAAGTTATTGCAAAGCCAAAACTCTGTCTTTCTCTCCTCATTTTTTAGGGCATCCCTGCAGTAAAGTAATTCCCAGGATAACTGAACATTTATTTACTGTGTGTGTTGGATGCCCTTCCTGCAGTGCTGCAGTGACTAGCCTTGAACCCATAACCTGCTGGTTCCAGGCCCAGTGCATTTCCCACCAGAAAATACAAAACTTTAATATAAGCAGTATAAAAATGTTTCAATAGCAGTGCATATTTAAAATGATTTTTATATGAAGTATATAAATGTAATTGCTGCTCAACCTAAAAACCTGAACTATAGCCAATATTTTTCTACTTTTTTTCTATAAAATATTGGAAAGTAACTAATTTAGTGACTGTTTTTGATTAGGAGCATGCAATAAAAGATCGTATAGTGAACACTTAGAAGTCTCAGCATGCAGCTTTACAGCTATTCTTAATGCACAGATCATTATTCTAAATGGCCTCTTGTAATAAAGGACAAAATAAGAGTTTACAGCCGTGCCACTCAAGTCAGCAATCCACAGGAAACACTGCACCTTCATAAAACCTATGCTGCAATCCTAAGAAGAGAAAAGACTCACATTTTTTGAAGGGGTGTAACACAAAAATTTACTTTATTATACTAGTTCTTTTCTGTAAAACATACGGTGTGCGCTTCAGTGTTAAAACACAAAAAACGTAATTTCCAATCACGTTTTATGAGAACAATATTTTCCGTTTGTGCACACTTACTTCCCCTTTTGCTCACACATCAGTGCAGTGGTAACTTGATGTTGTTGTCTCTGCCATTGTTCTCAATCAACCTTTGGTTGTCCTGAGATTTATCCCCCGGCAACATCGGAACTGTGTGTTTATTCATCCCATAATAGAGCTCATTCAGCTGAGGACATCTTGATTAGGTCTGCTCAACGTCTGGTTCTCATTTAGCGAGGAGGATGGGACGGCAAAAAGGAAGGAAGCAAGGAACGAGTAGAACAGTGCCAAATGGAAAAAAAAGGAGAAACGTCTATCTGGCATAAAAAACAGAAAGTAGTGAAAAAAAAATGAAATGAAAGGTGAGGGGGCTGTCCTGTGATTTGAATTTAACTTCACAGAATTAAAAAATTAACCTTTCTTTTGACATAACCAGTGAAAGATTATGGGAATGTTGACAACTAACTTTTCAAGGGACAGTTTTTAAATTATACATCAAATATGCTGTATACATATGTCTGTTTGGGATTCTTTTAAGATAAAATTCTAAGTATGTCATCCTTAACCATTATGTCAACAAGTGGACATACAACTTAAGAATTCTTCCATTAACTGAAAACTGTTAACTGAAGTATTGAGTAAAGGACCTTTGCTACTAAAGTGTTCTGTGCTTCACCAAACATGCTTTTTAATTATCACGAGGTCCACTAAATTTGTGGAGAAAAGCAAAAGATAAAAATTGTCCGATACCGCTTGTCAATTATGTGACTTCTGACGAAAGTTTGATGCATTAAGGAAAGTGTTTCAGTTGTAGTTCTCTAAATAAATAAACTGGAGAATTCTGCCTAAACTAGAAGAACCACCCTGTCCCACAAAATGTGAGGATTGTACAGTTCAGTTTAGTTTTGTGATGTTTTTGGTCAGGTATGAAGTCACTCCAGGTTGATGTTTATCATCATCCACAGTTGTTTTCATTTTTTGTTAATTGTTCTTAGCCTATGTTAGTGTCTTGTTTTTAGTGTGTCATTGTCAGGTCGTTTGCCTTGTCATCTTTTTTTATGCCATGTTTAAGTGTCTTTTTTAACCCATTGATGCAAATATGCATCAAACCACTTTAGCTCCAAAACCACCTTAATATACCATCTAATTAAAAAAAAACATGTTATTTATTTTTCATTATAGAATAAATTCAAGAATCAAAGGGTTAAATTTCTGCCACCAAGCCTGGTCTCCTGTATTTTGGGTCCTACATCACTAGTTTTTACAAAAAAAAGGTTTTTAATCAAAACAACTATTTTTTCAAAAAGAAAAGTATATCAATTACAAAAAAAGAAAAATTAATTACAAAAAGGAGTCTTGGCTTTAAGTCTACAGAGCATCACATACCTCCTCTAAAAGGAGTTGACAGTTGTGTGAACTAGAAAAAAATTAAAGAATCTATCTTGTTTATTTCCAGGTCGTGGTTTTGAAGCTAATTAGCATGTCTCCTGAAATACAAGTGAGATGAGAAAATTCAGCACAAAGTAGATTATTCCTTTACCAATTTGTGTAAAATCACTGACTTTATCCTGAGTGCTCCTGCAAAACTTATTTTCTACTTAACCCCTTGAATGTTTTGATGTCTTTACTTGATGCTAAATGTTGAACTTGATTTATTTTCTCTCGTACTTTTCTGGGCATAGTTTTAGCAAGATGCATTCTGACAGAACTTCTCTGACCCACTTTCTCTAGAATTACTAAGAACAGAACTTGGTAAAAAAGTTTTTTTTGTTTTTTTTAACATTCTTGTTTGGAATTTAATGTGGATGAAGCAGGGGCTACTCTGGTGTTATAAACATCTTTTTGTCCAGCTCTTCACCTGGTTCCACACTTTTTCTTGTTTTTCTGTTTTTTTTCCGCTGTCTCTCCCTCCTCTTTTGGCTGCCAACAGAAAAAGCAGACAGAGAAAAAGAAACAAAAGTTTCATCTTATTTTGAAAATGTTATGCAAAAAAGACATAATTGGGCGAGGTCACCTGACAGGGTAGTATTATAAAGCAAAAACAAATATAGTTTGAAGGAAGAGTTTCACGCTGTCATAGACTGACAGTGAACTTTCCTGTTATGTTGTGTAGTCACAGCGCACAGCACAGGCCTAGAGACTCCTGCAGAGCAATTGCATCAGAAAATGCTGGTGTCATATTTACATGTCCTGCAGTTTCCTTTCTACCTTAGCAGCACACACACACATATATGCCCTCCTGCACAGTCAAACTCACAAAATTCTTCCACATGCATCCCCACACACTAAAACCATTCAAACTCCAGTCTAATGTACACTTTCAAATGTGTAGAACCATAATTTGAAAAGTTCTAAAGCTCTGACGCGCAGAGAGACGCTCGCACATGACACACGTTTATGTGAAAGTGTAGAGTTCTTGTTACAGATAAGGGTTGGTAGAGTCAACAGTACTGCAGATAGCCTGCTGATAGAGTGTTCCCTTGCTTCCGCTGCTCTCTGTTTACCTAATGATCAAGTTGATCTGCATGTGTGTGTGTGTGTGTGTGCATGCGTGTGTGTGAACTCTCTGTAGTTATGTGGGTGGCTTCCAGCTTTAGTTGCACCACAATCAGGCCATGTTTTTTTTAACCTAATGCTTACATAAAAGTAGAAGTGGAGCTCTAACCTGGCAATTTTGTTGTCATGTTAGGTAAATCTTTTGTTGTAAATCTGAGTGCTTTTTTTTTTTTTTTTTTAAATATTTTTCACTAAGGAAGATCTTTAGCAAAACAGAGGAAGTCTGTTGGTCAGACAGGCAGTTGTCATTATTTCCCTTCCAGTCTCCGGTTGAACACAGAGCAGAAGAGTCATGCATCAGCGGAGGAAATTGGGAATGTGAAACATGCCAGATTAGAAAGGAATTCTGAGAGCCTGCAGACCAGCTCAGTGGCTTCAATCCTGGGAAAAAGCATGTGCTCGAGCGTGCACGCACACACAAACCTACATGTGTTTGTGCACAACCGCAAAACCCATTCAGATTTTATACCACCTGCTGCATTCCTTAGCCAATAAGTCAGCTACTTAAAGAGCCCACTTATATTCATCGAGTCAGTGAAGCAATCATTTATCCCATCAGATAATCATTAAAACAGCATAAGGAGAAAAGTTGTTTTTTTCATCAGAAATTCAAATACCAGTTTGGTATCGAATTCTTTTCAACTTTGTCTCACATTTCTGTGGCTGGGTAAATAAATTGCACACACAGAGCATGACACAAACTTGGTTTTTATGGTTCCAGATGGGAGACAAGCATTGGTCAGTCTGTCAGGTGGCCACCAAGCCACCCACACATCCAGCCATCCAGCCAGGCAGGATAACAGAAGAGGAAGCAGTCATTACGGAGGAAGCCAGGGCGTCTTAAAGCCATTATATGCCCCTCAGAGAGGCTCAGTCAGAGGCAGCACGGCTGACCGGAGCGCTTCAAAGCAGGAAGGAGCCCAGCCACCACCTTAACCAGCCTGCATGTTCAAGGAGAAGATTTTCCAGAGTGGGTGGAGCTTAGAGAACATAAAGAATCAGGAGCAGATAGGATAGAGCAGGGATGTGTGCAAGATGACACACCAGGGGTACTGCAGTTTTTATACTTAAGGAAACAACACACATTTAAAAACCCTCTCTGATCATCTTTCGATCTATTTCAAAAGCGTTTCCAGTGGTCTTTTAATTACAATGATGCAGTTTTCAAATAAAATAAAAATAAAAATATTTTTTCCAGGACATAGTTTCTGCAGAAGACAAATAGAAATTTGCCTCTGACTTATGGGTGGGACCGCTCATGTGGAGAAACCCCGCCCCTTTTCCTCTCCCCATTGCTGAGAACTCTGTTTACATGCCCTCCCACGAGCTTGATGCCAGCTTAGATGAGGAAATTGAAGATCTACATGGATCTATTCATCTGTAAGTGGATGTATCTGAATGGAATGGAGCATGGAGCTTTTGGCTAGGCCATTGTATTTTCTAAGTGACAAATACAATCTTTTTCAAATGGCAGTTTGATTTTTAAGCTTAATGTTCTTCATAAATGTCACAAAAACATGTTAAAACACAAACATTGCAAGTTTTATCAGAAGAGGTTTTTAAAAGATAAAAAGGTAGTTTATAAGTGAATATATTTTTTGCACATGTTATAGAAAGTATCCAACAGTGGCAGAGCAAGAACATTTTATAAGTTGGGGTGGAAGACAGAAGAATTTTGAAGGGTGTCAAGTGAAAACAATAAATTGGCCAAAATAAATGAAAAAAACAACAATACGTAAACGTAAAATATGTAATTTGACAGGCTCAAATAATTTTTGCAATGCTTAAAAAAGCATGCATTGATAATTTCTTCATTTTTTGTCCACAATGATACTAATATTGACTCAAAAATTGGTCAGTAAGTGGGGGAGCAAACTTTTTGTTGCCCCCACTTCCCCTCCCATAGCTCCGCCCCTGAGTAACCCATCAAAATAGAAAATTTCCTGAATGAATTATTTTGAACATATTTCACATGAGGTGTATCTTTGAAAACCACTGGCACTGGCAGTGTTCTGCAGTTTTAGACTAGAATCAAAACGCACATGTGGGTGAGCCAGACCAGGATTTGCAGAGATCATGATGTGTTTTGCGGTTGGGTTTCATCAACTCATTTTTCACACGTGATTTAAAGAATTAGGTCCTAAAATGTTCACTGTCATCTTTCCACACATTTCACACAGCATCTTGAAACTTCATTTGTGAGGTGAGACGTCATTGAGGGTTCTTTTGCACCTTCTTACTCACTGTTAAATGTTTGCTTTTTTTTCCACTCTGATGACAGAGACATCGTCCGATTTTCACTCCCTCCCTCGGCATTCTTTGGACAATTACTTTACCTGCTCTATATTCCCAGATGGGATCAATCAGACACTGTGATGACTTCAAAACTCTGCAGCAGGCAGAGTAATGTTCATTTAAAGTTCAGTTTTCAAACTCTTTCTCCTGGTAAGGTAAAAGTAATCTCATGGCTTTAAAAAGGTGAAAGTGCAGTTCAGAAAGCAAAACTGAGAGTGTTGTGAAGAGGAAGAAGAAGAAAAAGAAGGGAAGGGGGAGAAAAACCTTTGAGGTTAAGTTGAAAAATAAAAAACAATTAAAAAAATGTAAATCCCTAAAACTCACTCCTAAAAACGTGCAGAACAATTGGACATGGAACCGTAAACTTCTGAATCTGCATCAGAAGCTCCATAATTTTACTCATTTTGATCATTTTGCTCACACATTCCACCGGCCTTACTTCAATTTTCTTTACAGAGTTACCCTCCTCTCTGAAATTAACTAACATTTTCATCTTTCTTACCCCCCCCCCCCCCCCCCCCCCCCCCACACACACACACACACACGCACACACACACAGCCCAGTCAGCCGGGGCAACATTTTTCCTACACTGCTGCTCCCTTTCTCTTTTCCAGTCCCCCTCACCTCTGCTTCTTTCCAGCACCTGAGCCCCTGCGGAGGGGAAGATCCGGAGCAGAGGAAAGCCCTGGGGCAACCAGGAACTGTGCATATGGTTAGCAAATTACACCTTCATTACCTCTGCTCACCTCTCCCTCGCTTCTCGCAGTCATTGCAGCAAGATTGCTCTGTTTTCCTGTGACACACATCTCACATCTGTCAGCAGCTATCTCAGTTGCTCATGAAACTAGCAATTAGTATGGAAAAGCTTTTTTTAAAGTCCTTACCTTCCTGGTTTCGTAGTATAAAGTCACTGTTTTTGTGTGCCATCCAAAGTGTAGTTTTACATAAGGAACATCCTCTTTGGCTGCTGGAATTTTTACAAATAAACTACAACAGGGACAAGAGAGCAGGAGCATCCGATGCCTTTAGGTGACAGTACAGTCAGAGTTTGTCAAGTGATCTAAAACAGCAAAATAGACATGAACCAATTCAATATCTGTGAAACTTATTCTTTTAAGAATGTCTGATGTAACTTCTCCCCCAAAAAAATGCTTAACTATGCAGAGAAATTCATAAATGAATCAATTAATTTTCTTTTGTAATATTTAGATAGAAGAGTTAATTAGCATGTCCTATGTGAGTTTTGATTAGTTTTTCCCAGCAAAATTAAAAAGTAAAAAAAAGGTCATGTCATGTAAACGTTACATTGAAACCACTTCTCATGCAGTAGGTGTGTAAGTAAGTAAGTAAGTAAGTAATCTTTATTTATATAGCACTTCTCACAGAGAACGACTCACAAAGTGCTTCACAAAGTAAAAACAATATAAAATCAGTAGCGATACCCAATAAAATGCACACAGGCATAGAAATAAACAAACAGGCAAAAATGAACACAAGTAAAAGTCAGCTAAAAGCTTTCCTAAATAAAAAGGTCTTAACTTGAGCTTTAAAACACTCGACTGAGTCAATCTGGCGCAGAGACAGGGGGAGGTCGTTCCAAAGTCGGGGAGCAATTGCGAATCAAGCCCTATGCTTTGGAGACCAAGATCCAGTAGCGATTCCCGATCATACACCAGCAGACAGATAGATTCTTGTGTCACAATCATCAATAAAAGTAAAAACATTAGAGCACAACGCAGAAGCAGACGGCAGGCCGCACACACTGGCGCCATCTTGCCCCAGGTCAGATCTCAGTGAAAATAAGGCAGGAAGTAAAGCTTTTGCTTATTCCGTCTAAGGTTTGACACTTTGTCAAAAAGCTCTCTCCATGTCTTACTCTTTCATCTAGAAGTAGGAGGAACAGATTCCTCAAAATTAGCTTTTCAATTAAAAAATGCTTAAATCAAACATAGTCATGCATGCTGACTGATAATTCCTACTCACTATTTAGCAGACCTCGCATGATTGTACAGTGAGAGGAAAGGCAGCGCAGGTAAGGAGGGGGGGGGGGGGGGGGGCACCCAAAGTTCACACAGGAAGGCCACAGCCAATTTTCAAACCGGAAACCATCTGACTGTTTCCATCTGGGTCTCTGCTCCCACACAGATGCAAAAAAACACGATCGGAGAAGTCATGAAGCCCCCTGACGTGTGGATGTTACACGTCTATTTGCCAAAGCTGATGATATTTTCCAGGGGATGACACAACAATCAATAATTACCGTCAAAAGAGTTACGAATGATCATATACTTCAGTTGCATAAAGTCTACCGGTTACCTCTTATTTGCCTGTAATGACGACTGACTGACGCACACTCTCTGTATCTTATTTCCATGCCTCCTCCAGCCCAGCATGAAAGCACAGGGCTCACTGCACACATTAGTCAAGCCAAGGAAGGCATGGAATAATGATGAACCCACCTCCCATGCATGAGCAAGAAAAGCCCCACCATTACCACTGCCATCATTGGTATTTTTTCTGCATTTCCATCATGCATTTCCATCCTACTTTTTGAAGCTGCAGCTGAGTAAACTGTTCCGGTCTGTGATTGTGAAGACCAAAATGTCCAGCGCTGCTTGTTTGATTTTATTTAAAGAGGTTGACTTCTTTCTACCTGAAATCTTGTAGAAACTGTGTACCTCCGTTCAGTTTCTTCATTTTCCATCACTCCACAACTGCTTTGTTTTACCTCACTACCCAACAAACAAAATGATCTGTCTCACAGCTGCAGATAAAAAAGCAGTGTTGCCTCCAGCCACAAAGTTTCTCCCCCTGTCATGCAGTGTCTGGCTTTACCTCGTAACCAGTCTGCCTCCTTGAATCCACAACGCTATTATTATTATTATCATGTAAATCCAAAATAATAGCTTTGAAGGGCAGCTGCTGGACTGAGCACAACACTTAAGAGAGCAGAAAATCACAGGGAAATGATTTCCTCACAGCTGGGCTCAGGAGATTCGTACACTGGCGCTTACAAAGAGCAGCGGGTTTTATCGAAATGTTTTAATCCCTCAGGAATGACATCGAATGATGCCAGGAGACTGAATAAAGCACGACAGTGTTAGGCAATGCGTTTTGTGTGCACAGGTTAAGATTCATCTTCTCATAAGAGCTGTTGTGACAGATTTCACATTTGGGCTGCAAGCTAATCCCAGTTTAAAAGTTAAAGCTTTAATCAACAGCATCAAACATGGTTTTAACTTAAAAGTCAACAGACGGATGATTCTAAGTATGACCGCACGATGCCTTATGAACAGCTCACTTACAGAATTCGTTTTTTGTGTTACTGTTTTTCTGTCAGCTTTTAAAAAATTGTAAAATCCCTGCAGGGACAAGCATATATTTCCATGCTCCACTGCAATAGTTATATGGTGTTATTTTGCATGTCAGAGTTTGTAACTGGATCAAACTGTAATGTAAGGCTTATCACATCACAGAGATGCTCAATACTTTTTGCGAATCCAAGTTAACTCTTAAGTCTTAGCCGTGTAGTTAAATTGAGCTTTTATTTCATAACATCTTTTTTAAAAAGACAATTTGCAATAGTTCTCGCATAAAAGAATATTTAAAAATGGGATGTAAAGACAGATGGGAGCTGAAAGCCTCATGTGTTGGACATATTTTACTGTTAGAATAGGGGGTTATGAATCTTTTGACACACACAGCGTTTATTTGTATAAACCCCTTTTGTATTTGAGTTTAAACTTTATCAATTATATTGTATAGTTTTTTTTCTGGACAAGACAGAAAAGAGAAGACAGAGAAAGACAGACTCAGAATTCTTCCCCTACCTCTACGCCTTTCCATAACCATCCAAACGGAGAGTTATGGAAAAACTGTCTTCTAATTCAGACGTCACTTCCACAGGCTGATATCATCAATACTCACCGGTCATGCGCGTTAGAGCGTAGCTGCCAGCACTTAAAAAATGCATAGCAACATCAGTTTTATAACTTCAAAAAGTCTCGCTAAAACAAAAATTTATAAATTAAATTTAAATGTAAACTTCTGTGCTTTAGAGCACACCCGCGTGAAGAAATGCGTTTCTCCTCAGTGTCAAAGTGCAACGCGGAACACCTTCAAAAAACTATTTCGGACATCCCATCCCTCCAAATGCTCCTACAATTGGAGGAGAGGGAGAAGCCGGAGGGATAGGGGAAGACCTTGTTGAAATGATTGAACACAGATAAAACTGAAAACGTCAGTGAAACTGAGGCTAAAAAGACTACACAGCAAAATCAACTGATTTACTAAATCAACTGAAATATAAAAAATAAATATACAACTATGTTTAGCTTCATAACGCACAGGAAATCATCTTTGTTCAATTTTTTTAAAGAATTGTTTGGACTCTACAAATGATACAGAGACATTTTTGTTTTTGAAAAGTGCAGAAAATTCATAAAATGTAATTTATCTCATTTATTCCAGAATACTTTTCTGTGGCTAAGGCCTAATTAAAGATACGTGATTCTAAAGATAATGCCACTTTTTACACTCCCTTTACTTTTGTTTTGTTTTTCTCCTTAAGTACTGATATAAGTACATGATTTATACTCCATTTATTGTCATCAAGACTTTTTCCGTTTTTCAAAGTACAAAAAAAAACTCTTATTCTGTCCCCTATGTGGTATGTTTGAAATATTAGTATGATATATAACCACATCTTGAAATATATTTAGGAACTAAATCCCCTCAGCTTTTCTTTTTCTACATAAAGTGAATGGTTGAATAGGTTAATTCTATGATCTCATCTCCTAAAACCTGTTTTGCTCTACAGCAGTTTTGGTTTAATGTATGTGCTGTCATGGTTGATGTACATCTGAACACTGAAAATCTAAAGAAATTAACACATAAGATTAGAAATAACATGTTTCATGTAATTTATGTGTAATTTATCAAACAAGGACAGAAAGAAGCTGTGTGGAAAGCAAGGTGGTGCACATGATTGATGACTTTGTTGAGCCACCTTTGGCAGAAATAATGTGACTTTGTTGTTTTATGTACACGTTTAGTACTCTGGTGTGGACACATGCTGGTCCATTCTTTTTTACAACAATGCCTCCTTTTATTAGGATTTATGGGCATTAACTCATGTAAGGCTGACGGACTGCCCAGCAGCAGCATTAAATCAGGTTGAGATCCAGTCTTTGACCTGTGCAAAGAGGAAAAAGTTTAGTTTTTCACTCTTTTTGTTGAAAACGGTTTGGTGCTTCAGGATTATTGTCGCCTTTACATCAAGTTTTAACGGATGATAACATATTTGGTGCACAAAGGAGTTCAATGACTGCAAAAGTCAAATATTAGCTGTGGCTTACATACTCTCATCAGCCACTTTGTTAGGTACACCTTGCTAATACAGGGTTGGAACCATGTTTACCTTCAGAACTGCATTCATCCTTTGTGGCACAGTTTCAACAAGGTACTGGAAACATTCCTCCAAGTTTGGTCCATACTGACATGCTAACATCACATAGTTGCTGCAGATTTGTCGCCTGCACAACCATAATGCCAATCTACTGTTCCACCACATCCCAACCCTCTTGGGTTGAGATCTGGAGACTGTGAAGGCCATTTGAATCCAGTGAACTTATTGACATGTTCAAGAAACCAGTCTGAGATGATTCCAGCTTTACGACTGCTGAAAGTAACCATCAGAAGATGGTACACTGTGGTCATAAATGAACGGACATGGTCAGCAACAATACTCAGATAGGCTATGGCGTTGTAACCATGCTCAATTCGTTCTAAGGGGCTCAAAGTGTGCCAAGAAAGTATTGCACCACCACAAATTGTTGATACAGCGGAGGATGGAGCCATGCTTTTATATTTTATCTCTGACCTTACCATCCAAATGTTGGAGCAGAAATCGAAACTCAACAGACCGGATAACATTTCCCCAATCTTCTATTGTTCAGTTTTAGTGAGCCTGTGTCAAGTATAGCCTCGGGTTTCCTATTCTTTGACTGGAGTGGCACCTGATGTGGTGTTCTGCTGCTGTAGTCCATCTGCCTCGAGGTTGGACGTGTTGTGCATTCAAAGATGCTGTTCTGCAGACCTCAGTTTCAACCAGTGGTTATCTGAGTTACTGTTGTCTTTCTATCATCTGAAACCAGTCTGGATATTCTCCTCTGACCTCTGGCATCAACAAGGCATTTCCACTCACAGAACTGCCGCTCACTGGATATTTTCTCATTTTCTGACCAGTCCTTATGAACACTAAAGATGGTTATGGGTAAAAATCCCAATAAATCAACAGTTTCTGAAATACTCTGTCTCAAAAAAACGCGTCACGTTTAAAGTCACTTAAATCTCCCGTCTTCCCTTTTCTGACTCTCAGTTTGAAGTGCAGCAGATCGTCTTGACCATGTCTACATACCTAAATGCATTCGGTTGCTGCCATGTGATTGGCTGATTAGAAATTTATGTTGACGAGCAGTTAGACAGGTGTTATAAATACAGTGGCCAGTGAATGTAAACTGAAATGTAATTCTCAAATGAACTTGATGGGCCATCCTCTCCTTATAAAACCTCTCTTAATTGTACCCCACTTTAAGACCTTGTCACAAACAGGATGCTTAGACTTTTTCTACCACAGATCTAAACCTTTGAAGCGATGGACATTGCACCTTCTTCTCACATGATAGATATCTTCCATTAAATGTGTACAGTTTGATTTCTTTGGGCTGTGAAGACTTTGAACATATTTTTGCATCCATTTATCATCTTCTTTGACTCAAAGTTATATAACATCAAGAATTTTCACGATAAAACTTTGTTCCAGATAGTATGTTTGCATTTACTGGACAACCATGGTGTTTAGGAGGCTGAAAGCATGGTTTTAACCAGGTACAAGATCACATCAAGATGTGAGCTCATAGAAACCTGTGGAACAGGGAAAGAGTGATTAACCAGAGCCCAAACTCTGAAGGGACTGACAGAAAGATGGAGATAAAGAAGCAACAGCCCACATTTGACCATAAGTCCTCCGATGCTACTGCAGTGAAGTGACAATAAGAGAGGGGAGAGCATGAGTCATACACAGACCCCTCCCCGTCTCCCCTCCTCCCCCTCCCAGCGCACGCTTATGTCGATCCTGACTCATTCATTCAAAGCCAAGTCTCAAGCCTTCCTTTGTTATACAGATGAAATTGTGCTACTTAAGAGACCATTGCAGCTCTGATTATAGTGCTGTGTGACATACTTTATCTTGCTGGCTGCTGGAGCACAATTCATTGAAACGCTGCGGTCTGTGAGCAAAAGGAGTCATGCAAAGCATCACACTAAGAACACATTCGGATGTCCAGATGGGTTCGGAATAATTTTTTCAATCTCTAGGTTTGGCGTTGAATCTCTGCTAGGGTCACCCACACCCAAAGGAGCTCGTGCACCCATGTCTTAAACAATACTTTCCACCTCCTCTTTTTGTCATAAACAGGTCCTTCACCTTTATCTGGTTATCCCCCTTTCTTACATCCCCCTTTTCTTCCGGCATGTTGCTTCCGCCAACCTCCTCTTCCTCCTCACTCAGGGTAGCACCATCTACCTACATGTGGTTAGCTCATCTCCTTTTCTTCCTTTTTTCCTCTTTCTGGTTAGCTCATCTCATCTCCAGGCAGTCAGCTTTGCAGGCAGCTAATTATAGGCCACGCTGTGCTGTGGAGCACAAAGCCGGATGTAACAGCACTCTGCTTGTGTGTGTGTGTGTGTGTGCACTGTATGCATGTCTGCTCATCCGTATTAAGTGCAGACATATATGTTACCGCAGTTGCTGGTTTCCATGTAGATCTTTCTAAATATATACCTCCTGTGTGCATTTCTGCTAGCATTGCTATGGGGTCCTGTGGTCATGAAAACCTGTTGAGTTTTTTTTTTGTTTTTTTCCATTAACCCTTTTAGAATTGTGGAATGTGCTACGTCTTTCAAAGAAATATAAAAATATAAAAGGGGTTGGTTGTAAGTGTGTGTGTGCACGCCGGGTGTGTGTGGACAAGCCACCAGCAGGGTATCCGAATCCAGCCCCTCCCACACTGTACTGCAGCTCTGACTCATACAAGGTGGAGGCAGAGACAACCGGGGTCTGATGACTGGCAACGAATATGCACACACATGTGATACACACACATGGAAAGAAGAAAAATTAGGTTACGGTTTTCAATTTCGGTTGGATCCATTTTTCATAAAACTGTCAGAAAATCTGTTTTTCTTGTTATAATCTGCCTTTTCTACCAGAAAAGGCTGAAAATCTGCCAATAACAATAATTCCAAAGAGTTTGCAAAAAGGAAAATAACAGAAAAGAATTAAAATATTTGTTTATAATCTGCTCATTTCTGGACTTTGTTGAGATATTCATTTATACAGCAGAACGGTGTTCTTGTGTCAACAGCCATTGTAGCGTTGAGACTGTTTTATGTTAATAAAAAACATAGTTTACTTCTTCCACTTTCGGCTTCTCCCATCAGGGGTCGCCACAGCGAAGCTTTATTTATTATTTAGTTTAGTTTAAATATAATTTATGTATTTCAATAAAACAAAATAATAAAGTAGACAAAGTAAACAGATGTCCATGCAGAGATATGTCAAACTTTGAATGATTAATCGTGCCTTGAAATCTTTTAAAAAGTAAAAGTAAGAGAGATACAGGCAGCTAATTATAGGCCATGCTGTGCTCCACATATCCACATCCACATGTTCTGTAATAAAGCCTTAATGTTTACTCTTAATAATAAATAGACATATTTGTACTAATGACATTTGTAGTACAATTGTACAATTGACAAAGTAGTTTAAACGGACTGCAACACTTGTTGGACTTAATATATTTTCAATATCAAACTTCAAGGAAAACTTTTTGAATTGTTTGCGTGAGCAGATGTTTCAATATCTTTTTGAAAACAAGCTTTAATTCTTTTTACCACAACTTGGCAACATCATTTTTTTTTAAATGGCACCAAGATTTCAGCTTTCTTACATACTGAATCCCCCTCAATGCTTCTCATATGCAGCAGGTTTTCTTTTCCAGGGGAAGCAAATGGCCACATTTCTTTGTTCTGCATCTGTCGACCTAAGAAGTTGTAGGTTTTTTGTTACTGCACCACCACAGAACAACAAACTTCGATGGTTTTGGGCATGTTTGATTTTTATTTTGTTTTTTATTCCTAGCATAAAGTTTTCAGCATTTAATCAACTTTTCTTTTGGATTGCTACACCACTATATATCCATTATTATTTAGGCATTCTCTTTGAACCAATAGCTAAATAGCCCACCTTTCTTTCTTAGCCAGTCATATTTTTGCCTTCAAATTCTCCATTCTAGACAGTTCACCAGCCTTCCTCCACCCGTTCTCCACCTGGAGCGATGCTTTGGAATGCCCTGACCTCTAACCATCATCAGTGTCTAGGATCTGGGGTTCATTCATACGGTCTGAGTTCCTCCCAATCACGCAAGATTGGTCATTAGTTCAGAGCCTAACTACCAAGGATTATGAACTTCTTTCATGCAAGTTTTTCTGTAACAAATACATCTTTACTTGCATTTCTACTATCTCTCCTTATTAAAATTCTTTTTTTCTGCCACTTCTAGGTCTGTTTTTCTTGCCTTGAGCATGTAAACTGTTGTTTCAAGTGGATTTCTGAGAACATTCAGTCCCTTTGCTATCTGTGTACATCCTTTTCACATTTGTGCAGAGCAATGACCTCGCCTCTTATCTTTTTTTGGACTCAGCCATCAATAAAACTTTGATAAAATTCTTTTGTTTTCTAGTACAAATTAGCTTTCAGAATTTGGACCAAAGAAAAGCATACTGGATAAAGATAGTGTATTTAAAGGCCCCACTCCAATCATCTTTTAAACTACTGTAGAAGCATTCCCAGTGGTTTTAAGATTATGATTAGACTGTTTTTAGCCTTAATTGGTCTAAATTTCTGCACAGCGGCAGGACTTATATTTTGCCTCCTCCTGGGGGTGGACTGGGCGGGGAGTAAGCCTGCCTCGACTTCCCATCATCCCTTTGTTTACACTCTCTCCTGCTAGTTTGTGGTTTGCCAACTTTAGCACCTACGTCATAGCTACAGGCTTTATTAAACTGCATTTTTTTTTTTATCTGCCCCGGATTCACAGTGATTTGAATAAAGAAATACTGAGCAATGCAATTTTCATCTTAATTTTCTTCATATATGTCCTCCATCATCTGTAAAATGCTTTAAGAACATGTTAAAAACACCAAAAATGCCATTTTCATAGAAGTGGGTCTTGTAGAGATTGTGCTCCAAGATTTCTTAATGGATGAAATAAAGTCGGATTCATTCATACGTCACTCACATGTCCACACAGGCCAACAGAGCGCAGCAACAGCTTCACAAGCAAAAGATGAGATCAGCAGTCAAAATGCATCTGTTCAGACACCATGGGAACTCTCTCCTCCTCCTTCCCCTTCTTTATCAGTCCTTCTTTCCCCCTCTTCTGCCCCCGAGTCTGCCTCATAGCTTCCTGTGTCCCCCCTACCCCCAGTGCAATAAAAGGAGAGAAGCCTGTTCATTCATGCATTCAGCCAGTCAGCTGAGCGAGGGAGGATGGAGAGATGATGGCAGAAGGAGAGATCAGATGAGAGAGGAGAGGGGAAAAAGAAGGCGTCTCTGTGATGAATAGGTCACCTGTACTACCTTGCTGGTGGGGGGGTGGGGGTGGAGAAGAAAAAAAAAAAAGAAAATTAAAGGTAGGACAGGAAAAGAACAGACCCCCCCCCCTATCGCTCTTCCTCATCCTCTTCATTCCTGTTTCTTCATCCTCCTCCCTCTGCCCCTCTCTTCTAACCCCTCCCTCTCTTGACGGTATGAGTCACAGACTCGTTCCCTTGATGCACTGCGGAAACGTAACGTGACGTAGCCTCCACCTCCCTCCTCTCTCGCCACATGCATCCCTCTGTTTCTCTCATTCATTTGTCCACCCATCCCTCTCATTCATCCATCCTCCCCGTCACAGCACAGCAAGCTTCCATTCACAAAAAAAAGGCCCTGCGAGCCTGCAGAGACGGCAGGTAGATTCACAACTCCTGAGCAAACGCACACTGTTGTTCCAGCACAACACATTTCAGCAAAGTTCAGAGACACAAACCCTGAGATTCTGACACAGGGACACGCAGAAAGTGGTGCCGCAACTCAAGCAGCAAGATTTACTGTTGTCATGGTTACAGCACGTGCGGTTAAATATAGACAAAACTGTCAACATCCCAGATTTTTTGCAGTGATTACTCACTGAAAAGAAAATCTGCGCAAATATGCACAACTTCCTTTGTTGAATTACAACACAAGGTGGCATTTAAAGAAGTGTTACAGGTGATAATTTCATTCATATAGACAAAACAATGCTTCACATCACAACACTAATAAATTGTTGTATCATCTTTGACCAACACTCAAAGCAAACAGCCAAGCAAGGTGACTTAAAACATGTCTTACCTTTGACCTCATTGTGTCACTGCTTTAAACCATTGCATTCTCAGATGTTAACACACGACACCACATATTTGTGTCTGTTGACATTCAGAGACGTTTGAAGAGAAAAACTTATCAGCAATCTGGTACTGAGAGGTAACGAGAGAAACAAGAGTCAGGTTTCGTGTCGCAATAAATATTGCAAGACAACAATAAAGATAGATAGGAGGTGTGTGATTGCATTACACCATTGTCAGCAGATGATTATAAAGAAAATGCAGAGAGGAGCAAAATTGACATGAAATTTAAAAATTGCATTGTAGTTTGAAATTAATGTCTCATTTAAGCTTTAATAAGCAAAAAATGTTGCAAGGAACACAAAAAAACTGCAACAAAAGAGTCTTATTTCTATATTTGGACATGTGATTTCTGAAGATTTTATTTTAGACCAGCAAAGTAGATTTATTCACACCTTTAACTTTAACATTTTTTAATAAATGAGTAGCAACGGTCTATCCTTTAAATGGTGTTTAGTGAATTTCTCCCATCATGCAAAAAAATGTAGGATTTCTTTTGGTGTAAATCTAAGTTTAATAAGCTTGAGTGGACATGTGATACTGAAGGAAACTGGGTTAGATTACTGAAGTAACCAGCCAACGGTTGTCAGAGACTTGAGACGTAATTTCTGAATGAAACAAGGAAATGCAGTGGAAAGAGAGGGGGGGGGGGGGGGTGTTCTGAGCGTACAGTATGATTCACCGAAACAAAGTGTGAGGGGAGGGAGTTGTGATGTCATTGGAGGTGGTGGGGAGTCATCTGTGAGTCAGAAAAGAAAAAGGAGGAAGAGGAAGGTGGTGGGGGAGGAAGAGGATATGGAAAAGAAACGTAAAAATAAGAATAAAAAAACATTTTTTTAAACAAAACACAGTTAGGAGGTAGGGTACCTGCTGACTGTGATCCATGGTAACAGGCATTGCCAGCCTCTGGATGACTCACCACAGCTTTGGCAGTCTCCCAGGCATGCATGCTATACAGGAGAAAGCTCAAGCTGTTCAGCAGGACCCACAAAGACACGTCATAGCACACCTTCACCCAACTTTAGAGCATCGTACATGGACGTGCAATTGTGTGCAGTGAGGGGGGGGGGGGGGTCAAGATGACTCACACTTCAGTAATAACACTCCTCCGAGCCCTCCAATCACACAAAGAGATGAAAAAGGACATATCATTTGGATGCTTCCCACATCCTCTCCACTTCCTGGGAACCTCCCATCTGAAACTGCCACTGACAGCGAGCAGCAAGAGACTCCGACCGAAAGGATGGGAGTTCTCCTGCAGAACTGAAAAAAAAACGATCAAAAGAAGAATTTGTTAGTTGTTTTGAGTCAGTAAGATTGTTAAAGATAGAACAGAATGGAATAGAATAGAATAGAATAGAATAGAATAGAATAGAATAGAATAGAATAGAATAGAATAGAATAGAATAGAATAGAATAGAATAGAATAGAATGGAATAGAATGCCTTATTGTCATCATTTTGGGACCGCAACACAATTTAAGGATTATGTAAAAATGCATTAAGAATCATATGAATAAAGAACAATAATAAAAAGCTAAATAAAAGCAATACAAAAGCAGTATAAATATGAAATTATGTTCACATGTCAAGGTGTTATTAACCCTGTAATTGTCTTCCTATTCTTACTGCAAGTGCAGGATTTCAGCTGCTTAATACTTGGGCTATAATAGTGTCTTGCTTGTTTTCATATTCAAGTTTTTTTTTAAACATTCTTGACCGTTTTAGTATGTTCCAAAAGATGGAAATATAGTTATATTTAAAATGTTGTTCTTAATAGTTACCAGTGTTTACTATATGCCTTCAACAGGATGTTTCATGCAAACCAGTTTTAAAATGACATGTGCTTTTATTTTGAAAAACTTACAATTGTTTTGTTTTTTTACACACACAAAAAACCAAGTTTAAACTCATTAAACATATGGAGCAGCACTTTATATCTTGGAAAAAAAAGAATAATTTCATCATTTTGCATGGTGGTAAATTGTAATACTATTCACAGGTTCTATGGTATACATATATTTCAATTCTGTTTTGGAAATGTGCGTATCACTGACAGTGTTGGGAGGAACTCATTACAAAAGAAATGTATGGCAGTACCTTAGTAAAGTCAATCGTGCTTTCACTTAACCAAAGCTATATCATATTATTAGTCATTATCATCACACCAAATCATCATCATCATCTCACATCTGAATGTAAAATGTGTAGCCGTTTATTTGTCACTATATATCAAATCTAATTCAACTTTATTGATTAAAAAGTGTTTCCCATGCTTTGAGCAACTCAATCAAAAACAGGACAAACAAGACCCCTCCCTTCCAGTGACACTTGACCCCACATACAGTATGTGCACATAAGTGAATGAGACTGTAAAGTGCTTTGGACCTTCAGAGAAGGTAGTAAAGCGCTACAAATGGAGCAGTTTAAAAACCCTTAACTTAAAGATTTGACCTATATAAAAGTTTTCCCAGTGGTCTTTTTCATATATTTATATTCGTGTGCCGTTTTTAGCCAAAATCAAAAAACCTGTGTCATTTTCTGGGACATAGTTTCTGCAGAAAGGTGGGAGTTTGTTAGAAACTGGGACCATTGGAGGTGAGTAAGCCTGCGCTCATTTCCCATCATTGTTTACATTTATTCTCGGAAGCTTATAGCCTCTCAGAACCCCGGATTACCTTTGTGGTGCAGCAAAAATTTGTCTGCAAGAGGATGCATCGCATGTGGTTCGTGGTTTGCACTTACCAACAACAAGCTTTTTCAAACAGCATTTTTTCATCTGCTCCTAATTTACAACAGTTTGAATAAATAAATATTCAGAAATGCAGTTTTTATCATAACTTTCTCTATATTTCCTCCATCATAAGAAAAATGCTACTAAAACATGTTGAAAACACCAAAAACCATAACTTTCGTTGGAGTGGTTCTTTGGGAGAGAGATTTTTGTTTTTAATAATAGCTCAAATAAAACACAGAACTACCAACAGTCATGTCTGTTTGTGCACAATCCCAGTCTTTCCTCTGTCACTCACACTTCCGCTGAAGAATTGACTCTTTATTTGCACGGAGCCTTCTGAACAGAAGCCCTGAAAGTAGACCATGTCGTTTTGGGAAAGATGGCTCACTCCTACACCCTCTGTAAATCATAAAGACTTCTTCTTATCTTTTGATGGCTTAAACATGCAAGCATCGCAAGCACTTGGCGAGCACACACAATTCCCATCAATTCTCCAAAAAAATACTTCCGTCTGTGTAAATCAAGGGCTGCTGACACAACACAGACAGAACTTGGCCCAATAGGAAAGGTTTTATGAATGACATCTGGAGAACAGAAACACCTGCACTGAGTGACCCTGCTGTAGTGGAGGGAGACGGACGCTGGTGGACAGCTCCGAGATGAGGGAATCGAGATTTGTGTGGGCTGTGAATAGCTCACAATTAGTTGTTTTTGTATTTTGTGAGCGTTTGCAGATGAAACTGACAACAGTTAAGCATCTGCAATGTGGAATTTGTGAAACCAAGGTCATCGAGTGATGTGGTAATTTTCTGGTCTATGTGTGCTTTATTGATTATATTGAGAGAATGTTTAAAAATACCAAAGTTCAAAACTATTTTTAGCACAAGCTTTAAAAAAATAAAAAATAAACCTGAGTTACAAATGGAGACCTACGTTTTTAACTGATTTTTTTTAGGGCATCAGTGGGGAGAAAACCTTTCAAATCATATATTTGACTTCCATTGGTACTTTTAGTGTCTAGCTTCTTCTCAACTGTGTGCAAATGAGCTTCAGAAACGATGAGCAGCAGTTACACAGTCATACTAAATGTTTCCAGAGAGACCAAAGGCCGTTCCAGTTGGTCTGACATTTCTTCCAGGTGGGGCGACCTTCAGTTCCTATTTAGCCCCACCGGAAAACACAGCTGACGTGTAATTAGCAGCCACCCCGCTAGATCTCCACTCATGCACACGCATGTCTTGTGTGTTAAATTTAGCCCAGTTACACCTCCTGACTGACTTTTAGATGTGTTAGAAGCCTCTTTGTAGCAGGTCTGTAAAACCACATTCATGGCAATTTGGGCAACGGATTGTTGTCAACAAATGTGTACTTTACCTCTTATAAGATATATATTATAAATGCTCCAAAAAGTGTATTAATACCATGTTTTTGTTACATGTGATGTGTTAAGGTCCAGATAATTTCAAAGGTGTTTAATTGTAGTGACTTCAGTTTATTCTTCTGCTTTAGCTCCTGGGCAGAAACTAAACTGAAATGTGGTTTTAAAATTTACATTCCCATACATTTCTTACATTCAAAGGTTATTTAAGTGAACTGAAAAATCACTAGAACCTACATAAAGGTAAAAAATAGTCATGCAGATAATTCAAGTATAAAGTAGATTGTACTATATAACTAAAAACTCAATGACATATAAAACATGTCTGACTGCTTAAAGATAGCAAACATTTTGACACCTTAAAGGAAAATAATAAAATGTATTCTTCCTGCACTGAAAGTAGTGCAGCTGATCTGTAAAATAAGTGTAAAAATATATATATTAACACACTGTTGATGACTTACTGACCAAAGTAAAAAGTGATAAAAGGTAAAAAAACACTGGCAACTAAGTAACTAAGGAAAATGTAATCAAGTCCTGTAACTCATTGCCGCTCCTTACATTAACCAATTCAAACAAGAAATAAACCATAAATCTTGAAAAGGAGACGATTAAAGTTATTTTTTTTAATTCATATTCCATTATGACACCACAAATGCAGTTTGGATGAAGAAAAATAATCATTGAACAATCACTAGGTAAACAAAAACTGCCTACCTGCACAAAACCAAGAAATTCTGTGACAGATGATCTACTTAAATCCAAAACCTGCTGAATTTCTCTCAAGATTTTCTGCTTTAATACAGTAATAAACAAAAAAACTGCTAATATTAGCAAGTGTACAAACTGTTTTCACATGAAGAAAAAAAACACATTTTGCAAAAACTTGGCCCAAAGAATTGTGACTGTTTTCTTTTTAGCCACCTGAGAGAAAAAAAGAAAAAAAAAGGTTTTATCATGCGAAATAATCCAAAGCAACCAGTCAGTGCTGGTCAGAAACACATTACACTAATATACATATATATTTTACTCGTAGATCATATCCCTTAACCCCTGCCCTACTGGCCCCCCGCTTTAGAAACACCCTTTGGGTTTCGTTACATCGAACTACAGGGCAAAAACATTTATGCATACAACACTGCACCCTTGTGGCCAAAACAGAGAACTGCAAATGTTGCTGGAACCAACATACAACACAATAAATAAGGCATTCATTTGAACGTCTTTTAATTGTTGCTGAAAGCACTAAATTTCACAATTACTTAAAGAATTCTGCAGATTTTAATTCTTTTATTGCAAAAAAGGGCGACGCATGCCGTTTTATCTGAAGGACGCTAGAAAGAGGGTGTCAATAATCAGCTTTCCCTTTGTTAATTGATCATTTCAAAAAGGAAAAGGAAAAGGGATAAAGTCTTCAGTAGATGAAGAGGACTCGGGTGCGGGGCAGAGTTGAGAGGGTGTCGGCCATCCTGCGAACTCTGGCATAGTTGACAAAGCCTCGCAGAAAGAGCAAGAAGCCTGGGAAAAAAGAAAACGGAACACGTGAGACTCCAAAAATTAAATACAGCTTCCAATAAGTTCAATACTTAACTTGTAAGACTTGAGAAAACTGAATCCATGTCCTTTATTTACAATCATTTAAATTCTATATTCCAGCAAAATGTTTGAATAAAATTAAAACCATTTTTTATTTTGAAAGGAACAAAAACAATGATTGATAAGTCACAAACAGGAATACAGAACTATTAAAATGACAACATTTAGTAATTTGAACTGGAGCAAAACATTTTTTAATATTTCAAATTTCATTATTCCACAAATGTACAACATGTTTACCATTTGCATTTTTGGCATTTGAAATAATAAAAAACAGGGAAAAGGGAGAATAAACTTGTCCAAAGTTATGTTTTTTTTATAAAGTAGTTACATTAAAACTGACATGTTTAAAGGTTGTGCAAATTATGGTGATTTTGAATATTTAAGATGTGAATGGATTAGAAAGCAGAGCTTACCACCACACCGAAGCGTAACTTTTAGTTAAGGCTTGTTTTGGGTTTAATGTTTAATAAAACCTTATAGAATCTTAACTACTGGACTCTGTAATGTATTTTAATCTCTGGAGAGTTTGTGAATATTATAGTCAGTGCTTGGTAAAATAATTTGAGTTTGCACATGCAGAACTACGGAGCCCCTGACCTGACATGGGTAAAATAATAAATATCTCGGTCCCACAAATTAATATCTTGTTCCCACGCATTAATTAATTTGTGCGAACAAAATTTCAAAATCATTTACGTCAGTTAAGTCATTCATAAACACGGATGTGAGCTATATTTGGATAATCAGCTTTCACATTTCTGTCTATGTGTGTCTCATTATATTGCATGGAAGACAAGGATGATGTTTAGAGATCAAATGTATGTATTTTAGAAAGCACAAAAGCATCGGTAATCATGTTTCCATGTCTGGGTTCGTTCACATAGGTACTCCATCCTGCTGCAAAAGCCGCTTTCTGCCGCTCCCTCCGTGTTTCTGTGACCCACATTCGTTCAAGAGGGGAGAAATAAAAACAAAAATGATCTATTTATTATTGTCTCAATGAAATACCGGACACATAGCTCCTACGAGTTCCGGCCCGCCGAGGAGCTCTTTTGCTGGTCATGCCTGCATTCAGGCAGCTGGCTGGCTGAATAGACGGACAGCCAGCGGATATTGTAGTTTAGGGATGAATAGGAATAATAATATTCAGGACTTGTCTTTTATTAATATACTCTTTGGCAGTCACTTAACATCCAAAGGCTAGTAAGCTACATGCTACGTAGCCTATCATTTATCCTGCTGTATTTGAATGCAGCGCAGTTACAGGGATACGGTGATTGGTCGAGATGCATTATGGGATATCTATGATGCATGATGGGATATGTAGCATGTAGCCTACTAGCCTTCGGATGTAAAATGACTGCTAACGAGTATGATGCTTTTGTAGAGCTTTTTAAAATAAATAAATCTGATCTCTAAACATCATCCGTGTCTTCCATGCAATGTAATGAGACAGAAGTGTGAAGGTATCTGCTGCTATTGCTCACATCCGTGTTTATGAATGACTTGTGATGTGAATAATTATTTTGTTCGCACAAATTAATGATTGCGTGGGAATGAGATATTAATTTGTGGGAACGAGATATTTATTATTTTACCCATGTCAGGCCACGGGCTCCGTACAGAACTTCTTAACACGATGAATGCCTGAGGTTTTCTCCATGTGGATTCTCTTATGAGGAGTTTTATACACAAGTCAAGTTTCATATTCCCCACAATGCAATAGGGGGGATGTACCAGCTAAATTGAAATAATTCTGTTTTGAAACTTTAGTGAACAGCAACACCAAACTAAAATGTGGCTTGGATGAAGCTGTTTGGAAGATTTTTTCCCCCCCAAACGGCTTTGAACCTCAGGAATGATGTGTATAAACTTCTAAGAACTGAACTTCATCACAATCTCCTCCGACCTAAACAATTTACTGTAATTCGGATGTTAACTACTTACCTAAAACCAGGAAGACCCACCACAGCCAGTACTGCCCATCAAAGTAACCAGGGAAGTATGTGGAGTACTGCAGCAAAAGAAAACCCCCAAAAACTGGTTAACATAAATCCAGTCAGCTTCAAAATAAAGAAAACAGGATCAAAGATCTACGAGGAAACAATTCAGCGCCAAGACGTTAACCACAACAGACATGCTGTTAAAATGCCATAGCGCTGTTTGGGGCTGTTGGTTGGTCTCTGCCTACATAAAATCCTGTTTTTCTAAGATTGCATGTGGGTTTGGGGATGTCGGTGCTTGTGTTTCATACCCTGACTATGAGGACCCATTTAATGAGGGAGAGGCCAAAGCCTGAGATGGCCCCGTAGCGTCCTGCTGCTGATGTGGTGAGGCAGAAGGACAAGAAGAAACCAATCCAGTTGAACAGGAACGCCACTGGGAAAGAGGAAGAACCCAGCATTAAGGTTTGTGGAGAATAGGTTTTTTTTACATTTACTTTAGGGAGGGAAAAAATAACAAGAATGTGAGAGTAACTTTGAAAAAGTTGGGGAACTCACTGAAGAACGTGAGCATGAAGATGCCATCATTTCCTATCCTCAGCTGGTCTGCATCTTCAAATTCATCTCTGGCCACAAACTCATCATCCTGTGAGACATTTCAACACAAAGGAGTTTGAACGAAAACTGAACACAAACTAGATCATTTCAAAAGCCTTTAACTTAAAGACCCACTCCAATAAAAAAATGTGTTCTTTTTGCGTTTTTTAACACGTTCTTTTGGCATTTTTCTGATGATGAGGAACAAATGAAGACAAAAAAATTAGCTTAAAACACAAATGCACAGCAAAACACACACACATTGGAGGAACATCGGTGTGTTGACACACCAAACTATGACCAGATACAGGGCTTTTTAATCAAAGACATTCCCCTAGTTACCTCCAGTGAACTGCGAGTAACATCATCAAAGGTCTCCAGGCGCTCTCTGTGCTGAGGCTGCTGGCGAGCGCAGAGCAATGTGTGACAGAGAAACACATCAAAAAGGGTCTGTCTTCTGTCAGGTGTGAAACTTCTGTGTGCTCTTTGATTAGAGAGACATATTCTACCATTCTTTCCTGTTTCAGCTGCAGCTGCTTAAATTCAGCCATATTCTGTTGTAATGTTTGCATCCTTATAAGGATGTTCCTTCATGAACTCTTGGTGGTGTGATGTCAGCTGAGTGACAATGTTTAATTCTGGATTTTGATCATTTCATTCCAACTAAAATACATGTTAATATTAACAAAGTCTATAGACATTTTTTTTCTACCAAGAAAGTCATATTTTGGACTATACTTAAACAAGGTAAAGTCATTTGTACATCAACAGAAAGTGTTTAGTAGGTTTCAGCAAAAGAAAACCATTCTAGTGTCACTGTCTCAGAATTGTGACACCTCAAAAATAGTCTTCCTGTGTCTTTAAAATATTTAAATTAATATTATTACATTCAAAGCTTGTCTACACATTATAGCTGATAATTGATATATTATTTGTCACAAATATAAACCTATAGGGAAGAAAATTTCTTTAGCAGAAAAAAAGAAAACTCATTTTTCTCACAACCATATATGAGCCCTTTTTTCTCCTACAATGTTCTCTGGAAAAATCCTATTATTTGCTTTTCAACATGCAAAAAATGTGTTGTTTCAGCAGATAATTTTTCATAGTCTTGAGTTTCCCTTCAAATTTAAAATGATGCAAATGCAGTGTTTTTTTATTATCTACATTCATGGGAACAAGTAGAAATAAAGAAGTACAAATTTAGAGGGGAAAAAAAAGTTGATGCAGCATTTTTGAACAGAAGACAGAAGCTCTTTCAGGGAATACAAAAGAACACTTCACAGCAGAAAAAACAAACATTTCCTGCCTAGCAGCCACTAAGATAGCTGAAAAAAGCCAACATGTGGCTTCGCATCGCATGCAAATGCTGCACCATTTACAGCGAATGTGACCGGAGAAAAAAAAAAGGAAGAGAAACACTCACTCTGGCGTTCACCAGTGGAGCAGAGGTCTCGGCTTTACTTCTTTCTGCTTCGTCATAGGAAGGTAGTGTAGTTGCTACGTTGTAAGACGGAGGCTTCGGGAAAACGCCATCCTCCTTGTAGTCAAAGAAGGCTACAGAAAAACACAAAGCAACTTGAAACAAATGTTATAATAAACATTCAAAAGTCCTGTACACATGACAGTAACCACATTAAAAACAAATTAAGGATCTAGCTTCTATTGAATAATCCTAATTTATACAGCTGCCTTGTCAAAATAGAACCAGAAATCACAACAAAAATGTTAAGATTACATAAATATGTAGTTAAATTGAGTTTTTACCAGAGTTGTCCAAAGAGATGCTGCTGTATGGAGGCGGTGCGTCTGCTGCTTCCTGTTGACTCTCTTCAGTGTCCTCATTAGGCAGCTGCAAACAAGACAAAACAGCATTCAAGTGTTTGAGCCAAAGATCTGTAATGTAAACAGAACCGAAACTGCTAGAAATTTCCATCCGCCATCAAGGGTCAACATGGCTAAAAACAGGTCATAAACGGTACGGAAAATATGCTTTGGGTACAAAAAAAAGTGACAATTGCAAAGAAAATCTGCATGAAAAACATTTATCTTTTTCTTCTGTGATGAAAGCATAAACGGGATGCTATGTCACAAACATAGACTTCATCCTGTCTTAGGAAAAAAAAAAAATTTAAAGATGAAAATAAAACAATATGTTTGCTTTCACACATAGTTACTTGACATTTTTTTAAGTATGTTTCTAAAAATTGTTAAATAATTAAGCATGTTAGGAAACACCAACAAGTGGAAAACTAAGAAAATATTTACATGTTCAGTAACTATATTTAAAGCCATTTTAGTCTCATATTGTTAATCTATTTGGCAATTTTAGGAAAAGTTGATAGCAGTTTGTCAAATATGCCACAGCTAGCCAAAACGACAAATTTTAGTCCTCTGACCCTAAAAATCAACAATTCTATTGTCATCAGCTGATCGAATAACAGCAAACACAAGACGGTCTTTCCGGTTTAAGTGGTCGATCGGAGCATCATTAGTGTTTTTAAAAGACGAGCGCAGCAAGAATGAGTCATCAGTAATGACAGCGTTTAATCACAATGATAGTCACCATGACAGCTTCTAGATAACATGCAGCAGGGAAACCAACTGAGACAGAGGCTTAGATTGTAATCATAATTCTAGCTGGCCTCGTTAACCTATCCACTCTGATTTTCCACTAACCAGCTGAGCTCAGCTAGCATAAGCATGTGACTATGGCTAATTCGAGAAATACACCACTTACGGTTAAACCGTACAACCCAAAACGTTTTCGACAGGTTACCTTGTTAAGTTAAATTTGGACAAAAAAGGGACTCATTAGGGAAAATGTATTTTTGACAGTCTGACATCCATCTTCGAATTCAGTTAGCACCCACGACGACAACCGGAAACTACTACACACCCATAAGCCATTCCTGCCAACAGATTCACTGTGTAAATGCATCGATAATCGATAACAATATCTTATTATACCTGCTGATATCTGGCGCTTGGCTCCGCCATTCCACTTTAGACGGCTCGGAATAAACAACTGAAGGAGGAATTTCTGACCCTCACACAGAAGAGACAAAATTATATAACGGTAGTCACCGAAAACCCACGATGGCAATCGGCTGCTCTAAGATAACAATGTTCGTCAAGATTTTAACAGTTGGTGATAACCAAACTACTTCCGGTTAGCGGCGTAAATCATACAACAAACATTGAGAACTAAGAGTCAGTATTGCAAAGCTGTTGGCTTTTTTGTGTAACTTTTTGACTTATTCTTTATTTTTCTTTTGCAGTTTTTATTTTTTTTTATTTTAAGAAAGTTTCTCGTAGCAACAAATAAACAAATACATCTTTTTTCTGATCTTATTTTGAATTCTAAGTTGAGTCACTTCCGTTTGTCCTCCAGAGCAATGCTATGTTTGCGAAATTGGTTTATGAGCTTTATAAAAGCCACATTCTAAAAATCTCTACAGCTTTCTTTACAGAAACTACGAAAAAATTAACTGGCATACATATTTATCAGCGTTACATTTTTAAGCCTTAAAAACCTTAAATAATTAAAATATCTTTAAAAATATATTGTACAGTATTTTTAGATATACACATCTGTTCCGATCAAAGTCTCAATCATTCAATGATGTAACATTTCGCATAAATACTTCTGGTTTATGAGTTTAAAGAC
Organism: Oryzias latipes; assembly: GCF_053564925.1. Classification (NCBI taxonomy): domain Eukaryota; kingdom Metazoa; phylum Chordata; class Actinopteri; order Beloniformes; family Adrianichthyidae; genus Oryzias; species Oryzias latipes. The sequence continues at coordinate 7,528,130 of NC_136250.1, read as the reverse complement.
TTCTGCTGATGGTTTTGTTTTTCAGGGTTTTTTTTTATTTTAGGAGTGGGATGCATTAAACTTTCATTTCATTTATTTATTTGTTCCTTTCATGAAAATTGATGTTCAAATGTTTACATGTTTCTCTTACATATTGAACATTTTCATGATTGGAAGGGAGCAGAATTGAAGAACACAATTCTTATAATTATCTGTTCCCTTTTAAACATTACATTTACATTTCTCACACCATCACCTGTGCTCAGATTTCACAATGTACAGTTCCACTACACAGTAAATACATTCCATTCATTTAATACATACATTCCAAAAATTCCATTCAACAGTCAAGTTTGTACAAACTAATTTGTTTAGCTTTATACATGCGTTTACATTTAATAATATTTTGACAACTTTTTAACTGATTCTCCTGGGAATTCCACATTTTTACCCCTGCAATAGACAAACACTTTTGCTTTAATGTTGTTTGAGCAATCTGTTGTTTGAAATCAAATTTTCTCCTATGATTTTCTTCTCCTGTGGTAAAAATAAAAAGCTTTTGTAGGTCTTCTGGTAAATCTCTGTTTCTGGCTTTAAACATAACTAATAAGGTCTGCAATTCAATTAAATTTTTAAGTTTTAATAAGCCTGACTTAATAAAAAGTTCATTTGTGTGATCTCTAAAATTAGCTTTGTGAATAATTCGAATAGCTCTCTTCTGTAGTAGAATTAAGGGCATTATATTAGTTTCATATGTATTTCCCCACACTTCAATACAATATGTAAAATAAGGTAAAACCAAAGAGCAATATAACATGTGCATAATATGACATGGTAAAACATATTTAGATTTGTTCAGAACAAAAAGGCTCTTGGCTACTTTATTTTTTACATAAAATATATAAGATTTCCATGTTAATTTGTCATCCAACATAACCCCTAAAAATTTAAATTCAGACACCTGTTCTATTTTTATGTTGTCAATGGACAAAGTCACTTCTGTTCTGTTTTTATTACCAAATACCATAAACTTTGTTTTTGTTAGATTCAAAGATAGTTTATTGTAGTCAAACCACATTTTGAGTTTTATCATTTCCATTTCAATACTTTTAGCTAAGGTTTTCAGATTATCCCCAGAACAAAAAAAGTTAGTATCATCAGCAAATAAAACAAACTGTAACAACTTAGAAATATCACAAATATCATTTATATATAAAATAAAAAGTTTAGGTCCTACAATTGAGCCTTGTGGGTGTCCACAAATAATATTCATGAGATCAGACTTCTTACCTCCAAACTGTACATTTTGTTGTCTGTTTTTTAAATAACTGGTGATCCAGTTCAGGGCGATTCCTCTAACCCCATATGCATATAATGTAGAAATCAAGATAGAATGATCTATGGTGTCAAAAGCTTTCTTTAAATCCATGAAAACTCCTATTGTGCATTTCTTTTTGTCAATTGCTGTTGCAATTTCTTCAACTATTTTCATTATAGCCAAATCTGTAGACCTATTAGAACGAAACCCAAACTGATTCTCACCTAACAATTTATTTTTTTCAATAAAGCTGTCTAGTTTGTTAACAAACAACTTTTCAAATACTTTAGAAAATTGAGAAAGTAATGATACTGGTCTGTAATTATTAAAAGTATGTCTGTCTCCATTTTTAAAAAAAGGAATAACTTTAGCTATTTTCATCCTCTCAGGAAAAATTCTTAATTTAAGTGAAAGATTAAAGATATGATGTAGTGGTTTTACAACACAATCTATGATCATTTTTATTAATTTCATGTCAATCCCGTCACTGTCCTTTGAGGTCTTGTTTTTTAGTTTGTATACTGTAGTCAAAATGTCATTTTCAGTCACATCAGATAAATACATAGATTGGGAAATCCAATTTTTATTTTTAATATTACCTTTTGATTGTATATTGCATGTAATATTTTCAACATCTTCTACAAGTATTATTATGAATTGCATCACTTTCTTCACAGTTCATCTTTTTTCTAAGATCTTTTTCTCCAAAAACTGGTCTGTTGATTCTGATTGTCAATCGCATTTCTAATTTTTTAGAAAACTGAGCTGGACGGACTCAAATTAAACAGTCTGTAAAACTCTCACCTTAAAAAGAGCTGTAGGCCTATAGGTCTATATTTGTCAGAGGGACAGACTGAGATATATTTTCATATTCCTGCAGCTACAATGTTCACCTAAAAATCCTATCAATTTACTTTTAGATCATTTTCTTTAAGAAAATCAAATCCAACTGGGTTTTAAGAGGTTTTTATTGTTTCTTTATGTAAAATGAAAAGACAACAACAACACCTGTGGCACCTCTGCAGGGCTAAAATATCAAGTTTAATCAGGTTACTTGGGGTTCAAGTACTTAATTAGCATAGGGAAGGTTGTGCCTATGTGTTTTTGATTGTAATGGTGGCAAACAATCTCCACGTCATAAAGACTGAACTGGACTTTGACACGCTCATTGGGGGAAGTGAGGAAACAGAGAGTGTAGAGGGCGAACTCGAACTCAGGACTGACTCCAATAAAGATGCTTCCCTTTGGCTTTATACCATTCTTCCAGCTAAACTGAAGCCCCAGGATGTGTTTGTTCTCATCTGGCTGCAGGAAAAGATGACAAGACAGGGAAAAGACAAAAACGTTAGAAAAGATACAGATACCGGTTGTATAGTGTAATAATAATCTTGCTGCAAAAGCAGAGAAAATCGGAAAAATATTTTTATAAAAAAAAAACTTTAAATACTACAATAAAAAAGACAATTTTTTTTGAAAGAGAGCCACTTATTAGAACATAAACTATTGTCCTAATGTCCTGAACTGCACATGGTCAAATCTGAGTACAGGTGATGGTGTGAGAAATGTAAATATGATGCAATGTTTAAAAGGGAGCAGACAATTATAAGAATTTTATTCTTCAATTCTGCTCCTTTCCAATCATGAAAATTTTCAGTATTGTATAACAAACACGTAAACACATTGGACAATCAATAATTTTCATGAAAGGAACCAATAAATAAATGAAAAGGAAATGCAAAGATTTTTTTTTTATCTGAGGAATGAAACCAAACACGGCTGTGACAGGATGTCTCAGGAGGACTGCTAAAATTATAAGGAGTTGCAGCTGATCAGTCTAGTTTTCACGTCAGAAGTGAGGCTAGACAGTCATTGCATGCATTTGAGGATAGAAGTTTCAACAGGTATCAATTTATAAAGCATTTAACACATATTCATGTTAAAGGGGGCAAGAAAAATTGTTAAGATTTAACATTTACATCAAAATTTGAAAGATAGATTTGTATTTAATTCTCCAAATTGATGCAGTCTTGATGAAACCACAAATGCTTTACAACAGGTCAGCACCTGGGGGGAGTTCGCATTGACACTGTAGCCTTTATAATCAATGTGTCCGAGCTTTTCCTGTAAGTACAGCTGGATCCAGTTGTGAAAACCAATGACCGTTCGCCCCCCTCGTGTTTCTCCGACAAACACGTGTTCAAATCCTGAAGAGTCTGGTCTGGAGGCAAAAAGAAGATCATTAAACCCAAAATACTTGTCTTGTTGAACACCCTTTCACTTGTATAAACAGGAAATAGTTTCATCTGCTTGTGATCACACCCCAAACTAGAACACATGAAACTTTTCAAGCTGTGAGGAATATTTCTGTAACATTAAATAGGATCTCTTAGCTTCAAGAAAAACATCATAGTAGTCTTCTTGCAGCTCTTTCCATTTTTAACAAAGCCAGTTTTTGTGGAGCTTGACATCATGATGCTAGATTCCTTTTAAGGGACCTGTGTATACAGTAGGTGCTGTGCCAGATTCCTCCCACCTGCTGGATCCTCTCCTGGCATAAAGCTCAAACCAGATCCTGTACAGCTGCTCTTTGAATTCTGTCTCATTTTCAGGAGAAAGTTTCTTCTCCACCAGGTATTTGTGGGCTATCTGGAAACAAATATGACCACGGAAAGCCCTGCATCAACTTGTTCAAATTAGATTAAAAGAACAAAATGTTTTATTAACAAAGAAATGCAAATTTTCAGTGATTTATAATGTTTGACTATCCTTTAACTGGAATTGCTCAACAAGAATAAATCAAAGAGTTTCCAGTTGTTTACACTTATCATTTATCTAGGAGGGTCTTTTTCAAGGGTTCCTGGAAACTTTTTTCAAATCAAAAACACACTGTTAGTCCAGAAACATAAAAACCTGTTTTGGGTTATCTTTGCTGTTAAAAAAGGGTTAAAAAGTTGTTGTTTTTTTCCAAGAGTACCTTCATCGTTTGAGTCTGAACAATGGAGTCCAGGAACTTGTGGTTCTCTGCTTCCTCCTCAGGAGTAACGATTTCAGGCACACCAGTGTCACTCTCATAGTTATCCAGAAGGGAGATAAAGGCTGCAAAAACAAAGACACAATTATATATGTGTGTTTTTTTTCATTGTGGTTTGAGAAACCATGTAATATTTAAAGCTGTCAAATCTTAGATAGATAGATTTTGTTCTTGATATTGATAGTGTATTAATAAAAAAACAATTGAGCCAAATAACTGCAGAAATTATAGTTTCTGCATCAATTGAAACTAAATTTGGTCCAATGCTTAAAATTTGTCTTTAAGGTTTTATATGCTAGATGGTCACATTAAAGGGTTGTTCCAATAATCTTTTAACTCAAAAACTCAAAAACAAGGTGTGCGTGCAAATCATCACACCAGAGACCGTGACTTTTTCGATAAATTTATGAAAAAATTAGGAACAGTTAAATGATTTTAAAAATTATTATTTTGGGACTTCCTTAAAAAGACTGTGATGTCCTCAGAGGTGATCAGCAACAAGTGAACATCCTTTTAACATGTCATTGGAGAAAAACAGTATTAAAGGAGCGCCTTTTAAGTGAAAGGTCTGACTTGTAGGAATTTTGAAATATTAATTTACATCTTCTTTGAAGCTGTTAAGATGATTTTCTTGACATTTGACTTCTTTTGTGTCAAAGTAAAAGCCAAACTTCACTTCTCTAAGAAAACCGAATTGAGTAAGATGCACGTCCGTCTGGGGTGCTTCATTGGTTCACTTTGTCTTGAAGGGGTTCCTCAAGGTAGAATCTTGGAACCACTGCTATTTTTTATTAACTATCTACAAGAAGTCACAAACATCCAGATTTATGTTAGTAAAATAGTTGCTTTTTGGACATGCAAAGATACTTAGGAAGCTTTGCTCGTTTTGACACCAGCCTTGGTTGGAATAAACAAGTAGGCCAACAAACCCCAACTTCAAAAAACAGTGGAAAACACGTCACTGGAAAAGTTTTAATTTGTTGTTGACATTGGCATGGATAGGCTCCAGCAACCCGGTGACCCCAAAAGGGTGAAGCTGGTTTAGAAAATGAATGGATGGATGAAAACTTTATGGTTGATACGTATATTTTAAAGGCACCCATGCAAAAATGAAAGCAGGAATCCTTCATTTAAAAGCTCCAAACATTAACACAGCTTTCTGTTGTGTGCAGCGCTGCATAAATATGAGACAATATTATTAGATCAAATTGGAAAGAAGCATATCTCTACATCCAGCACACTGACGTCAGCCTGCTCTGGGATTATGCAACATGTCACTGTTCGTCATAAGCAGATTAAATTAAAAGCTTCTCTCAGACAGGAGCGGATAAAGTAGACCTCAGGGTACTTATGTTGAATTTTAGGAAAGGTCATGGCACTTGTTGGTGGGACACTGTAAGAGTCATGACCACTGTGTGTTGAAAACAACATCACTGGTGGTGGAATGAAACTCCCAGAGGTATTTTTCCACCCCCTCCCTCATGCACTCACCAAGAAATGTTTCCTTTTTGAAAATATTCTCATTGACAAATGTAAACAGAGGAGATCCTGCTCGATCGATGTCAGATGTGCCCATGCTGTCTCCAGCTTTGCCCTGCAATAGAAAAGAACCTCTAGACTGTTAACAAAGAGTTTCAGAATTTCTTTTAAAAACCTTTATGAAATGGGCAACAACAACAAACAATTTAAATGGAGATGTTTTAACTTTTTTAACTATTCCAAGAGGAGGATTCTACGCGTCTTCTCTCATTAATCTTGACCACCTTTTCTCGGATTTTTTTCAATTAGACAGGAATGTAAAGTATATTTTTATTACAATAATGCGATACATGCAATATTACAATGTTTTTGGGCAGCTTCATGAATGTGTGGGGTACCTGCAGGGAGATCCTGTAGTCTTTTCCAGGTGTGAGTCTGTTAATGTCATTGTCCCACAGTTCCTGCACCATGGCTGACAGTTCTCGATCACTCTCAATCATGATAAGACTGCTCTGGTAGTCTTGGAGTTCTGTGTCTGTGGACAGTTCGGATTTTGTTAGTAGGGAAAAAAAATTGAGGTTCAGTTTTTGATGCAACCAGCAAAAAAAAAAAGTTGCATTAAAACATTTGGGATTATTTTTCCCATGAATGGCTGGGGTGCAGAGGTAGAACCGTTGATCTACAGTCTAACTAGAAGACTGTGGGTTCACTTCCTGTCTTGTATCTTTGGGAAAGACACTAAACCCACATTGCTCCTGTTGGTTGAAGTTGGTGCCTTTGTAAGGTTATGATTATCAGTGTATGGGTGGAAGAATGGGACCGTAAAGTGCTTTGGGCTTTTAACTGTTTGGTAGGGGTGTAATGATGAATCGATTTATCCAACCAGATCAATCTGTCTGAGGCTAGTTGTTAATCGAATCGGATCGACCTGAACTGTTTCAAAATGAAATATGTTGATTATAATTGATCTTGGAAAATACCATTTGGATTTATGCATGGTAGATTATTATCTCTGAGACAATGATTTATTAGAATATTATACTTTTCTCCTTGAACTATCTCATTAAGCCTTTGAAATATTTAGTGTGGACATTCACTGTGAATGTGTTAATTTTTACAATTATAAAAAATAAAACCCAAAGCAAAATTAGACTTAAGACAAGTGGCTTATTAGAAATCAATTAGAAATCCAATGTTTGTGTTTTACCTCAGAAAAAGTTCATGCACTGACACAACCAAGCCTTGGCAGAGGAGAATCATTTTTGCCCCCTGAACAAAGGTGCAGCTCTTCTAGAGGTTTCCATGGTTTCAGACGAAGACGGAACTGAAAGTAGGTAGCTCATTGAAACTGGATTAACTAAGACTTTCAAGTTTGTGGTAGGTGCACACATTTGAAGTGATAAAAATCTATTTTGACCCAGTTTTCATACAACGTTGAGGTGCTAACTTTATTGCACAGACTGCATAAGGGTCTTCCAGATCAAAAGTGAGTTGCTCTGAAGAACCATCTGCAGAAATTGCAAGCATTCGATTTCGTTGGGTCAAAAATGAATATCAAAAACATAAATATAATAAAGCTGGGATTGTTTGAATTGGTTTCTTCTGACTCCTTATTAAGCAATTAATCAAACCCTTTTTGGTAGACATTTTATCAAATGTGTCATGCGTGTCTACTGTATGTAAGTGCACTCTGAAAATGGATCTGATCAGCTGGTCTCTTAAAGTTTTTTCCACACTAAGGAACGGGAAAGCGGACCCTTCCTCCCCAGACGGCACCCATGCGGCTAGATACACCATGGGGCAAGTGGAGGCTGGTGTGCCTGGCCCAGCTGTCTGTGGAAGATGTCAAGGATGTCTACCTATTTGGATTTCTGATAATCGGATTCTTCACAATTGGGATCGGAGAATTTCTGATTTATCGGGCGGTCTGGGAGCGGAAGACGGAGAGAGGCGATCTGTCAAGGATCTGGGGAATGATTCTTCGGGGAGGAGAGACTACGAATGAGAAACTCTCACAAGTGGATCAAAAGCTCTGTACTTGTCTTGCCCACTTAAGCAGATTGCTTGAGACAGCCAAACTTGTGCGGAGATGGAAGCCACCCTGGAGCGAGATTCTGCCCGGATGGTGGGGAAGACTGCGCTAAATTCCCCCACTTTATTTGAATTAAATCTGCCTCAAAAATTGCAAGACCAGTCAAGGACTCAGCCAGCATAACAAACAACCTGCTGGCGCCCAAGAGTATCTAATCTCCCCGAATGAGCTGTGGACAACCGTCCCTGGCTCTATCAAAACATGTCTGCTTCTACAGAGTGGACAACAGAAGCTGTTCACAGGGCTGATGACTGCTACTTATCCCCTGCTTGACCTCGGCTCTCCTACTACCATCCTCCCTCCTCCGTGCGCTGTCTGGAAGACTGTGCCTGGCTCACGGAGCGGCACTCGAAGGACAGATTCATGAAGGGGGCCCCTCCCCCCACCCTCCTGATCCTCGTGTATTGTGTTTTGTCTGCATATGTGCGTTTTGCGTTGTAGTTTTTTTCCTCTTGTATCTACAGATTGTAAGCAGTGTTGAGATGCAACTTTTTTTTGTCACCCCCTCCCCCCATCATGGACCATCTGCACGCTAATCTGGGTTGCAACTACAGCAAAACAACCTCAGTCAACTTCAAATGTGTAAGTATTCCTGTTGTTGTATGTCTGATCCTTTTTGAGTTGTACTGGAATATAATTTCCCTCAGGAGTAATACAGTATCATTCATTCATTCATTCATATCCATTTATGCTTAAGCGTAATTATGGTGGCATCATAAATATTTTCATTAATATATCTCCTGTTTTTTCTTTACTTTCCAATCAATTTGTGACTAAATATCTTGACTTGGTTCGATTTTTTTGGCTTTTTTTATTTTTGTTTTGATTGCTTGAAATAAACCAACTTTCATTTTACCACCGAGTATTTTTAAAGGCCTCACTATAATACTTGTATGGTTTTGGAGGAACGTCTGATCACTGATGGTCTGACAGTGGGCATCAATGGCTTATCACTAAGAATAACACATGATAAATTATGGTAATTACCGGTACCCTTATAGCACTGCTTCTCAAATAATAGGACGCGCCCAACGCGATGCCAGGGGGGGCGCGCAGTAGTAGCGGCTTTAGGCACAGGTAATACGGGGAATTTCCCGGAGCACAAATGTAACGGGGGGGGCGGTGGTGACAGCGGCTCAGGGCTTGGGAAAAAAGGATGCCACTACAGTGATCCCTCGCTATAACGCGGTTTACTTTTCACGGTTTCGCTACTTCATGGATTTGCATCGTGCATTGTGTTCTGCATTCTGATTGGCTAAAAAGTCACTCCGCTTCTTCTCTACCTGTGTGTCAATAACGTTACAGTTTAATATGTACACGTACGTAAATCAGCTTGCCAAATTTACACTACGTACGTGCAAAATCTCTTGCAATTTGGACTTTCTCTAAAACCCATAGAAAAAAGAGCGACAACAACTGCCTATCACTATGTTCTTATCCCGAACAAACACAGCTGCACCGCGGGCTTCAAAAGAAGAAAACACTGCAGAGCGGAGTCAGGATGCAGCGGCTCAGTCTGAAGAGCAGTGAAATACACCTGAGTCACTATTTGTCCCACTGTACTTTGTATTTTTTTCATGGTTCTCTTTCGGCTTTTCCCATCAGGGGTCGCCACAGCGAATGAGTCGCATGGTAAACTTGGCATTGTTTTACGCCGGATGCCCTTCCTGACACAACCCTCTCAAAGCAACCGGGCTTGGGACCGGCACGGAAGTAGAGAAGGGAACAGGGAGCAGCCCGGAGTCAAACCCTGGTTTCATGGACGGAAGGCACCGCAAACCAGCACGAGCTAAACCGGCTCCCGACTTTGTCTTTTTTTCATAATAATTTTAAATTTTGTCCTGTTTAATCCAATTACTCGGGTCGCGGTGGGCGGGGCTGATCTCCACAGCCTTCTGTTCACATCAATGATTAAAGTTATTATTTGACAGTACAGTACAGAAGTTATTTGTTGAAAAAAAACGTTTCTAAAGTACTTTTATTTGTGAAACAAATGCTTGAGCCTGTAAAATGGTTTGTTCTTTCTTTTCAATGTTTAATAGAGTATTTAATTGTATATTAATTTTAAGAAAAAATAAAGGTTTCGACTTCACGGATTTTGCCTATCACAGGTTCTTTTTGGAACGTAACCCCCGCGAAAAACAAGGGATTACTGTATTGGTTTCCTATGATCTGTTCTATAGAGGAGTTTGTAACAGCCTGAAACTGTGAACTGCCGTCCCTGCAGCCGCTCCTGTCTCCCGTCACACGCGGCTGCGTGTGTGAGAACGAAAGGAGAGGGGTAGTGGGCTCAGGCTGCAAGGGTGGAACGCACACGCAGAGCGCTGTCGCTGTTGCGCAACACAAGGATCATGGTGTGCCTATATATTACTCAGCTCATGCTAATAATGTCATTCTTTATGAACTATTGTAGATATTTTGATGATGTGTCTTTATTTTCCATAAATGTATTCTTTGTCTGTCTGTGGTTTAGTTGGTGTCGGTATTGTACATAAAGACAGCAGGTAATGCAGGAAAACAGCTGCACTTTATGAGATCAGAAATAAAAAATCCATCATTTAGAAAAAAAATTAGCACAATGTTTTTTTATCTATTTCTTCAGACTAAAAACGTTAAATTTATTGGTGCTCCTGTGTTAATATTTCAGATCAATTTACATGTAATATTATTAATTGAATTATTTTTCTCGGCATCAAATGGTTCAGATGGTCAAAATGTTTTTAGTTTAAATAAGGAATGACAGATTTTTTTATTTCAGGCCCTTTAAGCTTTTTTCTGTTTTAGACTAGAACAGGGTTTCTGTGTGGCTAAATAAAGTTAATATTTGTTAAAATTGGATTTATATTCCTTTTTTCTTTTGTTAGTGTTAAAAGATACAATTTTAGGTATACTTACACAATTTTTATAGATACTAACCTAATAGTCACCGCAGCCAGTGTGTTGGGGGGTTGCGAAACATTTTCTTTTTCCTAGGGGGGGCGTTGCAAAAAAATAATAGAAAAGCACTGCCTTATAGTAATGATTTTATTTATTTTTTACCCGTTTAATTTATTTATTTATTAATGTATTTCCATTGATTTTTTTAATTTGACAGCCTAAAAGTCATAAATCAACAATTTCTACAATAACAGATTTTTGTTTTTTTGTGGAAACCTAACCTGTAATTGAAAAAAAATGTCTGAATGTTTCATAGTCAATAGTACTAAAGTCTTTTGCTTTCATTAAGAGATCCAATAGAGATCCAATGCTTCTACAGAGTTCCAATAGAGATCCAATAGGTTGAAACATCCATCGGCCCGTGACTCTCATCTAAAAACGTTCCTCCTGTGTTCATCCAGAACTCAACCGTTTATCTAAAACAATAGATCTCATTCATGACCTAAATCTCTCACCATTTTAATTCTAACGTGAGAGCAGAGTTTCTTCACACTGACCTGCCTTTTCCAGCTTCGTAGAATGCAGGAGAAGGGGTTGGAAAGCTGCTGCAGGTGCTCGTTTCCTGTGCTTCCACCAGCAGGCGCGTCTTTAATGGACATTGTAAATGTCCCACCGGTCAGTCAGCATCTATGGACAAAGATGGGCAGGGGGCTCAGGGTGCGAGCAGAGAGCACGAGGCGTGGGATGGGACAGAACAGGCCAGGAGAGAGGGGCCTATTTTAAAGGGTTCTCCTCTGTCAGCAACTCTGGCCAAAGGGATGACACAATGTTGACTCTATTCAGTCTCAGGCTCCAACGTGTGCTCTTTGTTTCTTTTTGTGTGTCATTGTGTCTCTGTGTCACAGCTTAACCTCTGGATTAGAGCAAACAGGGGTGGTTTTTCAGGTGTCCAGATGTTACCAAACACCTGGAGTTGACTTCTGTAGGGTGGATTTTGGATTCTGATGTTCCACACAGGACTTCCGTAATATTGAGCAAAATGTAATAATCCTTTTAAAACAATTTATTCTCACATTTAGTGTACCACCGACTGTCCTTTTTGCACTGTGGGGTCATATATATATATTTTTTTAAGATGTTAAACACAATCCTGCAGGCGCTGCTATAATAACCGCTTCCTTTTAGCTTAAAATGTGGAACATTGAAGAGGGAAGACGTTTTATAAATAAGTTTTGCTGCTGTTAAACCTAAAAAAGACATTTGCACATGAATATGATGGTCAATATTCTCAGATTTGCTGTTTTCCTTAATGAGTTTGAGTTAAAAAAAAACAATTGCAATTGTGAAAATGAAAAACAAACAATGATGGCAAACTTGGAACTTTTATTTTGGTGAACATCCTGCATTGTAAATTAAAACAGGAAGTGACCTAAAGTAAGGTAACAATGCAATTGTATTATCCAGTCCGAACCAACACTGACCAACAAATTATTGAGGAATAGATGAAGAAAAGTTTCAAGTTCAGAAAAAAAAAATATTTGATTTCGTTTCATCTTTCATAATAGCTTTTCTTTCAGATCACATTAAAAAAAAGCAATAAATATCTTTGCTGATTGCAAGTATGTTGTCTATGTCTAATTTCAAAATAAAAAATGTCATATTGTGCCAAAGTCTTTTACTTTTCCTGGAACAGACCTAATTCTTATTTGCCAGTAATACATTAGGTTGCATGAAGAAGTGCTTAACTCGTTAAAAAAGCTATTAAACGTCATTGAAAAAGAAAAATTCTTTGGACTTAAGTGCTAACCCAGTGCCATAATACCAAGGGTTATAAGAGAACTTCATATGCAAGTCTCTCCTTGATCTATGATGAATTAAAAATGCTAAATGGTGTCTATAAGTATCCAAAACAACCACAGTAGTTGAAGTTTCTTTAACAATCACCCAGGTAGGGGATGTTTCTGGTGTTGATTTTGTCGCACATTCTTAGCATGAACAACACGATGTGCTCACAGTGGCATCACAGAGACGACATGTTTGAAGTCAGAGTCTCAGATGACGTGGTGATTATGTAAGAAATAAAGTGCTTTCAAATAGCAGTGAGGCACTGGAAGGGTGAGGGGCTCAGTCTTCTTCGTCACTCCAAAAATTGTCGTCATCATCTACGTCCACACCCTGGAAAAGCCTGGAACAGACGAGGGAGACCGCATTAAACACATGTGCGTGGAAATGTTTCAAGTCTCTCACAAACTGGTGACTTACTGGTTGTAACAGGGTGAATGGGGGTTGTTAAAGTGACCGTATGGGTTGACTTTGCTGAGGACGCCCAAGCACAGCCAACAGAAGTACTGTTTACAAGAGGTGCAGGTCATCTTATTACAGCCGTCAACTTTCTAAGGAGAAACAAAAACAAAGAAATGAGGAACACTGATGACCAAGTTCTGAAGCGTCAAAGAAAAAATGAGTCCCTCCTTAACTGGATATTGAAATACCCACTCCAATGAAAATTGTGTTTTTAACAGGTTCCTGTAGCATTTTTCTGATGATAGAGAGCATATGCATCACCTTGCAGACAAATATGTCCATTTTTCTCTTTGTTTTCTTCGTCCAAGTTGGTGTCTGACTCAAAACTGTCCGGCTGGATAGCTCCAATATTGCTCACAGTTTTTTTCTTTTTCTACTGGTAATGTTCGGTTGGGGGTGTGAGAGGCTGGGGGGAGTGTCAATAAAGGGATGTCAGGAAGTAAGGGCAGACTTGCTCCACACCAACAGTCCTGCCCACGACTCAGAGGCGAATTTCTAATGAACTACTGTTGCTCTGCAGAAACTATGTCCATTTACATTTTGGCTAAAACAGCATAATAACAATTAAAATACCACTATGGACACTTTTAACATAGCTCAAAAGATTTTTGGAGTGAGAGTTGTAGTTATTTTTTTTTCCCAAATCCATCTCCAACACTGTATATTTCTGTTTAGTTTAAATGAGAAATAGTGGACAACACTGCCCCCTGCTGCTCGTAGAGGCAAAGTCCAGAGCTACTAGCAGGGGGAGCCTACCTGTATGTTGGTTCCACATTTGGGACAGCATTTGCAATTCTCCGTGAGCCAGTCCCTGCTGAAAGACTCCTCCACCGCTTTCTGGATCACCCGTTTCCCAAAGCGTTTCTCCATGAACTTCTTCCCCTCCGATGTGGCTGACAGGTACTCGTCTCTGAGGTTACGCAGTTCCTCTGAAGGATCAAACAGAAAGAAAGGGAGGCGTTAACCTTTATTGTTTACATTCTACCTTTTAGACACAAAGATAAAAAATAAAATAAAAACTTGTAAGGTATTTTACTTTAAAACATACCTACTAGAACAAATATTGTTTGATGAATAGATTTGTATCTTGTTTAATAATAATTGTTTCTTTTTTTTATCCCACAATGGGGAAATTCTTCTCTGCATTTTGACCCATCCCCTGGGGGAGGGGTGAGCTGCAGACGAGCCGCGCTTGGGAGGCAGCAGTGTTAAGCTGCCTTGCTTACGATTGATATGGTCATTGCCCCATTACCATTACCATTGCTTGCCATTAATTAATTGTTCATTCCCCATGAGAATTGAACACTGGTTTCCTGCGTGGCAGTCTTTCACCTTACCAACTGAGCTGCCCAGCTGCCGTTTATGCATATTGGAAAGAAAATTAAGATAACTGAAAGAGAAATATTATGGGACTAGATTTACAACAACCCAAAACTAAGTTTTTTCCAGTAGCTGACAGACAAAGTCAAAGGATTTTGAATGTAATAAGAAACTGAGAAGATATTAAAAGGTCTAAAATAATTTTATCTTTGTCCCCCCCTTTTTTTTTTTACCATTTTACATTGGAGCTTCAGCTCCAGCGTTTACATTTTGTAGACTAATGTAACTTTTAGACTGTTTACACAATTAGCGTTTAAAATAACCCAACATCACGCTCATTGTGTAAACACTTGAAAACATTCCAGAAGATTCTGGAGCTAAGAAAAATTGCTTTGCTACTTGAAGAGTTACGGTGTGTCACAAAGTTGGTGTTATTTAGGTCTCGCCAGTAAAGGGGTTGAAAAAAAAACATAAACACAAGATTTGTTTTCCTACCATTTACACGGACATTTCATTTTCCACGTCACTTTACCTGCAGGGAATTTACAGTGGGAGACACCGTGATAAGCAAGCTTGCACATGGTGCAAAATGCATGCTGGCAAGCCGAGCAAATGCCCATCGTAGTGTCTGGCTCCACCATGACGGCTGTGCCACAAAACTGACGAGGACAGTAGACCACGTCAGCCATGAGATCTAAAGTGGACTGAAGAAGCAGCCGGTCGTATCGGGCAAACAGCTCTTCATCCACAAGCTGCTTGACCTGACATATGAAGAGATGAGAAGATCAAAAAAGTTATTATAGAATAAAAAACAGAGGTCAATGTGGATGACGTTTCCTAGATCAAAACATTCTGTTTCACTAGAATACCTGCAGCGGTGTGGCTAATGAGGTACATTTGGGCTCAGGGCAATTGAGGCACTGAACATTGCCGTCCCGTATCTGGATCTGGAAGTACTCAGTCATGCAGGCGTTGCAGTACACGTGCTGACACTCTTTAAAGCAGAGACAGTGGGAGCCCAGCTTCTCCGAGAAGCAGATCCCACAGCAGAACACCTTGCTGTCGAAGACCTTCTGCCGCTGCGCCTCATCAAAGTCCAGCAGCTGAGGTAGGGGGTCAGCCCGTGGGTCCATCAACACCACAGCGCGGGGGTCAAGCTTAGAAGGGTGCTGTCCCAGCTTGTCTGTTATCTCTGGTTTATTCTCTGCTACTTCAGACTTACTGTCACATTTTGTAACATCTGGACAAAAAAAAAAATCAACAGGAGAAACTTCACATTCTTCATCATTAACATAACTAAATATCTATTTTCTAAACAGGATGTTTCAATAAATATGCATTACCTGCAGCAGTGGGATCAGTTTTTCTTCGTTCACCACATAGCTTTGTGTTGTTCCTGTTGACTTCAAGAGGAGATTTGATGCCCAGGAAGTCCAAGGTCTCCTCCTTAAGGAACTGCATCCATGTGAAGAGGATCACGCAGCCCTGGTTTTCCTCCCATAACTCATCCAGGCGTTGGCAAAGAGTGCTCAACTGTAACCAGCAGAGAAGTGCTAGGATGAGTACAGTCAAAGATTGTTTTGTATGAATGCAATTCCATTTAAAACCCTTAAAGTACCACTCCCATCATCTTTAGAGCTGTATTTAAAGTGCCCCCAGTGGTCTTTTAATCATGATGAGAAATGCGAGTTTAATTTAATTTTCCTTAGATATAAGGATATATAGATGTTAAAAAACACTATTTTCACTGGAGTGTGCCTTTAAGCTTTCTTTTCTGAGGTAAATTATTTTAAAAAAAGAGATTTTTGGATTTGGAAATTGTTTATTTCCAACAAAGCAAGAACAATGCACAAAAAAAAACAATCAGAGTTTAACATCCATACAAAGATGTATCAAACATAGGACAATTAGTCATTAAATCATAGATTGCTTAAAAAGGGAGTGGAAGGAAGCAGATTTTTAAAATTGTTCTACCATACCATTGTCTTTACATCATTATCTGATTCATAACTTCTAATCAGATATTTATACCTTAAAAACGCAGTTTCAGGTCATTAAGAGTCCTTAAGTATCAATGAATCACATGACAAAGATGAAGTACTTCATAATCATGTAAACAGACATAACACTATGTCAGAAATCATCATAGCATATGCAGAGGAAGTATCAAACATATGTGCAGAGTATTCCTTATTAGAAAAATCATGTAGCGGATACGAGTTCTACCTGAGCTTTGGTCATCCATTTAGAGCTGAGAGTGAAGACCGGCGCAGACAAAGATGGATAGTCTCCCGGGAGCTCAAAATTAAGGACCAAAGGGGGTAAAAAACAAACTGCATACTCAGTTGTCTGCTCTCCTACAAAAGAAAACATTGTGTTTACTTTTAGGACGGTATCATTTACCTGGTAGTCCATGTGCACCATGAAATGCGTTTCTAACATTAAATTAAAGACGGACAGGAAGTGCTACCTTTCACAACAACAACTTTGAAGTCAGGAGGGAGCTCCAGACAAATTTGGATCTCTCCCCCCTGGGCTGACTCCGCCTGATGAAACTCCTCTTCATCATAGATACTTGCTAAAGCAAGCAGCTCATCCTCCTGGGCTTCCCTATCCTCAGACATTTACATTCCTGCAAGAAAGGTTGGTCAGGTGCAACAAAGACAACCAAAATGACCACCGTACAAAAGAAATGTAGCTTAACATAAACTAAACTTACCCCGAATGTACACATATAAACTAAAGTTTCCCCGAATGTACACTTAAAAGAACAAATAGTAAGACGAGAAATACTCAAAAATGAACTGAAATTTTATTAAAGTGCTTATTATGACTAATAATTGTAGAAAAGCTGTGACTTAGCAAATTGCTTAGCAACATTTTAGCTAGAGGTGAACAATGAATGAGGACATCCTATATCAACCATTATCATATTAGACAGGATGGTTAATTAATTATAAGAGTATTTTCACTCAAATATGTTACTTGACAAACTTTGTCTGATTATCTAATCAGACAAAGCGCGTTCACGACATGTAGCTAGCTAGCAATGCTAATGAATGTGAAGTGTTTTTGTAGTAGTTAAAGAAAAAAAGCTTGGTCATGTGTTTATGTATCTAGTAGCATTACAACAAATTATATTCAAAGACTAAATTGACTAGAATATTTAGAAATGGGTACATATGTTACCTTATCCGGCTAAAGTAGTAGTGATGACTTTTGTCCTCGGACTAGTTCCTGTCACACAACTCATTTCTCGTGACAGCGCCTCTAGAGGCCGACTCCAGAATGACAGGGGCCAAGATTGCTGCAACTACAGCAAAAATGTCTTTAAAACACACACGCACGCACACACACACACAGACACACACACACACACACACAAAATTACAAGTCCGATTAAATTCTATACTTAATTATAAATAAATAAGTAAATAAAATCCCGACTTTATAGTCGTACATTTATAAGGAAAAAAACTAGTAAATATACCTTTTTGTTTATCATATAAAAATTGTTTGCAATTACCCATCTTCTTAAAGCCATTATCTAATTTTATTTGTAATTTCATTAGTATTTCATTAAATAAAGAAAGTAACTGGATTGTTTATGTAAGTTGCTTCTTACAATTTAAATGAAAATGAATAGATTTAGCAGATTTGTGATCATACCAACTTTAAGAAGTTTGATAACCACATGGTGTCATAACCTGCCAAAAACTTTATGTATGTGCATTATTTGGGGAAACAAACGCTGCACCACAGTCAAAGTAAAGTCAGTTTATTTCGTTCTTTGAGTAAAGTTTGGTTTTTTTGCCGTTGATGCTGCAACAACACCAGATGCACCCAAAAGGTTATTAGTTGGACCAGCACTCACCCCAGTAGAAAAAAAAAAAAAAAAAAAAATAATCCACCAAAACTGCAGACAAATGTTTTTTGGAAGAGAAAAACAATAAAATAAAATACTGCATGACAGTAACATGTAGCTTCTAACTTCAATATACAGAACAAAAAGGTTTTCTTAATAACATTCAGAACTGAAAACAACCCCTGCCTTATTTCTCATTCAGATACAGAATATTTTACATACTTCTGGAAGTGTTGAACTCTGAACTGCAGAAACATTCTAAGACTCAATGTGCAACAATCTCTGGAAAAGAACAGCATCAAAGCAACACGGAGGAAGGAGCTTCATTCAAAACAGATGGTTGTGTCGTCCTTTTTCCGATCGTTTATATTTATTATGAATTGTTTTGTATTCAAAGGTTAAAAAACCTCGTGGTGTGGAGGCTGACTGATGAGCAGAATGAGGACGCTGCTGTCTGCTACACTGTCATCAAAGGTGACCTCAGAGGAACTACAGCTGTTGGCAGCAGCCAGAGTTAGTCAATGTCCATTTCTGGGAGCTTGCTTTCTGTCGTTTCCTGTTTTGAGCCAGCTGGTGTCGCTTTGGTCGGGCTGCTCGGTTCCGTCTCTGCCGTCTCGGGGCTCAGCCCGTTCACCGGCCCGTTCTCGGTCTTCTCTTCTTTTGGAGGCTCCACCTTGGGCTTGGGTTTTGACACCACAGGATTGCAGGAGGAATAAAGCTCCTAAATAAATAAAGACCAAAAGAAAAGAAAAAGAACTGAGAAAAGCTCTTCTACAACTCCCAGTCAAGGAATATTTGAGATTGAAGGCGTTTTGATCCCACAAGAGATTCAGACTGATTGACGGGTCATGGCTTAAACCAGGGGGGGGGGGGCTGAGGCTCCAGAGCCACATGCTGCTCTTTCATCCGTCAATTGTGGCTCTTTGACTTTGAAGAAAAATGCTAACATTTAACATTTAAAACTGGGTTTGTAGTTTTGGTTGATTTGTTTTAGCTCATTAAATTTTGGTGCTTAAAGCACACATGACTGTCTTCTGGTCGTCGTAGACGTCGTCTACGGTCTAATTACATGTACAGTACAGACCAAAAGTTTGGACACACCTTCTCATTCAAATTAATGGGAAGGTGTCTCCAAACCTTTGGTCTGTACTGTAATTGCATTTAAAAACTGGATTATACACCCATGTTGTCTTGTTTATATTTGATAGTAAAATGGGAAAATAGATGAACCAAATGCAAAGTCACAATGATAGAAAATGAAAGTAAATGTGCTCCAGCAGAAGCATCTTATTTGACGCAAAGTGTATTTTACTTTGAAAGGAACCGATATGTGCTGCTGTAAAAATGAATTAAAATTGCAGGTAAAAATGATTACTTTCTGAAAAATACAACCCTGATGTAATTCAATTGTAAATATTTAAAAGCTGCATTTTATAAATGAATGGCTACAAAACATATTAAATGCTTTTTTTTAAAAACAAAAACTCTGAATTGGGACTTCTGTGGCTCTGACTTGGTTTTAGACGGCAAGAAATGGCTTTTTTGGTGTTACGGGTTGCAGAGCCCTGATTTAGGTGAATTCAGAATGTAATTTCAGTTTTCTGAATATGGATTTAGTTTTCACATAACTTGCATTTTAAACAGACGAAAGATGACATTTCTCACATTAAAATAATATTACATTCCTAAATTAACCCACCACTGAAAATTGTGTTTTTACTGTTTTGAACATTTTCTGGTGGCATTTTTCTCATGACGGAGGACTTGTGTTAAGAAAATTAAGCTAAAATTGCATTTCCGAGGACTTCTTTATTTAAATCTGATGAAAAATGCAGATTAAAAATCATCGTATTTGTGATACAGAAAAGCTCCCTGCTCTGAACTCTCAACAACGGGCAGGGGAAGAGGGTAGGGGGTTGCTACGCCCCAACGGTCCCACCCACAACCCAAAGGCTCATTTCTAATGCACTACTGCAACCTTGCAGAATCTATGTCCTAGAAAACGGCAAGAGTCTTTGATTTTCCCTAAAAACAGCACATTCATAATGAAAATACCAATGGGAACGCTTTTAGAAAAGTTTTAAAGATGATCAAAGAGGAACTTTAAAACTGGAAGTGACCATGCAGTCGAATTATAAGCCATTTGTAGTCTTGTATAAACAAAAAAGAAGTAACATTTAAACTCAGAAGTGAACAGCAGTTGGATTACCTTCGCTTTCGCCTGAATCTCTCCAACTTTGACCACTGGGTCCAACGCCAGGTCGTGACTCTTCTGCTGGTTCAGTTTGCTGTTCATCCAGATCATGGCTTCGCTGACCTGCTTATCCACCTGGGTCACCTCCATCTCATCCAGGTGATCATACTGCTCCTCCTGTTGGTCAGATGCACAACTGCTAAGCTTTTGCTCCCTTTCTCTAGGCTTTAAATGATGAGCCACTACGCATACCTTAGCTTTGTAGGCTTCAACAATCTTCATGTACATCTGGATCCGTCTGCCCAGCTCCTCAAACGCTTTCGGCCTCTCCTCAGCCTCCATGTATCGGCTGTAAATGGGCTGACCAATTTTCTATACAAAGGAGCAAGAATTCGTTCCATCAGCCAAAACAGCTCATGACGACAAACTAATGTAGCCGGTTTAACAACATGGATGTCAGCTTTGTGTTGTGATGGAAGAAAGATCAGATGAGCATCTTCCCACCTTCAGTTCAGCAAGTTTGTCGATGTAAACTTGCTTCTGCTGGTCCTCTCCTTCTTCATACAGCCAGTTCTCTGTGTCCTCAAGCTTTAATGAGAAGGCGTCTCGCTCCTGAACACGAAAACAAAGGAACCATCAGCGTTGAGCGATCCAGTCCTGGTCAGACGCTGAAATGCCTGAAGATGACTTCCATCTATACTCACAGCTTCATTCACAAACTTCTCCAGGACTCCGTGCAGCTTGTCCCTCATCTCGTAAACATACTCTTCAACATTATTCTTTGCGTCGTTCCTTTCCTTCTCAAGTTTGTCCTGCATGATCATCTTTCCCTGAAGTTTGCAAATAAAAAAAACAAATTAAGTGAGCGTGCTTAATCGTTTCATCAGCAGAAAACAAAGCATGCCTTCTGGTGAATCTGAAAATATTACGAAGGAGAAACCTTTTAGGTTAAAATAGCCGTTATTTTACAACAGTTTACTATTAGCTGAAAATGTCTTCATTTTTAATGGGAGAAACAGCAGCAGCTTGTTATCAGTGTTTAGAACATTACCTCATTCTCCAGAAAAGTGTTCAGCTCCTGACTGGAGAGCTGCCATTGCACTTTGCTCTGGATGGGCAGATCCACCGTCTTCGTTTTCACTTTGGCCTTCTTGGCCTGAGGGGGCTGGTCGTTCTTCTTCTCCTGTTTGCCATCTTCAGTCGATGTCTAAAAATAAAGACAATTGAGCACTTTTGAAAATCCGACAGCTGCTTATGTCTGAAATCTTTGATTTTTTATATTATCCTGAAAATTATGGTTCTGACACAGTTTGATCTGTTTTTATTTTATTTTCCACGAAATCCATCTGTCAGCTTTTAGCTGCTTTTTGTCTCATAAATTTTTTAAAAAAATTTCTTTATCTTTTTAAATCAATATTAAGACAGATTTAAGGCCTAAACATTAAATACTGATTTTCTGAAAAAAAAATATTTTAAGAGCTGTTAAAATAAAGTAAGAAAAAAGACAAAGAAACAAATAAACTTAATAAAAATGCAACCATGAAGTCGCATTTTTACACCAAAATATATTCAGCATAAAATGTAATTTAGGACTTCATATTTTCCGGATCTCTCAGGCTGTTGCTTCTGTGTTTTTCTAAAACTTTGCACAATGGAAGAGATGTTTACGTCATTTCTCTATTGTTGTACAAAACTCAAAAACTATTTTATAAACATTATCATCAAGTTAAAAATTCATGTGGATTTAATTAAAGATCTTTTATTAGAGACTAAAAAAGTTCATGGCCAATCAGGAAAATATCGTTTTGGGAGCTATTTTATAAGATTTACGTTCCTAAAACTTATAGCCTGGAAAATTCAGATTAAAAATAAGAAGAAAGGAAAGGAATGTATTTTTCTTCAATTTTAAAACTTACTACCGTAGATTTAAAATACATTTTTTTTATTATTTAATATTTGTGCTGCTTATAACAGGTTTTTTTTTCAATATTCCTTCCTTTTTGGTCAAACTGAGGTTTACTAAATCCAGTTTGTAATAACCAATTTTTTGATTTAAGCTCGATAAAAACTTTTTAATGTTAGGAATGACTCGCATATTTTCAGCAACAGATTTTAAGTGCTACAGTTGTTCATTCTTTTATTTTTTCTGATTAATCAATGGCATCCACTTCCTCTTTGTCTCCAAGGACAGATTCTACTGCAAACTCCAAATATGAATTGTCATATCTGATCTGACTTTGACCATATTTGATAGGACTTTTGTCTCTTCGCTCAGCAGTTACCTCCATTTCCTCGACTTCTGTTTTCTTGTCTCCAGTCTGGAGTTTCTGATCCTCCTGGTCCTCTTGGATTTTGCTCTAATGAATGGTGACAAGAGCAGATTTATAGAAATTATCCAAAGGTGACATACAGTCATGTCAAAAAGTAAGTACCCTCTTTCTGTTCTGCAGTCAGACATACAAGCAAAGTTCAAAGAAAAGACATCTGGTTCATAACAGGTCTTTAGGTGGAGCAAATCAGAGATAACTGAGATATTTTGAAATTTTTTACAAGATGACATCAATCCAGCCTGTCATTATAAATAAGATGTGTTTTATTCTTAACAGCGTCGCTGCAAATGTCTGAGTTAACATCTCTGCATTCGGAGATCACATAAAGATCTGCTAAAGACCAGAGGACTCGTACACTTTAGGACATTTGACAAAAGGTGAGAATAAAAGGAGGCCGTCCTTTCGTTTTAACATGACTGTACACCTTGCTAGGGGAAAACTTCTCCATGTTTAGGGATCAGGAAAATAATTGGTATCTTAGGAACGTATTTCAAACAAATGTTTGTTTGGATCATTCTTAGTCTTCTCGTTTTAGTATTTTGTAAAAACTGTTCGTTTTTTTCTGGAGCATCCACTCTGACATTTGAGAAAACATTCCTTTTCTGGACACAAAGGATGAAGCTAACCACTAAAACACCTTGTGCTGTTGTTCACAAACACAAACCTCATCTTCTTTCACTATTTGGTCCGTTTCCATCGGCTCCTCCCCTTCGACCGCTTTCACGACCTCAACCAGTGATGCGCTCGACACGCTAAAAACGCCGTGAATGTTGACGCGCACCTTCACCTTCACCTTGGCGCTCTCGCCTGTCGCCTGCGGGACCACATTTTGGATCAAAAACTGGCCTGCAGGACAAGACGGAGGGAGAAAAAGTTAGGAGCCGCAGCTTTAAAGGATGGACGAAGAGGACTAACGCAGGAACATTAGTGGACTAAGGTAGATAAAAACATAGATGTTTAAAGTTACAGCCTTCAGATCTATTACTTTTTTCTAAATACTCCAAATATCAGTTGTATTTTTCCGCGATGTATCATTACCTATATTAGTATCTGGGCAGGGTAACTCTTTGGCATTGTTGTAATAAGCCTCGAGGGTGAAGGGCTCGCTGCGGTAGAAGGTCAGCACCTTTGAGAACGGAGCTGCGTGGTTCTTTGGGAAGACCTCACAATCGCTGCAAACAGAGAAAAACAGTCAGTCAGTTAAAAGTACACAGAAGGGAAATCCTCACAGTCTGTAACAGTTATGCTTCATTCAGCCACTGTGTTTTCAATTTGGTCTTGCAAGCCCAAAATCTTTATGATGGGATACCGTATTTTCCGGACTATAAGTCGCTGCGTAGTATCAGTCACACCAGCCCAAAAATGCATTATAAAGTAGAAAAAAACATAGATAAGTCGCACTGGATTATAAGTCGCATTTTGACGGGAAATTATATGACAAAATCTGAGACCAAGAACTAATAACTTGCACAAACTCATATGACACAATCATAGCAGACTGTTTATCTCATAATTTCACAGTAATTCTTTCGCATACTTATTTATTCCTTTCATGAAGCATCATTGGCCAACTAACACTCTGTTTTCATCCTGTATTTGTAGAAACAGTTTTCATTTTTATTGCATTTCTGAATCTATGAAATCATTGGAAAATAGAATATTATGTTGTTAGCCTTCAAGATCTTATTGTAAAAAAAGGTTTGTTGATTCTCTGAGTCACTTAACATACTCTTAACACTTAACATACCTCATACATCAAATTGACCCAGGAACATCATCTCTGTTCCTCACAAATGAACATAACAGGAGGGTTAACAATGTATTTATTTCAATTTATTCCTAATAAAGTCGCTGCGGAGTATAAGTCGCACCCCTTGACAAACTATGAAAAAAAGGGCGACTTATAGTCCGGAAAACACGGTAAATACTTTAGCTGTGCAAACAGTCTAATGAACGACTGTCGCTCTGCTGAAACTATGGCCTGGAATACGACGCTGGTTTTTAAAATGTTGCCTAAAAACGGCATAAGCGTAAATAAAAGACCACTGGAAGCCTTTTGCAATGAATCAACAGGTGATTGTGGTGGGACAGCTCATACCTCAGGCCGTCATCGGCCGCTGAATTCCACTTTAGGGAAATGGAGAATGGCACGACGTCTGTGATAGAGAACTCTCTTACTTTGAAAGCTGGTGACAATATCGCGCACTGGGGAGAGAACACACAACATGATTCAAAAAATGGTCTATGTCAAAGGAAAAGTGCAGGTACAAATGCAAAATAAAAAAAATTTAAAAACTAGACATGCATCTATCTAATCTTAATATTTTAGATATTTAGAACTGAAATTCCTCATTTTCATAGGTCTAATTAGGAGTGAAAAATACTACTTTATTCCTCAGACAACATCATGTGTGGGTTGTAGTAATACCTGCAGGGCACAGCCCCTGGCCACGGCCTCGTCTGCGTTTAGGGTGGTGCTCAGCTCTTTGCCAAAGAATTTACCGATTCGCTCTTTGATGGCAGGGATCCTAGAAGCCCCTCCCACTATCTCAACAGCATAGATGTCTTCCTTTTTTAACTCTAAAAGGAGGAAATAAGAGAGAAGGTCAATGCCAAGACTTGTTAAGATTAGAAAAAAAATTATATTCATTAAGAAAATGTAATAGTGCTTCATTAAATTCAGAAGTTAAATATTCTTTAGGGTCATGTCTTTATTTAAGGGAGAAGAAAATTCCTCATTTTAACGATAAAAATGTCACCTTGGAACATTTTATTTTTAGGTTGCAAATTACAGAAGTTGAATTAATATTCAATCCAGCTATGTGTATCACTGTATCACTTGAAGTAAGTTACAGTGACTCACTG
The DNA here is from genome assembly GCF_053564925.1 of Oryzias latipes. Lineage (NCBI taxonomy): Eukaryota > Metazoa > Chordata > Actinopteri > Beloniformes > Adrianichthyidae > Oryzias > Oryzias latipes. The sequence continues at coordinate 7,502,476 of NC_136250.1, read as the reverse complement.
GTTTGCTCCATGACGCTGCGCAGAGGACCCTCAACTTTGGCCAACAGTCCGGCACACATCTCCTCAAACTGACCTCTGCCATCAAACAACCATCATTTAGTTCTAGATCCATTTTAGCGGTGAAAGCTCTACGGTCAGAACATTTAGGCAGATAAAGCCTGACTTTTGAATTTTGCAGCAAACCACACTTTCTGTCTATTTGGCTTTCAATTCTTTAACGGCTCACCTGTTCAGTTTGCTGGAAACGTCGATGTCGTTCATGAAGCATTCGATGTTGAGGGGCAGATCGGAGGAGTTGGCACTCATCAGCTTCTTCAGCTTCTCACACTCTTGGTAGAGACGCACCAACGCCCGAGGCTTGGACCTCACATCCAGCTTGTACTTCTTTGCAAACTCTTCACAGAAGTGGTTCGCCAGGATGTCGTCAAAGTCTTTCCCGCCCAGGTCAGAATCAAACGCCGTCGCCAGGATCTAGTGGAGGACAGGAGGGAACTCTTTACGTCAAAGTTACTCTGTTTATATTCTATTCTATATCATTGAGACAATATTGTTTAATCAAACAGTATCATTGCAGCCAAAAGCTGACCCTCACTGCACCTTTAACTGTCTCAGATAAAAGGGCATCAATAATTGACTCACTTTGAGCTTTCCTTTGTTGAAGGCACAAACTGACACCTGGTAACCGGAGTGGCCCAAATCCACAAACACCACTGTCCTGGGCTTCTCCTCTGGAGCTGGCAGGTCCTGCTTGTAGATCCCGTAAGCCAGAGTCACTGTGACAAACAAGCCAGTGTGAGCATTTCCAGCTGCTGCTTTTGGACGCCATCTGAAGATTTCAGGACATGAACGGGGGTCACTGATTTAAAAACTGTAAACTGGTCAGTAATTCTTGAAGACCCACAAGGATGAAAACCATGTTAATGGTGTTTTTTCTCATGATGGAGGCTTTTTACCAAGAAAATTGAGCTAAAATTTGTATTTCTGAGTATTTTTGAGTTCAAATTGTGAATCAGGAGCAGATGAAATGTCTATGTTTATCACATAGAAACAGTCCTTCCCACAACTCAAGTGACTTTCTAATGAACTACTGCCGCTGTGCAGAAACGATGTCCTATCAAAATGACAGATGTTTTGATCTTGGCTAGAAATGGCATAATCATAACTGAAGACCACTGGGAACGCTTTGAAAATGGAACAAAAGATGTTCCGAGTGAGTCTTTAACACTAAAACACCAAACCTAAAATAAGAAGCTACGAACAACCCAGAATCCCTATGGTTCTGATGCAGGTTTTCACTCTCTGGGTTTCTCAGTACCTGCGGTCGTGTCGTTCATCAGTCGTAGACAGTTCAGGCCGGCAATCTGAGCGGCGTCCATCACAGACCTCCTCTCTGCGTCGGTAAAATAGCTGGGGACCTGAAAAGAAAAAGAATAACGTCACAAGTAGATGATGAGCTGAATGTATAGCACTGAAGTGAAATGATCCTGAATTGAGGACATTTTCTTAAAGAAACACAACAAAAAATAAAAAGGTTTTAAGGTTTTCGGACGATTTTTTTAACCAATGAACACAGCCGATTCTCAGGACAGCATTACTGCAGTTATTTATTTTTTACATCAAACACAATAACAACAGGATAAGAAATAAATTAATGAATTTTAGTGCTCTGATCATTCAAACCACATTTTTTAGGATCCAAACTAAGATATGTTTAGTTGAAGTTAAGCCAAAGTTGTCCAACAGATGAATGTGCCACTTTTTCTTTTCCAAAATTGGATGTAAACGTGTGGACCCACAAGGTGGATTTCATCTCGGTGAGTCAGGATGCCAGGCTCAACAGCTAAAAGTAGCTGCAGTCAGGCACAGAGTGTTGGCATGTTCTCCATCCTCACGGCTGACGTAAACCATCGATTTAGGCTCGGTGAAAGCAACAGTCTGTCTGTGCGAGATGTGGAAGATTACATAACAGGTGCTGTGTTCACACGGTGAGCTCACGAAACACTTCCCACTCTTCACAAACAAGGTCCAAGAGGGGAACTAAAGCTTCCACACAAAGACAGCTGGTGCTCAATGCGCCAACATGTCACACGAACAGGTGGCAGTCCATTTCTGCAGGCCTCTATTGCTTTGTCAAGAAGCTACAGCTCCTAGAAACCTTCGTAAAATGAACTCAGTACAGGCTACTTTACTGTTAAAAAGTTTTTCTGCACAAAACAAAGTTAAGTTTAACTTTAGGGCCGGTCAGTGCAAAGGCACATATTAAAATTATTCTCTTTCTGTAAAGTAAAATAGTTGTATTAAGTACACACAGTATTCAGACTAATGTTAGGAACAACTATAAGCTTTAAATAAGAATACTTACAGAGATGACACAGTCAATGACCTGCTTCTTCAGCGCGCTCTCTGCAGTCTCCTTCAGTTTGGTGAGCAGCATAGCCGTCACCTGCTCAACGCCGTAAACCTTCTCTTCCTCCATGTACATCACCTACAATTTAAACACATTAGGGTTAATGTTGTTTTTTTTTTTTAAATAAAAAACAGGAACATTTTCAACATCATAGGTGAACAGAATAATTGGACCTAAATATTTGTATTTAAATGGCATATTTTTCACAAAGATAACAAAGCTTATCCACCGAGTTACATTAGCACTAGAGCTGTATGATTGACAGGAGATTCATTTCAGATTCCAAGAAACTTTTTGTCTCTTCAACTGAATTCCTCAGAGAATAGCAGTGGAAATATTCTCTTCCCTTCATTGCATCCAAACTGAAATCAAAAGGAAACTGCAAATATTCATCTTACTTTTAAACCAGTGGATCCAGAGGGCATCTGCGCCACGTCATATACCAAGTTGGACTTGGCTGACTGAACGTAGGGGTCTGAGAAGGCCCTGCCATGGAAGCGCTTGAAGCCCTGAACTGTGTTTTTATAGTTGGTCACTGCCTGAAACGGGGAACAAAATTCAAGAGATTTACCATAGAAACGGCACAACTTTATTACCATCTCTTTCTTTTTGTAATTTTTTTTTTTTTTTAAGTTTGAGCTGAATAGCAAAGTAGCTGATGTGACTTACCTGACTTTTTGCAGAAGCTCCAATAGATCTATTTCGTGGCCCAAATGATACAAATGACCTGGAAAAGCAAAGCAAAATGTTAACTTATCAAATCAAATCAAGCTTTATTTATATAGAACTTTTATAACTCAGGTCACTCAAAGTGCTTTGCATAAAAATATAAATCAGATTAAAAACAAAATGACAAGACAAACAAGTGTTTTGTTTAAACATTGTAGCTCTGATGGTCTATTACAAACAGAAACATGTCAGTAATTACCGGTATTGTGTTTTATATAATATTCAAAAATCAAGACCAGTTCACTTGGCACAAAACAATGAACTACCTGGCATAACAATAATAATAATATTCATTCCTGAAATGCAAATGTTGACCTCGTTTATAAAGTGTTGTTATTGGTAATTAATCTCCAAAGCAACATTTAAAAAGGTGAAGTGTAGTGTTCACAGAGCATAGGGGGGGGGGGGGGGGGGGGGGGGGCTGTCAGGTGCAGCTGCTGCAAAACTGGCGTTGATAACAAATGTCTTGTTAGAGACTCTCAGGGACAATGAACGATAAAAAAAACATAAGCACAATGAATGGATGGAGAGTTACGATTTGAAGGTGGATAGAATAACGCACGATTTACTACTTTTTTAAAGATACATTTATATATTGACATATTTAAGTTAACTTTTACAATATATACTTGGCAAATGAATTTGCTTTAAATGGTTTTATATATATTTTTAACAACCATTTACGTTTTTGGGCTGTTCAAAGTCTATTTACTAGAATGTTCTAACACACGAGTTTGTGACGTCACCAGTCTGGTCAGAATGTCTTGTTCAAGGGACTAACCGGCAAGTGAGAGCTAACGCCACCCAGCGATGCACAGCCAGTGAACACCATTGACTGTTTGAGAAACACCGCCCAGCTGGTTTTTACCGGCCCGCAGAAAAGAAATAATCGAGCGTATCGTTTCCAAACGGCTCAACGATGCTCAGTAGTTAATACATTGACGAAAAGCCGAAATTAAATCTAAATTATAAAGGACTATTTAGTGTTTGGGGGAAAAACTGCGTTTAAATGGTTGTTTTATTTTCTCTCTGTATGCTAGTTTGATGAACGGTTACTAGCCAGCTGCTGCTCATCATGATGAAAGTAAGCAAGCACACACAGACAGGTTAAAAAAAAATCATGCCGCTAGTTAAAAATATTTATTACTTACGGTGTACATCTGTCACTGTACTCGTTAGCGACTGTTTCAATTCCTCCAGCTCGTGCAACAGCAACATAGCAGCTTTGATATCCCAAGTCAAATCCCACCACTGACATCTTTTACGATTCGCTTGTCTTTCAACTTTAAGGTTGTCTCCAATGCTTCTTATCAAGGAAAAAATAATGAAACAAAAAAAAGGTCTGAAGTGAGTAAAGTTGTCTTTCAGTGCGATGTTAAATAGAAGTTTTCATAATCACCACTGGTGTCTGGTGCCGGTGTCTTTGGTCAATGCTGACAAGCTCCAGTCGGCAACGGGATTTTACTAACTTCTCGCTTGGTATTATCGCGAGAGTTGAGCAGTTCTAGATGTCTCTCGACTTTTCCACAACCATCAAGTGAATAACAGACCGTTCTGGTTCACTCCAGGTTTTAAGACATTTATGTTATTTTTTAAGTCGTTTTTACCAGTTCTGTCAACTATTATTCTATTATATAACTATTATATACAACTATTATATAAAATTCCTGAAACAGTGTTTTGTCTATTTTACTGATATGATACAGTATTATTTTTTATTTCACATCAATGACTTTTATAAGTAACATAATCTTCATATATTTTGGATACTTCATTGCCATGTTGATTTCTAAAAGTTATTTTTTACAAAATAATTTAAGTAATTCATCTTTGTCATGTGCTTTCTAGGAACCGGATATTGATAAATCATGTAATAAAATGGTTACAGTAGAACAGGGGTGGAATTATATAAATTCGCTTCCTTCCACTCCCTTTCAAGCAATACTTAATTTTATGTCTAATTATACTAAGTTTGATTAGTTATTTTATAAATGTATAACTGACGATTGGATTGTTTTTTTGTGTATTATTCCTATTTGATTGCTTGAAATAAACCATTTCAAATCAAAAAATCAAAAATTATTGTTAACTATACAAAACAAAAATCAATGTCTAAAGTAGCCTGTGTTTTTAGTCAAGAATTAGAAGGTTTTTCATATTTTTTATACCGTGCAATACTTAAAAAAACAGACTTAACACATGTCTAGACCAACTTGTTATTTTATTGCTGTATATTCACTGCCCCTTCTTATATAAATAAAATTCTACTGTACTCTAATCTTCAATAATACTTTTTGTTATTAAAACTTTTGTGATTTAAGCTTTTCAAAGTTAGCCTAAATAATGAAAATGATCTTGTCTACAATAGGCATAGATTTTGCTTTTTAAATTTTTTATTCAGAGCAAATAATAATTTTTTCGTAAGACAGTCCTATGAGAAAGCTTTTTTGTTTTATTTTTTTCTTTGTTAACATACATGGTAAAAACATTTGAAATAAAAAAAAAATAAACAAACGAATTGCAACTTTAATAAGAATATGCATTGTATTTATTTTTGTCAGAAATTAGCTAAATGATGATGATAATGAGTATGAGATTAAAACAACTGTAATAATAACATAAACAAGTACAAAAACATAACAAAACATGCAAGCAAAACTGCAGTACTTCAACCCAACTACAATAGTACAAAGAATGTGTATCAATTAATTAACTTGGTAATACTGGCATCATATTGAAATTGGCAGACAATTAGGTTTTAACGTATCTGTTTCATCTAATTCAAATATATTAATTTGTTAAAATTAGGGCTGCACGATATGAGGAAAACTCGCGATATGCGATATTGGTGATTAATATTGCGATAACGATATAATTTGCAGTATATAAACAAATATCAAACCAACCAAAAACATCATTTCCATTTCAATGCAACAGCATAAAAATTATACTCCAAATGACCCTTGTCGACATAGGAGGCAAACATCAAACATAAAAGGGCTCATTTGATTGATCAACAACGTAAACGAGTCCTTCCGATTGGTTAAATGCATAAAGGGATTTATTTCATTTATTCAATATTTCAAGCTGCCATGAGTTTGTTTTAGCACATTTAACCCTTGTGCTATCTTAGATGACCCCCCCTTACAGTGACGTGTTCTTCCTACCATGACAAAGGTGGATAAAGGTGGAAAGATTTCATGTAATCCATGGACACCAGTGAAGATCACAAATCCTAGAAGAAAAAAGGTTCAGAGCACTGTTTAGTGGGTCTAGATGACCCCACTCCCAATGTTAAAGTGCTTAGGATAGCACAAGGGTCAAGGTAACCATTTATTGCGATTTTGCCGTCTTTTGCGGTATGCATATTGCACAGTTTGATGTCGCGATAACGATAAATTTGCGGTATATTGTGCAGGCCTAGTTAAAATCCATATCAAAATGTTGAATGTACAATCTTGCTGCTGCTAAAAAAGAAAATACATTTTTACATGATTTTTCAGTTTATCTACTATTTTTAACACTAAATCTGAAAAAGTACAAACTTTAACTCATCATCTAGGTAGTTTGTATGTTTGCTTATTTCCTTATTTGTACTATTGATGTTGTAACTGTGTTGAATTATTAGAACCACTGAATATTATTTCTACTTAATAAATGCATTAAATTAATTTAACGCATTTATTAATAAGGAAACTATAAAGAATTTTTGTTATGAAAATTTCAAAAATAGTGGGAAAAAATGAACATGACCTTAAAAAGCTTTATCCGTTTTTACCACTGGGGGCGCTGAATACATTAACTTTTCCGGAAGCTCGTTGTGAAGAAACACCACAGAAGAAGTTGCATCAGATTTTAACATGGCTACTCCTATGCACAGAATAATTGCCAGGAGACAAGCGTGAGTATGTTTTCGTTATCACAACGTTACTGATTCCATACCAAATTTATGTGAAGACAACATATCGATAAACATAAATTACACTTTTTTGTTGGGTGCAATATCCTATAGAAGCGGTAAATAACGATTATTTCACTGTTTAAAAACAGTTAAGATGCTGCGCTTCTTCTTTCGCTGTTCACACTTGTTTTCCGCCATTAACGCCCCAAACTAATTATCGATACAACCGCACACGTTCCTGAGGATTTTAGTAGACATTAAGGGGCGGAAAAACTACATTTTGTTTGTGTACAATCTAATAAAGAACGAGCTTACTGCATAAAAGTTGGGATAGAATTCAGTAGTTCGTGAATCGTTGATGGCCTCACCGACCGTGTTATGTTCACTTACTTGGGTAGTAATCAATTAATTCAATAAAATTGGGTTTAGTAAGAATCTGACGCAGGAAAAAACAAAATTTTCAGGACTTTTATAAATCCTTTTCAAAATATGAGATTTTATCAGTATCCACTGTAATATAAAATATTGAATTTTTCTTTTAGTTTGGTTTGGTTTACTTATGCCAAAATTGTTTTATGAACCAAATGGATTTGTAGTGGCCTTTTTTAAAGTGGAAAAAATCAAATTAAATCTAATTGTGAACTTGGAAGCTACTCTGCCTCAATATATATCATCTTCATATTTAAAAAGAAAAATTCAGAGGTTCAACCTCCGTCACTAAGATCAATTACAAACATTTTCTTGTGAAAAACTATCAAGTATTTCCAGGTATTTATGGATTTGGCCCATTTAACGTACTCCTTTTGTAGTGTTGAATCTGAAACCTCTTTTTTTTTTTTTCTACAGGGAGGCAAACAAACAGCATGTACGATGTCAAAAGTGTTTGGAGTTGGGACACTGGACCTATGAATGTACGGGCAAAAGAAAATACGTCCACAGACCATCAAGAACAGTTGAGATGAAAAAGAAATTGAAAGAAGTCGAAAATAAACCACTAAGCATTACTGGGTAAGGTCACTTATTCTTTTCTTAAATATCCTAATTGTATTCTTTCTTAAATTTGAATTTAACCACAAGGGGGCACAATTCAATGCTTTCATGTGGCGAATCCCAAGTCTGTAAATGCTGGAGGTTGTGACTGTATACAATATGAAAAACATAACCAAATCCAAAAACGGAACCACAGACAGAACTGTTCTACCAGATTGGCTGTAGAGCGGTTGGTGAGGTGTGCTGTAGGTGTGACCGAAGACTTCAAGGTGGAGGTGGGACTGGACAATGGATCAGCTTGAACTCTTCATTGTTTGATGTGATGATGGACAGACTGACAGACGAGGTTTAGACAAGAATCTCTGTGGACTGTGATGTTTTCAGATGACACTGTGTTCTGTAGTGAAGGAACATCTAGAGAGGTGTAGGCTTGTTCTGGAAAGAAGAGGAGTGAAGGTCAATCTCAGAAGGACAATGAGGAGGATTCTGGTGAGATTACAGGGAGCCGGGGTGAAGAAGATGGACGACTTGAAGTATTTAGAGGTCAGCAGTCCAAAGCAACAGATTGAGGAAGGATTCAGATGTGATGTGTGACAAAAAAGTTTCAGCAAGAATGAAAGGAAAGGTGCAGAAGACAATGGAAAGAACAGCCTTAGTGTTGGTTTAGACTAGAGCAGGGGTGGGCAATTCCAGGCCACGAGGGCCGGTGTGTCTGCATGATTTCCAGATACTCTTGCCCTACTCATGGCTGATTACCTGGTTCAGGTGTGTCCAGCCAATCAGAACATGCCAGAGCAGGGTATGCTGGAAAACATGCAGGACTGCGGCCCTCAGTGCCCACCTCTGGACTAGAGCATGGTTGTCAGAGTCCAGGGGGGTATTCCAGGAAGCATGTTTAAACTACCCTGACTTTAAGCCTGAACTCTGGCTGAAATCCGCCTGAACTTGCTTACTCTGGGTATGGCGGTTCCAAAAGACCGGATATGAGTTGGCGTAATTACGCTCGACTGGGTAACCCTGGGTTACCGCACGTGCACAGCAGGTACATAAAGACATTCTCAATGGATCGCCGATATCCCAAGTCACCATGGAAACGCGTGGAGAACAAAAGAGAGCGCTATACTTCAGTGAGACGGAGTCTGAGATTTTAATGACGGCGTATGAAGATTATACGCCCATCAAAAAGTAACACGGCTGCATCAGCAAAAGAGAGTTTCTGCTTGGAGAAAAAGAACGGAGAAATAAACGCACAAGTTTCTGATCTTATTTAAAATGACATTGTGACGTATATAAATAAAACTTATCGAACTTAAAAAAATTGATTCAAATGGTAACAAGTGATGGAATTAAATTTATTCAACCTAATTTCTTACGTCTATAAAACTCTAATTGTTTTTAGAACTCAAATTTACATAGTTATCTAACTAAATGTCATATTACTCCAAATCAATTAAATGTTTTTCCATCTCAATTTATGGTACTTCTTGAACTCTCATATGTCTAAGTTAGAGGCTGCAGATTTTCTCATTTCTATAACATTAAAATGAATGACATGGTGTGAATTTACAATATATACCATGCCTTTAATTATCATGAGTCTGACTGTAACTTCAGTTCTTAGACTGCACTCTTGTACTAGTGCTGCTAAATAACCTCATCCTCCTCTCCCTCCCTCTCACTCATGGTGCAGAAAGAATTAAACATAACAGGATAAAATAACACAGTAAAACAACAAAACACATTTGGTCAAAAGAAAGGTGTGGATTCTGACACCCCTGGTTGAGAGACTCTGACAAGAAGAGCAAAGATGAAGATGTTGAGGTTCTCTTTGGAGGGAGGAGGATGGATTGCATCAGGAATGAAGTGATAGTAGAGCACATGTGTCAAACTCAAGGCCCGCGGGCAAAATGTGGCCCGCCGTGTCATTTTATGTGGCCCGCGAGAGCATACCACTTTTTCATTTCTTAAAATAAAAAAAGGCGTATAATTATTTATTTTTTGGAAATAAGTGTTGAGCTCCAATCTACACTATCGGATCTCAAAGACAAACCCATCTCTATTGAGCTATTAGCCCCTTTATAATAATGAAACGATTCAGCTGGGTCGTCATTCGGAGCGGGAAAGTGAGAGCGGAGCAGTCCATCAACTGACTGACTGACTGACTGCGCTGGACACTTGTCTGCCCTGCATGCCGCATGACTCCCAACGAGAAGCTGATTGCGCAATCCGCTTTCCAGCATTGAGCCCAATTAATTTGAACGCGCAGAACGTTGAACATCGCACACGAGTCATCCCCCTTTCCTCTCCCCACAATCACGGTGCAACAAAAGAAGCAAACATAACAGGAAGAATTAACTAAGGGTGGAACAACAAAACTGATGGATGGAAAGAAACGTAGGCAACAAGAAACACCCATTCTCAACCCTATTCTGACCAGTGGACCGCATCCCACAATCCCCCGTGCAATACGTTGGGTCTGCTGGAATACCCACTATCCCCCGCGCAGTTTAATGTTTGCAGGTCTGTATGCAGACAAATTGTTGTCATCAAACAATCAGTTGGATGCAAGGCTGTGTGCAGCCTTTGTTTTTGTAAAATGTTGCTTGTGTCAAAAAAGTTATTTCTAGCTCAGTTTTATGTTATTGTATTTTTACTCACTTGGACAGTTTGATCCTTCATTAATGGAGTTATGTGGGTTTTAACAAGCAGACAATATTTTAACAGATTTATGCTAGAGTAACAAACAAACATATGTTTTCTTTGCAACTGTAATTGTCACTTTAAAATGTTATAATAAATAAATGAGTTATTTAACATTAAGGAGTAGTTGCATTCATTTGTCATTACATTTAGTTACATGTGTGAGTTATATCTGGCCCTTTGAGGACAACCACTATGCTGACGTGGCCCAAAATAAGTTTGACACCCCTGTATTAGAGGAACGGCTGAAGTTAGATGATTTGGGGATCAATGCAGGGAAAGAGATTGAGATGGTTGGACACATTGAAAGGCGGGACAGTGAATATGTTGGTAAATTGATGCTGAGGTCGGAGCTACTAGGAAAGATCAAAAGGTTCATGGATGGAGTTAAGGAAGGCATGATGGCAGTCCTCATGTAAGCGAGGAAAATACAGAGGAGAGGGTTGGACCAGGCCTGGTCCTCGGGGATCTACCACCCTGCCTATTTTCCTTTTGCTGCGGATCACCTGGACCAGGTGTGTTCATTCGTCTGAATGTGGAGACGTCTGATTGAGCTAATCAGCAGCTAGGAGGTCTGGACAACAGGCAGAGTGGTAGATCTCTGGGACCAGGATTGAGCAGCCCTGCAGATGATGTGGTGACCCCTAAAGGGGGCAACCAAAAACGGAGAACTTCCCCATTTCATTTTTGTTTCAGGTTTAAATGAAACTCCTTTCTGTTCACAGACCAGGAAGGGAAGGTTCACACGAGAAGAAACTCAAAAAGAAGTAAGTAGGAATTGCCAGATGTTAATTAAACTTTGTTTTTTAAGGCAGTTTTCTAAATAACTACATGTTCTAACCTGCCAGTTCTTCAAGCATAAGGTTAAAAAAAATCACATCTGCAGTAAAATTCACTTAACATTATGAGTGAAGCGCATTTATGTGGACATCCTTCATGTTTAGTTTTCATGTGAAATATTTGTTCCTAGTAAGACCCTGACTTGAACTAAATTTAAAAGATGTTTTAAGAATAATGTAGAAGATAGGAGGAGATTTCCAACAACATCAGGAGAAGCAGAATGGAGGGAATTCTTTGTGTAAAGATCAGAGGTAAAAACTTTCACAGAATTACTGCCAGCATTGTGAAGTAGATTTTTCCAGGTGACAGGAGTGTGGTATATATTTATGTGTTTCATGTCAGAACAGTGTTCATAAAATAAATGATTTTAATTTGCTTCACTTTCAAATGAACAGACAAGAGGAGACAACAGATGAATATTATCATTTTAGTATCAACACACCACTATAATTTCATTAATATTAGTTGTCAAAGTTATTCTGGGTGTTGGCTCCCTCTAGTGGATTATTCTAGCTACTACAGGTTTCCAGCTCTTATAGTTGGGAAACAAAATTTAAGTCTTTCTTGAAATCCGAATGCTGTTTGTAAAAAAAAAAAAAAAAATTTAAAAAACGCAACTACATATGGTCTTCATCAAGTTAACTAATTGAAAGTGATTTTTTTTCTTATCTAGTTTTCTTCTAACTTCCAGGGAGTAGAGAGCATGTCAATGTTTAGACTTTTTAGAATTTATTATATCTTTAAATGTATTAATTTTTTATTCATTCTTTGACAGATAAGGTTTTGTTTTGATCATGTATAAAATAGTTCTGTCTGTTCTTTTAACATATTTAACAGCATAACACCAAAGTCAGTGTAAATGGAACATAGTCGCACAAATGCTTGCGTCCAAAAATGACCTGAATCTGCTTGGCATGGCCGTTGTGCAGCTCAAGTCATCTTAAAAAAGATTCGTTTAGTGACTTTATTCTTCATAGGATACTGGACAGTCTGTGACATAATAGCTGACATTGAGCTTGATGGTAACCAGAACAGACTGGCCGTGTCTTCCTGAACATTTTTGTTTGTTTGCTGCCTGATTCCACGGCAGAAACACGGAAAGCACAGCATGACGCGTGAAGCTGCACACGCTTCTGTTCACTTATGTCTTTGCTTTGTGCTGCCCCTCTGACTCCCAGAGCAAAAGACGCCGACGACGGCAGCGGGGCCTCAGGAAACTCCTCCAGCGACTCCTCATCTGACAGCAGCGACTCCAGCTCTTCCTCTGATGACAGCGACAGCAGCAGCGACAGCGACAGCTCCTCGTCTTCATCCACAACATCCTCTTCCTCTTCATCCTCGGACAGCTCGGACTCGGGGAGCAGCAGCGATTCAGATCAAGAACCTCCTAAGAAGAAGAAAAAGAAAAAATAGAAAGGGAATGTTGTTGTTTAGTTGTTTTCCTCAATAAACTTTTCTAAACTCTCTCGACTAGATGGCACCAGAGCTGCACAGGTTTGGTGGGGAGGAATTCGGCTGAATAGTATTTGATCGTTGCATCTTCTGCTTAGAAAATGTTTCTATTTCTGAGAAATGTTCATATGTTTATATTTGGATTCTGGATACAAATAAAATGATGATAAAAAGCAATATTACTAAAACTTGGTTTAATACATTTAAAAAGAAATGTGTTCTGTTTATTAGTTTTAATGTAAAAAAGGTTAAAAAAAAACGAAATGTTACAGTTGAGGGAGTACTCGATAAAAGAGAAGTGTAATGGGGATTTTTCTTTATTTTAAATATAATTTAAAGTTTTTCCTTTTTGAAAGAATATAATAGTAAGGTCAGTAGTTTACTGTGTCTCACATGGATGTAACGTTTGTAAACGTCTGAAATTATGCGTCTTTCAAAAGACAATATGGATTAACATTTCAGGACTAATTCACAATAAAAACAAATGAGTGAGACACTAGTTTTTTGCTTCAAAAATAATTTAGGTAATTTACAATATAATTACTAAACTATTTTGCATTTTAAATAAGAAAAAAAAACTTTCTGGGAGAGCTGCTATAAGTATGGCATTTCACTAAATGCAGTGCCCCAAAAGATTAGAAATGTAAACTACTGCAAGGATTTCAAAAAGTATGGTAATACTTGCAGAAAGGACTGCAAATTGATGGTACTTTGATTAGGATTCATTTAATTTTCGGTAGGTTTCTCTAAAATGATCTTTTAGTGTATACCTGGAAATTTAAATTACAATCAGACCGTGCATCTCTAAGAAGCTGAATTTAGATCCTTTAGAGATGTTGAACCAAAAGAACAATGGTGTAAAAAGAGTTAAAAAAAATGTGTTGACATGTACCTGATTAGGAAAAAACTGTGGCTCCATACAATCAGCAGGGAACAATGAGAGCTGTGCGTGATTTCTACTGAACGTCAAGTCTGAGCCAGCTTTGCGTCAGAATGGTGTTGCGTTCACAGACAACAGTAATTATTACTACTCTCAAAAGGTTGTCTTCCCATAACATCCTAATGAACTATATAATACATTTTCAACATTTGTATACGTGATATCACGTTCTTTGTATTTGTCTCAGACGTATTAAACATTCTTAAATTCAGTGTATATTTTCTTTTTTGTGTATTATTTCACGTTGAACTTTCGAGTTTTAATTTTTTTTAAATGAGAGCATTTTTAATCTAGTTGAGCATAATCGACTGCAAGGAACTAAACAAAGCGATTCCCGTGGGAGTGCCTCCACATTTGCCCCTCTAATTCCGTTTATGACGCTGGGTGGCGGTTTTGACAGTTTTCTGACAGGCCGTGAAGGCAGCTTCTTCTGATGCCATCCATGCATCCAGTCCTGTCTGTGGTACCTGCTGGCTGCCTCACCACTTAGCTAGCAGTTACCTATCAGTCACATCTCTTCGGGAATAACAAAATGAACAAGGAGGCAGGATGACTTCATTTTGTTTTCCCCTCGTTGTACAGTTCCGCTTTGAGGGAAGACTTTTAGTGTAGTATTTTAGCTGTTAAAGCGTTTGGCTCACTTCATCTTGCGTGTAAAAACTGGAAGTGGAAAAGACAAAGAAAAAAGAGCTTTCCAATAGCTAGAATGGTTTGGGCCTAAAAAGAAGACAAGAGGTAAGAAAAACGACTGTCGCAAAAACCGGTTTTTGTTTTTCAGCCGTACTTTCGGTTGTCTGTTGTTTAGAGTCAAATTTTGATGCAAGTTTCTCAAAACATAAAAGGATTGATAGCTAGTTAGCTGCTAGCTTAGCTTACGAAGGCTACTCGTAGACGCTAGTCTTAAAGATGCAGGTGTTCTTAAGGTAGCTTATTTAGCCTTTAGCCAATATTTGAGCTGGACTATTTTTAAGATCTATTGACCGATAAATGATTTCTAGCCCTCGTACGTGAAATGTCACTCGTTTGCTGGCTTTCTGCCTTCAGTTCCCGGTCTAGTATAATTCAAACATCGCAGCGGTGTTTTTGTTTTTGTTCCTGTAACGCAAACTAGCAGGTCATGACGTTTATCGGTGCTTTTAATTAGTTTGATAACCAGCGCATGAGTAGACCAAATGAGACACTTTAGCTTGTGTAATTTAGAACATATGGGGTATTGTTTGGAAATTATGTAAGCAGGCACGTTTTTTCTATTTTTTTTCCTTTAAAAAAGTATATTCGTTTTGGTAAAATCCCAAAATATTTTATATTTGAGAGTTCATGTGTCAGAAACGAGTTGAGTTTCCGTTAAGGTCACAGTACAGTGAGACCCCATAAGAACTCAGCTGTTCTGGTGATAAACAAACTTTCTATTTATGATAACATGACATTGCTGTCACTGCCACAAGCTAAAAGAGTTGTTGTTTTTTTTGGTGGTAATGTAGATAAATAAATAAACAAACAAACAAATTAAAATCACACATAAGTCTGTGTTTGCAAGCAAAGATACAGCTGATACTCTCTTCTAGGAAGCCATTTTATGTGCCTCAGTTGGGGGGGGGGCAGAAAAGTCATCTCAAGTCCAGCATTCCTCTCAGTAGCTGTTGATATCACAGGTTGAAGTGTGCATTGGTGTAGACAAAGTTGCCACTTGAGGATGACACTTCATGGTTGGGTGGACCGAAGGTCATGAACTCATTTATGGCTGGGAGGCTGTGAGCCGGCTGCACAGCAACAATCAGGGGGCCAAAAGATTCCTTTTTGTTGCCTTCAGTCAGTAAAATGCTAGTTTTAAGTTGCTTTTTATTAACATGTTTACTAAATGAAGTAGTTGTTTCTGTTTTTTATGTCTTATTTTCCCCATGCTTCTTTCTGTTTGCACTACTGTGTTTTGCTGTGGTAAATATCCAGTAAACTCAAATTCAGAGAGCGTAGAAAAGAAAGTTACGATGGATAAGACCTGGCTGAAATATTGCTGGCACACACTACAGTGACAAGTTGCATAATGAATGATGTGTGGTCAGTTTGAGGATGAACAGATCCTTACCACACGTGGAAAATTGGCTTAAAGTTCAAACGCATCACATGACGGTCAGTACAGTTTCCGTTTGTAACAGTAAATTCCACTTGAAGCACATTAATTTTTTCCAAATGTAACTTCATGTGGCAGAAACCAACCTACATGGTAGTTTTTTTGGTGTGATTTACCAGGGTTTTGACAAAGAGAAGACCAAGTTTCAGTGTTTTTAGATGTTAATAACACTTGCTTTTGAGTTAGACAAAGTTGTTGATGCCGTGTTTCGACTCTGAAACAAAAGCTCTCTGTGTTTCACGCTGCTTTGTTTTCATGAAAATGTGTGGCTTCATAGCAACATGCAAAAGTTGGCTTTCCTGAAACCAACAAAGCCTCTACACTGGAAAAGTTCAAACTACTTCCAGATGCTGAGTGTCAAATGCTTGGGATTCTATGAAATAAGCAGCTAAAACATACGCTACATTAGTAAGTTGTAACTGTAATCCCCTGTGGCGCAACTTGCTGTGAAATGCACTTCACTTCCTGTTTAACTTTTGCCCAGAGGCATGTATGCGGCGGCTGTTTCCTTTGTTGCCAGGCAAACGGCTCATGCCCTGTCAAGATGTTGTGGTGATTTCCATGTCTGCTCCAGACAGAGCAGAAGGTGGATGCTTTCTTTGGATATAGCTACTATAAATGTATTTTTACCTATGTTGGAAAAAAAAACTACCTTAGAAACGAACAATGGCATGTTTCTAGCAATTCAGCAAAAACTGATAGTACAAGATGTTACAGCTGCCCTTGTAGAAGTGAGAAATGACTGCCTGAAGGTAACAATGCTGCTGCTTTTTTGTCTCATGTTGTTGATTTAAAAACATGTGAGGAGAGAACTGAAAAGGAGTAATTTCCTCTAGCTTTTTATCTAAATATTGGATAACTTTATGTTCCAAAGACAGTTTTTGAGAAGCTAAGTTTGACCAGTTTTGCTACCAAATGTTTTTCTTTTTCACACAAAGCATGTCAGTTACTTGAATCCACTTCCACAGTCAGCTAGTTTAATTAGATTGAATCTAATCGGACATCGGCAGCCTTTTTTCCCCCTCAATGCTATTGCTCACACAGCAGAAAAATATGCTACTCACTTTGTCCTGACCTCTGCCATCTGTTCTTTAGTTTTCCTTCACTCGTAGGAACTTTAAGCTTTCACATGGCTATTTAATTCTGTGGGCGGAACAAATTTAAGGCATTTATTTTAATTGATCTGACACCGATCTGTGCTGTGACTTAACTTGTTTAGAAAAACCACTTAACCAGTCTCAATCTTTTTGCAATTTAAAAACCTATCAATATTTTTTATAAAAATTTTCACATAGCAAAAACAATATTACCTTAGGGTAGGAAATATTGACAGGACAGCTTTGTGCTCATGTTCTGCATTAAACGAAGCAATAGTTTTCATTAGATCTCTGCTGAAATCTGCAATTCTGCCCATTACATTTCTATGTATGTATACGAAAATGATGATACAATATTAATCCTAATGAGGAGTTGACATATTTGTACTTATACATACATGACACATTGAATCCATTAGGTGTGAGCAGGAGCGGGAAGTTGCAAATTAACCTAATCCCGCATCTATTATGCTTATGATGATGATGAATATTATTATTGTGGTTGCTGTATATTACTACGGTAGTTTAAATTCTGAAGTATTGACAGAAGCTCTTGTTTGGTAAACCTAAAATAAATTTTAAAAAAAGGTTTAAAAGGTGGACAAATATAATAATAATAATAATAATAATAATAATAATAATAATAATAATAATAATAATAATAATAATAATAATAATAATAACGGTGGCGCAGTGGTTAGCGCTCTTGCCTCACAGCAAGAAGGCCCCCGGTTCAAGTCCCGGCTGGGGGACATGAAAAACTACATCAATGGGGAACCTTTCTGTGTGGAGTTTGCATGTTCTCCCCGTGCATGCGTGGGTTTCCTCCAGGATCTCCGGCTTCCTCCCACCGTCCAAAAACATGCTACATAGGTTGATTGGCAACTCTAAATTGTCCCTAGGTGTGAGTGTGAGAGTGAATGGATGTGTGATTGTGGACATTCCACCCTGCGACAGACTGGCGACCAGTCCAGGGTATCCCCTGCCTACGCCCAAGTGGCCGGGATAGGCTCCGGCAACCCCGTGACCCCGAAAGGGAATAAACGGTAAAGAAGATGAATGAATAATAGTAATAATAATTGTTCAGCTGTTTAAAAGAAGCAAAAGTCATGCTCTCAATCTTGTGTTCTTTTATTTTGAGAAAACAGGTTTGGCTACATGTACATGGATTTAGGACATGATATTTGCATAATATAAACCTTATCTTGTGAAGACATTTGCATAAAGAGTTAAAATACCTTTTGAGAAACTTGCAGTACAGGGTGTCGAGCTTAAGTTGTGCGTCATGTCAATGATGTGTCAGAAAATGTTCCTGGAAAAGAGTGTTGTCTGTGTCAGAAAGAATTTTCTTTCGATTTAAGCATTTTAAAGCGAACAAATTCAGTTCTCAATCTGTCACCCAAAGTTCATTTAAGTTTCCACGTGGCATACTTTAAATTTCTACAAACATGACTAAAGGATTGTTAAAATGTAATCCATTGAAAATCTGCTTCACTTGGTGCTCTTATCAGATCTGTCCTACAGGAATTTTCTGCTTTAAATTTGTTATTTTTGCTGCACAATTCATTTCAATAAACACCTTGTTTCTGTTTTCCTCAGTTGCCTTATCAGAATACTTTGGAGTGGAACTCCTGTTTGTAGCGTAGCTTCAATATTGCAGATTGAATTTTGTTTCCAAAGTGAGCTGTGGTTGAAATAGCTCTGCTTATACTCTGTGTTGACTGATGCTGTATTTGCATCCTAGGATGGAGCAATTTTCCAGGATTGTTTTGTCTTCATTTGTCATTTCTGTGTTCCTGGACATGTGGCTAATCCATTGGCCTAAACAAATCCGACCCCTTGATCTGCCGGCTTGTTTTCTTTTTGGAACTATGGGAAAAATAAAAACAAAAGGTTTGTTTTCTGACTCTAAAGAACATAATTCTCCAAACTCTTAAAGCACATTTCACTAAATTCCACGGAGTGTTTTTTCTTTGGATTTAGGTCAGCAGAGTGTTGAAGTTGAGGTATATACTCAGTATTTAGTACAGGTCTTATTGTACAAACAGAAACCACAATGAATCTTGCAGCAGATATCCTTATTTTACACCACCCACCTCCTCATCATTGTTGCAGGGCTCCACTATGACCCATGCTGACGGATGGAGCTTTAGCTAGCGGTACTGTTTTACCTTTGCTTCTGCCAACATTTGATCAGTTTGGATTGGAAAGAAGTGTCTGAATGATTTCATTGTTTGAGCACAGCGCACACATCTCTGAGCTGTGAATGGCAAAAGCTTGGGGGGCCTTTTTGATTTAAATAATGGACACCTGCTGAGTGAAGCCCCTCCAGGCATGCAGGGGTTGAGCTCAACACAACCAGTGATACAAGTATTAATAGAGAGACTTTAGCTGAAGTTTGCCTTTGTCATTTGGAGTAAAACTCAGAACAGAAAAACACCAAAACGATAATTGAAACAAGAATATGGAAAAATATGGTTGTGGTGGTAAAAAGTTAAAAGAAAGTTTGAAGTTTTAAATCCCCATTTGTTTTAATTATATGTTTTTTTGACAATAATTTAACTTTTTATTATTTTAAGTGCAGATATTTTACAGAGAAAGTTTAGACTCGCACATATATCTTTTTTCCTAACTGTTCTTAACGTCTTGGCGACATGTGTTCCTAACAGTCTTCAGCAGTATTACTCAAAGCTCTACTAACAGCGGAGAGTATACAGCATTGGAGTGGACTGTGGAATTCCTGCCGTCAGCAGGTTTGCTTCCAAAGCACCAGAGGTGGTAACACAGGCTGCCCATCTGCACCCATTGTTTTCCCTTTTTTTATTTAAACAAATGCAAGAAACCACCTATGATGGATGTCATTTTTCTCAATGTGGTTATGTAAGCATAACTGTTAAAACACTGTTTCCCACTATCCAAAGCCCTTCGGTCAGCCTGTTAGGTAAGCAGCTGTGGGCGTGTCGCATTTATGCTAATGGCCCTCGCTACTTCATTTTTGCTGAGTTTTAGGACAGGACATGAACATAGGTTTTGTTATAGCTTCTCATAAAAACAAGTAGTTTACACGAACATGTGTGCAGCAATTGTTGACAATTGAATCAGTTGAAAAAAAATCACCCTTTTACAGTTGAAATGAGGGAGTCCTGCAAAATGTTCTTAGTCCAATGTGGATTACCAGCTTGACAAAAATGGAACTGAGGAAAAGGTTAATCCTGATCATCTCTGTGTTTATGTGGGAATCTGAAGATGCAGAATGACTCAAAGGCAAACAGACAGCAGTGCTTTTCCTGCTAATTTTACTCAGGAAAATGTTCATACTCAAAGTATAAAAAATCTAGTGACTCACTGCATTTTGTGACATTTAAGGAACCCAATTATCTTTTTATTAATATATATTTTTTAAATAAAATATTCTTGAATTTCACTGAATAGCAAAAAGGTTCTTCAGCCAATTTGTATGTTTAATGGTGGAAATTTGTGGAGTTCTTAAAGTCTATTTCTTGTCTCTTATTTTATTTAAGCAAGAAAACTGCAAATAATTAATTAATGCATTTTTTTTGTGTCAAACTATATTATACAATGAAATCAAATTGATTCAGGAAATTGACTGATAGCTGTGCAAAACTTGTAATAGTATTTGGTTGTAGGTAAATGAAAGTCAAAGGCACATAGTTTGAATCAAAAGACGCATGTGAACACGTGGAGACATCTTCTGCTGATGTAGTAGCTCACTATTCTCATCCTTAAGGATTTGTCTGTAGTTTGTTTGTTTTGAGCAACCAGTAATGGTCTGTCCATGGCTTGATACATAAATATTAATAAAAAATGTCTCAAAACCAGGTCCAATGTAAGGATAAGTGTTTGATTAGTGGGGCAAGAATTTCTTAAATTAAATAATCTGCTAAAGATTTAATTTTAAATGTATTTGAGTTTGTCTTTGGAGTACTGCAGATCTCCTGAAAAGCAAAAAAGCTTTTAACCCTTTTACATCTGAGTTTATGCTCCAGTGTTTACATTTTTTGAGTATCACATCTCTTCAACTGTGTAAGCAACTAGCGTAATACCAGCAAAGACAAGCAGCCTTGCACTGGTATGCAACAGTATACAGTAGTGAAGTGGTTACGCAGTCAGCTGATTCTGCTGAGAAAAAAACGACGTTGCACCGTTATGCAACACTTTGTTAGCAATGTGTTGCGTAGCAGTGAAAAGCCACTTTTTCCCCCCGTCAGAATCAGCCGATCCACGTTGATTGGATAAACGGTCTCTGGTGACATCATGTGTTAAAATGGGAAATGGCGTATACTTGCATAGCGCTTTTCTACCTTCCTCTAAGGCCCAAAGTGCTTTACAGTCACAGTACCATTCGCACACACATTCACACACTGTTGCCGAACACTGGCGCCAACCTTCCACCAGAGGCAACGTGGGGTTCAGTGTCCTGCTCAAGGACACTTTGACATATGTTAAACATTTCAACTATTTTAAGCTGATTTTTACTGGAACTAATGTGAAATTAATCTGATACAGATCATAAATACTTTTTCACTGCAACAGACATTCACATTCAAAAATATATGATCAGACTTTATAGGAATATGTTTCTCCCCACTTTTTTTATGCAAAAAATAATAGTAAATGAGCATAAAATATTAAAGAACCACTTAAAGTTGTCAGTGTTACACATCTCAAATTACTATTGTTTATGGAGTTGGCTTTTAGATTTTTTTGTGGTTTGGCGAGTGTGACACTAACAAATCCCGAATAAATGCAATACCATAGCAAAATAAAAAAATGTACTCATTGTAAATATAGTAAATATTTCAACGACAAAAGAGAGTATACTAATCCAAAAGGTTTTTTCTTTTGCAGTGGTTACTTGATGGGTCTCTTTCAAAGCTTATACAAAGCACAATTAAAGCAAGTTCCCCTTGTTTTAGATAAAATCTTAACCTAAGCCTTTGACGTGGTTGTAATGCTGTGTTCTTATTCCGTCTATGCAACATGTGTTGATGCTGCATTTGCTCTTGTGTGTCATCATCCTGTGTAAATGATGAAAATGTTTCACTTGCTTCATCAGCTGATTTAAAAGCCAGGACGCTGTTCCTTTAACAGGCTTCACTGCTGCCGTCTTGTGCTTGGGGCAAAGTGGGGGAGGGAGGGCTGTTGTTGACGGAATGGCCGGCTGCGATTGGCTGAGTCTTACCGAGGTTCGTTACGTCACTTGGAGGAGAGGCCTTGTGGTGTAAAATAACATGTCCTTTTATGGGAAAGGGTGGACTGTGCCATTTTCAAGTAGAGGTGAGATTTCTTGCTTTCAAAGCTCTTTTTGTTTATAATTGCTTTTAAGATTCATTTTTAAATTACATGTTTTTCTTCTTAATTGTTGTCTCATACAGATACATTTTTAATATAAAAAATACACTTAAAGAGACTTGTGCTTATATTACGCTTCTTTCAAATATTTTCCAAGATTATTCAAGTAGAAATTTCTCAAATATTCGAAATTTAAAATAAATCAAATTAAGTGCTTGTACAGATGAAACTACTCGTTTTATGTTTCTAGTACCTTTTTATTCTTACTTTGTGTTTTAAAAACTGCCGGGAACAAAAGCTGCTTCCCACTGTCATGTTACCCAGCCTGCGACCCCCCTGCAGTTTGCAGATGTGGTATCTCCCTTAGATAAGCCGCCACCTCCCCTCCCTTAGTCAGATTTGTCTCCACTCTAAGGAAATACACAGTACCTCCGAGTAAAGTTGAGAAACTCTTGTTACGCTTCCAGCCAACCGGACGCCAACAGAAACCTTTAGTTAAAATAAAATGGTGAGGTTGTCTTCACTGGAAGCAAATTCCGCAAAAGTTTAAGCTGGCGAGACATGTCAAGTATACTTTTCAGTCCCTGTGAGATCCTCTAAATCTCCTCCCCTCCTCCTTCCAATGTTTCAGTGGCTGAGGCCATGGCCTCTCAGTCAGGGTAAGAAATGCACAGCTAGCTGCTGCCTTTACTTATTATCTTGATGTCTGTTCCATTTAAAACTCCTAATGTTTCTTTTTGTATAACGTGGTTGTCCTTTTTCTAGTTTATATAAACTTTTCTAAAGAGTGTCACAGTGAGGCCTAGTCTGTACTCTGATAGCATTTCCTTTTTTCTGTGCTTGTATAGAAGACATGGCCTGCTCGTTTTCACTTGTTGGAGACTTCTGAGCTGATTAATTTAAGTACACATTAAAGTAGCTACTCAACTCTGGAGACTTTGACCTTTTCAGTTTGCCTCAGTATTGATTCAAGCTCTCATTGTTATTTAAACTTGCTGGACTGGGGCAGACTTTTGTGTTTCAACAAACATTGAAGCTATCAACGTTTTCAGTCTTTTATTCTAGTCATTCATATGTTTAGATTGGGGAAACCTTGAGGAAAGAAAGGCCTGGTATCAAAGCCTGTTTTTGAGATATGAATAAGTAGAATAGAAATGATGATTTAAGTGTGTCTGGTTTTGTTTTTTTATGCGAGTGCTCAAAGTTTATAGGTTAAAATCTCTCAAAATCAGAATAAAAAAACAAACAGAATTGCATTGTAAGATATATCCTTTTGAGTGGTTTGCTTACTCTAGGAAATCATGAGTAAGGCTGTGGACTCTCCCACCTTGCTGTGATACATAGTTTAACGTGTTACATAGGCGACGTTTTTTTGTTCTAAAAGTCTTATTTTGCTTGTTTGTTTTTTTTTGTTTTTTTGTTGATGTTGTTCTTTGTGTTGTGGCTTTTTTTTTTCAAACCTCGCAACATTTATAGCATAAAAGACTTTTGAATTATAGTTGGTGATTGTCATCTGTGTGGCAGAGTTGTCTAAATAACTATCATTAGAATTTACTGGAATGTGGCTTTAGTAAATCATGTGTGCTGTTAGCTGTAGCCGACTCATAGTGTCAGTTCAGATGCGGTGTGTCATTATCAAGTGTTTGGTTTTGTGCAGTCTGAACTTGGTTTTTGGTTGTGTGCTGACAGAGGGGTGGTGATGAGTTCTGGCTAATCAGAACGAGTTTTTCTTCTTTTCTTGACACCTCATCTAGGAGAGGTTGCTACTAATGCTTTACCGTTTGCAGCCCAATTTGAAATTGCTACTGCACAATGCATTAAAGAATAAGGAATTATAGCAATGTCATTTGGTGCATTTATCAGTAAACTGGATTGTCAAGAAAAGGCCAGCTTGCCCTGGATTCACAATTGTTTTGCTTAGGGCTGCACGATATGAGGAAAACTCGCGATATGCGATATTAGTGATCAATATTGCAACGACGATATAACTTGCGGTATATGAACAAATAGCAAAACATAATTTCCATTTCATTGCAACAGTTTAAAATAGATACTCCAAATGACCATTGTCTATAGGAGGCGAACCTCTAACATTAAAGAGCTCCATCCGATTGGTCAACAACGTCAAGGGGTCCATCCAATTGGTCGAATGCCTAAATGGATTTATTTGATTGGTTAAATGCTTCAAACTGCCATAAGATTGTTTTAGCACATTTATTGGAACCATTTTTTGCAATTTTCGCCGCCTTTTGCGATATGGGTATTGCACAGCTTGATGTCACGATAACGATAAATCTGCGATATATTGTGCAGGCCTCGTTTTGCTCAATTTTAGCTTTGAAGGCTTCTTATTAATATTTTAAAAACTTAATGTCAATATGTTTTTTCTGTACAAGTTCAAAAATGGTCCGTAAAGTATTTTCAACCAGTAAAACAACCATTAGTTGTGTAACAACCATAATGTCAAGCTTCTCTGTTTGTTGGAATCCTCATGTAAAAAGGCATGAAGGCCAAAGGAACAAAAATGTATTTATGAATGTTTGTCTTTGCAGTTTTCAGGCGTCCTGTTTCTATCTCCAAACTGCATTCCCCACTTTACCTAATCATTAACAGTCAGGTAGTATTAGTGATTTTGGGAAATTTGCAGTTTAGACTCAATTATTCACCGATTTCATCACCTCACCTGAGAATAATTGTTGCAAGTTCAGGGAGGTTTAGTCCACAGAGCTAACCTTCTGTTTTTTAAAAAGCATTCACAGGAGACTTGCTGTCATTGTTGTCTTTAATAATTTGATTTAAAACAGTAAATGTCCTTGATTCCTCTTTGCTCTGTGTTTATTGGACTGCGTGGAGTCACTAGCGTACTGTCATATTTTTAGCCGTTCTCTCTAAACATTTTAAAAACGTTTGTGTGACGTGTTTTTAATCTGGGAGGAGCCCGAGTGGTTTCTGCAGAATCGCACTGTCAACAGCCTGGAAGTAAATGTTGTTGCTGGTGGAGTCGACATGTGGATTTAAGGAAGAAAACGGGCATGAATGATAATCTGCTCATTTCAGTTTGTAGAGCTGCAGCGCTTCTTTCTGTTCAACAAGGTGCAAATGAGGAAGGCAGCTCTATGGCTGTTTTGTTTAGACTGAGCTTACCTACTACTAATGTTCTATCCGAATTCATGTGACGTTTCCAGTGTCCTGCAAAGATACACGCTTTGCTCTTTGTGTCATCCGGCTGATGCAGCTTTTCTTAAAGGTCAGGTTTGGCTCTGCTGAACATAAATGTTGTTAATTAAAGGACAGTGCCCTCAAACAGTTTTTCATAACATTCAGAAGAAAAATGAGATGTGTTATGGAGTGACACTGATGTTCTTGGGCTAGAGTTAACATACCACCATATATGTTATTCAAAAGATGTAAAAACCTTCTTTACGTCTTATAAACGAGGAAAAAATGAGAAATGGAGGAAACTTCTCCACTGTTAAAACGCCAAATAATAGCATTATTACTGTATGTGGTTGGGCTCAGTCAAACAGACCATCTGGACCTGAGGATTATGTACAATAGCAGTTGTTAATTCATTGTCTGCGTTGGGGTAAGCTTATTAGAGGCTACTTTCACCTCGGGTCATCCCAGTGATTCCTCCTCTTGTCGATTGCCTTCAAAGTCTCCTTCCTGCTGTGTACTTAAAGGTTCTTTCATTTTTATAAACCAGTTCAAAGCAAAAAAAAAATATTGCTCTGTAAATTTGGATTAGTTGTTCATAATAAATCCTAATTAAAGGGAAGTTGGGTAAATATTTCTGCAGGAACGTCAACTGGGTTATTCTTGTCGTCCCCAATTCTGGCTAATTGAATTGTTTTCATATTTTGGATTTCTCATTGACTTGTTGTTCTGTTTGTGTTTGCAGCAACATGAACCGTGAGGACCGGAATGTACTCCGAATGAAAGAAAGAGAAAGGAGAAATCAAGAAATTCAGCAGGGAGGAGAGGCTTTTCCAGCTAATTCCCCTCTGTTCCCCGAACCCTACAAAGTGGTACGTTTGTTTAAATTGCGCTCACTGGTGGCATCTGACTGATCCGTCAGTTTTGAGGAATTTGCAACTGCGGCAGGAAGTGAGAAATGCAGGTTTTAACAGAAGCTGCCCGGTCGTGCACTTTTGTTGTTTTTAGAATTAAAGAGCCGTCCAGGTTGATCCAAATAGGATACTGTACCAAATTCTGAGTGGGAAGACATTTTAAACATGACTTGACGGGTAGATGTTGTGGCTGATGTTCTGTCGTTGCACAGCTGTTTAAAGTAAACAAAGGAAGACACCTCTGTTGCACCTCCTCCTCCTCCTCCTCCTCTGTCTTACCACCATGCTTACAAACAAAGATTGAGGGCAGCCAGGCCCTGCCAGCCGATTCAGTTGTAAAGAGGATTTGAGTTCTCCGTTCTGGTCTAATCTTTGCCACTAACCAGATTCGAGCAGATGTAAGTGGCTCTGCTCCTTAGCAAGAGCTAGTAGAAAGGAATGAGTCCTGACAGGTTTGGAACGGAAACGCCATCGCAGGTGGATGATGCGTCTTTGCGTTTGTTTGTGAACACGACATAGTGAAAGATGGCACGAAGGGCAGGAAGGTCCTTGAGCTTTCAGAGGGGGGAAAAAGCCTGAAAAAACTCTAAAATTCTGCATGTAATTACAAAACAATCGGTAGAGAACAACCAAACGCACGCACAAAAATCTCAGTGTGAGCAGCTTGTTGTGCTTCATATCTCTGGTCTGCTGCTTGTGTTGATCTTATGTAAGCTTTAGTTTGACTTCTCCCTCTCTGACATGCTCCGCTGAGTGGAAGTTTACAGTGTTCTGCGTTGAAGACCATGTGTGCTCACAGCTGCAGCTGTGACTGCAAATGTAGACCAGCAACAGCATTTTATAGTGCAGACTTTATGCACTGCTAGTAAAGCTGCCGTTTTAACGGTTACGCTAGTTTTAAAAAAAAAGAAATTCTAATGTTTGGGGTGTGTCTAAAGTCTTCTTTTTCACAAGTGGTACGTAATATGGGGTCAGAAAATAACTGTTTTTTCCAAATTAGACATTTAACTCGACTCCAAACACCAGGTTGAATTTAAATGAACACGTTTACATTGAAATTCTGTCACTTTTATGTGCAACGACTAGCTTTGACCCTGAAAACAAATGAAACATTGTTCCAGGAGTTGGTATAAGCCACAACCTTAATGACTACCTTTTTATTCAGCTTTGTTTAAACTTGTTAACTTTTTGTCATACAAGCTCTTTAAACACTTGAGTGATTTCCTTTAAATAGATTCTGTTTGTCTGCACAAAGTGCTCGGTTTCCTATCGTGTAACGAAACCTCCAGAAAAATGCTGTATTACTCTCCCCGAACTGCACACGTCAGAGCGAGGCCATGCAGGCAGGCAGCGGTTCAGACCTCGCTTTGACCAAGCTAGTTACATTTCCTGCTGCAGATAACGGCTTGTGTTTCCTCACCCTCAGCGTGAATCTGTCAAAGCCAACAGATGTGAAAAGACTGTTGGTGAAACTGGAGACACCACGCAAACCGATTTTCACACAAGTTGATTGGAGGCTGTGGCCTCCGAGTGATTGATTAACCTTTTTCTTGGAGCTCTCGGGAGCTTATCTGAATATACGAATGCGTTTGGACTGCCAACACTTGTTGATTAGGCCTCTCGCTGGTTTTCATATATTGTTTTTGGATGTTGTAAATATGAAAACACATTAGAAGCAGTTTTACACATTTAAGAATCAGAATCTTTTATTGTCACATGTACAGCTTTTACACTGACATAGGAAATTACATTCCAGTACCGTTACTGTGACGTTTCTGACAACAGAGTTAGAGTTTCTATTGAATTGTCTGTATATTCAAATAACCTTAAGTTTTCCCGTTTTTAAGTAGAATATTTTTCTTTATTTATTGATATTCATGTAAACTTTAAAGTGAAACCTCTGGCTATTATTTATTTCTTTTCTGCTTCTTTCCTCTTCAGGTCAGCAAAGAAGATAAACTATCCAGCCGTATTCAAAGCATGCTGGGAAACTACGACGAGATGAAAGAGCCAATTGGTGACACACTTCCAAAACTCGGGGGTAAACCTTCAAACAGTTCATCTTCCTCTGAGGAGAAATTGGCCGCGCCTTTGTTCGGTGGAGATCAGCGCGGCAGTGAGAGCAGTAAATGGACTCCGGTCGGCCCTGCGCCTGGTGGATCAACATCCCAGAAACGCTCAGGACTTCAGGGTGGACACGGAAGTCAGAGGAGCAGCGGTGGCAGCAGCAGCAGTAGCCAAAGAGGGGAGAGGGAAAAGAAGTCAAGTAAGCATAGTGGAGGATCAGAGCACTCCAAGTCGCACACGTCAAGCCCGGCCAAGAGTTCTCTGAGTTCCTCCGGCAGCCAATCCCGGGGCTCATTGTCTGCGGAGCAACATCACTGCAAGGAACGCTATCGCTCCAAGTCTCCGCTGGACAGAGAAGCCAACTGGGACTCACCCTCACGGGTTCACACCTCCTTCCCTAGTGGACAGCACTCGAGTCAGTCCTTTCCCTCATCGTTGATGCCTAAAACGAGCTCCATGCAGCAAAAGCCCACGGCTTACGTACGGCCTATGGATGGCCAGGAAACGGCAGAGCCCAAAAGTTCACAGGCGGAGAGCTACAGCGGACAGCCGCACAGTGGCCCCATGGGGGAGATGAAGTCCAATGGCAAGGCCTCACTCACCAAACTAAAGATTCCTTCACAGCCAGTTGAGGTAAATCAGAATCTGTGAGAAAAGTGTCCCTCGTTTTTTCAGAAAAACAACTTGCTTTTCATTTTCATATTCACATTTACCTGTTTAAGACCCACTCCGATCATCCTTTGATCTATTTTAAAAGTGTTCTTGTAACTAGGATCATGCAGCATTTGGCCAAAATCACAAAACGGGTTGTTTTCTAGAACATAGTTTCTGCAGAGCAGCAGTTGTCGAGTTCTGGACAGGGACCCACAGGCGTAGAGTAACCCTCCACACTGCTTAGAGCTCGGAGCAGGGTGCTTGCGGCCCACCCAGCGGGATTCGCAATGTCACTAATAAGCTCTTTTTCTGACAACCTTTTTTTCGTTTGCTCGTTATTCATTTCAAATAAAGAAATACTCAAAATTGCCTTTTTAAGCTTAATTTTCTTAATATTTGTTCTACATCATCAGAAAAATGCCACAAGAACCTGTTAAAAACACCATTTTGATGGGAGTGGGTCTTTAAAAATAGAATTTCAAAGTATTTCACCTTTGAAACAGTGCTGCAGATATTTTTTATATATGGATCATAAAGTAAGCTGATAGGGATTTCAGAGTTGTAGTAAAATAATTCACAGCACGTTTCAATTGTACCAAGTGAACTCTCATAAAAATGTCTGTAAAATGACTGACGCTCCTCAAAATGGAAATCGCCTCTGAATTCTGCTGAACTAAGAGCACGCCGTTCATGAAACCGCTGGCTCACATGCTGTTTCTTGTTTTCAGGGATCTGGTGACGCAAACAGTGTTGCTGAAATTTTGAAGGTACACAGCTTTTAGTGTGACCCGTTTTAAATGATTAAACTGACAGCTGGTTGAAACGAAGAGGGAGAAAAGCAGTTTACTCACACCCTTTAACTCATCAGCACCTTTTTTTTAAATATTTTTCTTTTTTAAATGCAGGAAATGACTCAGTCGTGGCCTCCGCCACTAACAGCCATCCACACTCCATGCAAAACAGAGCCCTCCAAGTTTCCATTCCCCACCAAGGTCAGAATTGAACTGTTGGATTTGTTGACTGATTTGTGGTGGATGTGTCTAATAAGGTCTAATGTGTTTTTGACTTGGGTTTCAGGAAGCGCATCCTTTTCCAAGTGGACACAGTGAGTGACTTGATTCAAAAAAACCCAATTAGGATGTATTTTTCTTTCTGTTTTTGTCTAAAACCAACATGTTCGTTCGCAGTGTTCATTTCTGTATGCATGCTTCTCTTTTGTAATCTCAGAGCGGGGCAGTTCGTCAAAGAGCTCCAGCAGCCACCAAACTAAAGATGGCAGGTGTGTGCTTCCTCTCTCTGGCCTTTTCCCTCCTTTGCCTGTCGTGAATGCAAGTTGATGGTTTTACCAGTAATGATTTGCAAAGCAAAGCAGTGCAGCAAAGGATAAAGGAGTTGTCCGAATGGCAGGCGGACACAGCTATGCAAATGCAAATGTGTATTAATGTGGGATTTTTGTGTCGTAGTATGCTGAAAGAAGATCTGATGATAAGCAGCAGTGAGGACAGCGACGGTGAACAAGAAGCCAAGAATGCCTCCAGGAACACATCAGCAAGGTGAAGCACCAAACATGGATGTTTCTACAGACAGGAAGTGCTATTCATTCTTTAGAGCAGGGGTCCCCAAGTTTAATTTTGGAAAACTAGCTGATTCTGCCCTTTTTTCTTGTGTACTCGCGTGTCTTAAATACATTCACTATCTTCTTAAAACGGCTGCTCTGAGTGCTAAATTAAATCCCCCGTTAGCTAACAAAGTTAATAAAAAACAAAAGTCTTTGGGGAGAAAGAAGCCATCAAAGAAAAAGAAATCTGCTTTCCAGACAAAACCATTTTTTCCTCAAATTATGCAAACAATTGTTTCCACGTACCAAGCCCACTTTGCACAATATGTGACTCTCTAATGTTAGACCTACGCTGATAATAAAGTAGCAAAACCTAGTGGATTCATGTTCATGAAAATACCACTTCTATGACTATTGTCATTTTATTTGGCTTTTAGTTGTCACACCTTTCAAATCGGATGCTGCTAAAGTTGGCGTCCACTTTGGCGTTTGGGGGAAAATCTGCATCACATTTGAATGGGTCCTCCACAAAGTCCACGTTTAAACCTGTTGCAAATATTCGACAGAGAATGAAGATTCAATCAAATAAAGTCGCTGAATTGTGGAAAAGTGTAAAAGGGACATTTGAGAATTTCCCTACAGCAAAGCTAAATTAGGCAGGCACCTGATAAGAAACTTGGAAACCAGAAGCTTAAAATCTTTTGACCCTATTTGGACCGGTCCATTAAAAATTTGTCTGACATTAAACAAACCGTGGCCTAAAAAAAGTTGAGGATCACCGCTTTAGAGTTAGCATTCTCTGCCCATTCAAACTGAGTCTACTGGACAATGCTAGTGTGAAAGCAGCCTCATGCCCTTCAAAATAAAGGCGCAATAACACCGTTTCCCTCTTTTGTCTTTCAAACAGCAATAACAGTGAAGCAGCTGAGCAATCGAGGGACGACTCGAGCAGCCACAGCGGCTCAGAGAGCAGCTCGGGCTCCGACAGTGAGAGTGAAAGCAGCACATCGGACAGTGAAGCCAACGAACCCCCACAGCCGGCCTCACCCGATGTAATGACACTACAAATTGTCAGCCACTCTTCCTAAGAAGATGCTTCCAACCACTCAGTTGTTTGTTTTTGTTTTCCCCTCTTCAGCCTCAAGGCTCCAACAAGTGGCAGCTTGAAAATTGGATCAAGAAGACTCAAGACAACAATAATACTCCGCCCAAATACAAGAAGGAGGGCCGAGATAACAGCTCAGGGCGTGGTCATGGTAACCAGGGAGGGGGCTCAAAAGACTCGGCGTTGCCGCCTCCGAGCAGGGATCTACGGGCGCCACAGAAAGGTGCGGAGGGGGGTCGTGGCCGTCAAAAATCCCCCGCGCAGTGTGAGAGCGGCACAAACTCGCGAAGTCGCGTGGGTAAAAAGCAGCCGAAAAAGTCAGAGAAGCCCCCAGTTGTGGAAGAACCCAAAGGTGGCTTAAGGGTGGAGAGTGAGACCGCTCCGGTGGTCCCCCATACCAGACAAACGGCTGGCACTAAAGGTCCCCGCAAGCCAAGCACCAGAAAAGATCTGAAGTCCTCTCCCAGGTCCGCCGCAGCCCCCGCCCCCATCGCTCCTGGCAAGCGTAAAGCCAAGCCTCCCCAGTCTCGTGAAGTGGTTTCTACAGATCCCTCATCTTCAGACTCTGAGGGGAACGACAGCATCCCGTCCTCATCACAGACCCCCAAGTACACGGAGAGCATCCGAACCCCCGTGTGCATGTTTGTGACCGAGGATAAAGAGCTGCTGTCTCCGCTCAGTGACCCCGAGGACCGCTACCCGCCAAGGCCCCCCCACCAGGAGGTCCTACTCGTTAAGATCGGTTAGTTGGGAAGTTATCAGACAAAGAACAAAACTCACTTTTTGAATGTGGTCTGATGTTGAGGCTTTTCTTTACTCTGGATTGAATTCAATGCTACCCTTCCCTTCCTTTTCCTCCCTACTTCCTGTAGATCTCAGCTTGCTGTCCAGAATCCCGGGACGGCCGTATAAGGAGCCTTCAGAGATCAAAGTGGAAAGTGAAGACTCTCCAGACAGAGATGCCAACAACAAGAAAAGCTCCATTAAGCTCAAGCGGAGACATAAGGTAATCTTTAAATGGAAGTTCATTCGTTTTTGACATTTTTATTTTATTTTTTCCAATCTTTTCCGTAAAAGAAAACGGGTCCTTCAGTAATTATTTCATTTTAACTATAGTAATTTGGGACTAAGTTTGGGATTTTCTTTGGAAATATTTCAGCTTTTAGAATTATTACCTTCAGATACACTGAATGAAAAGCTTTCAACAATTTAGAGGAAGTTGTTAGAAATCCAAACATTTCCGCTCTTGTTTTTTCTCAAGAATGACGACGAAAGCTCAAAGCCTGGGAGTAAACGATTCAAGCCAGAAGGGAAATCTGCACAACATCATAAAAACGGCGTTAAAGAGTAAGTGTTGCTTCACTATCCTAGGAACAACTTGTTGTTTTCTTAGTATATTGGGTAAAAATTATTGAAGCCTTTTTACGTTTTGGTTCTTAAAATTATTTCTGCTAAAACTTCTTCTGTTCATCATAAAATCCCTCAGCGATCTGGTCAGTTTATCACATCTTTGTGACTTGTAAGATGCTGGTTAATCTTTATCTTATAGTGCCTTATATAACCTTGGTTGTGGTCTACCTGGAAAGTTGATATTTAACCACTAAGCGCTTCATATTTTTATTTTACATTGGAGGCTGCTTCAGAAATGTTACACTTGGAAAAAATCTGTGATAAAATCATCTGACTTTTTAGGTCTAAAAGGTCTTTGGACAAGAAAGAAGAGCCCGTGTCCCCCGCCTCCATGCCGGGGCTTCAACGGACACCGAAGGCGGAGCATCCCAGTCGGAAGAGGACGGCCAGCCAGTCCTCCACCTCACTGTCCAGCGGGACCGGAAGTGGAAAAGAGGGAAGCCAAAGTGCCAAGAGCAGCAGCACCCCCAAACACAGGAAGGGAGAGGACAAGGGCAAGACACGGGACAGCAAGGTGTGTGAGGGCATCTGCCATCCGCAGTCATTCTCCAGTTCAGTCTCAACGGTTGCAAATCAATTTTTTCTGCAAAGCCTGGAAGGTGACACAATGATGGAGATATAAAATAAAAAAAAGGTTGAGAAGGAAAAGAAGGTGGTTAAGCTCTTTTTATTTTATTTTTGGGAGCTTCAGACATCAGACAGGCATGTTTTTTCTTAGACTAAATATAGATTATATGCAAATATATATATTTTAGAATACCCAAATTACATTTTGGTTTTGTTTATCTTCCAAAACTGAGCGTTTGCTTTCCCTGCAGGAGAAGTCCTCAAAGAGCTGCGATAACCAGCTCGTTCCTCCTCTTTCCTCGGATGGCTCAAAGTCTCAGAGATCCAAGCTGGTGTTCGAGGACAGGTAAGAAGAGCTCTTTCCACTGTGGATAACCCCTCTGCGGGACACCGACAGAGCGGCTGTGGGGATCCAGGCTTGCCTTTGATGCATAAAGCCGTAGGAGGTTGGGAAGGTCACGAATAGATGTGGCTGCGTGCCAGAAAGATTATGTAAATTTCCATTTTAAAAGGCCCACAGCTGGGACTGTCTGTCCTTTTTTACAGTGCTCTAAAGAAGCTACACCGAGATACTTATTTATTTTTTTGTCTTCTAAAAGACAAAAAAATAAATAAGTATCTCGGAGATTTTTAGAAGATTTTTTAGCTGTTTAGGGTTTTCTGGTTAAAATGTTAAGGCTGTAAAAGAAAAGTAAACTATACAGTTAAAGTATTTCTGGTATAGATGTGTGCTTTTATTGTGGAAGTTTGACATGCAAATATGGTTTCACAGGGTTCATTCAGCAGATCACTACTTGCAGGAAGCCAAGAAGCTCAAGCACAATGCAGACGCTCTGGTGAGAAAACCCTTTTAAGGAGCCGTTTCTGTCAACAGTTTTATGCAAACGTGTAAGAAGGAGCAGGTTGATGGTGAGAAAAATCAATTTATAAATGATTGCACAGTAATATGCAGTGGTTGGATTGGAGGTAGTTGCAGTTTAAGTCTCTAAATTGAATAAATACTTGAACTCTAAAGCTTTTTTCTCCTCTTTCCTTCCATGAAAAGACAGACTGACAAATATCCTTTTGTTTTCCAGTCAAAGCAGCACAAACTAAATTAGGGAAGCAAATTTGTCTTGAGTAGCGAGTTGTGTGTTGGTTTTGTTATTTAATCTCTGAACTTTGTCATTTGAGTTAACTTTGCTCCAAACTTCCCTTGTTTATCGCAGTGATTACAATTTAAGAATAACCCACGATAGGTACAACTCACAAAGTCGGGATTATGTATTTTTCTCAGACACATTAATATTTTCACGCTTTTCTCTCTTGTATGAAGTTTTAAAGTTGAAACTTTTGTACAAAAATAAGTCCAGTATTACAGCAGGAAAAAGACCCGGTCGTGATTGAAGATTTATGTAGATTTGGAGTGCTGCACGCATTCTGTACTCGAGACATGGCACAGAGATTGACTGTCAATATCAACAGCCAATCAGGACGTGGGATGCAGTGTGCTGTGGGGGAAAAAGTGTGGAAAATTGCACTGAAAAAAAATCCCAAAGACTGCAAAAGGTGAACCGCGAAATGCCGAGGGAGCACTGTTATGGAGTAGATGAAAGCATTTGGGCTGTGCTGCGTGTTTGTCACTGGTTCCTTCTTGACCATCTTCTTTCTTTTTGAGTGCAGGTGAACCGATTTGAGAAGGCGGTTTACTACCTGGATGCTGTGGTGTCGTTCATTGAATGTGGCAATGCACTGGAGAAAAGTGCCCAGGAGGCAAAGTCTCCCTTCCCTATGTATGCAGAAACCGTGGAACTCATCAAGTAAGCGCAAACACAAAAGCCTGTCGTTCACTCATTATATGCATTGACAGGTTTGGTAACATCTCTTGAAAAGTTTGGTTTATTTACGTGCAGAGAATCTTGTCTCTGAATCTCAGAAACTGTTAGTGAAAAACAACATTTTTCTGATCTTAATCTAGGAATGTTTTGTCTCTGTTGTGCCTTCAGATACACTATGAAATTAAAAAGCTACATGGCCCCAGATGCTACTTCAGCAGACAAGAGACTGGCCGTGCTTTGGTAAGAGCTTCCTAATCTAAGCGGTGCAAATTTCCACCTTCACATAAACTTAATCGTTGTTGTGCAAGAAATCGTTTTCTTTGGTTATCAAATCCTTTTTTTTCCTCCCTAGTTTGCGATGTCAGTCTCTTCTTTACCTGCGACTGTTCAAGTTAAGGAAAGACAGCGCTCTGAAATACTCCAAAACTCTCACAGAACACTTGAAGGTACTCATTTCCTAACAGCAGTTTTTTTTTGGCACGCTGTCAGAATTGGGGGAAATCTAATAAAACTCTGAGTGTGCGCGCTGCTTCCTCTCTTTGTACATGATGTTCTTTCCCTCGTCTTGTTCACAGAATTCTCTGAGTAACACCCAGGCTCCCTCTCCTGGAATGGCAAAGTAAGGCAGTAAATAATCACATACCAAAGCACTGACATCAACTCAACTAACATTATGTCCTCTTGAACTGTCTCCACAGTAAGGCAGCAGGCATGCCCTCCCCAGTCTCACCCAAACTTTCACCAGGGTCAGCCAGTGGCTACGTATCCAGCAGCAACAGCAGCGCCAGCTCCTCTGTGACCATACCTCAGCGCATCCACCAGATGGCTGCCAGCTACGTCCAGGTCACCTCCAACTTCCTGTACGCCACTGAGATCTGGGACCAGGCTGAGCAGCTGTCCAAGGAGCAGAAAGGTAAAGCCCTCAACCTTCTTATTAGAAACACAGAAACAGACTCTTCCAAATGGAAAATGTGACGCATCAAACAGAGAAATGTCACTATTTGACAAGTCATTTTGTCATTCTCTTTTAACACAGAACCACACACACCTTCTACCCACTGAGCTTTTATTTTACTGTCAAATTAATGATTCTACATACTATTCTTTTTTTTTAATTTTTCTTTAAATCATTACTGAGTATCTGTCTTGAGGCTAGCATGCTTGTGGAAAAACGTAGCTGAGATTTATTGATTTGGATGACAAAAGGAAAAACAAATGGATTAGCATGAAACATTTTCAGAACCGTCCCTTCCACCGCCGTCTCTGCTGTGAAAGTGACTTATCATCACGACAGTCCATAGAAACTTCCATTGCAAGTTGCTTTCTAACATGAGTTTGTGTTTTGCAACTGTTAAAAAGTCGAGAGTATTGCAGACAAAGTTGAGTTTATTTAAAAAATTGCAGGTCTGGAAGCTTTAAAACAATTGAAAATGTATTAAAAAACCTTTGACAGGTTAGAAAAATTGAATAAAGTTTTAATTTCTTTTAAATGAAATATTTTTTCTTTTCGCTGTAAAAGCATAACTGAATAAAAGACAAGGTTATTTCTTGATTGGGTGGATTTTTCCACCATAGTGTTCGTTTTTGTGACCTTTCAGCAGAATAATGTTTTGTGAGCGCTGCTTCTCGTCTGTGTTTTTGCAGATTTCTTCTTGGAGTTGGACAAAATGATGGGTCCTTTGATCTTCAACACCAGCAGCATGACAGAACTCGTGCGTTACACGCGACAGGGCCTCCACTGGCTGCGCCTGGATGCGAAACACGCCGCCTAGCACAGGCCCCGCTCCCTGCACGCTGCTTCCTTGCACATGCCGACACCTCAGCCTCTCGTGCTTACCAACCGGATCTCAGAGACACAGACACACACACAGACACACACATATGCAAACAGTGTCCACATCTGCTCCTCAGCTTACACAGGGCGGACTTCTTAGACAACACTGTGTCCATTTTCTGCACCAGCTTGCCAAAAACACTGAGCAATTAGGGTATCTTACATCGGCAAGGCAAAGGGCAGGTACATCTGCAGCAGTAATCCAGAGAGCCTGTCACATGGCTTCATAAATCAGCCTTCTTACAAATATTCTTGCAGGCGGTTTATATTATCTTGACATGAAAGAACTGGGTGGATTCTTAATTCACAATACACTAAAACTGGGGTTTGGTTAATAGGCTTCTTTAGGTTACGACAGTTTATTTGACTTTGTTTCACCAAAGTACCTCCCAGGAACACCAAAGGTGCTTTAAACTGAAGGTTTCTCCTAGTCATTTTTGTGCCTTGTATGTGAGCTACAGGAAAACTATCATCCAATTGTTTTTTTGCGTTTTGGTGTTTTTGTTTCTTTTAAAGCTATTGCCACAGTTCTTCTAATGTATATTTTAGTTATTTAACAAGTATTGGAAACTGGCAACATTTATATTTTTACTGCAATTTCAGGTCTTTTTAAGTTACTAAAATAACCAATAATTGCTGTTCGTTTCCTCTGACTTCATCAATTTTCAACGCCTCAAGAGGCGGAGGAGGAAAGGTTCACGTCTACACCAGATTGATATTTTTGAATCCTATATTTATAAAATATTCTTTTAAAAACTATATTAACCCACGCATTTTATCTGTTGAAATCAGAAGCTTTTTCTGGCCTGCTAACCAATGAAATGTTAAGTTATTTCCCTTATTATGGCTCTGAAAGACGCTCTGCTCCTCTTTGTAAAGCTGCAGGGACTGTTAGATGATGGACTTTCATTCAATTTTCTATTAGCCACATGATGTTTTGCCTTCGGTAGCTTTGAAATTCAAATACCATTAAATGTCGTTCCTCTTGTAGCCACGTCGTCTTCAAATTGTCACCAAGCTAGAACCCTTTCTTGTAGAAGTACACATGTTTTTCGGTTGTTTTTTTTTTGTCAGTATATTCAGAACAGCAGGGACTGTGGAAGTATTCTACATGGTGGTCCACCATTACGTTGCAGGGTATAGAAACTAATTTGGCGAGATTAGATGAAAGCGAATATATTGTTTAGGATGAGAACCGCATTAGTGAAGGAAATTAGAAGTGTTGCGTTTATATGACAGAGTTTAAAATCTATAACTGTGTATTGCAGATGAGAATTATAAAAACATATACGGATTCTATTTATATACTGAGATTCTTTTGTCTTATGGCCAAATAAATGCTAAATTTCAACAGGGGAGAAAGCAAAAGTATTTTTTGATGTAATTGTTCCTATTTAAATCAACTCAATCATGCATGTCTTACACAAAAGTAAAATGACAACATTGAGTAAATGTATACCTGCGTTTCGATTGATTCTGCCGTCTTTAAGTCACTGCTCGTCATGGACTTTTGTTGTTTTTGTTTCGGTGAAGGTGTTAACGATGCTTCCAGGTGGATTGGGTGTCATCTTCAATAGTAGGAGGATCTGTCCTTTTTTTTTTCCTCCTCATTCATTTACCTTAATGGAATAAAACATGCTGGAAATCCTGGGCCAAATAGTATTTTGATAATAAACTCCTAATATAATCATTTTTTGTTTTAACTCTAAAGGAAAGTGTGAAATGTGTTTTAGGCATATTGAGCTTTTTAAATTAAATCGCAGAAAATTACTGTTTGGTCCAGCTTTTTTTTTTTACTCTTCACTGGCTCCCTGCCTTTATTGGAAGAGGGAGATACTGTTATTTTCTCTTAAACTTGAAAAAGAGCAAGTCAAAGGAGGTATTCTTTTAATCTATGCAGGATTTTTGAAAAACAAGAAGGCTCCCTCTTAAGTTTTTCTTTTCCCGTCTCAGTGAGAAACCTTTTACTCAAATGTCCAAGGCCTTCAGCTTTTGCAATTTTTGTGTACTAGTTTAGTAAATGTATGTAAATAGTTTTTTTTTTTTGTATAACCAAACACATATGGCTCTGAGCCATTTTGTATTTAAAAGCTGGAGGCAACTTTTCTTGTAGGAAGTGAGTTTTGCCAGCTCAGACAATGTCTTCATACACTGGTACAATTGCAAGTTGAAGTTGGCACCTTGTGTTCCCTATACGCTATCTTATACGTAAAATGTTTTTTAAAACGAACAAAAAAAATAATTTTTAACAGTTTGCTACTCACTTATTTATTTTTTCTGCCCCTTTTGCGCTATTTCTTTACTATTTTGCCTTTTTACGGAGTTCCATTTTAAGAAATAGGAAGATGTATATGTATTGTTTATGATGAGATTTTCATTGTAATTAGTAATTAATTCTAACTTTAAAGAATCCAGGGTAAGATGAGGTGTTTTTTTAATTTTATTTGACTTTTAGTAGGAAATTGGTAACACTTGCATGTTTCTATTTAAATACAATTGTATAAATTGTAAATATAACATTTCTTTAAGGGTGGATTTCTACTACAGGTTGACATTTTTATTAAACGTACACAATGCTGTAAATATATTGTGAGATCCTACATGCACATTTTTTTTTTCCTCCTGTGGGTTTTTTCTATGTTCTTTCCTCCTCAAAGTTGTTAGAGATGGCATCCTAATCTATTAACACTGTATATCAGATTGATTTGCTCTATGTGCTCGTATCCTTTGTCTTATTCCTTCACTGTGTCATAGTATCTTGTTTGGGACTTAATTATCGTCTCCAAAGTGTTAATATTTCCGTCTCTTCTGTGATTGACTCGGAGCTGCGTACTTTAAATGTAAATTGTTTGAGCTCATGAGATGGACGTATGAACTGCATGTATAGTCTGTTGTCTCTTTCTTCCTCAAGAGAGAATTATGTATTAACTGTCCTTTTTTTTTTAATAAGAATTGGTCCAACGTGTTTAGGAAACAAGAGGTTTCTGCACACTTCAGAACAGCTGTAGCAGTTTATACAGTATGTTGAATAACACACCCCCCTTTTTATTTTATTTTAACCTCGTCTCCATAGTGAGACTATCAGCAAACGATATATACAATAATTTAAACTGGACTAGTTTTAAGAGATCTGTTGACAAAGATGATATATATGATGGATGCAATATGATTCAAGGTACTCATAAAGTTTGATCCTCAAACTTAGGTTATGTAATTTAAGAACATTCTTGTGAAGTGAGTATTAATTGTGACTAATGAGTCTGTCCTGAATATTCTTTGTATTTTGCTGTATTGAGAATAAAATATATATGAATATGTTTAAGTATCTTCTGCTTTTTCTTTGGTAGCTGACAGGTTAAAAATGTACATTTAAAGATTTTTCTAAGGCACAAATGAACAAACTTGATTAGCACGGAGCAAAATTATACCAACTTGATGTGGAAAAAGTAGGATAAATGCGAGGAAACTGCATATTTAATTTAAATTATCAAAAATATATTAGTGATCAAATAGAGGCCATTTTAAAGTTGTTGTTTTTTTGCTTTTATTGTACTGAATCAAGTTAGCAAAATTCTATGTAATAGAACAAATTAAATGTGCATAAAGTGGATATTTTGTAGGAATTTGCATTAAGAACAAAAGCAGAAACTTAAATCTTTAAGTTGACTGTACCATTACCACAATAATATTTTCATGGAATGGAGTCTCCACATTTTTGCATTGAAGGTGAAATCAAACTTATTTTTGAAAGGGAAAGTATTTTACATTTCTTGCTGGTTATTAAAAAATATGCTTAGGGATATTGTCTACAGCAATAAAGTGCAGTACAGTCCACATTGTGGCGGTTGCTGTAAAGAAGAAAATAACCTCTCAGCCTGAAAAAAGCCACCATGTGGACAAGAGCTGATACTGCCCATCCGTTTGTTTATGTTTGTGTAAGCAATTATGGTAGTAGAGGACATAATTAGCTGGGGGAGACTTTTGTTTAAAATAAAAAATAAAAAGATAGAGGAAGGCTAAATGTTCCAATGATATCTGTTGTTTTCATTATTTTTAAATCTGCATGACCCTGAATAAATACATAAATACTCATTCACCTTCAGTTTATAAGAGACTCGTTTACCTTTCTGCATATCCCGTCAGGGGTCGCCACAGCAATCTGCTTTCACTGAGTCGCATAGGTGGTTTGGCAGAGGTTTCTAGGCTGGATGCTCTTCCTGACACAACCCTGTGTTTTAGCCGGGCTGGGGACCAGCCAACTGAGGCATCCAGCCGCTCAGTTAAAAAGTAAAAAAATAAACTCTGATCAATTGAAAATTTTACCTCAGCTGTTCACTTCAAAAGCAAAAGAAATCACCTCTATTCTGTTCTGTGTACCACAAAAGCATTTGAAGAGGTTTATGCTGATTGTACTTTGGGCTACTGCCAGAAGGGGGCCCAAGTCTGGGTCCCCCTGTGCTGGTCCCTTGCCCGGATAACATACACGGTTGTGTCAGGGAGAGCATCCAGCCTAAAAATCTCTGCCAACCACCTGTGTGAATCAGTGATTCGGTGTGGCAACCCCTGACGGGATATGCAGAAAGTGTAGACCCTCTTAGACATTTTTTGTTAAATAGTTTTGTTAATACATAACTCATACTTCTCTGTTTTCTTGGCTGTTTTAAGTGGTAAAGTTGTAACCAAGGTACTTTCTGATGATCTTTTTAGTGCATGCTTTATCCAAAAATGTGCATGCAAGAGAGGGTAGACATTTAAGGGTGCATTCTACAGCATATTTGGTTTCCTGCCTCTTGTGACTTCTGTGCTTGACGTTTTATTGATCATTGACACATTTTAAATATTTCTAAATCCGTTTTGTCTGTTTTTTTCAAACTAGTAGATTGAACACATTTTTCCTTCTATTCTTTGCAATTGTAATTTTTTTCCTTGTACTCCTTAGACATTGACTTCATGAATTCAAATTAATTCAAACTTAATTTATAAAACTAAGTTGTCTAATTTTTCCTATTCTAATTAGTTCAAACTAAAAACAACAACTTCTATGTCTGCATCTTTCATAATTTAAGTTAAACTTTTCTGACTCCAAACAGGGAAAGTTCATTTCTTCACCATTTCGCCGTTAGCACAAACTGACCAATTAAATCGCGATCATTCCTAAAAGTCCCGCCTCCCTCGGTATCTGATTGGCCACTTTAAGCCTCGCTTACCTTTCATCCGCCTCTGTCCCCCCCGGGAATAAGGTAAGCTAGCTGCGAGTAGAGGAAAAGGGAAGGTTATTACTGGACGCTGCACTCCACAGAGAGCCGCTTGCTCCGTTTGGGTGGCACTTTTACTTGTTTATAAAAAATAATAATAAAAGAAGAAGACTGAAACGGAAAGCAGGAGTACAAGCGGAAACCTTCAAAGTCACCGGGAATCGGTAGGTCCGTTAAGTTAAATAGTGAGCAGCAGGTGCGTTGTATCGAAGTGCTTTTCTCGAGCTTTTTGCTGTCAACGGTCACCTTTTTGTTATTTGTCTTTGGTAAATAAATTCACACGATAGTTTTATCAAAAACAGTATAAAGTTTTCCTCTCGTTGTTGTTTTAGTTTGTGAAGTTTTGCCCTTGAGTTCGGCTACATTTTTCGCTGTGCTCAGTCCTCCCAAACCGTGAGTTTGCTTTTTGTTACTAAGATACATAGAAGAGAACGTTGGTGTAGCATCA
Source organism: Oryzias latipes (assembly GCF_053564925.1). Classification (NCBI taxonomy): domain Eukaryota; kingdom Metazoa; phylum Chordata; class Actinopteri; order Beloniformes; family Adrianichthyidae; genus Oryzias; species Oryzias latipes. Next base: position 7,459,194 of record NC_136250.1, on the reverse strand, counting down.
ACGTAATGACTGGTTTATTAGCGCCTTTTATTTCAATGTATTTTAACGAAGTTTGGCAAAACAAGAAGTAGTCTATTTTAAAATATGACTATGTGTTCTTAAAATAATTGTAACTTTTTACATAATTGGGTGTCTACTAACCTTTAGGGAGCAGAAGTAGCTCTGACTACCGTTATCACCTCATTTAATTGCAGTTGTCATAATCAGGTGTTGTACAAACAGAGGCGCCAACAAACTGTCCCGGTTTAACCCCATAGTCCTGACTCCAATTGATACCTGCTTGTGAATTATGCACGGGGGAGCTAGCTTTTTGCTAAATGACTATGGCTATGTTTTATTTAATGGGAACAAAAGGCAGTGGCAGGGTTGCTGGTTTGGAAACCAGACACTGGCATTCTGTGCTGTGGCAGAGAGGGATGCACTCATGCAGGTCGTCAGTCAGATGGTGGGTGCAGAGGAGAACACTGGGGCCTCTGTGTGTGCTGATGCTGGTCAGGGGGTTACTCTCTATCCTAATATATGGCGATGGGCCCACATTACCATCCCAAAGGGAAGCACAGAGATGCACAGATCATAATTGATGTTTGTGTCAGAATAATGTTTGCTTTTACGCTCAGAGATGCGTGCACCAAGAATGCAGCTAAGCCAACACAGCTGCTTTGATCAAATTAGACGAAGATAGGAATCTCAGTGCTTTCCACAACACCAAAGTGAGTGGAATTTCCACACATTTGGGGATCACATATAGGGGGGAGTGTCTGCAAAAGCTCAGTTTCTTTTTATTGGAAGAACGATGAACAAGGAACGTGTGAAACAAGAGATGTAAACAAGTAAAAGAAAAGCCTTTAAAATACAAAGAGTTGTGTGGGATGGGGGGAATACTTGTAAACATACCCGGAGTGTAAAAATACAATCCATCATGTCACGCTTGTTTTTTATCCTTTTGTCTGTTTTTTGGCTCTCCTAATAGAAACGAGAATTCAGAAAACAAAAATACATAAATTCAATGTGGCCACAGTTTTAATTTAGAAAAGGAGAACATAAAAAGAGGTGATTTACTGTTGGAGCAAGTGAGGGGTTGTGACCCAAGTGTTTACATTCTTTCTGTGACCTTTCCATATCTCCACCTCCTCAAGGATTACTTAAGTTTTGTTGATATAGGATCACCACAGACTATTATTTCTGTTGGTGTCCTCTGGAGACATATTTACTGATTTCCAAAAAGATGAATACCTAAAGTAATTGCTAATTTTTTATTTAACAATCAGATGCTTGCTCCCATTTTGATTGACTTGCAGGTTTTGAGATTGAACCAGTTCAAATTTGTTGCATAAATTTAGAGTTTAATTTATCTGATAGTGCATTGCAGTTTAATGAAACGTTTGTATTGAATAGTAGTTATTTGTTTCCTTTTTAACTTTGTATTTAGAAAGTTTGGGGTTTTAGTGTTATTTCCATTTTCTGGTTATGGGAACTGTACTGAGTGACCCCTCCCCCCTCACGTTCCAAATAGGAAGTGCCGCTGGTTCCAAGAAACCAAAAGCCCATACACTTCTATAGAGAAATAAACAGCTATTACTCAGTCATTGTATTTGTCAGAATAACCATGGTCTTGGTCTGCTACCATTTTTCTTTAACATGTTCTCACTGTTCCTAATTTTTTTCATAATGTTGATTCTGTAGTGCAAGTTATTCAAGTTATAAACTGACCAATCAGACTCCTCATAAAAAGTATGGTATGCAGTCTCAGATCGTGTAGTCAAAACGTTTGATCGACAGATTTTGTGTAGTCCGCTTTCAAATGGTAGGGGTGTGGACTTCAACAAGCTCACTCCTGATTGGTGAGAGTGGTTGCTGTAGCAATGCTGTCTCAGAACAACTCGGACCAATCACTGCTTAGTGACAATTTCTGGCTCCAACGTGGCAACATTCACATCGCGATAAAATGGCGACTGAATTGACTTTCTTTAATTGAAGCTAAAAGTCAAGCATTTTCCTTGGTGATGCCGCAACTTGCTCGGTTCAGCTCTTACATACAGTGAATGGTTTTTTCCAATCCGTGTAAATCTGTTCATAGGGTCTGTATACTGAAAACGCCGCTTTCATGAAACAAAGCAGCAAATTTTCCTCCCATCGTCGTGCCTCTGCACTGTTCTTTCTGTGAGGTCGTAACAGAGGCCGAACAGGTGCTGTGTGAATCCCTGAACCTAACTGCTGCGACACAGCGTTCCTCCAGACAGTGCAGCTGATTCCACAATCCTGTGTGAGTAAACAACAGGCTGCTGCATTGTTCTCTTTAATCAGCCCTTCTCTTTAATCTGGAGGTATATGATGACCGCTGCGTGAAAGCTGTGTGATTTCACCGGCACTCCCTTGTCAACGCCACATCTGGTAACCACAAACTAATCTGTCTGTTTTTTTTATTTTTTAGATTGGACATACTTTGAAGGATTAGCTTGTATTGTACCAGAATGATGCACATAAATGTATTCAGATAGACACGGTTTCTGTAAACTAGTGTAACTCAGCCTATAGAATGAATGACTATTGGAGGAATGCCACATACATGACAGCATGACTAACACAAATAAAATGGGATTACACACAGACACAAATGAAGTAAGTGCTACCATAATCAGATTATTAACAATCCGTGTGACATTACTTACATCTTAACAGAGTAGCTTCAACAAGTAGGTGTCATAGTTTCTTTTAGTTTTACTCTTATTGTTCTGGTTTTCCTGTAAGGTCCTGGAGGTTTTCTGTAACTCCACCCTATCCTCTCGCAAACTGCATGATGACTTCCATGAAAACGGATATGTCTTTCTTTTGTGATGGAAAGAAACAGATATAGGCACGGGTCATTTTTTTTCTTAGGTTGATACGTTTTACTCAGACTGATTACTATAATTAGTGACAACACCTAATCAAAATAAGTGTTCACAAGCTGAGAGCAATTTTATCTGTTTTTATAAAAAGATAAAGTTAGTGAAAAACCTCTGGAGAAAATGCAAAAAGACTTTTTGATGTTCTTCCATCAAAACTATTAGATTTGATTTGGCGATATTGATCAACATATTTGCAGTCATGTGGTGTTGGATTATTTTGGCATGAATGTCCCTGAAAAGGTGGTTAAATTGGTTAATATACACTTTAGAGTGTTGACATGGCTACACAACAGTGTTTTGTCAGCCCTACAATGCATTACATCATGGCAGTTTGATAGTCACATCAAACACTGATAAGAAAATCCGGGTTGATCATTTGATAGTGTAGAAAGAGGGGAAAAGGCAGCTTTCATATTCAAGTTACAGCTTCTTGAAGGATTAGAGAGTTACAGAATACAACACAGGCAGAACAATGGGGGTTAGGTATCAAACAATGGAAACGAGAACTTTGAAAAGGAAACTCAGCAGTCCATCATGTGAAGGATGTGACGGAAAACAATCTGGAGAGTATTAATTTACTGTTTACCTCCATGCTAACGGTTTTGCAAAGTTTGCTTTTTAGTCAAGTATCTTGATTTTGTCACAATGCTGTGTTGCCAACTATTATGCTACATACACACCAGACATGTGAACAGGCTAAACGGGCATTCTTGCAGGCGTTTTTGGCATACAATGTCCACACTGGGCTGTCGTCATTTGATACTAGTGTGTGTACTCACAGTTGGAAGAGGCTTGGAGCGAAATATTGAAACTTTGCAAATCTCACAAATCTTGCTCAAGGTTTTTTTTTCACAACTCTATTCTGAAAAATAAAAGACTTGGTGTCCAATAATTCTGGCTGGGCACAAACAAAATTTGATTTTTTCTCAGTGATCAATTTTCAAACAGTTGGCACTTCTGTGTCTTGAAAAGGACACTAGCCATATGTCTCTACCAAATCAGGGTCCCTGATTGGTCAAAGTTCAAGGGTGTATTCAGACTGGACACATTTGGTCCGCTTAAAGTTAATTTCCCCAGATAATCGGAAACAAATTTTCAGGACTGCAAAGCTCAGGAATTTTATAATTTCTGCCTCTAGTTGCTTTGCCCCACTTTTGTAATTCCTGACCAATAAGCAAAGAGATCTTTGGTTATGTGGTTTTGTTTACAAGGTTTAGTACAGACCATGAAAGTCCACTTAACAGCAATCTAAATACAGAGTATACGCAAGGTTCAGGACTTGATCTGGACCAACGGATTCTTCTAGTCTGAGTACACCCCAAGTGGTTTAACTTTTGACGCGTTCAGTGGCCTTGCGTTTTATGCGTAGAGCCCTAAAACGGTCTTAGAAATGTGTGTAGCAAAGCTTGAATGCCAGAGTATTGAATGCTGAAGCCTATACGGCCATATACGGGGGCTTACATTGACTTTTCATTGGAAGTGCGCGCTTGAACACGCGTTTCTGAGCCTATTGTGAACGTAACACAACCCTGGAAAAGAAACAATCATCCCTGCAGTGAACCAACACTACCACATAGGAAAAATCTTCTTAAATAATGCACCAGTGTAGCTCTTTGAAAGATGCCTATACCCGTGTTTGTCCAGAACTGTGACCACCACAACTGATCTTATGCATGTGTGCCCACCTCCCACTGACATTCCACATGTTGTGGGGAGTCTTCTGTGGGCTATTTTCCACAATATGTTCAAGAGGCATGTTTGCAGTGAGTAGTCCACTTGATTGACGGATAGTAGTTAGTCTACGGCACACTTTTGTCTTGTTTCCTGGGCTGTTTCTTGTGGCAGTTTGTAACATAGAAAAAGGAAAACCTTTGTTCTTTCACTAACTCGTCTGTAATTGTGATGTGGTGTCAGAGCGGCTGAAGGTGGAGACCTTTAACGGTCTTGCATAACAGATGGCCATAGAGGTAGAATAGGTGTCAGAGGTCAACAATGGCTGATACACGAACCCTGAAGACAGGCTGGAATGTCTGCATGTTTAACTGTCTTCCTGATGGACCCACGCCCATTGTATTGTATTGCCCTATAGGACCTATATTATTGCAATCTCAAATTACACATGTTTGTATCAGTGCAAGTAACCTGCTCATAAAAGCTTTCAAAAATACACCCTAAACTTTACCTTTATTTTTTTAGTTGAATGTTAAACCATAAATTGTGGGGATATTTTTTGGAGTTTTGATTGCAGGACTTTTTCTAAGAACAACAAATGATTCTATTTTTCAAAAATCCATTCATTCATTAATTCATTCATTTTCTATTCCTTTTTTTCCCTTTCGGGGTCACGGGGCTGCCGGAGCCTATCCCGGCCACTTGTGGGCGATGGCAGGGGACACCCTGGACAGTTAGCCACTCTGTCGCAGGGTAGAATGTCCTCAATCACGCACCCATTCACTCTCACACTCACACCTAGGGACAGTTTAGACCAATTAACCAATTAACCTATGAAGCATGTTTATTTTGGACGGTGGGAGGAAGCCGGAGACCCCGGAAAAAACCCACGCATACACGGGGAGAACATGATAACTCCACACAGAAATGTCCCCGATTGATGTTCTGTTTCATTTTAACCATCACTGATAAAATAGAAGTTAGAGTTCTGTCTGCTTTTCGAGACAAATGGAGAAGAAGCAGGTTCATGATGATCTGCTCTAAGGATTCAGATGACTCCTGATGAAAATGTGTAGGTGAAGGGTTGTCACTCAGACCTCAGCCGGGAAACTGCCCGCTGATATTGCTGTTAAGTTTCTTAATAAAAAGAAGGCATTTACAGCTGTCTGACTGACTTGTCTGGGGGCAAAGGTTTCAAGTGTTTGTGTAATCGGAGCGTTAATGGTTTTATCACCTTGATGCCATAAGTGAACTATTAGCAAAAGGAAAAACATTGATCACTGGTGTATATTTCACATTATTTCTTTAAATAAAAGAAAAAAGTTAAAAATTAAAATATCCTGTGGCCTCAGCTCTTTGTGTTGCTTTTCTCTGAACCGTTTAAAAGTGAAGTATTTACTATCTAGAGTGAAATAAGCCTGCTGTCAGTGGATATTAATTTCATGTCAAATCCAACACACTCAGTTTACAAAAGATCCTAGTTTAATGAGAATCATCTACCCTGTGGCATTGCATCAGATAACAGTAAAGATGAACCGTACAATCACGTCAGTGTTTTCTTTGTCTACTAGCCACACTCAGTTTATCTCTCCGGGAAGAGTCACTTTCCAAAGTTGCTAATGCACAAAGTGCATCACATTGTGAAATCTTTCAGTTTTTTTTCTGCTGTCTACACCTATCCTTTTTACCTTCCCTTCATTCCATGTCCTGCCCCAAGGTTAAAACCCTTTACTGCACAGGTGTCAAACTTCAACGGCCGGTGTTCTGCATGTTTTCTAACCAACCTGCCATTGAAGCTCCTTATTGGCTAAACACACCTGATCCAGGTAATCAACAGCAGATGAGGCTGGATTTCTGAAAAACCAGCAGGAGGTCGGCCCTCGAGGCCTGGAGTTTGACACCCCTGCTTTACTGCCTCCAGAACAATTGGCCCAAAATGAACTACTGTGGCAGATGGAGGAGCTGGGAGCCATAATGACTATAAGAAAAGACTGAGTCTGATGATCAGTAACGTCACAGGTTTTAAAATGGCAATAAAAAGATGCTGCCAACGTACCTGGGTATTACAGTTCAGGAGAAGTTAATGATTTGTAGTTGAGGCTGGTAGTGGAAATTGCAATTATCAGCACATAAGCCATCATGTTAATCTTTAGAGGAGGCTGCGTGGTGAGGGTAGGCGTTCTGATTCTCAGGATGGAGGTTGCCTAAAAAAAGCTCAGCCATTGTAGTATTTTCACATCACTGTGGAAAGAATAATATTTCTCAGTGTTTAATTATATAAATTTTAAGATTGAAGAAATTTTAGAACCATTGCTTTTTCAAAATTACTTTGTGTTAAAGATTTTTTAAATCATTTATTCAACGTTTCAGAGTTGTACCAACCTAAAAACGAGGTTAGTTCAAGTCAGTGTAAATATATTCCACTGAATCAGATTTCCAGAATGTGCTCTATACTGAAAAAAAAGATTATTCGACTAAGCAAAACTCTGCTTTGAAAGTCTCTGATGGATCTTCCTCTCTGCTAAATCTCAAACGATGTTGTTGAGTTGTCGGTTAAAGACCCATTTGAATGAAAATCGTGTTGTTTTGTGTGTTTTTAACATGTTCATTTTTATCATGATGGAGGGCATATGTAAAGCTTTTTGTGCTTAAAATTACATAAATGAGTGAGTATTCCTTTATTCAAGTCGTTATGAATTAGGAACAGGTAAAAAGATACTGTCTAAAAAATTAGGGATGGGTCCATATAATTTTCCGGCCGATGCAGATACCCGATAGTACAGTAACACAAAGTTTAGATTTCCTTTTTGTTTCTGTTTTAGAAATGCACAACTTTTCTTTACTGGACAATAATCTTGTACTTGACCTTTTTAACATAAAGCAAAGGATCTTATAGGAACAAGTATCACTTTAAAACTTTCATATAAATATATCTTTAAGCATTCAGACCATTTATTTCATTTTAGACTGTAAACCAGAAGCTCCCAATTGCCAGGGTAAGAACAACAGATATCCCTATCAAAAACAACAGATACTTGAAAACAGTTAATTACTGACTATGACTGTAAACATAAGCTTCCCAATCTTTTAGAAACAAATATTTATTACAATAATAAAGTGTTTCTGAAAACAGTCGGTAGAATATTGGTGTCATGATTTCACAAGGATGAGGAACCCAGATGCTGCAACCCAGAAGGAAGTCAGGTAAGTGGAGGATGAGAATGGATTTATTGTTTGCTCCAGATGTGAAGATGGCTGGTTTGAGGAGTGTCCAGGTTAGACGTGGCTGTGGCGTGGCTGGAGGGTCTTGAAGCGGTTAGCGGCTGCCGAGAGTTTCCGTGCTCCTGAGGCGTAGAATGGAAGGTCCGTGCTGCCGTCACTCGTGAGCGGTAGGATCCTGAGACAGGGAGCAAAGAATTAGTTAGAGCCAGAGACTTGGAACAAAGCTGTAACGAGGCTAGAACCAGAGCAGTCACCATAAGGGGTAACAAACTGGCGTCGAGTAGTGGCGTTGATCTCCTTTTGAATCCACAGAAGATGATGAGGAGAGTGATGGCAGCTGGTGGCAATCAGGAACATTAGGGCAGAGCTGGAGGGGGGAGGAGACCGCCAGGCACCGTGACAGTACCCCCCTCTCAACGACCGCCTCCAGGCGGTCCGGGACGCCGATCCGGGTGGGCACGGAAAAAGTCAGCAAGGAGGGCACGGTCCAGGATCAGGGAACGGGAGACCCAAGAGCGTTCCTCCGGACCGTAACCCTCCCAATCCACGAGGAACTGGTGGCCGCGACCCCGGCGGCGGACATCCAAAATCCGACTGACCGTATAAGCCGGGGCACCATCGATGAGCCGGGCGGGTGGAGGGGAGGCGGATGGCGGGCAAAGCGCGCTGTCAACGACAGGCTTGACCTGAGAGACATGAAAGGTGGGATGGACTTTGAGAGCCGCTGGGAGGCGGAGGCGGACACAGGTGGGATTGATGACCTTTTCCACAGTATAGGGACCGATGAAGCGGGGGGCGAGCTTGCGGGAGGTGGCCTGAAGAGGAATATTACGGGATGACAACCAGACTTTCTGACCAGGGTGATATGTAGGACCCACCACACGATGACGGTTGGCCGTACGGCGATTGGTCTCCTTAGTCTGGAGCAGAGCAGCCTTGGTCTGATGCCAGATGCTCTGGCATCGGCGGAGATGGTCCTGAACAGAGGGGACAGCGAGGTCTAACTCGTGGGAAGGAAACAGCGGAGGCGGGAACCCCAGAGCAGCCTCGAACGGGGACAGGCCTGTGGCAGAAGAGGGGTGAGTGTTGTGCGCATATTCGGCCCAAACCAGATACCTGGACCAGTCAGAGGAGTTCCGGTCGGCGAGACAACGCAGTGATGTTTCGAGCTCCTGGTTAGCTCTTTCAGCTTGGCCGTTAGATTGGGGATGATAGCCTGAGGACAGGCTGACTGTGGCCCCCAAGGCCCCACAGAAAGCCTTCCAAACCTGGGAGACAAACTGGGGGCCCCGATCCGAGACAATGTCCACAGGAATACCATGGTGACGGAATACATGCTGGACCAGGATCTCCGTGGTTTCGGTGGCCGTGGGCAACTGTGGGAGCGGGATGAAAAGGACAAATTTAGAGAAGCGGTCTATGACGGTGAGGACGACCGTGTTTCCCTGAGAAGGAGGGAGACCGGTTACAAAGTCCAGGGCAATGTGGGACCAAGGACGCCCGGGAGTGGACAGCGGATGGAGGAGACCAGACGGTGGTGAGTTGGAGGTCTTGGAGCGGGCGCAGGTGGTACAGGCAGCCACATACTCCTTAACGTCCTTAGTCATGGAGGGCCAGAAAAAACGCCGACGGAGGAGGCAGAGAGTCCTGGTGACCCCGCCGTGACAGGCAAGACGTGAGGCGTGGGCCCACGTGATGACGTCGGACCTGAGAGATCGGGGTACATAAAGTGTTCCGTCAGGAGGTTCTGGGTGATTGGGTTCCTCACCTTGAGCTTGCATCACTTTATTCTCAATGTCCCAGGAAACGTTTCCAACGATGCAGGTGGAGGGAATGATGGGGTTCGTGGTGCCGTCCTGGTCATCAGAGGAGCAGTACTTCCGTGAGAGGGCGTCGGGCTTAATATTGCGGCTTCCTGGTCTGTAGGTTATGGTGAAATTGAAACGGTCAAAGAACAGGCACCAGCGGGCTTGACGGGAATTCAGTCTCTTGGCGGAGCGAAGATATGAAAGGTTCCTGTGATCAGTCCAGACAATAAATGGATGAACCGCACCCTCCAGCCAGTGTCGCCATTCTTCCAATGCTAATTTAATAGCGAGAAGTTCACAGTTGCCCACATCATAGTTGCGCTCAGCAGGGGTCAGTTTCTTAGAAAAGAAAGCGCAGGGCTTCAATTTGTTGGAGGACTCTTCCCGCTGAGATAATACTGCCCCGACGCCTGAGTCGGAGGCGTCAACCTCGACCACGAATTGTCTAGCTGGGTCGGGTTGTATTAGTATGGGGGCTGTAACGAAGAGGTTCTTGAGAGTGTCAAAAGCTTCTTGGGCATCCGAGTTCCATTGGTAGGCCCGAACAGTGGAAGTGAGTCGCGTGAGGGGAGCCGCGATGGAGCTGTAATTTCTAATAAACCGCCTATAGAAATTAGCGAACCCTAAAAATTGCTGAAGTTTCTTACGCGTGGTAGGGGGTTCCCACTTGGAGACAGCCTCGATTTTAGCGGGGTCGGGTCGAATGCTACCTGCCTCGAAGATGTACCCTAAGAAGGGGACGACGGTGGAATGAAACAGACATTTTTCGGCTTTGACAAAAAGCTGATTTTCAGACAATCGTTGGAGTACCTGACGAACGTGGTTTCTGTGCTGATCAGGATGTTTAGAGTAGATCAGTATGTCGTCAAGGTAGACAAAAACGAAGCGGTCGATAAAGTCCCGTAGAACGTCGTTTATGAGGCGCTGGAACACGGCAGGAGCGTTTGTTAACCCCAATGGCATGACGAGATACTCATAATGACCGAGAGGAGTTTTGAAAGCGGTTTTCCATTCATCACCCTCCTTGACCCGTACGAGATGATAAGCATTTCGTAGGTCAAGCTTGGAAAAGATACGGGCCTCCTGAATCGAGTCAAAGACAGAGCTGATGAGCGGAAGGGAATACTTGTCTTTTACCGTGATCTGATTTAGTTCTCGATAATTTACGCACGGTCGGAGGGTTTTGTCCTTCTTCTCGACAAAAAAAAACCCTGCACCGACAGGGGAGGAAGAAGGACGAATGCGAGACTTGACCCGCCCGCGGCCTGTCCTCTAGCGGGGGGTTTTGGAGTTTAAACGCAGGCTACATTGGTGTACCTGGTGTCCTGGTTTTCCGCAGTAAAAGCATGCCCCTTCGATCCGGCGTCGCTGCCTCTCCTCTGCGGAAAGCTTGGAGTGTCCAATCTGCATGGGCTCGTCGGTCTGACTGCGAGAGGTTTCAGACTGGGTTATAGGAGAAATGTGTGCCGCCGTACCTTGTGGTGGATTAGCAGGACTTCTGCGTGGAGGCTGAGGTCTTTCATGCTGTCGTTCACGTAAGCGGGTGTCCGAACGGAGAGCCGCCGTGACGAGCTCCTCAAAAGAGTGGGTTTCTGGTTGCGAACACAGGTGGTCCTTAATGACTTCATTTAAAGACTGATAGAAGACCCCTCTCAATGCTGGATCCGTCCAGCCGGCTTCCACCGCCAGGATTCTGAAGTCTATGACGTGGTCGCTCACTGAGCGACTTCGCTGCTTAAGAGCCAGAAGCTTTCGTGAGGCTTCCTCCCGCTTACGGGGTTGGTCAAAAACCAGCCTGAATTCATTAATGAAGTGCTCGTACGATAGGTGGGTGACAGGATTGGCGGCCAGGAAAGCCTGAGCCCACTGCAGCGCTTTATTGCGGAGTGAGTTTATGATCAGGGTAATCTTGCTGAGGTCGGAGTCATAATACCTCGGGGCTTGCTGGAACAGGAGACTACATTGCAGCAGGAACCCTCCACAAGCTTCGACGTCGCCGAAGAATGGTTCCGGCTGCAGTCGGTAGTTTTCAGGTGACGGACCGGAAGCGGAAACTGCGGCGATGCTGGAAGCGGGAGGTGATGGTGCGGGGGTAGCCCCCTGGACAGTTAAATTCATCAAAGTTTGCGTTAGACCATCCAGGCGCCGAAAAAGTTCCTGTTGGGCAGAGGATACTTGCGACAGAGCGTCGGCTTGGCGGCCCAGGGCGATGCCTTGCTGGCTGACGGCAAAACGAAGTCCCTCTGGATCAGCTGGGTCCGGAAGTTGGCCAGTTTGTTCTGTCATGATTTCACAAGGATGAGGAACCCAGATGCTGCAACCCAGAAGGAAGACAGGTAAGTGGAGGATGAGAATGGATTTATTGTTTGCTCCAGATGTGAAGATGGCTGGTTTGAGGAGTGTCCAGGTTAGACGTGGCTGTGGCGTGGCTGGAGGGTCTTGAAGCGGTTAGCGGCTGCCGAGAGTTTCCGTGCTCCTGAGGCGTAGAATGGAAGGTCCGTGCTGCCGTCACTCGTGAGCGGTAGGATCCTGAGACAGGGAGCAAAGAATTAGTTAGAGCCAGAGACTTGGAACAAAGCTGTAACGAGGCTAGAACCAGAGCAGTCACCATAAGGGGTAACAAACTGGCGTCGAGTAGTGGCGTTGATCTCCTTTTGAATCCACAGAAGATGATGAGGAGAGTGATGGCAGCTGGTGGCAATCAGGAACATTAGGGCAGAGCTGGAGGGGGGAGGAGACCGCCAGGCACCGTGACAATTGGTAGATTTTTTTAATATAATACTGATACACTCAAATGATGCAAATATCAGCCAATACCGATAATGGCACCAATATATCGCCCATCCCTAGAAAAAAATCGCATATCTGTAATGTAGAAATTACAATAGGAAGGCCACAAGCTCCATGCTTTCCCCCCTTACAATGCATCTACTTGTCGAGTACTATATCCATGTTCTTCTTGGGGTTGCTCTTCGCCAACTGTCCCGCCCACAACTCAGGCAAATTTCTAATGAACTAGAAAATGACACATTTATTGATTTTGGGTAAAAATATCATAATCCTAATTAAAAGACCACTGGGAATGCTTGTACAATAGGTCAAAAGGTGACTAGAGTAAGTCTTTCATCTGGCCAGTCTATTAGTGGTCCAGATTGTAAGCTTTTTGTCCTGTATGTAAAATCATTAGGGATTATATTTTCCTATTTTCAGATGTTTGGAATCTGCGCTCCTCTTCATTTATGAAAAGGAATTCAGTGTTTTCTCTAAAACTATGTGCCAATCCAGATTGGATTGAGGTGAACACGAGTGTTTTATCAGTTTACCCTCACAGAGTGCCTCTGTTTGCCTCCATAAAATGTTTTGCAATTCAAATCTCTGGTGCAACAGTGAGCAAACCTGCCATGGAACTGCCGGTGCACAAAGCCATGTGTCACATATCTGCCCTACTTTTTACCTACTTCTTTTACCATGTTGGCTGGTGCGAAAGGAAATTGACAGACTTGTATTTTGCTTTCATGGCACCAGGATTGTTTGAGGTTGGTTTTAAGTCTTTTCTTATTTTTCTGTTTCCTGAATCTTTTTTTTAGTCAGTGTTTATATGTAAAGATGTGAGGTTGAGGTTTGTTTTTGTTTTTTTAAGTCCAGAATGTACAGTAACCTGACTGCAGCCACTCCAGGAGGTCAAATATAAAAGAGAAAAAGCAGCCAACATTGTAGTCTGAGGGCCTGAAAGGAAATTGGATCATAATCAACTGTAGGATTTGTTTAGCCACAAATGCCATGATATATCTGAGAAACCCAAGGCACGAGTCGTAGCGGCTGTAGCTGGTGATCAATAATTGCTGCATAAAGGAGATTGTTGCTTTATGAGGTGCTTTTATCTCCGGCTAAAGCTAACACTTGCATTCTAAAAGGTTCTTAAAGAACTCTGAAAAGTTTCTTCACAGCAGATTATACAGTTGGAAATTCCTCTTGAATATTTCAGGATTAAATATTTAATGTCATTATGTAATGGATGGTGAAACAACATATTTGTCCAAAACAAAGCTTCATGATAAGCTTGCTTTCTGTTGTGCATTGGTCAAAATAAAGTTTTCATATGTGGGTGGAAATATCTGTCATCTACTTCAACAGGATGTTTAAACACATTAAGCTTTTTTGTTGTGGAAAAAAAAAACTGTGGTTGTGCAACAAGTCATGACGTTGCTTTTTTGAATGTGATCCTGTGGTTTTATAATGCCATGACTTTGCTGTGGGCAGAACCAGGAAATGTGTCCTGCAGACATTATCAGTTAATATTCTCCTACTGTCTGTGTGACGGACGAGATCATTTCCAGTTAAAGAGTGTCTATGAGATGGAGGACAGCAGCTTAAACAAAAACTACAGTTGCAAAATCACTGAATTTTAAAGGAAGTTGGCACAAAAAGATTAGGGTTTAGCGTTGCATGAAAATAAGCTTTTGTGTAAGTGTAAACTGAAATTCTAAAGCCTCACTGGCCTTAAAGGGCCTGCAGCATGCTATAGGGTTGTAATGGTACACTAAAATCTCAATTCGGTTTAGTTCAGAAATTCATAGGGCCCGGTTCAATACATTTTCGGTATTTTTTAGGTACAAAAAAGGCAGAAAAAAATTTCTTGCAAAGTGCAATTATTGGTTCCAAATAGCAATAATATAATTAACCTATGTAGGTGATCTGCTATATAAAATAATACAACCATTAGCTGTCAGGTGCCAAAAACCTTGGATACTTAACACTGGCCTGAAAAAAAAACATTTTGACTTGCATATTTTTTTTCTTGTAGACCCGATTTTTACAGTTTGATGATGCCGTTTTAAGTGCGTTAACAGATTATAAGTGTTATCTGTGGCATACGCTATCTTTGTGTAACAATAAAATGTCGAAACACAGCATTTGACTTATCCAATTTTTTTCAATCCTTTCATCCAAACAAATCCAAAGTGTTCCCACATAGGAGAGCGTAAGGAGATGTGTGAGGGGGGTGTTTCTCCAGCTCTGGCCTCGCGTCCGCATGATACTGTTGACATGCTTATTGTCACCTCCGTCACCTAATAGCTGTTGAACCTCCTGCAATGATGTTTCTGGCCGTGGTCGGAAAACGCAGGGGAGATCCTCTCCGCCGAAGGCAGTTCTTCCTTCGGGGGTCACTTCCCCGTTCGGACCCTCAGAGTCTCCAGAGCGGGTTAATAAAAGAATCAGTCTCCGTTCTTTTAGAGAAAACCGTTTTTATTACTGTTCTGGCAAACTGAGAAGCACACCCTGAACGTGTGCTCACACACACACTCTTGCGCTGCCGCGCTCCCTCCCCCCCCCTTTCTCTACGTGCGCGAGCGTAGACACTATTGAGGGTCTCGGCGGAAACTCGCGGTTAACATTAGTTTCGCCTCGGCGCAAAGTTAATAAATTTGGGGGGGAAAAATAAACAAACAAAAAGACCAAAACGGTACAAAGGTGATCCGACCGAAACTGCCGTACCGAAACGGTTCAGTCCAACTCACCGTTAACCCCCAACCATACAAAATACTTTTTTTGTAGCTTTTAAGTGTATTATACTGTTCATTACTCACGAAAAGAAACCCCAAAGTGGTATTGTGATCCGCGCTTTGAGCACCAGCCCCTCTCATTCCACGAAAACAAGCGCATTCTCCTGAGCTGATGTAGAGCAATGAGGACAGCCTCTTCCAGTATGCATATCCAACTGCAGAAATACGCATAAAAGCTGCAGAGGCTGGCTCTGAGTCGTAGTCATGAAATGGGCTGCGCGCACACGGAGCGAATGCCAGTGCCTTAGAGATCGAATTCTCTTACTTCCAGGTTGGAAAAAAGCTCAGGAGAATGACTAATATTAAATTTAAAAAATCATTCTTATGTGTGCCAAAGTTATTATTATATACATGGATATTGTTTACCATAAAAGACTTAAGAATAGCTTAGTATAGTCCCTTTACATTTTTATGTATTCAATTAAATAAGCAAGCAAAAAAGAGACAGTTTTCATTTTTGATCACATAAAATCTTCAGAAACAATATTTTCATTGAATATGAAGCTGTTTGCATCACCTGCTCTACCAAGCATCCCCTTCCACGTGTCCTTCACTCTGCACAGAGTTTCAGCCATAAAGCACAAGAGCCATATCTCCATAAATGTCAAGTGTTTTGCCTGCTGATGGATGTTGTTTCTGTGGTTACAAACTCTGTGCAAAGAGCAGATGGTTGTTTTTATGGCCTTTATAATGTCTGACTTTAAAGGCCATATTCCTTGTTGGAGAAGAATTGTGCTTCTACTAAGTTTCAAAGCAATAGTATGAGTACAAGTTGTTATATAATGTGTACTGAAGTGAGAGTAAATCTTTTTACTAGTAGAGCAGGATTGCTTTGTTGAAAGGTCTTCAAACTAGCCATATATTTTGCCACTTCAATCATCTTTTCATCTATTTTCAAAGCGTTCCCAGTGGTCTTTTAATAATCATTGTGCTTATTTTAGCCAAAATTTAAAAAGTGTTGTTTTCTAGGACATAGATTCTGCAGGGTGGCAGTAGTTCATTCATTTGCCTCTGAGTTGTGGGTGGATGGTTGGCGTGGAGCAACCCTGCCTCCCCTTCACTCTCTCTCCCACCAATATACAGCCCCTCATACCTCCAACCTAAAATCACGAGCACAACAGAAATGGCGAGCAATATTGGAGCTCTGCAGCTGTACAGTTCTGAGCTAGATGCCTGCTCAGATGAGATAAAACAACGACGTACATGGATGTAAAGTGATCCCTCGCTATAACGCGGTTTACTTTTCACGGTTTCGCTACTTCACGGATGCACTTGCATCGTGCATTGTGTTCTGCATTCTGATTGGCTAAAATCAGAATAAAATCCGCTTCTTCTCTACCTGTGCGTCAATAACGTTGCAGTTTAATATTTACACTTATGTAAAACAGCTTGCCAAACTTACATGCAAATCATCTTGCAATTTCGAGTTTCTCTAAAACCCATAGAAAAAAGAGCGACAACAACTGCCTATCACTATGTTCTTCTCCCGAACAAACACAGCTGCACCGCGGCCTTCAAAAGAAGAAAACACTGCAGAGCGGAGTCAGGATGCAGCGGCTCAGTCTGAAGAGCAGTGAAATACACCTGAGTCACTATTTGTCTGACTGTACTTTGTATTTTTTTCATAATCATTTTAAATTTTCTCCCGTCTAATCAAATTACTCGGGTCGCGGTGGGCGGGGCTAATCTCCGCAATTTGAAGCCTTCTGTTCACATCAATGATTAAAGTTATTATTTGTCAGTACAGTACAGAAGTTATTTGTTGAAAAAAAGTTTCTAAAGTACTTTTAGTTGTGAAACAAATGCGTGAGCTTGTAAAATGGTTTGTTGTTTCTTTTCAATGTATAATAGAGTATTTAATTGTATAATAATTGTAAAAAAATATAAAGATTTCTATTTCACGGATTTTGCCTATCACGGGTTCTTTTTGGAACGTAACCCCCGCGAAAAACAAGGGATTTACTGTAGTCGTCTACAAGCGGATGCATCAGAATGGAGCGAAGCAGTATGTCGCAGTATTTCACAGCTACAAGCACATTCAAATGGCATTTTTTCATCTTCTCCTGAATAACATCAATTTGAAAAAAAATAACTCAGAAATGCAATTTAGAGCTTAATTTTCTTTATTTATGTCCTCCATCATGAAAAAAAATTCGACAAGAACATGTTAAAAACACCAATTTCCTTCAGAGTGGGTTTTTAACATTCTTGATTCTAAAAGATTAACATTCAGAGTTTGCGTTAAATATGATCTGATAAATGATTAGTTGGAGCATCATTTAGCTGGATCAGATGAGAGTGTTTTGCTTTGGATTTTTCACCATGTCTTCCAAATAAGTTTTTTACAGATAATTCCTATTTTTTGTGGGTTTTTTAAAGTATCTCAGAACCGTTTTTCTTAGAATACTAATTGCTTATCAACATTTGTATTTTTTTTGTAAAACATGATGTATTTACAGTCATAATGGAGTTAAAAATTCCACTATGACGTCTTCTTTTTTCCTGAGTGTTCAGATTTAAAATGTATGGCCCTTCTTCTCAGCATGTTTTTTTGAGAGTAATGAATGAGTGGTTGTGTCATGGCAACAACACTTGTCCTGTAAGAGTCTGCGTTCCCCTGCGATAAACCTGGTGGTGAAGTCACTCAGTGCCAGCCCTCTCACAGTGCAGGGTTCATCTGTCAGAATGACAATCCAACACTAAGACGCTGAACAAACTAGTGTGAAGTCTTGCTGCTGCTCTGTGGTCATAAACAATCTGCAAACATTTCAAAATACTGCAATATATGACATCATTTAAAACTTCTTTTTATGTTTTCCTGTGTAAATAATATGTCTAATGCTTGCTAACGTATTTTGGGTTTTAAATATTACTGATGTACTTTGCCTTGTAAAAGAGTGGATAAGCACCAGGAACCACTGTGACCTTTCTCAAAATAAAGCAGGTATTGATGTTAGATAGACATGAAACAAAAGTTTTGAGCCGGAATAGTTAGAAATGGGCTGATTTATTTATTTATTACATTGCTAAAATATAGTTCTAGTTAATAGTAGGGCTGGGCGATATGGCCTTTTTAAATTCGATTTCCGATCCCCCCCCCCCCCCCCCCCCCCCACACACACACACAAACACAATCACACATACTGATGGAAAGCAGTAAGTACAAACGGCAGACAACTTAAAGCAAGTTTTGCCTTTATTTTATAAACGGAAGACAAATGTAACTCCCATTTCTGGGATGAGTAATAAATAAATGAACACACTCTTGGAATCAAAGTCCCAGCTGTGTTTTAAGTCACATTTTATAGTCTAGACTAAAAGGAGACAAACATTCACCTTGAGAGTAGCACCATTTTCTAAAGGATTAACAATACAGCTCATATCTGGGGTCTAAGGTTTTAATTAAATTAATAAACCCAGTCTTCTCCACGGTATATATTGGTACCATGTCTTTGACTATATGCAAAGCGACCGCTTCGGTGATTGTTCTCCACTGTGCCCCTTTCCCAGGGATGGGGACCGAGCCCCGGTATTGAACGAACCCCGGGGCAACATTCTTCAAGACCGCAGTCTCCGTAAGATCTGACATCAACGGTTCTGCTATCGGTACTGGAGAAGTCGCATTTTTTTTGGTCCCACAAGATATAAACTAGAGCTGTGATGGTGTGTCATTTTTGATCACCGCGCTGCTGAAGCAGCAGGAGTCGCGGTCTACACCGCCAAACACAAAATCCTTCGGCGGCCGCATCGCAAATTAATACTGGTACAAGTAATAATGACAACACACTGTTCTTTATTAACAAATAACAGTAACAACTAACTACTAACTATCTAACTAATGAACTAACTATGTAGGTGTTGTAGAATGACTATGTGTGTGTGGGTGTGTGTGTGTGTGTGTGTTAGCACGCTGCGTATGTAAGAGGAATGAGCGTGTGCCGCGCGACAGTGAGTGAGAGCGTGCACAAGTGTTGGAGGTGCACTTTCATGTTTTGTGTTACGGAGTGAAGGAGAACAGTAATAAAAGGTTTCCCCAGATGTTGGAATAGGTTTGTGGTGCTGCTGCCTTTGACTGCGATGGTCTTTAGGCAAATGTAGCAGCGTGGGGGGGGGGGGGGGGGGGTCTCTTCCTCCACGTCTGTGGCAGTAAACCCATACCAGTTCCAAACAACAGATGATTTTATTCCTTTCTTGGGAACAAACTTCCCACTCTCACCGATAGCCATGTTGTCGCTTGCTTTTTCGTGGTGCTATGATGTTGTTGTTTGTCTCTTGTCATACCGCCGTCTGAAACTAACGCTACGGAAGCTCTGAGGAGCCAAAAATGCGCCATTACACAAAAACTCGATTTAGTTAATTTTGAAATCGCCCATAACAAAAAATTTGAATTAAGTCATTCAATCCATTTTCCGCCCAGGCCTAGTTAATAGTATGCCTTGCATCTCTATTAAAGTGTATTTTTGAGCAAAGGTTTGTTAAATGTGTCTTTTAAAAAACAAAACGTATGCCAAACTGGTCTTTCCTTTCAGCACAGAACATTTTTACTGTGTTTGCTTCTAAAAGCAATCCAAAAACTTTTGTTCCTCTAAATGCAACCCAGGGAAAAAACTAAGTTTGTCTTCTAAATAAAACTTTATTTATTGTGTGTTAAACAATCAGTTGTAATACAAACTTATGAATAAAAATCTCAAAACATATACTTATTCAAACACTTGTTGAAGTCAAGTCACATCTGTGAATAAAGACACATTTTGTATCATGTAATGCTTGTAAGACTTGGTGAAAAGCAATTTCTTCAACACTAGTTTTTTTTAATCAGATATAGAATGCCAATTTGAAAATATTGACTTAATGTTTTAGTCGAAGTTGCTTTGCAACAATAGGAGTTTCTGTTTTTTGGACTCAGCTGTGTGTTTTTCTGAAAGTTAAAACGTAATAACTTTCCAAAATAAATGTTTGGTGTTCAACATTTCTAGAATTAAGCCATAAAAAAAGAAAAACCTCCTGTGGCCTGCAGCTGCATACTATTCCAGTGCAGAGGAATTTTGTACAGTATCCAGTTAAACTTGCAAGATCATATTGCAAATCCCTCGGGAGTCCTTAATACAAAAGTAACTGTCTTTGCAGAGGCCAGTTGAAAGGGAAGTTTGTCATTTGTTGAGGCATTTCTAGGGGAAACATAATGTTTTTCTCCTGTTAATGGTTTACTACAGGTTGGAGAGAAATATTTAGTAGCTTTGTTTTTAAACTCCTGTTCACCTGGTTGCCCTTTGTTGGGTTTCTTTTGCCATCTTACGATCCTTGCAATGCAGCCACAGAAGCATCATCCCTAAGTTCAATCTTAAGTAAAAAGTGTAAATATATCTACAATTTTGAATCAAAACCTTAATAAAAACATTAAATCAAGTAGACCAAAGGTTGACATTGTCAAACAAGTATTTAGGGCAGATCAGGGCAGGAATGTAGAGCTTATTAGAGTGTGACAGCTTGTCTTGGTCTGCTTGAGATTTCTAACACTTATGTGAGCACTGCCCAGCAACACTCCGCCACAGTTTCTGGCCCTTGTACATATGCACCAGACAAAGGTGTTTTTTTGTTTGACATACAGACTAAAGAAGCAAGCCTTCAGTTGTCAGTTCTTTTCCTTTTCACACAACAACACACTTCACGCT
The DNA here is from genome assembly GCF_053564925.1 of Oryzias latipes. NCBI lineage: Eukaryota > Metazoa > Chordata > Actinopteri > Beloniformes > Adrianichthyidae > Oryzias > Oryzias latipes. The sequence continues at coordinate 7,438,369 of NC_136250.1, read as the reverse complement.
TTCAGTGCTTAAGCCACAGCACTTCCACCTTTTCAAACTGGCTTCCTCTTTGCCTCTGTTTGATCAAGCACAGGAGGACACAATAATGTTGGTCATTCAGCATAATGACTTTCACAAGCGTGCTGCTGCTACGACAACATTACACTTTCTGTCTCCTACAGAAAGCGTACCAAAAACACAACCTGATACGTTTTTCCCATCTAATAGACATCTTATGAGCAAAAAAAAAAGGTGTTTATTATATTCAGAAAATGGTTGAAATATTGTTTTTTATAAACTTTGCTGCAAATCTTTCTTTGCAGTCATCTTTCAAGTTTTTCTTTGTGTCTTTTATATTGTTTATATCTGTCCATTGGGGTTTTTAAGGATGGATCTCTGTCTTACAGAAAGGTAACATCAGTTTACAGATGAGGCTTTTGAGGTCCAGTACTAGACATCTTTAGGCCTTTTTCAGGTCTATTGGCAGCTTTTTGTGCCTTAAAGTCCCACTCTATTGTAAACGTGTTTCCAATTGTCTTTTAAATATGATTTTGCTGTTTTCTTGGCCAAAATCAGAAAATTTGTGTTTTCTGGGACATAGTTTCTGCAGAGCAGCAGGAGTTCATTAGAAATTCATCTTTGAGTTGTGGGCGGGACTGTTGGAATGGAGTACGCCTGCTCCCATTTCCTGTCATCTATCTGTTAACGCGCCCTCCCGCTAGCTTACAGCCCCTCACAACCTAACGGTACTGGTGCAACAAAAATGGCAAGCAAAATTGTAGCAATCCAGCCATACAGTTTTGAGCCAGATGGCAGCTCGGACGAGGATAACAAAGACGTGCGTGGGTCTATTTGTCTACAAGTGGATGCATCAGAATGGAGTGGAGCAGGGCTTGCTGTGGTAGCTTCTACATCACAGCTACAAGTTTTTTCCAACAGTATTTTTTCATCTGCTCTTGATTCGATTAAAGAAATACTTGGAAATTAAATTTTAGTTTAATTTTCTTCATGACAAAAATGCCACAAGAACATGTTAAAAACACAATTTCCATCAGAGTTTAAATCTTACTGGAACTTTAACTTTGTCACTGTAACTTTGAAGCAATTTGGTGTGTTTTTTTTTTTTTTACTCTCAATAAAGCTTGTTAACTGGAATAATATTTCATTCTACTTGGCTGTTAGTCTTCAAGAATAATGAAGCAGCTACAAGGATGCCAAATAAGAGTCTTTTTTTTAATGCATTTTGATGCACAACAACAGTCTGTATAATTTCCTCTGTCACAGCTACTGAGCTTTCGGACCTAGCTAGGTGTTCTGTATGAGCCTCACGGAGCCTGGTGGTGGTCCAGACTCATGGCTGTCTGCTTTAGGTCAAGGAACTCATAATTGCCAATCGCCAAAGGAAAAATGAAAAAGCAATTAAAATAAGTTATCATCTCCCTCTTATCCTTTCTTTTCCTCCTCTCTAAACCAACCTTATCTCATTTGCTGTCTTTCTCCTCTTTGCTCTATGATTCTAACATCCTTAAGAAAATGTGTTCCAGTTTGACACCTTTCTGGAACATGTTTAGTATTAATAAAACTCATTAAATTGTTGGGGTTTTTAGAGTTCTTTGTAGACATACCCCTTTATGTTCCAGTAAATATGTATTTTAACCGTCTGTCAGCAGCTATAACTCCCAAATAAACAGCTCTTTGCTCCACTTTGTCTGACACTGAGCAGTCACAAATACTGCGTAGTTAAACACCAATACTGCCAGCCTCAACACAAAACAATAGAGAAGGCAACAGGGGTCTTTGTGACACCAAACAATCACAAGGGAGTTCTGAAAGCTGACCTTGTTAGAGAGATTGACCATTGTGAAGGAGGTCCAGTTGGTTCACGGCATGCTATGAGCACTTTGTGAAAACAACAGAGAAGGCCCTTTAAACTGAATTGTCATGTGTCTGTTTGGTTCAATCAGCAAAACTTTGCTGTGAATTTGGACTTTTTCCAAGTAAAAAGAGGTTGATAATAAGAGCATGGGAACGCTGTGGGTTTATTTAATTTTTATGTTGGTAGGGATGGAAAAAGAAGGTAAACTAATAGGAAATACAAGAATAACCAAGGTGAAAGTTGGCAATACTTCACGGTATGAGGTATCAGCTTTTTTTCCTGTTGATTCGAGGTAGGGGGGTTACCCATCTATCCATTTTACCCCTCTCTTCTCTTCTCTTCTCTTCTCTTCTCTTCTCTTCTCTTCTCTTCTCTTCTCTTCTCTTCTCTTCTCTTCTCTTCTCTTCTCTTCTCTTCTCTTCTCTTCTCTTCTCTTCTCTTCTCTTCTCTTCTCTTCTCTTCTCTTCTCTTCTCCTCCTTGCCTTGGCTAGTCTCCATGTGCCAGGCTCAGGGCCTTGGGAATGAATGGTGCCCCAGCTCTGCTCCGTCTTTGAAGCTAGCCAGGAATGCGAGGCCTCTTTTTTTTTTTTACTTTGCCCCCCTTTCTCTCCCTGTTGTTCAGGCAGCCGGCTGCACTAGTGGCTATCTGCAGCAGTGAAATATTCCCTCCGCTGCGCTCATTGTGCATCGGAGAGCCGGACGTCATCGGCTGGCCAATCAATGGCTCCCACTAGGCAGCCTTGGGTCCCAGTGGGGGAAGGAGGGACCCTCTAAAAATCTTCTCTCTTATTTCTGGCTCTCCTGGTAACTTGGTCTGGTCACTCTTCAGTCAAAGAGGTGTTTTTGTTGAGAAGAACCAAGGGGAGGCTTGCTTTTTTGTTTTTGTTTTAGATGGGAATCAGGAAAGCCAATGGCATAAACTGTAAGATTGGGTAAGTTTTTTCTTTTTTCTCTTCTAAATAATGAGGCTCTGATGTTACAAACTTTCAGTCCAGCCTTAAGGGAGTTCAGTTCTCAGTAGTTCCCCACGCTCCACTTCACCATTGTCTCAGATGATGCCATTCATGCAACTTGTGCTCTGCTTTTCTGCTGTCATTGTTGGCCTCTGCTGTCTCTTGCTGTTGTGGCTTGCGTGCGAGAGTATTTGTCTGTGCCTTGTCCTCTCTCCCCACTTTTTGGTTCTCTGTACATTTTGTCACTGCCTGTCCCCTCCATCACTTCCACTCGAGTGCTCCTCTGTTTGGGGAGCCTCTGTCTCCCTTCTCAGAGGAGAGAGGAGACCAGAAAGCTGCACACATACATATAAGCTCACAGAGTCCCCCCCATTACACAGTGGCATGCAAATTTTAGTCCGTATGCAAAAAGTGACCACTGATACTAATCCTTCATGCACATTTCCCAGCACAAAGCATGCAGTTTATTAGAAATGACTTTAAATAAAACAATAACCTCATGTTGTGAACAGGATTTGTTGGTTTTCCCATCACTCACCTGGCCGAATTTGAAGCCAACCCAGTACTGTAAATAAGAAACTGTACTCTGCATATTAAAAATATGGGCTAAATAAATAAATACTGCTTTGTCATTGTGTATCAAGCATTGTTGTTCAACTAGTATCTATTACCTTTGTATATGCACGGCATGAATATAGCTTTAGGCATGATAACAAAGCCAATGAAAAGTATGTGGGTCACTTCAGAGCACTGTCATTAGAGTCTTAAACCTATCATTAACCTGGGGGGGCTTATTACTTTGCCTCTGAGGCTTTACATTTTCAGGGGAGCTGGTTATAACTCAAGAAACTGGAGGAATTTAATGCCAACAAGTTAGAGGATTTTTTTGTGAAAACAGGAACACTTAATGAAGAAATCATAGAATTTTTTATTTACTGTTATGTTGCTGTATTGCAAAGATGCTAGATTTTTGCCTTTCTTTAAAGGTTCTGCAGCGATTAAGTTATCCTGCTTTTCCCATCACTCAGATGCCTCTGGTTTGAGACTGAGCTGTCTGGTTGTCTTTTGGTTGTATCATTTATCGTTGTAGGAGCATGAAGTAATAGAACTAAATCCCGATTACAACAGTGTGTTGGTCATTGCAGAGCACTGTCATTAGTCTGAACCCGTCATTAACCTGCAGTGGTTCATTTTAGGATCAACAGGTTTCTAGAGTTGTTGCTGATGACTCAAGACTTCCATCTTTTTTATTTGTATCAATAAACTCTTATTAAAAACGATCCATAGAGTTCCTATTAAATTTCAGTATCATAAATGACAAGTAGTGTTGTTTATTTTTACTGGGAGCTTGGTTTACAGGACCAACCTATGGTTCCAAGACTACTGATTTCCTCGAAATTTTACGTATTTACTGAATTTATATTGTGTGGTAAACAGACTTGCTACAGCAATACAGCAATATGCTTGACAAATTTCCTTTAATAATGTTTATTTTAGTGTGAGGATGATACATTTAAGTTTGTCAGTACAGTGATACCTTTTGGTTTTTGGTCAGGTTCTGTTATGAGTTGTCTCTCTGTTACCGTCACTTTACATTCATTATCATTCACAGCTGTTTTTATTTTCTGTTAATTCTCCACAGCATATACACATGTTTAGTTTTCAGTTCCTTATTGACAGGCCATCTGTTTTGAAACTCCTTTCTTGCCCTCCAAGTTCACATTTTTTGTCATGTTTATTAAATATTTACATATAACAGTTCCTAACATCTTATTAATGAGTTGTTAACTGGGATGGTAGTGATGTGCCTCATAAAGAGTTAAATCCACATAAAGCTATAGCTCAAAGTGATTAAAACTACAAAAAATATTTATTTCAATGTTTCTTTATGCCTTAATAAAGTGGACATCGGTGCTTATGTCATTACATCTAAATAGTGAATAAATGCACAAAAGTGAGTTGGCAAAAACCTGAGGTTCTCATGAATAATAGAAAGAAAAGCTCAGGGAGGTCAGCCTGCCACATTGCTGTCTTACAATGTGTTCTAGCTGTCACAAGACTAAACCCCAGATATTTCATTAGGCATACCTCTCATTTTTTCATGTGCCTGCTGCAAAGTGCACACCAATCTCAAGGCCTCTAATTAAAGGCTTTGTTGATGTGAAACAGCACAGAGTGATGCTGGCCTACAAAAGCACACTGCTGTGAACAAAGTAGAAGTGACACAACAAAGTATAATAAATACTATATTATTCAAAATATTTTATTAGGTGATGTCTTTGTCAAATATTTTTGTAAAACGTGTGTCAACCCACACAAATGTTTGAAACTTAGGGGAGGGTGGTTGTCTTGGATTCGGGTTTTGGACGTCTTGCCAGGTAACACTGTAAACTTTCTTCGTAAACTATTTCTGCCATGCATGCAGCGAAGAAGAAGAAGCATGAAGTTAGCTTTTTTTTTTTTACGAGAAAGTCAATTCTGTTAAACTGAAGGCTCACCAGGTGAAAAATCTTAGATAAACATTAATGTTTGTGTAAGATTCTCAGCTTGGCAGAACACATTTTTCCACTTCCATTTTCATTTTAAACATGCATGCTTTGTCAAATGATTACCCTTGAGAGTAGTTCTCAGTAAACCTTTTTACATGAAAGTCAGTTTTCTGTGTGTTTTGTGTTTTTTACCCCAGGGATAAACGTGTTCAAGAAGCTCTGGAAGAGCCAGGAAAATGACCTAATCAGTGGCAAGTGGGACAGGCAAATGTGCTGGTGGCATCTTCATCAGTTTTGCTCACAAAGCGCACATGCGTTGGCCTGCGTACTCACCTACCACATCCAGAAACCGTACCCTTCCCTTCCTGACATTTGCCCCGTTCCTTCATGGATTCCTACAGCTTGCACTTTGACAGAATGAGCAACGTGGACTTGCATCCTCTGAGCCTGCCTGTCAGCCGGCTTTCCCCAGCCAAGTCCAGCAGCAGCATCATCGAGCAACTTGCCCACCACCAACACGGCAAAGGAGACTCCGCTTACAGCTCCTTCTCTGGTGGATCTACTGCCCCAGACTACCCCTCTCCATTCCTCCAGGATGAGCTGCAGCCCAACTCTTTCAGCCACTATGCTGAACTTGGGTGTGTGAAGTCCTTGTACCGGCCAGCCCAGATTCTTCACTCTGAATCAAAGACCATGGACCAGCTCTATCGTTCCGTTGAGGCTATCTCACAGCAATATCACAATAGCACTAATATAAACCATCAGAGTGAAAACACCGACAACAACCTTCACGGCAACAACAAAACACTATCTACACAACATGCACATTCCAGAAATCCATCTCAAGGTGGCCAACCTCATTCTCCTCCCCCTCCAATCCCAGCACGCCTTGACAGTTACATAGCCACAAAAAATCTGGAAAACAGCAGGGTACACCACAGTACAGAGCTACAACCTCAGCAACCAAAACCTCAACAGAACTCCAGATCCCATTCTCAGCTCATTCCCTGTGGCCTTCCTCCCAAATCTGAAACTGCTAACCAAGACAATAACAGCCCAAGCTTCAACGGTGATCCAGTGTGGAGAGCTGTGAAACAAGAACAGCCACAGGCCCAGAATCCACCAAGCCACCAGAGCCATCTACAGTATCACAAAGACACCAGAATGACTCCAGAGGACCTTTTCATCACTGATAACAAGGCTCTCACTGAGCAACAGCGACCAGCAAACATTCTAAGTAAATCACCTCCCCGGAGAAATTGCCAGCCAAACCACTTACCACCCAGGGAATCTTTGAGTAGTGATGGATATGACAGGGAGAACCACAAAAAACACAGTAGCTATTCTGGAACCTATCGTAGAAGAGCACATTCAGCTCAAGATCAGATAGTGTTGGACCCAACTCGAGGTGCCAGCCCCTGGAATGCTGGTCAGAATTTGATCAGTGGCAGCATTCAACATAAGGGACAGTTCTATTTTGTTACAGGAGTGTGCAAAATGTCTGAATCTGGTCTGAGGATGCACTCTGCTTCAACGAGTGGGGCTGAGGATGGAAGGGACATTTCTGTTTTGTTAGAGAGACGTCAGCACAGAGATAAAGAGAGATCTCACAGCACACTAGATAGTATGTTTAGACCTTTCCAAGAAAGCTCCTGCTCTTCCATTCCAGAAAAAAGAGAGGTATTTACACCTGTGTCTAGAAAAAAAGATCTGATGTCCAAGATCTCGGACCAGGAGAATCCCAGACAAACTCACCTGAGTCAGTCCCCACCAATTTTTGACAGTTTAGAGGATATGGACTTCATGCACAGTCAAGAGATTGGTCGCCACACTTTGGACAGTCCAATTTTCTATTGTGGACCTGACAGGAAGGGTCCACCACTTTCAGCAGCTCCACAAAAAGAGTTCTCCACACTTTTCAGCAAAGACCAATCCAACCACAACAACAGAGAAGATCCTGCAAAGAAAGAGAAAGAACAAACACTCTGTGATGCTGTCAGTGAGAAGATCAACAAAGACACAACCCCTCTTCTGTACCATCTTACTGGAGCAAACCTTTCTGTGCTACAACCTAAGAATGAATCTGGCTTTAGCACGAAAGACCACGGAGATGTTGGAGTAAATGATGGGAGACCTCCTCAACATGATGCTGTCATGACCGACAGAGGAGGAGTTTCCTCTGTTGCCTGCAACACTCTAGACGATTCGTTCAAAAAGTATTACAAAGAGAAGCTGAAGGACGCTCAGCGGAAAGTCCTGAGGGAGACATCGTTTACAAGGAGGGACTTGCAGCTGTCTTTACCAAACCAGGCCAGGCTAAAACCTGAACAGAGACCCACAAGCATTCACTCTTTCTCCTCATCACAGGACTCTGAGACTTCCACAGACACTCTCACTCCTTCTGTGACTTCTGAGGAGACCGAAAGGGGCAGCATCAAGGAAAAAGCAAGTGAGAATCTAAAAATGACGGAGAGAGACTTTGAAAAAGTGAATGGGAGGCCAGCACATGTGGCCCAGCCTCAGGTGGCACGTATTGGGGGTCGAAAGAGGCTTACACCAGAGCAAAAGAAGATATGCTACTCTGAACCAGAGAAACTCAACCAACTTGACGGGGGCCCCCAGCACGCTGTTTGCCGTTCGTTTGGCAATGAAAGCGACAGTCCTTTTACAGCTGAATATGAGGAAGAGGAGCGTGTGCATCAAGGAGACCAGGGACTGGTTGCATCACGCAGAAAGATGTTTGAGACTAGAGGTCGAGCCATGTCAGTCTCAGGGGCCTCACAAACTAACCTCAAGCATTTCAGGCATAAGGCTCTGGTGGAGTACATGGAACGTAAGACGGGCCACATAGTAACTGAGCCTCAGCAGCCTATGGCTCAGTTACCTTCCCAACCAAGACAAAGACACTCCCTGGGGGAGAAACCGTCTGACTGGGGTGTTCGATCTACACCAGGGAACCACGAAGGAAGAAATGCAAAGAAGCACAGACCCCATTCTGCTGGCCGCATACTGGACTGCCCCCAAAGCTCCATGAGGTATGAAAAGCTGACTTTTACAGAGTTTCTGTCTTTCCTTAAGGCATTATTTCATTATTGAATAATCCTCTACTTCTCTCAAACCAGATATGCCCAGTTCTTACCAGCACAGTCTTGTTCAGGCCAATATGCTGGCCGGCAAAATCCATTCAGACAGAGGCAGAGTCGAGGTTCAGCTCAGGCAAAATCTGCTTCAGCAGAGAGCCTGTTGGACCAGCAAGAATCTGCTGGTTTGTGCCGGAACCGATCCACATCCACACCACATGCATTTCAGGTCATTGTCGTTTCCGACAAGTCTCTTTCTGTAAACTGTTTTAACCAATTTAAACCCAATTCAAACAGCTCTGGTTCATTTTGTCTCTTCGGGGTCTGTAGGCACATGAATATTCAGAAGATCTTCTAACTGTTGACTCCATGGAAACCAGGAGGTATGTACTGGTGCTCCAGATGAATTCGGACATTTTTATTGGGTTTTTTTTTTTTTTTTTGGTCAGGAGAGTATTAGGTCAGTGATGTGTGTGCTGTAATCATATATCATAAATCTCAGTCTGATTCTTTGTGAAATCTGAAAGTCAACACCTACATGCTCCAACTAACAAGCATTCCTTTCAGTAGATTTATGTGACGACCACAGAAGAAGAAAAAAAACAAACCCTTAAAAACGTGCAGTTTTAAATTCAAATATCCAGCTTTTATTGAGCTGTATATCTGCCGACTGAAGTGGCATTCAAGGCGTGCATTGTCTGTTATTATGTTTTGTCTGTTTGCAAGATTTACGTCAGTGTTGCCTGCTATTTGAGATCTGATCTTTAATTTTAGTTTCCAGAAGAATGCTGTTGAAGAGTCTCTGGTAAAGCCACTTTCTGGGGGCCCGCTTCCTGTCCGTGTGGCGGCACAGAGAGGAAAGTCCATGGAAGAGCTCGGAACGTCAAAGATGACTCAGCCGTGTGCCATGAGCAAAAGCTCTGAGCATCTTGATCAGCTACAGAAGATTTCGAACGGGCCCGGAGGACCGGGAAGAGACGAGGCCGGCGCTTCACGAGGTGGGCATGGAAAAGAAACCCAGTGGAATGAAAGAGGAAGGAAGAATCAAGCAGTGAAGGAGCCAGAGTTTATTTGTCAGAAGAACCCTCAGGAACAGATCCAAAACCAAACCCAGAAGCAACCACTGTCGCAGCAGAGCTCTGTGGAGGATTCAATAGCTGAGGAGAAAAGCTCCAGCAGGTCCTGCTCTCCACCCTCCACCTCCTCTTCCCATTTCAGAGCTCACTCTGCTTGTCTGGGGCCTCATGGACCTCTTTCTGATGGACTCGGGTCAGGGAAAGAGTCCATCCTTCACTTCAGAGGCCTAGACAGTGACATGAAGATCAAATCTATTGTGTCCCAGACTAATCCTCCCTGTGAAACCCCATCTTGCTCCAGGTAAGCATAAACAGAAGAAAGTCGTTGCTGCTGTGAAGCAGATTGGCTTGTAGACCTTCCCACACCACTTTTTAAATCAAACTGACTCACAATTATGTTTAAAGTGATATCAGCAAAGGTTGATTGAAGCATCTGTGTTTATTTCCAGCAAAGAGAAGACCTCTTCAGGTTTGAGTAGAGCAGAGAAGGAGCAGAATGTCGATGACAGCAGCAGTAACCTCCAACCACCTGAGTCAAACCATGAAGTGCCTCTGAGCTGCGGCATCACCACAGAGCCTTTTCTGTGGAATCTCCCTCCAAATGAAGAATCCTCAGAGGAAGCCCAGACGCCGCTGGAGGACAGCGTTTTTGACGAGTTCCCCAGCTCAGACCTCATGAAGCAGACGAGTGAAGCCTTTGTGCCTGTCTGCACACCTGTCTCTGATGCCGACCTCGACCAGGAGGCGGAGGAGCAGAAGCTTCCGGGGATGGAAGCTAAGGCGGTGGGAGAGAAGACGGAGGAAAGGGGAACACCAGAGGGAGAGACTGTAGAAAACCCCAATGAGAAACCTCAGTGGGAGGAGCTTGTGGAGGCAGTGGTCAAAGCTGACCAGTCATTAGCCAGGGTGCTCTTCCCTCTGGCCAATCGGAAGACGGCCCTGATGCTTATGGAGCAGGTGATGTCAGAGGACACGCTGCTGATGGAGGAGCACTACAAGAGGAAGCAGGAGCAGAGGGGAACTGCAGAAAGGTGAATGCTAATGTGGTGGAGCGAACAAACAAAAGAAATGTCAAATAATAAAACGTGGTCTAAAAATAGAACACGTCAAATCATGTTGATCCACTGTCTCAGTGCTTTACTTGTCACTTCTATAGGTGACAATATGCTTAATTTATAAATATGTAGATGCTGTTTAAATATTTTCAGAGCCAAGTAAAATAAAATCCTCATTTTCTTAGCGTCTTGTAAATCGACACCACTTTGCAAATTTGGAAATCCAAATTACAGTTTTTTGTTTTCATGGATTCTTTATTTTCCTCCTGTATCTGAGTACATTTAAAAAGAGCTGGCGTAAATGTCTCCGTAGCATAACTGTATTGTGGTGGCAGAAATGATTGCATGAATCATCAAGGCTTTATTGACACATGCGGGTTTGTTTTTGCAGCGCTGTAATGGTTGAAGGACCTGAAAAGTCTGCTTTCGATTCTGCGTCTGACATTCAGGAATCTCGGCCTGCAGACGTGCTATGTAAAGATAAAATCTCTGAAATGAAGGTAAGTATTAGTTTGATGACCCATTAGACAATGTTATTTCCACATAATTAATAGGGATTATTTGTCATGAATTATCTGTAAAAACTTCATTAAAGGGATAGAGATCCCTTCATACTTTTACTTAGTCAATATGCCAAAAAGAAACTTGGAAAAACAGCTACATCTAGATTATTTGAGCTCCTTTTTCTGTATATAAATGACATCTGGATTCTGTTTGGCCTTAAGTTGACCCATTTTTAGCTGTTTTCTGCATCCCATCATCTGATTTACTGTCTGCTTCTTATCAGTGTCTCCCACTTGTCTGTCTGGGTAAGCTAGTAGAGCTTGGGCTTCTTCCTCTTTGCTGCTCTGCAGTCTCTCACCTTGAAGTGTATCTGTTTCCCCTCCAGTTTGAAATGCCTTCTTGACTTGTTTTTTTTGGTCTGGGCTCTGCTCGCAGCATCTGCTGGTCTCCTACATCGAGGCGCACCTGCGCTCACTGGAGGAGCGCCGCTGCGCCCTGCAGATGGAGGTCCAGGAGAACGCGGCGCGCGGGAAGGTGCTGGAGGTGCTGGTGCAGGAGCGCTGTCAGCCAGTGGAGCAGGAGAGGTATAACCTCTTCATAGGAGACCTGGAGAGGGTGATGAACCTGCTGCTGTGTCTCTCAGCCCGCCTGGCTCGAGTGCAGAACGCCCTGAGCAACGTGGATGAGAACACCGATGCAGAAGAAAAGGTGAGGAAACGTCTTATTTGACCTATAAAAACTTATTTTCCTTTAAAAAAAAAAAAACGTTTTACATGTTTTCTAGATCTGCATTATATACACAGGTATGCAACAATTATTTTCTCTATCAATGCAGTTTATGTAAACACTTCAATCTAGTCAAACTTAGACAGGTTAGAAGGCCAGCCTTTTGTTCCCTCCTGTGTACAGCTGCTGTTTACACACACAAAGACACGCAAGGAAAAAGCGTACTGTCAGCTGCTGCCTGTAGGGTAACGCTTTGTCATGCAACCTTACTCATCACTTCAAGCAGCTCATTTGGAGGTACTGGGTAACAGATGACTCCCTTTCCCAGCGTCAGTGTTCGATTTAATACTTCAAACACAACGCTTGGGGAAAGTTAAAGGACAGCTGAATTGGAGTCAAGGTTTCTCACTCTGTGGTTTTCATGCTGCAGGCTTTATTGGAATTTAATTGCCAATTGTTTTTAGCTTATCTCTGTTTGGATCAAATAGTTTAGCTGGCATTTGCAGATAAGGCTTGATAAACTGCTGTTCCTAAATGAGCTGGCTCACTGGAACGATCATGCGTTTTTGGAATTCAGTCTCAATAACCACAACAAGCTTTGCCAAAAAGTGACGGGTGTCCCTGGATGATGTGCTGAAACGTGGGGTTTCGTTGGTTTTTATTTAATGTCCATAAGACCTGCAGATTTATTCCTGAAAGAGCTCTTTGTTGGTGTGTCCATGGGCAGACACGTGACGGCTGAGGGTGCTGCTTACTGAGGGCTTGTTAGAGGCTCATTTGCTTTCCTGCTGTTATCGGCAACACTGGTATTTACACTGACTCACCGAAACTCCTGCCCAGTTTCGATGACATTTGTTTCTACCCTGCCCTCTGTTGACTTAAGGCCACACTACACCGACTGTCCTGTAAAACTTTCTCCTTCATCAAAAACAATGTCACTTTCAATTCAAGCAAAAGCATCTCCTGAAATGATTTTTACTCTCATAGCAGTTTTATTTAAGACTAGAAGAAATATAAATGTTCAAATATATCCAATGAAATGATTTTTTTGTATGCAGGAATGTCTGGACAGTCGCCACCGTCTGCTGTGCAAACAGAGGGATGACGCCAAAGACCTGAAGGATAACTTGGACCGCAGAGAGAACCTGGTCTCCACCTTCCTGTCCCGGCAGCTGTCGGAGGAGCAGGTGCAGGACTACAGACGCTTTGTGCAGACCAAGGCTTCGCTTCTGATCCGCCTGAAGGACTTGGAGGAGAAGCAGAGGCTGGGCGAGGAGCAGCTGGAGGCCCTTTCTAGCCGCCTGAAGCCGTGAGAGTGGCGTGGACACAAGCTTTGGTCGTACTTGAACTGAAAACGTGTTCAGCTCTACTTTCCTGGTTCTGTTTGTCCAAGGAGATGCAACCCTTTGCTACAAAATGCTTGACAGAACTTCAGCCGGACCCACTTTCTAAACACTATGCTGACTCAGCAGAAAGACTGTTGAAACTGAAGCTCCAACCCCGTTCATCACACAGAGCCAGTGCATCACGTCCTGTCCGTCACTATCAAGCCGTTGCCTTAATGTTTTTGTAGCTGATAATTATTTTTGTTTGAGAGCTGCTGTGCAGAACACGTTAGAACTTCATAAATGGTCGTGCTTTTCTTCATGATGGCTCCTCAGTCTGCAGAAAACCTACAAGCTTTAAGATTGTAACGCGGCAGAAGGAACGGCTTTAGGAGCCTCACAAGTACTGTATCATGCCAGTAAAAATCTACTGTAGCCGGGCAGATTTCATCTTTTTGAATGCTCTTATATTTTATAATGTATTCAGATTAAGAAGGCACTACAAACCAAAAAAGGTGAATGAAAAAAAAACGCACTTTGTAGATTTACATAAATGCACATTTCTTCAGTTTGGATCTTTTCAGTGAAAGTGTCTTTTTAAAAGGTCCATGAGAACAATTAACACAACTGTTGTTAAGATCATTTCATTCTTAATAGGAAGTGGGGTGTAGTGACGTCATCGTCAGATCCTGATCTACGTGGACCTGCCATGGATTCTTAATTCTTAGCCAAAACTCTTTAATTTTAAGGTGCAGATTTTCCATCAGAAGATTTCCATATTTTGTCTTTTTGTTGCAAAAACAACTTTCAGTACTTGAAAATGGTCAAATAAGCGTCCCAGATCTGCTTTACCTCCACAGGGTAGACCTTTTTAGACACCTTAATCTTCACTTTACACAGCCTTGTTGTGTATGAAATGCTGTTTTTTAAACCCCTTTGAATAAAGTGACTCCCAAATACCACCAGGAGCATCTTTGTTTGGACCTGAACGGTATCTGGGCCTCTTTCATGTGCCTTCTGCACATGCCTCTAATTGTCTTCACGTTTGTGTTAACATTCAACAAAACATCTTGTGTAGTCAGGAAATACAATCTTGTTCCTCAGGAAATTAAACAGGTTGATTGTTTTGGTCATAACGAAACGCATTTAGTCACTCAGAAAGGCAAAGACATTTGAAAAAAACAAGGTGAAACCTTAAAGAGGTTCTGACTTTCCCCCCTGTCTGCTAAGCAAACGTTTGTGCTAACGCAGGGCTGCAGCACTGGAAAGACTCTTTGTTTTCTGCTGGAAGTCCTAAAATATGTGAAAAACCTAACTTTATGGAGGCTGAAGGAGAAAGTGAAGACAAGCTCTCACAAAGACCAGCACAGGGGTTAACCCTCATCTTCCTTCTGGATTTGCTAAACTTCCCTTTCAGAGGAAGAAATATTTCAGCTACAATCAAAGGAGGATTTAATTTAAGCGTAATAGACACTGATGAGAACAGAAAAGACATTTCAGATGGCAGAAATGATGATGGACTCATTTCAAAATCCACCTTCTCCACTATATTTAACACCCACTTTCTCAAGGGTTTCTGTTTGTGCCCATTTGGGGTTTTAAATTTTGTGTTTGGAATGTTGTGAATAAATTAAGCTTTTACTGTCTGACTGTTGTTGTTTTTTTTCAATCCATAAGATATGTGCTCTTAAAGAGTGAAAGAGCACCAGGAGGTGTGACACGCATTGAACAGTGTAAAAATAGCTGCTGCTGAGGTAATCAGTCTGCAAAAGCTGGTTGGTTTGGATTTTTATCTCATTGTTTCTTTGTTATACCAGATATTTCTGCTGATATGTAGACTTTCCAGACCTGATATTTGAGTAGGAGCTCACTCCTGCCCTCTATAGGCAAGTCGACACACGTGCCGGTCACTGTCAGCAAAAAAATGTCAAAACATTTTTAAAGATCTGAATAATTAAAAATGAATAACACATTTATCCAAACGTTTGTGAATGTAAAATAAAAAGCATCTTTATTGTGAATAGAGTTGAAGTTTTTCAAAGGCACATAATTTTAAAGAACTGAAGAAAATTCTTACCAGGCTACATTTTTAAGATTCATTGGTATAAATTTAGACTAGATTTGCCATCCCTGCTCTCTGGATTTTATTTTATTTCTCAGATCTAAGTCTGAACCTGGAATGATGACAGTAAGAACATCGGCTCCAGAAAGTTCTTCAAGCCCCTTTTCTTTGAGCATCATTTTCCCTCAGAGCAGGAAAAACGACTCAGGTTGTCAAGAATAACCTGAAAAGACTTGTCAGCTCAGTTACTATCAACATAAACCATATTACTGATATATTCTCCTCTCTGGATCGCTCTGAAACAAACCTAAAGGATGCGGGAACATTTACTTTGCACCTGCGGCTCAACTTGCTCATAATCAATAATTGAATACTTGGGGTCAACTTACTCTTCCAGTGAGAGTGTAATCAGGTATTTTTGGGGTCATTTGTTGAATAAATAAAATGTTAATTATTAACTAATGTTGATAACAGAGGACTTATTGACTATTGCTGTTTATTTTCAGTTGATACGTCCAACCATATATAGAAAGAAACACAGATATAGGTAGAAACAAACATAATATCTGACTTTTTGAAGTCTGACCAACTATTGACTATGACCTTGCTTCATATTCCCGATTCTAAAACTTCCATAAAATGTAGCTTTTACCTCAGTTCAACAGATTGTTTTTGAGCTGTTTAAAGAAAGATGGAGTTATTCAACCCCATATATATATAAATAAAGGAAACTTGTAAAATATGGACAAAATGAGAAATTAGTACATTAGGAGTGAAAATGACAACCTTATAAAAAAAGATCCTTGGATTTATTTTAACTTCAAGTTTTCAGGCATTGAAAACCAAATTGTTTTCAGTCACTTAATCAAATCTGATAAGCTGGCTTTAAAAACTGCAGCGGTTCTACTGTGGAAGTGGTTGCTGTGGGTCAGCAGTGCTCCCTGCCAGCCGTGTAGATCAGTGGACTAAGCTGGGTTTCCTGGCTGAACTCTGAACTCTGAACTCTCCACCTACAGGAGTGTCAACACACCTTCAGTTCCCCTCTAGACCCTGTTGGTCGTTCTTCTGTGTGAATATTACCCAGAATTCCCAGCTTTCTTTGTTTTCCTGTTATCTTTTTGGTAGTTTCTGCTATTGATAGAGTTACACCTGTGATGTCTGTAAATATGTGTATGTAGCTGACATCTGTTCACTGAGTTATTTGTTTTACTCCTGACAAGAGGAGTTTTAATGGCCTCTCTTGTTCCTGGTTCTACGCTGACCTTTCTCCCCTCTGCAGCCACAGAACTGAACATTGTTTATGAAGTGACATCCTGGCAGCAGAGGTTGCTTTGGGAAATATCAGAAGTCAACAACGAAACAAAAGGGACCAGACAAACCGTCTCTAAATGCCTCCATGTCTTTTTTCCTGAAATGCTCCTCTCCTCTGTCGCGCCCTAGCCAAAAGGAGTGTGTGATGCCATTAACCACACACACTCAATCCCATCAGCTGCTTATCAGGCTGAACTGCAGCTGTCTCAACAAGCTGGAGCATGGATCCAGGAGATATTTCAGAAATGAATCACCTGAATGCACCTCAGGTAACATAAAACATATAGCTTTTTGGGGGAAATGTTTAAAGCCCCACTACAATCATCTTTCAAACTTTTGTCAAAGCAATCCCAGAGGTCTTTTAACTATGAATATGCCATTTTTAGACAAAATCCAAAAACCGTTGTTGTTTTTAGGTCATAGTTTCTACCGAGAAGCAGTTCTGTAGAAATTCCAACTGAGTTGTGGGTGGGACTTTTGGCAAGGAGCATGCCAGCCCTGACTTCCCATCATCCTTCAGTTTACATGCCCCCCTGCTAGCTTACAGCCCCTCACAACTCCGACCTCAACATTAGCGGTGCAAAAACAGCGGTGAGCAAAATTGGAGCAATCCAGCCGCACTCTTTTGAGCCAGATGCCAGCTCAGACGAGGAAAACAAAGCCATTAATGGATCTGCAAGTGGAGGCATCAGAATAAGGTGGAGCAGGGAGGTGGGGCCCACCGGCTGTGGCACCCATGTCACTGCGACAGGCTTTTCCTACTGCATTTTTTCATCTGCTCCTGATTTACAACGATCTGAATAAAGGAATACTTGTAATTTTAAGTTTAACTTTCTGTATGTATGTCCTCCATCATGTGAGAAATGTCACAAAAACATGCTAAAAAACAAAACAAAACACAAATTTCATTGGCGTCTTTGATTTATTTAACTTAAATCCGGATATTGTGTCCTGTTAGTTCAGCTGTTCATTATTCATTGCTAACTCATTAACTGCATGTAATAATTATAATGTTAACAAGGAAAGATTTTTCTTCAAAGCACAGACGTTTAGCAAATCTTTTAATTTTCAAAACGATTTCTTTTGGGAACAGCTGGATCCACAAATGACGTCATTCTGTGCAGGTTTGTGTCTTTGCTCGTCTGCTACCTGTGAAAGAAACAAGTTGAATCTTGATCTTCAGAGATATTCATCAGAAATGTTCTCCTGCATTCTACTGTTGTTGCCCCATAACTCTCCATCTTCATTTCAAACATTCCCCTAAAACAACCTATAAACAGACAGAAATCATCAACCAAGTCACTTCAAGAATAAATATTTCTTTTATGCCAATGAGATGTGGCTACCAAAGAAGAGTTGTGCTGCTTGATCATCATTTGATTCTGCTTTTGCAAACAGGATAAGGAATTATGAGATCACACAAAAGTGTCAGATCTTTGTCTGAAGCTGTTTTCATCTTTCTCCTCGATAGTGTTGTCACTCAGGGAGTAGAATCCAGACCTCTGCTTGTGCTTCCTCTTCTGAGCCACTGCAGTGGGTTGGAAGAGGCGACCTATTGAGTGCAGACTCTTGGAGAGATCCGGAAACAGGTCTGGATCCTCTTTCTCTGGACAGACTCGACCCTGAGGTGGCTTAAATCTGGGCTCTCCCAGCATCTCCCTCACACTTCTACAGATGCCTTTGTGCAGATAGTGGAGGGCCTTCCTCCCGCTGTTGTCCCTTATGTTCACATCGGCCCCAAGCTCCCCAACCAGCATGACCATGATGTGCTCCTGATCATGCAGAGCAGCTATGTGCAAAGGAGTGTAGCCCCCGTGGGTTTTTGCGTTGACATCGATGTCAACGCCTCCTTTCTTGGACACATCAATGATTTTTACAAGCATCTCTGTGTTCCCAAACTTGGCAGCCCAGTGCAGAGCAGTGAACCCCGACATGAAGTCCCTCTTCTCAGCCAGCTGGCAGTCATTGAGCAGCAGGCCATAGGCCTGGCTCCAGTGCCCGGCAGCGCACTTCACCATCCATTTGTGCTCCGTGTTCTCCAGAGGAACCATGGAAATCTTTGTGTCTCTGTGCTCCTCGGATGCCTTGGTGCTCCTCGATGCCTTCCTCAGCTGTGGGGAGCCGGTCCCATCCGAAGACAGCATCCTCTTTGTCCCGACATCTTCTTCATTTGGTTCCACCTTCAATTGATGGACCTCCACCCTGGTGGGTGGTGTTCTCAGAGGTAAGCCGTAACGTTTGCCCTTCATGGTGGCCAGCTCATTTGGGCCCGGTTCTGCCCTGATCTTCCTCTCCGTGTCCTTGGGTGCGTCAAAATTCAGCATCCTCTTGATCATTTTAATATCTTTAGACTTGCTTCTCTGCAGTGCCAGCTCTATTGGAGAGCGTAACGGTGAGGGGTTTTCATGTCTTTCACTCTCTTCTCCTCCTTCATCGGCCTTGGAAGCGGGTGGCTCTGCCTGACGCGTCTCCCCAGCACCCACGGAGTCTTCCTCACGCTTCTCGTCGTGCGCAACCGTGCACTCCTGCTCTCCTGTCTGGGGAATTCCTTTGGTCTCTGCGTTCTCCTCAAGGCTTTCCTCATTTTTAACCCCCCTGAGCAAATGTTGGTACGTTTCCTTCAAGACAACAAACCGGGCACCGTCGATTTCTTTGACGAAGGCAACGTTGTTCACAAAAGTCCTGAAAAGCTGTCTGTTCCGCTCTGTCCCCGCGGGATCCACGCAGGTCAGAGAATCCTTGAACTTGGCCACCAGGCTGGATTTGATCACTTTACCCCCTTCCTCTAAGAGAAAAGAGAGGACTGCTTTCTGCGTCAGTTCCATGATAAATCCGCTGAACAGCCCTCTGACGCGCAGTTACCTTTGTTCAGGTGATAGAAGACGCCTTCACCTCGACACACTCCTTCATTACCTGAGGGAGTATCTTTCCGGGGAATGCGCAGACGTGGACAGGTTGAAAATCATTAACACATTTGTCTAAAAATAATTAAAAGAAAGAATTTATTTATGTTATTTACATGCTCCCATTAAAAAACATTATGTCTCTCTGGAGAAAAAATGTTTTTAAATTAATTTACATCAAATCAGCAAAATAATATGTATTATGTTATTTATTACTAAAAATTCGAGTTTATACTTATTTTGTTCACTTTTATAATACAAAACTGCTGCTTGCACTGATTAAAAACTGATTGTTTGGCCCCTAAAATGACCACCTTTGAAAAGAACTCCCAATAAAATTATTTTACTCAATAAAAATGCGAAATTATCTAAATCGAAACCAACTAAATATACAAATTAAAACAAAATAACGAGTAGTTTTACTTTCACAAAGGGGAAAATGTCACGTGACAGATTGTCCACCTTTTTTTTTTTTTTTTTTGTCCACCTGATTGGGAAAAAAAACAGTGGCCATATTGGAACGAATCCGCAGGTAGCAAAGAGTAAAAATGAGCTCAAGATAGTTCGAGCGTTACTCTCAAACATGTAATTTTCTTTGTAATCTTGTATGAGAAGCTTAGGGGCTGTTTGAAACTTTAAAATAAATTATTTTGGTCAGTTAATTACTAAGGGTGATTATTATAATCATAATTAAACGAAGAAAACCCGTTGTGAAATGAGCGAACGGCCGCAATTGGTACGCATGCGCACACTTACGTTTCCCACCGGTTGTTACCAGTCGATACAAACAGGCGAAAAGATACATTATTCTGCTTGAGAATACATTATATTTTAATTGAAAAATAAAAATTGACTAATATTTTGTGCTTTCGATGAACTACATGTGGAGTTAAACCTAATAAACGTTGGATATAATGGATTCGGGCGAGGACTATGAGGGCAGTAAGGGAATCATCTTGCCGTTAAAGGCTGCGCGCTCCCTGCTCCGTCGCTTGTCCCTCTCTTCCATCTCTGTCAGCAGCAGCGCGCCTCAGTTAGTTTAGCAGGCTAGTACGGAGAGACGAGGGCTGCTCCCTAACGCCCCTGCCCAGTCTGCTGCCTAAACACACCTCACACACATTCCGCACCATGGCTGCCACGGACGTAGACGTCTTTTCGGTAAGATACGGCTTTGGCGCGGTTTGCTAGCTCCTGTCGTACGTTTCTACAGTAACTGAAGTGCACCGGGAAGGAAAGGGTGGTGGGAATTAGGAAAAGTGTGTGAGCGTGCGTTAGCTGGCGCGTGTGGGTTTGTGGCTAAGCTTCCTCGCTTCTGAAGCCTGTTTATGCTGGAGCTGGCGAAATGGTGGAAGGGAATTCTTTAAATGGGACTTGATTCCTCACACTTAGGACTCGTACATCTCCGTGAAAAATGACAATGAATGTCGTCGCTTGAGTTTTTATATTTTGATTAGAAATGTTGGTAATTCTTGTGTGTGTTTCCATTGACATTTGGGTGTGTATCGCATGTCACACAGTGTGATCATTTTACGTTATTAGACTTAGACACTACACACAATCAATGGTAGCATAAATCATTTCATAATTGGACTGTCAGAACCAAAATAAAAGCTTTAATCTTGTACATTCACTATAAAACCACTATACTTCCTCACAGTAACTAAAGAAAATGTCATTTTTGTAGGGAACTAGATTTTTGTCAAAACCATTTCAAAAATAAGTGCTAAAATATTAGAACAATAAAGCACACACATTTCAAAGTCTTTCTTATTTGATTGTATTGATATTCTTAAATGTTGAGTATGTAATCTAGATTACATGTTACTCGTTATTGATCAATCCAGCAAATGATTGAAGGCTAATTCTCTATTAGGACTTTATTATATACTAATACATTTAGACAATCTGTTCAGATAATATGCTTTTGCATAAACACTTTTAGCTTTTATTTTGTGTAACTGACACTTATATCAGAACGATGCTGTACAGTAGGGCTGTGCGTTACGAGGAAAATTGGCAATATGCGAAATTAGTGATCAATATTTCAATGATGATATAACTTGGAACCAAAAACATCATTTCCTTTTCACTGCAACAGTTTAATTTAAATAAGAGTCAACATACCTGAAATTACACTCTAAATGACCCTACAGCTCCAAAATGCAGAAATGGATTTATTTGATTAAATACTTCAAGCTGCCATAAGATTGTTTTAGCACATTTAAGGTAATCATTTATTGCCATTTTTGCCGTCTTTTGCACAGCTTGATATCGCGCTAGCGATAATTTTGTGATTTATTGTGCCCAAAACTGCATCTCACAATGGACCACAAAGACAGTAGGTGGAGTATTCTCGGATGTTCAGGTGGAAGGCAGCTCATGTTTTCCAATAGTCTTGCAAGTCAGGTGTGACTCAATCAGGAGCAGTTAGGGTGGGCCGCTGCCGCTGAAAGCAAACTCTGTGGAGCAGACATCATGTTGCAATGGTGAATGCACAGAAGGGGATTTGAAGAAGGTGATTACGTTATTTTGTCTGTCTTGAAAAGTCTGTTGAATTGAACAGTAAGCAGCACTGAGATGCAGGGCTAAGGAGATTAAGTTCACACTCCCAGGCCGCTCCTACTTACTTAGTGGTGCAACATGTCTTTAAGAAAGAGCAACGTAAAAAAAGAGGATGCAGCTGTTAATGCTCACTTGGCATTTATGATTTCAGAATGCATTCCACAAAGGGGGAATTTACAGAAGAAGTTTTTGCAGTGTGTGGACTTCCTCTTTTTTTTTTTTTAAGTGATTCTTTTTAAGTACAAGATGGAAGGATTGATTGGTGCAAAAATGCTGAGAATGCTGGGGAACAGGCTGCTGTTTGGCTGCGGCACATCGGCTTGACTTCCCGTCCAGCTCTCCGAAATAAGTGAAACCACATTGAACAAACTGTCATTGTTGCTTGGATGTGTGTGTAACAGGATTGTTGCTAATTATGTGGAACTATTGACAGAGATGCATGGTTGGCTGGACTGTTGGCCCCCGTCGATTCTACAGAGGTTTGGTTCTGGGCTGGATCCATGCGAGGCAATCAATGCAGCCAACTGCTCGATAGCTCCCGTTGTGTTCATTCAGCGATCGCATCAGCTTGTGTAGGATAAAAAGGCGGCGTTCGCTTTAATGGTTACATAATGAAATGCCCTACAACATATTTAGTACACAGTACAGTGCTTACTAGCCCTGAAGAGCGCTGGCTGTCCCTTGAGTCCTGCATGCAGAAAAGGAAATTAGTTTCATGAAGGACTTAAGGCCAAGAGACGAGAAGTGAGGAGTCAGCGTTGGTTGTAGATCATATTTACTGACTTCTGTGTGTCGTCCGTGTTGTTCGCCGCATATATAATCCAGCACTGCCTTGAGGCAGGCTTGTCATTGCCAGTAATGGGAATAGATAATGACAGCCAAGCTTCAACATCTGTGTAAAAACTTGTCAGTTTAAAAAAAACAACTGCATTGCACACAGGGCTGTGATTTAACCAACGGACAATTTCATTTATTGTTTTGTGTTCAAATAAATAAATAAAAACCACGCTAAGCATTACACGTGGTCTTGTGCTTGACGTGACTCTTGGGCTGAATGGATTGGAGGCGATAGACATTTCCGTGACCTCATGAGTGGCATGCTTGTTGCCCCCAATGAATCAATAATTTTAAAGCTGGCTGTGCAACTATGTGTCCTATTTTAGACTGAATTACATCCTATCTGATATATATGTGGGCTTTAGACACAAACATTGGGGAGGGGGGGGGACCTTGTCAGGCTTTTTTATGTTAAAATCTTTAAACATGAATTGTATGCTTCATATAACTTACTCCTAGCACATTTTGCGTTGGAAAGAAGAGGAAAAACTGGTCTTAGATGTTATAGCAGGATCCTTACAACACCTACAATGAAATGACAGTGAGAAATGCTCTGATCTGTTCCTAAACCCAATGACTGTTTGCGAGTGATTGTGTTTGCATGCCAGGGAGCGGTCCAATCGCTCGTTGCCATCTCTGTAGGAGTAATCAGATGGAGCAAAATTCAATTAAAGTGGAATTTGCTGCAACCAAAAAAAAAAAAAAAAAACTTGCAACAATTACCAGTAGTTGAATTTTCAGAGTCCTTCAGCTATATTTAATTTATTCTCCTTGGAGCCAAAGTGGACTCTAATAGAATCCACATTTTTCCATGTCTGAAGCAGTCTTTCATTAAATCAAGTTTATCTTAATTTGGTCTTTTCTGATGTTTTTATCTATAAGCTTTACAACCAAAAGACTTTTAACCCTTTTTTTCTGTTTTAGCATAGGAATGGGACTATTGGGAGGATTAGTGTATTTAATGAGATGCTTACCTTAAATAAACTAATTTCATGGACTCTTCTCATGTCCAAACTATCATTAAACCACATTAGGACAAGCAACTGCAAAAGAACTAATAAACAAAGTGTTATAAAGCATTTGTTCAAAAATAAACAAATCATGTTAAACTCGATCCTTCATATGGAGTTTTGGATACACCAGTCAGTGTGGTGCATTGTGGGTAATGTAGAGACAGGTTTAAAGAAAATCAAGTCATGGAGTGTGACCGAATTCCCACCCTAAGCCCTACATAGTGCACTATATAGTGCGTTCACCAGTTTGTAGAGCTGTCTGAATCTACAATTCCAAAAAATGAGTGCCCTGGGACTTTCCCGGAAGTCTGTGCGATAAACCATTGTGCATCGATGCTCACTGGATCGGCGAATATAGACCACAATGCATTGCGTCGGAACATTTTTTTACCAAAAAAATGTATTGAAATTTATCTTTTTGATGAACCATCAACGTTTTTATCTTCAGACGACAGTGGACTCATAAATAATCATCGCAAAACGCTCATTTTAATTCAATTTTAACTTTGTGAAATCAATGACGTCAAATCTGCCGTTACAAAATAAAATAAAAAAAGTAGTGAGCATGGTGTCTGAATTGGTTTTAAAATTCATGGCGCTACATAGTGCCACACTATTGTTTTTTGTAGTTAGGGGTTAGGGTAGGAATTCGGACACAACCATTCTTTCGTCAACTTTTCCAACTGTCATCAAACAGGAAGCACCAGCTAGTTGGCTCTCCACGAACAGCCAGGAACCAAGGATCTTAAACTAGCACGTACACATTCCTGACTTCCAAGAGAATGAGATAACTTTTCTGTATCAACAGCACCATACATAAGCCTCTCAAGACACAATAATGTCATTTGAGAATCAGGTAATATGGTTAGTTTGAGCACTTTGGCTCTCAGGTCATATTTATCAGTCATGTGTGAATTGCCTTTTGTCTGCGTGAACCTGAGCCAGAAACATTGTTTTTGAGCTTGTTTACATGAACACCAAACATCTTTCTTGAGTTGTCCCAACTGCATAACCTGATATCCAGATAAGATCCATATTAAAACCTCTGCAACAGGCCTTCAAGCGGCCACTTCCAGTGAAAAGTCTTTGTAAATTTAGGTTTTGGGCTTCTGTGTTACAAACTCTGGCATTCATGCGTAGCTACGCACATTTTTAAGACGGTTTTTGCTTAAAGTCTGTAGTTGAATTTGTTCGTTCCACGTTTGCATTTGTTGTGCTTCATATCTTAACAGCGGAGCAGTAAGAGACGCCATCACTTTAACCCGATGCATCATGGGAGATGTAGTGCTAACAGTGGCGCTGAAGCTGGACAGAAGCTGGACAGACTCGCGTCTTTTAAGTTTTAGTACTTTATGCACTTTTTACATGGTCTGACACAAGTAAAGCTTAATGTTTTCATTTTAAATTAACAAAGCAAATTGTAAATTAGATTAAAAAACAAAGACCATTTAAGAGATCTATAGAATCTGATTAAAATACCTAGAAAAAAGACAGAAAACAAAACCAGGCCCAACTCTATGAAAGCCTTTTCTGCTTGAGTATATTATATATATTTACCGTATATAAAGAACGACTGAAGTGTAAATCCTATTTGGTAAACCAGTTAGCTCTGAAAGAAAACCCTGAAGTTCACATCAACACAAGTACACATCACAAATAACAGCAAGATGGGACCAAATGCTTACAAGAAAAAAGTTTCCACATATAAACAAAGTCAAAAAGATTCAGATTATGGTCTGAACTGTGAAGTTTTTTTTATTTTATCAGATTCTTGAAATGATCTGATTTACCCACTTATCACATCTTGCGGTGGTGAATGCAGTCTCAGTGGTGCAAACAGAAACATAAACTCTTGTTTGTTTGTTCCCTTTTATCCATTTAAGGGCATCTTAGTGAAAGTCAGGAAGTGCCATGAGATATTTGTCAGGTTTGATGATTTTTGTCGACTGTAGCGTGTCAATATTTACCATAGCTGCTGGATGTTTTTATACTGAGTGGAAAACACAAGATATGGTGTAGTTTGTCCTATTTAGTTCTCGATTTTTAAGGGCCCTTCACAAAGATTTCTTTGTTCTAAATGTTAAATTGGATCTTGAACTCCTCCGTTTTATATTTTGGAATGTTCTCAGCTACCCATAGACAATTCTTTTACAGCCAACACTCAAAATAACTGAGAAAACCCCCAAAGCAATTAATTCAGTCATTGTTTAACTTTGGAAAAGCGGAGTCAGATAGAGCAAAGTCCCAAATTTGTTTCCCGGTTTATTCTGAAAAGATTTAAGACCCTTTATCTAAACATATTCCAGCTGGTAAAGTAGGCTGCTTTTATTCATATTTTATGGTGAATTACCAAGAACTAGTGTGACTCTTGTTAGTTGCTGGTCCAAGCTATGGATATTTGGTTTCAGGTCAGATTAAATGGTGATGGAGGTGCTTCCCGCCAAAGTTTTGCTTGGAAAAAAGGACCTCATGTTGTGGTAAATCCTTGCAGCCTCCCCCTGGTGTGTCTTTAGACATGAGCGAGTCGCTGTCTGTGATGTTGCTGCTGCTGCTTGTCAGGTGGAGGATCAGTGAGGCAGACAGAGTCTGCAGATACAAAGCCCAGTCAGATGTGGAAAGCAGCCAGAAGACGGTTGAAAGAAGACGGTCTGCTGAGACTGATTTTCCAGTCACACCATGGATGTTTCAGTCATTTCTCTGTGGGTTTTTCTCATGCTTACATGTGCCTAATGTTTTTCTTTCATTTTACATTGGTTGTACTTTAGAATGGAATAAGATTAGCACAAAAAACGTCCTCAGGTGCTAAAGGGAAGGGCAGCGGAGGACGTTTTAGTGCTAATCAGTTCCGATAATGTACATTACAGGTCAAAATAACTTTTTTTGCCGTTCTTTTGACTATAAATACATGACTGTACTACTTCTCATAGCGTGTTCACATCTTTAGCCCCTCGTTTTCTTTCCAGTCATCTGGGGCTCCTCTGTGCAGCCACTTCCTGTTGACCTGCTGATGCACGGGCCTTGGAGCAGTGTTGTTTCCTCACTCTTGGACAGTTTACCAGAAGCTTTACATTCTTGTCATTTTTCATGCTGCAACAGAAACATCAAGCTTTCTCTTAGTGGTTTGGTCTTTGGCCTTGAATGCGTTGGGTTTTGGAAGTGATGATTGTTGAAGACTGTTCTCATTTCGGTGCTAACATATTTTTGTTAGTCCAATACCCTGTGACGTCTCTACAGTTTTTACAGTGTGCATCCACATCTGCGGTTTCAATGAGTTTCACCTAGAATGCTAACATTTTGGGTTGGCTCCTCATACACAAACCCATTTGCCCCTTGTGCTAACCAGTCGCGCACTGAAATGATGTTGCGTGACATTTGCTTTAGTGTAGAAGGTCAAACCAAAAGAATCTTGTGAGTCATCGCTGTTGTTAGTCTTCTGAATTGCAGAGTTTTCACTGTTCTGGTTGGGTGAGTTTTTAATAATTTCTTTAGAAAAAAGATTTACAAGATGAATTCTTCCAAGGCTCTTTCAAAGTAACTTTAGCCGTTTGTGTCTTAAAGGTGTGGTGATGTACTGAGTAAGAACAATGGGCTGCAGAGGCCCGAAGTTCATGTTTTTAGGCTTTCAGGGCAAGAAAGTTAGAACATTTCCAACTCAGGTTATCCAGTGTTTCGGTTTGATTTATTATATGGATTGAACTTTTTTTTCCCAGAATAAACAGCTTGTTTTTCTTTTTTCCTATATATTTTCAACTTGCATACCATAAGTCGTCTGTTTTTTCCTTTATACATTAGTCACTTCATTCAGTTATTGCTTTGTTTTTTTTACTGACACAAAACTACAGCACACACCCTCCTCCTTCAGGAATGTATTCGAGTATCTCCAGCTTTCGTCAACAAGCTAAATACCACAGAGAAGCGTTAATGTAGTCCAACAACTCAGAGTTTACGGCGATCAGAAAATGAAGAGGGAAACACAATTTCCTCTTTCTCATCCATGTTCAAATCTAATTCACTTCCACAGATTTAACTTGGCAGAGGATGTATTCAAAAATGGTTAGAATGAGTGTGTAAACACAGGAACGAGGCTTCGATGTTATCTGAAACTGGAAAATGACACAGTCATGTGGAGGCACACTGTACGGCATGTGCAGCCCTTAAAGCTTCACATTAATCTTTGATAATATAGCTTCAGTGAGTATTTTCCGCCGTCCCAAATAAACACAGCCTTATTTGTTTCGTATTGTCTTAGCACAATAAAATCACACGACCAACTAAAAGTCCTTTGCTTTAATTATTGTGCCAAATAGATTACTATTAAACACAAATGTTGTGATGTTTATGTTGTAAAGAATACTTTTTTTATAAATCAAACTTTTTGTTAGTAGAAAATACGTGACAATAGTATTAGAAACAGTCTGTGTGCCGTAAAATGCTCAACTCGTGTCAGATTGCTACCTCTGTCAGACACTGGAAACCCGGTGTTTTTGTCTCCACTTAAGCTTCCACAGCCATTATCGCTCATTCTTTTATTTTGCTCCTGTGTCACGATAATGAGTGAACTGCTGTGCATTCACAGCTCGCCTCCACCTCTCAGTTCAGCGCAGTTTGTTAGTGTTTAGCAGAGCTGTGCTCAGGCTTCCTGACGGCTGACATCAGCCCTCAAGTATGCGGTCCTTCATGGCTTAGCCAGATGAGATCCTGCGGCTCAGTTCATCTCAAGGTGCTGAGTGCTGCCCTCCTCTAAAAAGCTCTGTTATTTGAGGTGTGGATAAAAAACTCCCAGCTTTTTATCCTATTGCTGTGAAACAGTTCCATTTGTTTTGTCTCTTTGAAAAATCTCTAAAGGTTTGTGATGGAAGGAATGAACTGAGATAATTGTCTTTTCTTAACTTACAGACGCAATATTATAGGTCATTACTGGAATCATGTTTTAACAGAGAAGTTTATAACTCAAACTCTTGTGGCTGAGTATCATATTTCTGTTCAAACGACGTTTTAACTTTTTTCCCTGACTTTTGCCTAAAAGGAATGCTATTTTGAGTTTCCACCCTTTCTATTTTGTTAGACTGGTTGATACTTTTTGGTGTGGTAGCAGTATTTGAACCATTTCTGGTTTTCCATGAATTTGAAGGGTTCATTTAAAGCCCATTCTCACTCCGTGCTTTGATTACCTAACTGATAACGCACAGAGCTGATGGGTTTTCCAGAATGAACAGGGTGGATTTGATGTTTATTTTAATGGTAACGTGAGCATTCTCTTTTTTTTTTTTTGCCTCTGGGTAATGTCATTGCCATGTGATTTCCCCCTCCCCTACACTCAAGTATCAATCTTTTGTCTCGTGCTCCTCAGAATGAAGAGAAGCGAAACCTCAGCTTGGGTGGCCATGTTGGATTTGACAGCCTTCCTGACCAATTGGTCAGTAAATCGGTCACGCAGGGTTTTTGTTTCAACATTCTGTGTGTAGGTAAGTCTACTCGGTAATATCAGATCATTTGCTTTAGGAGGTGTTTGGGTCTTTCCTGCACTGGTGCTAAAAAGTTCACGTCCTAAAAACTTGTGATCATTTACAGGTGAGACTGGGATTGGAAAATCCACGTTAATGAATACTCTCTTTAACACCATGTTTGAAAACGAAGAGGCGAGCCACTACCAGAACGGTGTCTATCTAAGGCCAAGAACATATGATCTGCAAGAAAGTAGTGTTCACCTCAAACTAACTATCGTTGACACTGTTGGCTTTGGTGACCAGATCAACAAAGATGAGAGGTGAGTTTGCTGGACTGTAGTCCGATGTTCGTCAGTTTCCCCAGAAGTCTTTGCTTCTCCATAACGGCCACATTTCCTGCTGATATTAACTCAGTCTGTACAGTCTTGTCTGTCGTGAGAACAACTATCATTCCAAAGTTTTGCTATTTTTTTTTGTCTCTTTTGGATAAATGTGGGGGGAGCTGAGAGAAAAAAAAGAGGAAGTTGTTTTATTTAATTTATTTTTAAACATTCAACCGTGGAATGAAGCTTGCTTGTGCAGAGGCCAACTAACTGCACTCTCACGCCCTTTGATGGCAACTGTCTCTAAGCGTTTTAAACCAATACTCCGAAGGACAGATCCTCCAGTGGGTTGTAAATGCACACTATGTCAGGAATGGTGGAGGTGGACACCGAATGCAGGAGATTCGGCTTAAAGCAAGAAGCTAAAAGTTGAATTCATAAACTTTTACAAGACAAGACAAAAAAGCAACTAAACATCAACATGATGAAACTTGAACCAGATAGAAACAAAAAGAGTGCCCGAACTGGAAACCACAGCCTTAAATATACTGTGGGATAATTAACTGAGGACAGATGTGGATGATAAGCAAAAGAACCCAGGTGAGACTGTAACTGAGAGAACCGGAATAGAGAACATGACTTGAACCGAAGGAAGTATACCGGACAAACAAAAGCTAAAGGTAACAATCCTCACGCACCAAGGGCTTTCTGAAGGTCCGAGCGTTAACATTCCTCAGAGAAGACTGAAGATGGATGTGAAGGTAGAGGACCCACTTTGAAACACTCTGGATAGTTTGAGAAACAATGTTCTTTTTGACTTTCATGCATAAAAACATGCTTTTATTTGTCTTTATTTGTTTAAATAAATCTTCTTGTTCATCCTGTGTAGAGGAAGTAACTTCAGTGAATCCAAAAGTTCCAGGTTGAGTCATTTTGAAACAAAACATCTGACAAGATGTTGAAGCAATGAGGAAGAAGTCTCCTTTTTACTTCTACATTTGCAAGTCAGGGTTAATATAATAAAGTGTACAGAAAACCCTAAATATTTATAACCAAAGAGAAACTCAAGACTCAAACCTAAAAAAAACTGAACAAAGATAGAAGTCATATAAAAATAAACTAAACAAAATAACACGGCACTGTAAAAAAGTGTGCTTTAATAATCTACTGAATGAAAATAAAACAACGTAAAGCGCGTTTGGGAAATATTAAAAACACCATTAAAAATGGGACAAAAAAGCAAACATATCCAGAGTACTTTACATATGAGAAGGGTCAAAGCTTTAACATCAATGAAGCAGCAAATGGTCTCAATAAATTCCAAAATGCACAACCAGCAAAGACAATGATCCTCCCATCGAAAGGATCCCAAAGTCAATATTTCTCTCTGATGTGAAGGAAAATGAGCTGATATCAATCGTAAATAAATTCAAGAGTAAAAACTCAAAAGATAGTGAGGATATAGATATGAAGGTGGTGAAAAAGGTAATTAATAGTATCTGTAACCCTTTAGCGTACATATGTAACTTATCATTACAAACTGGGAGATTCCCAAACAGAATGAAAATTGCAAAAGTGATTCCTATCTATAAGAGTGGAGACAAACACCAATTTACAAACTATAGACCTGTCTCTCTTCTTCCACAATTCTCAAATTTTAGAAAAAATATTCAATGATGAATTGGTTACATTTATTGATAAATATAACATTATAAATGAAAACCAATATGGTTTAAGATAAAACAAATCAACTTCATTGGCTATCGTTGATGCTGTGGAGGAAATCACAAACGCTCTGGACAAAAAGAAATATGCAGCTGGAATTTTCATTGACTCAGAAAAAGCATTTGACAATCTCAATCGTGACATCCTACTTGACAAACTGGAAGTGTATGGGATAAGAGGACTAGCGCTAACTTGGGTCAGAAGCTATTTAACGGGAAGAAAACAATTTGTCAAGATTGATGAATATACATCAGAAACCAAAGAGATAAGTTGTGGTGTCCCACAAGGATCAATCCTGGGCCCGCTACTATTCAATATTTACATAAATGATATATTCAATGTTTCAAAGCTTATGAAACTCATATTATTTGCTGATGACACAAACATATTCTATTGTACAGATAATCATAGGGAAATTATCAATGTGGTAAACACAGAGTTAAACAAAATAAAATTATGGATGGAATTATGGATGGAATAAATTATCTTTGAACCTAGATAAAACCAAAGTGATGTTTTTTGGTAACTACAACGTAAATAAAGAGTTCTCAATTGCAATAAATAATGTCTTAATCGAAAGTGTTACAGAAATCAAATTCTTAGGGGTTTTAATCGATGACAAACTAAGTTGGAAGCCACACATCAGACATGTGCAAACTAAAGTCTCAAAAAGTATTTCAATTGTAAATAAATCTAAACATACATTAGAATACAACAGTAGATATTTATTGTACTGTTCTTTAATACTACCATATTTCACTTACTGTATAGAAATTTGGGGGAATAATTATAAGACCTCACTACATCCTCTCTTTTTACTTCAAAAACGAGCCGTCAGAATTGTACATAAAGCCGGATATCTTGATCATACAAACAATCTATTTTATCAATCTAGACTTTTAAAACTGTATGACCTTGTGGATTTTTACACTGCGCAACTTTTATACAGAGCCAGTGGGAAATCGTTACCATTCAATATCCAATAACAGTTCTTAGAAAATGAAGCAGGCAACAAACTGAGGGGATGTAGGAACTTCAAGATCAAATTGATAAGAACCACAAAGAACTGTGTGTCTGTGTGTCCGTGTGTGGCACTAAACTTTGGAACGGTTTAAGTAATGAGCTCAAGAAATGTGCAAATATTCAAATATTCAAGAAAATGTATAAAGACACTCTGATTTCAGGTTATGAAGATAAAAGGATTTAAGGATCAACAGGTGTTTGAATAATTCCAGATACATGTGTGAACTTGATTGTGGTGAAATAATCAAAGCTCTTTTAATTGCAACCAATGAGTATTACATTGTAATGTGCATTAATTATTACTGAAACGTTTTATTTACAATCAATAAGCTATCAATGTTGTTTACTTGATCTGCAATGTGTAGCAATAATTAATGGTTTATTATGATCATGTGTTCTAATGATAATCAATGACTATTACATATCGGTGACCGTTACTGTTTACTGAAATTGTGAATGAATGTTTTCTGAAGATAATCAATCATCAATAAGCACTGGATTTTGTTACTTGAAGAGAATTTTATTTGATCAGAACCGGATTTCAAAAACTGTAAAACTATCAAATAAATTAACTCAGTAGGGATGGGATTATATAAGCTTGCTTCTTCCCACTCCTTTTCAAGCAATAAATCAAGCTCTACTTAACTTTAGTTAATTATCTCTATATTTAATTAAGCAAATGTGATTTAAGTGACTTTTTTGTTTTGGTTTATTTTTTGTCTTTTTAAACTATGCATTTCAACATTTCTGTAATGAGTTTGATAAATATGTGTAATTTCTTTATTGCTTTTACTACAATGCTTGAAATAAATAAATCAATAAAAAAGTAATGAATTAGGAGTTATAAAATTATTTCTAACCCATAATAGTGTTTTAAGCTGCGTGTAGTTAATTTGAAACCACCTTGCATAACCGTAGCATATGAAGAAGTAAGCAGTACAAGTCTGAGCTGAGATCTTGGCTCTGTGTCAGATCGCACAGCAACTGGAAAACATAACTGCATCACTTCATGCCCCACTAACAAGTCTTTGGTTATGAATGAATGACGAGATAACTGTTTTTACTTGGAGTGGCTTCAACAAACCCTGACATCTTCTCTTTGGATCTCTTCACAGCTACAAGCCCATCGTTGACTACATTGACACTCAGTTTGAAAACTATCTTCAGGAGGAGCTGAAGATCAAACGATCCCTGTTTAACTATCATGACACCAGGATCCACATCTGTCTGTATTTCATTGCCCCAACGGGACACTCCCTCAAGTCCCTGGACCTTGTGACTATGAAGAAACTGGATAGCAAGGTACCTCAAATAGACACACAAATGCACGATTTTATTTTTGGGGTGAAACCAGACTCGTGTCAGAGAGTTTAACTGAAACCAACCTTCTCAATCATTCTGACTATGGTGGTTTTAACTGAAATACAAGATTCCTCACCTGTCTTAGAAGATTAAAAAATATGGATGTGCATGTTTTTGTCACAGTGTCACAGGGTAATAAAAAGAAAAACTGGCATTTTTTTTGCTCGAAAGGAATTCATTTGTTGAACTTAGTTTGAAGTTAGTGTTTTCTGTGGATAGTTTGTCATCCAAAGTCAATACATTTTATTTTAATGTATTGATTTTTCTGTGCTTACGTGTAAAACTGCTTTCATAAAATAAATAAGAATGTAGACCAAAACCAACAGTTTGATTTAAATGTCATATGCATCAAAGTTTTTTGATGCATATGACAAATTTGCGCCCTGCAATTGAAGTTAATTCCCGCTCTGCAAAGCACATTCTTCAGTGGGTTTATTAAATTGCTTAGATGTAATGTATAATATCTGTAGTTGATGTGAGAATTCTCAACATGTGCCGACTTAAGTTCATTTAGACACAGTTGCATTTCAAGACTTCTTTGTTGTCCAAGTCTGGATATAAAAAAGTTTAAATTATCCAATGCAAACAAACATGTGTGTGTTTTTTGTAATTAAAGTGCTGCTCAATAACTGAATTGTATTAAGCTAATTAAGAGTTTCCTTCGCAGTATATTAGTGTTTACAACTACCGGTACCTGTATCTGGACAGTAAAAGTGACAGAACGGCAGTCTGTGTGCTTTTAGCTAAATTCAGAACAAAACAGATGGTCATCTTGTGTCCAAAACCTGCCGCCTTACCGATGCCAACTGCCTGAGTATCTCCTGGTTTTCTGCTAAAGGTATACAGAATTACTGATTTGCATTCGATTTGTCTAATTTTTTTTTATTCTTGAGAAATCAAAATGTATTATAAAGCTTTGTTGTTTATATGCTCTCTTACCATAATTCAGCTCAAAAAAACCAAACCACAGGGATCTAAATATAGCTTTAGTGTTCTCCTACCAGCTTAAAGAGTGTGGAAAACCTGGCCAACATAAATTGCCAACATTTTTCTCAATTTTAAACTTTTTTCCTACAGTAATTCAACCTTGCAATGCATAAAAAATGAATTTATCCAAAGTATGTGGTAGATTTGCACAATTGTTCTAACCTCAGTGAGTCTATTCCAGCAATTTCTTTGAAATCAAAAATATTTATTTTACTATCATTGCTCAAGGTGGTTCTTTAAATAAAAGATGCTGTAAAGCAAACTATTTGAACTGCACAACATCAAAAAGTACAAACAAAGTAGCTTTGGTATTTTATACATTTCTGATTCGCACATATCAAGATGGGACCAAGATTTGAGTCTATATTTAGTACAGAAGTAACCACTAAACGTAACCCAAATTGCGTTTTTATTTCTTCCTTTTCATGTTTGTTTACCCCCCCCCCCCCCCCCCCAAAAAAAGAAATTTGTGTTTAAAGAAATAAATTGCCATGAGAGTACTCTAAACTTGTACTTGTACAGCAGTATTTTTGACAAAGGGAGCATGGCCGTGAGAGATTTTTATATTTTCTCTAGAAGCTGTTCAATAAATAATTGTCTGCCACAAATTTCTGTGAACTGAGTATTTTAATGGAAACCCAAATTGTCTTTAGGCTGGACTGAAAATGGACAACTTGGTTTTCTTTTGCTTTTTTTAAAGGTGTATTTTTATAATTTGGACACAATTTTAACTTTTCCAATTATCTAATTGAGCAATACAAAAAGTTCTATGCATGATCAAAAAAAAGCTAAATGCATTATTTTTTCAACAGAAGAACAGAAACTGGTTTCTCGCAGAAACCACAGTCTACATGTCGATCGGTAACCTCTGTTAAATCAACCAAGCGTGTCCTTTTCCTATGATCTGTGTACAATTAAGCATTAATTGTCACCAAACCTGCTTTGGGTGATTTATCTCATAAACTGTGGTTACATGAGCAAAATATCTTGATCGGATCATTGGTCGGATTATAATCCAACCGTGTCCATGGGATCAGGAAAACTTTTTCCGATTATAACAGAGCGCAGGGTCCAGACGTCACACGGGGCACGAAGAGCTCCTCCCCCGCACCCCCCCATGAGGGATGTAAGAGAGGGGAGAGGCGAAGAGCCAACGGGGCGAGGGCGGGGCGAGGGCGGGGCGAGGGCGGGGCGGCGCTTCGCACCGGGCGTCCGCAGAGCAGCCGGTTGGTCCCGTTTGAGCTCCAAAGCACACCGTCTATGCATGACGTTAAACCAGAGCTGTAGTGACACACGATCGGAATGAACCGTTTACATGAACAACGATCGGATCAACAATCGGGACCAATCTCGAGCTGAAAGAAATTTTGACCCGAACGAGTCTGATCGGGGCAGAGTATTCTGAACGGCGTGTTTACATGACGCATTTTTTTTTCCCGATCAGGCGTTCATTCCGATTACTTTTGTCCATGTAAACGCAGCTAGTGATTATTCTGCTCACAATTGTCTATCATGTGGTTACAGATGGTGCACTAAATTTACAAAAAAAACACTCGGAACTATTTTGGATTTAGACAGCTGGGAAAAACCCAGCTGTGGGAAACGAAGCAGCATTGCTGTCCACTGTTTTCTTAGTGGCAGCATACATCCATCTAACCTTCATCTCCTTTAGTAACCATACAAGGCCATTCACAGCACGGGATTAGTGGATGTACATGATTGAATCCGAGTTAAAGCATTAAAACAGTTGCTCTGCTGCAGATTATTGATTCAATAAAGTATGACGAGGCTGTGATTGGACTCCTAATGAGAGCTGGCGTTTGCTTTGAAGCACACTGTGGAACTGATGAGGGAAAGTGGGAGTCTTCCCATCGTCTCAGTCAGTGTTCCAGCCAGAACAGCTGTGTGAAGGAATGCAGGCGACCTCTTGTTTATTTCTCTGCTAGATGTTGATGGAGTCCAGTTTATCATCATAATCACATGATGGATTTTTGGTTCTGGTTGAGCTAATTTAGTGTTGCAATTTAATTTTATTTGGAAAAAGAAATCTGCCAAATCCCAAACAAATGTGTGTCTCCAATTTATTTTTCATTGCTAGAATTAAAATCAGCAGGTTGGATATTTGATTCGAATGTGAAAAAAACATATTGGATTAGCTTTTAATAATAATTGGATTATTTTTCATAGAAATGACTTATGATTTTAAATATTTAAAAAAAAATCAATACTTAAATTTACATCTTGTATATTTAAAAAAAGACTAGACTTTATTTATGTTTGTTGTTCTGATATTATTTCATGTTTGTATTTAGACAGCTGTTGTACATCTGTTTACTTTACTGGCAGATTTTATTTCCAAAACATTTCATTTAAAATTAATTTATGTCTCCTTATTTTTTTTCAACACAAGTATGTAAAAAAAAAATCAAACATTTTTCCTACTCTAATTTATATATATATTAAAAGAAAATGGTTTCTAAATTGTAAAGTATACGGACTTGTTCGCTGTCTGCAGTCATTATAATCACAAGTGGTGATTCAAGCTTTCATCTTTTGGCCAAAAGCAACCATTACACATTCATTTCATGCTCATATGCATTTAGGTTTGATTAAAACACATTTTTGTCTCACAAAAGCAACAGCTTAAGTAAGGAAGGAGTGATAGTGATAATAGAATACTGACAGATGAAGTTTTCAGAATCAGAAATAAACGCACGCCATGGAAGTCTAGGTTGCTTCTGTGAAGTGCATTATTTCTGATGATGCACACTTTGAAGGCCATCATCCCGCTCATACTATTGTCACTTACAAAAGAAATAAAAATTCAATCAGTTTTGAGTACTTTACTCTTGTTGTTTTTTTGGTTTACATCGCTTTTTTCATAAAAAGCAGACTATTTTTTTACATGGTGTGGTGCGTTGTCACAGTAAAGAGCCGCTTAGCCGGCTGATCTGGCTCCGACCTTGACTACAGCGTCAAAGGAAAGCGAAATATGTAAGGGTTAATGGCAAATTAAGTGTGCATTATCCGTTTTTATACCATGGTCCGGTTGAATACTCGATTCTGATTGGCTGCTGGGTATGCGTTAAAACCTGATAACCGCACGGTGAAAAAAGAAGTTCCGGTCGGCTAGCTTAAATGATTTGTATCACTGCGCCGGCTTCTGTGAAACATCCTTTTGCTTCATCATCTGGGCAAAAACAAGCGGTAAGCGATTAACTTTCCCTCTGAATTGATGCTTTATTCAACCCATCGGGACGATCAGCATATATATATCGCCGAATCTTGACTGCAGCGGTGGTGCTGCGCGACGCGGACTATATATATATATATATAGTACGCTGTTTATGAGAAAAGTTATCCAAATCGGGAAAAAAAACAAGAATTAAGGACTCAAACCTGGTTAATATGTATTGCTTTTGTAAGTGACCATGGTATAAGCGGGTTAATGGCCTTCGAAGTGTGCGGTTACTACTTTTTAACGCACTTCGCGAGGCTTCCACGGCGTGCGTTAAAAAGTAGTAACCGCACACTTCGTCGGCCATTAACCCTTACTTAACGCACGCCATGGAAGCCTCGGAGGACGGTTGTTTCTGCGAAGTGCGTTAAAAAGTGATCGTCCGATGGGTAAATAAAGCATCAATTCAGAGAGAAAGTTCACCTTTTACTGCTTGTTTTTGTCCAGATGATGAAGCTAAAGGTTGTTTTAAAGAAGCCGGCGCAGTGATGCAAAACATTTCAGCTAGGTGACCGGAACTTCTTTTTTAGGTGTTATCACTGTGGATTATACTTTTCAATCCACGCCCACCAGTCAATCAGAATTGAGTATTCACCCGGACCATGGTATAATTTATATTTAACTATCTTTCATTGTGTTTTTTTTTCTTTTCATCCTTTCTTAAGGTCAACATAATTCCCATCATTGCTAAAGCGGACACAATCTCCAAGAGCGAGCTCCATAAATTTAAAATAAAGATTATGAGTGAGCTGGTGAGCAACGGCGTGCAGATCTATCAGTTCCCAACAGATGATGAGGCTGTCAGTGAGATCAATTCCTCCATGAACGTAAGTCACCTTCCACCAAACACAAAACAGTCCGTGCACGTAGATGAAACTGTGTTTTACGTTTGTAAGGCTGGTTTGTACCAGCAGCATCGACTGAGATCATTTGTCTTTTAGCTGATTTATGCTTTTCCAGACTGTGCTTTAGCCACTCATGCTTTAATGCTCAATTGGTAAGCCAACAGTTTAGTTTTCCCTGGCACCAATTCTCTACAGTATCCTGATCTATTCATAGTCCGTTACATCAGTACCCACATGCACCGGCTTGTTCCCCGTCGCTTTAAGATGCCTGCTGGTTTCCACTCCCCTTTAAAGTCTGGCTGCAGCATATCAAGCTTTTTTTCCCACATAATGTGGTAATGCAGCTCTCAGAGCATAGCGGCTCTGAGAGCTGCAATAAGCTGTTTAATCACTTCAGCATTACAGAACTCTTGAACCTAAAAGCTCCAGTTCATGGGGTTAAATACGGTTACACTTAGCTTTGACAGTAGGTCAGTGGAATAACTTTTGTTTTATCTAACCTATTAAAATACTGTGTAAATGTAATGTGCAGATGATGCAGAAAAGTTGAAACAAATGAAAACTTGTCCCCAAATATCTGGCAGTGAGCTGCTAATGTTTTTATTTGAACCACATGGCTTTTTTTCCCTGCGCAGGCACATCTGCCATTTGCTGTGGTTGGAAGCGTGGAAGAGGTCAAAGTGGGGAACAAAACTGTGAGGGCTAGACAGTACCCTTGGGGTGTTGTGCAAGGTAAGAGCTGCCATGAAGCACCACAGTCGCAACTTGTGTGGTTGAGTTTCACAAGCAAATGCATTTCGGCTTAATGAGGACCAACTGTTCTTCTGCCAAACGGGGTCATGCCCAAAGGCCAATGTGGGTTTTAGCTGTGGACCATTTTACTGCAAACACTATTAAGTAATTTAAGGAAAAAAAAACATGTTTTGTTTAGAATAATTTTAAGTTTGATCAACTTGGAATAACGTCTATACTTTTACTGGATGAATGGGATGTCTAGCATCTATTTTTTAAACTTTCTGCAGCATTTTGTAAATATTTACTTGGATTGATACCCTTAAATGTTAAAGTACACTGCATCTTATTTGTTTATGGTTAGTTTGCATAGAAAAAAGTTGGTATTTAAGAATGGTTAAAGTGACACTCAGATCATATCGTGTTCGATTGTAAAAACTTTTCCAGTGCTCTTTATAGCCAAAAAACAAAACAAAACAAAAACCTGTCATTTTACGGGACGTAGTTTCTACAGAGCAGCAGTAGTTCATTAGAAATTTGCCTCTGATTTGTGGGCGGGTCAGTTGGTGCAGAGCAACCCCGCCCCTTTTCCTGTCCTTGTTGCTGAGAGCTCAAAGTGGGGAGCTTGTGTCTCGCTCAGCTGTATTTTCTACATGATCTGTTTGATTGATTCCTGATTCACAGCGATTAGAATAAAAAAATAGTCTGAAATACAATTTTAGGCTTAATTTTCTTTTTATGTCCTCCATCATCAGAAAAACGCCTCAAGTACATGTTCAAAACACGATTATCATTGCAGGGAACACATGCAGAAAATGTGTTCACACTGCAACCAAAAAAAGCTTCAACAAAGTCCCATTTAGGCTTGTTACTCATGTCGAACACCGGATTAGGGAAATATATGTTTACACAACTCACACCAGACATATTTTATGGCTGCGATTGAAATGAAAATAACATGCATGTGTACGCAGTAGAAGTCAGTAGTCTGTGCCATGTTAAATATTATTAAGGGCTGCAACTTTATACAATAATTGCTCAATGGAAAAAGGGAGCAATACAATCTGAATAATGAAAAACTGCCTTACAGTCCTTCTTCTCATAAAAAGTCTACACTTAGGTGGAATTCCTTCTCACAATGTATGGAAATATCAAAATGATGCGTTCAAAAAATACCGTTTTAAATAATAATGTCTGTAGTCTGTATCCTGGATAAAAAAACGTCCTGTTTGCTGCAGCATGGTGACTGCACCCCGCTGTCTGCCTGTTTATTTATGTGCACACCCTTTTACTACTGAGGTGGGACTTCCTGCAGAGTGACTCTGAAGCCTGAGCGCATTTGTTTTATTTATTTTTGTGGAGGCAGCATTGTGCTTCCCCGTTTTCCATGCTACACTGGTCTCCTATTCTCCTCGTCCTCTGTGGCGTCCGCTGTCCTGGGAGGTTTGTCTCCTGCAGCTAGTTACTCTTTGTTTGTCAACGGCTTTCATTTATTAACAATGCACAGAAACGTGTCATGAGAATATCACCGCTAATGAGGGTGTGAACCTCCCAAAGAAGATCCTTCCCTTCCTTCTCTCCTCCCCTCTTTCCGGGTTCATTTCTCCCTTTCGCCGTCCCTCCCATCCTCTCTTAGCTCCATCATCCAATGACCACTCTCATTCCTCAGCCCTCAGAGGACATTCTGCGGTTATTTGTTCAGCCAGCTTTGCGTCTCCAGGGGGACAAATTCCTAAGGAGTCAGTGTGAGACAACAGCTCAGTTCAGTAACAGATTCATGTCAAGTAATCACAGCATTAAGTGAAGCTTTAAAAAAACAAAATCAACGACGGGTAGCAATTACATTGTGTTTTGCGGCACGGCATCAAGGTTTAGTTCGTTTTCTTTTAATGAGAGTTTTTATCATTGCAAGAAATGATCATTTATGTGTAAAAATCTGAAGATCTTACAGTCCCAGTAAACTGAGATAAACCAAGCTCATCTTTTAAAGGATAATTGGTAAAGCAGTACTTTACAAACATATATTTTTGGGTCGATTTTTAAACGAATCCGTTTCTTTCACCACCATTTTATCCATTCAGAGCTTATCATCATCTGAGGTTGAAGAAAAGTGTCTGAAGTTTCTATTTATCTCTTTCATTTATGAAAATGGGAATCTGTCACTGTGAAGCGTTTGTCCATGGCAGATGTTATTTAGAAGGGTTATTGTAGCCTCTCAAAGAGCCATGGGAAAGTTTCATTCCCCTCCAGGGGAAAACAGAGGATTGACTGTTTCCTGACAAAGAGAGTTGTTAGAAAAGGGCCTCAGTGGGTGTGTGCTTATCTTTCCTCATCATCTCTGAGACCCCGAGCATCTCTTTGACCACACATTAGTTTTTATGGCAAACAGAGACGAACAAAAACTGAAAACTGCTCTCTGCCGCTGAGGTCGGCAGCGCTGCACTTGTCACGTCTCTTCATAAAGCAGCATTTTTTTTTTTTTTAAAGAATTGAGGCGTGCAATGGCTGCTGCACCAAAGACAGTTTGGTTGCCCTTTGTGCTTGCAGATCTGATGAACAGAAAGTTATCTATTTAGCTTGTGTATCATGTGCTTTGAGGTCAGGTAGCTGTTTACTTTTCTGTTTCCTCATCTGAGTGTTTCTGTCATCCAGTCACCAGACACACACGCTTGTGTTGCTCAGGCATTTTGAGGGCTCAATGCTGCATCAGTCAGGAAACTGGCCTTCATTCTGGACTCAACGGGGGGGCTGCTACAGTTGGAGGAACCTGGATATTTTCCCAGAAAACTGCAATTTTCTTTGCTTTTAGTTTGTGTTTTAACGGTGACCTCGGCAGTATGGATATGTCCCATCATGTGGAGAGGTTTAGTGTTTCAAAGCACCTTTAAGCTTTGCTGTGTCACTGTTGTTTTGTTTTTCTCAAAGCTTGCAGCTTGTGCTGGCATTTAAACTCAGCAGCATGCATCCTTTTAGCCATCTCTCAGCCAAATTGAGATTCATGGCGGCGTCAGAAACGGCTTCCTTTCAGTCAGTGCATGATCTTTAGGTCCAGTGAGGTTCTATGAAGAGCTTTACAGGATAAACTTTGCAACATTTGCTAACTTGTTTCCTAAAACAATAAAACAACACGTTTCCTTTAACCCTATAACACTTTCGGTTTAAAAAATTACACCATCATTTTCGCCGGGTAATTTTTACCCAAAATATTATACCCAACAAAAAGTATTTGTCATCAAAAAATAGATCAAAACATGACAACACATGATAAATTATAGTGGTTTTCTTTTCCACTTTTTAACTGTGGGATGTGTAACAAAATGAGAAAGAAAAACATAGAAAGTTCCTAAAAACATGTTCATAAATTACTGAAAAATTAGAAATTTGAGAACAAAAAATTCCTAAAAAATAATAAAATGATACTAGAAACCTGGTCTTTGGTCCAGCCATTCCTGGGACATGTGGGAATTCTCTGAAGGCACAGACTCCGACATTGAAATACATGAAAATATTTTTGCTCGGGTGAAAGTGCAATAGTGCTCCAGGGTTCAAATACTTGGGTTGAGACTAGGTCTTTCTTAAATATGTGACATGCAGAGTAGCATTTTGTAAACTACCAAATATTCACTGTTTTTCTTTATTAAACATGAAATCTAAACCTTTGTTGTTGTTGCTAAAAGTCATTGCAGCAGTTGAATCATTGGTGCTGGAAATGCATTCAGACTTTCCAAATAATTTTTTGTTAAATACGTGTTTCATGCTTTAAATATCTAAAAATGAAATGTACAGTACCACTAAAGAAGATGTCTTTCGATGAGGCACATCTGCACATTAGCGGCTGACACGCTGACTGTCATTAAACAGAAAATCTGGACTGTCTGATTTGTCCTTTTGTGTTAACTTTGATGTTTTTGTCTTGTTTCAGTTGAGAACGAGAGCCACTGTGATTTTGTAAAACTCAGAGAGATGCTGATCCGAGTCAACATGGAGGATCTGAGGGAGCAGACCCACGCACGCCACTATGAGCTGTACCGCCGCTGTAAGCTGGAGGAGATGGGCTTCAAAGACACAGATCCTGACAGTCAACCAATCAGGTAAAAAATAAAAAAAGCAGGCATAGCAGAGAAACCCGCTAAGCCGGACCTTTTCTGTCCATTTTCACGTAATCCTCTCTGTCTTCTCACAGCCTTCAAGAGACCTATGAGGCCAAGAGGAAAGAGTTCTTAGGCGACCTGCAGCGCAAAGAAGAAGAGATGCGACAAATGTTTGTGAACAAAGTGAAAGAAACTGAAGCAGAACTTAAAGAAAAGGAGAAAGAGGTCTGTTTGTCCTGCCATTACTTTATCGTTTTCTACTTTGATATACTGTAGTTGTACGTCCGATCAGCACTGCAACAGCTTAGCTGCTCATGTTTAGGAAATGTCATCATTTGTGGAAGCAGAATTTTGTGTGCAGCTGCTGGGTTGTGTTCCAGCTGTAACAAAATTCACTCATATCTGCTCTACAATGTGAAAGATTTTCCTTTTCTCATCTTCTTCGTTGGGGGACATAAGAAAGGAAAATGAAAAACATACCTTTGCTTAGGCTGTAGCTCTGTGGAGAAAAACAATTCTATAAGTCTGGATAATGCAGGTTACGCAAAAACACCTTTGATCCGTCGCTCTGCTGGCAGATTCTGTGACTTTTGATTAGAGTTTTTGTACGCTAGGTGGTGCATGTAAGAGACAAAAAAACAAGCTGTAAAAAGCATAAAGTATAAAATATATATGTATCTTTTTATTGCTTTGGACATCCAATCTAAATCTGAATACATTTCCAATTTCAACAAATATTTTCATTTTTCTGAAGAAGTATCTCTAAAACGTTTTGACATGAGGGTTTCTGAGGCTTTAAAAACTAAAATACTCGTGTGTTCATTTATAATAATTAGCTTTCCCCTCTGCCACTGTTCTGTCTGCCCTTATCTGCACAGTTGCATGATAAATTTGAGCATCTGAAGCGGATACATCAAGAGGAGAAGAGGAAAGTGGAGGAGAAGCGGCGAGACCTGGAGGAGGAGCTGAATACTTTCAACAGGAGAAAGATGGCCGCTGAGACTCAGTCCTTATCTCAGCCTCTCAAGAAAGACAAAGACAAGAAAAAGTAAGAGCACTTCACCTCTCTCATTCTTTTTCAGAACAGATCACTGCTTTTTCTCAATCTGTCTCTTTGCTTATAAATAACCCTTTTTGCTGCTTTTGGCCCTCTGGTTTGGTTGATTATTTACTGGCAAGAAGTCGGCTTTGTCCACAACAAGCCAAGCCTTCAAGGAGTGTGCTTACTGTTGTAAACTTTCTCTGATACACACATATTTCAGCTTTAATAAGAGTCTGGCATGCGTGAAGGAGACTTCCTGACTCTTTGCTCTGCCCAAGCTTAACATTTCCTGCGCCTTCACTCTTTCCTTTAAATTTCCCTCTGGATATTTGGGGAGG
Source organism: Oryzias latipes (assembly GCF_053564925.1). Classification (NCBI taxonomy): domain Eukaryota; kingdom Metazoa; phylum Chordata; class Actinopteri; order Beloniformes; family Adrianichthyidae; genus Oryzias; species Oryzias latipes. Next base: position 7,393,465 of record NC_136250.1, on the reverse strand, counting down.
AGGCAGGGAGTTTGTTTTCTGAGGGTGATGAAGGACTCGCCTCAAGAGGACAGAACAAATGGGTTTACTTTACATGATAGTTATTTTTTTTTTTAGTGGGTTGTAACTTTTGTAGTTCTTATCTGCAGTAAGTCCAGCTGCTTGCTGTCATAGTGAATGGGTTATCCTTGTTGCCCAAGCAGAGCAAACCGGTAATATTGTTGGTGAAAAGGATCTGTCAGACCTGCACGCATCAGCCTTGGCGTGCAGTCGAGACTTCACTCTTAAAAATGTGTTTCCGCGCAGCCGGTCTAAGGCTGGGCGGAAATGAAACGGGAGCTTTTTGACTCATCTGGTTTCAACATGATTCTGGAGGAACCCGTCCCCATTCATTCCTGTCTCCATGTCACATCAGCCATTAACAGACATTCTGACCCGTGGAATGAAGGTTTTTGTTTGGTTATTGTTATTTTGTGCAGCTTGTGAATATTTGGAGTCATTTCTAAAGTGTTTTTTGAGGCACCAACAAGATATGTGCAGGTTTTTGGTGATCTACTAGTGCTTCTCATGGACTCTGATTCATAGTTGAGCTGGTTAGTATGATGTGTGGTTTTAGACTTTACAGGTTAACGAGTAGACATGTGGCGCCACCTTGTGGCTGCTCAGTCACACTGCTGCTAAGAAACAATCTTCCATTTTGTGAGTTTGAGGCTTAAATTGTTTTTGTTTTTTTATATATATTATTATTTATTCTGGATCAAATGTATAATAATAAAAGGAGCTGACGCAAAAGCTAAAGCATTAGTTTTATTTTTACTAACAGCATTCCAGGCTTCTGTCCTTTCTCACACCTTTAGGATTATAAAACACAATTTATCATTTAAATAGACAAGTACTTCATTTGTTCATTTTTATGTTTCATTTTTTTTCAGTTAATTTATGGCTGCTGTACACCCATCCACACATGACCATGGATTTGTTCTCCATCACCATAACAACGACTACATCTGTCTAAATTTTTTTTTGTGGCTTCTTTCTTTTATTTTTTGACATTCCATCTTGACACACGGACCAAAGACACTGAGGATGATGATGATGGTGGTGAAGCCACGGGAGAAAACGGAGTGGTGAGAGCTGAGAAACAATCCATCCGTGACCATCTCATTCATTCAGGATCTTTCTATGTTGTTTTGGACACTTTTATATCTTTACTATATATGCATTTTTTTTTTTTTACCTGGTGATTGTACTGTTTTTTTCTTTGTCAATTTATGTGTTTCACCCTAATCTATTCACACGTAGACGACGCATTAAAAGCTCACAGACATTTTGACTTGCTACCACATCGTAGACACACCTGGACGATGCATTTGAGGCATTTTATAGGTATCATTGTTTCGACTGTAAAACCAGTTTTGAAAATCTCTCAGGTGTGTTGTGTCTGTTAACAATTTTATAACATAAAAGATTTAGCGTAGTAAAACAAACCCCGGCATCTTTGATTAGCAATAAGTGAGTACCTGTATAAATGCATCGATTGCATTTATACAGGTACTCCACAGGTAGTCCTTCAAATCTATGCAATGTTCTGGTGCTGTGAGTCCTAAATTTTACGTGAAGTTTTTCTAGAGTTGACCAAGTTTTATATGCAAAATGTACTAGTTAATAAAAGCATGTTGTTGTAAGAAGGTGTTGTACATGATCTAAACATGGGCATTGTGTTGAGGTTAAAGGTCACACTCATGTGGACGCCACAAAACATTTAAGCCTCCTGTTGCTGTAAAAGTTAACCCCAGACTTTGATAAGAGTGCAGCTGTATTTACTGTCTGTAGCTGGAAATAAATCTGCCCCCACGCACCCCGCACTTCCTGATTTTGCTGCGTCTCTCTGCAGTTTGTGTGCATTTACTCCTAGAGGGCGGGAATTGCTGTGGCAGGTGAAGACCCGCTGGGATGCAGTTAGTCTGGAGAGCAAACACCTGTCAGCTTGAGATGCTCGTTTCCTGTTGAAGCATTTCCCCCAAACCAGAGAGCTTTTTTTTTGGGGGGGTATCAGTTCAGGTTGGTGTGCAGCGGCTTGCAGAAGGCGAGCTCTGTCAACGAGCATCAGAAAAGTACATTTGCTGACTTTGTTCATGAGAAAAGGAAGCGTGTGGGTGAGAGACTTGCTCAGTAAGTGTGTTAACACAAATGTTATGATTGTAGCTTTTTGCAGTCAAGCAGAAAACTGTAGATGATTGTGAAAACCTATGCAGTCCAGCTTAAAAAAATATGCCATTAGAACCAGGTAAGCTTTTAAAATTAAGTTAAAAGAAAAAGTTAACAAATCGAAGTATTCAAATGTACTTTTTAAACGAAAATTTAGAACATAAGAATGTGTGCGGAAATACTTGGAGGACAAAAAGTTCTGTATGTGCTAAAAAAAAAAAAAAAAAGGTTGAGGAGGGAAAACATCTGTTCTGAGTTAGAGAGGTAAATGTTTCTAGGACAGTCTTCCCAGGAGTGAAAGTACCAGCAGGTTCACCCCAAGGTTAAGAAAGCCCTAAAAACTCGGCTAGAATCTCCGCCGTAAACCAGGCGAGAATGTTGAACAGTAAAACCAGGACTGGAGCTTTGTTTACAATAGTTGTCAGGAGAAACCACCTTTTTAAAAATAACTTGTCAGCACATCTTGGGTTTGCAGTTATTTTGAAAGGAACCACAAACCTCAAATGCTCTTGGATAGAAAGACGGTGGGGAAGTTTGTCCACAGAGCCCTGCTGAAACCGACCCGCTTTTCGGCACAAACGTGGTGATGGAGCCGCCACAGCCTGGGTCTGTTTGAATCTGAACGTTTCATTTTTATTCGACGTTATTATACAGCCGAACGATTTATTTTTTTGTTGTTGAATTTTGCTTGTAAAAGTTTTGAATTCAAACTGATTTTCGGTAAAAACAACTTCTAGAAACTGTCCTTTCCTCCTAGGACAGAATTGAGTTCAGATCATCTTTAGGCTTTAAATACTTTAGAGGGACAGTGAAGTTCTCTGCTGTCCCAGAGTAGGATTTCTTTTTCATCAAGAGGAGGAGGCAGCACTGTAAAAGTGCTCTTCCTTTCTAAGTGTTTTCTGTGTCAAAGCCCTATTATTATTCTGTCCACCACCTGCAGGGCACCCTGGATTCAGTCCAGCAGCACAGGATGTTCAGAGCGCTCAGTTCTGTCTTTAACTCGGTGTGCTAACAGATCCCAGCGATAATCGCTCCCTGACAGCAGCTGCTGTAGCCCTACGCTGCTGTTAAAGGTCTCCAGATACATTTCATTGGTCACTTTGTGCAATGAACACATCAGGACTGCAAACCCAGTTGTTTTCCTAAAAGATGTGCTGGAGACTGAAAAGAGACACGTTCAGCTGCTCCTGACAGTTTACATTTATATTAAACAAAACATTAATTTAGGTCTGAGACAACACTTGTATAACCCTAACAGTTTGCTATAACCTTTAAGACTCTAAACAACAAATCTGAGTTCAAATGAAAGTCTTAAAATTGATAATTTCTTTCTACACAAATTGACTTTTTATATTTTTATTATTTATCTTTAACATGACTTTTTTTTTTACTTTAAATTACTTTTTAAATGATTTCTGATGTCGTTTTCTGACCTAATGTTTTTAAAAATTTACCTTTTCCTGACTTTGTAAATCACTTTTTCTTTTGTTAAATGATTTTTCTGAGTATTTTCATTTACTTTCCCTTCAACATTGGTTATGACCTTTTCAGACAGTTTTAACATTGATTTTTTTTTCTTTAACATTGATTCCAACTTTCTTTTTTTTACATTCAAACTTTTTGCCGATTTCTTTGTCTGAATTGTTTTCTCTAACATTGATCTTGACTTTTTTTATTCAAAGACGGTGAAACTTTAGACTTTCAAGTCGTAGCTTTATTTCTGTGTGTTTACAATAATAACAGTACAATACAGCTGCCTTAGTACTTGGAAAAAAAGGAAAACAGGCCAGTAACTGCAGAATAAGGAGCAAAGACTGAAAAAAAGAAATGTTTTCACATTAGACATTATTGCTAACACAGTTCAATGTCTTGGGGGTTTAAATGTTCAGCCTTGGCCCTTCTGGACCCACTTTGAGCTCATCAATGCTCCAGTTGTACTTTTTGCCATCACCTTATTAAAGGTGAAAGTGATTTTTACTAAAGAAAGACAAGAAGCCTTCACGCCAAACTTAAAATTTATACATTATTTGTGAAAAATAAAACAAAACATCATTAATCCAGATGTCTCATCGCAATTTTTTTAAAATTTCCTCTAGTGTTGAACTAATCTCCCAAAGGTGCTTCCATTTAATCGATAAATCACAAAACAAGACATGCAGAAGCATGTAATAAAAGAAAAAACACGTTTGCATTAGTCATGAAAATAAAGCTTTTAAGTAATAAGTCACTTTTGTAAATACGTTTAGTATGAACAAGGTTTAAAAAAGTAAAAAAAATGTAAAATACATATATATAAAATGAAAAAAAAAAAGCTTGCTTTTATCTCAAAGTGCTTTGTGGCCGAGGAAGAACCTGCGCACCAAGATGCCTCACAGTAACTGAACTCTGAAATATAAAAAAAGGAGGGAGAAAAAAAAAATCACTCAGAAAAACCACAAAACATTCAGATCTTCATCCAGTCTCCCTCAGTAACTTCTCTAGTTTCTCCTCAGCTGCTGTGCCGTCACCTCGTGTCTTCTTTATTGCCCCCCCTTTCTACATTCAGTGGCTTTGGACGACTGCATAGAAAGGGTCAAAACGATTCATTTGACCCTGGAGAGCTTGTTGTAAACTGGGCTTCCAGCTGTGCACAGGTGATAGACACGGACGGTGTGCGAAAATGTCTGGCTAGTTGACAGCAGGGTGCAATGGCGGGCAAGGGGAGACGGCCTTTTGGGGTGCAAACAAAGCCTTGACGTTGTCGCCGTCTTCCTCTGGATTTGTCTCTTCATTGTACAAGCGCCTCAAACCGTCATAATATTCATCCAAGTCTCCCTGCTGGCTGCCACCACGCCCTCTCCTGGCCATGCGGAGGCGCCGCGAGGGCCTCCAGGCTCGCTGCTGATGCTGCTCTCGGATATGGGCGCCGTCAAAAATGTAAACGGCGTTGGTCGGCAGGGAAAAGTCCAGGCTGTGTAGGTACTCGTCCACCATCTCTTTACAGTGGATAAACTCGGCACTGTCCACCTAGAAGAAGCAGATGCGGAGATGAAGGCATCCGTCTAGATTCAAAGGTTTAGAAACAAACCAAGATACACACAGGCTTCAGTTTTTTGCCGGTGTTTTCACTGTCAAGTCAATGAAAGGTTGAATGTTTGCCCCTCTTTTACCTGGAAAACATCTTAACATTTCAAAATACCAGTATGTGCCTTACTAGGACTTCTTTATATACCGTAGATTCCAAAGCATTTTCTCATAAAAAAGTGAACTCTGTGAAACAAAAGTGACATGATTTCTGTAAAATTCCACTCTTGTTTCCGAAATACAAACTATAGGGCAGGGGTGTCAAGATCCTGGCCTTGAGGGCCTGGTGTCCAACATGTTTTCCAACCAACCTGCCATTGAAGCTCATGGTTGGCTAAACACAGCTGATCCAGGTCATCAGCAGCAGATAAGACAGGAGTTCTGGAAAACCAGCAGGAGGCCAGCCCTTAAGGGCTGGAGTTTGACACCCCCCCCTGCTATAGGGCATTCATCCAGAACCAGCCCTATAGCTAGATTTTGTTATTTCAAAATCAAAAATAAGCGGCGGCAGACCCTTACTTGTGCTTTCTTCAGCAGATCAGTGAAGACCGAGAACCAGTCTGGTGTGAGTGCCTCTAGTTCCAAAGTGATGATGGCCAAGGCCAACGTGGAACCTTTGAACTGCCAAAGCTGGTGGCAGGCCATACAGTGTTGCACCTGCCTGGTCCACAGCGCCACCTGGAGGCCTGGAGGCATTTTCTGATGCCCTGATCCACAGTTTAGGGCTGCAGGGTCTGGAGAGGAATCAACAACGGGGCTGAGACCGATGGATGGAATGAGATGGGGGTGGCCGGAGACGAGCAGGGCGTGGAACTAGAGAAACGAGACCAAAATGTTAGCATGATGATGTCATTTGTCATTTTTCCGTCCCATCAGTTTTCCCATCAACCTTTCGTCTTGACAACTGTACCATTCATATCAGTCCGTTTGACAGTCAAATTTAAGGAATGAAGCTCTTGTTTTCATGGTGAACTTGTTTTGTATTGTATTCGTACAGTGCGTTTCCGTGTTCCTTTTTGGGCACTATATATCAAACTCAATCTTTGTTGGGCTTCAATGTACAAAATAATGTTTGTTCTCTGGTCAAAAGAGGAAAACATAAAAAAGAACTCTTTGTATCGACTACGGCAAACCTGATGGGTTCAGACTAAAGCTGCCTCTAGCTTTAGTTCAGTTTATGATTCGACGCCAACCGTGTTACATATCGATATAAAAAGTCGCCTTTTTACACATCAGAATCAGCTGATTTACAGTGATCGCGTTAATGGTGGAAGAGTTAGGGTGTGTCAGAGCGTTTGTTATTTAGGTGTTGCCGGCGACATCTCCGGTGTAAAAGGGTTCAAGATAGTCTCTACAGACAAACCCTTTTCCACTGATGACATTTAAACCACTCTGTAATTTCAATGACCAACACAAGGTGGCAGTATGATTTTGTTGTTGTAGCTGGAGCTGACATAGCATGCAAATACTAATAATGTGGCAAATACAAGTTTTTTGGTCACCAAATTGATTCTTTGTTAAGATTGCCAAAGAAAGACAAATATTTTAAACATTCAACCAGGAAACTGGCTCCATTTCTCTATTTTGTAAAATATTTTGCACACTTTAAACGTCAATAAAAGCAGTTAGCATGCTGGCTGTATTGTATTGTAGCCTACTAGTGAAGCTAAGTTACAATACAATAAAAGCTGAGATGGAGCAGAAAGCCTGTTTTTGGCCTGCAGTAAAAATTTGACGTAGAATCATAAACTGGCTTCATAAACACAATTATAAAGTTTTCTTCCTTTTTTTTTTGTAAAGTTAAATTTCTCAGTTTTTTTTTCACTCATTCAAAATTATTTTGATCTGTGTGCTTTTGTTTACCAAAAGGTTAAATAAGCCATGGGGTTAAAAGAAAGTTAAACTGCAGAGGGAGGTGCATCAGCATTATATAGTTTAAAGAAATAAATAAAAAAAGTCCTCTTTCTGACCCCACCTGACCACCGGGTCATGTAGCAAACTGCACTTCGGCCTCTCATCTAGCTGATTGTGCCTCCCAGAGCTTGAACTCAGATTCAGGGGAACATTGCAAGGTTAAGGCTGTGGATCTGTAAATCCCCTTGTATACTCATAGGTGTCATGGTGGAGACTTTGTGCTGTTCCGTAGACAGAAAAGCATTTTATGTCATATTACCAGGAAATGCAAATTCATTTATTCAGGGGAAAAGGAGGGAGTGGTATTGGGAGATATTTAAATTAAAACTGTAATGTTTTTGAAATATATTTATTTGAACAGTATAGAAAGAGAAAATGTATTTATTTTGGTATGTTTTTATTTTTACATTGTCTTTATTTTCAAAGTTGTGGATTTTGTAAATCTGAAAGTGATGTCTGAGAACAATAAAAGAATGAACAAAAGAAAAATCCTTACACTTCTGTGGCTAAAATCCAAGGCAGGTCTTTAAGTTTTTTGGTTTTACATTTTTATTTTTATGATAGGTTTTATGTTTTTCTAATCAACAACATAAAAATGACATCTAATCACAAATTCTGATTTCACTGATAAATTTAAAGTTTTCTTTTTGTTTTGTTTTGCTTTTTACGTCAGGAATGAAAACAAATTTTTTAAAGATATAAACATTTGGCAGTAAATTAAGGTGTAAAATTGAAAAATATCGAAGGGCTTTTGAAATTTGACAACATAAATGACATTTTTCATCAAAGCACCATCTCAGTGGCTGCAGGACAGCAATCAGAAGTGCCTTGGCCTAACACACATGCACGATTCCATGCATGCTGGCTCACAAATCCAGTCTCTGTAGGACTTCATGTGCTTCTCCCGTGTACCGATTTGAGCCTAAATTAGAATGAAAATATCTAATCTTCCACAGCCCCAAATAAAGTTTCCAGAAATAGTAATTTCATTAAACATTCACACAGAAGACCTTGTGTTGCTTGCAAAAATCATGGGTTTGTTTGCTGGATTTGGCTTTAGGATGTTGTACTTCGCATGATTTAGTGCCAGAAGAAAATTTATCACAACAAGAAAAAACATTTGAGACGCTGCTACCAGCAAGTTATTCCTCAACATAATTAGATTATCTAAAATGTGATGCAGAAGGCTTTACTGTTATTAAGCTTTTTTTACTTTTTTGCAAAACTGGGGGGAAAATTACCAAGTAATTTGCTTTTAACAGGTAAAAATATAATTAATTACAAAGATTAAACCATATTTTAGATGAAAAATCTAATAAACGTGTTAAATCATTTGATTTTACATTTAAGTTGATGCTTGATTGCAATGGTTAGTATGATGGGTACAGAGTCGAATCATCTAAATGACCAAAACTATTATTGGATTAAGTCTTTTTTTGAGAGGGAAAGGAAATGTCTGATGATTGATAAACACAGCCTGTAATCGGATGTGGTGGTTTATATTTGTGCTTTTTGTACCGCTTGTGTTTTTATGCAGAACAACCTGAACTATAACTACAACTCTTCGAGTTGCTTATGTGTGCTGTTAAAGAAAGAAGAAAAAATTAACAAATATACTAGCTGCTGTTCTGCTTTTTTTTTTTTTTTTTTTTTTTTAAACCTGCTGGTTCTTGACTTACAATGTGAATGAAGTCGACTGGTGTTGCTGTGTACAAGTCCCAGTGCAGCTTGTCCAGAATGATCCTTTCCATGCGCAAAATCTCTGCGGTTGAAAAGTTGCATCCGCTCCGTTCAACCAGATCTTTTACTGAACCGATGACCTGTAACATTAAAAAAAAGAAGAAGAAAATAAAGCTTTTGTTTTGGAAAAAAACATAAATGAGCTGTCCTTTTGTTAAGTGCTGTTTCAGCTATTTGGCAAGTTTGATGTTACCTCATCTTCTTCGTTTATCTTGGCAGCCAGGACCAGCGAGGTGAAAGCAATACATTTCAGGTATTTGGGCTGAGCCTTTGGAAATCGAAAAGTTTAGTTGTTTTTTTTTTTTCTAAAGTAAAGTGAACAGAGAAAATCCAATATATTTGTGGCCAGCTTACCTTGACGGCGGACAGCAGTCGGTTGAGGATGCACACTCCCAAGGCAAAAGTCTCAGGGCAGAACTGGAAGAGTCTGCTAATTTCTCCAAGCCAAAGGATCATCTGCTGATGTTGGGAAAAGGAGATGTCTGCCCCCTGAGAGGTTAAGACACAGACTACATCACTTGTTTGAAAAGTTGTGTTTATTTTAAAGTCAATATGAGATTTGATCCTGTTCTTATGGGCACCTTCAGTCCAAAAGAGTCATCATGCACTTGATCAAACTTGCTACAGTTTGTCCTTGAAGACCTACTCTATTAATAGGTCTGTTTTTGGCGTTTTTAACATGTTCTTTTAGCATTTTTCTGAACGATGGAGGACTTTTTTAAAGAGAGTTAAGCTTAAAATGGAATTTTTGAGCATTTTCTAAATTTTAACTGTTGTGAAACAGGAACCAACAAACAAAAATGCAGTTAAAAAAATTGTAGCTGTGACATAAAATCTTAGTTCTCTGCGCCACTCCATTCTGATGCATCCAGTTGAAGACAAACAGATCCGTGTACGTCTTTGTTTTCCCTGTCTGACCTGACATCTGGCTCAGAACTGTACGGCTGGATAGCTCCAATATTGCTCAGCACTTTAATTGCATCACTAATGTTAAGTTAGGGGTTGTGAGGGGCTGTAGGCTAGCGGTAGAGCGTGTAAACAGAAGGATGATGGGAAATAGGGGCAGGCTTTCAGAGGCAAATTTCTAATGAGCTAGTTCTGCTCTGCAAAAACTATGTTCTAGAAAATGACACAGGTTTATAGATTTAGCCTAAAAAGGGCATCATCATAGTTTAAAGACCACCGGGAGCCCTTTTACAGCAGATCCAAAGATTATTGGAGTGGGATTTTAAAAGCCTTTCATTTTTTGCTAATGTATTTTTGAAGCCGTAGCGTTTTGATGCCACCACCTGAACAGGAATGCACAATTGCAGTCTCACCTGAATGGATCCATTCCTGAAGACTGGTACCTTCCAGAGGCGAGCCTCCCGGACCAGAGCCTCCTCAAGGAGACCGACCAGCCGGCGGCCCTCTGCGGCTCCTGGGCTCTTCATGGCCTCCACAGCACCGGCCAGGCTGCCCCCAGGACACACTGCACCCCTGGTGGAGGAGGTCAAAATACAAATCAGGCTGATTAAGTTGACACCCCACCCAGTTGACTCCTTAGGTCGAATTATAAAATGTTAAATGATTGTGAATCAAAAATATGATCCAAAAAGCAGCTGATGGAATGGAATCACTTGCAGCATTCCAGGAAGAGAGTAAACAGTGAAACTCTGCAGAAGAGACTAGAATGCAGCAGGAAATGGAGGCTCAGCCTGAGAACAACAACGTTTTCAGGCTTTGCAGGCAGACAGACAGAAGAAGCCAAAGCTCTGCTGATATTTGCTCCAGACTGAACTGGTGCAAATCTGCTGCGGATGCAGGACAGACGGGAGAGAAATAATGCGCTGCAGCTGCTGCACAGTTGCAGACAAACAAAGGCAACTAGCTTCTGTTATTTTGAAGCTGCCTCACCTTCGGTTTCAACAGCAGAGAATGCCTCGGATGGACGGAGCATTGAGATGATTTTCAGTTTTAAATCAGTCCATATTGATCGAAAACAAAAGAGGGATGAACAACAGAGGGATGCTGTCTCTGGGTAAACAATCTAGGAGCAAAACGTCGTTTGCAAAAAAGAAAAAAAAATCGGGTAGCTGCTGCATTATATATATTATTAGGCAAAAGAAAACAACAAACAACAAAACGCGAGATTAAAAAAGAACGGGACAAAAAGTAAAAGAAAAAAAATAGGCGCAAAACAAGCAGGAAGCGAAGATCGGGGAGGATTGAGAACAAGCTGTGTTTTGAACGCTGCAGGCCCCGCCCCCTTTGACGTCACTCCGTCTGATAAACAGATTCGTGTTAGTGGGTCAGACGTGCGAGAATCCACCCACAAAATGGTAGAAACGGCTTATGAAATGGAAGACTTCAGCAGTCTTTGTGTATGCAGGGGAAAAAAGACATTTAAAGCTGGAGTTTTTATATTACTTGTTCTTTCTTTCTTTCTTTTAAAAACTTAAAATGTCAAAGATCTTTGCTTCTTTTCCTGACAACAAAGTCTACACTGCAGTAAAATAGATTTACATTTATGTAACTGAAATGGGTTCCCTTAGCAAAAGTAGTCAATTTAAGTGTACTATAAGAAGTATGTACTAAAGGTGAATACTTGAAGTTCACCTTTATTTACCATCTATAAACTGTACCTTTAAAATGTTCCAATTTAGTCTGCAGAAATATTCAGTTAGTATACTTCCTACACTAGATAGATAGATAGATAGATAGATAGATGACTTTATTAATCCCACAATGGGGAAATTTCATTTCTGTGGCAGCAACACGACATTCAGAAATAATCTATATAATATAACATCAATAAAGGACATCACAAATTACATTTATATTAGATAATTAAAAATATTACTAAAATTATTATGAAAAATTATTATCAAAAATGAGATTCTTATTAAATAAAGAAATAAATATTAAATAAATACAGCTGCAAAAGTGTAAAAAACATGCGGTCTGCAAAACATGTAAACTGTAATAAAAAAAAAACATTACAAATTTTTTCAAAATACAGAAATAGCTAATGAAGTTCACACCAAGAACAAAAACAAACAACTGTTCAGGAACAAAAAACAATTTAAAATTGAAAAACAACAACTACAACAAAAGTAAATGAATCAATGAATCAATGACTAAACAGAAAAACACCCCTGGGACCGTGGAGTGTCACTTTGACATGGTGTTGTACAGTCTGATGGCTGTGGGGAGGAATGACCTACACACGTAGGCCTACTTATACTCAAGTATACTTTAACAAAATAAACTTTAAGTGTACTATTTTTTGCTAAGGGAGATAACTACAACTACTACCACTATTTCTGACAGGTCAGAGATCAAAAGACTAATCTCTGATTCTGAGCTTTTCTAATTTCCAAGTGAGAGTTGTTCAAACTCACCGGTCATTTTCAAGCAGCACTTTCAGCAAAACACGATTCTCCACCATGTGGACTTATACAGATTAATATGAGACATTACTACATCTTAATGTGCCAGTGGATTTAGTTGGATAATTTTCCTTTATTTCAGCCCTGGCAAAAAGTAGTCTGTTTAAGTATACTACAAATACACTAAGTCTGTGATAAAAGAGAGGTGGTATACTTGAATTTTATTTTTGTATACTAACTATAATTTTTAAACTCAAAGATTGACATAGCAGTGACATAAGTGCAGCAATTGGTGGGCGGGCCACAAGCTCCCTGCTCCGCTCCATTCTGATGCATCCACTTGTTGACGACTACATCCACGTACATCTTCACTTTTCTTGTCTGAGCCTGCATCTGGCTCAAAACTGTACAGCTGGATAGCGCCAGTATTGCTCAACATTTTTGTTGCAGCGGTAATGTTATGTTGGGGTTGTGAGGGGCTGTAAGCTAGCAGGAGAGAGTTTAAACAGATGAATGTTGGGAAGGGGGCAGGCTCAGTCCGCACAAATAGTCCTGCTCATCTCAGAGGCAGATTTCTAATGAACTACTGCTGCGCTGCAGAAACTATGTCCGAGAAAACAAAACCAATTTTTTGATTTTGGCTACAAACGGACCAAAAAAAGAAAGCGCTGGGAACGCTTTAAAATGAGAACAAAAGATGATTGGAGTGGGGTACAAGTAGCCTATACTTAGTCTTTCTCGACAGTGAGGCAGTAGTCTTATAGTTCATGTTAGGTAAACTTGAAATGTTCCAACTTAGCCTGAAGACGTCTATAGCTGGGTCACTAACTAGCGAACCGCGGTCCGGATCCAAACTTGACGCAAAACTAATACGATAGGCACCTCTATTTTAAATGGAGCTCTTGTTGTTGTTGCAACCAAACGTTCTCACTCCCAACTCATCATGTGTAGACATATTTTTGTGGTCCCCTCGCGTCACTTTTTGACGTTATTTCAAATTGAGACTTTTTTATGAGAGTCTTTGAAGAATTGCTCCACTTGAAACCTATTTTTGAGTGGTCCCATTAGCATCCGTGCACATTTAAGCCATTTTTTAGATATCTTTTAGACATTAACAACAAGAAATGTTGTTTTTTAGATGGTAAAACTTAGAATTTAGCTGTTATCCTTAATTAGTTTATTTTAAAACCTGAATACAGCAACAACAAAGGTGTTTGTTTTGAATTCATTTTATGAAAAATGTAGTGACTTCTTATAGTTTCCCTAAATGAATCCATCCTTAACCCCTGTGCTATCCTAGGCACTATAACATTGGGAGTTGGGTCATCTAGACCCACTAGACAGTGCTGTGAACCTTTTTTCTTCCATGATTTGTGATCTTCACTGGTGTCCATGGATTACATGAAATCTTTCCACCTTTATCCACCTTTGTCATGGTAGGGAGAACACGTCACTGTAAGGGTGGGGTCATCTAAGATAGCACAAGGGTTATCAAAGTGAATCTTTAACTAACTGTGTGAATTCACAGACACTGTGACACCCTTACATTATATTACACAAAGTAGAGGAAGTGTTCAGGTTCTCTAACTTGTTTTGTTCCAAAAGTGAATCATTTATGTTAAGTGCATGCCTTTAGGCTGGGCTAAAGACCTGTCAGTTGTTGCAGTAAACAACAGATGCATTCGCTGTCAAACCTTCAGGGACTGAACAGTTTGGCGGACAGATTGCAGATTGAGCAACAGCCTCAAACAGATTCCCTTAAAATCTGATTGACGGAAAGAAAACAGACACACAGATTTGTGCACCAATTATCTTGTAATGTAACTGAGCTTTGACGTGGAAACATCAAAGAAAGTTGTCAGAAAGGCTTAACGTCACACATCTGAATCCAACAAAAAAAAACAATAGTTTTGTTCTCGTTTTAAATATCAGTGTAATAGAAAATCAGAGAAAATAACATTTTTTAAACCTCTAGCCTCATTTAGGGAGGCTGATAAAGAGAAATTGTGTCAGATCACATATTATTGTAAAGGTAAAGTTTGCTATTATTTTCTATAGAGGGAATACACAAGCTGCTGCAAAAGGCAGACAAAAGATGCCAGGTGAGACCTAGAAAATATAAAATGTATATTTTTTTATTTCACTCCCCCTTACACACGGGCGGCTGTGGTGCAGCAGTAGGGCGGTCGACCCATGATCATAATATTGCAGGTTCGATTCCCGCCTTGCACGCCCATGAGTTGAAGTGTCCTTGGGCAAGACACTGAACCCCACCTTGCCTCTGGTGGTTGGCAGGCGCCTGTGTTTGGCAGCAGAGCAGCCACCACCAGTGTGTGTGAATGTGTGACTGGGTGAATGGGTCCGTGACTGTAAAGCACTTTGTCCTTGTAGGAAGAAAGGTGCTAAATAAGTATATGCCATTGTGATCTATGAACTTCTTCTGAATGTTCACTTCCACGAAGATTGGCAGCCATTCTTCACAATTTTTTCCACTTGAGAATAAATCTTACTCGTACTCTATTCCATAGCAGAAAGAATATCCTCCTTTAGATTGTTGCTGTTGTTCTTGTGTAAAAACTCAATTGTCAAAACTTCAGCTTCTCAACTGTTTTTTAGACCTACATGGTCAATTATTTGAATAACTGTGCTTTATGCCGTCATACTCAACTCTTGAAGTTAAATTAGCAGTTTTTCACCATGTAAAATGTCATATACTACCGGTTCTCACTTACCTTTTTCTCTATGTAATAATACTGAACAAAAGTTAGCTTTCATTTTTTGCGTGACACCAAGAGACAATGAATATTTTCCACCTACACCTTTCCACCTATCTGTACAGACAGAGAGATCTGGTTTTCCACTCATGGCCCTCTTCCAATGCTGACAAAAACTCTGTTATCCCAAAGTGTGTGATTCAAGGTCATGCAGTCATGTTGATAAGAAACACGCCGCTGCATATCTGCATGTTGATGTAAAACGCAGTGAGGACACAGTGGCTCCAGGCCAGGCTGTGTTGGATTAGATGCCTCTTTTTTCTTCCAGTGTCTCTGAGCGGCTGAGAGGGTGACGTGAATGCTGACATTTGAAAAGTCAAGGTTTTTTCACACCAGCAAAAGAACGTTCTGGTTATCTTGGTTCTCATTGTGCAATCCTGTTTGTCCTCATGTGTGTTCATTCACTGATATCTAAACTGTGTAAAATCTGGATGTTTTAAGTGTCTGCTAACTATTTTTCACCACTTTAGCTGTGTGTAATGGGTTGTCATCATGCTGAGATTGTCTATTGGTGCCTAAGGTCTGGTTTCTCAGCAGACATTTTTTAAGTATTGCTCTTTCACGATGTTGTTCACTGTGATCAGGTTCCCAGGTCCATTGGCTGAATCACCCCCAACAAATGAAGCTCCCACCAACCACTATGTTTGACAGTGGGAACTGTATTCTTAGTGCTGACCTCAAGGATTCAACATGGAAGCCAAACAATTCCACTGTTTTGTTTCATCGGACCACAAAACAGTGAACCAGAAGTCCTGTTGTTTGTCCAGATGAGACTTTGGTGTTTGTGTGCCTTATCTGGAGAAGCACCATGCGGTAGTGACCGTTGGACTGTCTACCAGTAGATGTTCACACCAGCAGAGCACAGATTCACAAGGATGGCCTTGGTGGTTTATCACATTTTCCTCTTGGGAAGCACAGATGCAATTTTTGGCTCACAACCACGTTCTCTGAGATTTTCCACAGCTTGTATATTTTATTAATATTTTTCTCTGTAGTTTAGAATCATTTAGATTTGTACATATTACTTTTTTTTTTTTTTTTTCTTGGGAGCAGCTGCCATGCCCAGTCCTCTGAGAGACCTCCTTTGTCTTAGTCATGACAGTTAACAAACCAAAAGCAGAGGCAATTTTAGGTCGAAGGTGTTTCCCATTTTGACTTTGGGGTTTCCATGTTTGCTCTGAAAATACATTTCACAACCTTTGGAAATATTCTGCACAGTGACACCACTGGTTAACGCTCTGACCTCACAGTGAGAAGGCCCTGGTTTGAATCCCAGCTGGGACCTTTCTGTGTGGAGTTTGCATGTTCTCCCTGCACGTGTGGGTTTTCTACTCCCACAGTCCAAAAGCATGCTTCATAGGTTAACTGGTTACTGTGAGAGTGATAGTGTGACCTGTGACAGACTGGTGACCTGTTCAGGATGTACCCCGCCTTCGGTCAACAGTAGCTGGGACAGGCTCCAACAACCCCGTGACCCCAAAAGGGATAAAGCAGATTAAGAAAATGGATGGATGTTTGGAAATTGCAGGAATCCTTCTTCAGAGCGAAAGGATTCTTCATTTTCTGATTGAGCTCACACCATAAACTACTTAGTGCGTAAAAACATAAAGAGAACAACAGAAGAAAAACATACAACCTAAATTACAGATGACTACAATGCAACAATAAATCTAAATAGTTCACATTTGGCGCTAACACCAGGCTAACTAAGGTTAGATGGAAAAAAGTGGAAACAACAAACAAAATTAGATTATTTCTAAGTTTGGATTGAGAGCAGTTTTCCAAAAAAACTATAGACTTTTATATTTTAAAGTATCAAAAACTAAAAAGACAGAAAGCTTGCCTTTAAATTCCAAAATTCCATTTTTTTATCCAATAGTACCATACTTATCACATCATAAAGTTCTGCAGCGTCTTCACACAGACTGGATGTGCTGAAAATGAGAGCAGTTCCAGAGCCTCAGGAACACGTTGGCCTCAGTTTCATGGACACTCAGTGTGAAACTCAGAGGGAGACACCCCAGGTTCAGCTTGATGTCTCTGTAATGGCTGCACTGTGGTCTGCTCTGACAGTCAGAGGCAGAAAATGTTCTGTATCACTCTGTAAATCACTGTCAACTCAGAACCAGCCCGTTCCCATCACCAACACGTTGTTCACTCGGCCGAGCACGTCATGTTCTTGAAGTCGCATCTGAATGCTGACTTTGATGATTGTCGGTCGAGTCGCACTGGAAAAAATTTCTTGTCGCTCTCTTTTTAGAGGCTTCGCAGGAGAACTGTGGACTTTGTGTCTTTGTCCACAGTGACAGATCTGCTGGGATCCACAGACTAATGCTGAGAACAGGAAAACTTTGATCCAATGTTCTGAAGGTTCAACCTTTTCCCCTCTCACTTTGTTCATAAAAAATAAAATGTGAAGTAATACAAAGCTAGGGTAAGCTGGTCTTTTGAATGTCTTTATAGATCCTTTTTTAAATTTATTATAATGTGTGATTTTGACAGATCCAGATCTTCTAACCACTTCCTTGATTGCAGTTTTTTGCCTAAAGTACAAAGTCTCTTTTGTTAAGCACTTATTATTGTTAGTAAATGTTACCTTAAAATGTTTACCAGACTGAGCATAACTGATGGATTAGGAAGTTGGTGGTAATGTGGCTCAACTCTACTGCAAAAGCACTTAAAACTGTACATGCAAATATGTTTATTTCTATTGTAAAATTAGATTTTGTGTCTCATTGGCTTGAAGGGGAATTTGATTATGTCACAAGATACACTCCCTATATCTGCTTAACTGACCTATTTTCTTTTCTTTCTACCAGCTTTGAGGAAGAAGTGAAAGGAATGAATTATGGGTAAAAAAGCCAAAAACAAATGGAATCATTTGGACTATCAACTACAGCCAAAGTAGTTTCCATTAGCCAGATCACATGCTAGCAGTGGTTTTCTGTAAAGAAGCGTCTGTAGGTTACCTTCTTATCAATCAAACACACTAGTGTGAATATTATTAGCTTTTCTCTTTTACTTCTGTCTTCTATCTAAACTTTACACCCAACAAAAGTAAGTATTGTGGAAGGTGTTCGTGAATCTAAGGCTAGTTTTATTTGAGCCAAATGCTGAGTATTACTTAAACTCAGATTTAATCTGTTGTGGTGGGAAATGTAGTAAAATTACACGGCAGCTATGAATTAAATTAATTTCAAAGGGCATGGTTGGTTTGATGGCAGGGCCAAAAGAGAAATATTTTTGTTTTTGATTTTTAGTTCCTCTTTCGTAAAAACAGAGGAAAAAATTGCTTGGTTAGATCTTCGTTTTTTTTTTTTTTTTGTCATTACATATTATAGTTTGTATTGAACTTATTGCTGTAATTTCTTTCACTGAAGAGTATTTTTATATTACAAACAACACATACCAAACTGGCCCGGCAGATACAAAAAAAAAAAAGGTGCCATTTCTGGCAAACTGCAAATCCTAACACAGACAGAATAACGTGTTTACTTAACAATGTTGTCATGGATTTCCGAGTACACAGAGGAAGCATTAGATTATTTATTTATGGCAGGAAAATATAAAAGGGGAATATGAAGAGCCAGTCAACTCAAATGATTGTTTATTTTTTTTTCATTCAGAAGAAAACAAAATCAAACAAGCACATTGATAATACAGAACCTAGAATTTAAAGATATGGATTTAATACATTTAATTTTAAAGTAAAGCAGCAGCCATTTATGTAGTTTACATACAAACATAGGGGCATATTTTAAGAGTGATACCTTTTTTGCATTATGAATTAGTTGAATTAAATAAAAAACACTAATTTTATTGTTTAAAAAAGTGTACCACTTCAAGGTCTTGACAAGAAAATTCATGAACCTGGTCTCACAAAGAATCTTTGAACTTGAAATAACTACACAATGATTTTAGATCAAAAGAAATCCATAGATATGGTGTCAAACTTTTGCATTTTATCATTAAAGGCCTGTTATAAACCAGCCTTCTTGCTCTGCTCTTAGTATTTACTGTACAGGCACTTAGAAAAGTCATTTATACTGATTATCAGAGGGTTCCTGTAAAGCAGAGTGTCTGCACTCACCTATCGACCCCTCATGAAACACAAACGAGCAGAGAGTGGAGGCTGAAAACACAGAAGAGGCTCTGTCTCCTGCTATATCCATGACTAACCACTAGAGGGAGACAGACGCCAGCTCATGTGCTAAGTGATGGAACCTTTGACAACTCGGCAGCATTTTCTACCTCATCTTCTATTTTTTTTTTCCCTCACTCACATGATATTAAGCTGCAAAACCGAACGGCTCACCTATTTCCAGCTCATTTTCAAAGGCCTCTTTTTATTCTGGTGTCTGTTCCTCCACCCTGCAGCAGCCTTCCTGTGGTTGCCTCTCTCAGATGACAGATTTCACCCTCGCCTCCCTTGAAAAGCTTTTGCTCACAATTTCCGGAGATAGAATTTACATTATTGGAGATGAAAGAAAAGTGCTGAAGAGGAGAGCACAAGGCGAGTAGCCACGAGCCGGACCATCGCCTTTCAGCTGCTGTGAATAAAATCCCAAACATTATGTTCCTTTTTTTGCCTGAACTATTTGAAGTTGAAATCGGGATGGATTAAAAAAACAGGTGAAGCCATCAATGTTACAGCACATTTTATATACAACATCAGAAGCACTTGTCTTCTTAAATCCCAAGGAAAGTGAAACGATATTTCAAAAACATGCAGTTTCTGTTCATTTCCTGGTGGAAAAAGCCTAAAAAGGCGATAAAGGTAGGCTTTACATGTTCCCATATTCTTCATCCTCTGACTATTTTTGAGTTTCATTTACTTTTTCAAGATATAAAATGCATGCAAGACTTTCAATGCTTCACAGAACCCAGTTTGCTCAGAGGAAGTAATGCAGAGTTTCATTTCAGTCTACAGGGGGCAGTATGGGTTCATGGCAGATGCCCTCCCTTCCAATCAGAGGGATATTGAACCAAGCTCTATTAAGTATGAAGACAGGAAGAATTATACAATAAAATCATCTCAGAAGCAGAACATCCGTCACCTAAGAATTTCTGGGAACTCAACACCTTTAATTGTCTGAGTTCGACTTTCTATCTCAAACTGTTGTTTTGTCCCTAAACTTCCTTTTAGAGCTATTAATGTCGCAAAATATGACATTTACATTATTTCCCTGGGATTTGATAAAAATAGGTAAATAATATGTTAGAAATATTTATATAAATCATAGCTTTTATTTTGTGTACCATACGCTTTTGGCCTTTAAATGTGTCTTCACCTGGCTGTGAAAGCAAAGAGTCAGCAGTTTACTGCGTAAAAGTGATTCATTCATGTAATCACAGAGAAGCAGCTTTAATTTTTCTGCTGTTTCAGTGAAAAGGCTTTAGCTCCAGCTCCATTTCTGACTGTCTGAAGCACTCGCAGAGACTATTTTAGGGCACCTGTTAACTTTGAAATTAAATTCTAATCAACAGTCTCATGTATAAAATGAAATAAGCAAATTTCCATTTAAATAACTTCTCTGTTCTATAGCACCTTAGGTGAAGAATTAAATTTAGTCCTAATCAGTATTGAGTGTGCGGTTTCTTCAGGCATTAAATAAATTAAAATTTATAGCACAGCGCTGCTCAGCTAAAACCATCCACTGTATATAAATTATTATTGCACAGCTAATTGTCCACCACTGAACATATCATTTCAGAAGCAATACCTGCGAGGGCGTTTTGCACAAACATCATGAGTTCACTGCAGATTAAAAAAGGGAAATTCTGCTCATTATGAGAATTATAAACTGTCTGATAATCCCCGCTAAACAATGCAATTGTGTTGTATGAAAGGTTCCATTAATATATAAAAGAAATCGGCATTATGCACTTTCCTTTTATGAAACCATCAGCGCTAAAAATATCAAAGAACCTTCTGATCTAATTTCACCAGGTGAAGGAGGAGGTGCAGCTGCAGATTTTTTCCTTCTTCCTGCACAACAAACCCCCTCCAACTGTTTCTCATCTGCTTGCTTTGCCTGATCACGTTAAATAAGAAGCCGACTGCACTGATTCTGGAGGATGAAATACAGATCTCCTGAATCAGAGAACTGTTTTTTTTTGTTTTTTTACTGTTGGTCTGTCAGTTAGTCCACCACTTTTACAAAAACAATCTCAGCGGATCACTGATGATGCCCAAATAAGTTTAAAAGATTTGTAATGTTTTCAGTTTACTTAACAGAAATTCTAAGCTCTTCTTGTTGGTTTAAAGTCCAATTATGATCATCTATTGATCTATTGTAAAAGCATTCCCAGTGGTCTTTTATTTATGATTATGCCGGGTGGGTTTTTTTCTGCCAAAATTGAAAATATAGGACATAGTTTCTACAGAGCAGTAGTAGTTCATGAGAAATGTGCCTCTGAGTTGTGGTCAAGACAGAGTAACCCCACCCGCTTCCCACCCCCCGCAGGCTGACAGACCCTTAAAATCCTAGCAAAACATTACCAGTTCAACAAAAAGAAGGGCAATGTCAGTCATACAGTTTTGAGCCAGACACCAGCTCAGACAAGGAAAACTAAGACTCACACGGATCTGTTTGTCTACAAGTGGATGCATCCGAATGGAGCGGAGCAGGAAGCTTGTGGATTGCTGTAGTAGCCTCTTCGTCGCTGCTACAAGCTTTTTCCAAATTCTCTTGATTCACAACAATTTGAATAAAGAAAAACCCAGAAATTCAATTTTAAGCTTCATTTTCTTTATTAATGCCATCCATCATGATAAAAATGTTCAAAACACTAAAAACGCAATTTTTAAGAAAGTGGGTCTTTAAGCCAAATGTTTATCACCACATTTATTTGAGATGAGTTTTGCAGAAATGATGGTTTGGCTTCTCATCTTTCACTATAATTTAGAATTTCAGATTTTGGATGTTTTCTGCTTGGTGGGAAGCTTATTTCCCCCGCTGTTTTCCCATGTTGCGGTTAGTTAGTATTGTCGCTGTGAGACTTTCTTTGTGTGCAGGGATGGATGACTGGTTATTGACTGTAGGAGAGAATCGATAGTTTGGTTGTCTCATGTGTGTCAGCGGTGGCTCTGTAATGCTGTGGGCTGCTCAGCCTCTGTGTTCATGACAGCTCAGACGGTCCTCTGCATCCCTGAGCAGACGTGTGGTTATGGTACAGGTGGATTTTCCGTCGGAAGTTTTGACAAGGAAATATCACCTGAAACCATAAAAACCCAAATAAACCGACTGATTTTGATTGAAAAAAGACTCAACCCCTTTCTTCAACCCGAGTGCACGTCAAATGAATTAAGAAAAACAATTATTATGAGAGAAAAGAAGGAAATAGTTTGGGTTAAAACAGTAACAAATGTGCTGCACTGTGTGGATTGAGAACCGGAAGAATTTCATCAGATTTCAAAACCCAAACAATATGCTATGCAATAAATAGCCCATTCAATGAGGAAAAGATTCAAACATTTTCGTAACAGTTAAAAAACTACAGTACAACGCCTTTGCCTTGGCGTTGTACTGTAGACTGTCCTTTTAACATTCCTCCAAACAATTGAATCAGTTAGTTCAAAAGGGGCCCAAGTCCACAATTTTTCAAAATGGAGATATTAAATGTTCTATGGTCTTCAAAGGAAAAGCAATCTGATGTCCCAAGTCCGTTTTAATGTATTGACAATGCTTGACATTTCAAATGCATTAACCTTTGTACTATCCTAGGCACTTTAACGTTGGGAGTTGGGTCATCTAGACCCACTAGACAGTGCTCTGAACTTTTTTTCTTCAATGATTTGTGATCTTCACTGGTGTCCATGGATTACATGAAATCTTTCCACCTTTATCCACCTTTGTCATGGTAGGGAGAACACGTCAATGCAAGGGTGGGGGCATCTAAGATAGCACAAGGGTTAAGTGCAAAATTCCTGGACTTGGGCCTCTCTTGCATGGGTTTTGCTTTACCCCATAGATGGCAGCTCTAGTTATCCAATATGGCAGCGCCCCTGTTTAATTCAAGAAGGGCCCAAGTCCAGAGACTTTAGTTTGCTAGTCCTCTGAAATTATAAAAGTGAGGTGCTTCATATCATAGCATTTGTAAGCTATGAACTGCTGATAAATCTGGGTAAAGTATTAATCATTTGGTGTAGCCTCCCTTTAAGCTATGCAATTAAATCATTTCCTGGAAAAACAAACCTCTTGGACTTGGGCCCCTTTTGAACTAACCGTTTCAATTTCATGCAAATGAACGTTACCTCATAATCAATAAAAACAAACTTTTATCATCTTCAAAAGTAATAATTTTCAAAAAGAATTAATTAACGTGCAAGTTCACAGTAACAGGGTCATAAAAGATGATGTGAACCTTAAAGTTCGAGTGATTTTTCATTTTTCTGATCAGTAAGATGTTTCATCCAATGTTTTTTTACACCCACACAATCCTCTTCACCCTTGTGCTATGACCCCACCCTTACATTGACGTGTCATCCCTACCATGACAAAGGTGGATAAAGGTGGAAATAATAAAGGTGGAATTTCATGTAATCCATGGACACCAGTGAAGATCACAAATCATTCAAGTTCAGAGCACTGTCTAGTGGGTCTAGATGACCCAACTCCCAATGTTAAAGTGCCTAGGATAGCACAAGGGTTAAAAAGATGCTCCATCACCAGATCCAGTGTTTTTCTAGCATCTTTTTGAGTATTATTGTGCATTGAAACCCTTTTTTGGGGCTTGCAGTAATATATTATTAAGAACTAGAATTAAAACCATTGTAAAGTTTTTGAGCTTTTTGACATAAGTATTCACATCTTCAGAGTTGTACAATAAAAAAGTGTCATTTACTAAGAATCAAGTTTTATCCCAATTAAAAATGGACTTTTGAGTGAGCTCTGCCCTCTGTGAGAAAACACAGGCGTGCTCAGTTATTGTCCTCCTCCAGAATGTGTGGCGGAATATTCCGTCCTCATGCTCATCCTCCCACATTTTGAATAATAAATCGAACAGCATCTCAAAATCGTGTTACTGAAATCCATGACAACCCAGTGGTGGTGCCGTTCCCTCTGAAGAACGACGCCGTTACAGGGAGGCAGGCGATGCTGTGCAGACATGAAGGAAGGCACACATCTACACATCGCTAAAAAAGTCAAAATGACAACAACAGAGTAGAGCCCCCCCACTAATATGAAGTTAAAACGAGGAAAAAATATGAATGACTTTTTATTAAGCCCACTTTATATTCAACTTTGGGCTGCCACCCTTAATTTCTTTTGTATTAAGGAAGTTACAGTTAAATAAATACTATGTTTGCATTCAAACATATTCCAAAACATTGTGTTTTTAACTTATTTTTCTTCTTCTTGTGGCATTTTTTGATGATAGAAAACATGTCATAAGAAAATGTCTTTTCAAATCGTTGTGAATCAGAAGCAGATGGAAAAAAAGGGTAAGGGGGACGGAATTGCTCTGTGCTACAACTCAGAGGCAAATTTCTCATGAACTCCTGCCGCTCTGCAGAAACTATGTCCAATAAAATGACACAGGTTTTTAAAATGTTATTTTGGCTGAAAATTGCATCATTATAATAAATGACCACTGGGAACTCGTTGAAAATAGATCAAAAGACAACTGGAGTGGGAAACCATTTCTGTTTAATTTTTACCAATAATAAGCGTGTTTTCTTTAGTTTCCAATGGAGGGACAGCTTTGTCACATGAAAAATAGTCATATTCTAGTAAAAGTTCACAGAAAATATACAGTTCAGGAGTAAATTTACAAATGGAACAGAATGCATGATCTCATGTAAATTTGTTGGACAAATGAATGCAACTTCTTTTTCATTTTAACACAGCTAAAGAGGTGGGATATTGCATTAAATTGCTGAATTATGTTCGGGTGCAAAAGCATGAATCATTCAGCTCATTTTGCTGGAGTCCATCATCCCATTTTCCTCCTACGAAGGTGAGAAGGTATTTCTCATTTCGATAGAGGAGACTTTGGTGCTTTACTTTCCAGCCCTCATATACAGATTTTTCATCTTTTCTTACCAGAGACTGAACCTTCAGCTCCACTTCACTGTTTCTTTGTAATATTTAGAATTTTCCAGAGTTATTACAATCTCTAAGTCTGCTTTAAATGTATTGTTAATTTAGACTTGGTTACTGCAAAAAATAAAAAAATAAATAAAAAATAAGAGTAAAAAATATTTCTGACTCTACTGCAGTGAACTTTAGGTAGGAAAAAAATGTACGATTGTCGTGCATGTGGCAGGTGTATGATAAAGCATTTGTAAGGATAATGCAAGCAACATTTTCTCAGGACATTTGGGTGAGGTTGTCGCATGGTACACTAACGCCACATGCTAGCCATGAGCAAGGTCCTTTCTCACTGTGCGTGAATGTTGCACACATGGGATGAGCAAGTGATCCGTAAGTGCCTAGGATGTCCACTAAAACTGCTCTCTCGTTGGCTAATTTGCTCATTTCTGACAGTCAGGATGAAGCGTAAGGAATGTGCACTAATCACATGACATTTACAGCACTGATGGGCTTCATGCGCAGTGAAAAATCCATACGACACGCCTGCATGTCTCCTACTCCACACACTTGCCCTTGCATGTTAAGTGATCACTACGACCTGTCCTCCACAGCATGCCAGTAGAAAAATGTGCACAAACATTTCACCCTACGGGCTCACCGAGCGGTCTACAACCTTGATATTTTCAGGCCACCGGCCTGCCCCGTACAGGTTTGCCCATTTTTTGCTTGCAGACAACCCGTATCCACCCGTAAGGGCAGTTGTAACTAAGGCTTTAATGGAGCTAAACAAGAGGCTTTCGCAATGTTGTAAAGAGGAACGGGTCATAACTTTTGAACACAGTGTCGTTTCCACAGTGAGGCGCTCGTCTGCATCTTTGCTCTGGTTTCCTTCTCTGAAGCATCTTTTTGCATTTACTTCTGCAGTTCAATATGCAGATTCAATTCATTTGTAATTCTACATGTTCACTAAATGCAACAGTGAACAAGTGTCAGTGTCTGTCCTCTGACAGACCAATAACTGACTGACTAGTCCAGATGTTTGAAGGGGAGGAGGTCAAACTTCTCCACTCTGAACAGCATGAATTGGGGGCGGGAAATGGACGGGTTCTTCAAATTTCACACTGTAAAAATGCATTATAAAATATTTTCAACCCCAATAAAAGTACTTTAAATGTGATGCACTTAGAGTAATAATGATGCAATCTAGCTTTCTCCACTTCTGTGTATAAATAGCAGTCAATATTTATTTTTAAGGTAGGTTTGCTGAGATTACTTGAATGTGTTCCAAAAGCTATCTCCATGGAAACAACGCTATCTATCTTTATCTTCAACTCCTGCTTTTGTCCTGTACAGGATCAAAGAGATACTGGAGCCTATCTCAGCTTGTTCAAGACGAAGGACAGGTTACGTGATTTTTTTTTTTTGTTACCATTTAACATTCAAAACATATTTTTGGACTCAGAGGGGAAGTTGGAGTGAAAAACACCCACACTCAAATATGGTGGGAACATGAAAGATCATGCCACATAAAGGACCCAGTTGGAATTTGAAACAAAGCCTTCCTGCTCATCACTGCATCACTTTGCAACAAGTCTTGATCACAGATAGGTAAATAAGTGTTTTGCAATAAAAAGAAAATGTATTTTTTTTCCAGTGAAATTGGACTGTAGTGGTTTTACATTCAAAGTGACAGAGAACACTGTCAGAAGACAAACAGGTCAGTTCAAAAGAAGATTAAGAAAGATAAGGGGTGGGTCCAACCATAAAGTATTACTCCAATTCAATTAAATGTTTTTCCATCTTAGTTTATTGTCTTTTTTTAAAACATTAAAATTAGTGATTTAATGATGATTTGCAATATGAAAAAAAAAGGTATTTAGCTATCATGACTGACTTTAACTCAAGTTTTTGCAATTTAAATTATTAGTAGTGCTGCTAAATAACCTCATCATCCTTTCACTCATGGTGCAGAAAGAATTAAACATAACAGCATAAAATAACTCAGCAAGACAGAGTGAAACAGCTATACTAGCAACATGTCTCCACTGCATCTTGGCCCTCTTCTCCATTTGTTTTTTTTCTCCATTTTGTTTTGTAGTCTCCATTTGTTTTAGTGTGTTGCACTTAGTTGTACTTGTAGTTTTGTGTTCAGGCCCACTCTGTTTAGTCTTTTGTTTGGTGTAGTTTTAACCTTTGTGCTATCTTAGATGACCCCACCCTTACATTGACGTGTTCTCCCTACCATGACAAAGGTGGATAAAGGTGGAAAGATTTCATGTAATCCATGGACACCAGTGAGGATCACAAATCATTGAAGAAATAAGGTTCAGAGCACTGTCTAGTGGGTCTAGATGACCCAACGTTAAAGTGCCTAGGATAGCACAAGGGTTAAAGTAAATA
Source organism: Oryzias latipes (assembly GCF_053564925.1). Taxonomy (NCBI): domain Eukaryota; kingdom Metazoa; phylum Chordata; class Actinopteri; order Beloniformes; family Adrianichthyidae; genus Oryzias; species Oryzias latipes. The sequence goes on along the minus strand of NC_136250.1, from coordinate 7,365,976 downwards.
ATAAATACATTTGGATTTGAATTTGAGCAGTTTAACTCTAAAAAAAGATGTCCATTTGTTTAGGACACTGGACCTCTTGGACCCTGCAAACTTTAGCAGAAAATCAATTTTAAATGTCTGACAGCTGTAACAAGATAAAGAAAAATGAGGAGCAGTATGAAAATCCTTAAACTCCACCAAATAATGCTGCCTTGTGCGCCATAGCAACTGAAGCTTTGAGAAAAAAAGAAAACAAGTCACAGCGGAGCAGAATATACCGGTTATCCTCATGCCGCCTGCTCCATAATTTGTATTGAATTAAAAGACTCTAGCATTACTGTTTAATGGCCCTGAACCAAATTAAACATTTAAAAGGCTCCACCATCAAAGTGATGTAAAGGGAAATAAATATTAATGAATGAACTAACACTTGGTTCAAAGGGTTTGATGCTCGGAAAAGTAAAAGGGGGGCAAGGGTCTGCCTGAGGAGGGAATGTGCCGAGCGGATGGAGGGAGCCACCACTAAATCTGTACATGCTCACAATTAGCTGAATTCATGTGAGAATTCATATTTGCATCAAGTCAGCCTTTCTTCAAGAAAGAAATATGCAATTGCTAATTACATGGTGATATACACATTTTAACTACAAAAAAACCATGTTGCTGATCGTTTCCTGCTGTAATTTATGTTTTCGTTTGCTTTAATGTAAGCACATCGTACCAGAAAAAAAAATGTTCAGAACGGCTTTGTGTGTAAATCTGGCAGAAAAAAAAGTAAACCTTTTTTAGTGCCCCATAGACAAAACTAAAACATTAAATCTGACATCTATTTTATGTCAAATCATTAACACAAGGTTATTATTATTGTTAATTATTGTAGAAAACTAACCTTTACAAACAGAATTACGTTTTTCTAGAAAGTTATGGATCAAAACGTTCAAAGTCTTGCTCTACTGTTTTTTGAAAACTACATAAATGACTTAACTTTTATTTTAAAGCCAATATTCTTGCATGTCTAGCAATAAATTAAGGTTGAAAGTATAGTGTTCATGTAGGGTCACTATGTGGATTTTTATTTTTTATATTCAATGTTAAGGCAAATTTGTGCCATTACTATTCACAACATAATAATTTATAAAGTATTTATCATGTTTTTACATTTTTACCATGTCTTTATGGCTTGAAGATGTCTTGATAAATGTCACAACATACAATTTTTGGAGTTAAAAAAATCTGTCAATTTTTTTATTTTGGAAAAGCATTTTCCCTGAAATTTTATTTTATTTTTTTAAATATCACATATTTTATTTTTGTTTTTGTTTACGTGTAGACCTTTTCTAATAAACTGTATTGTTATGCATTAAAAAATGTGAAAACTCACGTGAGAAAGAACTTCTGCCTTCTGTTTAATAAAACTAACTTAATTTACATTTATAGATTCAATATGATGATTAGTCTTAATAATTTGGGATGTACTGAGCCGAGACCAGAGGTTTACTAATTGTGACATGTCTGATTTTAATTGTGATGCATTCCAAAAGGCGGAAGATCATTCAATACAGGTTGAATCCTTTTACTCTGCATTCAACAACTTATCTGGATTATCTATTATCTGCAAAAGGGGGAAGAAAAATCTAATTTTAGTTTTTTTTTTCTGGTTTCAGGTTGTGGACAGGATTGAGTCTGAGACATACATGTATGGATTATCTGTACATTTTGTTTATTGTTAAGTTGTAGCAAAGCCAAACTCTGCATTTCACCCTGCCAGAAGAAAAAGTGAATTAAGGATTTTAAAAAAATCCTATTTTGTGTGTGATGTCATCAATACCTTCACACATACAGTTGAAACCAGAAGTTTATGTGCACCACATAAAATAACACATTTGCTTTTTTTCTCACTGGCAGACATGAAGTAAAAGTAAACTTTTCCTGTTTTAGGTCAATTACAATTAAGAAAATTATTTCTATTTGCTAAATGTCAGAATAATAAGACTAGGTTTGTTTTTTAAACAAATTGTTATTACTTTTATCAAAGTCAAATGTTTACATACGCTCAGATAAATTTTTGGCTTTAAACAATTTGGGAAACCTCAGATGATGATGTCATCTCTTTGGAAGCTTCAGATCCGTATATTAACAGTATTTGCGTAAATTACAAAACACACCAGTGGATATATATTGCATCATGTTGTGGGCTTGTTTTGCTGCTGGAGGGACTGGTGCACTTCACAAAATAGATGGCATCGTGAGGGAAAGAACAGTAGTGGAAATATTGAAGGAATATCTGAAGACATTAGCCAGAAAGCTTGGGCGCAAATGGATCTTCCAAAGGGACAATGAACCGAAGCATACTGCCAAATTGCTTTCAAAGTGCCTTAAGGATAACAAAGTCAATGTTTTGGAGTGGTCATCACAGAGCCAGGATCTAAATCCTTTTGAACCTTTATGGTCAGAGCTGAAAAGGTATGTACTGTACATGCAAGGCGACCTACAAACTTGGCTATGTTACACTGTCAGAAGGAATGGGCCAAAAGTCCCACCAAATCTTGTGAGAGGCTTGTGGATGGATGTCCAAGACGTTTGACCCAAGTTCTGCAGTTCAAAGGCAAGAGTACCTAATACTAATGAAATGTATGTAAACTTTGACTTTGATAAAAGTAATTAAAAAATGTCTGAAAAAACCCTAGTCTCATTATTCTGACATCTAGCAAATAGAAATACATTTGTAAATTGTAATTCACCTAAAACATTTTATTTCATGTCTGACAGTAAGAAAAAAAAGCACACGTGTCTTTTTGTGTGGTGTATGTGAACATCTGATTTCAACTGTAGAACAGATCAAGAGTGTCATGGTGCCTCTGGCAGTTTCTCCTCCCCCTCCCCTCTCTGCTCTGCCTTCTGATTGAGACCAGCTGTGGACACTCACCTCATCTACTACCAGCCTTCTTAAGGAGATCCAGTTCCAGCATTCATCACCAGTTCGTTGCCCCTCAAGGTTTTTAGCCTGGTCCAGCAGTGAGTTCTCTATCTTGTGCGCTTGCTCCTCACTAATCTTGTTTTTCCGCCTCGCCTACAGGACCATAGACCACGAGTGTTCACCTGAGTCTCAGTTTCCCAAGAGCAGCCTGATCCACGCCACCACTCCAGCCAAGCCACTAGGGATGGGAATAGAAGCTCCATGAAGCTTTTTCTTGGGGTTTATGTAATTGTGCCTGAAAAATGAACCAACTATTCAGGGCTTTGAAACCACACAGAACAGCGGCATCTGGTGGCAGACTGGATGTATATTATATGCTTCAACCAAGCTCCTTGTAACACTTCAGTGTGGAAATAATGAAAAAACGTTATACAAAATAAAGGTGGAAATGATGGAAAAAAAACTTAAAACAACACGAGTTACGCTTTCTGTGAGAAGTGCTTGACACAGCAAAACACACATCAAATGAAGAAAATAAAGGCAAAGCAAAAAACAACAATGTAAATCACTGGTCTTGAACATAGGATCTCTGGATACAGACACCATGTCTTTTCCACTAAGCTATCTCTGCTTTTAATGTTAGTATGTGCCATTATATATTTGTAGAAGTATTTTCTTTGTGAATAATGTTCATAGTGTACTCTCTTATTAGGAGAAACCGAGTTGAAATGATCCTGAGCCACAGTACGTTTTTTACCAGGAGCCATGGTAAAGTGCAATGAACTGACGCTGTTTCCAATACAGGGGAAACAATAGAACTGGTCGGGAAACGTTCAGGATTCATTTGTATTTAAAGAGAATAGCACGGCCAAATGTTCAAACACAAGCGCACAAACGATGTATTTGGCGCTTCATACGTCATCAACCACGTGATCTGCGTTAGTTGACACACACCCCAAAACATTGTGTTGAACCACTCTGCTTCATGAAGATGAAACAAGCGCCGAAGCGTCTGTGTCAAACAGGCCATCCCTACAAGCCATGATTATCAGCCACGCCAAGACCCCCAACCACACCACGCCTTCAAGCCATAGCTCCCACTAACCAAAGCAATATCGGCGCATCGCCAACGTTCTTCAACAAACTCACCTTCGGATCTTCGTCCAGGAAAATAAACTCATCACTCACCATCTCAATCTCCTGTGTTTCCTTGCGGGTTCCAGCGTCTGGGTCTGTCTTGAATAGCAAGTCATGACAAAGAGGGTTTCTTTCTGAATAATACTTTAGGAGTCAGGAGCCCTCCTTAATGCTAAGAAGATTTAACATTGGAATTGAGCTTTATTCCTTGCGTGCTGCCAGCAGAAATGTACAGTTTCTCATTTTTTGGCCTTATTCCCAATATTTTCAATTACTTGAGTAATTTTTGAAATTATAACTGCAAAGTATAATGGCCCAGCTTCACTCACCCAAATGTCCCTGAATGATTCGCATCAACTCATGTGAAAGTGTTGTTTTTGTCAAAAGATGCTAGTTCTGAACTTCTAACCTTTCTTTTGTTACAAGGAGCTGAAGCCATTTTCTTCCCCATTTTTATTCAAACCCATTCCTTTTGTATTTTGTGTCTCCTCCATTTTAACCTTTTATTCCCTCATCCGACTCTCTCTTAGTGTCTCCATGTGTGCTCGTCGTCTTTTATCTCTGAAGTTGTTGTGTGTACATGTGTGCACATGCATCAGAGAGGCGCAGAGTGGGGAGGGACAGGAGTCGAGGCGGGACACACGGCAGATGTGGTGCAGCAGCCGTAACAAAACCGGCTCTGAAGCCTGACACGTTTCAGTGAAAAAGAGATGTTACTGATAATGAGGTGTCTGATGGTGAATGACTGTGGTGAAGTGAGCAGTCCTCAAACACGTTGTGCTGTCAGTGGACTGTCAGCCACTCCAGCACAGCTGCCAGAGGAAAAAACACTTGAAACCACGGACACAGATTTTCAACTTTCCACTGTGAATCCATGCGCTCGATGGAATGGTCTAATAAAGATTTAATGATTTATTTTTTGTAAGGACAGAATCAATGTGCTTAACAAATCATCATTTTGAGAACATCTTCTTAATGTGGGAAAAATCCTTTTTTCCTGATGAGATTGTTCCGGTCTTCCTGTCAACGCATCCTGCTGATACGTTTGAACTCTGCCCCAAGCATAAAATTATCAACATTATTAAGTAGATTGTGAGGATTAATTCAGAGGATTACTTTGGTTGAGACAGAAGCACTTTGGGTAACATGATGGTTTGGTTAAATAGGATATAATCCATTCTTTTTTTCAAATCAACTACAGTGTCTGAGATTGAAACACGAAAAGATGAGAACAAAGTATTTTTTTCAGACCTGTTTGCGCAAATTTTAAATTTTCATGATTTTACCTCCTTTTCATTTTACATATCAAACCACTAATCCGTTCGTTTAACCACTTTTTTTAACCTGCATGAGAAAAAAAAGAATGAGAGGATACTACAGAAAAATATCATGCTGCGATTTAGGCGAAAAACACTCAAGGGCAAAGATACCGCTGCAATACCATAAAAGCAGGAAGAGGGATTAACCCCATGCTGTTCAATCTCCAGAGAAATAAAAGCATGGCCAGTGACCATAAGTTCAACTTCCTGTGCTGGAATGCATTTTTTATAAATGCCAGCCAAGCTGCATCTAGGTGCATTTGTCTTTTGGTGCTGACCAACACATCTGCGGTCTTTCAAACACGAGATCCACCTCGTCTGTTGGTCCACCGAGACAGGAAGCCATGAATTTGTCAAATCCTGACCTCGTGAACAAGAAATGATCTTTCAGTGAAAGTTAAGTTCATGCTAAAAGCCATTCCGTGTATGGAAACCAACTTTGCACGACAATAAATGGAAATGTCATAGAAAATTGTAGGATAGAAAAAGGCACCATCTTTCTTCGTGTAGTTAGACTTGGAACAAATTGTGCAAATGTCTCCCACTAGGCGGAAAAACCAGGACACATCCAGAGTTTCTCCTCCGCTTGGAACTGTGCGCTCTTATTTTGTAAAACAGCAGCCTACATTCCTGTTCTGAAGTGAGATATTTGTCTGTCAGGAAACCACACTCAGCTCTGTAGAGACTTTAACGATAAGAAGTGAAAAGGGCAAACAGCAAATTCCAAACAGAATTACAGAAATGGATCAGAATCAGAAATTTATGTTCTAAATAAAGCAATGCAACACTAAAAATAACCTAAAACTTGTGTCTTTGCATGTCTCATTTATATCAAACACACTCCGTACAACTTCCCTCGTAATTTTATTATTTTTGAGAGGAAGCTGCTACATCCTCCCTCAATATTCTTTGCCAGTATCGACATTTTAATTTTATGGATTGATTTATTATTAACCATGAAACCCGATAGGACACCATAACAGCTGTTATGTTTAAATAGAACAGCTTTCACAATCATTTTGACCATTTTCACAGATTATGACAATGTGAAGACAAGGTGAAATATTATTATGGGATGGTTATGACAGGGCTGGATTTTTTTGCTGCGAGAAGAAATGAAATAAAGTTTCAAAAAATGTAAAAAAAAAAATCTTTATTTTGAAGTTTACAACTGATTTATGGCTAAATGTTGAAATTCATTCTGATATATGTTTGTATTAGGGTTGTGTATTTTTCCTTACACACGTTTCGATATCTCAATACAAGGTCCACGAATCCGAAAAAGATTCAACTAACTTTACTGGTGATACAGTACAGTTCGATTTTTTACTTAAATGGATACAATATAGATATTTATTATTCATTTGGTGTTTAAAACTATTAAAAATTCCTTTAAAAAAATTTACAACTTAAAAAATGTCTTTGACAGAACATAAACATAAAAAAAATGCATTTTGGGTCTTTGAGAATGTTCTTTCTGATATAATTTATTCAGGTGTTTTTTGAAAGTCTTTCACATCCTTTAGTATATCTATGCATATATATATATATATATATATATATATATATGGTCTTATTTGATTAATTTTTTGTTCTCCTTGCTTAAAATAAACCAAACAATCAGTGACATATAGCTGGAAGCCACAATCTCCCTGAAGATCAGTTTCCTCAAAGCTCACTTCCTTTTTTCCCCTTCAACTCACTATTGTTATTGCTTAGGATGTAGAAAACGTCTACCGAGTGAGTAGCAGCCACCCTGCAGCCTCCCGTGTGGCTGCTTGAAATGCCTCATGATTAAAACGACGGCTGCTTCAGTTTCCATGACCCTCTGGAAGTTGTTGCAAAGATGTGGTGCTATTTAAAAAAAAAGCAACCTGGGACTATTTGAGCTGAAAGAAAGCTCTGCTGCCATTTAAGCCTCGAACAATGACAATACCTCCTCCCATGTCTTTCCTGAACAGAATCTTAAGTGGTGCAGCTTTCTTTCAAACAGTGAAAGTTTGGATTTTAATTTAAAAAACAGTTTTCATGCCTTTAATCAGTTATCGACTGGGGTTTTGTTATTTATTCATCTGGTGGAGAACCCACTTTGTTTTCCATCATTGCAATTTTTCCACTTGCATCCCAAAACAATTGAAATCTAAAAAATAAAATGTATGAAAATGTGAATATGCTGAGGTAAATGAGCAATTTCTTTTAAAAAAAAGAAGAAAAGCAAAGGAATGGGGGGGCTTTTATAGTCATTACCTACCACCACCAGCGTGTTCATTAAAGTCACTGTAAGAGGGGAATGAAAAGTCTGGGAAGGTCTGCTATCCCTTTGAAAACTGGAGTGCAGATGAGCACATTTGAATGAATAATGCAAAGAGAAGGAAATGAAGCATGAGCTCAGATTCATGAAGTGCAGTTTGGAGGCTGGGAATGCTGAGAGACGCCCAGGCCTGCTTTGCTTGGTTCATCTTACACTGATGTAAGCCAGTTTTCTGGTAAAATAAACAAAAACAAAAAAAAAGAAGTCATGAAACAGCTAGGGACTGTCAGAATAAAAGCTGATCTGCTCTTACACTTATTTTTTGTACAATATGTGTAATATGTTCAGGTTGTGAGCAGGCAGAGCAATGCCATTTCTAGAATTTGACCTTTAAAAAAAGTTGGAGCAGAAAGGAAAAAGAAAAAAAAGAAAAGGTTGATGCCACGTCCTAGACATGGTTAAAAAACCTCATGTTCAAATGTTTTCACCTTCACTGCTGCATTTAACTGCACAGAATAGGCAGGCACAAGCACAGATGATTATTTTTGCACCATATTTTTTGGACTCCCTCCAGAGTATAAGTTGCAATGCAAAATAAATAAAAAAATAAAAAATCGTAACAAAGAACAAAAAATAATATTAAAGTCACACAGGTGTGTAGGCTGCACTGTATGAGGGGCCGTATAAGACATTATTTATTCTGAACCATTCACATTCATACATTCTTGCTCTCACAGTCATATATACTCTCTTTCGCATACATATATTCTCTTACGCATCCATATATTCTCTCTCTCACATTCATACATTCTTGCTCTCACAGTCATATATACTCTCTTTCGCATACATATATTCTCACTTGCACATCCATATATTCTCTCTCTCGCATGCATATATATTCTCTTACGCATTCATATATTCTCACTTGCACATCCATATATTCTCTCTCTCGCATGCATATATATTACTTTACACATACATACATTCTCACTCTCATTGTCACTCTTAAAAAAGAATGTATGTATGTGAAAGACAAGTATATATGAACGTGTGAGGAAGAGTTTATATGTGTGTGTGAGAGAGGAGTATGCATGAAACGGAAGTTACTTTGCATGAAAAGGAAGGCACTTTGAATGAAAAGGAAGGCACTTTGAATGAAACGGAAGGCAGATGATTTCTCGTGCTCTGATTGGACGAGAGGCCGCCACCTCCCATTTTGAACAGACGCTAACACGAACCAATAAGAAGGCCATCGGAACCTTAAGAAATATTTTATCTTCACCTCAAGTGGTCACAAATCTGTCTGCATCTCTAGAGACACAAAGGAATGTCTCAAATACCAATAATGGTAATAGAAGTGCCACCGAAACAGAAAATCCGTATCCACCTTATTCCTAGCCCCCATGAGCCTTTGCGTGAATTATGGGCGACACTTCCTGTAGACGCTGGAACACGCATTTACATTAAAACAAATTCCTCTTGTTTTCGATCCATAACTACATATAAATGTGGGAAAACCAGCTGTCATTTCTTAAAAAAGGCAAAGGTGAGGTGGAGATGAAATATTTGTTAAGGTTCCGATGGCTGCAGGACCCCCGTGGCTACTTCTTGCCGGTTCGTTTTTAAAAAAAAATAAACTTTATTAACAATATCTTGCACATACAAAATACCAAACACAAAACTCCACTGTGTGCAAAATACAATCTTCACGTTCGCCATGAGAATGAACAAAAAAACATAATGATAACCATGTAAAACAGGTTATGCAAAAAGAAAACAAAAATAATAAGGCAAAGGAATCTGTTAAAGTTTCAGGAGAGACCATGTTTCAACTGTTCTGACAGCTTTTTTGTTAGTGGAAGATTTAATACTGTTCACATACAAAACCATTTCTTTCTGAAAAACATAAAACACGGTTTTTTTGTTGGCATATTTACACTTGTGTATAAAGTATTTAGCCATAATTATAAGTAAATTAACTACATATATTTTTTCTGCATTAAGTCTTTCTTGTGTAAAATATCCAAAAATAATATGCTCGTAAAATAATCTATAATCTTCACATAGATGAGTTCTTATAAAATGTATCACATCTTTCCAAAATAGTTGAGTGAAAGAGCAAAACCAAAAAAGATGAGGCACAGTTTCTGGTGAGGAATGACAGAATGAACAGTTTATGTCCAGATCTTTTTTAAACTTAGTAAAGAAATGTTTCACTGGATAAAATTTGTGAAGAATTTTGAAAGAAATTTCTCTGATTTTATTGGTGATGAAATACTTTTGTGGCAGGGTCCAAACCTTTTCCCACTGAATTCTACACCCAAAGCTGTTCCAGTATGAGATAACATACGGTTTTGTGGCAATCTCATTTTGAAACAGAGAACGGATACTTTGATTATTCCTGCTAGCTGAAAAACATACCTTTCCACAACACAAGTCTGTTAATTTGGGATTTCTTGCTTGTTCATGTTAGCGTCTGCACTGTAATCCCTAGCGAGTTGACTGAACTTAAAAATTATTTTGTAACAGATTACGCAACAGTTAAGTTATATTATTAAAACTTTTAAGTTAACATTTATTAAAATTCATATTGTCAGTTGGCTTACATTTGTATTATTTCATATAAAAAATATTAAGATTCCTCAACTTATAAAAGAGAGATTATTTACTTAAAGTTTTTAATATTTTCCAACTAAAAAACGCTTTAACTAACTATATTTTTATATTACTCAACTCATAAAATATGTAAAATTCACTCAAATGCTTTATAAATTCTTTAACTCATTAAATGTGTAGCATTGAAAATATTTAAAATTCTTCAGCTTAAAATGTATTCTAAACAGAGATATTGATACTGCCCCACTACATTTTAAAGGCTAACATTGATAAAAACCAACAAACGTGAAGGCCACACAATAGTGATTGCTTAATACACTTTTTTTAATTGCTCTTTAAAAAAAAGCACAAATATCAAGAGGATGAAGAAACAATAAGTGCAATAAAACTGCATTATAAGAGTGCCACACAACATATTGACAAAAAGAGTTGGTTTTGTATTGTACGGCAGAAAAAGCAAATGATCACAACAAAACACATTAGTTACATAACACTTAAACCAACAAATAGTCCATTCTGGAAGACTCACTCAACGAAACATTCTTCAGCGTCAATAAATGTCCTTTCAGTGGTTTGCTGTCCTCAAGGCTCAAGACAGCATTCTGAATAAATATGAAGGCAAGTTCAAGTTTTTTGGGGTGCTGTAGGTCCAGAGCATAGATGTCCCCGAAGAGTTAGAAGAGATTAGTCAGCCAGATGTGTGGGACCACTGACGGCAGCATCCGGAGCGTCACCACGACAACTGAGAAGATACCGACAGCAGTGTCTGTGAGGTCTGGTATTCTGGAAAATACAAAACAAAAAACACAGATGAGTTCAGACCCTCAAAGATATTCATCACACTAATGTCCAAAACTGACATTACTGCCATCTGTCAATGGGAATCTTTTCATGCTAACATTCTGTTAGCTTTTAATCAACTGGCTATGATGTTTTAAGGACCAACTCCAATTAAAATTGTGTTTTTAAAAAGTTCTTTAGCATTTTTCTGAAGGAGGACATTTATAAAATAATTTAAGACTAAAGCTTCATTTTTCTTTATTCAAATAATGATGGATCAGGAGCAGAAAAGGTAAACGAAACTCCACTCCTTCCAATCAGGAGTCCCTGATGTTCGCCTTTCATCTTCCGTCTCAGTTTTAAAACCATTTAAAAATATCACTCAGTTTACAAACTACAAACAATTGCCCTATTTATTATGTCACTCAATAAAATCTCAATCAATATTGAAGGATTAGTGAAAACCATTGACAGGGAGTCGTGTGCACTTACTGTACAGGTCTTGAAGAAGTTGGAGGCATCTTCATGCAGATAAACAGGAAGTGCAAGGAGGACAAGTGCCCGTCTCATGTTCACGTCACGCTGGTCCTAAAAGAATAAAAAGAAATATCCATTACCTTTGAAGCAAACGCAGAGCAAACACTTCCAATATTTACTTAAGGAACTTTAAGAAATAATAAAATGATACCTTTTCTAGATGTCTATTTCTAGTAAGAGGACAATACAGTGTTTATGTCATGATCCACTTCAGGTCAAAGACCCAAAGTCATTTGAAGGCAAGTTACACCTTGGCTTCTTACAGCTGTTTACAAATGATTTGTTATCCGTTTTTGAATTATGCACATTAGAAATTCACCTGGAGGTCATAAATCCTAACCAAGCTGGCCAGTTCCTGTCTGTTTTGGTGGACTTAGTCTCAGAAAAGGGCAGCTTTAAGTTACACAAACATGTAAAAACTGCACAATTTCCTCTGACTGCATCTACTCTACATAAATCCATTTCAGATCTTGACAGATGAGTTTTCATGGTTTCAAATGATGGAATGGTGCTAATGCAACATTATTTTATTATTGTAATATACTGTCATAAAGACATGACAATATTCCAAAGTGTCTCCACATACATGGCAGTGGAAACACTTTGGAATATTTGCTATGTAGTACTGCAGTATTATATGTAGTACTGCATAGTGCCAAAGTAACAGAACACAACTTGCACCTCCATTCCATTGTGCCACCTTCAGCCTGCAATCTAAATATGTTTAGTTAAATTGTAAATAATTTCAGCTCTATTTAGACCTTTGGCTAGTTAAAATGTGCATAAATGTTTCCATGCTGCCGTATAAATCTAATAATGGTAATAGTTCAGGATGAATGTATTAAATAAGTATAAAACTCACCCACTGACACCTCTTTTCTGGTGAAAATGGTGACTTTCTGGTGAACTTTCTGAAGTTCAGTATCTGAAAAAGTCCAAAAGAGATTTTTCAATGTTAAAAAATGTTTCAATTATATTCTGATCAAAAAACATTTATTGCACTACACAACCTATTGCATTTTTTGTTTTTTTAAAATAGCTCTAGACAAATAACTGAGACAAGTTACCTGGCTGGCCTTGGCGTCTACCTGGAGGTGAAACACTGAACACTCTGTAGTTCGGTACCTGAACACAACACGAGCACGTTGATTAATTTATTTTTACAAAAACCTTTTTTATAACGGAGATCAGTGATTTATAAAAGCTTAAAGCTGCATTCAAAACCCAATGCTTCCATGTAGCAACCAGGCTTAAAACTGTTGGCGGTAGCTCCTCCCACACAACCGTTAGAGGCTTTGAGTGACATTTTTGGACAAATGTCCAGCAGCAAACTTTAGCCACAGACAGAGGCCTCCAACGCGAATTTCACACGCGGATCATGTTTAGTGTGATTGCAGCATAACAGATCATTTCTACCTCTGAAAAAAAAAAACCTCATCACTGTCGTAACTTACGGGCAGAAATGCATTTTGGGTTTGGCTCGCCATACGTCTGCTATGACAAACTAATCATGTATACATTTCCACATTAAGCTCTAAAACAATCATAACACACATATGTTTAAACAACAGTAAACCACATTTACGGTAGTATAAGAGCATTTTTAAAGCATTCATTCATAAACCATGAACGATACTTACCAAATTAAATCAGGGCTGAAGACAAGACGGCACCATCAGCGTTGAGGCGGATGGAAAAAAAAACCCGAGGTTGGGGCGTCTTGAAGCGGGACGAAATCGCAACGCTTTGCAGAAAAATAAAATGCTCGACTTTCAATTTCAAACGTCGCATACTCGCATTCGGCAAATCCAACATGGCCACCTGAGCTAACGTAGAGAAAACGAAGGACCCTCCCACCAGTACGTGATGACGTCATAACGCTACTTCACGGATCTTAAAATTTTTGAGTGCCAGATACAAATAAGCTTTAAAATATTTAGCACTGTTAAGTTAAATTTGAAAAAATCTTGATAGAGCTTAATACTTTATAGTTGAATCAACTACAAAATGACATTTAAGTTGTGTAACCTTAATAGTTATGAGTCAGTACAAGTGATAGGGTTTAGAGCAGGGTTCACCAACCTTTTTGAGACCGAGGGCTATTTCATGGGCACCAAGTGATATGAAGGGCGCCACTAAAAACCTCCTAGCCCCCCCCCCCCCCCCCCCCCCCGCCCCCCCCCCCCCAAAAAAAAACAACACAATTTGAGGACTTCCTTTTGTGTGCCCTATTTTTATTTGCTCATTTTACACACAAAAACATGCATGAATTTTCTAGACTCGTATTACAGGGGGGGGGGGTCAAACTCAGTTGCAGAGGGAGCCTAATTTCAAAACAGACTTTAGGTTGCAGCCGAACAAGATAAATATTTATTGAACACACTAAAGCTAAACTTTTAAACCTTTAAAACTTTAACTTAATTTTAACTTTTTAAACATAAATGTAAATAAAAAAAGACAGGAATATTAATCCTCACATTAATGGATTACTCAACCACCTCAACCTATTCTCAAAATCTTTACATTACATGAATCATAAGAATGTCCAGAAATTGTGTAATTTATTTGATCTATTTAAACTTTTGTAATAGACCCTTACTTTTAGTGATTATTTTTTAAGTTATATTTGTTTACATATTTGGGTTTTCTTTGTCTACCTTTATCTCAGAATTGATATTGTTGTCATTGACAGACATGCCGTGGTTGTTTGTTGAATATTTGCTTCAATAAAAAAAATATATATATTTTTTTTTTGGGTGCATTCCCTGCGGGCGCCACAAGGGGTGCTCGCGGGCGCACTGGCGCCCGCGGGCACAGGGTTGGTGACCCCTGGTTTAGAGTGTGTTCAAAATGGGAGGTGGCGGCCTCTCGTCCAATCAGAGCACGAGAAATCATCTGCCTTCCGTTTCATTCAAAGTGCCTTCCTTTTCATTCAAAGTGCCTTCCTTTTCATGCAAAGTAACTTCCGTTTCATGCATACTCCTCTCTCACACACACATATAAACTCTTCCTCACACGTTCATATATACTTGTCTTTCACATACATACATTCTTTTTTAAGAGTGACAATGAGAGTGAGAATGTATGTATGTGTAAAGTAATATATATGCATGCGAGAGAGAGAATATATGGATGTGCAAGTGAGAATATATGAATGCGTAAGAGAATATATATGCATGCGAGAGAGAGAATATATGGATGTGCAAGTGAGAATATATGTATGCGAAAGAGAGTATATATGACTGTGAGAGCAAGAATGTATGAATGTGAGAGAGAGAATATATGGATGCGTAAGAGAATATATGTATGCGAAAGAGAGTATATATGACTGTGAGAGCAAGAATGTATGAATGTGAATGGTTCAGAATAAATAATGTCTTATACGGCCCCTCATAGCACTGTTTGGAGAAATTTGTATAGCAAAATAAGGGACTACTAACTACTGACTTGTAGGTTAGGCTGCATTTTATGGAAGAGATTGTGTAGCATAAATAAAAAAGAAAAGTCAAAACCAGAAATGCTTTTTCATTTTCAAAATGAAGCTGCATTTTTTTGACTCAAAATTAAAATGTAAAAGCAATCCACCAAAATGCTTTTTCATTTCCTTCTTCAACACAGCTTATTCTGTCACTTTATTAAAATGATAATGAAAATGGTATTTGACATTTCATTTTCAAAAAGTTATCTGCTAAATGTGTAGCATAATTCATGTAGAAATGTCTAATTTGAGAATTAAAATGGATTAACAGAAATGCTTTTTAATTTTCAAAATGTAACTGCAGGACATGACTCAAAATTAAAATGAAAAAGCAATTTTTAAAATGCTTTTTCATTGTATACTTAAAACCGCTAATTGTGTGTCATAATTAAAATGAAAATGCAAAGAGGGGATTGTATTTGCATTTTCACATCCACCCTACAAAATCTGTAGCAAAATTCATTAACAGTGAGCATTTCCAGAGGGGAGGCAGGGCGATGACATCACTGCTTTCTTTGTGTGTCCGCCTGCTAAGAGACACAGACAGACTATGAGCAGTGGAGCTTTGTGTTAGTGGCAGAGAAGACGGCTTTGAGTTGGTTGTGAACTTCTGATGATTGTACACAGCATCTCAGGACTACACAGCAACATGTCCGCCTTCTGCGGTCCTCCTCCTGACGCACCGCGGACAAGCTTTTGTTCTTCGGACGCCAGCTGCCTTCGCATAGCGGAGCGCTAAGCTCCGATAATCGCTGAAGGCGGAAATGCTGCTACGATCTGAGAAACCATAATATGAATTTGTGTTTCCAGTGGTGTCCAGAACAAAAATAAAGACTGATGTAATTCACACATATTTACAAATTTATTTGCAGCTTTGCGCTGAATTTGCAGTTTGATGAAAGCTGGAGCTCCATCAACAGAGAGCAGATTTCACCGTGCTAAACGTTTGCTGGTTGGACCAAAAACACTCACTCAGCACGAAGCTGCAGGAGACTATCTTCATAATGTGCTTATATTATAGTTATGATTGTATTTAAGGGCCTGCTCGATCATACGTTTTTAAATCTGTGCGGTCAGACAACGCTGAAGTTGGCTTATGATTCACAGCTTCTGATTCGCGAGGGCACTAAAGGAATATTCCCCTGCATGTTTCGCATTAAGATCACCTAAAACCGGGTCCTGTTCACAAACCGCTGGACCTAGACTGCTCAAACCTGGATTCCTGGATCGTAATGCGAGAAATGCAGCAGAATGTTCCTTTAGTGCCCTCTGGAATCAGAAGCTGTGAATCGCAAGCCAACTTCAGCGGCCGGACACATAGAGAAAGCAGTGACGTCATCGCCCCGCCTCCCCGCTGGAAATGCTTTTTCTAAATGAATATTGAGACAATTTCACAGGGTGGATGTTAAAATGCAAATGCAATCCCCTCTTTGCATTTGCATTTTAATTATGACACAGAATAAGCGGTTTTAAGTATAAAATGAAAAAACATTTTGAAAAATTGCTTTTTCATTTCAATTTTGAGTCATTTGATGCAGTTACATTTTGAAAATTAAAAAGCATTTCTGTTAATCCATTTTAATTGTCAAATTAGACATTTCTGAATGAATTATGCTACACATTTACCAGAGAACTTTTTGAAAATGAAATGTCAAATACCATTTTTATTATCATTTTAATAAAGTGACAGAATAAGGAGTGCTGAGGAAGGAAATGAAAAAGCATTTTGGTGGATTGCTTTTTCATTTTAATTTTGAGTCAAAAAATGCAGCTTCATTTTGAAAATGAAAAAGCATTTCTGGTTTTGACTTTTCTTTTTATTTTTGCTACACATTCGCTTCCACAGCATTTGGGATTGAGTGTTCTTCTTCTTTCTCTTTTCCCCATCAGGGGTCGCAACAGTGAAACAACCTCTCTTTCAAGGATGAGTTGCATGGTTAACTTGGCAATGTTTTACGCCGGATGCCCTTCCTGACACAACCCTCTCAATTCATCCGGGCTTGGGACTGGCACAGAAACAGAGAAGGGAATAGGGACCAGCCCGGATTCGAACCCTGGTTTCACAGACGGAAGGCGCCGCAACCCGCACGAGCTAAACTGGCTCCTTGGGATTGAACGTTAATTGTTGGAATTAAGTTTATTTGACAAAGATGATCCATTAGACTGGAGGTTCCCTATTAAATTAAGACAGTTCAGGTGATTTAGCATTGTTATAATTACAGACTCATAATTCTCCACACATGGATTTGATTGATTTTAATTGCTGCTTGGTTTCATAATTGGACGTGTAACTGCAATCACACCTTATCAGTTTTATTGGGTTAGTCTTCTTAATATTTTATAACCATTTTACAGAATCACCTTTTGGTGCAGCCAATCAGATTTTTATTTCAGGTCACCTTCTTGTTTGTTGATCAGCTCTTCCCCCCTTTGTTCTTTTCATCAATCACCACTGTTGTTTTTTCTAAGACATGTACAGTGGACACAAAAACATATTTTTGGCACCAATGGAACCACATATAAACAGGCATTTAGCTCATGGTGTTCACACTGGACAAGCAGGCCGGGTTGTCTTCTTCTTTTTCTACTGTTCATTAGTGCATGTTCGCCACCACAGTTGGAAGAGGCTTGATGCGAAATGTTGAGCCGCTGCAAATCTTGTGAATCTTGCTCCAGGCTTTTCCCAGGCACCCATGTGGATGTGCATGGTGCATGTGTGGGAGAAGACCCTATGTGAAAAACTGTCGAGTCGGGAAATAAAGCAAATAAAAAATTAAAATCCTATTTGAGGTAAAAAATAAGTTACTTGGCTGGAATCTACATGCAAGCATTGTTGCCAATAATGCAATCACCTTCATAAAATGTAGAATTAAGGTTTTTCTTATCAGCAAAGCTATTGTAGAGTAAATGATTTGATCTTAGTTCTTAATGTTTAGTAGCAACATTTCCCTGTTTTGCCGTCCCTGCAGCAGCAGCCATCTCCTCCCTTTGGGTGTGATTTATATTCCTGTCACAGCTTCGTTCAACTCTCAGCTGGTTTAGATGGTGCAAACTGTGAAAATCACAAATTAAAATAGAAATCATGCAGAACAAAATGAATTTGGGGGGTAAAAAAATACTAGAATAATTAATTTAATACATGCACTATGGAGCATGTCGCAGATATGTTGCAGAGCTAACAGTACTACGTTAAATTTGAGGTATTTGATAATCGGGAAAGACAATATTAGACGGCGAGCGGGGGCGGTAACAGCCTGATGGTGGCTGGGAGGGAGGATGGGAGGATCCCTGTTGTGTTAGCTGTTGCCCTTTAAAAGCATCAACCCTTTGCTGAAAAGGGCTCCTGCTTTTATCCTGAAAGGTTTAAAAGGGGTAAGAAGTATCGATCTCTCAGGTGGTCTTGCAGGTTTTTGTAGTCTTCAGCCACCCCCTTGACCCGTCCCTTTGATGTGACAGGGAAGTCGGTCCTCTCCCGACTTCTTTTTCTTTGAGTTTGAGCTGCAGGTGGTTCTGCTTTCTGGTCGACAAACCCACGTCCCGCTGAAACGCCTCAGGACAGAAGAGCATGGTGTCATGTCTGACATCTGACGGGTGTGGGGGGAAACAGTCGAGCCCCTGAGGGGGCCTCTCAGCTTCACGCTACATGGTCAGTGTCTGGCATTCTGCAGCTGACCTGCCTGTTTGAAACAGAAAAGTTTTTGCCACACATTTCCTGTTTTAGATTCTACTTCCTTAATGTTTTTTCCCCCCTAATTTATTTGCTCCATCTGTTTTCCAAATTGCTGGATCATTTCATCTCATCAGACTTTACTGTTGATTTTAATAAATGCCTGGAATCAGCAGGTTGGGGGTTAGAAGTTATCTGTCATTAGGCATGCGGCACCACAGCTGTCTTTCCCTGTTGGCTTCTCCTTTGTGTTTGCCTCTAAAGCTTCGCATTTTAAAGCAACTTTAAAAATAGATGAGATATAGCTTGACACAGTTAGAGCTCCCACATCCCATCTGCGTCATTGCCGCTCACGTTTCGGTTACATCACGCCCCCCCCACGCCGTCTCTGGGGTGATGCAGCCTCTAAAACTGCAGCTCCTCCATATTATTTTTATTTTCATTTTTTAAATAAATCAGTGCAATATATTGTGGTCCCATGTGTAGAATATACTGATGCTGGATGTTACAGCCTGAGGGATGCAGTTGCTGTGAAAATGAAGAAATATGCTAATCACAACATGCGCTGCTGAAATTAAATTTTGTTTTAATTAAGGCAAAAATGTACACAGTGACACAAAAACAAACACACTCATGTGATCTCTAGAGGCTCTGGAGAATATTAATGTACTCATTATAGTTTTACTTTCTCAGAAACTGAGCGGGACCAGATTAATCAATCGTTACGATGATTTCATCTATGGGGGATGTTTATATCAGAGTTTCTCTACTGTCAGTTATCAGTTTTTATGATTTTTATGTTTTAGAATTTGTTGTTGTTTTATTTTAGGTTTTTAGGAATGTGACCCTTCTTACTAAGCCTATAAACGTCAAGATAAATGCGTCATAGGGATCGTTAGTTTGCTTTATTACCTGCAGGGGGCACTATTTTAAAATAGAAAGAACCTGTGCAGCAGGATCAACAAGTTAGAAAAAAACCATTGATATTCAGTGCAGTACCAGCCAGAATCACAGTCTTTTAAATGATTTAAGAGTGGCCCTTGGAGCAGGGATTTTTTATTGATTCCAAAAAGCCACATTTTTACCAGTTAAACCCCTTTCATGGGATGAAATAGTAGCAATTGATGCAAGACTTTTTAGGTTTTTGTGGGAGAGAGCAGAGTTAGAAAGACGAAAGAAAGAAAATCCTGATATGAATTTGATACTGTGGAAAACTTGTAAAGCTGCCAGGATCATTCATCCATTACATTTATATAAACTCGCTGCCTCCCAATGTTTTACTTTTACAATTTGACAACAATAAAACAGTCATATGAATGCACTTCATAGACTGCCTCTTTAATTTATTAGCTTTTACAGACTAGTTGATGTATTGCATCCATTTGAAGGCAAAGGAAATGTACTTGAAGTTACTGCTTGGCTTTGTGGAAAAGAAATATAGCCATTTGACAAATTGCATTATTGATAATAGCAGAACTTTAGAAGATTATTTGCTTATGCTTTCCATTCATTTTATGCACATATGTCTATTTTAAACAATATAGTTTATCAATTTGCGTTTATAATTTTATAATGAAAGTCTGAAAGAAAAAATGTTTGTAACCCTTGTGCTATCCTAGGCACTTTGACATTGGGAGTTGGGTCATCTAGACCCCCTAGACAGTGCTCTGAACCTTTTTTCTTCAATGATTTGTGATCTTCACTGGTGTCCATGGATTACATGAAATCTTTCCACCTTTATCCACCTTTGTCATGGTAGGGAGAACACGTCAAAGTAAGGGTGGGGTCATCTAAAATAGCACAAAGGTTAAAAGGACAATTAGATTTATTGCAGCTGAAAAGAATCTAAAACTTGTCAAGTCATTATGTGTATAGATTATAATTTCAAAAATCCAACAAGCAGATGTTCAGCCATTGATGAAGAGAACCGCAGACAGAAATCTCCTTCAGGTTTATCCTTTGGGGCTTTGGCTTCCAGGGCTTACCATTGTTGACTTATCATGATGTGTTTCAAAGTCAACAGCCGAAAAGTAATTCTAGACCATCACACTACCACCACCACGTTGAATTTTTGGTAAAAAACAAAACAAAACAAAATGATGTTATACCATTGGCTGCACAGTGCTCTTGCCTCACAGCAAGAAGGCCCCCGGCCCCTGGCTGGGGGACCTGAAACAGAATCACCAATGGGGGACCTTTCTGTGGAAGTTTGCGTGTTTTCCCTGTGGGTGCGTGGGTTTTCTCCGGGGAATCCGGCTCTCCCTCTGTCCAAAGACATGCTTTGAAAGTTAATTGGTTACTCTAAAACGTCCCCAGGTGTGAATGCCAGTGTGTGATTGTAGCCCTGCCTTTGTCGGCCTACAAGTGGCTGGGATAGGCTCCGGCAGCCCTGTGACCCCGAAAGGCATTAAAAATAGGTTTAGAAGATGAATGGATGAACTTATACCTTTTGTTTAGCTATGTGTCTGCAGGTTGTGAACCGGCGTTTTCCCTCAGTAAACTAGACCATACAATTTCATTGATTTCTGTTGATGTGACAATTTTATTGAAGTATTTTAAAACAGAACATATGCAACACACTGACGAGAAAAGTGAGTGTTCTATTTAAGAGGTGAGTTTAAACTTTTAGGATATTGCAAAGGTAAAAAAAAAACAAATTTTCCTTTAGTTTATGACAGCGCTGAGGTGTGTAATTACACTGAAATTGCTCAACATAGAAAATGGCTGTCCATTCAGAAACCAATTTATGGTCAAAGAACCAGAACCCTGTTAATCAGGTACATTGTGATTTTTTTCACACTGCAGGTTAAAACACAGCCAAAGTAACTTGTCAATGGCCACTTGTTTTTCCAACTTGAAAATTTTAATAAAAAAGTTTGTTTGCTAATAGCTTTTAGCTTCAATCAATCATTTGTGATTAAATCTGCTGCTGCACAAAGGTTTGCCATCACTGAACTTTATTTCCCATAGAAATATTGGGAATTGGAGCAAACGGGATACACTGACACTGTCAGAGTTAGAAGTAGTGGTTTTAATAAAAGGATGAATTAAGTTTTTTAAACCCTTTTCTCCCATTTTAAACATAGTCATTTTTTATACACCCAAATGGTCCCCTTCTTCCACAAAATATGACTGTTTTAAAGACAATTAAGTAAAAGAGTTCCCATCAGTTTTCGTATTGAACCAAACAAATGACTTTTATGATGAAAACTAATAGAGCCCTTCACGAATAAACGCAAGACAAACGGGCTTGTCATACTCACCCAAACTGACTTTTTCACCCCATTTAAGCTTTAACCTCTTCATTTGTCAAATTAAAAGACACTCTAGGAAAAAACTAGCCAACGTGTATTTGTGGTTGTAACCTTTTTTTAATATTTTTTGGAGGGGTAAAAATCATATTTTCTTGAGATTTTGACCATTCAAGTTATTAAGAAAATATATTTTTTTCTTTCTAAAGAGAAAAGAGCATTTGTTCTGAAACGTGGACTACTGCTCTCACCATGTCATGTGGGCTTTAACTTCTAGGTGCCTGTTTTCCTTTCTTTCTATTTTTTATTTTTTTTTAAAAACGTATATGGTGTATACTTATATAGCGTTTTACCACCATCTTAGAAGGCCCATGGTGCTTTACAGTCACAGTTCCATTCACCCACACATACACATTTATACACTGATGCCGGCTCTGCTACCAAACGCTGGTGCCAACCTTTGGCCGCCAGGACCAATGTGGGGTTCAATGTGTTGCCCAAGGACACTTCGACACATTAGACACATAGGGGAAACTGAGCGGGGGTTGACCACTCAACCTCTGCACAACGGCATTTTTACATCATTTCAGATAAACTTAAATATCAGGTAAAAGTATGTGTTTCTAATATACTTTTATTCTGTTGAATATCATTAAATCTTGTGGTAAACAAATCTTAGAGCAGTCCAATTGTCAATCAAAAGACCAAGTATTTTGATATTATGGCCAAATTCAGGATCCAAACCTTCCAATTTGCCAATTTTAACTGCAACGTCTAATTTGTCAATAAAATACGCTTTACTGCAGTTTTCTACCTAAAGCTTAACTACCTTTTTGCATTATGGTTGACCTGCTTTCTGACTGGTTTTGCAAAAGTTCATCTGTAAAAATGCCTGGCTGGCTGGCTGCTTGTCTGACTGGCATGATCAAATCAATTCAAGTGTCTGCATGCCAGATGTGGCAGCTCGCACTGACAAAATACAGATTAGTTTTGACAGCCATGCTCACACATGCTAATTCATTCTGCTTCTGTATGACTTGCATATTGCTGAGCAATTCAGAAACAATTGCCTCTGATTCACTAACAGCTTTAATGTGATTGATTTCCGTCTGTTGGAGCATGACAGTTGCAAATTTATTATGCTCATGTGACTTTAACAGCATGAAAAAAACAACAATTTGCTGTGGTATCACTGTCTTCTTGGGGCTGCTTGGCTTAGCTGTGCTTAAGTATCTTTTGTCTTGAGAAATATGAAAGAAAAACAACCACTTTGTTTAAAATCCCTATAATTTGGTGATTAGGCTCCATGGGATTGAAGGACTGTTGCTCTAGATGGAAAATGGGCTCTAATAGCCTTTGCTTAATGGCCAGAACCAATCAAAGGGTTGGTCACAAAACCATGTTATCACTGAGGATGGAAGATAGAAGAATCAGCGACAGTGTATTGAGTAAAACAGAACTGCCTCTTTCCTAAGTGGCTCTAAATGCCGGTGGAATAAAGTTAACGAGTCTGACCTGGCAGGGAACCACAGGGAAGGGGCTGCTTAGTTTAGCTGTGTGGAAGGCAGCTGGGAGGTCAGGCCTGGCATTCTGGGCTCGTTTGAGCGTGCTTGCTGGTGCCTTGTGTATTTATTTGTCTGACTCCTGCATCCAGCAGTCAAAATAATTGAGTTCACCTGTCGTTTAGATTTCTAAACATTAGCTCTGCTGTGCCAGGAACAACTGGGCTATAATAACCTCCGTAATTGCTTCTCAGACTTTGTTTTTACTTAAAATTGGATATTATTTATGATGCTGATTTACTGTGACAGGCATGCACACCCGCGGACATGCACGGAATAGAGGCACACACTGGGACAAAAACAGCTGGATGTGGATTACAATTATTGCTTTAATATAAGTGAAAATGAACAGAATTATTACACCTGGTCACCTGGCCATGGGGGCCATCTTTTAATCGGAATTCATTTTCTGAACAAACACATTTTTGTTTCTTTTCCATCCATTATTAATCTACTTCTTTTGAGCGAATTTGGTACGTAAGATATGAACTTGAAGAAAAAAAAAAAAGGATTCAAGTTGCTTTTAAAGCATAAATGCTTTCTGTTTCTTTTAAAATACTGAAACACATGCTTTAATTCCGAAGCACAGATAGATAGATAAAATCAAATATGAGTCCCTATACTTCCTCCACATTCTGGAGAAATCCATTGATATCATTGACATAATAAAAGTCAGAGACAAAGACAGAGTCTCAACTTTAGGCTTCTGAGGTGTTTTTTACCCCCAATTTTCTTGCAGTTGGAATAACTTTGTCCAGACTATAGTCATCTCTGTCCTCACAGTGCAACTCAGTAATACAAGTCTGTACAAGTTACACTGTTTTAGGCATCTGGTGGTGTGTTGCCAGTCAACAGGTACAACGTTGTGTTATATTTTTCCCTGAAAATGATTTGTTTGAGTAGTAGCAGATGTCACTGCTGTGTGGTTACATTTGTAATACTTATCAACTAAATTGAATAAACATTCCCATTTGTTTAAATGAAAACCCTTTCACTGTTACACTTGTTTATATGGTGTGCGTGTCAGAGTACATGAGATGTTTTTAATCTTTTGACTTCTTCATTTTTCTTAACAGGGCAGTCAAAACTCATGTTGTTGTAGTTGACTGGTTTTGGATGTTTGTGTATGGATCTATAAATGAGATTATTTGGATTAACGACCATATTGACAGATCTGGCATGTTGTGTGCTCTATAAGTGTTGCCTGATGAGTTACATGGGTGGGTTGGATGACTGAAGGGGGTGTGTTGCTTCCCTGCACAAATCTTTACTAATAAATCCACACATGCCTCCAGCAGCATGGGTGAGATGCTCGAGGAGAGGAGCCCAATCACAAGTGATTAAGCAGATTGCAAAAAGAATAAATGTAAGCACCGGATGCCAGTTTACCACATTAATGAACTGGAATTAAAAAACACACAAGGGAATTATGCATCATTAATAAACCAGTATGCCATTTTTTGATAAGGTTGTTTTGATTTTTGGATTTTTCACACCAACAGAGCCTTGCTGAGGTATTTAAAATGTTAAGACATGAATATTATTTTATTTATGATGGTGGGCTGCATGGTGGTTGGTGGTTAGCGGTCTTGCCTCACAGTCAGGAGGCCATTGTTTGAATCCTGGCAGGGGCTTTTCTGTGTCAAGTTCTCTTCATGGGCACTCTAGCTTCCTCCCAAAGTCCAATAATATCTCTAAATTGTCCCTACGTGTGAGTGTGAATGTGTGTGGACTGGTAAACCAATAGAACAGGGATGGCAAACAAGCGGCTCGATGCGGTTCTCGGCCAATAAGCATGCGGCTCTTTGCGTCTCATCACATTTTCAATATACTGTGACTCATTTCATATTTTTTTCTCTTAAACCACTCTCAAATCCATCAGAGGGTATTAAAAACAAATAATAAATATTAATAAAAGTAATTTGGCAGTGTGTGTGTTTTGATGCTGCTCCCGACACATACGTGACCGCCAATCATTTCTGCGGTTTACGCCCAATGGCGGAAAACATAACAAAACATTTCATGTGCGTGCAGACTGTAACCCTCATGGTCAAAATGGCGAAATTCAGAGTATAAAGATAAACACAGGACTTTCTGGACGAATGGGAAGATTCTCACTTTTTTACTGAACGGAATGGTAAGTCACTATGTTTATTATTATGAGCTTTTGGAAGCAGTAAAATTGTTCATGGCAGAAAACAACAAAACGTATCCCGGAGAAAATTAAAAACTCTTCCTAATCTGACAGAAGTTGTCTCCTTTATTAACAAGTTAAAGCTTTGAATCAAAGTGGACATTCAAAACAGCAATCATCCTGCTTTCCTTCTTTGCGGAGCTCACAGCAGAAAGCTGCAATCCAAATGAATAAAGCGCAGTACGTGACGCTGCTTGCTGGACGGAAACTTTACTTTACGGTTTGAAGACCTGCAGGAGAAACGACGGCAGATCACTTTTCTCATCAACCTTTTAATGCAAAGAATGACTGACTGAGATCCCCGCTTGTCACTGATGAGGCAGCAAGCAAATTGTATGGAAGAGATTGTGTAGCATAATTAAAGATAAAAGTTAATACCAGAAATGCTTTTTGATTTTCAAAATGAAGCTGCATTTTTTGACTCACAATTAAAATGAACAAGCAATCCGCCACAATGCTTTTTCATTTTTTTCCACAACACTGCTTATTCTGTCACTTAATTAAAATAATAATAAAAATGGTATTTGGCATTTCATTTTCAAAAAGTTGTCTGCTAAATGTGTAGCAAAATTCATTTAGAAATATCTAATTTGACAATTAAAATGGATTAACAGAAATGCTTTTTAATTTTCAAAATGTAACTGCATCAAATGACTCAAAATTAAAATAAAAAATCAATACTTCAAAATGGTTTTTCATTTTCTACTTAAAAACCGCTTATTCTGTGTCATAATTAAGACGAAAATGCAATGAGAGGATTGCATTTGCATTTTAACATCCACCCTGCGAATAGTGTTGCATACGGTATATGAATTTGATTTAGCATTTCCAGCGGGGAGGCGGGGCGACGACGTCAGTGCTATCTCCGTGTGTCCGGCTGCTAAGAGACACAGACATATTAGGAGCAGTGCGGCCAGGCTTGTAGCTTTGTGTTAGCGGCAGAGGAGAGAGCTTTGTGACGTTTGTGCTCTCCTGATGATTGTACACAGCTTCTCAAGACTACGTAGCAACATTTCCTCCTTATGCGGTCCTCCTTCGGATGCACCGCGGCTCGTCGAAACTTTCCCCCGGACTGGCTTTGTCTTCGGACCGGCACCCGGATCGCCGAAGGTGGAAGTGCTGCTAGGCAGATCTGAAAAATTAAATCATCATATGTATTTGTGTTTCCAGTGGTGTCCAGACAAAATAAAGGCTTATGTAATTCCCACATCTTTACATCCAAGATAGTAATACAGTAATAAAAGCACATTTAGAAGATATGTGTTGGTCCATCCAGCAATTGTTTAGCATAGCGAAATCTGCTACAGCTGTTGATGGGACTCCAGCTGTCCTCTAACAGCAAAATCAGCTGCAGGAGACTATCTTATAAATGTGCATTTTTACTGTTATAATTATTATTAAGGGCCTGCTCGCTCATATGTTTATAAATCCGTGCGGTCATTGCTTTTTTCTTGTTTGCAAGGACCCAGAAAAAGGGATAGCATTAGGCTTATATATGCTAAAAACATTAGCATCCGGACACACGGAGAGAGCACTGATGTCATCGCCCCACCTCCCCTCTGGAAATGCAAATTCAAATTGAATAATGCGACAAGGTTTGCAGGGTGGACGTGAAAATGCAATCCTCTCTTTGCATTTTCGTTTTAATTATGACACAGAATATGCGGTTTGTAAGTAGAAAATGAAAAACCATTTCTGTAAATACATTTTAATTGTCAAATTAGACATTTCTAAATTAATTTTTCTATACATTTACCAGAGAACGCTTTAAAAATGAAATGTCAAATACCATTTTTATTATCATTTTAATTAAGTGACAGAATAAGCAGTGTAGAGGAAGGAAATGAAAAAGCATTTTGAAGGATGGCTTTTTCTTTTTAATTTTGAGTCAAAAAATGCAACTTCATTTTGAAAATGAAAAGGAACTGATCAGAGAGGCTACGACTGAATATAAACCTGATCTGCAGAAGATTTCTAGAAACAAGAGAAATCCCACCGAGATCATCATCCCATTACTGCAGCAAAGTAAGACATTCTGAGATGTAGTTTGGAAAACACACCTGACCGAGCATGCTTGTGTAAATATTTTAATATTCCATCAATTATCAGTTTTTCATGCAAAAGTCAATCATTAGTTGTTTTTTTTTCAAGAAAGAAAAGTCAGAAAAGTAAAACGTTTTTACTAAAGGTCAAAATTAAATTTATGCTACACACATCTGAAATGTAATGTATTTAATGTGTTTATTGTGAATATGAATAACCAGTTAAATGCTGTTGGATGAATGGTGAAATATTCAGTTTTTATCATCATAAATCTGACTTCAGAGGAGTCAGTGCCTCACCAACCATCAACTTCACCGCCCGTCACTGAATAACTGAGTAGTTGTGTGTGTCAGAGAGAGGCAGAGAAAAGAATGAGATAGAGAGAGAGCATGTGTGTGTGTATGAGATGAGAGAGAGCTACTTGTGTGTGTGGAGGGGGTATCTGACCTCCAGGGTCACCTCTGTTTACTCTGGCTAAGCTGCATTTGATGTGTGTATTGAAGGTGGACACTTTCCTTGAAATAAACACAAATACAATACTTGCTGTTGTGTCGTAGGAAGAAGAGGGTTTTACGGAAAATAATACGTCTTTAATTGCGTTTTTGTGTGTGTATGTCTTGGCAGGTCAGTATGTGGTGTCGCTCTTTGACTCTCACAGTTAAAAACTTCAGCAACACTGAAAGCGATAAAGCGGATTTGGAAGACTGACAGATTTGATGGTTGTGTGTCGTGCTAGAAGACCTTAATAACTTCAGAAGATTGTTGTAAAAGACAGGACTTTTGGATGTTTGAAAAGACATTTTTTCACTCTGAAGTGTTTAGCAAATGATCATGGCTTCACACTGATTTCACCTTCACCACCTAAATCTTTAGAGTGGCATGCATTGCCAAAAAAAAGGCCCAATATCCATTTTAATCCCAGAAAAACATGTATGTATATATATATATATATATATATATATATATATATATATATATATATATATATATATATATATATATATATATATATATATATACATGTATTTTCAGAAAAGTCACTTCTGTTCTCTTTATCAGCCAATTACAACACCCAAATTAAATAGTCTACAATGATAGGTTGTCAAAGCGCTGGCTATTTGTGCTATGAGCATTAAAAAAAAGAATAATAACAATAGAATGGGAATGTATAAAAAGATCTATTAAAATTAAAGGGGGAGAGAACACACAAATAATGAAAATGGATTGTTTTTTACCGGTCTGGAAAATTAGGACAAATTCTGGGCTCCACTGTGGCTTTTTTTTTTTTTTTATCTCCTCCACCGTCCAGCCATTATTTAAATCTTTAATTTAGAGTGATATCAAAGCTCCGACCATAGTTTTGCTTTCACTTTACAATAAACTCTACCAGAATTCATTTTAACAGGGACAGATGTTTTTCAGTGAGCAATTTGTTTGAATAAATGTTTGGCAGCAGATTGGTGTTTGAGGATAAACGGCTTCCCATTGCATCTTTTAGTCACATTGCAGATGTTTCCTGATTATGTGGGTTTTTGTATTGATATGTTCTTTCTCAAGTTTGAAGCGTAGCAAAAATATCTGTAGTATGATGGGTGTGCACACCCATGAGTTTGTAAATAGAGGGTAAAAATGTGCACACCTACGTGTTTAGAACCTGACACTCATTGTGCTGCTGATTCAGTCTGACAGCTGTAAACATGTAGGGTTGCAGACGCACACAAACATCAACAGCTGGCGGAACAAGACACTCACCAGCCAGATGCCAGTCTGCTCTAGATGACAATTAACCCTGAGCTTTACAAATGAAATTTAGAAGCAGAGGACAAAACACATGAGTAGGATTCAGTTCCTGCTGTTACCCATTAAAGGATGAGACACGTGTATGGAGCTGAGCAACATGCTTGTGATAAAGTAGGCCAAAATTAGGAGTTTTATTTCTTCTTAGCATCAATGTTTGACTAACAAGGACAACCTAATGAATGCTTTCTGTGACATATTTAAAAAAAAACGTGTTTAATTCTAAAACAATTTTGAGGTATTTAACAGCTGAATTAAAATAAGTGCATGGTTGATTCTAAAATAATGGCTGTACTCATGCAAATGTACCTGCACAATTATCCTATCCTGAAAAAGACAGAATCATTGATGGAGTCACAATTGACTAAAAAGTCACCATTTTTGTTATTTTGATAAAGGTTTTCTTTGTTTGTTTTTTTCGGGGAAAAGTAGCATTTAAAATATAGCTTGCAGACAAGAACTATGCAAATAATGTACAGGATTTTAGGTGAAAACGAAAAAAGCAAATTGTCAACTTCTGCCAAATGTCACCACCTCCTGCTTTCATTTATGACTAGATTGTAAAGGAAAGTGAAAAACGTAAATTATATCTAATTAGAAATTACTTTAAAAAAAAGCAAAATGTATTTTTTCTTGCCTGTAATTGTGTGTCTGAATTTTCCTTTTTGTACACAACTGGACTGTCCATCACACACATAAAAGCAACAGCTCATTTATAGAATGACTTTGTTTTGCCCGTTACCTCAAACTGCAATAATTTCCGGTTAGTGGAACAACTGATCAACTTAATCAATAAATCGACAGCATATTTATCCAACCATATTGATCTTTCTGAGGCAAATTGGTACTTGAATTGGCCTATACCATTATAAAATCATTTGAAAGTAAAAACAAATGGATACTACTAAAACAATATCAGCTTTGATTTGAGTGTAAGAAAGTTACACAAACAAATTTTAAATGAAACTCATTTTTTGTCATCCGACTCTGAAGCTTAACAAATAAAGAACATAATCATTTATAACTTGTAAGAAACATTTTCCTCACTGCTGAGTTTGACAGATAAACGCCGACATTGATAATACACAGGGACTATCTTACCCGGGGGAGTATAATATTACAGAATCCATCATCAGTATTGCTTTGCTGTTGACAACCGTCTTCCTCCTGTTGTTTTGCAATTATCAGGTGAGTGAAAAAGTTTGATTTTTGTGTCATATGTACTAATAATACATGTGGTTGGATGAAGTACTGAAGCTACAACATAAAAAACAAGAAAACTTTCTAAATTTCATCTTTTGATTCAAGGCCAAATATAGGCGTGGGCAGGAGGGGGCGATGCAAAATGGCATGACTAGTCCTCCAAATGTGATGGCACATAAAAAATATAGGATTACCTAAAAAAAAAAAATACTCCACCAAACACAAGGGAACAAACCCCCCCAAACAAAAGCAAAAACTGCCTGAGCCACAAATGAGCGGTAGTGGCTCAGGGGGTTGAGCAGGTCGGCCAACGATTGAAGGGTCGGCGCCTCAATCCCCGCTCCCCCCAGTCAACTGTCATTGTGTCCTTGGGCAGGACACTTCACCCTATTGGCCTCCAGTATGCCTCCACTGGTGTGTGAATGCGTATGAAAGCGGAGATGGTCAGAGGGGCCATAGGTGCAACTGGTCGCCACACCTCAACCAGTCTGCCCCAGGGCAGCTGTGGCTACATCAGTAGCTACCATCACCAAGAATGAATGAGGAGTGAATGAATAATGGACACACTGTAAGCACTTTGAGCATCTGGAAAAGCACAGAAAAATCAAATCCCTTATTATTAAAAAGTTCCAAAAAAAAGGACAAATAAAAAGACAAAAAAAAGACACACAGATGCACAAATAGACAGACATGAAAAAAAGGCAACCTTAATGAGGCACAAACTAGTGTCCTGCTTGTGCTTGCTCCAAGTCTGGTAAATGCAGAGGGTAAAACATTACAGACATATCAAATAGACAGGAGAGATATGACCCCTCGCACTCAGACCCCAGCCAGACCCCCCGATTATTTACCTAAAACCCATAGAGTGACTGACTAAATTTGGGCCTCTTTTGATCTACTGTAAAAGCATTCCCGTGGTATTTGGATTCTATATTGCTGTTTTTAACCAGAATAGAATAAACCTGTTTTTTTCTAGGACATAGTTTTTGCAGAACGGCAGGAGTTCATCCAGGAGTTCATCAGAAATTGGCCACTGAGTTGTGGGCGGGCTGTTGACGCAGAGTAAGCCTGTCCTCTTCCCATCATCCATCTGTTTACACTCTCTCCCACTAGCTTACAGACCCTGACAAACCCTAATTTAACCGTGTCAGTGCAAGAAAAACGGTGAGCAATATTCGAGCTATCCAGCCGAAAAATGTTGAGCCAGTACCAGCTCGGATGGGGAAAACAAAAACATGGATCTAGTTGTCTGTAAGTTGATGCATCAGAATGGAGCTGAGCCAGGAGCTTGCTCTAGTAGTGTCTGCTCCCGATTCAAGACTATTTGAATAAATAAATAGACAGAAACGCAATTTTCAGTTTAATTTTTTTTGTATATATGTCCCCCATCATCCAAATAATGCTACAAGAACATGTCAAAAACCCAATTTTTATCGGAGTGGGTCTTTAAAACAGATAAAGCGCATCACCAATCATTTAAGAGAAAACATCTGCTGATAAAGATTGGTGTATTTTCGGCTGAATCTTTCTTCTAGGTTCTTGATGCTGCTCTCCTCTACCTTATATCTGGTTATCTCTAAGCTTTGCTGCAACAACTGCAAAGAAAGACTTACTGATAGAGAAAACAGCTGACATTCTACCTGTAAGTGGCCAAAAAAGGAACACACTCACCAATATTTATTGTCTTCTCCCAGACATGCTTCAACCTTATCCTTCATCTCACTGTTGCCCTCCTCCCACACCTCCCTCACATCCGAGTCTGATAAACCTCCACACACTCTTTCTCCTATTTTTCTTTCTAACGGTCTCCACAGCATCGAAGTAGAATCTTCCTCTGCTGTGCGCGAGATGTGCGCCTGTGGGAAGTCTCGTCAGTCACCCAGACCCAGGACACCTCCTGACAAGGTCACAGAGGTCTGCCACTCTGAGATTTAAACAGCTCCATCCATCCAGACAGTTCCTCCGCGGGGCAGCCATTATCATAGCAGATCGTCGTGGCAAAAAGCTCAAATGGCTGTGTAGTGTGACCTTCCGACAGACTGCTGTCATTTTCAGGTCTCTCCGTCTTGTGGGATGAAGATTGTTGGTGGCTGTGGCGCTCCCCTTTTTCTGTTTACAAGCCAAGAACAGTCTTGTTTAAAAAAAAAAAGTAGTAGTATATTTTTGGTTTGAAATGCGTTTTTGAGGTCAACCCTTAAACGTATCCAGTCTGATGCAAGTCAGCTTTCAGAGCTTAAATGCTGTTATTTCTGTTTGTGTGTGGCATCGGCTTGACTGAGACCAGCGACAGAGAAAGTGTTGGCAGCCTGGTTCGGTGCTCGGCACCCAAAGGTTTCACACAGCTGCGATCCCTGGCAGACACCCCTCAACATTGCTTTAGCAAGTCTCCGAGATGTTCCATTTGTGATTTGCAGTGAGGGCAAAGCACCTCAGCCGCTTTAAGTTTTTATCCTTTCATCTATTACACTGTTCTTGGGCTTAAAACTGAAGTTGATCATCCATTTATTTAGTTTTTTGTTCTCTGTAGGCAAGAAAGACAAACAAAGAGAGAGAAAACCTGCATCTGCACTTTAATAGGGTATTTCATTATAACTAAAAATTAGGTAAATATCATCAAGTACACTGATTGATCGTTGACATTTTGTGTTGAAGTCTCCAGAAGTTTAGATGTTTCCAATTATCAAAAGACATGAATAGAATATGAGCCATTTTGTCAATGTCATGACTACAAATTAATACTGTAGTGGTTATTTTCTGTCTGGGTAGTGTACCGCCTATTAGTGAATGAGTCACCGCAGCATTTATTTTTGCCAATGTATTGAAAAAGCATGAAACATGTTTACCAAAAAAGTCAATTTTTTTGTCATTAGTTTTACGGTGTTTTCCCAGGCAAGAAAATTTGATTTACTTGCATTTTTTTTACACAATGTTATCCTTTACATCACATCAAATTCGAAACTTTATAACTATCTTTCTAAAATGATACTAAATACGTATGAAAGTTATACAAACTTTGACAAAGTAAACAATTCAATTTATTAAATTACATTTTTTGAGAAGCAACCGGCAGCAGCAATTAATCTGTTGACCGTCCCACTCTGAACTTAGAGGGTTGTTGTATAAGAAGGGTCAGTAATGGTCACATTTTCGTTTTGCTCCTCTGAATTTCTCCAAAGGAAAGACAGATACCACTCAAGTAATATCTGTCATGTTTGAAATGGTAACATTGAAAGTTCATGAAATGGAATATAATTCCTTCATTTTTTTGTGCTGCATTTTATCCGGTTATGATACTTATAAAAACCACCTGACATTGTCATGCTTCACTAGCATTTATGGGCAAACAAAGTTATACATTAGTGCCTTCTTCTAAAATTTCAATTCATTTATTTTGTTTGTCTTTGTTGAAGCACTAAATGTGGAACTTTATGAAGCAATCTTAATAGCTGTTAAGAAGGTGGGGGAGAAGTTTTCTGGCTTTAAACAGTTTTGTTTACATGTGAAAGGATTATGTTACATGCATGATACAAAACATCTCTGACACAGATGTGTGTTTTTTCTATGCAATTACTCTTATATGCCATTTAAGAGTACATCTTGCCTTGAGGCTTCACCATGTTTTGAACTTGCACCGCTGAAGCAGTAAAATATGGTACTGATGATTGTTACCTAGACAACCATGTGCCATAAATAGTGTGCTTCACGCCACCACTTTAACCTCTTTCTTATGTAAAGCTCTATGTTGCTGATTTTGTGTAGATGGAAGAATATGGTTTTATTTTTGTAGGAACACTAAAATAAAAAAACTGGAATTTTTGGGAATCCAATCCAGAGCCAGACGAAGGCCAGATGCAGAAAAGATGCAGAAATCTACAAGTCACCAAGTAAAAAAAGACAGAATTTCCTTGATAACATACTACTCTACGGTGCTGAGGACTACCGCTAAGCTGATGAAGAAACTCCAGACCTTCATCAACACCTGTCTCAGAAGTATCCTGAAGGTGCGCTGGCCCAACACCATTAGCAACCAAGAGTTTTGGGAGAGGACGGAGCAGCAACCAGTGGAGGAAGACGTCTCCACAAAACGATGGCGATGGATCGGCCACACCCTGCAACCAACACTACAAGGCAGGCACTGACATGGAATCCCCAAACAAAGATAGAGACCTAGGAACACGTGGCGCTGAGATCTGAAAGCAGGGGCCAGTAGCATTGGGGACAGCTGGATGGACTCGCCAGAGACTGGTCTGCCTGGAGAGCTCTTGGATGCTACCTATGTCCCAACTAGGGACAGAGGTGAAAGAAGAAAGATATTTCATGATACACTTACCACACGCACAACAATGGTTTGTTCCATTTTCATGACGTCCCTCAAAGTAACTGCATGAGCCTAAAGGGAACTGCAAGACACACCTGCGCTCCCCCCTTGTGCTATCCTAGGCACTTTAACATTGGGAGTTGGGTCATCTAGACCCACTAGACAGTGCTCTGAACCTTTTTTCTTCAATGATTTGTGAACCTCACTGGTGTCCATGAATTACATGAAATCTTTCCACCTTTATCCACCTTTGTCATGGTAGGGAGAACACGTCAATGTAAGGGTGGGGTCATCTAAGATAGCACAAGGGTTAAGATGTGGCCACTACTCTCTATGAGCCTCCACGGCCTGGACAACCCCAAAACCCACAGCACCCGTGTGGGTCCTCCTAGTGTGTGTGATTAAACCCTAACAAAATGCACAAATGTGTCATTATTTTCCTTTTTCATTTTCACAATTATTTCACTGAAAACCCAAATGTCCCAAATAACCCAGAAGCATAAAATGACTGATTTGTTGCTACAACCGACAGAAAACATGAACATATGGAAGCCAAGTTACAAAAAAAATAATAAAAAAAGAAAAAGACTAAATTGAATTTGTCTGAATCCCCAAACTCTGTTAAGAGTTCCAAAAATGAAAACACGCGTGTCAGTAATTCCCAACACAGCCATTTAGTGGGAAAAAACAAAACAGCAGATTTTGCCTGGTGGAGAGACACCACTATGTTGTCCCCCCCTGGCTCTACAAAGTCCCATGTGAGCGTGTCCACCCAGTCAGCACTAACAAGAGAAAAAGACACATTTGCTTGTCACAGGAAATCCCCCTAAGAATGGTAGCCAGGCAAAGAGGTAACACTCACTCGCATTGCCACTTAAGACAACGTCTGTTTTCAAAGCAAGGAGGATTTCTTCTCCATGCATTATTCAGGCGGGATATATCATTTCCAATTCGAAGGTAAACTATTGCACAGACGGGAAGTCCTTTAAGACTTCAGACAAATGTAATTTTCGATATTCTGTGGTGTCGTTCTCTTTATAGTTTGTTAACAAGATCTGAAAAAAAAAATGCAGTAGTTTATGGCGCATTCAGAATATAAGTGGGTTTAGACAAACATTTGAGACTCTGATGCTTTGTTAGAGAGTGTGTGTCAGTATGAAGACTGTCAGAAGGGTTGCCAAGACTCAGGCACCATGTGCCTGCCGGGTAAAACGAGAGCAAACAGGAATTTATTTGAAAATGTGGATAGGCATGCGCTCGACCTCCCAAACGCGCAGAAGTGGACACGTGCAGACAATGTATCTAATTGGCAGAAGACAGCTGCTACCAACCAGAAGGCTCTTGTGAAAGGATTCATCACGCTATGGTCCATCGGCAGCCACGCCCCACTTAACAATTTCCCCCCATCGTAATGAGCGCAAATGTGCAGCAAATTCATTTCTCTGCAAAAGTGTTTTATTTACAAGTCACAAAGCAGTACACGAGCTAACAACCTTTGTCACATAATAGTTTGGATGCTTTTCGTTGCTAACATAGTTTTACAATTCATAGGTCGCCATCAAACTTGTCATTTTCTCAGAATACCATAAAAACA
Source organism: Oryzias latipes (assembly GCF_053564925.1). NCBI lineage: Eukaryota > Metazoa > Chordata > Actinopteri > Beloniformes > Adrianichthyidae > Oryzias > Oryzias latipes. The sequence continues at coordinate 7,329,333 of NC_136250.1, read as the reverse complement.
TAAATGAGTTTTTGTTACATAAAAGTTTTTTCTCTCGCCATGTCCAATGCCTTCTACCCTTGATGCCGAGCCAGCTTTCTGACATGATTGGTGATGGCGTGTGATCATGGAATCCACATGAGTACACAAATCACAGCATGATCTCATTTAGTTTTGTTTGTGTTATAAATAGACTGAGATTTAATCAATTTGTATGTTGTGCCTTTAAATTCAGTGGTGAAGTTAGTGGAAAAACTGAATGTACAAATAGAGAAGATGACAGAATGAGGAGTTATCAATTATAGGAGTTATCAAAAGAAAACCAGAATTTTGGTAAGGTCAGAGGTCTGCAACCGTTAAAGCTGAAAGAGCCGTTTGGGTTAGTTTCTTTCTGACCAAAACCCAGCAAGAGCTGCAAAAGTCCCACTTTCTTGTTTATAAAAAGAAACAACATTTATGGTTTTGGAACCAATCAACATTTACAAAATTTAACAGTTTAGTAACAGTTTAATTTCTTTTTCCTTTGACAGTAGCTCATGGAAGTTCCTTAAAAAAATGAATCAAATGAGACCCTCCTGCTGCAGCAGATTTACTTGAAATAAAATGTCAAACATGGACGTTTCTATCATTTTGACTTTGGTGCTTCGTCATCCATTTTCTCTGTTCATTGTCAAACATAGCTATTATGACAACATTTGTGTAGAGTTGTTTTTAAAAACAAAATCTTCTAATATAAATGCAATTATATACTTTAAGGATTTTGCCTCTTAACAATAACAAGACACTGTTGTGCAGCAGAAGACCATGAAATGTGCTTTTATAATAAACAGCTCTGACAGGACATTCAACATTTCAAAATCATTTTGCCCAGTTATTTGACAATAATAAAAAGGCAAAACTTAAATAATGAAACCATTATTTTTGTTTCAAATCATTACCATTTTCCATGCAGCCACAATAAAAGGGGTCAGATAGCCTCATCTGGCACCAGAGCCTCAGGTTTCGTGCCCGTGGGTTATAGTTAAGTAGCATTAAATCAGCTAAAAGGATGATTAAAAAAATCTACTTCTGGATGAATATCTTCATTTTTAATCAATTGTTCTATGCAATCTGCACAGTTTCTGCCCAAGTTTCCCATGTTAAAAAAGTTTGTTGTTTACATCTTTTTTTTTAAGCCAATTATTCAGGTTTGATACACGTTTTAACATTGGAGAGTTGTGCTGCATTCAGAATCCAACATATGTCCAATAAAACATGCATGTCTCTGAACTTTGGTAAGAATCCATCATGTGGAAATAAACTTCTGCCAGCAAAGCCAGATCATGAAAACTTCACTCAGTAACACACAACTGCTGCTAAAACTGGAAACACACTTCTCCAGAATGCCCTGCCTCCAACTTTGTTCCTGACTGGCATTTCCTCTTTGCCCATTAGGTGGAAGCAAAGCCACAAAGACCAATCCCACACAGTGGTTTGCTTAGAGTTTTTGCAGATGGTGAGTGGTACACTTGAAGCTCTTCTGCTGGCAGACAGGTCCATTAAAATCTCTTCAATCAAGTTTCCATAAAGGCAGAAAGTGACCTAGTTCTTTTTCCAGCGGGGGGGCTTTGCATGAGCTTCATTCCAAAGTGACAGATACCACAGTTCAAGATGGAATTGAACTGCACCCCGACAGAGAGAGCAAAAGTGGAGAGAAAATTGTCTGGGGGAGAAGAAAGTGAGAAGGAGGGCACTGGCATTGAAGGGCTGCAGATTTGATTAGCAAATGCAGTTTACAGGAAACCCTGAAGTCAGAAAAACACAAGTGAAATAAAAGCAGGCCTGTTCGGAGCATCTCTTACTCCCTTCTTGCCCTTGATCTAACTGTGCATGTGGAGGTTTAAAGCCTTGGGTAAGACTGGCTCTTTCTTGTTCTCTCTTCAGCTCCATCTTCCTCTCTAATTAATCCTCAGCTATGTGAACTCAGGATTAGATCAAGACTTGGAAATCAATGTCTGGCAGCAAAGAAAAGAAGATGGAGGGCAACAATCAAGCCGTCACGTTTTAATCGGAGCAAGTGAGAACCAGAGGTGGTGGTAACAGCATCTCTTTGAGGTTGAACCTGTGTCTGTGTCCGTCTTAGTCATGTTTGAGAATCCAGAGGGTGTCCACGTGTGCATCTCAAGAACGACGTGTGTGGGAGAGTCTGGACCTGACGTTCCCACAGACGCTTAACTGATCCTTGAAGTTTTGGAGGCAAACTCTGCTGTTTCAAGTGTGACCTGAGGAACAGCAACAGAAACCAAAGGAATCCAGACACATGGTTTCGTATTCAGCCTTCAAAATATGCATGCATTTGATTAGCCTCAGGGTTTCTTTACTGAGTTAAAAAAAAAGTACTGGAATGTGTAAAAACAACAAGATTGAAAAAAAGCATACAAAAAAGTTGTAAATATCTACATGGTTAAAGTGGTGCCATGTCTTAAGGGCCCACCTCAATGAAAATCGTGTTTTGGGTGTTTTTGACATGAACTTGTGGCATTTTTCTTGCGATCGAGTATAAGGTTCCATTTGTGCCAAAAACATGAAAATGTGTTTTTGCGTCCACTGTCTATGTCTTTGGTCCATTGTCTATGTCTTTGGTCCATTGTCTATGTCTATTAAACGAGTTCATTGAACATTGGTTCATGTCTATGTACTACTAAGCAATATCTTCTGCATGCCCATGCTTCTTTGATTATTACTTTGTATTTGCTTTGTGATGTATATGCTTGCTTTATGCTTAAACCTTTGCATTTGTCTTTATTATTGTCGTTTCCCCATGTCGTCTCATTATTACAGAATCAGAAAAGTCCTTAGTAACCGTTGCTAGTGTCGTTTCCCCATGTCTCGTCCTTAGATCTTGTCGTATTTCAAATTTTGCCAAAGTTTTCAGAAAAATCCTTTGTACGGCCGGTAACTTGTTTCCTGTACAACCACTACTTAACTTAAGGATGGATTAAATTAAATCTGGTGGTGAAACTATTATTTAAAAGTCTTTTGAAAAATAACTGATCTTTATCCAACATGTTGTTAAAAATCTGATGGATAAACGAGGAGCAGAGGCGCCCAAAAGAGCATTATACTGGTCCCGAGAGTGCCACCTCATGGTCAAATAAATACATAACAGATTAAAAAGAAAAGTGTCACGGTGCCTCCGTCATCTGCCTCCCCCTCCCTGCTCTCTGATTGGAACCAGCTGTCCTTCATCACCTCATCATCCTGCAGACCTTCTTAAGGGGATCCACTCCAGCATTCTACGCCAGTCCGTTATACACTCTCCGGTGCTTACGCCTGGTCCCAAGCTAAGTAATCCTGCTTCGATTTTCCTAGCCTCGTACTTACCACCTCCTGTCTTATGCCACCAGGTCCTTTCCTCCATTGGTCACGCTGGTTCCTCGCTCAAGTTGTTTGTGCCGTCCTCGGCTTCCACGCCTCGCCTCAAATTAATCACGCCGTCCTCGGCGCTCAAGCCTCGCCTCAAGCTGGTTCCGACCTCGTCTCGTGCTGCTCAGGGTTTTCCACAGAAGCCTCGCTCCTGATTCTCCTGCTTCTGCTACTACGTCTGAGTTCTGGACTGGTTCTCCTTATTAAATATTCTAATCACTCACGCATCTGAGTTTCTTCCGGGTTTCAGCATCTGGGTCTGCCTAGTCATCGAATCATGACAAAAATATCAAAATCCAGTCAAAGAGTTTGGTCCGTCTGCTCCTCGTTTATCCACCCGATTTGTGACAACATGTTTGAGAAAGATCCGTTAATTTTTAAAAGACTTAAATAATAGTTTAATCTCCAGATTTAATTGAAGCCATACTCTAAATAACTTGAAAGAATTGGCAAGAGTCGCTTCGGGAACGTGAAAGCGTTTTACGCATGCGCGCGCCCCCCCTCTTTCTGGCAATGCGCGTTTGGGGGAATATCAATAAAGTTCATTTAAAAAAACGTGTTTTTCTAGCGCCGGCTTTAATAAACATTTTTTTTCCCGTTCCGTGGTAGTACAGGAAACAATTAACCGGCCGTACAAAGGACTTTTTCTGACGACTTTGGCAAAATTTGAAAAACGACAAGATCTGACGACACGACATGGGGAAACATCGTAGCTAACGACACTAGCAACGGTTTCTATGGACTTGAGACGGCAGGGGGTAACGACAATAACAAAGACAAATGCAGAGTTTTAAACATAACGCATGAACCAATGTTCGATAAACTCGTTCAGTAGACATAGACAGTGGACACAAAAACACATTTTCTTGGCACAAACGGAACCTCATAATCGAGGACATGTATAAAGAAAATTAAGCTTAAAATTGCATTTCTTCATTCAAAACATTGTCAGTCAGGAGTAGATGAAACATTCTGTTTGAAAAAGCTTGTAGTTGTCACAGAAAAGCTACAATCAGCAGGACATAAGCTCCCTGTTCCGCTCCATTCTGATAAATAAATCCATATACATCTTTGTTTTTCTCTTCCAAGCTGGCATCTTGCTCAAAACCTTACGGCTGGATAGCTCCGATATTGCTCACCATTTTTTTTGTACCATAAATGTTAGGTTTAGGTTATGACGAGTAACCCGCTAACTTACGTTGAAAGTAAAAATTATGGGGAGTAAGTTAGCGGGAGAGCGTGTACAGAGTTGGATGATGGGAAGGGGGCAGGCTTACTCTCCAACTTAGAGGTACGGTTGGAGTTCTAAGGAACTACTTCAGCTCTGCAGAAAATATGTCCTAGGAAACAACACAAGTTTTTGTTTTAAAAACTGCATTTTCATAATTAAAAGACCACTGGGAACAATTTTACATTAGATAAAAAGATGATTGGAGTGGGGCTTTAAAGTACTGCCATTTCCCCAACACATGAGCTCAAGCTGAAGCTTTTACTTTTAGTGTCAGATCTTTATTAATTTTAAAAATAATGTCAAATATTTAAACTGAAATGTAGATTACTTTTCTGTGCTTTCTTTCGTAAAAAAAACATTCATTTTTAAAGGCACACCAAGAAAAAAAAAGTAACTCAATGCTGGGATTTAAATGTAATGCAAAAGATAATCCATTGATTTCAAATTTAAATCAGAAGCGCAGACGAGCATTTTATTCTCAGAGGTATTAGACTGACATTTATGATCTGCTCTGTTCCTTTCTAACAGCTTTTCTGTTTTTCTGAATTTGTTTTGCTTCTGTCAATTACTTATATGTGTGTGCAAGTTTCTTGAAAAAAATGTAAATTTAGAACGTTCCTGTTGCCATCATTTTGGATAGAAAGGTCTAACCAGGAGTTTTAGAGTTCAACATTTAAAGACCCACTCTGATAATCGTTGAATTATTGTTAAAATGTTTCCAGTGGTCTTTTAGTTATGATTATGCCATTTTTAGCCAAAATAAACAACAAAAAATAGACTGTAATTTTCTAAAACATACCTTCTGCAGACTGTTAGGGTGAATCAGCCCGGCCCCCCTTTCCCGTCTCTGTTTATGCATCCTACAGCCTCTCACACCCCCAACCTAACATTACCATTGCGACAAAAATGGGAGGCAATATTGAAGCCATGTAGATGTACACTCTGAGCCAGATGCCAGCTCAGACGAGGAAAACAAAGATGGATTTATTTGTCAACAAGTAGATACATAGGAATGAAGTGGAGCAGGGAGCTTGGGAACCGAATAGCAAATTTTCTATGTCACTTTTTTGCAAATGGCATTATTTTTTGTCTAATTGTGATTCACAAGCTGAATTAAAATAACACTCAGAAATAACGACTTGTCGTATTTCGGGCAGATACTCGCTGCAGTGTTTCACAGGTAAATACCCTAGGGCGGTTCAGTCAATTAACTCACCTGCTCAGCGTCCTATTTAAGCCCAGGTGCGCAGCTGTTCATTCTCTTTCTTACCTTCAGCGCTCATTCTTTGCCCCTCCCTCCTCCCCGGCTTCCACCTGTGGGCTCCGTAAAGGGGGGTTTTGTTACCAGAATGTTTTATGGAAATTTCTCATGGAATTGAACGGAGCCTTATGCCAAACGAAAAGATGTGAATGCCAACTTAAAGAATGTGGAAAATTAAGTATGTCAAATAAATATTCTTACTGCAAGAGTTGTCTGACTGAAATGCAATTTTGAGCTTAATTTTTCTTCTCCGTCATCAGAAAAATGCCACAAGAACATTTTAGAAATACCAAAACGAATAACAAAAAAAAACAAAACAATTTGGGGTCTTTAAGCTTGCTCTGATTCCTGGATGATGAATGTGTATCGCATCAATTAGTCTGAAGAATTACAGAAGTTGTATCAAAACAGTTTAGGACTAATACACATTCAAGCTTTTGCATCACTGCACTTTTTAGCCTCGTCCCCACATGGTGTTACATAAATAGCTTTGCTCATCCCTCGTTTAAAGTGACGGCAATAAGCTTTTACAAAGCTTGATTCATGCTTGAAGCATAACTTTATAATAAAAATATAATATGCAATACATGGGCCAAGCTGTCTAGAATTTGGGGCATGATAGAGACATTAAATTCAGGCTTACAGGGAGGCCACAGATTAGCAGGGGTGGTAAAGAAATGAGATGTAAAAAAACAAATAACCAGAGTGCCAAAAAAAAACAAAAAAAAACGAGGATCAGACAGAATAATGCATATAGCCTGATGTTAGCACTTTCCCTTCAAAAAATTACAAGAGAAAATAAACCTTGCTTGGCAACACAATTCCCACTTTAAAAATGTTCTGTTGCAACAATATAATTGAAAAATGTGTCTGGTGGAGGCAGTTGTTGACTAGGCAAATGGATTTACAGCCTGTTTACTTTTTGCTGTGTCTCTTTGGAGGACGGGCGGCTGAGAGCATGTGAGTCATGAACTCTTAGCCGACTGCAAGTGCTGGGCTCCAGCCAGCTTAGTTTGAGTTGGTATGACTGAATGAAAAAGCTGCACGGCGAAAAGTATCGTGGAACAGATTCACTGCCCCACAAAAAACAAGAATACACTAATCAGTATGTGCAAAGAAGGCAGGGGAATTCTAATATAACTCAGATGACTACATTCACTTACTACTTCTTTGCTTTTTGGATGCTCCCTTCAGGGGCAGTAAATCATCTGCCTTCATCTGACGGTCCTGGGATGGGTATTGAGGGCCACATTCCTGCTCTGCCATGACCTGAATAAGCTGGACAAACGTGACCCAGGTAATCAGCCATGAGTGGGGCACGAATATTTGGAAAACATGCAGACACACCGGCCCTTGAGGCCTGTAGTTGCCCACCCCTTGGCTCAATCTTCTGCCTCCCCCAACGCTTATGTCCTCCTACATCAATAAACATGTTCATTGCTTTTCATCCAGACCTCTTTTCTGGTAGCTCTAACTTCAGCATCCTTTTACCAGCATAATCACCGTATTTCCCCAGAGCATTTTCAAACTACCGGTATGTCAATAGGCTTCCCTGCATCTATCTCCAAAACATCTAACATGATCTATTCCTTTGATGTGTTCATCCCTGATCCTATCCATCCTCGTCCATCCAAAGAGAACCTTAACATAGTCAGCTCTGCTTCCGGTCTCTTTCTCAGAGTCACTCTCTCTACACCAACAACGTGGCTGCTCTAATCACAGTCCTCTACACCTTTCCTTTCTTCCTGACACTCCTGTCACACATCACACCAAACACCTTTCTCCAACTTTTCCAACTGACTTGCACGCACCTCTTCACCTCATTTCTGGAATGTTTTTATTCTGGACTGCTGACCCCAAGTACTTGAAGTCCTCCACCTTCTTCCCTGGACTCCATCCCATTTACACAGAGATGCTCTGTCTTTCTGCAGGTGACCTTCATTCCTCTCCTATGCAGACCAAACCTCCACCTCTCCAGTTGTTACTCTGCCTGATTCTACTATCACTGCAGATCGCAATGTCATCTGCAAACATCATGTTCCACAGAGGTTCCTGTCTAACCCCATCTGTCAGTCTGTCCATCAGCACAGCAAAAAAGAAAAGTCTCAAAGCTAATCCTTGGTGTAGTCCCACCTCTACTTTGAACTTCTCTGTCACACTTACAGAACATCTCAGCACCGTCTTACTGCTCTTATACATGTTCTTCACAACTCCAACGTACTTCTCAACCACTGAAGACTTAAGACAAACCACAGCTCCTCTGTCATAAGCCATGGTTATATGCCCAAAATATCTTGATCGGATCAATGGTTGGATTAAAATTCAACATGTACATGGGCCCAGAAAAACTTTTTCCGATTAGAACAAATGTTTACATGCGCAGCACTTTCGGTCGGAATAAATCAGTTGCACATGCGCAGGCGTGTTTAAAATACCAGAAGAGGAAATGAGTCCCACTGTAAACAAGCAGAGTTGCCACATACAAATGTAGCAGCTCCGTAATATACGAGATGATCTTCTGAACGTGCTTCTCTTAATGTTATAGTTATCAGGAAGCGCCTGTTCGCTCATCATTTTATTTTTAATCAGTGTGGTCAGTGCTTTTTTTGTGGCAGAACAAAGCCGGAAGAAGGGTTAGGAGAAGGCTAACATGCGCTAACAACAACATTTAGCCTGGATGAACATAAAATCCATGAGGGAATGCAGCAATCTGCATCCTGGTTGCACGTAAATATGTGGGAATAACATAAGCCTTTATTTTGTTGGAACACGACTGGAAACACAAATCCACGTGATTGAACGGTTTCTAAGAACTGAGTGGCATTTCTGCTTTGAAAAGCTAACACACTGCCCCCAAAGCCGCTGTGTGAGCTGGTGGCCCGAGCTCTGCACGGAGACATGGTTCTCCTGAATTCGGCTGCGTGTTCACATAGAGCTGCGGGACAGATCGCAGTCCGAAACTTCCCACAAGTAACAAAGCATCCTCCCCTCCCCTCAAACACAAAGCTATAAGTCCGGCTGCTCTGCTCAGAGAAACGGTTCGCTCCGTCCACCGGCAGCCGCACCCAGACCGCGCAGGGTCCTGACGTCAGGGGGCACGAAGCGGTCCTCCCTGGCACCCCCCTCGCGAAGTGTGTCAGAAAAGATGGGAAGGGAGATCAAGGAGCCCGCGGGGCGAGGGCGGAGCGCAGGGATGTCCGCGCTTCGCACCGGTCCCGTATGAGCTCCAAAGCCTTCTCTGGAGTGAAACACCGTCTATGCATGACTTTAAACCAGAGCAGTAGTGACACACTACTGACACACTACTGACACACTACTGCTCTGTTCATGAACCGTTTACATGCAACACGATCGGATCATCAATCGGCATTACCCACCTATCTCGATCGGAAAGAAATTTTGATCCGAATGACTCTGATTGGGGCAGTGTATTCCAAACGTCGTGTTTACATGACACATTTTTCTTCCAATCAGGTGTCATTCCGATTACTTGTGTCCATGTAAACACAGCTATAGACTTTCTCTAAATCAACAAAGACACAAATCATCTTCTTCTGACCTTTTCAGTTCTTCTCCATCAGCATCCTCAAAGCAAACATTGCTTTTGTGGTGCTTTTTCTCTACATGAAGCCATATTGTTCCTCACATATACTCACTTCTGATGTCAGCCTAGCTTCCACTAGTCTTTCCCATAACCTCGGTGTTTGACTCATCAGCTTTAATCCTCAACTCTGCACATCTCCCTTGTTCCTTTACGTACTCTATGAGTCACATCTAAACTAGTTTGCTCACAAAACCTAGATTGTATTTCAGTCATATCTAGTTAGTTACATTTAAATGCTACACAAATTGGGGATATCTAAAGATTTTCTCAATATAATATTGCATACCCTATTACAGGAAGAAGCAGAAAGTCTGCATGTCTTTACCCATCAGAACAGTGATGGAGTTCACTGAAAATTTTAACCTTCTCACCTAGTTGAAGTCTGTCCTTGTACAATAAAAATATAGAACAGATTAAGAAGGCACAGAAGTAACTATACTGCTTCCAAACACCAAAGGAAATTAATCTGTCAGGCTAAAAGCTTCTGGTGTGTTTTCCCTGCTACACCACAGAGTGTTCTCACACATGTTACAGGATTGTAGCAGCTCTACAGCACATAAAAAGTCCCTGCAGAGAATCATTAATAACTAAAATCACATGTTCTGGAACACATCTTCACCTTATGCTGCCTGCAGAACACACACACAACATCCTGAGGGGATTAATTCAATCTTCCACAGAACCTGTTAGAACCTCTGCATTCCCAGGTTCATGAAAAACCCTCATCAGTTGACTTAATTATTATCTTATTTTCCAGGGCATTGTGTGATGCCATGATTTACTTTTACAAACGTATGCTTTACTTTGTCTTTCAGATTTAATACAAGGTGTCTGCAAAAATATATCTACAGGTAATAAGAGCTTTACATACAGTGTGCAGTTGAGCTATGAAAAAGAAATCCTAAAACAGAGAGCCAGAAAAAGGATAGAATAGATTTTTTTTAAACCACGCACATTTTGGACTAAAGGTGCCACACTGTTGACAATTCAATGTGTCTCATTGAAAATAACTTTGAGATTTCTTTTTTTGATCCACTGCACCTTCAACCAGTGAGGGAAACCTAATTAGTAAAACCAAAACTTGCCATCTGTGGCCTGTTACATAAATCCAGACCATCTGCCCAAAGTTCAGAAGACTGAGACAAAAAATATGTTGGGATTTGCAAGGCTAATGGAGAAGAATAAAATAGTTTGACAAGGGAGAGTGGAGAGGCACCTGAGAGTGAAAATAGATAACAGGGGACTAGAGACCCAAAAACGCAAAAAATCTTGAGAATAAAATCCAAGTAAACACAAAACAGAGTGAACTGTCCTGGTGTGCTTGGAATAATGTGTTCAGCACAGCCCACAGCTGAGGTGTTTCCATAGCAAGACATACTGGCTTTGTCCTGGCTTATGAAAAGCTCAGAACTATATAGAACTATGGCAACATAGCAATTTCCCCTTAGTGATATAAAAAAAACTTCTATTCTATTCTATATAAATACTGTTTTGACATTGGTTGAAAGAAATCCTATACAATGATCCCTCGCTATAACGAGGTTTACTTTTCACGGTTTCGCTACTTCACGGATTTGCATCGTGCATTGTGTTCTGCATTCTGATTGGCTAAAATCAGAATAAAATCCGCTTCTTCTCTACCTGTGCGTCAATAACGTTGCATTTTAATATGTACACGTACGTAAATCAGCGTGCCAAATTTACAACACGTACGTGGGAAATCATCTTGCAATTTGGAGTTTCTCTAAAACCCATAGAAAACAGAGCGACAACAACAACTGCCTATCACTATGTTCTTCTCCCGAACAAACACAGCTGCACTGCAAGAAGAAGAAAACACTGCAGAGCGGAGTCAGGATGCAGCGGCTCAGTCTGAAGAGCAGTGAAATACACCTGAGTCACTATTTGTCCCACTGTACTTTGTATTTTTTTCATAATCATTTTAAATTTTCTCCCGTTTAATCCAATTACTCGGGTCGCGGTGGGCGGGGCTAATCTCTGCAATTTGAAGCCTTCTGTTCACATTGATGATTAACATTATTATTTGACAGCACAGTACAGAAGTTATTTGTTGAAAGAAAAAAACCTTTCTAAAGTACTTTTATTTGTGAAACAAATGCTTGAGCCTGTAAAATGGTTTGTTCTTTCTTTTCAATGTATAATAGAATATTTAATTGTTTAATAATTGTAAAAAAAAAAAGAAGATTCTGTTTCACGGATTTTGCCTATCACAGGTTCTTTTTGGAACGTAACCCCCGCGAAAACGAGGGTTTACTGTACATTATAATTATCCTGGCTCATTGTCAATACAATATCTTTCAATGTAAATGTTAAAAACTCATTTATTCTAGTTTGTGTTTCTTCAGATCTATAGTATTCTCATGCCAGATGATCTTGGACATCAAAATAATAATAATAATTATTATTATGATGCTGTAGTATCGGACGTGATGCTGTAGTATCGGACGTGATGCTGTAGTATCGCGAGACCCAGCGAGACGAGTGTGGTGAGTCGACTTGGCGGCGCGTAAGCATTTGAACAAACATTTTCGATCTTGTTTCATTTTTCCGCCATATTAAAATATTTCCGGCAAACTAACATAACCTGTTAAGAGATTAAGCTTCTGTCAGCCTGGAGGACCTGGAGAATTTCATTGACGAGTGTTTTAATACCTGCAACATGGTGAAGCCCAGAACCGCCACCCCCTCCGCCAAGCGTGAACGGCCTGAGGACTCTCCCGGGGCTGTGTCCTCTCCAGGCAGCGGCGTGAGCGATATCCTGGACTCGATTGATAAAAAGCTCTCCAGCTTTGATTGCCGCCTCAATTTGCTGGAGATCCTCCATAGAGAATTTCAAGGTCTGCGGGAGTCTCTGGAATTCAGCCAGCAGCAGGTGCGGGAGCTCGCAGAGGAGAATCAGGCCCTCAGACAGACCGTCAAGACTCTGAGCAGCGACACCGCTCGTCTCTCCGAGGAGAACCGATCCATCAAGGAAACCCTCCTGGATCTTCAGTCGAGGAGCATGAGGGACAATCTAGTGATCTCCGGGGTTCCAGAGGAGGCAGGAGAAGACCCCGAGGCCACGGCGAGGTCCTTTTTGGAAGACCATCTGAAGCTCCCCAAGGAGGAAGTCCAGAAGATCTCCTTCCACAGGGTTCACCGGCTCGGAGGAAAAAGGCCGGACAATCAGCGTCCCCGCCCTATTGTTGCTAAATTTGAACATTATAAACAAAAGGAGCAGGTAAAAAGCAGAGGGCGAGAGCTGAAAGGCACACATTACAGCGTGAATGACCAGTTTCCAGGCGAGATCCTCCGCCGGCGGAAAATCCTCTTCCCGCTGAGGAGGAAGCACCTGTCTGCTGGAGCACGCGCGGTGGTTGCCGTTGACAAACTTTTTGTGAATGGCAAGCTGTTCCGGGACCCAGAGGTAACACCCTGGCTGTGCTGAAGGCTTTCAGAGGCGCACTGACATCTGCGCCGCCCAGAAGAAACCCGCAAACTTATTTAACTGAATGGGAAATATCGGATCATCAATAATCCACACCTCTCAGGAAAAGTGTTTTTTCTTTCTCTCACATTCATGTTTCTGTTGTTGTTTCGTTGTTTTTGTTTTTTGTTCTTTCTCTTTTCCTCTCTCTTTTCTCTTGTCCCCCCCCCTTCCCATGTCCTCATATGTGAATCAGGTAAAGTCAACGCAACCACGGTGAGTATTTATTTATGCACGGAACGGGCGCGCGCGCATACTAGCGCGCATAAGAGCATGCACACGCGATCCCGCACACACGTTGATAAACTGCAAAAACCTCACTTAGGCTCACACAGGACACACGTAACATGCAGCTGACAGCCAAGACATGTCCACCCACAACGCGTCAGTGTAGCAGGTACGCACAGCGGGCACGCGCACACGGACGGGCACACGCACTATTTAGCCTTGCACTCTCCCGGTTAGAACAGCTATGAACAGTCTTAACATCGTTAGCTGGAATGTGCACGGACTTGGCTCTGGACCAAAGAGATTGAAAGTGTTAAATCACCTGGATGATCTTAAAGCAGATATAGCTTTGCTGCAGGAGACCCATTTATCTTTATCAGCTGGTCAACTCCTGTGCTGTTCCCAGTATCCAGTTATGTATTCTGCCAGTTTCAACTCCAAACAAAGAGGGGTTGCAGTTTTGATTAATAAAAATGTTACATTTACTCATAAGGATACAGTTACTGACCCAGAAGGCAGATTTGTAATCATTAATATATCCATTCAGAATAAGGACTTTTGCATAGCAAGCATATATGGCCCTAATGTTGACGACTCTTCCTTCTTTCACAGATTCTTCACCTCACTCTCAGCTCACTCTGACTCCACAATCATTATAGGAGGAGATGTCAACCTGGTTTTGGACCCTGAACTTGACAGACTCAGCACTGCAGCAAATCAGCGTACATGGCGGTCTGCAAGTATTCTAAAGCAGTACATGAATGATCTGGGTCTCTGCGACGCGTGGCGCTCATGTCATCCAAACACTAAGGGGTTCACCTTTTTCTCTCCAGTTCATCATTCACACTCTCGTTTAGATTATTTATTAGTCAGTAACTCCCTTTTGAAAGAAATTAAAAGTTCCAACATTCATCCAATTATTATCAGTGACCATGCACCAGTTTCTGTTACTATTTCAAGGGAAGTACCCACACCCTCGGGCTCAACCTGGAGGTTTAATACGTCTCTGTTAAAAGACCAGGAATTTATTGAATTCTTTAAAAAAGAGTGGGAAACCTTCTTAGAATTCAACAATACTTCTGAAATATCACCAAGTATTCTTTGGGAAGCAGCAAAAGCAGTCATGAGAGGGAAAATCATCTCTTATTCAACGCATAAAAAACGCAAAGAGAAAGCAGATTTATTAGAACTAGAAAATAAAATCAAAACTCTGGAGACTGCTTATGCTGCTTCTGCCCAGGAACACATACTGGGCGACCTGAAAAATTTAAAGCTGCAGTTTAATGACATCATCAATAAACAAACACAATTCCAGATACAAAGGCTTCGACTGGAAAGATATGAAAACTCAAATAAATCTGGCAAATTTCTAGCTAATCAGCTTAAAATTAATAAAGAAAAATCAACAATCACTTCTATTATGGACCAAACAGGGAATGTCACTCATGACCCGGTAAAAATTAATAATGCGTTTAAAGACTTTTATCAAAACTTATACACTCCACAGATCAATCCATCAGAACAAAGCATCAACTCATTTCTTAACAATATAAACCTGCCCAAGTTAAACGAAGATCAAATCACAAATTTAGACTCTCCGCTCTCGTTGTCTGAGCTTCATGAAGCTCTGTTACTTATGCCTAACAGCAAAGCACCAGGACCCGACGGCTTTCCTGCAGAGTTTTATAAGGAATTCTGGGAACAACTGGCACCAATGTTTTATAAAACGGTAAAATTTATCAATGAAAGCCAATCTCTACCACCTAACATGAACTCTGCCAACATTATCCTTCTTCTAAAACCAGACAAAGACCCCACGAGTCCTTCAAGCTATCGCCCCATTTCTTTAATTAATGCAGATGTAAAAATTATCTGCAAAGCACTAGCACAGAGAATAGAAAAAGTCACTCCTCACATAATTCACTTTGATCAAACTGGATTCATCAAAGGCAGACACTCGGATGACAATGTCCGCAGACTCGTTAACATAATAGACTTTGCTACCATCAAAAACCAGGAAATGACTATACTATCACTGGATGCTGAAAAAGCCCTTGATAGAGTAAATTGGAAGTTCCTCACTGCTGCCCTCCATAAGTTTGGGTTTGGAGAATCATTCATCAAGTGGATCAAAATATTATATCACAACCCCAATGCATCAGTTAGAACTAATAAACAGACTTCCAACAGGTTTTTTCTTGGAAGAGGAACTAGACAGGGTTGCCCACTCTCCCCCTCTCTTTTTGCAATATTTATCGAGCCTCTAGCTGCAGCAATAAGACAGAATGAGAGTATTAAAGGAATTAAAACCAAACACAGCCATCATAAAATTAGTCTCTATGCAGATCACATATTACTGTTTTTAAGTAATATACATTCTGTAAATGAAACGGCAACAATCATTAATGAATTCTCTTCTACATCAGACTATTCCATTAATTGGAATAAATCTGTTTTATTACCACTGAACAGTAATGCGGAGCAAGGACTCACAATACCAGTTAAATCAGGCAATATAAAATATCTAGGTATTTATTTTTCCCCCAAAATATCAGAACTGGTGCAGCTAAACTACACCCCATTACTGAAAAACATACAGGACGATCTAACACGCTGGACCAACCTGCCTTTGTCCCTTATGGGCAAGGTAGCCACGGTAAAAATGAAAATCTTACCCAAAGTTAATTATCTCTTCTCAATGATTCCCACACAACCGCCATTAAAATGGTTCAAAACATTAGACTCATCCATATCAAGCTTTCTATGGAACAATAAACCTGCAAGAATTAGTCTAAAAACTTTAAAATCTGCAAAAAGCTGTGGAGGATTAGAATTACCAAACTTCCACAATTACTTTCTTGCAAATAGATTACAATACATCTTAAAATGGTTAAAAAATAATCCAGAAACCAACTCATGGTTAGACTTGGAACAGGCGTTATGTGGAAAGATCAACCTGTCAGATCTTCCATTTATCAGCCAAATAGTTAAAAGACAGGATTGTTTCAAAAGTACTAATATAAATGCCACTTTAACAGCCTGGTGGGAATTTCTCAAAATATCAAAATCATCAATTCAACCGTGCAAAATGACACCCATCTGGAACAACCCAGACATCCTCATAAACAAAAAGATTATCCACTTCCCAGCTTGGCAAGCAGGGGGCATAAAACAACTAGAACACATAATTATTGATAGAAGATTCATAACTCCCCAGGAACTTCAATACAAACATGGAATAAATAACTTCTTGGAATATCAGCAACTTAAATCAATCATTACTAAAAAGTTTAAATACAGAGACAACGATTTAAAGCTACCAGATGTAGTTACCACTCTGATCAATTTCACAATGAATAAAACTCTCTCCAAAATATACAAACTTTTATGTAATTTAGATAATAATATTTCACTTCCGACAACAAAATGGGATGCGGATTTGAGCATCAGCACAGATGAAAGCTTTTGGTCAGAACTTTGTCTAAACACCTTTAAACTGACAAAAAGTCCAAATCTGCAGCTAATCCATTTCAAAACTCTTCACAGAATTTACTACACTGGACAGAGGATGTTCAAGATGGGTCTCAGTAACTCAGACATTTGTCAGCACTGTGACAGTAATCTACCCGACAATTACATGCATGCACTATGGTTCTGCACGCCTGTTCAGGCTCTCTGGCAGCAGGTATGTGCCGATCTATCAGTCTAGCTTAAGGTTTCAATCACAGCTTCACCGTCACTTTGTGTGCTTGGTGAAATGAGTGCCATCGATGTAGAAGGAGAACTAGGCTCTATCATTTTCATAACTCTTTGCATTGCTAAAAAAACTATTTTAATAAATTGGAAAAGCAAGAAAAATATAAATATAAGTCAACACAGAAATCTGCTGCTTGATCATATCAGCTTGGAAAAAATGTCAGCCCAAGGTTCAAGTAACTTTGAAAGAATTCAGTCTCTCTGGTCTCCCATGGCTAACTCCGTGACTTAGGGGGTGGGGGGGCCTGGTCGTCGCTGCTCCTTGCCCTTCTGCCGTGGGCTGGGGTGGGGGTCGGGGCCTCCGGTGCCTGGCGGGGGGTGGTGGGGGCTCCGTTGGTCGGGGGGTCGGGTCCAGCGCCTGGGTGGGGCGGGCTGGGGCGCTGCGTGGTCCTCTGGGCTTGGGTGTGGGGGTGCGTGGTGGGGGGGTGGGGTGGTGGTCTGGCTTGGCTTGGGGGGGTGGTCCCTTTGCCTGTGCTTGGGGGGGTTGGCGGGGGGCGCTGCTCGGGGGGGGGCCCAGCGGCGCTGGATGGGCTTCCCACCTACACCTGGGGCTGGGATCGGCCCTTCCCTGGCTCTGGGGCGGGACGGGACAACCCTCTTGGGGCCCCCGGTCGCTCTGGGTGTCATCCGTTTTAGCTGCGGGGTCTGGGGTGGGGGGTCTTGTCGGCCCTGCCTTGTGGGGGGGCATTCTGGGGGAGGGGGGGGGGCACTATTGGTACGGGGCAGGGGGGGTTGACGGGTCGGGGTCTCCGCTGAGGCCATCTGCGGTTTCCCCGGCCGGTCGGCTGCCTCGGTCCTGTCGAGGCCTGACCAGAGCTCTTCTTGGGCCGGCGTTTGGGGGTGGGGGCCTGGGCTTGCTCCGGGGGGGGGGCAACGCTTTCTGGCTCCTCTCTCTCTGTGTGGGGGGGGGGTGGTGCTGGGCCTGGGGTGTCGGCGCCTCCGGGGGTGGGGCCCCTGGGCTGGGTGGGCCTGGCCCCCTTGCTGGGGGGGGGGGGGGGGGGAGACAGCTGTTTGACCACCGGGGGACAGTCTACCAGCTGTCCCCAACTTACCCCCTTCCTCATATAACCTCATAATAGGGTGAGGGGGTGGGGGGCTTAGCCTGCGATGAGCCTTGGGGGGGGGGTTTACTAGGCAGTGGCCCCCCTCCTATGGTTGCCGTATGGAGTGGGCCCCCCCTCTTTCGGTTTTATTTGCACCTTAGACATGTAGGGCCCTTGGTAGGGGGGGTGCTTGGACATCACTGCCAGCAAGCAGCGGATGTCCTCCTAGCACCCTACCCGCCAATTTTAACCACACCTTAGACATTTAGGGTCCCTTGGTGGGGAGGGTGAGGGGACGTCACTGTGAGAAATCAGGAGATGTCCCCTCAGTGCCCTACCCGCCAATTTTAACTGCACCCCCCTTAGCACACACACCCCTCCCCCCTCAATATATACATTCCAACATAAACACACACACATGCACACACACACCCTCTCAAACACACATACACGAACACACATTTTGCAAGGAAGGTGGGACCTAGGACCATCTGTCCCCTGCCTCTGCCTCTTCCCTGGTGGGGGGTACGGGCCCCTTTGCGACGGCGGCCGTGTCCCCGGGGTGCCGGCTTCCTGGGCCCGGCGGTGCTCTCTCCGCGCGGCGGGGGGGTTCACATTACATCTGAGCCGGGAGTGTTCGTGTCCCTGGGGGGTGGGTTCTGGTCCTTGCTCCTGAGCGCTGGGCTCCGCCAAATTTCCAACTGTGGCCGAGCCTGGTCGGGCCATATTTACAACACCCCGTGTGGGCCCTCTTTTTTCCCCGGGGTTCCCCCCTCTTGGGCGGGGGTGGCGGGCCCCTGCCTCGCTCCTCCCTGGACCAACCGTGGGCCGGGCGGATGGCTGCCTGGAGTGCGGAGTGGGTCTCCCTTGGGGGGTCCTGGCTCGTACCTGGGGTTGGGGCGGGGGGATGCCCGGAACTCCTGGGTGGTGGTGGGGTGCTCGTCTGGGGCTGTGGGCGTCCTTCTCCGGTGGGGCCCTGCGTTGGGTTCTCCCGGCGCGGCGGGGGGGCTGCTCTCCTGGTTGGGCTGGGGCGGCGCTCTCTCTCCCTCCGTGCCTCCCTGCTCTCTGGCTCTGGGGGCCTTGCAGCGGTCCTGCTGGCCCTGGCCTGGGTGGCGGGCTTGGTCGCCCGGGCGGCGGTTGTTCCCTGCCGGTTCCCATGTGGCGTTGGGGGGATTCCGGCTGCCGCTGCTGCTGCGGTGGGGGTCTTGGGGTGGGGATGGCTGGGCACTCTCCCTCCTTCTTTCCACGTTCCACCATCCATTTTAGAAGAACATAAACACTCACCTGAGCACAGGTGTTAGCTCACCTTTGCACTAACAGTTTGCATGACTGAATGACTGAAATATTTCACACTAGTTGGTTTTAAGGCATAAGTATGCGTGTGAACACTATCTGTTTTGTATACATATCGACAGGTGGACATTTTTTGCAGCTAGCAGGTGTGTTTATAACATTTGAGTGTGTGTGTGGACAGGCTCCGCCCTTATTGTACTACATTTGAACCTTACCATAATGATTAACAACCAGTAAACTTGTTGCTTTATGCTGCTTCATGGTCTTATCCCCCTTCCCCTCCTATTATCACCCCCTACCCCCCCTCTCTCTATCGTCCCTCTCTCTTCTTCCCCTCTTTCCTTTTCCGTCCGGTCCAACACCAAAGATTTTCAGACATGATTGAAATTAATAAAGTTTGGCCTCAATTACAAAAGGGGTTTATTCAGACATACCTTTGGTTTGTCTGAAGATTAATAACCCCTCTTGTTAAAGTAAAATCTGTCCAACACAAGAGGCCCTCAGCTCTCATCTGTCTGCCCAGCTGTTGGACAGGACAAGTTTAAAAAAAAAAAAAATAATAAAAAAAAAAATAATAATAATAAAAAAAACACAAATAGTAACTTTTTGTAAGAACACAAGACAGAAAAATAAATTAAATTCTTGCAGAATTGTCTGTTGTTTAAAATCAAACATACAATGAAGCAAAAACTTTCTAAAAGCTTTCAATAATATGAACGTATAATTGTTTATATCCAGCACAGCCTGTATCTCATCTGGAATATGGCACCATTATTTTCAGTCATGCTGGGGTCAATTCTGGTTTTCTGTCTTCCAGGATGACCTAGTTTCATCATGGTTTAGCCATTAGATGGGCTTCCTTCACAGCATAGAACACTTAGGAATACATTGAAGTTGATGTTTGACTGTTTTTTTCCTGGTTATACTCTTACTACATCTTATATGTTAACTCTGTCGAGTGTGAGCTTGGTTTATTTATAATGTCCTTTAGCGTTGTGCAGTCTGACCTTTTGGTGAACTTTCTGGAGCTTCTTCTCCTTGGATTACAGGCAATTTACTTGATTTTTTTTTTCTCTATAAGCTTGAACTGGATGTTCAGGAATTAAAATGCAGTTAAATTTAGTTTATTTGTGAACTCATTTGAATGAACTTGTTTTTCAGAAGTTAGTCTGAAATGCAGTCATCTTTTGGAAAACTGCTGCTGTTGTTCCTCCTCCTCATCATGATAACGCACACCTGAATTTTAATTTACTTTAATAAAAGTGGTCATGCCTTTGTGTATTTTCTGTATTTTCCCAAATCAAAATAATCCAGATTATAGTACAGACCTCGTTTTATATAACTTTATAAAGAATTTATCTTGTAATGTAGAGCATAATGACAAAAAAAAAACCTCTGTATTTTATTATATTACTTTATGTCCTTCACTACTTAGTCAAGCTTTCTTTCAAATCCTCAGAAGAATTTAGAAGCTCGTCTCTTTTTCAGATTTTTTTTAACCAGGTGTATCAAAACAAAACCTTCAAACCCAGATTATTTGACTTAGACTAGGAAATATTTTCCCCAAAAGACCTACATCTCAATTCTCAGAAAAAACAGAAAGCACCAGAAGACGGAAGATGAGGCAGGGTGTGCTTAACAACATTCCAACATAAAAGAAAAATACTCCCCTAATATAGAAACAATTATACTTACAAAAGCAAAGTTTTTTCTTTTTTTTCCTCTGTAAAAACCTGCATTGCCTTTTGGTAAAGTGACAAATAGCCCATTTAATGAAATAATTGTATTGATCTTTTTGTGGTTTCTTGATCTCTTTAAAACCTTTAGGCCTGAAGCCCGTTTTTCTTCTTTGTTTTTCTCATTCTGACATAAGTAAGCTGTTTCTGGCCTCTGTACAAACTGATCTCTAACATCGATTTAATTGCACCAGTTAATTGCTTTAGCATGGAGGAGATCTGGCATCATGGCTATATTTGCTGGAGCATAATGTACCAAAGGTATTATTTCTGCAATATCCTGTGTTGTGTGTAAACATTGAACAAAAAAACTGCAAACTCTTCTGTGGTCTGCAAGATAAATAGACCATAGAAAATGTAAACACATTTATAGAGCAATAACATGTATTTCTTATTGTGAAGAAACTGGATTTTCTAGAAAGGACTGTATTTGTGTTAGTTCGTAACCCCGTCAGTTTCTTGCACACAGAAATAATGAATAACGACTCAGAGACAGTTACTTAGCTTTTGTGGAGGTTTTACTTCGCACAAACACGAAGGGGACAGACATGAACATGGTACATTCAAAGTCCGAACCAAAGAGTTCAGGGATGGGCTTGGTATAAAAACCCTGCATTTGCATATTCAGAAGATCGTCCAATGGACCTCGTGTGAAAATCACGCCCACAGGTTACTGGTGGAGAGAAGCTCCAAGGCTAAAGTGAAGATAAGTCTGAGGCCTGCTCAGCAGAAAACATGCACAGAAAAGAGGGAGTATGGGAAGAAACTGTTAGAACAATAGTTTGGCTGTGCTTTCTTCAAATGTAATATAATTTTGAGATGACAATACATGCTCAGTGAATTAAGTTTAAACCATTAGTGTAATAAAAGTTAAAGGCAGTTTCTAACTATTCTTCACATACCCCCCTGTTTGTCATATCAAAATTATATATGGAAAGTCAGCAGAACTCCTGTCATCATCAACCATATACCATTTCACGAAGATTTTCAGTATAGGCAGCATATCGGCTCTGCATCGAAAACAAAGGTGTAGAGATACAGGTAAATACACAAGAACATTAAAATCAACGTGAATAAATGAGCATATCAGAGGTGGTAGGTGATACATGAGTGTTGATGCGAAAACCTCCAGGGCTAAACTTATACCATCTGTAGGAAACCTTCATTGAGCAATCAGGGAGGGCAAAACTCATCAACGACTCTGTGCCCCTCAGCAGTCATCCGTAAGGATACGCATGCATCACCAGTCCAAACCTCGGCACAATTTCATTAATTAAAGTTACATAGAACAAGAAACAAATTAAGAAATAAATAAAAAAATTTAAAAAATCAAATCAAACAAAAGAAAAACAATAAAATAAATCTGTAAAGACCAGTTTCAACCACGAGCGGATGCGAACCAGGTTAATTGTAGGCATAGTGCTGATAGAGTCGGCCTGACAGCGATCATTCCTTTGACACATGGAATCAAACAGGTGACGAATAGAAAAAAGAAAAACAACACACAGGACCGGAGTGACTAGTTTTATCAGTACACTCCACCAGAAGTAAACTAATAAATTGGGGACCCAGACCAGTAGGCGTCAGTCATCTGAGAAGAAATTTGTGATTTAAGGGCCTTGACCTCACTGATGATGTGAGTGAGATCTCCAGAGGAAGAGGGAATAAAAGTACAAGATGAAACCACGAGCAACAGCTGGACCCATGTTAGCTGGTTCAAAGCTCACTGTAGCTGGAAGAGAGCAGTGCTAGAGGAAACACACCAGGGAGCGCCCCTCGCCAGGAGTAGTGCCACACTTCGTAGTTGGACTTCAACCAGGGATGTGTCTCAAAATGTCAGTCTTGTAGATTCTCAGCAATTTACAGTGGCTTACGTGAATCCAGGAGGGTCGTACAGCAATTCGTACTGCGGTTGGCATGGTGAGGAGAACCTTGAAGGGTCCTGTCCACCTCGGGTGTGACCAATCAGTCCGTTAAATGGTCTTCAGGGTAAAGCAGGTCACCGACAGGGGCCTTCTGGTCAGGATGCAGAGTCTGTGGGGAGGAGAGAGCTGGAGGCAGACTCAATGTTTCCTTTGTTCTCACAGCTTTCTTCAAACAATCATGTAAATCATCAATGGTGTCAATAGAGCCAGGCATGAGAGTAGAGACAAAAATCAGGAAAAAAATAAAATAAATAAATAAAAAAAATAAAAATAAAAAAAATAAAAATTGCGAAAAAAACACATTGAAAGTGAAACAGACAAGAACTGCATCTCATTTTAACAGCAGCATGAACAGGCTGATAACAGTTTGACTAATGGGAATGTTTGAACGGAAGGGAGTGGAACATACTGCATGTGATTCTGGAGAATTCGCACAAGAGAATCACAGGTGACATTGTTACAACTATCAGCCCCTTAAGCAGCTGCAGCTTACAGCGAGTGAGTGAAGGTGGGGGCTGATCAGATAAGGTGGTGAGGTCCAGGGAGAGAAATAATTTTGCTAGAAACAGAAACTAAATGTCCCGAAAAATTTAACCCGTGCTTGGGCCAACTGGAGTTTAGTCTTACCACACTTATTGCCCTGAGAGTTGAAACTTCAAAAGATTAGCAGACATGTCCATTAAAAAAAATGTAAGGCGAGTTAGTGGACCAGATATCCTCAGGAATGCTTTTAAGGGGTCAATCCTGATTTACAAGCAGAAATGCAGGGACCTAATTAGTGGGGTCAGAAGGCTGCAATCAAACTCTTTATGAGCAGGGAGAGTGAACTAAAAAAAAAGGGAAAGGCTGCACCAGCCATCCGAGTCTGATCATGTTTATACAAGTGGGAGGTCTGTCCTGCACAAACTGATCCACGTCTGCTTTGTAAGAAATGATACTTTCTATAGCTTTTTTCTGAACATCTACCTTAATCCATGTCCTAAACACTAAAATACACACTAAAATACGTCCTATCATTATTCGGAGAGCATAGAAAGCTGTTATATTCTGCTTACAACGGAGAAATCACCCCTCCTTTCTGCGAGTTCTCATCAGCCTGTCTGCAGGCTCGGGCACGCGCACTCTGATATGTGAAGCTGCTCCCCCTCCTTCTACTCTGTCCTGCACTTTGATCTGCTTAACTTTCTATGAAATCCATAATCTTTAACCCATTTATCCAAATACTTTATTAATGTCTGATCCTGACTTTCCACATACTTCCAAACTTTATGAAAAGCTTTCTGGACCTGAGCAATGTGCCGTCTTTCTTTTTAGTGAGATTTTGAGAATGAGTCCCACCCATCTTTTTGAGGTTTTTGATCGACGATCAGCTACAACGTTCTCAATTTCAATCAGAAACCAGAGCTCCCACCCAAGTAACCCGGTTTATGGATTCTCCAGCGCTGAATCTAATCAGCAGAAAAAGCTTGGAGAATCAGAAAAGAAACCTAATTATTTGTCAACTGAGTCACTATTTTGTTTTAGAACGAGGCATTAATCAAAGCGAGCACACACCACAGGGGCTGTCGAAAAAAGGGCAAACTCAGACACAGACAGAGAGACATAAAAGCGTTACACACACACATTTTCCCCGGAGCTCCGTTTCGTCTCAAAAGTCATACTCAGCCATCCCAAGGCTCTATTTCTTCGGCTTCACTCGCCGCGGCTGCACCTACACTTATGCCTACACTTCCGGCCTACACTGACGCCCCTACACTTATTCTCCTTCCCTGGAGGACTTATTTCCCTACACTTATGCCTACACTTCCATCCCTATTCTGCCATTCCTCCGCGGAAGGAAGGCGGCTACAATGACGGTCTCGCGAACCGAACCACACTTGTCCCGTCTGCGCAAGATGACTCGTGCACGCGCAGCACCTTGCCTGCAAGCGGGGCCTGCAAGCGGTGCTCTGTTCAGCGTGCTCGCGCAGCGGACTGCAGCCGTTTCTCTATTCTTCCCCCAACATTGATGCACGCACACACAAAGACACAGACACAGTCAACATAAGGCCCTAACAAGTAAAGAGAGGACAGACTTTCTGTGTGGCGTACTCACTTCAAGCAATGAACGTCGCTATTTGATGAGGGTCCGACGACGCCGAGGGCACAACTGGATCCAAGGGCGAGGGCCGCCGATCCTGAAGGCGGATGTTTCAATGCTGAGGCTGTGATCTCAGACCGAGCTCGGTTTTCGGGCAACCCCTCCCCATGGGCTCCAGCGATGTCCAAGGCGCGCCATCCGGCTCGAAGGACCAAATGTGAAGAAACTGGATTTTCTAGAAAGGACTGTATTTGTGTTAGTTCGTAACCCCGTCAGTTTCTTGCACACAGAAATAATGAATAACGACTCAGAGACAGTTACTTAGCTTTTGTGGAGGTTTTACTTCGCACAAACACGAAGGGGACAGACATGAACATGGTACATTCAAAGTCCGAACCAAAGAGTTCAGGGATGGGCTTGGTATAAAAACCCTGCATTTGCATATTCAGAAGATCGTCCAATGGACCTCGTGTGAAAATCACGCCCACAGGTTACTGGTGGAGAGAAGCTCCAAGGCTAAAGTGAAGATAAGTCTGAGGCCTGCTCAGCAGAAAACATGCACAGAAAAGAGGGAGTATGGGAAGAAACTGTTAGAACAATAGTTTGGCTGTGCTTTCTTCAAATGTAATATAATTTTGAGATGACAATACATGCTCAGTGAATTAAGTTTAAACCATTAGTGTAATAAAAGTTAAAGGCAGTTTCTAACTATTCTTCACACTTATATATATTTGTTGTCACTTCTTCTACACAGTTGTTAAGTCAATGAAAAGCACACACAATGGTGTGTGTAGAATTACATCATCTATGTTTGAGAAGTAAAATGCAAGCACAGTCCAGCAGGAGGGTACAGCAGCCCCAGAGAGCCTGGTTTATGTCAATACTTAAATACGCAACATAGAGCATGAAAGATCTGAAGGCATCAAACTTGCTGCTGTACTTTGTTTCATCCCTTCATGATGATGACAGAGGTTGTTCAATGATAAAGTTTAAGCTCCCATTCAGTTCTTGTGGTTGTATGCAAGTATTTTTAACCCTTGTGCTATCTTAGATGACCCCACCCTTACATTGACGTGTTCTCCCTACCCTGACAAAGGTGGATAAAGGTGGAAAGATTTCATGTAATCCATGAACACCAGTGAAGATCACAAATCATTGAAGAAAAAAGGTTCAGAGCACTGTCTAGTGGGTCTAGATGACCCAAATCCCAATTTTAAAGTGCCTAGGATAGCACAAGGGTTACGGGTAATGTAAGTTGCTCGCACTTATGATATACGAGTGATGCTGGTGTCCTTACCCCACACTCTAGTTGTTAGTAAGGTGTATGTGCAGGCTCCTTACTGACCGTGCGCAAATATTGCACGCATGGGTATGCAGGTTATATGCAAGTGTCTGTAGAACATCTGTAAGATGTCTACACAAACTGTAATTTCCTTATTTTTAACAGCCCGGCTGTTAGACATTCTCCTTGCCAGGTTGCAGGCAAGAAACACACTTGCCACTTGAACAGCATGAGCGGGGTCATGTGCAGAATTTAGGGGTTGAAACCATAACGTGGCTGCAATTCATTTCATCCTTACTTACCCTCACCTGTTGTATAAGTGTTCGCTGTGACCTGTCTCCCGCTGCATGGCGTAGAAAAAATGTGCATGAGCATTTTCTCTCTACTGCTATGTTAACACCAGGCTCAGTAACATGCGTTCAAGTGACCAGTTTCAATGAAAGACTATGAATACGCTTTTTGGGCTTCTGCGTTCAAAACGTCTGTGTTCACGTGTCACTACGCAAGTTTGTATGTCTATTTTTTGTGCTCCACGTACAAAATGCAGGGCCATTGGATGAGCGTCAAAAGTTTAACCAGTTAAACATTGACCAATCAAGGACTCTAATTTGGTTGTGAATCATGAATGGCGTCCCTTTTAAAACACAGAAGTGCCAGTTGTTTGAAAATGTATCATGAAGGAAATATTAAAAATTGCGGCTTGTGCCCAGACGGAATTATACAACACCAAGTCCTTCAAACAGCAGAATAGAGCTGTGAAGAAAAAGCCTGGAGAAAGATTTATGCGATTTGCACCGCTATGACATTTCACTCCAAGTCCCATCCCTATTGAACGTGCATCAATAGGGATACGTTACAGAAACTGGTACTGTTTGGTGCTGATGCCACGTCGGCAATTTTTCCCAGACCGATAAGTTTCAGACCTTGATGATATTGTTAATGGGGCTGGCATAGGGGTGTGGCAAAAGCGCGGACACAGCGTACACTGCTTTGTTTCGATGTGGGTTAAAAGGACGGGCAATTCTCCCTCCTTTCCTCACTGCTTTTTCGGGCTGCTTTACCGCTCTAATATTTCTCTAATGAGAAGTGACAACAAATGCACGCGGATGGCAGAGCGATGGCAGAGCGAGCAGGAGAGCAAATGTAAAAAAAACGTGGCTTGTAAGGGCGGTCACACCCGTAACCTGTCCAAACACCACACAAAAATACACCACATTCTAGCGGAGAATGAATGGTTTCCATTGACAAAGTTTGTCATTTGTCTTCTGCCACCAGGTTTTCACAAAGAAAAGTATAGATAAGAATACTGATAAGATACCAGATCGATAAGAGGAGTAGTATTGATAAAATCTTAACCATACCCATCCCTGTGTGTCACATGCCCGGTGTGTGCGTAGCGTAACCCTTGTGCTATCCTAGGCACTTTAATGTTGGGAGTTGGGTCATCTAGACCCACTAGACAGTGCTCTGAACCCTTTTTCTTCAATGATTTGTGATCTTCACTGGTGTCCATGGATTACATGAAATCTTTCCACCTTTATCCACCTTTGTCATGGTAGGGAGAACACGTCAATGTAAGGGTGGGGTCATAGGATAGCACAAGGGTTAAGGGCTCACAGAGTTGTCTCTGATCTAGGGCAGTTGTGAATAAGACTTAATACAGTAATGCATGGCAATGCATTACTCACAGTTATAATATCAGAGTAAACTAATAACACACTCATTTAGAATATTAAAAATGAGTCACCTTACCTGTCTGAATGTCTGCTGAATCAGCTCTGCTTTCATCAGCCAGGTAGTCGCCTCTTTACTTCTGGTGCCAAGATGCAATCAATTCTCTGCTCAGCAGGAGTGCACGAGGACGACAAATGACAAGAGTATTGAGCTCATAGTATATCTTTTAGTACATTGCGACAAAGATGTTAGCGAAATGAGCAGTTCACTTAGTACTGCCAGCAGAAAAGTGCCATAGGAAGTTTTTTTCCCCATTTTTCAGTCCAATTATATGAATTAAGAGTTTAATCTGTTCTAATTAGATAGGAAAGGAAGTATTCTTTGAGTGATTTTAACACATTTTAAGGTCTGACCTTCTGAATTAAATGATTGTTGAGTCCATTTTTTTGTAAAAATCTAATTTACTAGTTCTTGTCTAATTGAACAGTAATCTTTTGGAAATGCTAAAATTGGTAAATCATCTTTGTAACAGACTGGAGCTGTTTTTTGTTATTTAGTTTGGGGTTGGGCTTTGGTACTCCTGGTTTGCTTATACAGAACGTTGGCTGGTGTTTCTTCTCACAGGTAATGGTCATATTTTCCTTGAACTGTAGCAGCCGTGCCACTCAGCGCCATACCTAATAAAAAAAAAGTGGACTGTTCTTTACTTTTTATATCTAAAATCAAGGAATTAAAATCACTTATTCAGACTAAATGTGAACATAAGTCAAAATCTCCTAAGGACTCATAAGACCAAATGAAACTTTTTTTTTTTATTTCAGTGAGAAAGAATTTAAATCTGATCAAAGAACAACTTTCTTGAAGTTGTCTAAACCTAGTTCAGGTCTTGATTCAAATGAGTAAATCCTCCATGTTGTTGTTCACCGTGCAGCATATCCCATCAGGGGTCACCACAGCGAATCAGCTTTTACTGATTCTTACAGGGTTTGGCAGAGAGTTTTACACCTGATACAACTGCAGCTGCATGAGGGGTCTTGCCTAAGCACCCCTCACACTCGATTTGAACTCATTTTGCCACTGGGAAGTGAATCCAGGTTTCCTGCGCACCAGTCCTACACCCAGCCAACTGAGCTATCCCATGCTGGATTTTTGCACATCCGGCATCTAGCAGGGCTGAGCAGCACTGAGACGCACAGGACATCTCACTGTTGCAGTGCCAATCCATTTTTGCACAGATTTGACATCTAGAGCTTTTCTAGTTGGAATGTGAAACAGGAAAAAAACAGTGTTCAGGTCCAACATTCCCTTTGTACAAATACAAAAAGCCTTTTTTTATATTATTGAACTAAAAAGGAACATGAGGTGGCTTTACTTTATAGAATATACATCAACTGTATTTGGAGGACCAAAGAAGACTGTTGCAAGAGCAAAAAGAAAAAAACTTCTTAAAGAAACGATCCATGAGGCGGAGGTCTGGAGATCATTTTTCATTCTGTTGACCCTGCAACCTGTTTCTGGATAAGCTGTAGAGAATGGAATTATGAATGGATCCATAGATGGACATGTGGGCCGACCAAAACAATATCATCAACCGGTCACCCCAATAACCTCACTGTAAGCACCGACCACCCCTTAACGGTCATTTATTAATGAGGCAGCAATGTAGAGAAGAGCAGGATAATGAGTTAATTAACCTTGTTGTCATTGCTCCATCTGCTATTCTCTATAGAAGGTGATTTTTAAGCCACTTAAATTTGTTTGGCACTTTGATGAACTTTAATCAGATCCGGAGAAAACGCCGCTGGATGAAACATACGTGCCATTTAGTAGAGAAAAACGATTAGTAAAAAAAACAGTTCAAAACCCAAGGTGATTAGTTTTGCTAGAGACCGCTTGGTGCCAAATTGCTTGGCCCAAAGGAAGACAGGAGTGAAGCGGCCAAGAAAAAGTCAACTCCCTGCTGAGTCATCAAAACAGCTCGGTGTGTGGTGTCCTCACACCCCTGGCCAGTTATCAGTCAGATGGTGCTGTTATTTGGACAGTACAGTAGTTTAATCATAGTCCAAGAAATAGCTTTTAAAACACTTTCAGTCCCTACCTTACCCTGATTGTGCGACACAAAAGGAATTAGAGCCAAAAAGAGCCTCTGCGTAACCCTTGTGCTATCCTAGGCATTTTACTTTGGGAGTTGGGTCATCTAGACCCACTAGACAGTGCGCTGAACCTTTTTTCTTCCATGATTTGTGATCTTCACTGGTGTCCATGGATTACATGAAATCTTTCCACCTTTATCCACCTTTGTCATGGTAGGGAGAACACGTCACTGCAAGGGTGGGGTCATCTAAGATAGCACAAGGGTTAAAGACCCACTCCAATCATCTTTTGATCCATTGAAAATAATGGTACTGTCTCAGTGGAATTTTATTAATGATAAAAAAACAAACAAAAAATCTGCATCTTTTTCTAGAAGAAATAAATAGTATAAATTCATTCGAATTTTGCCTCCGAGTTGTGGGTGGAACTGGTGTGGCAGAGTAAACCTGCCTTCATTTCCCATCATCCCAGTGTTTACACTCTCTTCTGCTAGCTTAGAGCCCTTCACAACCCCAACATTAGCTAACGCTAACATAACTGGGGCAACAAAAATGGCAAAGAAATACTCAGAAATGCAGTTTGAACCTTAATTTTCCTTTAAATGTGTCCTCCATCATGAGAAAAATGCTACAAGAACATGTTAGAATCACCAAAAAGAGTATTTTCATTGTAGTGGGTCATTAAAGAAGGTATGCTTATTTCCCTGCAAGTCAAAGTGAGTCTGTTTGACTAGCAGAATTTAGACCCAAGGTGGTTCAGTTATTTTTCAGAAAAAAAGGACAAATTATCCTTGTTTCTAAAAGAATCCCCAAAATTTAATTAACAAAATTGGTGCAACTTGTGAAATAATTAAATTCTTCTTACTGTTTAATGTTATAGTTGCTAACAAATGTCATTATTGGTTTGGTGAACTTCAAGCCACTCTATAAATAAAAGTGGATGCTGCTTTACTTAGGATTGTTATGTTTCTTTGGAGGATTTACTTTGCTCCTCCACTGTTTTGCTGTAACCTTAAAAAATGTGTACGACATTCTTTGAAACCACTGTCCCACATGAAGGCCGGGGATTTAGAACACAATGCAGAAAAAAGCAGAAGTTTCAAATCACTGATTTAGAAAGGCTGTTGGTACTGTTGGAATAAAAAAAAGGTGGTCCACACATTTTAAAATAGGGTAATAATTAAATAATGTAAAGATACAAATAATTAAAATTTAGACTTATGGGGTTGTGATTAGTTTTTATAATATATTTCTTCTTTAACACATGTTTCAGAAATTCCTACCGTCACGTGATTGTATGCTTCAGATGTGTAGGACATCAAAAACCAAACAAAACTTTACCTTTTCTTCTTACAAAAACGTGATAAAACCAGTAGAACTAAGATTTAATGCATGTGGTTATTGGGCCAATGTTCTAAAAGTCATGTCACCTTTATCTTCACCTTTCGAAAAATGAAATGTTTATTTTGCTTTTATGACTGTTTTTCTTAAAATGTAAAAGCTATTTACTTTCTATGCTTCCGATGACTTAATGTACTTCATTATTATTTAAAACAACTACATCCAAAGTAATCAAAAGACAAAAGGATGTATAAAAACGTCATTTTGAATTCTGCATGTGTGTTACTACAGTAACTGTACAGAAATCAACTTCTGAACAAGAAATTAACTCTGAAAAGAAGAGAACTTCAACACACAGACCAGGCATGACCTTGTTTTTGCAGGAACCTGGTAAGTAGAAAAGAACTTAAATGACATAAATTAAAGCAAGATAATGTCATATGGTCTTCCTAAGTAATAACACAAAAGCTAGTCAGATGCTGCTTCCATGTGAAACTACACATTAAGATTTTCCCGGCAGTGAAATCTCCATTAGTGTTACATCAGCATTGCTTACTCTAAACTCCTCCATTGCTGTTAAGTCTAATGGCCATTAGATTCCAGCACAGAATAGGCAGGGACAACTGCAGATGCTGATGACAGTTTAATCAAAATGCTTTGTGGTTTAGGGCTTTCACTGCAGGCAAGTGCATGGCTGTGTGTATGCATTGTGTGCGTGAACACGGCTGTGGACATCTTGCTGTTCCTCTTGCAACATTCCCCTTTATTCATCTCATTAGGAGGCACAGAGACCAAAAAAAGGAAAAAGAAAAGAAAAGAAATAAAATATTTTTGTATCTTCATTATCTTCATTTTCACTGCTGAATACCTCCAGGGATTTGGGCTTCTTCCACATGTAGCATTATAACTGCATAGCTGAATTAGACTATTAGAGGATGTAGAGACACAATGTGCTGCAGAGACGTCCATGTCTGCAGCTCTGAGTGGAGAATGAACTGCTTTGGAGTGCTGGAGCGCCAATTTCCTCTTCCCTGTCAGCAAAGATGATCCTAGAATATCATACAAAAATCCACTTTTTTCAAACTTTCAGGCTTATTAGGGTCATTCAACATGAAATCATGGTAAATTGGGAACATTTAAAATAGGATTTTCCACGAAGTGCCACAAAATTTGACATCTGACCCAATAAAGCTTGACAAAATCAGTAATCCAAAAATCTTTAAACAACACTGATGGGGACTGAAGCTGGAGGGTCAGCTGGAAGGGAACCCACTTGCTTTTGAATATTTTCAGCCTTCCGTGGGGTTAAGAAGATTCTGTGTGGTTTTTTTGTGCTTTATTTTAGGAACTGTGAATTATCAGCCACTTTACAGCCCCAGACTTCTTACTGATATGGTTGATTTATTAGCTATGAATTTGATGGATACTCGGACCACAAAGTCGTTAAGATGTTGTGATATGGAGAAAAAACGTAATAAAAGTCAGCAAATTATTATAGATCGACATATTGTCACCTTTACGTGACTTCCTCTCATTCATATGTTGAAAATGTTGGTTTATGTTTGCCAAAAGTATTTTCTTTGAGTGTCATATTACATTCAACATAAAATGTTATAAAAAAAGTCCAACTTTTGTGTTTGATTTTTGCACATTATCAATATTAGTAAATGTTAAAATACGGGTGAACTGTGGATTTTTTGCAGGTGTGGATTCCTGGTAGACACACGTCATTGAGTTTAGTTCCAGCTCTGCAGCTGCTGAAGACAGATGTCTTTGACAGATGCAACACAGGCTCTTTAATTTTGGATGCAACCCGGATTTTGTGTGGTGGAGCCAGCCAGCTTGCTTCAGAAATCTTTTTACATCAGAATTTCAACCATAACAAAGCATGAAACATCAAAACATGACAAAAGCTTCCTAAGCAGATGTGTTTTTTACCAAAAAAAAAAAGCCATTTCTAACCTCAAAAAAACTTTCTATGAGGATTATTTGTGTTCAAACAAGAGAGAAGAAAACATTGGTCATCTCCTCCCAATCTATTATTAAAAATGATAAAAAAAACAGGTTTTCTTACACCTACTTTGATTTCAATTTGCATAGAAAATAATCCAAACATTATTAACACATCTTGAATTTTGGTTCTTTGACTTTTTTCTTCATTCTAAACAGGTTTTTCTCATCGTGTTAACTTCTGTTATCTCAGAAATCCCTGTGATGCAGATTCTGAAAGAAGCATCACAGTCAATTTTTTAACTTTCAATTTTTCCCATAGTTATTCCTGATTCAGCTTTGCTCTTATGTTTACTTTAACTTTTTCTCAGTGTCCTCTGCAGGATCCTTATTTTAATTAGGACATTTAAACTTCTTTGGTCAGGACAAAGGAGAATAAGAGATTAAAAAAACCCAAAGGCATCCCTTTCTTTTCTTTTTTCTAAGATGTCCTCTCTAAAGGCATATTTTAATTTCTTTTGGGTCAAACGGCTCAGCCACCTTTGCGACCCATAGGCATAAAGTTAATCACAGCAGAGGCTGGTGTCAGTTTGGACAGTCAGTCATTGAGTTTCTGAACTCCCAGAAGCTCTAAAGGTGGCTGACTGGGTTTTCTAATCCTGTTTGGTCAAAGTTTAGTGTTCTATATTTTAGGGAAGAAGTTACTGAAGAATATTGGATTTTGTATTCGTATAATAAAATGCAATAATTATGGCCTACAGCAGTCATTAACTGCAAGAACCAAAGCTGTTATAGCAATTTTTACTGTGCGTTTGAGCGAAAATTCTGCCACGTGCTCAGAAACATACCAAAATCTAATTTGGGGCATATTAGTTAAAGCCTCCCCAGTGATGACATCACAGCAGTCAAAAACCATAAAAAATGAATGGCACCAAAATCTCTTAAGGGGCTCAAAACAGTATTTTAAAAATCCACAGAAAAATAAAAAACGTGTTTGGGATGTCCAAAGGAAGGCGGCCATTTTGTGGCAAAGTGTAAAATGTTGACGATTTTCACATGTTTGCGAGCTCTCAAAGTGGCATTCCCCTGCTACTTGCAAATATTTACTGGAATATTGTGAAAATTGTTTACATGAATCCTTGGCTCAAGCTGAATGAAATGATATGACATACAAGTCCTGGTAAATATATTAGGAATGTGGCCTTGGTTAACTAAAACCTCTATTGCCAAGAAAAAACAAACATGTACTTTTGCTGATTCTTCAAAAAACAAACAAAAAAAAACAAGACATCGAATGAGCTATTCATTATGACAGAGTTTTAAGGCCACCAAAAAAAAAAAAAAGTAAAATTATTTTATTTTATCTCGTAAATTTAGGAGATAAAAACTCGTAAATTTACGATATTTTAAGTCGTAAATTTATGAGAAAAAAACGAGATAAAGTTTATGTGGAAGTGAGCATGCAGAGCAGCAAGTGAACGCCGCGCAGCTGCAGAGCAGACCGACTAAACTTTGTTGAACAGGTGAGCTGAATGTTTATTGATAACGTTCCAAACGTCTGGAAGCTCCTTAGTTTGATTTATTAAAGTTTTATTTATTGATGGGTGGTTTGCAGGATCTCTGCAGCCGTTGATGAATCTGTCGGTGTCCCTGCAGCTGTCCACCTTCATCCTCTCTTCCTCCACCAAAGACCAAAATCTCTACGTCTGTGTGACTCTTCCGTCCGAGGAGGAGCACTTTTTTTTTGGCATTTTCAATATTGTAATGTTAATATAAAGGATTACTTTCATTCCTCTTTATTGTTTCATGCTGAAACGGGACGCTTCATCTGCAGGAGAGGGCGTATGTAACACCGTTTACTTCCGCATTGGTGTCCGAATGACAGGTTCATGACGTAAGGTCACAGATGAACTTCATGGTGTGTGAATGAAAAGGAAGATGAAGAAAATTTACATTTATGAATATAAAATTTGCCAAAAATAATAATGTATGCTCCCCTGGCATATCTGAAGTTTATTTTGTAAAATTGTTTTTCGTATTGTACACTGACTAAAAATATAAACGCAACACTTTTGTTATTGCTCCCATTTTTTATGGTATGAACTCAAAGATGCGAAACATTTTCCACATACACAAATCCATCCAACCTCACAGGTGTGCCATATCAAGATGCTGATTAGACAGCATGATTATTGCACAGGTGTGCCTTAGACTGGCCACAAGAAAAGGCCACTCTGAAATCTTCAGTTGTATCACACAGCACAATGCCACAGATGTCGCAAGTTTTGAGGGAGTGTGTAATTGGCATGCTGATAGCAGGAATGTCCACCATAGCTGTTGCTAGGGAATTGAATGTCCATTTCTCCACCATAAGACGTCTCCAAAGGTGTTTCCGAGAATTTAGCAGCACATCAAACCGGCCTCACAACCGCAGACCACGTGTAACCGCACCAGCCCAAGACCTCCACATCCAGCATGTCCACCTCCAAGATCGTCTGAGACCAGCCACTCAGACAGCTGCTGAAACAATCGGTTTGCATAACCACAGAATTTCTGCACAAACTGTCAGAAACCGTCTCAGGGAAGCTCATCTGCATGCTCGTCGTCCTCATCGAGGTCTCGACCTCACTCCAGTTCGTCGTCATAACCGACTTGAGTGGGCAAATGCTCACATGCGATGGCATCTGGCACGTTGGAGAGGTGTTCTCTTCACGGATGAATCCCGGTTTACACTGTTCAGGGCAGATGGCAGACAGCGTGTGTGGCGTTGTGTGGGTGAGCAGTTTTCTGATGTCAATGTTGTGGATCGAGTAGCCCATGGTGGTGGTGGGGTTATGGTATGGGCAGGCATATGTTATGGGCGACGAACACAGGTGCATTTCATTGATGGCATTTTGAATGCACGGAGATACCGTGACGAGATCCTGGGGCCCATTGTTGTGCCGTACATGCAACAACATCACCTCATGTTGCAGCATGATAATGCACAGCCCCATGTTGCAAGGTTCTGTACACAATTCTTGGAAGCTGAAAACATCCCAGTTCTTGCATGGCCAGCATACTCACCGGACATGTCACCCATTGAGCATGTTTGGGATGCTCTGGATCGGCGTATACGACAGCGTGTTCCAGTTCCTGCCAATATCCAGTAACTTCGCACAGCCATTGAAGAAGAGTGGACCAACATTCAGGCCACAATAGACAACCTGATCAACTCTATGCCAAGGAGATGTGTCGCACTTCATGGTCACACCAGATACTGACTGGTTGTCTGAGTCCCCTGACCCCCTCAATAAAACAAAACTGAAGATTTCAGAGTGGCCTTTTCTTGTGGCCAGTCTAAGGCACACCTGTGCAATAATCATGCTGTCTAATCAGCATCTTGATATAGCACACCTGTGAGGTTGGATGGATTGTCTTGGCAAAGGAGAAGTGCTCACTATCACAGATTTAGACAGATTTATGAACAATATTTCAGAGAACTGGTTATTTTGTGTATGTGGAAAATGTTTCACATCTTTGAGCTCATACCATATAAAATGGTAGCAATAACAAAAGTGTTGCGTTTATATTTTTGGTCAGTGTACTTACGTTTTGTACAATAAAAACAAAAGTGTGAATGAAAAGGAGAATAAAGGTTACAGCGGTCTTCTACACCCAAACGTGTCTCTGAGCTCCTTATTTTACACATTAAACTCCGCTTTACTGAAACTGAACCCCGGAAAGCCGGCTCCACTGACAATAATCTGATTTTGAGTCACTGAAAGGTTCACAATCTCTTTGTTTTAAACCTATGATAATCCAGAAATAAAGCTTCACAAAAGGCTCCACATATTTCATATTGAAGCTAGGCTCTGATAAACAGACAACTTCGGTGTTTTCTCCTTGTTAATCTATGACTTTTGTCTCGTAAATTTTCGAGATTTTAAGTCTTACATTTAGGAGATAAAAACTCGTAAATTTCTGAGTTTCTATCTCCTAAATTTACTAGATAAAATCTCGTAATTTTACTTTATTTTTTTTGGTGGCCCTAAAACTCCGTCGTAATTCTTCACCAACAGGCAACCAAAAGCATACAATGGTTGCTATGGAGATGAAACCAACAGAGAAGCTGTTATTTTGAAAAAGATTTTTTTTCTCATGAATTTTCTCACGTGCAGTTCCGACAAGGATAGCAGGGGGAGAGTGAGTGAAAAAGAGCGTGGGTAGGGCAGGAGTGGGTGGCACCTGTGGACCATGCAACAACGCTAGCAGCTTCAATTTGAAAAGTGTTTTCTTGGTATCATGTTCAAAATACCTAGAACTCCCCAATCGGTGAAGTTACTTTCTAGTTCAGTGTAATAAATTCCCATGCATTGCTTGAAATAGTGCAGAGGTACCTTATAAACTCCCAGAAAAAAAACAGTTTGTACTTAGACATTTTTATGTTTCTGTTATTAAAAAAACAGCTTCAAACGGCATCCGAGCTGTCTGAGCACAGATGTATTCACAGGATACTCAAAGGAGAACATTACCAAGAATGATCCAATGATCAATACAGTATGTAGTCTCTTCATTGCACAATTGTCTTTCATAAATGCTGTTTTTTATGCCTGACACCAAAAACACAAATAATGTTTGAAGCTCAGAAAAATAAAACCATCTGCCAAGAACAAACCTAGCTTTGACATGCTTTACATAAAAGAGCAGAACCTGTTTTTTTTTGCCCCACACAAAGTTGGAAAAAGGGAAAGAAAAAAAAACATGTGAACAAGAATTTCTAGAAGTATATCAAATGAAGAGATTAAAAGTGTGGGCGGCTGATGGAGCAGCAGAGAGCCTGAGCATGGAAACTTGACAATGTAGGTGGGTTCCTCTGGGCTATTCATCCGCTCAGTGAGAATGAAGATAGTTCGTTGTGTCCTGGAAAATGATGAGATGGGCAGCACCGTTTTCATGGGTTTCATGGTGAAGGAGGACACCATAGTGATTTATAGCCCTGGGTCTTGCTTCATTCCGACTGGCCAAGAGCCTCAACAGTGGCAGACTTTGATTTTTTTCCTTGATGGTTTTTTGAGGCTGCAATTCACCCAATAACTTATTTTTTTCTGGCATTTATTTAGCCTTACTGTTATTTTATGCTTTAAACCATCTCCTCTTGCAAGTCTGCCTTTGAAATGTTGTAGAAAGCAGTACAGATCTTGTCATTCTACATTTCTTTAGTTTAACCTCTCAGATATTACCTTTTTTTTCTTTGCGCAAACAAGTGTTACATCACACTTTGTGTTGCTCTGCTTTTGTTCCTGTGGATCCTCTTTCTGCTCATTCGTCACTGTGGGTTGTTCATTTTTCGGCATGAGCAGCAATGAAAAATCCTTTTTACATACCGCGGTCATGGTGAAAGGCCTGCGCTACCATAGAAACTCATCAAAAAGACAGATATATTCTTAACAAGCTGCAAAATCTCAAAGTAACAACATACTGTAAAAAATAAAACTGTCAATGGTCAATGATAAAAATGTAACTACAAAAAGGAATTATAACATTTTAAATAGGGATTTAAAAAATACTTTTATTAAAGAAAACAAAGCATTTGATATCAATACCAACAACATTTGAAAAAAAAAGTTCAGATCTGTTGAAGGTTCAACACATGATACATTTACAAAGAAAGAAGGTACACAGAAAGAGTTTTAATAGTTCTTATAATATACCTGAGCTTTTCTTTCCAAACTAGGGGTGTGACGATCACCATATGGTGCGTGATTTGAAGTATAATAAACACAATCATCTTTGCTAATAATTTGCTTTTAAGTCCTGTTTTCAGACTTCAAGGGCTTTTGGGGGAATTTCCATTCTATTCATTTCCATAACAAGCTGCGTACGTTCTTGAGTCCGCGACGCGGCTGCCCGCCGGAGGATTTTGTGTTTAGGGTGGGGTGTCGCATCATCACCACGGGGATCCAAAATCCCACACCGTCACAGCTCTACTCCAGAGCGGTTTAACAAATAATCGATCACGTTCTTCTGGGGGAAACCTTTTGTTACTGTTCTCCTTCACTCCGTAACACCAAACATGAACATACACCCCCAACACTTGTGCACGCTCTCACTCACTGTCGCGCTGCTCGCACTCCTTCCTCTTAAACACGCACGCTGACACACACACACAGTCATTCTACAACACCTATATAGTTAGTTCATTAGTTAGTTGTTACTGTTATTTGTTAATAATGAATACGGCGTTGTAATTATTACTTGTACCAGTATTCATTTGCGACGCGGCCGCGGGGGGATTTTGTGTTTGGAGTTGCGACACGGCAACTCCAAACACAAAATCTGCTGCTTCATCACCACGGTGATCAAAAATCCCACACCGTCACAGCTCTACTCCAAACAGTGCCTGTGACGTGGCAGTGACACGGCAGCAATATGGTAGTAACAGGGCTGGTTAAAAAAAACATACGGGTAAAAGTCACTGAGAGTAGCAGTTACTTGTAGGCGCGCGGGGCCAGTTTTTACAAAGGAAGGAAAATGGGACCCCCAAAGACACTAAGGTTCTTTGGTGGGGCAGACGACTAGTTTGACTCAATGGAAAGGTATCTGGGCTTAAAATACTCCTGAGTACAAAGATAATTAGTTGTCGTAGCAACAATCTTTTTCTGCACTGAGAAAAATTTGTCAGAGCTGTTCATTGTTTTCATCCTGATGTGGACCATCAAGTTTAGATAAAGACCTACTCCGATCATCTTTTGAGCTATTTAAAAAGCACTCCAAGTGGACTTTCAACTATGATCATGTTGTTTTTAGCCCCCGCAAAAATAGTTTTTTCTACGACATAGTTTCTGCAGAGCAGGAACCAAGCCCTCTGTTTACACACTCTCCAGCTAGCTTGCAGCCCATCACATCCCTAACCTAACATTGGCGGTGCCACAAAAATAGTAAGCAAAATTGGAGCTATCCAGTTGTACAGTTTTGAGCCAGATTCCGGCTCAGATGAGGAAAATGAAGACGTTGCGTCAGTGGATGCATCAGAATGAAGCAGAGCAGGGAGTTTGTGACCTGTCCGTTGTATTTTTTTCACGTAATAAATGCGATCTATGTTAAACCGCATTTTTCGTCTGCTCCCGTTTCACAACATTTGAGTAAAGAAATAGTCAAAAATGCAAGTATAAGCTTAATTTTCTTTATTTATTTCCTCCATCATTGTAAAAAATGGCAAAAAAAATCCCCACAAAAATACACAATTTTCATCGGACTGGGTCTTCAAACTTTGTGGGGATTATTTCCACAGATCCTACTGCTAAAGATGTAAGGTGAGAAAAGAAAAATACATTCCAGACTTGACTGGCATTGGAATCTGCTTCAGTATGTCGCTCAACCTGCGAATGTCTGACACTGATTAATTTTTAGCTGTTGAGAACTCCAGTGGACGGACTTGATCGTGATTCACAAGTTTAATTAAGGTTAAGGTGTATGTATATCTACGATGCCTTGTGTTGACATTACTGAATGTCACAAAGGACATAACTTCTACTTTTTGAGACTTTTGCCTGAAAGCTTTGTGTTGTTTGAGGACAGAGTATTGGTCTGAAAGTTTTATATCTTCAGCATTTTTCTGTGCTTTTTTTGAAGATATTTCATTAGAATTGTCCAAAAGGCTAAAATATTGCAGATTTTCACGAGTTTGTGCTCTGTGAAATGTTCCCTGTTGACAAGAAATTCTGTCTCTGAATGCTGTTATCTTGGTGTCTTAACATTGTTTGGCAAAACCGACTCTTGTTACAAAGTGAATGTCAAAACATAAAAGCACGTTTGCACCCTGCTTTGCACATGCAGTGATAAAAGCGGGACTGCATTGTGTTTGTGTGTTTGTATGTTCACTGTCGCATGAATCCACTTGTGAACTCAGAAGCAGAGAAATGCAAATGATTTTTTTAGAAAGGCATGCACGGGGAGATGAATGCATCAGAGGAAGGTGGTGCTGCTTCGGTCTTGACGCAAAGACCAAGTGCGTCAGGCTTTGAGAATGGATGACAAAGTCTCAGGAGGACGTGGCGTCACCAGAAATCCTCCATCTTCTGTACAACACCCGGTCTGCGAAACTTATTCTGTTTATAGTCCCTAAATCAAACTCCTTGTTGGGTTTTTTATCCTTTCAGTCTGCAACACCCACAGACTGGAATCATTTGCAAAAAAAAACCTTAAAACGGACACTTTTATTTCAAACAGTTTTTAAAAGGAATCTTAGTGATCATGTTAAAGAAACGTGTTGCTGTAAGTTAGTTTTATAACTTTTATAATTATTTTAATTATTGTCTGATACTGCTGTTTTATCCAGATTTTTGTTCTGCGTCTCTCCCACCCAGCAGATTTTCTACGTAACAAATAATCTCTTTTTCAAACTGCATTTTTTAAATTTCTATTCAGTTTTATTTATATTGCCCAACATTGCAACACAGTTGTCTCACCGGGCTTCACATTGTAAAAAATATAAAATCTGTTATAAAATACAAGAGCTGATTGCTAAACTAAACTAAACTAAACTAAACTAAACTAAACTAAACTAAACTAAACAGACTGAGCTACTGAAGAAATATTCAGAAATGTCATTTTAAGATTCATTTTCTTTATGTATGTCCTCAATCGTCAGAATCGTCCAGAAATATGTCTAAAACGGCAAAAAATGATTTTTTTTTTTAAATAATTCAGAGTTGGTCTTTAATAGCAATTTTTAATCTGTATGGAAAAGTGACCCATACACAGTCCCACAATGAAAGACTGTTTTTCCTCCCGTTCCCATTGTTTTCCTCGCTTGAGACTACTGTACACAGTGAAGAATTCTGCCTTAAATTTTTAGAAATTAAAAGATTCCATTACAAGTAGAGCACAGCATTTCTTATAATGAAGGGCTGATCAGTGCAGCTTCTATGCATGTGTGTTTAAAGATACTGCAAGCAAAACAC
Organism: Oryzias latipes; assembly: GCF_053564925.1. Taxonomy (NCBI): domain Eukaryota; kingdom Metazoa; phylum Chordata; class Actinopteri; order Beloniformes; family Adrianichthyidae; genus Oryzias; species Oryzias latipes. Next base: position 7,287,020 of record NC_136250.1, on the reverse strand, counting down.
TTGGTCATCAAGTCTGGCTTTAATATGAGCTGCATGAGACGTTCTCTGGATGTTGCTTTAAGTATTTGCAGTCCCCACAGTAACACCACAGCCTCTTCTTTTCCTCATTCCAACTCATTTCCTGTCATTCATCCCCCTATTCATAATTTACCAGCAATAATTGCATGGCTCCCACTAGTCCGACAGGCTGCCGTCCTTTCATAGATATAAGAGAGAGAGAAGCTCTGACCCTATGGCAAAAGAAAAAGCCATAAAATGTGTCTGGATTGAGGCCAAACTCATCAGGGATACTTTACAGATCTGAGCCAACGAGGTTAAATATTGTTCTGCTTGAACGTGCTAACCCTTTTTGTAACCTGTCGCTTTATTTTTAATTTCGCACCTCTCTTTTTGCAGCCACACTGCATAAATTAGCACAGCTTCAGCTTCAATGTTTTTGTTCAGGATGTGATTTTTAGTTTTTAGTCTAAATTGCTTCTCCTACAAGATCAGGTTTTTTGTTTGTAGTCACATGTTTTACGTTTTTGTGAGGTCAGATTGTAAATGGTGTTTAATTCTATAGATAAAAGGCAAGGATATAATTGGGGCCACCAACGTTTTGCTTGGACCTAAACACAGGTTACATTCTGTCTGTGTGAGTGTTTGTTTTGGTCCCTGCAGCCAGAAATTGTTAGTTCCGTCAGCCTACTTACTCACCTGTGCTACCATACATCTAGGCTCCTTAATCTGATTTGACTGCATTCCTCCAGCCTCCGTCTCTGCCAACAGCTCTCAGTGTGATTCTGTTGTCTGGCACAGAGTAATGAAAACACATAAAGCTCTCATTACGTGCCAGTGGCTGTGCAGCACAGTGCTAGTAGTCCTGTACGCTCACACACATAGGGAAGAGGCGAAAAACAGATGAGGAGCATACTCTCACATACTGTACCGTCATACTCACATGGACATACACACGACTCCGAGTGCACACACGCCAGCCTGAGGCGGGCTGAAGTTTAAATTACCCAGCTGTCATCAGCCTGTGATTGATGGTTCCCTCTCCCATGGCTTATATGATAAGCTCTTATTGGCTGTGTAATTTTTCAATGGCCATGTTAGGATGGGTGGGCAAACTGATTTGGTGTAACACACTGGACTCATTTCACATTTAATATAGATGATGTTTTCTTCTGTCCCGCATTTGCCTTATTATCTCTCAAACGCAGACTTTGGAGGGACACCTGGGAAATGACCACCGTTGTCTTGTGGTCGTGGTAAAACGGTTAGGACTTAATTCATGTCAGTATCAGTACAGGGTGGCAGTTTATTTTAAAGAAAAAGTTTATTTAGATACGTTTTTAGGGTTTGGAGCTTTTTCGTGGTTTGGTTTTCAGGAAACTTTGCTGTGAGCACCAGTTGTTAAATTTAACATAAAAAGTAAACTATGAAGACAGCCCTCCTTCTGTTTCTTACTTTCTCGATTTAATTTGTTGCATTATTTGTATTTTTTGTGCTACCATGGTTTCTATGGTGGCCCTGAAGTGCAAATCACACCAACAAATCACTCAACGCAAAAACATATTAAAGATCACCACTACAAACGAAAAGTGAAATAATTTATAATGATAAAAACAAAAGTGCATTTTAGAAATCAAAACAAAATTCCAGAAACCAGAATGCAAAAAAAACAAACAGATAAAATGTCAGATGCAAAAATCAAAGTGATAAAAAATGAAACAAAACAACAAAAGTTAGGTATTATGGAACATCACTTATTAGATGATTACGTTTGAGAAAATGAAATTTATTAGGAAAGTAAAATCTGAACAACTGATGACAGTAGAAGAGAAGTTAACAAATAACTGAGGTCAAGAAAAATCAAATCAAACTTAATTTATAAAGCACTTTTCCCAAATAGGCAACACAAACTGCTTTACAAATGACAAATAACATATTTCAATTGAAAAACCAAAAGTAAAACAAAGAACTTTAAAAAAAATAATCCTAACCCAAACACCTCCTGACCCTCTTTTGTCTTCTAGTAGATCATGAACTATGCTTTAATTAAATTATTGAAAAATAATTACAATAACAGAAGAAAATATAACGTTTAAAGGTCCATTAACCCTTGTTCTATCTTAGATGACCCCACCCTTACTTTGACTGGTTCTCCCTACCATGACAAAGGTGGATAAAGGTGGAAAGATTTCATGTAATCTATGGACACCAGTGAAGATCACAAATCATTTAAAAAAAGGTTCAGCGCACTATCTAGTGGGTCTAGATGACCCCACTCCCAATGTTAAAATGCTTAGGATAGCACAAGGGTTACAGAAAATAGATGAAATGGCTGTTGAACTTGCTTTGGCCTCAAAAACCTTAGATAATGTTCAGAGGGACGAACGTTTCCCACAGAGCCGCTTCACTGTCAGTCTTCAAACATCCTCAGGGAAACTAAACCTTCATAAGGTAAATTTTATGGTATGAAGTCATTTTTCAATTGTAGTTTAATGTATTATGAGAGTATTTTTCACTTTAGCCTCAGAGGGCAAAAAAACCCCAAAAAACTTCATGAGAGCGATTATTTTTTTAAATCATATTTGGGCACCTGACATTCAAAAACACTATATGGTTTGCTAATGTTATGGTAAGAAAAAAAATATATATAATCTATTATTAAGTGGGTTTGCAGCAAACATTTAAAGACAACAAGAAAAACTTCAAAAAATTTTTTTTTGGAAAGTGGATAAATGATTTAATAAAAAAACAGAAAAAAACACATTTTTGAATCATGTCGTTTAGACAGATTTTTAAGTACCGGTATGCAAAAGCTTAAACTTATTGAACATACTGAATTAACTTAATTTTTTTATGGGGGGTAGAGTTCTATGTCTTTTTTCCTCTTTAAAACTTTAAAAACGCTTCTTATTTCAATAAACATTTTGGAAATACAGATTTGCAGCAAACGCCAGTAAATCTTTCTGCTATCCTTTCTTCCTCCCCATGGTTCCAGGATTTATTTAACTGTTAAATTGAAAGTGTTAGTATTATTTCTTCTTGTCGACTTTACTCAGCCAGTCTGTTTTTGCTCCTCCTTCTTTGAAGCTGGATCTTCAAATACGTTGATGGAACTTTTTGAATGCATGTATATATAATTTCTCCTTTCTCGTCTCATGTCTTTTTGGACGCAGTATCTCATTCCAACACCCTCGTCCCATTTTTGCCCCTGAGGGTCTCATTTGAACCACTGGTCAAATTAATTGTCCTTTCTTCACAGACTCATCCCATCTCTCTTTTCATCCTTTCCAATATTTTATCTTTCTTTGGTTAATTCGCTTCTCACTCTTGTACTTTTTCTCACTTTCTTTTCAGCTTTTCTTCTACCCACTGCATTTCCCCAAGGACGTCTTTTTATCTGTCCCTTGTAACATCTGTTCCTCCTTTACATTTACTGTATCCTTGAATGGATTTCCTGCGCTTTCCTTCTCTATTCTTTCTCTTCCCTTCGAGAACACATTTCAGTCCAATTTTTCTCGACACTCTTAGCCATCTTTGTCTTTACCCAGGCTGTGTCAAGTACAGTAGATTTGTGCTTGGGCTCAGCCAACATCTCACACCAGCAATCCCATGTTACTTTGACAAGAAAGCCATTATCTTCATGATGTTCCTGGACATAAAAGAAATTGAGTTACATGACGAACTCTCTGGATGTGCAGAGCTTTCCCTCTGGACTATCTTAATGTTTGTGTTTTGCTCTCCTGTTGATTTTTGGTTTTCTACAATCATTCTACTCCACTCAAAGTATTAAGACTAGACAAAAATGCTTTTTAAGTCTTATCTGCAGTCATCTGTTCACTTATATGCTTGTAAGTTTTCTTTTCGGTGTCCTAGAACATTTTAAGTGGATAATCAGTGAATCACAAAAAGAATTTGGGGTTATAATTTTAACTGAAGATGAATGCAGATTTTTTTTTTTTTTATAAAAGACTGCAGCTCAAATGTTTAAACACACTTTTTATTTTAGGAAAAAGCACAAAAATTGCATCAAAATTTGGCACACGTCCAATTTTTTTTTACAATTTATCTGCAACCTAAAAATCTCCCTGAGATTTTTGTTTTCCAGGTCAAACATCACATTTTATTGATCACAAAGCTACAATAAGTTCATACGCTCATCAACCTTATTCAAAAGCTTGTTTCTGTTTTACCATACATTAGGAAAAGGTTTTAAAAGTTAACGTCTTTTAGCCTTTTATAATTAAACACTTGGAAGGTGCCATTGCTTTCAGATAGAAATACAGCTGTGTGCATATAAACAACATTTGGCAGGTGTTTACTGAAGTACTGAAGTTTCTATATTTATATATCTCACACAGAACTCGAAAAATTAAATATAGCAGTATTTAAAGAGAAATTTTTTTTTTTTGAGGTTTAATGGTCTGTTTATGTCCAGGATTTGAGATCATGCAGTAAAGTTGGAGAGAATTGATCAAAAACATAGGGATATTTTGCAACTTAAGGGAGTAAAATTAATTCAGAGGACACAGTAAATTACTGTAGGTGTGTCGACCTGATTAAATAGGTAAAGATAATAACACCTGGATGTTTCAAAACTGAAATTACATTATGTTTACAAAAAAAGTTTGTGTTTTTTGCCCAGTTTTGCACAATTGTTTTTTATTTCAGTCAGACAACTCATGCAGTAAAAAGTTAGTTATTTTCACATTCTTTTAGTTTGGGCATTCACATTCCTTTCGTCTGGCATAAGGTTCCGGATAATTCCATGAGATAATGTTTCCATAAAACCTTTGGTTAATAACTACCCCTAACGGAGTTCACAGGTGGAAGCCGGGGAGGAGGGTGGGGCGACGCACGCAGCGCTTGCGGTAAAGAAAGAGAATGAACAAGTGCACACCTGGACTTAAATAGGACGCTGAACAGGTGAGTTGATTAAATGAACCGCCCTAGGGGAGTAACCAAGTAAAACACTGCTGAGTAATCTGCCTGAAAGGTGACAAAGGTCGCTCATTTTAGAGATTGTCAGAAACTGGTGGTGGAGGACCCAGAATGCAAGAGAACAGGCAGTGGCAGAAGCCAAAACATGTAATAAACTAAAACATGACAAAAAAACATGGAAAAATTAAAACGGGGCAGAACAGATGACCCGAAAACCCCTTACCCTTATATAGGGTGAGGGCAATTAACTAAAATGAAGACAGCGGCCGTGGTGCAGGCAGTCGACCCACGATCATAATATTGCAGGTTCGATTCCCGCCTTGCATGCCCATAAGTCGAGGTGTCCTTGCGCAAGAACCCAACTGAACCCAACCTTGCCTCTGGTGGGAGGTTGGCGCCAGTGTTCGGCAGCAGAGCCGCCGCCAATGTGTGAATGTGTGTGTGCATGGGTGAATGGGACTGTGACTGTAAAGCGCTTTGGGCCTTGGAGAAGGTAGAAAAGCGTTATATAAATATACGCCATTTACCATTTACAGCTGTGGATGAAGATGAACCTGAAAGTGACGTGACTGACAAAAGGCATGCAGAACATGACTGAAGCGACATAAAAACTAAACTAAACCACTGAACCCTTAAAAATAATGGTAATGCCTCTCCCTTTTCAGCACAACTTTATTGATTAAAACTTTTATACATTTTCACAAATAACAACAAATATGACCATGATGTTTGCAGATGACGTTGTAATCTGAAAATCTTGAGGGGTGGTGGTTTGCTGTGGAAAGGAGAGATGAAGGTCACACCAAGAAAGAAAATATATGTGGAAATGAGAGGAACTCAAGTGGAAAGAATTGAAAGAGAGCAGCTGAAAGGCAAAGACGAAATAAAAGCAAATAGCAAATAGTTCACTTATATGCAAAAAGCCAAGATAGAGACATTTTCTTCATAAAGGTGTAAAACTTTGCACAAGATATAATGGGATGTATTTCCATGACAGAAAAAAAAACGCAATCACCTCTGAGCTTCTATTTGGACAGGGAGAAACTAAGAAGCAGCTGCTCAGAACATGACAGACCTTGAAGAGATTTCACAATAAAGTGACTCATCCGCCAAAGAAGTGAGGTTGAAAGAGAGGTGATGTACTGATATGTTTGAAGGTTCCAGTTAAAATGTGCATCAGCTTTTAGGACTACAGATCAGCATAAAAACCTCTAAACATATCAACAGAATGAGTTAGGACAAAATGTGCATGTTTGTTTTAGCGTACTTAAATGATTAAGTACATTGGGATTGTGATCAAAATGCTTAAAAAAGTAATTCTTTGTCATTTGAGTAATCATACGCTTTAGAAGCTAACATTTGTAAATCATTACCTCGGATTCATCAAGGATGATTTAAAAAGAAGGATTGAATCATGTGCGGGGGGCTCGAGAGCAGGTAAGGACCCAAATGCAGAGACGGGAGGCCAACGGGTTCAGGACTAAAAGGTTTAATAACAGAACAAAAGGCACTGCAGAGCAGGAATACTAAGACAAAGCAAAAACTCACTGTGGCTTGGTGAGGGACAAAGAACGAGGAACGAGGAACGAGGAACGAGGAACGAGGAACGAGGAACGAGGAACGAGGAACGAGGAACGAGGAACGAGGAACGAGGAACGAGGACATGAAGAGGTGACCACCATGACACAAGCTAATGGACCAGCACAGGAGGAAGGCAGAGACAAGACTTAAATACAGACAGGGCAGACAAGACACAGGTGAACACGATCAGGGCAGATGGGGACCAAAGGAAGTAAAACTCAAGAAACAAAACAAGACAGGAAACCTTTCAAAATAAAACAGGAAACAGAACCAAACAAGACAGAACAAGAACTAAAACGAAAAACAAGACACAACAAACTCAAACCATGACAGATTGCTCCCACACAAAAGGTTAAACTTGAGCAAAAATCATTAAAACCAGCCAGTGTTTTTCATCATGTTTTCAAGGCCAATTTACTCATAAATTAATCAGTAAAACAGTAATTACTTCTGCAATCAAACCTCAAATGTTGCAGTGCAGCTCTGATGCTGTCAGCTCACGGGGAGAGCATTTGCATGATGCAGATTCCGACAAGTCATTCTCAACAGATGACTCCTGAATGAGCCGTGACAACAAGAACAGCGATTATCAAAATTATGGACTATTGTTGAGCTTGGGTAAATGCGGTAATTAATTTCTCCTGCCACAAGAAGCTCTCAGCCCCCTGCTGATGATGCTTAATTGGTTTTGTGCTGAGTCTGTTCTCACATCTGGTTACAAAGGGGACGCATTGCAAATCTGAAGCTGGGAGAGGGTTTACACTACGCTAACAAGCTCCTGTCCGTGTGTCCTGAGTGTTCAGACAGACATTTAAGGTGAAAAACATGATCAGAGAAGTGATACAGATGAATTTAAATACCGACTCAGGCTTTTTGGTCTTTGGCTTTTCTGTAAGGGTTCATTGCAGGTATGAGATTAAAAAAAAAAATCTATAAAATGTTTTTGTTTTAAATGGGAGCATATTGTATTAAATAACAAAGGGTGTTTTTGATCTGACTTGTGTTTTTGTTGTTATTTTTTAAGAACTACAAAAGTGAAGAACTACAAACAGGCACTGCACTAACCTAATCTGCACAAGAAAACTGTATGATGGGCTGCACTTGACCACAATGTGTTCATGTCATAGACATGATCCGTTTGTTTATGTGTTCGTTAGGATGTCACCAGTCTGTTTTGTTCTGCCTGCTCACTTTATACACAATAACAGAGCAAAAAGTCAGGGAAGTAATAGTTATATTTACCAGTATGAACTGTACATTTTTCTTTGCGGTGTTGCAGATAAGTGAGTTACTGCCAGAGTTTTTCGATAAATAGAATCCGCCTCTCCTGAGCTTTGAGGTTTGCCTTGATGTTGATGCAGAGGCAGGCAGGAACTTTCAATAAAGTCAATAAGAAAATCCCAGACAAACAATTCTCAGTTATTCACAATGAATAATCCCAGAAATATAAAGTTTTCATAGACTCCACAGAAATTCCTACTATTATTACTCTCTCAGAGTAAACTGGTGTTTTTTGAGTTATGCAAGTTGTTGTCATGTTCTCATCCTCTCACCTAAAAAAAGTTCTTGAAAAACAAAAAAGTATATTAAAAAATTTGAAAAAATAAGGTAAAGTTGAAAAAGCCTCAAAAACAAGCAAAAAAAAATCTAGAAATTAATTAAAAAATGTTCTCATAAAACAAAACAACATTTTAAAAAATATCTGGAAAAACAGGAAAAGAGATATCAAAAAGTAAAAATATGTTTTCAAAAAACTGCATGCCACAAAGTTGACCTTCGCATCCTGGTCACACAAGGACTTTGCTGTGCGCAAAAATAACATGAATAAAACATTCTTTCATAGTCTGCACCATTGCAGATAGTTTTTTTTTTGTAGCTATAAAGCGATTTCCTTTTTTCTTGTTTGATTTGAAAATGAAAAAAAATTACATTTTACGTTTTGGTATAGGTTTTTTCCTGTCAATATTTAGAAAAGTTATGATGTGTATGTGGAGGCCACCCGCCAGCAGTGGCGTGACAGGCTGCTGATGATGATGATGATGATGATGATGTGTATAAGGATTGAGCCTTATTTTTAAAGAAAAGCTCAGTATTTCTTTCCTTTTCCCTTTTATTTACCGTCTCATCAATACCTCACTCATCACAGCCAAATGTTCCTGTCAATATTCACTGCCTATAACATTTTATCCACAGAGTTTTAGAGATAAGGTTCCTAAGGTCAAGTGGATAATAGTTCCTTATTTACGAGTAAACTAGGAGACGTGCAACACTTATTACAGTTACAGCGTTTTTATTGAGTCCTTCTGCTCCCTATTTCAGGTTTTATCATGGCTCTTAAAGCGGAGGCCTGTGAAAGGCAGTGAATGACACAAGGTCGAGACTGCAGGTCAGTGTGAAGCCCTCAAACCTTATGCATGTTTTCATGGTTTCACTCCAATGATTGCAATTTCAACGTCAGTAATTTAGCTCACCTTAGATTGAATGAAAACAGATCCTTTTATTTTATGTGTTTGTAAGCTTTTAGTAGGAGTAAACTTTCTTAGGTCAATGAGCGCTAAATCCTTCAGAGCTTTTTGGTATTCTTTTTGTTTTTCGTTTTTAAAGTTTCATTCTTTTGGGAAGTGATGTGTGTCTCATCTGCTTCCCTTGACTTCAAAACACTGCCTCACTTTGGAAAATGATGAAAGAGTCATGAATGTGCTAATTTATGGTGTCTTCTCTGCTCTTTTTAATATTACAAAGGCACTCAATTTATGATGAAACTCCTTGGAAACTGAATTAAAGTACCAGATGGAAAATTCTCGGTAAGTTTGCAAGATTTGATGAGACAGCTGATTTTATTTTTTACAGATTAAAAACAGAATTACAAATTTAACAAAAATCTTTTCTTTTTTTGTCAGAATGGAGAAATTGAAGCTTTGGTCCAAAAGTGGTGACAGTAAGCAACATCCAATGCCCTTCCAGTGCATAAAGAAGCCCAGCTTTTCGGGTTCAAAGAGCTAATGAATATAAATGAAAGGCTTCAACAAAAATGAATCGGCTTTAGATTAAAGATTAGAGCTCTCCGTGATTGTGATTATGCATGCATTCGCCCCATTGAACAGATGAAAGATATCAATCGATGGGAGGCATCAGCACTTTCTGTGCACTTTAAAGGCCAATAACCTGCCCCCTTCTTCTCCTTGCAGGCTCAGGAGTTCTTGTGTTTGTGTGTGAATGCCCAACTGTCCCCTTTGTTGTGCTGAAACCTGAACTGTAGTTGGTTCTAAATATGAGCTTGTGTTTGACGTATGGAGTTTGACCATTTGATTCATACATTCCTCTGTGCCTGTTCTCTTTTGACAGGTTTCTCCGCTGTTCTCCGTAAATGGAGTGTTTGGATAAATGCCAGCATCTGTCAATCAGCCAACGGGATGACGCTGATCAGCACAAGCAGTGATGGGTTAAATACCTTAAGTCTTGATGCTTTGATCTAACTGCTGACAAAGTAAAAGATGGCTGTGTGGGGTAGAGGTTGTCAGTGTGGGAGATGAAAGCAAAAAAAGGGAGAGGCGTGTGGGTGTGTGGATGCTTATCAAAGGCAAAGATGTGAGATAAGACAATAACTGTGGCAGAAAGACGAGAACGAAACAAATATCGCCCTGCAGATGAGAATGCGAGAGAGGAAAGGGTGAGACATGAAACATCCATCAGAATTGCACAGCATTTGCAGCAAACTGAAATCAAGTTTACCTAAATTCTATTTAATGATATGAGCAAAACGACTGGCTCTCTGGCAGAGGTTTTTGTATTAACAGAGCTTTCATCTCCACTTCATCATAACACTTTTGGATCGTGGGGAAAAACAACAAAGCCATTTAGGGAGAATATTAAATATTCTTTTGCTGCAAATACAAATGCAAAGATGGTTCACACAAAATTCTTTTGTTTTTTTTCTCTGTACATTAGTGTTATGATGACTCTCACTAAAGGCATTAGCTGGTTGAACTTCCAAGAGCATCTGTGTCCTTTACCACCTTTCATCAGTCAGATGGAAGCATGATTTATTCACAGTGTAGCCACTCCATGGCATCTTTGACCTGTCATGCTCAGCTCCACTTTCTTAGGGTTTGCATTTTATTCGTTAGGTGTGTAAGCATCAACTTCAAACACCTTAAGTGTTACGGTATAATAACCCTCTTTCCTCATGATATGCATGTTTTTCTCTTTCCCCACCATCCCTGCATCTGATTGAATGAGTGAGTCGTAATGAGCCTTCTGCAGAGCTCCACAAAGAGCTGATGGGCAGAATTAGGTGCACCGGAGTGGGAAAACAAGTCAAATAAGCAGGGCAAAGGGGCCCAAGGGCCAGGGTTGGCTCGTGCTGAGACATCAAGTTCTTGTTTTGGCCTTCTGGCTTTTATTAGGAATAAACATTTTGGTGCAACTTAGCCAATTGGCTTGAGTGGTTTTCTTTATAAAAAAAAAAAGGAAATTAAAAAACAGAAATTAGTGGTAGTCTCCCTGAAGCATGAAGATTAGCATTTCAAATTTAGAAATGAAAAATGGACAGTGACCAGGCAGTGTGTGAAGTCCTTTACTCAACCACTTCTGCAAAGGATTTCATTTACACAGAAATCCTGTAAAATACTGTATTTTTCTAGTTAAAAGATGACAGTAGAGTTAACAAAAGCATAGTAGATGATTGTGAAAAAAAAAAGTTCATTTATGTGAAGAGCTTTTACTTGACGTTTCAAAAAATGAGGTAAAACGTTCATGGAAATGCAATTTGCCTAATTTTGAACCAATATTTGTAGGTTTCTATCAGAAATCTGGCCTCATTGTGTTCTGTACATATATTTCAATAAGGAATGTGCATTAACATTTATCTAGGTCAAAAAAAGTCGGTAATCTTTGGCGATTAGACTCTGGGCTGGCAATGTGCAATGCATGCTTGGGATGCTGTCGGATCATAGATGACTCATGAGTTTGTCGCCCTCACATGTAGTCTGTGTAATATAGACAAAAATAGAATAGATTGTACTGCAATTATTGCAGAAATTACTTTGGCTGGAAAAGGTGAGGATCTGGGGCCATTTCCTGTTTTCACGGTTGGTGACAAACTCATGAGCAATGCAAAGGACTGCGAATCATTCCGGGAAAAACACAAAACTCTGGAAGAAAAGATAAATAATATGAAAACAAATGTGTTCTTTGGAATGCTGCTTTTTACTGTTTTGTTGAGAACTTAAAACAAATTTCATTGTGATGACACTTTGTATGCTGCAGAAGTGTTTCATAGTAAAGATTTTTGTTTTCACTGCTGTCTTGTTTCTCTTGAAATTTGCCACATGTTACAAGAAGTAATCAGGCCAGAATATGTTTTTACAATGCAGTTACTTCACCCTTACCAACAAGTTAGCATTGTCTCATTTGGTGAGGTCAGAAGACCAAGTGTGTATGTACACTGCACGGGAAGGTAATACGTGAACATATCCAGCATTTACTACTGAAAGTACCATGTAATAGAATGGAAATTGTCATGATCGGTAGGCGGGACAGACCCAGACGCTGAAACCCAGAATGATCATAAGAGTCTTTTAATGTCAATTCTGTTTTGGCTGTAAGATGATCCTTGGCGAGAGCGTGGCTCGTGGCGTGGCTGGAGGCAGAGTAGCGGCAGAGCGTCTCCGGATTTCGTCGTAGCAACAGGTAAGCAGCCGAGGTTTTCCACACAGGTGACCTTCGTCGTGATGAATCCTGTGACAGGGATACACAGGGTTAGAACGTGGCAAGACGAGAGTAAACAAGGCATGAGCAGGCAGACCAGGCGTAGTCACCATAAGGGGTAACGATCTGGCGTCGAATGGATGGACTGGATCTCCTTAAGAGCAGACGGGTTGATGTAGGTGAAGTGGTCACAGCTGGTGGAATCAGGAACAGAGCAGGAGGAGGCGGGGCAGACAGGGGCACCGTGACAGAAATAGGGCTGACTTTCTTTTATAGTCCATTTTCATTGTACTTAAGCAGTAGTTTCTGTGGTAAATTCATGGTAAATACCATGAAACATAAGACGAGTGCAGACCTAAAGGTCAAGGTACTTTATTTGTACTTACCTTGTTCTTACATGTGGTAAGTACCACAAAAGACAACTTTGCACAATATGTAAATACCCAGTAAGTATATTATAAATACCCAGTATTTACCACATAAGTATGAATGAAATAGTACCACATAAATACACAGCAAGTCCCATGTAAGTACCCAATAAGTACCATGAAAAGTACCATGTAAGTACCCAGGAAATTCCTTAAAAAGTACCATGTAAATACCCTGTAAGTACCCAGGAAATTCCATAAAAAGTACCTCATAAATACCTTGTAAGTAGTTACACAATAAGTATCATGTAAATACCACTTAAGTACACTGTAAGTACTGTACTGTAAAAGAAAGCCTTACCTGACGATCATCTATATAAATTATTCCAATTTGGCAGACCAGATTACATAATTCATCACGTGGCCCCTTGGCTATACTTTGGAGACCCCTGGCCGAGATGCTGATGGTGGTCACTGGTCAGAGGCCAGATTATACCGAAGTATTGCTCCTTGTGGAGAATGGGGGTGGAGGAGGGCCGGCTAGAGAACCGTCTAGGACGCCTTTTAAATTCATGAATTTAAAAGCCAAAAAATGATTGTGATTGGCTGAGAAGAAGGGTGGGTAATTTAACTTCTGGTGTTATACAGTGACATAACAACCTAGCAGTATAATGTATTCTAAAGCTTCATTTACTATATTAGCCTGTGAGATTTACAGTGTTTGCAAACATCTTGCTTTGGATGTGGTGGGATCTGACTTTTTTTATCCTGGAGTTTAGCAGCAGAAGGATTTATCTCCGAGCACCAGCCTCACAGAGCATCATTGCTTTTCATAAGAAGTGATCAATCAAAAACCAAACTCTGTCCTGCAAATATCAATGAGCATCCTTCTAAGAGGAAATTGCCATGGTTGGTCTTTAATCGTTGACAAAATATGTCTGTTGATGTTGCAATAGGCTGGAAACCAACCCTTCTTATTGAATTCCTTTAGAATTTCTACTGCATGCCTTGTAAACCAATAAAAGTCATAAAATGTCCACTGTTCCTAGTTTCTGACAGGTTTGGAAGAAAAACAGCCTGGCAACAGTCTGACATGCAATACTATCCATAAAGAATTCAAATTAACTTTCCAAAGTTTATAATTTTTTTTTTACCATTCTGTTTCCTTGCTTATTTTTTGCTCCTCTTGCTTTACTCTGCATCGGGAGAAGTTTCTCCAGTGAATCATTAAAAATTCATCTCATCTTCATAGTGAAGAAGTAAGCCAGATAGAGAACAATACAGACAGAGAAAATAGGACAAAACAGAGAAGAGAACGAATTGTTCAGGCAGCAGAGCAGCCAGGCAGACTGACAGATAAAACAGAGCAGCCAACCAAGTCAAAATAACAGATGCTTGTTCCACGTTTCCTCAGTCCTATCTGGCTTCATGCTCTTCAAAACTCACTTTCAAAACCTCAGCAGGAGATGACACCTGTTGCTCTCCAGCTCTTTTTTGATAAAATATCTTATGGTTTTTTTTGCAGGTGTTCTATTCAGCACTCATTTTTTTTTTAACTTGCTATTCATTTGGTTGAATCTCCGAAATCTTTCCGGTTGAAACATTACATGGCTCATGTTTGCGTCTAAAAAGATTGAAAGGTAGAATTTGACATATCGAGAACAATTGTTATGGTCTCTGTTTCAGTTGTGTGATTTCTACCTGTGATGCGACTGTCATCCACAAGTGTTGCATTTATCAGGTAAAGCTTTTTTTGCACGGCTGAGTTTTCTTGGCAGGCACGTTGCAAAGATTTGGACAAGATGGCTGGTTTTTGTTATGGAAATTATGTATGAGTGGGAGAAATGTCAGATACTGCAGGATTGTGCCGCATCACCTGTCTGCCAGGTCACTTGCATTTCTGGTAAAGACAGGACCTTAACAGTGAAATTACAGAGGAGGCAAACAATGGCTTGTCATGTTTTTGGAGTTTTTAGAAGGAAAACCAATTTGAGAATTTTAGAAAATCATTTCGCATTATTCTTTTTTTGCACTTACATTAAGCCGGGCTCCTGTCAGACACAAAAAAAAGCTAACAAAGCATAAAGCGGATAAAATGCACCTTGTGTGGTTGCAGCAAGTGGGAAAAAGCCAAATGCTGCCTTCCTACCGGGCTTGCGTCATTCTTTCCTAACAGGCATTCTCGACCGAGCTTTTATCATACAGTGTTCGCACTGGAGAGGCTTCTTGCGAAATGTTGAGGCAGTGCAAATATCATGAATTTTGCTCCTGGCTTTTTCTTTCACAGCTCTATTCCGATCTATGAAGGACTTGATGTCAAACAAAGCAATGCACAGTTGTTGATTTCTCCTTCTTGATCATTCTTTTGAACAATTGGTGCTTCCGTGAATTAAAAAGGGCGCTACCAATAAGTCCCTCCCCAATGCGAGTCTCTGATTGGTCAAAGTTCAACTGGTTTACTTTGCAATGTGCTTTCAATGGCTGCATGTTTTGGATATAGAGACTGTTCATGTTTTCAAAGGAAGGCTTTAGCTTTTAGTTGAAATAGGAATTTATTTGAAATTTTAATTATTTATGCTCTATTTTTAACAATTTATTAAATGTGTATGTATATACATTTATTTATTTTCTACTGATTTATTTATTTATTTAAAGTGTTGTTATTCAGACTAACCATTTTAAATGTCTATTAAGGTTTATTTATGTACTTGTTTGCTTTTTTGTTGTTGTTATAAATATCTTATCTTTTTTTTTAATTCCTTTTACATTTTAGTGGTAACTCCAGTGTTTTCCTCAGAGGGATCCTCCACATCAGTGACTGACTCTTCTCAGTGAACAGTGGGATCTCTTGATCAGATCTTAGGGGTCCTGTGGTAGTGTACTCCGTAGACTTGAGTGGGGGGGGGGGGGGGGGGGGGTCACTGATGTGGACATGTCCCCAAAATATCATTTCCCCACTCTGCATTGTGCATTTGTTTGTCTTGTCATTTGCTCTTAAATTTGATTACATTTTTATGCAAAGCTCTTTGATTGTCCTGTGTTGTAAAAGTGCTATAAATTGATTTGATTATATAGAGGCTTTGAACAGACTTAAAAACCTGCATAGCAAGAGTTTTGAAGGCGTAAGCTTGAAATGCGCATATACACGTGCTTACATTCACTAAAAGTGGTCGCTTGAACGTGCATTGCCCAAGCTGATGTGAACATAGCAAAAGACTCAGAAATGTGAGTTTCTAAGTTTTGATTTTGAATGGAAGCAGACACATCTGAGGGCATGCCAACATGAGCAACAGTCCCAGTGGCTGGAGATGAAAAAAGACAAGTCAGTCTTTTTGGGTGAGTAGAAGGAGGATAATTTGCAGGAAGATCAGTCTTACTTTGGTTTTAGTCGACACATAACCTAACTGACGTGTGAGGATGATGGCAGGTAACACTGGAAGGTAAATGGAGGGCAGACAAAAACTGCACAGTGATGATGTCTCCCACTCCTTGTGTTTTCATAAGGTGGGAAAAGAGTCAAGGAAACAGAACCGTGAGCAAAGAAGAGTCTACAGTGCAGAGATAAAAAAATGTAGCTTTGGCAAAAAAGAAAGAGCTCTCCGGTGATCTGCAGGTGATTTGGCAACCAGTGGAAGACTAACTGAGCAAATGAATGTAATTAGCACAGTCAGAGGACAAAGAGCCAGGAGGATCAAACAATAATTGAGGGATGAAAAACTTGACAGAGCCTTCCTCAAGGACCAGAAGTAACTAGAAAAGATTTTTTAGCAGTTGTTATTGCAAATCAAGATGTTGTCTCCACTTCTTTTTGGGATCTTTCTGTATCTTTCAATTGTGTGTTGGTTCTGTGGGATGGAACCTCATTTGAGACATACTCCAAGGACGTGTCTCCAAACAACTAAACTTAAAATTCTGAATTTTTACACATTTTAGCAATCTACAGCATTAAATATGCCAAATGTTCTTCATTAGATTTAGCCAAATGTATAAATGAAGTCAGCAGTAGCTTTGTTACCCCACATGCAGTCTTTTTAACAAACAAGAGAGTTTCCAGTGGTAATTTATGCAGCGTTTGAAGCATTTAGAACAGTTACTCTGCTACACAAAGCTTCTGTAAAAGCTACTGAATATAAATGCAAGGAAAACTCAATTTCACAGTTACTTGCTGCTCACAAGAGAATTATGGGTGCTAAAACAAAGGTCATGGTCTAGTAAAGGTTGATAAAACACGCTTGAGCCACACAAAAGAGCTCTCCTTGAGATAGCTATCAAAATTAGCTTTGCTCTGTTCAGCCTGAGTGATTGCAGTATTACATGTATTTCTCCATTTTTACGCCGGTTGATTTCTCTTTGAATTGTTTCACTCTGATAGTCAAGATATCAACATTGAATGTTTTTTTAAACTCTGTGTCTGCACGTGTCTAAGCAGGTTAATGCAATTCTGAGACCGCTTTTTTGCAAAAAGGAATAAACATAAAGCAGAAAAACATTTGCCATGATTGTAGCAATTGTAGGTACCAATCTACTTGTGAAACCTGCATTCTTTGAAAAGAGAAAAGTCATTCTTCTAAAATTACGAAGAACGATTCTTGTTTGGGCACTTCTCTTCAACAATGTCTTTTATCCACCGCTCACTCTGTCAGCCAACAAAACCTATCTAATGATTTAGTTTGTGTTTTTTTGTTCTATGCTGTGTTTAATTGGCTGCACAAACTTCACTCTGCAAACTACTGCAGCTAATATATGGAAATTGTGACAGGGCAAAGCGATGTTGTGGGTGAATCACCTGCAGTCCTCTTTTAGTGGAGCTGACTCACTTCCAGAATGTGCTTTGAATATTAGAACGTGTCTTGTCTGCATTGTGCAAGTATCTGTATATAAAATGAAAGGCAAAATGTCACACGTTTCACTTTCTTGTTGATCTATAGGTCAGATGTCAGAGAATAATGATACAACACATTATCTAGTTTTGGTCACTCCTCATTCTTCCCTGTTTATCATTAGCACATTTTCCACCAGTACAAGACTCTTTTAGTCTAATGTTTGTTGACTGCTAAACAGGTTAAGTAAAGTAAACACTAATTATCTGTGTACAAAGAAACAATTGTAAACATGTTAAAAACATGATCAAAACCTTAACTACACAAAAAACCTCCAAAGGAGTGGGAGTTAATTTAAAACAGACAAATTATTACTTAGGATATATTTCTGAAAGGTCAGGTCAGATTTTGAAATGACTGTGAAGGACATTTGCCCAATATTCTTGACCCTGCTGTCATTTTCAAAGAGATTTCTCAAAGTTTTGTGTAAATGGTAGACACATAAGTGAATTACATAAATCTCCTGCAAAGAACCTGTAAAAAAGTTTGGACTTTGGTTGGAGAAAACAAAGAGTTTTCATTTTCCATGAACAAAAAGTCACCACAGTTTAAATGTTATAGAAGATTATCTTGATTCAGCCTTTAAAACATTTTGGTAAATCACCTAGATAGTAGTCTAGAGACTGCAAAACCACCAAATTATTATACTTCCTCCACCGTGCTTCAGTTAATATGCGGTTTTGAAACTGTGTACAGGGCTAAGTGGTAAGAGTAATTAATTAATCGTAGACTAAGATTTCTTTTGTTTTAACATTCATTTAATTTATGAATTTGATAACAACCACACAACTTAAATAATTGTTTTGTTAAACAATATTAGAGTTACAAACTTTTCTTTAATGAAAGTAAATTCCTGCATTCTATTAAATGCTGTTCACCGAAATTTTGTAATTTTTTTCCCACAATAACAGTAAAAAATTAAGGGACAATTTAATTTATATGAATCAACTTTAAAGAATATGACTGTAGCAGAAAGTATTACATTTTTTTTTTTATGTGAAACTGATCTTAAAGCTTAATCTGTTCAGCTAAACAGTTGGATGAAGGAGACTGTGGACCTGCGTTTGGTGGCCATCACTAACCTGACAATCTACAGCTACCTTTTTCCACAACAGCTGCATAATTGGGACTAGTGATAAAAATATAAAGGAAACACATTTAATGAGAGGAACTTAGAATATCTGAGTTTCTCTTCTGTTAGTCAGCTTAGCTTCCAGATTTTTCAACAAAAGATCCTTGCAGCTAGCCATTAAAAACAATCATCTAAATGTAGCACTAACTGAACTCCAGGTACATTTGAATCATAAAAGCTGAAGTCTGATTTGCATAGCCATCATGGTAAAACTAAAAGAAGCACTTTAGTCAGCTGTAAACACAGCACTTGTGGCTCTGCTGGACTAGTAAGACTAGTAAGATCAAATAAATAGCAAATGCAGCAAACTGCAAGAAAAGGAAGCCAAAGTAGGGTTGTGTTCAAATTCTGTTTCAGATGTTCTTCCTCTTCTTCTGAAGAAACTTTATAAATCATAAATGTTTGCTCTTTGACTGAAATGTTGTTGAATGTGTGTTACAATGAGGCATGTAAACCAGCAACAACAGTTGAAGTTGGAAAAGTTTAGAATTACAAACAATAGAAAAAAAGCAAAGAAGATGCTCTACTCCTGAGAAGTAACTTTAAACAGGGTTCACTGTTGTCACCTCTTTTTCTTCTTTATCTCTGCCAGATCAAAATAAAGCAGCAGATCAAGACTGCAGTAGATCTTGAGTCTAAAAACCTCTTTTAAGACTGAAAATTGAAAAAATCCTGATAGGGACAACCTACATGTCTTGTCTGATTTACCTTAAAAAGAACTATCTCTCTCTGAGGAACAATCCTGATGTTCTTTTTGCAGGTACCAGATCTCTGTCAACCAACAAGAAAGTGAAAAACAAGCAGAAACTTTAGAAATGTTCTCCAGTCACCCTCAATCCCGTCCCTGCAGTCTTTAACTGGCTGCTGCTACAATGTTTGGTGCACCACACACAGTGTAGCAGCTGAGAGTCAATCTGCATGAAACCTCCCAACAGTTTTCAACTAAAATATTTATCAAAGAAAACCAATTTTTTATGTTTTGTCACAGGAAAAAACACTTTCCTTTCCTTCAGCAGAATTTTTGGGCATATAAATTGTAACTGTCGTTATCTCAATGTACTAATTTAAGCATAATTTTGCATCAACAATCCGTGGCCTACATGAGATAACAGTAAATCTGTCTAAAATGCATTAAAATATAAGGATTGTAATGATGGCTGTGCTAACAGTGTTACCTTGAATCAGTCGTTTGAAAGCGGGAATGAAAGCAGACGTAGACAGTAGTGGCCACTGAACATTCACATTGACCCGGAGGCTGAGGGGTGTGGGTGTGGGTGGGGATCTCATAAAGGCCACCACATGAGTCTGTCCTGACATTTAAACTCAGCATGGTCTGCCCCCTTAAATTCATGTAAAGCCTTGTTTTTAATTTTTTTACAGATGCACCTGCTCAAAATTGCTTCTGTTTTTCCAATTCTTGAGTGTTTTCCAGCCAATAGGGTTTCTCAAATTCTCCTCCACCTTTGCAGACAGTTGACTGAAAATCACCAGAGTACAGGTGACTGACACGTGAAAAAATTGTGCTGGAAGCAGTTGTCAAATTCAAGTGACTGCCTCTCTATGACTTTCTCATGCTCCCTGCTCTCAGAGAGGGTATTATTTTTTTCTTCTTCTGAATTGGTCCAAGTTACTTTACTGGGGAAGCTTTTCGAGAGCTGTGAGTAAATCCTGCACCAAAGTCATTCTCAGTTGCAGCTTGGGCAACCTTTAATTTTCTAATTTTGCTGAATCCACTGCAGTTCAAATTTAATTGATTTAGACTGTAGCTTAGAACTCAGCTCAGTTTCATTTTGCTGTGTAACGCCTGCGTTGCGTCTTTTGATCTATTGTAAAAGTGTTCCCAGTGGTCTTTTAATCATGATTAGGCCATTTTTTGGCAAAATCCAAAAACCTGTGTCATTTTCTAGCACATAGTTTCTGCAGAAAGACATTAATTAATTAGAAATTCTCCCCTGAGATGTGGCTGGGACTGTTGGTGCAGAGTAAGCCCGCCCTTGCCTCCCAACATCCTTCTGTTTGCGTGCTCTCCCGCTATCATATAGCCCCCCCAACCATTACTGGTACAAAAAAAATCTAAATCAATATCGGAGCTATCTAGCCGTACTTTTTGAGCCAGATGCCGCTAGGACAATAAAACGAAGATGTTCGTGGATCCAGTCATCTACAAGTGGATACATCCGAATGGAGTGGAGCAGTGACTTTGTAGCCCTCAAATTGAAGCACCCATGTCACAGCTTCAGGCTTTTTTTTGACTTGTCCTGTCCAACAGCTGAGCAGACAGGTGAGAGCTGTCTGCAGTGGCAGCCAGGACCCCCCCCCCCCCCCCCCCACACACACACACGCACGGCAGCAGATAGAGAACAACTGCCCACCAGGCAATCACATCCGCTACCCTGGCCAGGGCCAGCAGGACCGCCACGGTGGCCCCCAAAGCCAGAGAACGGGGAGGCACCAGGGGATAGAGAGTGCAAGCCCCAGCCCAACCAGGAGAGCGGGGCCCAACGCGGGGCCCTGCCCCAGCAGAGAACCCCCAGCCCCAAACAAGCAACCCACCGCTACCCAGGAGTTCTGCAATCCCCCTGCCCCGACCCCGGGGACGGGCCAGGGCCCCTAAGGGAGACCCGCCCTACGCTCCAGACAACCGCCCACCCAGTCCACGGTTGGTCCAGGTGAGAGCTAGGCAGGGGCCAGCCACCCATGCCCGGGAGGAAGACACCCCAGAGCGGTGGGGTCCACAAGAAGTTGTGATTGATTTCCATTGACACTGAGATCACGTTCGTCATTAAAAAATCCAAACTATCTTCTTTGTAATCCATCACTTCTCAGTGGGAATTGATCTACTTTTCCCATGGGAAATTACTGTCTGGTAGAGATTATGAGCTGAAGTTGATAATATCCAGGGGAATTCTCATAAGAAACAATAACAACATTATTGCAATGAATGGCTTTGGAAGTTATTAATGACACTTGTATTTTATGTTTAGGTTAGCTTGCCTTGCAAATGTTGAGCAAGATCAGTGGAAAACATTCAAAGCCGAAAGTAATTAATGTTGGACATAACGTAAATAATTTATCATTGATTATTAGAGCAAAACTAGGTTTACAGTTGAGCAAAAAAGCCTGTATGGTTCATATTGCACTATTAGAGGCATTTATTTAGGAAAACCTGAAGTTAAAGAAGTTCGCACTGTACAGATTTCTGGAATACTGTCTCTGTGCCATTTGCCCTAAGGATAATGGAGTTGCAAAGATAAAAACGTTAATTTAAAGTTTAATTTTAATGTCATGACCACATTACCTCCTCCTAAATGTTCCCATTTTCTAAAAGCTTAGCTCAAACTTCTTTATTTTTTAGGCCTTATTTAGCATTAAATGAGTGGCAGCAGCTATTAACCGCTTTCCCTCCCCTGTGCACTGGAAATGCTTTTATATGAACCATTTGTTTGACACTGTGGCATGACACAAGCTGCGGGAAGAAGCAGATTGACTGCTTAAGTTTGTAGTTTAAATTAAATGTTGCAACTTCAAAGCCAAGTTGCATAAATCACAGACAGCCTTACAAACATTGTTCAACACAAACCACATTTAAAAGTGCAGCTTAAAGCTCATGTGGGAAAGCAAATAATTTACTCTTATCTCAGGTACCAAAAGAACAAGTGTTATGTCTCACTGTGCCTGATTTCTTATTTCTTCTCACACAACTCCACAGGACAAAATAAATTAGTTTTTTTTTCTTTAGAAGAACAACAACAACAAAAAAAGAAAAAGTATTCTATTAAGTACAAAGTGAATGGTTCACCTCAAGATTTACTAAATGAAATCCCTTTTTTGTAAATTAAAGTGGATTTTATTTCCGGGGAACCATTACTTAAATCATTTTCCCTACAACTATCCTGTTGTGTTATGGTTTATGGCTGAAGTGGAACCTTGATCTGGAAGTCCCGCAGGTCAGGAGAAAAAGAAATCAAAAGAAAACAGTCAAATCTGCCCTTTCGCCACATTTTTCTTCATTTTTAAGTATTACTTGATACCTGAAATGGGTTTGATATATTTGTGTTTTGTAATTTTTTTATTGTTGTATTACATTATATTTAATGCTTGAAATAAATCAAAATTAAATCAAATATGACAGGACAAGTGAGAGTACAAGAAATGGTACATAACAAAAACCCTGATGACTACAAAAAAAAACAATTCAAGAAATAACAGATACATTTTAAGACAAGGTGAAGTAATAACTTAATAGTCTAGACCTGAAAACAAATTAAATATGCAGACTAATACGAGGAGAAAGGGTTTAGGCATTTTAATTTAAATCACTTCACTTTCCTTAATACTAGGGCCACAGAAAAATCTGTTTCTTTTCCTTCCTGTTCCTTTTGTTTATTTAATCATAAAAAGTTTGATGCCACTCTCGGTGGATTACAACAACATCTGATTTACACAACGTATTCCTCTACTCCTCACTCGAATTAAAACAGATCAACAGATTACTTTCATACCAACAAAACCAGCTGAACAAAAAAAAGAAAAAAAAAAGAAACAGGGAAATGAACTAAAACAAACACAAAAAAACCTAAATGGTAACCAGCTGCCGTATAGCAGCTCTGTAATATACGAGATGATCTTCTAAACGTGCTTTTATTAATGTTATGAATAATATGAAGCACCTGATCGCTCATCATTTTATTTGTAAACTTGAGTCTAGGTTCTGGGAGCCAGTGAAGTGAAGCTAACTCAGGAGTGATGTGTTCTCTCCTTAAGGAACTTTTAGGACACGCTGCCACCAAAGAGGTACAGTGATCCAGTCTGGATGTGACAAACGCATGGATGAGTTTTTCAGCATCACTTTTAGATAATATATTTCTGATCTTAGCTTTATTCCACAGGTGAAAAATGCAGTTTTACAAGCCTGTGATTTGTGAGCCTTAAATGATAAATCCTGGTCAAATAGAACCTCTAAGTTTCAAACTGTGGAATTAGAGGCTATAATTACACGATCCAGGGAGAATATCTGATCTGACAGAGCATCTCATAGGTTTTTAGGACCTACTATAAAAACCTCAGTTTTTTCTGGGTTCAGGAGGAGGTAATTAATTGTCATCTAGGTCTTGATGTCTCTGATGCAGGCATTCAGTTTCTCTGTCATTCTGGTCAGGTTTCATGGATAAATACAACTGTGTATCATCGGCATAACAATGAAAATAAATGCTGTGTTTCCTGATTATGTTTCCTAGGGCAGTGTTTTTCAACCTTTTTTGAGCCACGGCACACTTTAACCTTGACAAAAATCCCGCGGCACACCAGCATCCCAAAAGAAAAAAAAAAAAAGCAGAAACTCATAGTCTGTTTTGATCTACAGCCCCCCCCCCCCCCCCCCCCCCGGCAATCTGACGTGCATTTTTGTGATAATTGTGGCAGAAAAAGCAGGAAGTTGCAGATGTTTTTCTAAAAGATGTAATAAAAGTTAAGTTACATACAAACTGTATGTTCGTTGTGTTTTCAAGACGCTGTCCCTTTAAGCCAATGCATCATGGGAGATGTAGTGTGAAAACTGCGAGAAAACGGCAGAAAGACTCGCGTCTCTGAGCTTCATGGTTTTGTTCACTTGTTCCACGGTCTGATACCGGATTCTGTGGAAAGTTACACCGCTAAAGACGAGCTTTAGCTGGTGTTTTTGTTGGAACTGACTGAGTTATGAGCTAAATTGGAACAAGGAAGTGGAGACTTTAACCACTTCTGATTGGTCAGACTGATGACATGTGATTAAGCCTTCAAGAATGATTGGTGGAGTCGTGGAGACAGTAAAAGCTGCGGGACTTTTCCTTACACAGTTATAGCTGCAGCTATTTCGCGTTACCATCATTCTTATCAAAATGTCTTTAATAGAATCAAATAAACACAACGAAAAATTATTTTATGATCATTCATATTCCTAACTACTCAGTGTTTTATCAGGACCTGTTTGGATGAACAAAGAGCTGATTTCCTGGAGATGGGAAATGTTTTTAGATCAGTTAATGAGGGCAATTTTCCACGGCACACTTGACCATCTCCCACGGCACACTAGTGTGCCGCGGCACACTGGTTGAAAAACACTGTCCTAGGGGTAGCATATAAAGCATAAACAGGATGAAAGCAGAGCAAAAATAGGTATTCTGACAAACAAAGAGAAAAAATAATTGCCTTTTATTTATCTATAGAAGTCTATGGAATTTTGGCTGCTTGGAGTCAGCAGGTGAACTTCCTGTCTGGAACGCCAGGGGGAGAGGTCACTCACTCCAGGTCTTATGTATTCAATTGATTTGACAGCAACTCTAAACCATGGAGTTTCATAAAATGAGGTATAAGTAGTAAAAATAAAGGAGGCTTGACATAATGAAGCACTAAAATCATGTGTGACTTCAGCACAGCCTACCAAAACTTTACAAATATGAAGAACCTGATGCTTAACATTGAATATTTTAATGTGAGCCAACCGTAAACAAAACCTTTATAGTATACATGTAAGCTCCACGTTTGCATCGGTAGATGTCTCCTCACATCTGAAAGCTGTGTAAAATATGTGACTCCACAACTTGCCCTTGTCTAAAACTTGGAGCCGCAGAAGAATGTGAATGATTTATACATAAACAACAAGATAATTATTTAAAAAGCAGAGAAAAGAGCAAGCCAGCACTGCAGAACAGACACAAGCAGGCAGCAGTCTGAAAATCATGCAACTCTCATTTTGTGTATCAACATTTCTTGATGCTTTATGTATCCCAGAATGCACAAGTGCACACCGTTAGAAAAGTGTCTTGCACGCTCTGGGAAAAATTGTCACAAAATTTAACCACTTTGGCCAAGGATCCCTATGTGTGTTTCTGAAATAAAAGCTTAAGTCTTTACCACTTACCTTTGATTTATTTTCAGGGTGAACGCATGTTGAGTCCTCTTTTCTCCTAATGGATGTTCACTTAAGCTTTTGTTTCATATTGGACAGCTCCAATTCATAAGCGCAGTCTTGCTTTGTGTGAAAGAAGTAGCTTTCACTTAATGGCAGTAATTTAGAACAAGGTAAAACCTTCAAAAGATATATCATTTGCATATTTGCTGATAATTGCAAACCTAAATGGATTTAGCAATTACTAAACTTGACGTAATTGTGAAAGTGCTGACAATCAAAAAAGTCAGGCAGTGCTCTCATGATAGATAAAATACATTTGTTGATATCTAACACTGATTTGAGTTGATTCTCCAGCGAGGTCACTTATTTTGCAGGTGTTAAAAAAAGGGTTTTGGATAAACATGCTGATATTAACAGGCTAATTCTTTGTTCTTCTCATGTCTTATTTTGTCACAGAATAAGCTCATGCTTAGAGCTACTTTCTTTGTGCTCAACTGCTTTCATCACATCCCATTTTTTATAAGAACCTCTGAATTATACTCTAAAAAAGTGCATCCACTGGTTTTAGTAGCAACTTCCCCCCCCTGAATTATTATATATTTTTTTCATTTGTTTTTATTCTAAGCTTGATTGATGATACAAACAGAATCCATTTTGTTGTAAAAATGACATCAATTCAAGAATTTGGTGCATTTTTCCCCGGAATTTTACAGCAACAGCTTTTCAACCACCTCTTCTTTGTCAACGCATTAGGTAGTTAGTTAGTTACAGTAATTAGTCACTTGTTACAATACAAACTTTAGCATATCCATATATTTTTCTAAAATTAGTCAAATACATGACTGGATAAATGATAAAAACTTAGATTTGTTGATCATAATAAGTCCATATTTAGTGCTATTTTCTTTGTATTTGACTGCTTTCACCACCACCCACTTTTTTGTTAGAACTTCTAAATGAATCATTTTTTTCCTTTTTTTCTTTTTCTTTTCAGGGCTAAACGTTAGTTTTACCCGCCTGAACAGCAGATCTTTCTCATTATAGCCATGTCTGCACTCAATCCTGTGACTGACTGGTGCCCTTTGCAGTTGGACTGCAGAGAGAATTATTAAAAGCAGTCAGAAGAGTCGTGTGCTTTGCATGACATTTTTTTTAGATTAAAAACAAGGTCTTTAATTTATTTTTCGATGAGACATTACTTTACATTTAAGACAATTAATGAATTAAACGTATTTTTTATGGTGTCAGACCACATTAATATGGCCTTAAATTGTAAGTTAACTGTGGAGTCAAGCAGTTTGAGAAAATGTGTAAGTCCAGAGAGGACATGGGCTGACAAAAAACCCATCAATAAACATATTGATGGTCAGAAAGTGGATGACAATTTGACTGAAAAGCAGTTCTAAAAAGAACTTTACAAAAAGGAATAGTTTTGCAAGTGCTAGAAATGGGTTATAAAAATCCAAAACACCAATTTTCTCTTTACCTGTATATATTGTTTACATTTTCTTTGAGATGCTTGAAATGGTTACTGAACAAATCCCATAATTGCCTGACTCGTGTCAGTGCACAGTGCTCAGTGTGTGTACAAAGTTGCTTTACCTTTGCATTCTCTGAAGGGTTTGCCGCCAGTTTTGTGGACAAACATTCAATGTTGAAAGTAATAAAAAATACAATAAATAAATACATTTGACCCCTTACTTTTTCCGCAAAATAGATTTTACGAGGTGTCACTGTCGTTATTCATAATCTATCCATATAAAACATATATCATTTATGGTGCTTTAGAAAGCTTGTATCTCTTAAATCAGTCTCTACAATAAATGTATTTTCTCTAGAACTAGACTGATTACTTTGCATTGCACATCATTGCTTAGACAAAGGATCCAAATTCCGCAAAGACTCACATCCTCAATAATAAAAAAAAATAAAATAAAGATCTTAAACCAGAATACACATCCCAATGTTTCTTACCAGACAGTGAATGTTTGAAATACATAACATGCCAATCAGGTGAAATGTCCCAGGCAGCATGATCAGATAAGACTCAAAATGCCATCCTTTTAACTGCCCAAGGAAATAGCAAAAAGGGCAATCGGCAATTCAAAAGCCAGGCTTAGCAGATGGCAAGGAATTGTGGGAATTTTCTTTATGATTCCATTTATAGTTTGCACTTTATTCAAGACAATGGAATTTTCTTTGCATAATGTTCCTGCTGTTTTCTTCCTCTTTCTTAAATCATATATTTCAAAGTGCATTTTACTTGTTTAAAAAATTAAGTTCATGTACATTTGTGTTATGCTTTTATATGAAAAGTGCTTAATAAATAAAGTTTGATTGATTGATACATAAAGCAGCAGAGAAAGCTGTGATAGCTCAAATATGTTGGAGGAGGAATCTTTTTTTCATTTATATATGAACACAACAGCATGTTTGCATGCCAAGTTCTACCAAAAGGTTCCTTCTATACCAATGAAAAACTGTAAATTGCTATTTATGCTTTATTTTCTATCAGACTTTTTTCAATCATACTCTTTTAAGGTTAGTTTTTTTTGTCAGCTTTGCAGTGTGAATTACAACTTACGTTTTCCTTTTTATCTCTAAAATTATTTTCCTGTGTCCTTTAGCACGTTAAATGCCTTGAAAATAGCTTTATTTAAGCAAAATAAAGAAATGTATTCATTACATTAGGGAAAATACCTGCCATAGAGTGCATTACCAAAAATGAACGCACTACGCAGAAGCAACAGTCCGACGGTTCAGGCTTCCATAGGTCCTTACAAAATAAATAAATATTCAATATATTTTTTGCACCTCATTCTTGTTATTTTTTTGGTTTCGATCACTCTTATTCACAAATAGCGCACTATTTGATATGCAAGGGAAGCGCTATATATGCTGATTGTCACAATGGGTTAAATAAAGCATCAGTTCAGAGAGAAAGTTCACCTCTGTGATGTAGCACATTTTGGGGTATGTGACCAGAACTTCTTTTTTTGGTGTACATTACCACTGTGGATTATCACCTACTTATTATTACATACTTATTTGTTAATCCTTTTTTCATTTTCAAGGGATAGAAGTGAAATCAAATCAACAATAATTTATTTTGCTGAATAAAAATGACCGTATCTAGTGTCTCAGAGTTTTTGAATGAACAATTTGTTTTATTTGGAGTTTTAACATGCTTTGTTATTTATGTTTTGCATTTGTGTTTATTTTTGTTCTGTACATGTGGAAAACAAGTCCAACCTTTACAGTCATTGCAAATGTAGAGATGCAAAAGACTATTTTTAAATGTACCTACAACTTTTGTGATACTGGATCATTTAGTGTATATACAGTAATGGGTGCAGAAACTTGATGTTCATTCTTCTGAGTTTATATGAAGAGGTGAAACCGTCAAAAGAACACCTCAGCTACAGCATTTTTCTGAAAAAAACATTGGACACTAAACACTGGTCTACTAACAATCAATGACAATTTCCATTAAATATAATGGCAATGGGCATCTACTCCAAAATAGATTACCACTAAAATGTGTATGTTTTCATCTTTAAAGCTACTCTGCTTACAACCGTTTATACTTTGAGCCTGAAGTTTAGCAGACATGATATTCATGATCTTTTTTTCTCTGGCAGTGTTCTTTGTGTGTGTGTCTGTCTCATTAGGCAGCAAGTCATGGGCATTGCTGTGGCAGGGGTCACTTCATAATCCTCCAGGGATCACTCCAATCTACAACAAGAAGAAGAAATGACATAACCCACAGGTCCGTGTTGTCAGGAGAGAGCTGTCAATTAGGGCAATAATCAGTGTTCAACAAGAAACCACGGCTCCAAAAGTTTAGATGGATTCACAAAGGGTGCAGGGAACAAGACACTGTTTTTACCATCACAGGGAATATGAAAATATTTTATTTTATTCTGGAATATCAACTTTTTCACCCCAATTGCTTCAGCTCTTAGTCCACACACATTATACACCATGATTAGCATGGATGTAAACCTTTGAATGTTTTACCTTGTGAGGCCATCATTTCACACTTTTGGTCTTCTCTGTCTAACATGCAGAATAATTCAAAAATAATTAATTAAAACTCCATCTATTGGTTTTAGTAGTAACTTTTTCCTGAATCATTACAATCCTATAATTTACTTTCTTCTTCTAAGCTCGAGTGAAAATTAAACAGAATCCAAAATGTACAAATGTAAGTGTTTTATTTCTAAGTTTTACAACAAATTTTTCCAGCTCTGTTTTGACAATTCATGATGAGGTTGTTACAGTGTCAATGTCCTTAATAATTTTTACAAGACAAACACAAACAGGCATTTATTTACTTTTTCTTAAATCAGTGTCCAGCCAGCTGGGTCCAAATGCAGCAGGTATATTAGCTTGGCTAAAAGTCCACAAAGCTAAATCAGGGTCAGGAAGGCAGAGCAGAGACAGGATAGTCAGGATCCAGGTGAGAGTCAGTATTCAGGGGAGAGTCAGGATCCAGGTGAGAGTCAGGATCCAGGTGAGAGTCAGTATTCAGGGGAGAGTCAGGATCCAGGGGAGAGTCAGGATCCAGGGGAGAGTCAGGATCCAGGGGAGAGTCAGGATCCAGGGGAGAGTCAGGATCCAGGGGAGAGTCAGGATCCAGGGGAGAGTCAGGGCAGGCGGCTGGCAAACTGATTCACACACCAGGTCAGAAAAAAACATATTTTATACTAATATGTATTAGGAGAAAATAATGAGATCCAACTTAACAAAAAAAAAGGAGTTTGAAAATTACTATGTAGCAGTTCACTTTGATAAAATAGGTTTTAAACTTACTGACAAACAAAAGTTTGTTCTTTTTCAGAACCAAAATTAAGAATCCACCAGCAAATAGTCTGCTCCAACAGTGTTCTCCTTTAGTGCCTGTCTTTGTTTTATTTAATTTTTTGTGCCACCGATTTCACTTTTTCTTGTTGTCACAGTTTTAGGAGGCATCCAAAACTCGATCTCAGATGTCAAATCAGGCTTTTGGTTTACCTTAAAACCCACCGACTCCATTATAAGCGACTACAATGAAATCAGTTCAACTCAAAACTCGGCTGTTTGAACTCATACTTGAGTTCAGAAGCAAATATGTTTTTTTCACTGAATTTGATTTGGAAGGCTTCATACTCACAGCTTCTGCTAAGATTCATTGAGATTGACTAATTACCCTTCTTACTCAGTGTTACATGAAGCACACAACATTACATCATTATGAATCATGCTCATTTGTGCTCACACCAGCAGTCACATCTATTAGCATTGAAGTGCACAAATAAACATTATGTATAAGCTTATGTTGCTGCAATAAAGTACAACAAAAAATGTAGTCCATTCATCTTCCAAAACTACTTTTATCCTTTTGGTGTCATGGGAGCCAACCAAGCTACTGTTGGGCAAAAGCAAGGCAAGTACACACTGAGCAGGTCGCTAGTCTGTTTCAGGGCCACTCAAAAATAGGGGCAATTTAGAGACACCAACTACCTTATGCAGCATATTTTTGACTGTAGAAGGAAGCCGGGCCTCCGGGATGCATGGAGAGAACATGCAAACTCTCCACAGAAAGGTCACGGCCAGGATTTAAACCAAGGCCTTATCGCTGTAAGGCGGGAGCAAGATGCAGCCCAACAAAAAATGTTCTATTGCTTGAATGAAGCAGAGACTTAAACATTAACCTCTGAATGTCTCCAAAGACAGTGGAACTTAAAATTAGTGAAGTGTTCTGTTGCTTCGAAGCACTTTAGCAAATTCCAATCTCAAGTTTGTGTCTAAAGCAAATTTTTAGGTCTCATCTGGACTGTCAACTCTGCATGCAGCACAAACACCACCCTGAGTACCTGAATATAAATGACTTGTAGGTGGTTGGGGTGCCGCATTAGTTTGCAAAGAGGGACATATGCTAATTCCCATGCAGCGGTTATAGAAATGCTGATGTTTGTGATCCCGCTGCACCACTGCAAAATATTGCTTTGCAAATGAATATCTTGCCACCACAGAGCTGTGATGAAACATCTCTGTGGCGCTTCTGAAACATGTGTTCACTCAGAGCGGTGACAGCCAAAGATTAGATTCCTGCACATCATGAAGAAGGACACCAATTTCTTCGCCCTTATTATCGGTGACACGCATGTTTCTTCTTTTGTCAGCTCCCATCCAGTTCTGGTGCACATGATGTGAACCGTTTGACTTGGAATCCTGACAGGAGAAGTGACATGTGCTTTTTAAGGACAATTGGTTCACAGAAGAATCGTCTCTGTTTATTAAAATTACAGAGCAGAGGAGAGGAGCTTTGCTGACGGTTATGTAAGTTCACATCCATCAGAGTTGATTTAGCTGTTTTCAGATTATTCTGAAAGGCTGCCCACAGCCATCATCTCACCAACAAGATAAACAGCAAAAAAATTATTTCCACGCAAATAAGAGCTTTTTGTTGACAAACTACAGCTGACTTGTGATGTTCACTTTGAGAAAGAACTATAAAGTTTAAGCTCCTAATTATTTTGAGCCACTATGAATAATCATCTTAAATCTAAATTCTGTCGTTCAGCATTTCCTTCTTCTACCGTTTTTCTGCTGATTTGTTCGAAAACAGTTGCAGTGGGATCCCAGCCTAAAAGTAAGTTAAAGACTCAGCACATTTTAATTGAAGCAGTCTTAAAACGAAGGCTCCGTCTAACAAGCATCTCCATTTCACATTTCTAAATATCATTGAGAATCTGCTGGGGATCAGTTCAAATTAGGGAGTGAGAATGTTCCCGAAGCTAATTTTCCTTTCTTTGTCCTTCTGAGCAACTTTAAAAGCAACAAATAATAACAACAAAATTTAACCTTTCGTTATTGCACTTTGCACTTTAGGAAAAAAAAGATGCCCATTAAACCTTTATTCATTTCAAAAGTCAGATAATGGCAGTAAAAATTGAATTTTTACAATGTTAGAAAAGCAAGAGAAATCTACATTTCTACAACTATTTTCAGATCTTCTTCAATGGGTCTTAGCCTGCCTGTTGGGGGCAGTGTTGCTTCATACCTCATGCTATAAACCTGTTGAAAGTGCTTACCAACCAGAGTATGGAGGAGGAAAAGACTCAGCTGGGCTGAATAGAGAGGAGGCATGTGAGTGTAGGAGTTACAAGAAAAGAAAGAATGTAGGGAGGAAGAAAGAAAGAGAAGCAGATGCAAACAAAAAGGTGGGAGGAGAACAGAGAAGTGCTAAGTTTGAAACGCTCCAAAATGATCACCACGAAGCTCGAAAGCAGATGAACAGCAGAATGATGCGGCAGTGAGAAAGTTAATTAGGATGTGTTTAGTTGCCGTGATTCCACTCTTCTTGCCTCATTCTGGTTCTTTCCCCTTTAGCTTGAAAACAAGCATCGTGACAGTGTGAAAAATCTGCCTATTTATCTCTGCTTCAAAAATGGAAACCAGAAATGAGCGTTGACCACAGATTTGAATTTAGAAGACGGAAAAAGATGTTTTTTGCTTTCCCACTTTCCATGAAAACAAGTCTACAGTCGAGTGTGGCAGTCACATTTATCCTGATGAACTCGATTTCTCAGCTCCCTTCAATCTTTCCTTTTCCACAGTAAATCCTTCACTTTTATTTCCTCTCCCTTTTTCATCAGTCTATCTACACCGTTTCGTCTCCACTGTGAAAACATATGGACATCGATAAACATTGTTTGAAGCACTTTACTACAAAGTTCAGTAGTGTGTTACATTTTGAGTAATGGGTTTCTCATGACATGTTTCGTAATTTATGTATCACAGTAGATCAGTGATGCTCATGCATCTCTGTTTGCAAGTCATTGTCAATTTTGAAGTCAAAGTTAGTATTTTGTTATTAAAAATGGTGATTAAACAGCTTTAAATGACAGCTTTAAGGACACAAAAGTGCAATTGTTTCTATGTTCCCCCAAACATTGTAATGAGACTTTCCTTTGGGCCTGACAGATGTCCAGGTATTTAAAATAAGATAAAACAAAGTAACCTTTTTTATTAGTGGCAAAGAGGTACATCTGCATGCAGGACATATGAGAGTTGTAAGATATGCTGTAGGTGTCAACGAGGAGTTCATGGTGGAGGTAGAACTGCACCAAGGATTAGCTTTGAGACCTTTCTTGTTTGCTGTGGTGATGGACAGACTGACAGATGAGGTTAGACAGTAATCTCTTTGGGCCATGATGTTTGCAGATGACACTGCGGTCTGTAGTGAGAGTAGGAAGCAGGTGGAGGAACATCTAGAGAGGTGGAAGTGTCATGGTACCTCCAGGAGTACTCTCCTCCCCCCTCCCTTCTCTGCTTCTTCCTCCTCAGATTGGACCCAGCTGTCGGCACGTCCCTCATCAACCTCCAGTATTTAAGATGGCCTGGCTCCAGTATTCATTGCCAGTTTGTTGCCCACTGTGGTGCAGTAACTGGTCTCTTGTGTACCTTGTTTACAAATTATCTTGTTTTGTCAAGCCAAGTAATTTAAGCTATCTTTCCTGTCTACAGAAAAACCTCATCCACAAAGTGCCGATCTGGGTTCATCTCAAGCTCCTGACCATAAACATCATCAAGACGTCAAGACCTCCAGCCACACCACCCCTCCACACCACGCTTCGCTCCCTGCCAGCTTTATCCTCATCTGCCTCGTCACTAAAGAGTCCACAACACGCAGGGGAATACTTACCTTCTGGTCCAATCCTCGTCTCAGCGTCCTCTAGTGACTGTCTCCATGGAACTCCTCGACAAACATCCAAGTACAATAAATTCTTTTTTTCTGCCAAGTCCTCGTCCGTTCTCTTTCTGGGTTTCAGCGATTGGGTCTGCTCTTGTCATAGTCAATCATGACAGAAGGTTTACTTTGGAAAGGATTGGAATGAAAGTAAGTAAGTATTCAATAAGAAGTCAGGTGAGGTTACAGGAAGCAAAGGAGAAGAAGGTGGAGGACTTCAAGTACTTAGGGTCAAAAGTCCGGAACAACTGAGAGTGCAGGAAAGAGGAGAACAGAGACGTGTGCATTCAGGTGTAATGCATGACAAAAAAGTGTGATCAAGAATGAAGGAAAGGTGTAGAAGATGTGGTGAGAGCAGTCATGTTGTTGGTTTAGAGACAGTTGCTCTACGAAAGAGACAGAAGGCAGAACTTAAGAAGTTGAGGTTTTCCTTGGTCGTACGGAGATCAGATAGATGGATAGGATCAGTAATACGGGATTACTTGATAACAATAACATGTAATCTGTTACAAATTACAATTTTGAAGTAACTTGTACAACACAGTTAGGTAGATATAGGAATTTTTGACAGTTGGAATGACTTGGAGTGTAAATAGTTTAAAAAAAAAAGCTAAACAGTGTAAATAAAGGTCAGGATTTTTTGGAAAAAAATAGCCAAGGGAAATGAATAAAACATTTTTCAGGGAACACTAGATATCCAATTATTCTAGCATAGGGGGGGTTCATTTTTTCACTTCATATAATCTGAAAAAAATGCTGTTTTAATCCGAATCTATACCAAACCAAATGAAGGAGGAGGTACAGAAATATAAAGTTTCATTTTATGTACAGTAGTAGCAAACCCAGAGTTTTGTTGCAGCTGTCAGTTTCATCAAATGCATCTCCTATCAGATTGTCACAAGCGTTTGTTTTCCATCCCTGCAGTCTGACATTGAATCTCAAGCAGACAAAGACTGGCTGACATTTTCATATTGTCGTAATCTGAATGTTTGTGCAAAAGTGACAGAGGATGAAGGAAAGACGCTCTGGTTGCACATGAAAGGAAAAATCAGGTGTGGAGTTTTTCTTTTTTTTAAACAGGTGCCAAGTTTCTGCAAAAAGAAAAACAAGTTAGATTTCTTTGGTGAAAGACCTGTAGAGAAAACATTGGGATGTAGGGTTTGGGAAACCATTTTCACACTCACAATGAGCACACTTTTACAAGCATATCAAATATGTATTCAGTTTTTGATATCTTGATTTGTCAGAGTTTTCATTGACCATGTGAACAGGACAATCTGCCATTTATCCAGTAATGAAAATAAAAGGATTAACACATTTAGATCTCTCCTTGAAAATTTTTCTATGTATCTATCTGAGCATGTGTAGATCAAATTCAAAACACAGAAGAACAAGGGAAGTGTTGCGTATGCGAGGCAACCACCGTTTCCTCTGTGCAGAGTACAGCAGCAAAGTGTTATTTGTTTTGTAGACATATTAGTTCATACATTAACAAAGCCAATGCTACGGCAGTTGGCACAACATTTCCCACCTGCTGAAGTCTTGAAAGTTGGTTGACTTTGAAACTTATATCACATGTTCTTTAAAGCCCCACTCCAATTACCTATTGATCTATTGTAAAAGTCTTCCCAGAGGTCTTTTAATTATGATTGCACTATTTTTAGCCAAAACCAAAAACCCTGTGTCATTTTCTAGGACATCGTTACTGCAAAGTGGCAATGGTGGGACTGTTGGCATGGAGTAAGCCCTTCCTGTTCCTGAGAGGTCAGAGCAGGAAACTTGTGGCCCACCAAGCGTATTTTCTACATCACAAATAGACTACTCTTTGTGATCATCTACTCTTGATTCACTTTGATTTAAATTAAAAAAAATACTCAGAAATGGAATTTTAAGCTTAACGTTCTCAATATGTGTCCATCATCTTTAGAAATATTCCACAAAGACATGTTAAAAAAAACAGAAAACACGAATTTCCTCTTTCGTCTTTAACATAAATCAGATATTGGACTAAAACGTGTCCCCTGGGATTTAGTGTTGATCATATGTATTCATTATCACATTTTGGATGAGTAAATATAACTGCTGTAGTATTGAATTGTATTGCTTGTATAACACTTCGTTTTCACAGAATTTCAGGCTGAATCTCATTGTTCTATTCTATGAGTAACCTTGCACCATTGTAGTTGGCAAAACACATTTACATTGTTTTCAGCCGGGAGTAAAAAACTCTCCATTTTCAGTCGCTGGACAGTGAAAAACTCGGCCTTCGTCTGAGTAGGTGGACATCTAGTGTGGGCCAGTTGTGATTCATGGAGGTTATTAGCGGCCAGTGCCAGTAATTGCATTCTACAAAGTGGTAGATGTCTAAATTAGATATTATTACCACAATCTAATGTTTTCTTGAAACTGCGTATTGGATTTTAAAAAATTTTTCAGTCCAACACAAGAGCTTTCAAGTACACAGACTGTATCAAAATTTGTTTTTCTTAAGCTCAGGCAAAGCACCATATCTCTGCTGATCTGCATTAGATTGAGTTAACTGGTCTTATGTAACAGATCCATAGCTGACGCTAAACAATTGAAATGTTCTCCAAAAATGAAATGTAATTACTTTGATCCATGGGCTCTGTTGCTGATAAATCAGTTTACTAATGTCCTCTGGGTCACATTGTTTACGCATTGTTGCACGAATGTGATCATATCCAACCAAGACTCCCTCCCATTCCATTAAAAGAACCTTCAAAACCCACTCTGATCATTTTTTGAGCTATTCTAAAAGTGTGTCGTGTCTAGGACATAGTTTCTGCAGAGCAATAGTAGTTCATTAAAAATGTGCCTCTGCAGATATATGCAGATCGTGTCCTTTTCCGTTTGCAACTCCTTTCTGGAAGGAAAAATCAAGACCTTGAAGATGCTTGACGGTAAAAAAACAAAAAACAAAAAGAAGCAGTTAATTGGAATAGAAGACAGCCTGAAAATCCTGATGAAATCCAAAATTAGACAGAATCACACTTTAAATAAAAATGAAAAATCTGAAAGCAAATATTTGTCACATCAGTTGAGAGGATGTGGGATACTGCCAGACATTCATGTTTAATTTAGGTGGAGAAGTAACTCTTAACAGAACCGTGTGCAGTTTTCAGGTGACTGTAATGAAGCCAGTCACTTTTAATTTAGCTTTCCTGTGGCAGCTCTGTGATAGTATAATTGGGTTACATAATTAACACTTGCAGGAAAATAAACTACAATGATTCTATCTCTGTCTTGCAGGAGGATAAGAAATAGGAGCCGTTGCTTGAGCGAGTGTGTGTGTGTGTGTGTGTGGGGGGGGGGGGGGGGGGCATATCTGCATGCTGACAGTAACACTGTTCCGTATCCAACACATGAGATAGTTAAAGGTAGAAGAGGAGGAAAATAGAACAAATAACATGGGTATGATGAGGAGAGGGAGGGATGGAGGGATTTACTAATGAGATGGGATCAGATAAAACAACAAAAAAAGAGGGCGAAGGCATCGGATGGGGGAAGGACAGAAGACTTCTGGGTCTATGTTTAGCCCAGAAGTTCCTCCTTGGGGTGCCTTGTGAAAATGGATGAAAAGACATGTAAAAAGAAATTGGGAAAAAAGGAAAATTGAACATTTAGAGTAAAGCAGCTTAGTGTAACTGAGAGCAAAAGAGATGACCCTATAATAGTAATAAAGAAAAAAACCTATGCATTTTGATTGAGGACTGGTAGATGAAGAAGAAAGGGTTGATGAAATAGAATGCAAGGTCTTCATTAAAGCGCTGTGACAGCAACCTGCTTTCGATATGCAGGGAGCTGCTGCTCAGGGACTGCCTGTGCTCTGAGGCTACGACATGAGATGTAAGGCGAGGCTGTGGAGGTTCCTTTGAAGTTCGACAAGGCCAGGGCTGCAGCAACGGCGTCAAGCGAAGTTTCTGCACAAAACAAAATGTCTAACAGAAGACGGAACGAAACAAAGAAGAGGGCAATCAGTCTCCAGCCCAGCTCTGCAGCAGAAGGCAGCCAATCAGAGTCCAATCAAAATCTTTGCTCTTGGGACCTCAAAAATAACTTTCAGTAATACTGCTGCACGAGCTGTTGAGATTCAGTTCATCATCATTTCATCAGCTGTGGTTTTGCTGAGAAGGCAGAAAAGTTAGTTAAAAGTTCTGACTCTGATTTGAACTGAGAAGTTAACTTTGGCTTTATCAGTTCCACTGTGCTTTATCAGCAATGCTAAAGTGTAGACCATGGTTTATTTTGTTTCATTTCATGTCTGCAATTCTCCTGCTGATGCTTAAACTTACTACAATGATGCATTTTTCTTCAAAAGTTTCCAAAAAGATATAATTAGGCGCCAACAATGGAAGAAAACTGCTTGTGTTCATGTTTACAGGGTGATTGGTTTGACCTTATTGTGTTTTTTTTTTTGCAGAACGTCAGTACATTTAGAGCCACATATTCAACATTAGTCACAAATATGATGTCTTACTCTTTGAAAATACGCAAGGTTTTACTTGGTCAGATAATTTTCTTGTTGCAGCGATGTAAAAAAAAAAAAAGTATGTTACTTTAAAAAAAAAAGTGTTTCATGAAAATCATAAAATTTAGACAAATGGAGTCTAAAAATACATAATTTCGGCTTTAGCAAAAGTTAAAATGGCAATTAAAGTAAAGTGATAATTATTACTGAATTACATAAAATGTAAAGAACTTTTGTGTGCTGAAAAAGAGGATTTTTGGTGAGTTAACACAAGAAAAAACATCAATTTTGATTGGAAAAACAAACAAACAATCTATTCATGTACAGATTTTTGCTGTAAGTTTACCTGTATTTGACAATGTAGGGTTCAGACCACGTTAAAAATTGCAGTGATTGAGTGAACAAGTACATATTTTTATATTAAACTATTTGCATGAAGTCCAAAATCACTTATCAGGACCATGAAATAAAGCAAACAATCAAAACCTGAATAACAATGAACAAAATGGAAGCAGAGGCTTTGGAAAATGGTTCAGTTACAGCCAACTCTGTTGAAATCATGCAACAGTGCTGCAAAAGAGCAGCAGCACCTAAATAAATGTTAGCTTGTGCTATCTTAGATGACCCCACCCTCACATTGACGTGTTCTCCCTACCATGACAAAGGTGGATAAAGGTGGAAAGATTTCATGGAATCCATGGACACCAGTGAAGATCACAAATCATTGAAGAAAAAAGGTTCAGAGCACTGTCTAGTGGGTCTAGATGACCCAACTCCCAATGGTAAAGTGCCTAGGATAGCACAAGGGTTAAGGGCAAAGAAAATTGGGAAACCACACACAGGTGGCCCACATGAAATTTTAAGCTTTTAGAGCGCTTGGTGGGCCTGTACAGCAAAGGTTTTCATGCCGATTTTTTCTAGGGGCATTCTGAAGGCGACAGGTTGCAGCAAAGACTTAGACAACACATAAAGGTAGGTAAGGGTGAAGTACAAATCCCACAGATTTTTCGTTTTTTCAACCCACCCCCCAAATCTTGCGCACTGTGCAAAGGGCCCCTTGGTGCTGTTTTATAATGAGTGTCCCTGTCTTTGACCCTCCACAGGCCTGGACAACCCAAAAACCTGCAGCACCTGTTTTGGTCAACCCCCGTACAGGTCCAACCCTCCATGTTCTGATATGTTGATTTGTCAGATTTACATCCTTCTGCTGTTTTGATTTGATGTTACAAAAACACGATTTAATGTGAAGTGTTGATGGTCATTTGACACATGTCACCAATTTAAACATTTAAATCAGTTGTGACACTACAGTTGTGGAGCTGAGTCAGAGGACTGTACATGTTTCATTACTTTATCAGGTTTTACAGGCAGTCCTCTTCAGGCAAAATCCCCAACCCTACAGAGCACTGATACATTTGTAATTTAAAGCATGAAAGAACCTTAACAGGATGTCTAACAGTTTCCTCACAGGTGATGGTTTGGTCCTGTTGCTTTGTAGCTTGTTTACTTCTTCTTTGTGCACTCTTGCACACCGGTCAGGAAATGTCACAGTGGATGAAAAGAAACTTAACACCCATTATTTTAAGCACCCAGAGGCCAACTAAGCTCTTTTGAGCTACAAAACAAAACAGGTAAAAGAAGCAGATGTGGCAGCTTAGTATGTGCTATTTGGAGCAAGTACAGTAAATGTTTTTGAATATTTCTTTTATGTATTTTTCAACTGTCTCTCAACAGTTGTGTGTTTGAGTGTGTGTCTCTCTGTTCTGATGTTTCCCTGTTGTGATTCTTTGTTTAACTAAAGGTGTCAGAGTGGTCTGTTGCCTGTGAATGGAAGACCTTGACTGCTTGTTTGCTGTGGGAATTGGGGTCTATTAAAGCTGTGTTAGGTTCACACCTGTCAAAGAGAACTGTACACTGTTAATCTCCTTACAGACAGCCACATGAAAGGGGATGGTATGTACTTGGAGAGAAGAAAAAGAGCCAGCCATATTTTTGACTGATCAGAAAAAAAAAAGAGAGAACAGATTCAGAGATCCAGGAGAAATGGGTGAGACGAGAGACAGAGAAGTGGGTGACAATGCAGCAAGCGGGGAAAACTTGGGAAACGTGTGACACCTGACTCTAAAAATGGAAATCTCCTGACATGTGTTTGCATGTATACACTTGTTATGGTTTGTGTACCTGACAAGACTGCTACACAATGGCCTGTGTGCGGGTGCCTGAGTGTGTTTGAGTTTTGTCAGTATGCCTCCCTCTCAGCGGTTGTCAGGCCTCATTATGGAAAGACAAGGAAAGAGCGTTAGTTACCGATCTGGTCCCTGCTGTTGTCTCGGCCTGCACATTACAGATTGAAGCAGCATGCCATTAAGCTGGCCCTGAAGGGATTGAGAGAGAGTCAGACGTTCGACTTTTATATACCCATTAACTCTGCATTATGGCCTATGTCAGGTGTCAGCTGGTCAGAACACATCTAATATGTGTATGTGTGGGTGGGTGGGGTTGTTCTGACCTTTTTTTTTTTGTTTTTTACAAGCTCAAAATGTTCACTTAGCATAATTCAGCTTCCGGAGGATCACTAACAGAACTCTGGGAGACATATAGTTTATTATTGTCATATGACTCCATCCAGTCATGCATATTGCCCTCAAATGTGCAATAACCTTTGACCTCAGAGGATAGCAGGGAGGCTGCACTACCCAGAAGTAAAGACCATTTTGAAAATGTATCGTCTTAAAGACGCTCAGCTTTGAAAATAGTATTGAAAACACAAAAGCAGCTTTACACTTGTTTCTTTTGTCAAATATGACTTAAGACAAGAATTTTGGAATAAGTCATTAGTGCAGCTGAAAGAATTTTTACCGTAATTCTAAACTCTGCATGTTTTTGTTTATTTTTCATTCACCTCCCAGTTTTTTTTTCAATTATGGCTACAAGACATTCAGCTTTCTTTTAACCCTTCAACACTGCAGATTTAGCTCCAGCGCATTCTTTTGACTACCATAACTAGGTTTACGCAATTAATGAATTTTGGTGAGCTCTGAGGCAGAAAAATGCAGCTTTGCGCTAATATTCAACACCTCACAATAATAAAGTTGTTACACAATCAAAAAAAATCAGCTGATTCTGCCATGGAGAAAAGCTGTTTTGACATTTTTTTTGTTTTAATTACTGTGTATATTATTT
The DNA here is from genome assembly GCF_053564925.1 of Oryzias latipes. Lineage (NCBI taxonomy): Eukaryota > Metazoa > Chordata > Actinopteri > Beloniformes > Adrianichthyidae > Oryzias > Oryzias latipes. The sequence continues at coordinate 7,245,117 of NC_136250.1, read as the reverse complement.
CACGTAAAATAAGTTTTCTTGCAGCGTGGAAGCATATGTTAATACTTACAGTGTTCTACTTTTTAAAATTTCGTTTAATTTCTCTCCAGACAACATTTAAGGGGTCATTTTGCTGACTTATAGAGAAAGGAGGACTTGGACATTAAAGGAAATGTTTTTATCATATTATCATATTATTATTTTTTTTTTTATTAAGGTTTTATTTGTTCTGGGGCCTCTGCACATGACAAGCGTTTACTCACACTTTATGCGGGGATATATTTCTAAAACTCATAATTGGTGGGTTGGATTTACTTGTCTAACAAGGGCAGAATATCTCTGAAAGATTTTCTAACGTTCGTAATTATTTTTACTTCATTTTGTTTTTCAGAGCACCTTAGAAATTATTCCTGTTTATAAACTCAGCAACTTGAAAGCTTTAAAACCACTATCATCGGTCCTTTCATGATAGTTATTGAGCTTTTCACCAGTCAAAGCCTATGGAGAAAGATCCACATTTTTTTTCCACTCTTTAAAATATCAATGGAAGTCAAAGCATGGATGCTTAAATTTTGGCATTTTATTGGTTTTATATTGAAGTCCCTTTTTTATTGTTTAGGGGATTTTGGCTTAGTGCTCCATGTGGTTTAGTCCATACTTTTACTAATAAACACCAAAAAAAAAAAAAGAAAACCCTGAAAACACCTGAAAACAATCAATGCTGATAGGCACACAAAGGTCCACAAAACAGTGAGTTCACACTCTGACATAGAAAGAAGGCATGTACAAAAAAATAAAAAAATAATCAGAAGTAGCCAAGAGCTTCTACTCTCATTTAACCCTTTAATAACAGAGCTTTAGATCCAGGGTTGATGTTCTTTGAAGTAACTCTTCAGCTGATTATATAATTCATGTAATTCCAATATATTTTGAAAGAGAGAGAGAGAGAGAGAAAATCAGCTTTGCATAGTTGCAACACATTACAGAAGAAACACTAAAGTAGTAAAGCAGTAAACTCTTTACAGAGGCAAAGTGTTTATCTGCGTCTGAATCAGTTGGATTTAAGTAAATCCCGTAAAAGGTTGAAGTGTCAAAGAAAGTGGGTAGTTAAAGGGTTAAGCTTCCACTCAGTCAATGCAAAGTAGCCCAAAGATGAGCATTTGGTCCTTATTACGCATAAATATCTCCCTTTTTTAAAGAAACTTACAATGAAAACATGGAGTCACATTTAACTTTTACCCACTGAGAGGTGTTTGGCTTATATGTTGGCTCACAATGTCTTGTCTAACCATATGCCATCACAATTTCCCTTTTAAAAAATAAACGTTTTTAAGGAAAAGACTTGTTCAATATAGTCATATGTGTGCACAAAATCTTGAAGATGTTTCCAAATCGTTTAAATTTTACAAATTTTACATGTTATACATTTGTTGAACAAATGATTAAGAAATAGTAAATGAAGCACAAAGAATTTCTCTTAACTCTTGGTTTTTTGTCCACATTTTTCCTTATACCATTTGCGCTGACCTTGGAGTGAACTTGTTGGAAAGTTTACATTTGACAGTAGTTTTGAAAATTGCATTTTTCATTTAAAAATATGGTCTGTCCTCTTGGTACCTGAATGGTCCAGAAAAGCAAACACCTTTGCTTTCATAAAGGCAGTCACAGCCAATCATCAATCATGTTCTGTGGTTATTGGCACCTTGCTGTCACAGGCTGTTACACGAAAACGTGGGGGTCCACAGAGTTTAAGCCTGAAGGAACTTAAAGTAAATGATCAAAGCATGCTGAGGTACATTATTGCATTTTGATCACTCTACTTTATGCACATATTCCTCTGCATATGTAATAAAAGGACACATGGTGTCCACAGAAGTGGACCACTCCCTTTTCCACCAGGGACACGGGTAAAGTCTGTGGCAGTCTTAAAGTGGTGTTTGAATGTTTGACTGCGTTTGTGGTTTAGTCGAGCGATGTCAAGCAAAGTGTAAAGTATTCCTGGTCGATGTTAACGTTAGAACTTTTATGGAGAAGCCAGTGGCATTTCCTTGAATTTCCTCTCTGGAGACACTGACATCAACAGCAGCAAAAGGAGCACTTTAAAGCACAGAGACTTGGTATCAACGGGGTGAGAAAGATGAGCTATAATGGCCACTGGAGGATAGAAAATGAGGAGTTTGATACAGTAATATTATCTTTTTGAACGCATGCTCATATAAAATTACATTTCAGTTATTCAATGTTAAGTACAGCATGTTAGGACACAGAATGCTTCACCTTGCACCTGTTCCTTCAAATAAAGTTATTCATTAAAACAAAATAAGATAAAGCTGTCTATACTAGGAAAAACTTGAGCTGTTGCTCTTTGAACTGAAGTACAAAAAGAACAATCGGAAATCCAAATCTATGTACCACCTGGCTCCTTTGCTACTATGTTTCAAGGTGAAAGTGTCAGTTACTTGAAATGCAAAGAAGGCGGAGTGTGGTGCTCAGAGACAAAATGCAGATCTAAGGTGAATGCGGTCGGGTGGAAACTGTGGCAGTGCTGGCCTGAGGCTCAAGTCTGTATAAGATGTTTCTCAGATAATTCTTTTCACGTGCGGAACTGGTAAAGGAGCTTTGGAACATCGACCTTTCAAGCATGATGCTACAATAAAGCTGTGAAAAAGTTTCAGCACCTGTGAGACACTAAACCATATTTTTGAAATCATTTCATAGAATTGATTTTTGAAAACATGCATGCAAACCTCCATACTTTGTTTACTTTTATAGACGCTGTGTGAATCATTTCTCGTTAAAAATCACTAGTGGCTGTAAAAGCGACGGTTGCTCCTGTTTAACAAACTGTTGGAGTGATGCTACTAAAAGTGTTTGTCTCATGTCTGTTGTTTCCATTCATTGCATATCTACTCTAAAAGAACATAACATTTAGAGAAGCACCGAATGGAACAGCAATCTGGCAAACAGTTGTGTCTGTTCTCATTCTTTGTGCCAGACAATGAGACTGTTAAATTGTCAAAATTTTGCTATCACTCCTGCTCCAGTGCCTTTTAAACTTTCTAAAAAACACTTGGAATGCATGCAAATATAAATGTGGATCAGGTTTATTATTGTTTTAGTATTGCCACATTTTTTTTAGAATAAAATTAAAACATTTTTTCGACATAATATTGTCTCAAACATAAAAATGATATATAGACCAAAAGTGGGCTCGTGTGTGCAGTGGTTAGCACTCTTTCCTCACAGAGAGAAAGCCCTGGTTCAAATCCTGGCTGCTTCCTCACTTTATGAAGTTTGCATGTTTTCCTTGTGCACACAAGGATTTTTTCCAGGGACTCCAGCTTATTCCAACAATCGAAAACCATGAATAATAGGCAACTTGACACCTCTAAAATTGTCCAAGTGTGTTATAGGTGTGAATGTGTAGTTGTATGTCTCTGTTTGGCTCTCTGAGAGAGTGACACCCATCCTGGATGTGCCCCCACCTTTGCCCAACAGTAGCTGGGATAGGCTCAAACAACCCCATGATCCCAAATGAGATTCAGTAGTTCAACCCCTGTGCTATCCTAGGCACTTTAACATTGGAAGTGGGGTCATCTAGACCCACTAGACAGTGCGCTGAACCTTTTTTCTTCAATGATTTGTGATCTTCACTGGTGTCCATGGATTACATGAAATCTTTCCACCTTGGTCATGGTAGGGAGAACACGTCAATGTAAGGGTGGGGTCATCTAAGATAGCACAAGGGTTAATGGGTGGATGCTTCATTTGCAGGCAATGATTCTTATAGGCTAAGCATTTTTAAAACACTTTTATTTTTATTTGAAAAAAAAAAAGAAAAATATTTTTTATATATTAGTTGACAGTATTGAATAGGAACTCTATATGAACCAAAGCACAAGAAGGTTTACGGCGCTGACAAACAAAAAAAGGCTTAAAGGCCTTCTTTTATTTCAACCAAAGACCAACACTTAACATTTGACAGTTATAGACACCCCATCAAAAAGTTCTGGGGAAATGATTATGGGCCAGTTAAAAAGAAAACATTTTCCTCAAGATGGGGTTTATAGTTGATGTCTGTTTTTCTGCAATGCAGTAAAGCAGATGATTTGCACCTGACATGTTTTAAATGGGTGGGGTTCTTCAAAAAACACTGAAAGAGAAAAACCGTCTAGCTGACATAATGGTGAACACAAGTAAAACAGCCAAAATAACTTTTTATCACTGAAAATTGTAGTTCTAATAGGAAATATGTACAAGATTCTTTCAAATCTAATATTTCAGTAAAATTGTGATTTCGTTTGGTCTAATTTTGACTTTTTTTTAATTTGTTTGTGGATTTATATTATATCTGATTTTGACTAAATGAATTCAAAATATTTATTTAAAAAAAAACGCTAAACTTTCAAAATGAAAGAAGTGCAAAGATATAAAAAACACTAGAATTTTTACTTGTAAAGGAAAATGACCAGTATTAGCAGTTTAAATGAAAAACCATCTTAGATGATCGTACAAGCACTTTAAAGCCTGTAAATTAAACAAGGTGGTTAAACTAATGCATGTTTCATTGGAAGTAAGAGCTAAATGTACTTGTGTCTTAGGCTAAATGTTTTGTAGAACCCTTACTTTTTTTATGCAAATGACCTCAAGAGGACATTTAGAACACATGTATTAAGTCTCTCACGTGGTTTAGAGTCCTTTCCTTTGCTGCACAGGCCTTAAAAGCCTTGAAAATAGATACATGAGCCCTATGGCTTATCATGAAGATATATTTTCACTTGATCAGTGAGTATATCCATTACACCAGCTATTATCAGTGCTGTGAGACTGAATGAATGCACTGGTGGACACGCTTCATACTTGTTTTGCACTTCGATCCACTGTTTGTCTTGTAACATACTGCATTGAAGAATCTTTACCCATGTGAGGGTGATGACCCCAAAAAAAACAAACAAATACGACACGAAAATATATAATGGAAATAGAAAACATGGCTTGGGATTATGTTGATATTAAGATTTTCACAGCTCCTCTAAACCAACTTATTGTGTTAGTGGTCCTGGGGAGTTGGAGCTTCAGTGATCCTAGAGGCTATGGTCTCCCATCAGAGGCTCTAGGTGCAGAGCCACACTAAGAGCGGTTCAAATGCTCCCTACTGTGAATTTAAGAACAATGTCCCTATATTCCATGGACTAACATCACTTGACTTGAGCCAAGCCCGGAGTTGGGGCTCACAGGTGAGCACCTGGTGGCTGAGTCTCTTATCACCTGACCTAGCCGGGCCTGAAAAGAGATTGGCTTCCACTTACTGAAAGAAAGACCACAAGGGGATAACGTGATTTGGGTGGTGGTTCAAGGGCTGGTGCTTGAACAGCCCAATCTATGGAGGTGTATAATTGGGACATAACATCTCTCTTCACTCAGAAGGGAGGAGCCTGAGCTTCCGTGGGATGCTGAGCAGTACCAGCAAGCAGTAGTCAGGCTCGTCTCTAAGCACATCTATGGATTTTAAATATATATGAATCAATAAAAAGAAATAGGTTGTTCGTACATACTGTAGTATATTTTCAAATGTATTAGTAGGCTGCTGATATATTGAAATATATTTCTTAATCTATATAATATGTTTTCCAGTATTGTGATATATTTTTCTTTTGAAAGGGTCACAGGGTGTTTGAGCACAAGAGTGTCCATCACTACGTTTAGCTCCAGGACAGCTGAGGCTTGAGGTCAATGATTAACCTTGTAGTTGTGTGAATTGAACAGGCAATCAGGAAAAGAGCCTAAATAATCTCTTTTTAAAGATCCAATACAAAAATAAATGCTGTGGCTTCCATTTATTAATAAAAAATGCAGCTTTAACAAAACTAATTGTACATCTTCACACTGCTAAAGAACCTAAAACAGTTTTTGCTGTCACAAAATTGAGTTACCATTAGTTTAATATTTAGACCAGCCAGACTACTTGGAAATGAAAAATGAGTTTTACTGCTAAAGCAAGTTTGCTAATCTAATCTAATCTAATATAAATACATTCCAACACACACTAAAAGAATGTGATCAGATGTTTTAGGGATTGACTCATTTGCTTGAAGTGACTATAAGCTGCCAAAATTATGATCCTGTTGGAATGGGAGTGGAGTGTGTTTGGCTGGCTCTGTGCTTCTCTGCTGTTGTATAGGTTTGCAAAGACATTACAAAATAATTCATGTAACTCATTACTCACACTGACTTCATGCAAGCCCTCCAGTAACAAGCTACTTTGTCCACCCTGACACTGGTACAAAAAATGTATGAATGGTTGACGTCATTCAAACACCACAGTGGAGTATGATTCATTTACGTGGAAAGAGACATAGTCACACCCCAGCTGTTTTTATTTTCGGAGAGTCTTCTGATGTCTTGAATTCCTTATAAAAATCACAGAAACAAAAGACAAAACTGGTTCAACAAAACTGTAAGGAGATACAGAAACCTGAACTATACAGGACAAGTATAATCTGTTAAAAACATAAATTCCATTTGAAATCAGTTCTTAATAAGAATAAGTGGTGATTACATAAATAGATTTCTGTTAAAAGAGAAAACATTCTTTTTTTCTTTTTTTATAAAGTAATAAAAAAAATACAAAAAGAGAGAAAACAATCTTATAAGCTTCGTTTCCATAAGTGCAATACTTTATCAAAATTTTAAATGTCCAAAAAATACATAATTTTGCAATTACACTGTCTCTATGACATCATAATTATGCAAATAAACACAAACCAAGTCACACCAGTTCCTACTTGATAAATGCAAGTTTTTTTTTTTTAATTGTCGTGTTTCCACCGATAGATCCCAGTCACTGGGTTGTGAAAGTAACGCACTGAATCCAGTCATTATACCTAGAAGTTCACAGATGTTGGAAAAGTGCATAGGTTCAGTAGGTTAAACAACTTTTTTTGTAATAGGTGTTTACAGTGAGATAACTGAGGAATTGTCCTCATTGGAGGACTTCAACTCCATGAAAATCTTGAGTTTACACTCCTGCTTTGCTTGACCTCTGTCAAATCGTAACTTGGACGGCGACTCCCTTCATTTGTCTAACTAAAGTTGCTCAGGATCAATCGGGTTAAAGTTGTTAAAGTTGACTTTGCACACCAGGACAAGGACCTTTACTGATTAAGTATTCCTCTGCTACAGGAAATAAGTGACATTTTGCAATTCTCCCGAAAAAGTTAAGGGATGGATTGATTTCTGCACTGGATTTGAGTGTCTGAGATTTTTTGCAAAAATCATTAGTAGATGAAAAGCTGTCTGACAAAGCTAGTGTCTAATTTTTTAATGACAACTTGGACACTCAAGTTAGTACAATTGCTACCTAAAATAATTCATATTGCTTGAACGTTGTTGGCAAAAGTTAGAAAACAATTTGCCTGGGGTTTACAGAACACCATGCAACTTATAATAACCTCTTTTTCTGTGTTCATTATTGACACGAAAAAATTGCGTGATCAGAAAACAAGGCACTGCCATGCTTGCAAAGAAATAGAGAAAATGTTGGTATTTGTAATCAGCAGCACTCCAGTGAGTTATGAGAAATATGCAAGATTAAGAAATCTTGTTTTCCCAGCAGCACACTAAATTAGATTATTTTTTTGTCTTTCACTGTCTATTGAGTCTAAAATGAAGGTTACAAACTTCAATTGGGCACTATTAAAAAATGAAAAACATAACATTTTTAAAACTTATCATACCAACTTTATTAAAACATTTAAGGTCAATGTGAAGTTGTGGTTGAGGTAAAAGAAAAAGGAAAAAAATACCCAAGAAGCAGCAGATCTACTGTATTTTACAGAATTTGGTAATCTGGTGGTTAACCAAATACAAGTTATTTGGGGTTAATAATGTGTTAATTTTACCATCTTTTGACACTTTTGTGTCAAAGTGTTTATTGTCAAATAGGAATGATTTTAATTTCCTAAACACAATCGAATCCAAATGAACTAAAGCGTGATAGATCAAAAGTTTGGTTTAAGAAGACTCTGCTTCCACAGCTTTACTCCCAGCTAATTAGCGTGAACAAAGCCCAGTCAGAAGCTGTAATCCCTGCCTGTAATGACCAGATCTATTTAGTGATTTAGGCTTCATCAAGACACGGCTCAGAGTACAAAGAAGCCTTCTTCATCGATGAAGCTATTGTCGCATTATCTGTTCCTTCGGAATCGAGGACACTGAGACAGGGAGATGGGGGGGGGGGGGGACAAGTCAAAGCATCAGAATGAACAGCTGAATATCATATTAACTAGACTTTCCCATTGGGAATCAAGAAAATGCCCATCACTGTATTCAATTTCCTCTGCAAGTAAGTTCTAAATTGACTTTGAACTGTAATGAGTAGTCTATGAGTAGTCTCATAGACTGTTGTGTAAGTAATAAAACAACTGTGCTATACACAATTTTTATTTTAGATTGGAATATAAAGAAGGTTAACTATTGTTGTCAAAAACTGTTTTAGTGGTTAAAAAAGGCATAGAATGTAATATAAAAAAGGAAGCAGTAGACAACAAAGAATAAAAACCAATATAGGAATATGAAAACAAAATAAAAACGTTTGGAAGTTTTAAATAAAAACGTCATAATAAATAAACTGCTTTATTGCACATTCACTGAGGGATGTCCAAGATGAATAACACCATTGGGAGTTGGGTCATCTGTGACGTCATTTCCGGGTGAGCTATTCCCAGTGCTAGTCGTGTGTGACTGCTGTCCTCTTGTTTGGCATTAGCCTTACTACTATTGCTTACTCTAAGGGTTATCTGGGTTAATATTCACATCTAGTACCTTTTATTAGCGAATTCACCACTGTTAAACCGCTTGCTGTTCACTTTCTCATTTTGCTAAATAGACCACTTCTCTTTACCTAAACACCGCTAGCCTTAGCTTAAAACCTGGCATGGCCACCACTCCTTCCGCCTCTCCTCCTCTCTCCTGCCCCATGTGCCATATGTTTAGTGATGATCCTGCCTCCTTTAGTGAAATTAGCGGTAGTTGTGTTAAGTGTAGTCTTGTGTTAGACTTGGAGGCCAGGCTGGAGCAGTTAGAAGCGCGGCTCCGCACAGTGGAAGCTAAGCCGGCTAGCCAGGTCGTTACTCGTAGCGCGGGCCGCGCTACCAGGGCTAACTTAGTTAGCACCCCAGCGCCCTCCCAACAGCCGGGAGACAGTCAGGGGTTTGTACCGGTTGGGAGGAAACATAGTGCTAAACGCAAAAACTTAGAGCACCCGAGACTCCACGTTAGTAATAGGTTCTCCCCCCTCGGCGACACACCCGCTGAACACTCAACTCTGGTTATAGGCTCTTCTGAAGTTAGAAACGTGGAGCTCCCAGCGGCTACAGTCAGGTGTTATCCGGGGGCCAGAGTTGGTGACATCGCGGGGAACCTTAGGATGTTAGCTCAGAATAAGTCCAGGTTCCGTCGAGTCGTGATTCACGCAGGCGGTAATGATGCCCGACGGAGACAGTCAGAGGTGGTTAAGTTAAACGTAACTTCGGTGTGTAAACTGGCTAAGACGATGTCCGACACTGTAATTTTCTCTGGTCCCCTGCCGAACTTAGTCAGTGATGAAATGTACAGCCGCTTTTCATCATTTAACCGCTGGCTTTCTAGATGGTGCCCAGAAAACGGCGTTGGTTTTGTGGATAACTGGAGCGCGTTTTGGGGGAAGCCCGGTCTCATGCGGAGAGACGGCGTCCATCCCACCCGGGACGGTGCCGCTCTTCTTTCTAGAAACATTTCTGCTAGGCTTAGTCTGTTAACCTGACAATCCAGAGACGAGACCCGGGCGCAGAGCAGCAGTGTAAAACGCTCCTCTGAGCCTCCCTTAGGGTTAGTGCCGGTGCAAAACCCATGCAGGGAAAGTCAAGCAGGTCCTAGCTTTAGCTTATGTGCTGAAAGACAAATGAAAGGAGCGCGTCATAGAAACCTTAAAGTGACAGACAGCAGTTCTCACAAGCAGAATTATGATGTAATTAAATGCGGTTTATTAAACATTAGATCCATTTCCTCCAAGTCCCTCTTAGTCAACGAGTTAATTACTGATAAAAACCTTAGTCTTTTAGCCTTAACAGAAACTTGGCTCCATCAGGATGACTATGTTAGATTGAATGAAGCAACCCCCCCCACTTATGCTAACTATCAGAAATCCAGGATTTCAGGGAAAGGAGGTGGTTTGGCAGTAATATCACAGTCTAGCTTACTTCTCACCCCTAAAGTAAAAATGCTTATAATTCATTTGAAAACATCATATTGTCTTTAAGTCACCCAAACAGGAAAACTCCAAAACCTGTTTTACTCATAATTATTTATCGCCCCCCCGGCCCATATTCAGAATTTTTTACTGAGTTTTCCGACTTCCTATCGACTATTGTCTTAGATTCTGATCAAACTATAATATTAGGGGATTTTAATATTCATGTTGATGACCCCAGTGACTGCCTAGGAAAGGCTTTTGCAGCTTTATTAGATGATGTTGGTTTCACCCAAAGTGTGAATGAACCCACTCACTGTCATAAGCACACGCTGGACCTTGTTCTAACCCATGGTATAGAGATCAGCCAGCTGAGTGTCCTTCCTCTGAACCCCATCATTTCCGATCACTTTATGATTACCTTCCAGCTTACACTGGAACATCCTTCTGTCCCAGTGAATAAGAAACAGCTTAGAAGAACCTTAACTGACCATTCTGTGTCTGAGTTTAAACACACAGTTCAGCCAGTACTTAGTGATATTCTGAGAAAATATTCTGAGTCCAGCTCCCATAGCATCAGTCCTAGTATAAATGACCACTTTGTTAATGATGCCTTACAAGCCCTCAGGAGTTCACTCGATGTTGTTGCCCCCTTGAAACCTAAGTTCGTCAGACAAAACCGAGTAGCACCGTGGTTTAACGCTGAAACTCGTTCTCTTAAACAAGAAACCCGTAAGTTGGAAAGGGAATGGCGCCGCTCCGGTTCAGAGCAGTCTCTGAATACCTGGAAACATAGCCTTTTAAATTATAAAAAAGCCCTGCGTAGAGCTAGAAGCCAGTACTATTCAACCTTAATATCAGAGAATGGAAATAATCCAAGATTTCTTTTTAGCACTATTGCTAAATTAACTCGCAGTCAGAGCTCAGTAGAACCACATGTTCCTGTTTCTCTCAGCTCTGATGATTTTCTTACATTTTTCGACAGTAAAATCTCAAATATTAGATATAAGTTAAATCGAGTTATTCCTACTATCAGCCCAGAGCAGGCTGAAGCGGTAGAAGTGGAGGCATCCATAGAAACCTCTGTAACATTGGACTGCTTCACTGCTGTGGATCAAGCGGAAATAACATCAATTATTACGTCCTCCAAATCCTCAACGTGTCTGTTAGACCCAATTCCCACTAGACTTTTTAAAGAAACTTTTCCCCTAATGAATGATCCCATATTAACAATGATAAATGCCTCTCTGGAAACGGGTTACGTGCCACAGTCTTTTAAATATGCAGTTGTTAAACCTCTTCTGAAAAAGCCCAGTTTGGATCCTAGCATCTTGGCCAACTATAGACCGATATCAAACCTGCCCTTTATTTCTAAAATCCTAGAAAGAGTTGTAGTTAAGCAGCTTTACTGCCACCTACAGGACAACAGCCACTTTGAAGACTTTCAGTCGGGGTTTAGACCTCACCACAGTACGGAAACTGCACTAGTTAGAGTCTCTAATGACTTGTTATTGGCCTCAGAAAAGGGACTACTTTCTATTCTGGTCCTGTTGGACCTCAGTGCAGCCTTTGACACTATCGACCACGGTATTTTACTCCATAGATTAGAGCAGGACATAGGGATCAGAGGATCTGCTCTCCAGTGGTTTAAATCCTATCTGTCCGATAGGTATCAGTTCGTTAATGTAAATGGCCATTCCTCTCAGTGCACTCGAGTCAACTATGGAGTCCCACAGGGCTCAGTCTTGGGACCGATCCTGTTTACGCTTTATATGCTACCCCTAGGAAACATAATCAGGAAACACAGCATTAATTTTCATTGTTATGCCAACGATACGCAGTTGTATTTATCCATGAAGCCTGACCAGAATGACCAGATAGAGAAACTGAACGCCTGCATCAGTGACATCAAGACCTGGATGACAATCAATTACCTCCTCTTGAACCCAGAAAAAACTGAGGTTTTTAGGACCAAGTAAAATGACCTCAGAGATGCTCTGTCTGCTCAGATAGTCTCCCTGGATGGCATAAGTATAGCCCCCAATTCCACAGTTAGAAACCTTGGGGTTTTACTTGACCAGGATTTATCATTTAAGGCTCACATATCTCAGGTGTGCAGAACTGCCTTTTTTCACCTGCGGAATATTGCTAAGATCAGAAATATACTTTCTAAGAGTGATGCTGAAAAACTCATCCATGCATTTGTTACGTCGAGGCTGGATTACTGTAACTCCTTGTTAGCAGCGTGTCCTAAGAGTTCCTTAAGAAGTCTCCAGCTTGTTCAGAACGCAGCAGCTAGATTGTTAGCTGGAACTAGCAGAAGAGATCACATCACTCCTGTGTTAGTTTCGCTCCATTGGCTCCCAGTTGATTCCAGAATCAAGTTCAAGATCCTCCTGTTAACCTATAAGGCCTTACATGGAATGGCCCCGTCCTATATTAAGGACCTCATAGTCCCTTACCATCCAATGAGAACACTTCGCTCGCAAAATGCAGGACTGCTTGTGGTTCCTAGAATTAGTAAAAGTACGGTTGGAGGTAGAGCGTTTAGTCACCAAGCCCCTGTCTTATGGAATAAACTCCCAGCTCATGTAAGAGAGGCCGATTCAGTTTCTACATTCAAAGCTAGACTGAAAACATTCCTCTTTGGACAGGCTTATTGTCAGACTAGTTAGTATTCAGAGATTATTTAACTTAATGTTAATTTGTTTAAATTAAACTTAATAATAACTATTTCTTTTAAAAGGCTGCTAGAAGTTGAAGCTGGGGTAACTATGGTGCACTGGGGTTCTGTCCTCTTTCCTGTTTTTACTTCTACCCTTCCTCTTCTCTATTCTTGATCATAATTTATCATTTAGTTCTCCATGCCTCTGTTTGGTGCAGTGCGATTCATGTATTGTCCCTCTTTTCCTCTACCCTCCTGGGGAGTGGGAGTGCTTCCAGACTCCTGTTGTTTCATCCGTGCTCCAGTTCCTGACCGTTTACCTCGCCTTTGCTCCCGCTCCTACACCTGGCTGTGGATCCTGCCTCTGGCTCATCTCTGGCTCGTCTCTGCTCTGTACCTGACCGAGTACCTCGCCTCTGCTCCTGCTCCTACACCTGGCTGTGGTTCCTGTCTCCGGCTCGACTCGCGCCTTTGACTGTCCCCACAACCACGGCTGGATGAAGCTCGTCTGCTGGACTTTTATATATGTAGTTGTAGATTTAGATAAGTTAATTCTTCTCTAAGATTTCTGGTAAATCGCCTGTCCGTCCTGGGGGAGGATCCCTCCTTCATGTGGGCACCCCTGAGGTTTCTTCGTTTTTTCCGGAATCCGGTTTTTTTGGGAGTTTTTCCTTACCGCGAAGGGGGGTCTAAGGGCAGGGATGCCAGTATAGCTTAGTCAGTTTGTTAGTTCATTTTAGTATTTTTCTATTGAACTCTTTGTATTCGTGATCCTTTTGATTTCATGTTTTACTTCGAAGCCCATCGAGACGACTGTTGTTGTGATTTTGGGCTATACAAATAAAATTGAATTGAATTGAATTGAATAAGATTTGAGTCAGTGGGAGGGAGAAAGCAGGGGGGGCGGGGGGGGGGGGGGGGGGGTGATGGAGACTACAGCTCTGGGGAAGAAGCTGCGTCTCAGTCTATTTGTCCTTGTTTTCAAAACCCGGTACCTCTAGCCCGATCGCAGTGACACAAACAGGGAATGTCCAGGGTGGGTGCTGTCCATGCTGATGGCCCGTGCTCTTCTTTTTAGTCCAGGTCTGGGAGCTCAGCTCCCACAATCCTCTGCACTGTCTTCACCACCCGGGACAGGTCTCTCCTCTCCTCTGCTGTACCACACTGTACAGCCCTGGCAGGGGATGCTCTCCATGGTGCTCCTGTAGAACCTTCTGAGAAGTCCCATATCCAGACCCGCCTTCCTCAGCTTCCTCAGAAAGAACATCCTCTGATTGGCCCTTTTCATCAGTTTGGAGGTGTTCAGTCTCCATGTCAGGTTCTTGGAGATGTGCATGCCAAGAAACCTGACAGAGTCGGTCTGTTCCACCTCCTCACCTCTGATGTGAAGTGGGGGTTGAGTCGTTCTCCTGGTCCTCCTGAAGTCTATAATGACCTCCTCGGTTTTGGTGGGATTGAAGATCAGATCGTTGGCTGAACACCACTCCTCCAAGAGTTGGATCTCCTGTCTGTACCAGTTCTCTTTATTGTTAGTAATGAGGCCCACCACTGTAGTGTAATCCGCAAATTACACTATGGTGTTGGAAGAGTGGATGGAAGCACAGTCCTGAGTGACAAGTGTGAAGAGGGCTGGACTGAGCACAAAGCCCTGTGGTGTGCCTGTGCTCAGAATTATGGTGTCAGATGTCAGGCTCCCCATCCTGACATTCTGAGGCCTGTTGGTCAGGAAGTCCATAATCCATGAACAGAGCGGGGATGAGAGTCAGAGATTGGAGAGTTTGTGGACCAGTTTATGGGAGATCACAGTGTTGAATGCGCTGCTGAAGTCCACAAAGAGCATCCGGACGTAGGTGTTTGGCTGATCCAGGTGGGTTAGGTTAGTATTTACAATTGTCTTTGTGTAATTGTTAAAGAAATTCATTGCTATATGTGGTGTTTAAAGTAACATATTTGATCATTGAAATTTCCAAAAGTTAACATGTGATGCATAGGGAAACGTAAATAAATTCTGTTTTTACCAACATAAGGAAAAAATAATATAGTTAGGTATAGGGGCAGGTCTACGACGGAGTTTTAGGGCCAGTTTACAACCTATTTTTTTAATTTTTTATTACGACTTTTAAGTCGTAAATTTATGAGAAAAAAACTTGTAAATTTACGAGGGAAAAACACCAAAGTGTTCTGTTTATCGGAGCCTAGCTTGAAGATGAAAGATGTGGAGCCTTTTGGGAAGCCTCATTTCTGAATAGGTTTCAAAAACAAAGAACTTCTGAACCTTTTGATGACTCAAAATCAGACGATTGTTTGTGTAGCCGGCTTTCTGGGTTTTGGTGTCGGTAAAGCGGAGTTTCCTGTGTAAAATGAGGAACTCAGAGACATGTTTGGGTGTAGAGGACCGCTGCAGACTTTATTTTTCTTTTTATTCACATACCATGAAGTGCATTTGTCTCATTACGTCATGAACCTGTCATGCGCAGAACATAGGTGTGTAAACGGTCACAAACGCGCCCTCGTCTAGATGACCCGTTTCCAATTAAAACAACAAAGATGAATGAAAACACTCTGTTATATTAGCAATAAAACGTTGAAAATGCCATAAAGTGCTCCTCAGACGGAAGCGTCACTATGATTAGAGATCTTGATTTCATGGAGGAAAAAGAAGGATTGAAGTGGACAGCTGGAGGGATACCGATGTCTTCATCAACGGCTGCAGAGATCCTGAAAGCCACCCGTCAATGAAGAAAGCATTAATAAATCATAAATCAAACAAATAAGCATATTCACTCTGCTCTGCTGTTGTGTGGCGTTCACTTGCTGCTGCACTGTATGCTCATTTTCACTTTAATCCCGTAAATTAAAGAGTTTTTTTCTGGTAAATATATGACTTTAAATCTTGTAAGTATACTTTTTTTGGTGGCCCTAAGACTCCGTCATATAGGTCATTTATTGCAAATTATACCAAAAGTCTTTACCACAGAGTTTAATACAGAGTGCCACAGTTGGTGATCTATATTTTACATTATGAAAAAACCTTTTTGACAGCACAAATAAAAAAATATTTATTTAGCTTCTGGAGGCACAATTTGTAACTCATGTGTAAAGATTTGGAAAACAATGTGATAAGACAAGAACAGCTTGAGTACTTTTAAAATAATTTGCTGAAGAAGAAAATCTAGATGGTCTGAAATGTAGAGAAGTGGGAACACTTGTATAAAGTGTGCCGAACGCCTTTGTATGCATTAGGCTAGAACTGTGGAACTTGTATAATTAGCCTAAAGAGCCAAGAAAAGGGTTCAAATTATGCTGGTAGAATGAGGCTTTTCAAGGATATTAATCACAAGAGGGCAAGTCATGGAGATTGAATGATCTGTGACTAGACCTTGTACATCTGGGTCTTTATTAAAAAAAAAAAAAAAAAAAAAAGGCTTTAAAGTGTCACAAAAATCCTCCCAATGCATTGAATCTAGTTTGAACCTTTTGATTTTTACTTCTGAAGACAATCAAAAAAAGTTAATTCTACCCCAAAGGACAATAATCCAAACTCCTTTATTTCGTAGTTTCATTCATTTTCGCTTATCCCAAGCCATGATGGATAAGTCCATCTTTGTTCCATTAGGAAACAATGTCTTTTTTTTTTGCTGCTCAACATTTATGTGGGCTAAATAAAAAGTGGTCTCTTGTTCATAAAAAATTCTTTTTTCCTCTCCATCATCTGACAGAATTTTATACCATTGCCTTCAAAATGCATCCAACGGCATCAGACCGTTTTTATGATTTAGTCAGTTAGTTTTTTAGGGTCAGTTAAACTCTACAATTCTGACCCAGAGCAGCTTAATGCTTCTAAAAGATGTGCACAATTTTTTATTCAAGTGGTTGTTGTTGTAGTGTTTGGTATTTATGGATCTGTTGTTTTTTACATCAGCACATACATACATCTTTATTCCAGGCAGATATTTCCTCGTGGACAACCATTCTTGTTTTTAACCCTTGTGCTATCTTAGATGACCCCACCCTCACATTGACGTGTTCTCCCTACGATGACAAAGGTGGATAAAGGTGGAAAGACTTCATGTAATTCATGGACACCAGTTAAGATCACAAATCATTGAAGAAAAAGGTTCAGCGTACTGTTTAGTGGGTCTAGATGACCCAACTCCCAATGTTAAAGTGCCTAGAATAGCACAAGGGTTACGGTGTCTGAAAATTATTTGAATATGTTTTGGTCCCTTTTTAGGGTGAGACCAATGACACTAGTCTACATTTCCTAATGTGTGAAGGGTTCACTCTACAGCTAACATTTTCTGAGGATGTACAATTGTTAAATGGCGTATACTTTTATAGCGCTTTACTACCTTCTTGGAAGGCCCAAAGCACTTTACAGTGCCAGTTCCATTCACCCAAGCATATACACATTCATAAACTGATGGCGGCTGTGCTGCCAAACACTGACACCGTCGTTTAACCACCGGGAGCAATGTGGATTCAGTGTCTTACCCAAGGACACTTTAAACTGTAAGCGGCTGGGTAGCTCGGTTGGTAAGGTATCGCTGCTGCCTCCCAAGGACGGTTTGGCTGCACCTCACCGCTCCCCCAGGGGATGGGTCAAATGTAGACAAGAATTTCCCCATTGTGGGATAAATAAAGTATCAATTATTATTTAATACATTGGCAGGGAAGGGTGGTACAAGCCTGTGATTTTCTGTTCAGAGGTCGACCATTATACGTCTTTACCACACCGGTCACAAATATTTATTACCAAAAAATGAGGATTATTTACAAATCCAAAATTTTTGTTGGCAATGGTAATATGACTCTACACAAATAAAAACATGTCAGTATTTTTGCTGGGTGTGGATAGCAAAAATGCTGTCACATTAAACTTGACCATGTGTGACTTGATTTGTATTAAAACGAAAAGTTTAGTACAGTAAATACAATGAAAATAAGGTAGACATAACAAAATACACATGCACACACACACACAAATAAGTTCTGACTGACTGCTAAAAATGTTCATGCAAGAAGTCTTTTTTGTTGGTCAAGTTTGGTAGTAGTGTCCCATTTTCTGACTTTGTTTTTCTCTTTCGATTTTTACTTTCAGTTTCTAGCCTTACACTTCTTTTTTATTGTATGTGTGCTTTTGTGCTGTCTTATATTTACATCTCTTTGATGAGGTTTGTCAGATTTCAGCTGGCTCTTCCTTATTGTTTCATATGCAAACATGTTCCCACATTTTTCCAGAAAGAAAGGACAGACTGTGTTCTATTTGCCTTCTTTCCTTAACACCATTAACTGCACATTGGAAAGGGAATAAATCCACCCCTCATTGCCTCTCCAGTGGTGTTCTTCAGGGTTCTTTTTTCGGCCACCTTCTTTTCTTGGACTGCATAGCATCTCTGAGCATGATCAATACCCCATACAGCTTTTCCTACAATTTCTACGATGATCACTCATAGTTTTTCTCATCTTTTCCCACAGATGACATGATGGTGTTACACCAACACTCTCGTCCAGGTCAACAAATCTTCTTGCTTCTTGCTGTGGAGCGGTCTTAGCTAACACATTTCTATAGTGTAACTTGTCATTCGGTAATCACACTTCTTAGTCTCCCTAGGAAAGTCTATTTGAGAGAATAGATTTTAGCCAGCCGCTGAACCTCAGATTCAAGAACAACAGTGTGGTTCCTGTCCTGGTCATGAAACAGTAGAACAGCTCTAAACCCTCTGTAGGGTGCTTGGTGATTTGTGGTAGTTTAATAATCCAGTCCACATGTGCTCTGTGGATTTGGAAAAGGCCCTTGACTGTGTCCCCTATGGTTTCCTATGCAGGATACTCTGTTATCATGGTGTCCGGTGAGCCTCACTGAGAGCCATAGCTTTGTCTTTGTAGCTAGCAGTAAGTCTGAACTGTTCCTACAGCAGCTAGGGATGGGCGGATATAATTTTTTCCGTTCGATGCTGATATTTTCACTGAAACTGTGGCCAATCTCAAATCATGGAAATATCTGTCGAAACTGATACTGGCACAGATATATTACCCATCCCTAATAGCAGCCTACATCTTGGACACAGACAGGGATGATCTATATTATTAATTCAGTTATTTTTATGGATACAAATTTTAGGGGCAGCCAGAGGATGCATAAATCGAGACTACAGGATTTCATCTCTACTTTTTGCAGATCATGTTGTCCTGTTGGCTTCATCAAGCAAGGGCCTTCACCATGTGTTGGTGTGGTTCATGGGTGGAGAGCTAGTTTGAGTGTAAGTTTTGTTCACAAGTGAAGGGAGATCAAACAGGTGGATTGGTGCAGTAACCTTTGGTCACACGCTTTGGGTCATGACTGACAGAATGACATACAGGATACCAACGGCTGAAATTACTTTCCCTTGCAGGATGGCAGGGTGACCCTTTAGAGATAGGATGAGGAGCTTGGCCACTTGAAGTAGTACTCCACCATTAAATGGAGCCTGTTGGTGCTCTGGTTTAAAGGCCTTCTGGAGGCCACCCTGGGGGAGGTGTTCTGAGCAAGTCCTACTGGGCGCAGACCCCAGAAGAAACCCAGGTCACGCTGGAGAGTCTACTTTTCTCAGCTGGCCTGGGAACCTCTGGGTATTCTCCCAGAAGATCTGACGGAAGTTGCTGGAAGGAGGAAAGCCTTGGCATCTTTGCTTAGACTGCTGCACCCATGACCTGGCCCCGGAGGAGCAGAAGAAAATAGATGGACTTAATATAATATTTTCCTAACATAGCATTTCACTATTTGTGTCAGCTTAACTAGTTTGCTATCAACCTCCTCTTAAGCATGAGGGAAGAGCTAGCTCTGTAACAACATAAAAGAGATGCAATAGATGGCACAATGAAGGATGCAGGACAGGCCATGCAAACATTTCTTTGGTTAAAAAAGCTGTGCGCAGGTGTTTCTTGATGTCAAAGTTTCAGGTTTTGATTTTTTATGACTCATTTTGATACTTCCTGTTTTTGCCTTGATGCTCGTCCTCAACTTCTTTTTAAATCATAGTTATTCTGTCCTCCAAAGAAACTTTTTTGAAAAAAAAAAAAGTTTTGAAAATAAACGATGCTTCAGGTTCTCCTTAACAATTACCGGTACGAAGCCCATTGAGACGAATGTTGTTGTGAATTTGGGCCATACCAAAAAAAAATTGAATTAAATTGAATCCTTACCAAGCATGGCTCAATTCTTGTTGCTTTATCCTTTTAAGTCTGCTGGTTCATCTTTGTAAGTATGTGGTGTCTATTGACATCCAACATAAACTCCTTGGCCCGTGTCTCTGTTTGGGTGTTTCTGAGGAGTTTCTTACAATAAAGACTGGCCAAAGTAACAAAATCCACATCCAGTTAACATTGGGGAGTATTTTAAATCTGTACAGGTAAGTGCACATTTAACCAAGTCCCTTAAAAAATGTTCTATTTCTATACTGTTGCAGATGTGGCAATAAACTAAAACTTGTGTGAGCACTACAGCTAAATTATCATAGCCAAATCTGACTGCAAATTTTGTGAAGTGGTTACATTTTGTAGTAATGTTATGAAAAAATGCAGTTTGATTTCTCCATTTTTCCTATCCTGCACGTCCCCAAAACAGCGCAAGATATGACAAAAGTCCAAGCTTAGACTTTTAGAAGTTTTACAGAGAAACGTTCTGAATGCTCCTTAGCACAAAAAATAATAGACATTTTTCAGATAAAACACAATAATTTGTTTATTAACAAAACAATTATATGGTATATTTAGGCTTACATTTAGATGTATTTTATCCTCAAATATGTTTCAGTGGACCCCTGTAGAACCTGTTGTAGGGTTGTGCCGATGGACAATACAATCGTCCATCGGGATGGTTGACTGACATCCCGATGGAGAGACACCATCGTGATGCCACGCCCCCGCCAAGGTGCAAGTCGACCCTGTAAGCCGCGGTTACATGTGCAAAATATCTTGATGGGATCAACGGTCGGATTAGAATCCAACCGTGTAGATGGGCCCAGAACAACTTTTTCAGATTATAAAAAACATTCACATGGGTCACACTTTCGGTCGGAATAAATCATTCGCACATGCGCAGCAGTGTTTTTAAAAACCGGAAGCAAAACTTAGTTCCGCCGAGCGGCTACATACATAGATACGTCAGCTCGGTTATTTTATTATTATTATACAATATGATCTCCTAAACGTGCTTTGATCAATGTTACGGTTATTATCAATGTTACGGTTATTATGAAGCGCCTGTTCGCGCATCATTTTAATCCGTGTGGTCAGTGCTTTTTCTGTTGAAAAACGGAGCCGGAAGCCAGGATTAGCAGTATGCTAACACGGGCTAACAACATTAGCATGAACATAAATCCATGCGTGAAACGTTACAATATGCATCTTGGCTGCACGTAAATATGTGGGAATAACATCAGCCTTTATTTTGTCGGGACATGACTGGAAACAAATGTTTGAACAGTTTCTAAGGACTGAGCGGCCTTTCTGCTTCGAAGCTTACACACTGCGTTAGCTAGCGCTCCGAGCTCTGCCCCGACACACACTTTTACCGGGAGACCCGCTTCACCTAAATTCCGGTTGCTCGTTCACGTAGAGCTGCGGGACGGATCAAAGTCCTAAATCACCCACACGTAACAAAGCATCCTTTCTTCCCCTAAAACACAAAACTGTAAGTCCGTCTGCTCTGCTAGAGACACGGTCGCTCGCTCCACCGGTATAATCAAACGCAGGACCGGACCACTTCTTTTCTATTTTGTTTATTTGATTTTTTTTTAAAGTCACTTCCCTCAGTATAGACTGGATCATCGCGGATGAGTCATTATTTGGGAAATAAAATAAAGTAAAATGACGAATGGCAATTATATATAAGAACGAAAAATTAAAAATGCCCCCCCCCCCGACGATATCATCGTCCATCCCGATGGTTGACTGCAAACATCGTCAACTGCCAATTTGGGGGACATCGCCCAACCCTAACCTGTTGTTTTCTTTTTTTTTTTTTTTTTTTACAAAATGTCAGAGCAGTTTATCACCTTTATCTGTCAACCTTTATCTCTATGTCTTTTCCTCCAAACTGCTTTCAGACTGCGTTCACCACTTATGTAAAGGTGAAACTGGTTGAAAAGAAAGTGATTCACATAAGACAGGGTTACATCTGTTGCCAGATGTAACCAGAGAATAATGAAAAAGTTGCTTCTAAGGTTCACCTGTGGTAAATGAAAATGATACAATATCCAAGACACCCTTGATAATAAAATTATAAAAACCTTGAGCTATTTTATACTTAATGCCTAATTGCTCATGAATGATTGATGGGTTTTAGTGTAAAATACACCGTCTATTTGTCACATGGAATTGGAGATACAGTATATCCCCATCTGTGGTGAGAATTCATATCTTTTAAAATGTCATTAAAGCATAAAGGTCTTACAGCTAATAATATGCACACCCTGAGGCCAGGGCTCGTAAGGAAAGATAAGGAGATTAATCTTTGTCCCAGATCAGTGCAATTTTACAACAGACCTCACTGGATATTATATGCATGAAACTGCAAATTCACTTTACAGCAGGAAAAATAAACCATGTGAAAACCATGGTTGGGTCACTGTTCAATGTCAGTCATTTCAGGGAAGGGAAGCAAATTGGAAAGAGAGAAGGAGAGTGTGAGAATGGAGAGATAAAAAGCACAGTACTGGCAAGTTTTGCAGCCTTTGATGGTGCTGAAAAGGAAATGTTCTGGACAGACAATCCATGCCTCTGGTGAAACTCTTTCATTGTGTTTCAGTTTTAAACCAGACGCTCCGCTTTTCAGTGCCAGTCTTTTATCTTCTTCTCATCCTGTTCTATCTTTCTTTCCTGCTATCTTATTCACATTCTTCTCTTTTGCCTTTTCTCTAAGGTTCTACGTTACTTCTTTTAGGCCATTTTCTTCTTTTTCCCTTGTCTTTTGGTTTTCTTTTAAAGCATATAATTCTCTCAACTCTTCATTTTCTCCAGCTACTTTTAATTTTTCCAACAATTTGAATGCCTTTGTATTCTGAATTCAGCCTTCATCCCATCAACCTCTTCTTGATGTTTTTCCTTTTTTTTTCACTGGATGAATGAGTGTCTGTTCTCATGCATGTAAACCACATGAAAATCTCTTCCAATATCTGACCAAGCACCTGGTGCACACTAAGCTGAAGAGACCAATCCGTTACCTTAGCTGGCCTATAAGCCGAGGTGCTATTCAAAGGATCAACATAGCCTGAGCAATCCCACGTTCAGCCATATTCCCACGTGTGTAAAATGACTGGAGAAAAGCAGAAGAAAATGTCGTCTAGAATACTTGAAAAAAAAAACAGTTACATAATCGTTCTTCTTAAGCAGAGGTCAAGCTGTGAGGGGCCCAGTAGTTGGTTTTAATTAAGTGCTGGTGGAGCACGTTTGCCCTTGAAAAAAAATACAGAAATGACCTGCTTGAGATGCAGTTCCAGAAACTGGTTCTTTCAGTGTCAACTTCTCAGAGTTATAATGAAGAATAAGCAGATCTTAGACAGATTATGTCAAGATAATGCAATCATTCAGACTGAAAATGGAACAGGACATTTTTGCTATAATCACATCACCTGTCTCAGTTTTTCACTCCATCTACCTCCTTCTGTCTCGACCTCCAATTTTCTTTCACCCGCTTTGCTGTGTGCATACAAAAACACATGCCCTTCTCTGTACTGTTCTGGACTACTCTACCCTTTCAATTACTGCCATGGCAATGTGGAGCAGAATCTGCATAGAAAGCAGCATCCAATTAGGATTGCTCTTTTCATGTCAAGGCACAGCACAAAATATGAAAAGGGGGAGAGAAAAACTGAGAATGTGAGCTGAGGCTACACTCACTCACAGTGGGTCTGTTTTCTAAACCCCATGGACTCTTGCAGGGATGCAAGCATGCATGCACATCTGTAAAAGTTCAGTGCTGTGCTGAAAGCTTGCCTCATCCATTTCCGTTAACCTGGAAGGCTATTTGAATACAAAACTTCTGAATCATTTGCTGAGGAAATAGAATAAAACATTAAAGGAGCTTTTTCAGATCTATCTATGGTGCCTGCACAGGAGTGCAAATTAAAAAGTTTATCTTGGAAAGAACCTTCTGTAAAGTAGATAAGTAGAGCCTCAGGTGAAGTTAAATAATTTCTCTCCTAGGTGCAGTAAAATCAATGCTCTTTTGTAAAGATGCTTATCATAAGAGCTGAAGCAGCTTAGTTTCCCCCAGATGGGAAATTATGGAAGAAGTACTGAGGCTTTAAATGTCGCTGGAAATTAGAGTTCACACTGCTTGGCAACTTGGCACTCAAACCTCATTGTCTTCTCTTCTAGTCATTTATATGCTTCTCATTTTGCTAACTTCCATCCTGTTAATCACTTCCTATTATTGCCATAACTATTTACAAAAAAAAAGGTGCTAATAGTTCTGTTGATTTTGTAGCATATTTTGCAATCACGATATCAAAAGTCTTATTTTGGCGCAAGCTGTATGCCGGAAACAAAGCCATCCGCTAAATCTCCATGGAGCTTTTGCACATGGTCATAATATATCAGCCAGCAAGGCAACAAAAGTGGGATTTGGCTGTTTTCACAGCCACAAGGCAGAAGGAGAGAGAAACGCAAAACAAGCCAGCTGGGGAAAGACAATAAGTCAGAACCTGCCAGAATCATTCTTCCCTCCCTTACTCCCAGAGGTGGGGATACACTTAGTCACCAAAGCTCTCCGGCCATGTGTTATAGAGGCTGTTTATTGTGGCCTTGTACTGTAACACAGGCAGATTTAGATGTCTGCACTGGGACTTTTGATTCCACCATGACTCTTTAAAAACTCCCTTTTTATCTTCCTGATGGTTTCATTTCAAGCACTGGAGGTTAGAACTGTTAACTGGTGATTTGAAAAATGAACATCACAATATTTCATAGCAGTGTGCATCAGCAAGTGCCAACAAAAAGGGAATAGATTTTGCTATCATGTGTCTTTTTTCATTTTTTTTGCTGGCACTTGGACATCTGTGCCAACCGGTAATGAGCCATTGACTTTCCGAGCAGAAAATGATATTTCCACACGTCCCACACTAACAACAATAAAAGAAAACAGTAATAACCCACATGATGAATGTTGTAGCTATCAACAAACATCAGCAATCTGTAAACCAAGCTAACCAAATGAAAAAAAGTACCTCTTAAGTCCAAAAAACTCAATCTATATAAAAAATTATTGTGCATTTCTCATATACTTTCAAATGTATTATGGGCTGGATCAAATGCAGCAGTGGTTTTACTGCAGTCAATCATTCTGACGCAATTATCAACTAATAATGCTACAAACAGGAAACAGAATTTTTGATGTTTTGTTAACTTTTTACTACCTTTGGCTCCAGTGTTTTGATTCTTTCAACAACTGTAATGCTAAGACCAGGCATGTAACATGTGTTCAAGAAGGCGGGTTCTTGAACGCACTTTAAGCATAGTGTAGCATAGTTTTAGCATACTGGAGCTTCACTACTCCATACTAGCACATGTACACAGTTGGAAGAGGCTTGGTACTACGTGTTGAAGTGGTGTAAATCTTGCAAATTTTGCTTTAAGCTTTTTCTTTCACAGCGTTGTTCTGATATATGAACGACTCGGTTTCATACAATTCCGGCCCGTCACGAACCGCAACTATTAATTTGATCAATTTTCAAACGGTTGGCCGTGAATTAATAAGGAAGTTATCCATATGTCACAATAAAAATCCAAGTTTTTGATTTGTCAAAGGTAGGTGGTTTAACTTTTTTTTTAAATAAAAAGACTTTTTATTGGAAGTGGCTGCAAGAACGTATGTTTTGTAGTCTGGTGTAAAAATGGCATAACTCTTCAACTGTTGATAGAATTAACGTAATTTTAGCGAATGCTAAAGCGGAGAATTTACAACACTTTACAGTAGTGAAGTGTTTACAAGATCAACGTAAGTCAGCTAATTCTGTCACGGAGAAAGGCGTTTTATGTAAGTGATGTATTGCATATCAGTGCAAAGTTAATAATAAAGCAGCTTTTCTGCACCTCTCATTTAGCTAATTCACATTGATGGCATAAACGGTCAAAGATCTGGGGTATTTAAGGGTTGCTGGCGACATCTCCGATGTGTCAAATTTGTTCTTCGAAAATTTCAAATACAGAAAAAATTTTTTTTTCTAAATTTTAGATCTCAAGAGATATTTCCTTTAATCAGTTAAAAAAAAATGTTCTCACAAGCAGGATGGCTGCAAAGACTTTCCATGTCGTGAAGCCCCCAAAGACAAAGGTGCAGATTTTACTGATGAGGGCCTTTCTCAGGCAGTGAGAATTAGTTATTGATTGTATTGAACCTCTGTCATGCATGAAGAAGTAAAATAAAACATCAGATCACTCACCTGACTCTTTGATCTATGGCGCTCCAGAACCTCGGACCTCCTTGCTCTGCACGTTTTACACATTTCTCCGTCTGACCCATTCAGTGTCATTATCAGGCCTTTGCAGAGCTCGATAAAGAGATCAAAACTGAGTCAGGCGTGTTACAGCAGGACAGCATGGAATACATGCAAGGCAGGGAAGTCAGGAGGAGACAAACAGTGATGTGCTGAGAGCTGCAGCCTTCCGATGAATGTATACAGAACAGAAATGGCATCAAATGAGACATGGGAAGGTCACAGAAAGATTTCTTCTACTTGCTGTTGGCGCCTGTTGTGATGTAACCTCATAAGATAAGGCTGAAACCATCCGGTCGTGAGGCGGGAACAAATCCTAGCAAAGCTCCTAGTTTTAAATGTGAAATTATAGTTGGATTGCTGTAAAACTGGCAGATTTGCTAACTAGGTTGCTGCAAAGAAAAATAAGGTAAATCAAAATATATGTGATAATTCTGAGATAAAGTGGAGTAAGGTATAAAGTTCTTTTGGGAAATGTCTGCATGGGAGGATAAGAGGTGCGAAGGAAAGGCAAATGTGTCTCGCTACATTTGACACATCTCCCAGCCTCTGGCATCAGATAAGCCCGTCTGCTGTGAAGAGTTTTTTCAAATCTTTGAGCTTGTGATAACTCCTGTTGAATCTGCTTATAGCTAGGCACCAAAGATTAATGTGGCCCTTTAAAAAGTGATGATAGGAGTTGTTAAAGTTGACTTGGCTAATTCGTGCTCAATGGTTTGTTCAGAATGCTCAGTCCTTCAGCTTTAATCATTCAGCTTATGTGTTCAAGTACGTACAAAATGTGCTCAGTGGATATCTGTCTTCCATCGAACAGTTTCTAAAAATGTTTTTTTGGAAGTAACTTTGCGCCAGAAGCTGGGATCATAGCATCATTTTCTACATTACTTTTGAATAATTACACTTATGCACATTATTCTTCATTATACTGGATTACATCCTATTCTCAAAAACCATGTTTGTACGTGTTTGTGTAACAGGAATATTCCCTTTTTTTCCAATTTTCCAAGTAACAGATAATGTTATAGTATTGCAATTTATTACCAAAACAATTCAACATATCTGTTTGAGAAAGCTTAAAGATCCACTCAGATGAAAACTTGTGGTATTTATCTGATGATGGAGGACATATAAAAAGACAATTTTGCTTAAAATTTCCTTTCTTAGTCATTCTTTATTCAAATCGGTGTGAATCAGGAGCAGATAAAAAAATGTTGTTTGAAAAAAATCATATTTGTGCTAAAAGCTCCCAGCTTCACTCCATTCTGATGCATCCATTTGCAAACAAATAGATCTGGGATGATGACGGGAAGGGTGGGCGGGCTTCCTGCGTGCCAACGGTCCCGCCCACAGCTCAGTGAGGAATTTCTAAGGAAGTATTGCTGCTCTGCAGAAACTAGAAAACAACACAGGTTTTTTGATTTTGGCTTAAAACAACATAATCACAGTAAAAATTAAAAAAACACTGCAGACACTGCAGACTTTTAACTTAGATCAAAAGATTATCAGAATGGGTAAAAATACTAACATAAATCCTTCTAATCATATAAATGATGAAGATCTTTTTCAGAAATGATCTTAAATTAAGATGACAAGTTTTTTTAATTTCATCATTATTTTCATTTTCTCATAAAACACCTACAGTTCTTAAAATAATGACTAAGTCAGTTCCTTTTGTTTTGACACATCTCTTTAACTTACCCATAAATGCAAGGAGAAACAGTCCAGCACTTTTTGAACACACAGCACTCACTGTTCTGCATCAGAGGAAAGGGAGTTTTTGGTGTCAAAGCAGGAGTTACAGCTATTTTTCGACTGTCTGCCTTGTTGATGTAAAATGATGTCTAATCATTGCAGAACGCTGCAAGAAAAAAACACCCAGGGACGGCTGTCAGCAAGTCTAAGTCTGCGTACAGTATGTGAGTACTTCTCAAGGGTCTGTGCATGCATGGCCTTGAAAGGACACTTCATTTTTTTTCTTTTTTCTAAGTGTGTATGTGTTCGTTTGTGTAAAACAGCAGAGTTGTCAGGGAGGAGTCCTGTGGAGTTCCTGTCTGGCTAATAAAATATCTAAAGGCTGTTTCCAAAGAACCTGTAGTGACATGTAACCTGCTTCTTTAATCTGTGGACCCCCCGTCTAGTTTATTATGACCTCCTTTTCTCACTGACCCATGACGTTCTCGGATGCAGGTGTCACTGATTGGAGAGGAAAGATGTGTGAAGCGTGTGTGTTTAGGGCTGTCTTTTCTCTCAAGTGCAATACTCCTGTGGGTGGGACTCTGGGGTGGTGTGCATGTGTGCGTGCGCATGGTTGCCCATTTCTCCCCAATCAGCTTCCTGGTTGTTAACCGCAGAGATAAACCGAACTCCCTCTGTGATGGAAAAAGAAGCTTTTTCACTCCATCTGCTTATGTTACCATCAACCAAATTCAAATTAAACATGAACGCCCCTCTTTCTTCACAATAAAATATGACTTTGCCTTTCTTGACTATGTAACACAAAGCCTCAAAAGTTAGATAATGTTATTACACCACGTTTAATACCCTAGAGGCATTGGAAATACGTTAATATTGTACTTTGTTATCCAATTGAATTTTATTCTTAACTTGTTTTGATTAGAACATACATAATCTTCTAGTTACGCATTTTGTCATACACAATTAACATCATGTATCAGTAGTTCCATCTGTCAAATTAAAAAATACAACAGATCTTGTAGCCTTTGTTTGAAAGTGCACATCACAGATCAAGTATGAATGAGTCCAGTCCGCAAGCGCATTTTTCTATTTGGCAAGATCATCAGACAGAGTTTAACATTAGTTTAATGTTGGATTTTAATTACAGCTCAAATAGATTATGCAGGTCTTTATGCTCAGTTAGACAAGCAGCTCTTAAAAGTAAAAAATACCTTTAGCCACATGCAATAACATTTCAATTTTTCATTTTTCAGCCTAGGTTAGAATATCCTGAAGGCATTGTTTCAGTTTTATCGTATTTGAACAAAAGCAGGTTCAGCAGATATATAAGGAGGAGAAAAAAGAAGTCGATTTCTTCCGTTTTTATTTCCAGCGCTGAGCCCTTTTATCCATACCTGTCTCACATCTCACAGTTTGACACATCAGCTGTGTTGTCCCTCAAACTGCAAATCACCTGCTTGACACACATGTTTCACTTTTAAATGTAGAGACCACACAGAACTTTTTTCAGTCCCTTTTACTTGTACTTGCAACTTGTTTATATTTCCTTCCAATAAAACGTAACTGTTTTTCCAATTTCTCCAGAATTAAAGTATTTTTTTTAACAATCACAAACTGAGTTAGTCAAGTTTGTATGCAACAGAATAAAGAATGAACGGAAAATTTCAAACAAGATGTCTGCAATCAATTAGAAGTCAATAGAAAATTCACAATAAATCTTACAGTTTGAGGCAAAATTTAGGCTTCACTAAATTCAAAGCACGCATTTATTGGTGTTCATTAACCAGCCATTTGGTCCTGAGTGGTTTCTAAATTCTGAATTTACATTTAAGTGGCTCTTATAATTAGGAACACCTCTGTAATTAATTACCTTGATAGCCACGGCCCACAAGTAACTGAGAGTCTACTTAATTACAGCTCTGGTCACCGGCAATACACAGGCTGGGGTGCAGGTTTGTTTACTTTTTCCCTGCGGGGGTAAGTCCGTCTCTGTGGCAGCTAATCAAGCATGCATGTAATGCTTTCAAAACTGAAGAAAAGCGGGGTCTTGAGATATTTATACTTTTTAATTCAGCTCTTTTGTTTGATCTGTGAAAGTTTAAAACATTTTGGCTTCATATTTCACTGCTAAAGTGATAGAAACACTTCAGCAGAAAAAGTACTTTTAAAGGTTAAATCATGATATTTCAGAGTTCGCGTTAATGGTTCTGTGGTAAAAGTTGAACAATTATTCGTTTTAATCATTTGCTTGTGGATTGATTCACAGAATTCAGGAAAATACACTGTCAAACTTCGAATTTTGTGTCAGTCTGATTGCTATGGTGACTCTGAAGTCCAAATCACACCGACATATCACTTATTGCAAAAACAGATTGAAGCTCACAATAGAATTCAAAAAGGCAAAATATAAGTAATTTACATTTTAGAAATCAAAACAGAATTCTGGGAGCCAAAATAGAATTCCAAAAAACAAAATACAGCCCGAGGAAATTAAACGTAAGGAAATGTTTCGGAAACAAAAGTAACTTCCACGAGTAACAAAAACAAGGTAGCGTGGCCGAGTGGTCTAAGGCGCTGGATTTAGGCTCCAGTCATTTCGATGGCGTGGGTTTGAATCCCACCGCTGCCAAGTTTTTGGCTGGGTAGCTCGGTTGGTAAGGTGAGAGGCTACCACAGGAATCCAGGGTTTGATTCCCAGAGGGGGATGAACAATGATACTGGGTCAATTTCCATATTAATGGCAAGCAATTAACATCACCCAGTACAGACCCTTAGGCAAGACCCTTAATGCTAGTGCCTCCTGAGGCTGCAGCTCACTGCTCCCCCAGGGGATGGGTCAAATGCAGAGAAGAAATTTCCCCATTGAGTGATAAATATAGTATCAATTATTATTAAAAGAGGAAAAAAAGAACAATATGAGAAACCACCTGAATATTGGTCTTAGCCCTGGCCAACCCATGCAAAAAAAAACACAGCGATTTATACTCTGAAAAATGTGGTACACATTAATTTCTCTAAAGCTCTGTAAAAGGTAGTATAGCCTAAAGGTAGCATAACTTTAAGCATCATGTTCTGTTTCTTTAACCCTTGTGCTATCTTAGATGACCCCACCCTTACATTGACGTGTTCTTCCTACCATGACAAAGGTGGATAAAGGTGGAAAGATTTCATGTAATCCATGGACACCAGTGAAGATCACAAATCATTGAAGAAAAAAGGTTCAGCGCACTGTCTAGTGGGTCTAGATGACCCATCTCCCAATGTTAAAGTGCCTAGGATAGCACAAGGGTTAAGCTGTGTTGTATACTTTTAGCTTAGTTTGGGGCATAAAAACCAAAAATCTTGAGTTGTGCTGAGCTGAGAGCTTACTTCCCGGACATAAGAATGACTGCCACATTAAATTAAAGTCAGAAACTTTTCAATTTCATTATGTAATAAGACAACAGGGACACAAGAAACAAGATGTTTGTTAAATGATTGGATTTTAAAAAGACAAAACATGTAAAATAGCGTATAATAATAGAAATGATTTTCAAGGGTTTAAACAAAAATAGAGCATTTAATGAGATGTAGATCCAATGTATTTATTTGTTTTCTGATAAAAGTAAATGTTGTAAATAAAAATAGATTATAAAATGTGTTATTCAATAAAAACAAAAAGGTGGAAAAAGGATTTATTCTGAAAAAAAGGAAGTTTTTCATATTATTTTACTTTGAAATGCATCAGCATCAGCCCCATATTTGTCCTTTGTGCTGTGGGCAGTTTTTGGAATATTTCAGTTTCCTTTTCACACTCCAAAGTTTGATTTGTCAGATGGAGTCAGAGTTTCTGGCTTCAGTGTCCCTAGAGCATTCAATTCCCTCTTTCTTTCTCATTCACTTTGTTTTGCGTCAGGGCCTTGAAGGTAGAAGCTCGAGTAGGAAGAAATAAGTGGTCGACACGTCAATCTTCTCCTACTCTTCCCTCCTTCACGTCTTCTGCCCCAGTATATGCCAAAGCTCCAGTTTATTCCTCTGTTCCTTATCCTTTTTTAACCTCATAATTTCTTCTACGTCTGTATTGGTTACTTACTGTCCTTCTGCACCTTCTGCTTTCTCCTCACCCTCCTTTCTGCCCTCACTTAAGTGCTACTCCCTCTCGATTCTCTGTCTGCTGCTGCATGCTGTCCTTCACAGATGATTTACCAAGAGAGGCATTCATTCACCTATCAGCCCTCAAGCTTTCAACACTATTTTTTTAACACATCCCTCCCCCAGAGGTGGAAAAGGAACGTAGATTGAGTGAAAGATAAAAGAAAAAGAAAAAAAAAGAGACGAATTGATAAAACCAACAAAAAACAGGTTAAACTCAAATCTTTTTGTTGTGGGAAGAATCAAGCCTTAAAAATTTAAAAAGTTTGTTTTTTTAATTTAACATTAAGATCTGAAAATTTATCTCAGTGATGGAACACCAATGATGTTTGCGGCTGATAACGCACTGACGTCATTAGATACACAAATAAATAAACCCTACAGAGTAGCATATTTACCATTTGATTGGCTACAGTTAAAGTGTGTTGTTTAATACTTCATTTCAACATTTGTCTTCCTTTTACAAACTGTAGCATGCAAAAACAAAATCACCAAAATTGTTATAATTGACTTGCTTTTACTCATGTCATATTCTCTGGGATCACCAGCACCCTCTGCCTTGAGGGAGGCATACTGCGTGCCTCACCTAGAGTATTTGTAATGTGCATTTTTAGCAGATAAAAAAGACCACCAGCAAATGGGTCACAAACTGTAACCAATGTAAGACAGTTGGCGAGAAATTGAAAAATGAAGTGATTAAAAATAAAGCGACATTTATCATGATAGAAAGACTGATACAGTAAAGCGCATGCATCAGCTGCTGCTCAGTCAGTGTGTGGGGTGGAGTCTGGGTGCAGGGTAGGCATGGGCAACTGCTGCCTCACCTACTGCCTTCTCCTGAATTTGAACAGGAAATTTGTAAAATTCGCCTTTTCATTTTTATTTTTTTACCAGAGCAACGTTGAAAACCCACTAAGAAAAAGTTATCATAGAATAGACATGTCTAAAAAATAATATTTTACTTTTTAATTCAAATGTATGTATTTTTAAGCTATATTTTGCAGGTGTGGTACACAGTTAAATCTAGTTGTTGTATATGTGCTGTTCTGGTGTACAGTACTGATACACAAAGACCTTAAAGACCTCCTCCAATAAAGAAATTGTGTTTTGGGTGTTTTTAACATGTTCTTGTGGCATTTTTGTAAAGATGGAGGACAAATATAAAGACAAGCAAAAAATTGTATTTCTGAGTATTTTATTATTAAAATCATGAATCAGAAGCTGATGAGCAACATGCTGTTTGAAAGTTAAAAAGTGATTCTTATTTTCCTGATGATCACAACCTTATTTTTGGATCTTCATATTTGCCTTTTTTTATGATTCTTTTATCTGCTGTGTATATTTCGCGTCAAAGTAAAGCCAAGAAATCCTCCATCTGACGAGCTGCATGAAAATGTTTCTCTTTAAAAAAGTTTAAAATTAAATTTCCTCCAAATCTCATGAGAGCTCAAAAATCTGACAGAAAGTATTAGAAAGTCAAAAAAGAAAGTATTTAGTTTTGATTAAATCAAAAAATAATATCCAGAACAAAAACAGGTTTCAGGGCCGAAGTTGCTCAAGAATGTCCCATTTGGTGGTCAAAACTGGAACATTTTATTAAAATCAATATGCTAATGTTTCCTGATCCTCTTAATGCTTGGAGAGCAGTCGGTCAGAGAAATAACCAATCATTGTTCAAAGCAACCTGAGGCTAAGGATGAATATTTATGATCGCACTCATAGCCCAAGGAGAAACATTATACACACCTATCTGATGTGACCTTTATTCCCACCCAACATGTAATCCTGCAAGTTCAGTATGGAAAGAATTCCTTTGTCCTGAAAGCAAACCCACTATAAGCTGTTAAGGACAATGAAAGAGAGTGTGACGTGTAATTTAGTTTAGAGTCAGGAAACAGGGCTGCTAACACCACCAACCCCCTCCACTCACCCCCCAGACTATGCTAATAAGTTGCTCCCAGTTGTGCTATTTTCCCGACACAGTTAAATTTAAAGTGATGCTTGGAGGCTGCGGGGAAGGAACTGTACAATCAAATGAAACCAAGAGAAGGTGAAGACGTAACGAGGTGAGACAAGATAAGTCGGGACAAGGCAGGGTGAGGCGCAAGAGAAAGACAGAAAAGGGCACAAAATGTGAGACGTGAGGCTGAAACATGAACATTAGGAGGACGCTTGTGAGGTGATACAAAGATAATAAAATATTCATCCTATTTATAAAAGAAAGGATCAAAATACATTTCATATAAATACTTGTGGTTCCACAGTGATGGCTCCCAAACTCTGGAATGCTCTGCCTCTGTCCCTATGCTCCATTGGGTTTAAAACACACCAGGAGAACTTTTTACTTCAGCAGGCTTTTAACTAAATGTGAGTTTAATGTCGGAGAGATTTTGTAATTTTCGTTTTTTTTAATCTTATTTCATTTAACATATTCTTTCATCCCCTGATTTGGTTTTCACCAGTGTCGTGCATCACTTTGAGATTTTCTTTGCAAAAGTGCTATAAAATAAACTTTATTTACTTCTTGCCATATTTCTTGGGCAAACCTAGGAATAAAATCTGAATGAGGGGAAATCTACTCCTTTTGCTGAGAGTTTTGACATCTTTACCAATTAGTCAAACACATTTGTGTTTTTGCCCTTAAGGATATTAAACAATCACCTTGTACTCTCTCAACTATAATCTCTTTCACGTTATAATGACGTACGTGGAGCACCGACTGGCTGCAGAAAGAAAACTGTAATTGCTTTGCAGATTTTTTTTTAGAAATATATATCTGAAATGCACCCTCTTGTAAAGATGTACTCAAAGGATTCATTGGACTGTGGTATTAAACTAGAGGATGATTTTTTTAAGCTTGGCACTTTTTTTTCTTTAGACTAGAGAACAACTGTTCTGCTACGTTTGTCAGCCTGATGACTGATGCATCACAATTCTCTGCTTCACCATTTCATCAGACTGTGTTTTTCTTCTTTTATCCATATTTTTCAAAGCCAGTAGAATATTTCTAGCGTTTTCAAGTAGGCCACACTTCTGTAAACAGCAGCACAGAGAATACAGAGGATAACTCTGACACAAGTTGAGTTTGCAAGTGGGTTCTTTCAAAGGGGTTTTATAAACCATATAGAAACTTCACAAAACATTCTTTGCTTTTCTTTGTAGATTCCTCTTTTAGAACAGAAATGTCACCATTTCATCTCTGCACAGCAAGCATTTAATCCCAGTCTTTGTTGCCTCATACAAGTGACAGTCCTGTAGGTTGGAAAGACTGTGCAACTAAATATGAAGGAGGGTGCACTCTGCGACAGACTGGCGACCTGTCCAGGGTGCCCCCAGCCTTTGCCCACAAGTGGCCAGGATAGGCCCCAGCAGCCTCGTTACCCCGAAAGGGACAAAAAGAATGAATGAATGAATGAATGAATGAATGAATAATTTAGGGTGCAGAAAGATATGGCGCATTTCACTTCTTCCACAAACAAACCATGATAAAGACAGTTTGATCTCTTGTGCACACTCCCCGCTCTGATTGAATGCAAAGGTATATTTTTAACCTAGTAGCTAACATTGATTAAGTAGTGTGCTTTGGCTGTACTAAATAAATCTATATATTTTTGTCAGTTTTAAGCCTGTTTTTCTAACTGACTCCAAATTGAAGCAGCTATAAAAAAAATCATAATCAATTTGTTGCTAAAATGCTAAGTCATAGTTTAGTTCCTGAACTTGTGGAAAACAGCATGTAAACTGCAGCCTGACCTGTCTGTGCATAATATATATATTTTTCATTTTATATACTGAAACAAATCAGGTAGAGTGGATGGTGTTAGTATGTGGGAGTAAAGCACGTTATCTTAAAATGACAAATCATTGTCATCCTACTGGCGATACAGCAGTCTAATGTGGGATAAAGTTTTTTTGGGTTTTAGCTTTCATAGCCACGTCTGTAATTTTGTTTGCACAGTGCCGTCTGTTTATTCCAAACAATTACAGAAGTCTGAATATATGCAAAGTCATGCAAACACAATCATAATGTCAGTAATTTATAGGCATAGACAAAATGATTTTTTTTATTACTATTCATAAACTCGGTTTTGTGCCGCAGAAAATAATATGTTACCTGGGATATAAACCCATCGGGCTGCACATAATTCACAAACATCAAGCCAGATTATCCAGCTCTGCACTAAAAGTGCCAGAACAGCATTTCCTTCCTGTTTATCCCTGGAGGAGTGGGCAGCCTTTTCACTTGGAGACAGATAAGTACTCTTTGGCACCAGCTACTATTCATCATTCAACAATACAGCCACCAATGATGGAATGGTAACACGCTCATGCTTTGCCAGGTCGTTATGGTGACATCACTTTTAGAACTGGGGGTGGAGGTGCACAAACATCTGGCAGGAGCCACAGATGTCCAGCAGTCCTCACTCACTCATTTATTTACTTTCCATTGGAAACAATACTGGCTTCCTTCCATTTCATTTTCTAACATAATTTTACCTACATGGAGGCAATAAAACCCCACTTGCACGCCAACATTGGACTTTAGTTTAATTTCAGAGAATAGTTTTCTCAAATGAAAACTATTTCATGCACTTTAAGATGTGAGGGTGATAATTAGCACTTAGTGTTAGCATATAATTAACTAAATAAAAGTTTATTGTTTTAAAATAGACATCCTTGCCAAACCAACCTGAAGCCGTCTAACTGCAGTTGGCTTCTTCTGAGGTTAGAAAGATCTTTCACTGACTGAAACTTTTGCAAACAGGCTGCTAAGAACCCTCACATAGTTTGTAGATACTCTCTATATCAGCTAAAACACAGAATACACGGACTTTTAACTTTGGTATGTTTGTGTTTTTCCTGCTTATGTTGCATCTCTTTTTAAGTTGAAAAATACCTTCATTGTCTGTGAAGATTATACTACATTCTGTCTGTCTCTTGTGGCTTAATCATAACTACCCTTACGGGTGGATATAGGCTGTCTGGGCAAAAAAATGAGCAAACGGGTATGGAGCATCAGGGGCTTACAGCATCATGAATACTCTTTGATGCACTTAACTCACGCAGGAAAAATATACATACCATTTTCATAACATCCGTTAAGGTGGCCAAATGAGCCTCAAGGGAATGGCAAGACACACCACACAAATCCAGTTTATGACCCTCCACGGACCCGGACAACCCCAAAACCCGGAGCACCCGTATAGGTCAACCACCATGCAGTTGGCTAAGACATTGGAAAAGAGGGACAGGAGAAAAGGGATGAACTGAAGAGGGGAAGCGATGAAAGGGGTAGGGAACAGCAAAACAGAAAAAGGGGATGATTGGAATTGATTAGACATCCTGAGCGCTTCAGAAAATAAATAGGAGGATGTTAAACAGTTTGTGACCTGATATGTTTCTTCAAAAGAGCCAATTATTATAAAACAACAACAACCTCCCCCCACAATCTGTTGTTTGAACGCGCATCACATGTGATTTTGGCACAAAAAAAGTAAAGTGATAATCTCCCTTAAGTGTATTTACAGCTCCAGTTTGAGCCAGCTGTACTTCTGAATTTTAATAGTCTTTAATGGGCTCCTATAGTGTGCTTTCAATGCACTTTTAGCAAGTCTAATGCCCTCCTATTAAAAAATGTTTAAATAAAATGAACTTTCACTAAAGCCCTAATGTTGTTTTTCATTTCACTTTGAATTCAAGCATGTAAACAGACAAATGTTAATGTCATTTTTACTTTTCTTTGCAGCGTTGTTCAATTCAATCCATTTAAAGATAATGTGCTTTATTCTGACAATATGAAGCTCCAGACGCCCTTAATTCATTCTACACAAGGAGATGCCCAGCAGGGTTTTCTCAGCTTGATGGCTCTCCCTCCTTCTTCTGCTCCCATCTGTTTTGACAAATAAATCCTCTCCTGCTAGGCTGCAGCACCATAAGGAATTCATAAAGAGATGACCCACACATATGGCTACTTCTTCCAATGACCATCACTGTTAAGTTGAGCATAAATAAGTGTCGGTCTTGTCATACTGAGCAGCGCCAAATTTTTTACTTGCTTTTAGCTAAAAGAACTGTCATTCGACACAAATTATGACTAACAGTATTAGTCTTACCTTGATAAATGACAGAATGCAGGAAAATCTTGAGAAATCAAAATTTACATATACAATTAGTCATGAGTGGGAAATGTTTTGACTCTTGGTCCACATAACAATTGACAGAAGGGCTGGACCAGGCGCAGATGCGTGGAGTATTTTGGTAATCCACCTATGAGAGAAAGAAATAAAAAATAAATTTGGACAAAAACATGCTTTTTTTTAATATAAAATTTGATATGTAATTTTTTAAATAGAACATTTTGGAGTTTTTATTTCAAAACTGCGTCTTTTGTTCTCGTTACAGTGCCAATTGCACCACTGGGTTGACGTCACTCAGGGAATAACACAAAAGAAGAGAAATGCTGCATTCATGTGGTGTTGGACTTTCCACCTTGGAAAACACACATGAACACGAGAAAACCAACAAATCTTCCAACGCCACATGAATGCAGAATAACTTTCTGCACCTAAACAAATGTCATTTTATTTATTGTGCACCATCTATGGGTAAATACCACAATTATAGGGAAAATAAAACACTAATAAGGATTATCAATATAATTTATTCCAGTTCGGCGGGCCAGATTAAACAGTTTAATGGGCCACATTCAGCCCCCGGGCCGTAGTTTGCCCACCCCTGCATTAGTCACAAATCACTACTACTTTAAGACAAAGAATTTCCAATATAAAATTCCCACTTTAAACGGTTAAAAACGATTAAGGCATTATCCAAAAGACATTTTCATTGAAAATCCTCATAGATTCTTCTGACAGCCAAGTGCAAAATAGATTTTCATTCTTCAGGAAAGCTTGTGCTGAAGGGATTATTTTTCTTGGTTGGAATTTGTCCATATTTTTTGTTACCTGTTGATGTCTGAGATGGTTACTGTCAATAATTGGTTCTCCATTCTTCAAGTAATAATAGTTGATTTCACAAAAAAATATATAAATAAAATAATTGCATCAAGCCATCTTTGTGGGTATAAGCAGAAAAAAAACCCGCTTCTGTATTGAAAGAGCTGCTCTTTCTGACCCTTTTTTTAGACATAATACACTGAATGCTGGAACTCAAACAAAATAATAGATACAATATAAAGAAAGCCTGTTTGTGTAAGAATTTTCTCTTTCCAATTTAAACAGGCTTTTGCGGAAAAAATTTTTTTTCTCAGTCATTTATCCCATTTATGGAACAGGAAGAGTTCCAAAGAAAACATGTCGGCAACGCATCCATCCTGATTGTTGCAGAAGTTAATTCTTTTTTTTCTTCACTGTGCAGGTCTGAAATTTTATATGCTACAAAACAGATGTAGTAACAGGTGTTTGGGGGACCTCTGAAATCTTTGGATAAAATGGAAAACATGGGGAAAAAGCTTTGATAGAATAGGTGGCATGAGAGAAAGACAAATCAGGGAAGAGAGAACTCATTTTAAAATATTTCATAGAAAATAGACACTAAAAAAACTAAATAAAACTGTTGTTTAGTTACGTGGCACTTTTCTACCAGACTTAAGTCCCATTGACCCGTGCAAAGAACACACACTGATGATCTTTAAAAAAACGTTGACCTTTTCATTCAGGAACCGGCACAAGAACCTAGAGTTAGAGCATGATAGTTTCTCTCTCAAAAAAATGGGACTTTAATTTCATAATGTCTACTTTTTTTCCTACAAATGTTATATTGACTCATCAAAATAATGTCCATTATAGGACGAAATTACAATAACACTTTTCAAAGTATCAATGAAATTCTGCAGCTTCAAATGCAAAGTCAAGGGCCTGTCTGGTCTGTTTTCAGCTGCACTCCAAACAAGAAGTCCTTTGGCTCAGTTCTCCTTTTACCATAAAACTGTCCCTTGGTTCAAATGAAAGGCATATCTGTCCACCGAGAATCCTTTTAATGGTGTCATTAAGCCTCACAGTTCCCTTTACTTCTCTAAATGGGTGTTCTGGCTAGTACTGGTGACAGCAGAAACTCATCCCAATTACTTCTTGAGCCTCTAAAAATAATTGGGATGTCTTGAAATTGCCCTCACCAGTTGCTGTTACAGCTCGGTT
The DNA here is from genome assembly GCF_053564925.1 of Oryzias latipes. Classification (NCBI taxonomy): domain Eukaryota; kingdom Metazoa; phylum Chordata; class Actinopteri; order Beloniformes; family Adrianichthyidae; genus Oryzias; species Oryzias latipes. The sequence goes on along the minus strand of NC_136250.1, from coordinate 7,204,788 downwards.
GAAATAAATACCCCAAAGACTTTCTCTCTTCAATTATTTATACCTTAGCTTTCACACAAACAAGTTACCTTTAAATAAGTAATATGCCCTAATTAGTAGGAAAATGTCATTCTCTTTAGCAAAGATGTTTTAGACCAAAGTGATAAACAATAGTAAGGAACAGAGGCAGTTGTACTAAAAATGAGGTCATTATTGATAAAAAGATAACTGATTTGTGGATTGACTCCAGAATTACTCGTATCGATCAGATTACTACTGTCATGGAAAAGTAGTTGTCTCACGAGGCATCATTGATAAGATTTTAAAATAATTTTTATTTTTAACATTAATCATTTTTTATTTTTAACATTAAGTCAAATGCAATTTTTGTGTGGACATTAAAGGTAAAAAAAAAATTAAGCTTTTAATGTTAGGATTATTCATTTGAATTAGGCAACTGCACGCCATCTAAAAATCACTCTATTCCTAATTTAATTGAATACTTCTCTTTTTTCCTATAAAATGGGTGATTTTCTCCCAAACTTGAGAGGTAAGTTAGCAAAAAACAAGACTATGTGTATTTCACAATGATCATTTTAGGACCCCCTCCTCTGCTGCTCTGCTTAACAAGCACCGTTTTATTGACTTGGTGTCAGCAAGCAACAACAGGTCTGCTGGTAATTTGACAGCTCAAAAAGTGACTGTCTCAGTGTTGGGAACAAACCACGGCTACAGTCAAACCATTACTGTAAGTTAACAACAGTCTTCATGCTCAAAGCTCTTCTGCAACACTTTGCTCAGCTTGTAACACATTTTTAAATGCTAAGACATTGTTCTCATTGGGTGATGTAATTATCCATATGAATTTCTCTCATAAGGAGATTAAACTGACTAAATGTGGTGGACTTATATGCTAGAGACTATAGTGACTATTTTATCTTACCTTAATTAAGTTAAAATTGGGTTTAGACTTAAATATTTTATCAAATAAATGATGAATCCTTACACTAACTGGTGTGAACTTGTGCTTTTCTACCTTCACTAAGGCCCAAAGTGTTTTAAAGTGACAAAACATCAACTAAGTAAAATCATTTTTTCCTGGAAAAAAAAGCAGAATTGTTGCATGATGGTATAAATTGATAAAGTGGAAAACAGAAGTATATGATCCCTTGGTGATTTTGTTGGTTTGCCCAAAAAGAAAAAAAATAGCATCAAGCCATCTTTGCAGGTAAATAGGCAGCCCTGAATTTGATCCTAGAAAAAGTAAAACCCGCTTTTGTGTTGAAAGAGCTGCTCTTTCTAATCCTATTCAAAACAAAGGTAGACATAATACACCGAATGCTGGAACTCAAACAAAATAATAGATACAATAGAAAGAAAGCCTATTTGTGTAAGAATTTACTCTTTCCAATTTTAATCAGGCTTTTGCGAAAAAAAAAAAAAAAAAATCTCAGTCATTTATCCCATTTATGGAACAGGAAGAGTTCCAAAGAAAAAAATGTCGGCAACGCATCCATCCTTATTGCTGCAGAAGTTAATTCTTTTTTTTCTTCACTGTGCAGGTCTGAAATTTATTATGTTACCAAACAGATGTAGTAACAGGTGTTTGGGGGACCTCTGAAATCTTTGGATAAAATGGAAAACATGGGGAAAAAGCTTTGATAGAATAGGTGGCATGAGAGAAAGACAAATCGGGGAAGAGAGAACTCATTTTAAAATATTTCATAGAAAATAGACACATGTTTAAAACTAACACACTGATGGCTGCGCTGCTGCCATGCGAGGTGCTAACCAGACTACCATGAGCAATATGGGGTTCAGCGACTTCTCCAAAGATTGGAGGTTGGACACTCTACCTCTGCACCACAGACTACACAGACCTTTCTTGGATAACTTAGATAATTATTCTTTTATTTTTCTTTAAAAAAAAAGTTGACCTTTTCATTTAGGAACTGGCACAAGAACCTAAAGTTAGAGCATGATAGTTTCTCTCTCAAAAAAATGGGACTTTAATTTCATAAAGTCTGTTTTTTTATGATCCAACAAATGTAATATTGACTCATTAAAATAATGTCCATTATTGGACCAAATTACAATAACATTTTTCAAAGTATCAATGAAATGCTGCAGCTTCAAATGCCAGTCTGTAATCCCAATGAAATGCAAAAAAAGTGTATAAATTCTTTAAAGCTCATTTCTTGATGTTTTTTTATTTTATCTCTCAACATGCAAATGAACCTACCACTAAAATGAAAGAGTCATTTTCTTCATAGGTGGGCATACTTATAAAATCTGCACTGTATTTATTATCTTGGTAATTGGTGATAAATTCAACACTGAATGACTGTTTTGTTTCAAACTTAACTCCACCTGCAGTGAAATATTTGCACTCCATGTCTCGATCCCGGATCCTCGTGAGCCACAACCAGGTCCTCTGTCCTAATAAAGCCAGAGGATGTCAATAATAGGGAGTTCATTAACAGAAGCGCTGTTTAATTTGAACATGGCTGTTAATTAAGATCCGGTTTCTAGATGGAGCACTGGATGCACCCTCTGTTTCAAACCTTCTCAACCATTCTTCTTGAAGGGGAAAGGATGGCTAACAACTAAATTACTGTTGAATTTTGGTCTAAATGTCGTCACTTTTGTTGTCACAAGCAACTATTTTTCCAGGATTATCTTTTAGGCAAGAACAACAATTTTTAAAAAATATAGATAAAAACAGATTAAAAACAGAACTGGATCGTTTATAAAATGAACACAAAAACAGAGTAAAATGTTTCTTAAGACATTTTTCCCCTAATATCTTCAGAATATAAGCTTAGAGCAAATGATAATGTATATTTAATTGTATTTTTTTTAAAAGCGAGGACTAAAAATTGTGTCATCAGTTAAATAATGCATGACTGAAAAATCTTTCAAAGATCTAATAAAAAACAACAACATTCTATCCAATCAAACAGAAGGGATATAAAAATGGCAAATTAAAAAAAGTTTTTTTGATTTATTTTTATGTTGTACAAAAGTAAAATGACAGATGTTGATAAAAAATCTGTACACCTGTCTTTGAGATTTCTCACATTTATCACAAACATGAATTGATCTATAGTGTAATTTTTAGTATACAATCAAAAATCACCCTTTGACTAAACAAAATTGAAGTTTAAAAAGGACCAAAAAAGGCTTAAAAAATAATTCATGACATTGACTAATCTGAAACATTTTGAAATGTTAACCATAATTAAGTCTCAAAAGACTGAATGTAATGTGATTTTTTTCTTTCAGAAGAAAACTTCAGTCCCCTTCAAGCCAAGCATAAAATAAAAGGATTTATACCATGGTCCGAGTGAATACTCGATTCTGATTGGCTGCTGGGTGTGCATTAAAAAGTGATATACCACAGGATAACCACACGGTGAAAAAAAGAAGTTCCGGTCACCTAGCTTAAATGTTTCGCATCACTGCGTCGGCTTCTTTAAAACAACCTTTGGCTTCATAATTTGGACAAAAACAAGCGGTAAGACGTGAACTTTCTCTCTGAACTGATTCTTTTTTTCAACCCATTGGTAAGATCAGCATATATATATATATCGCTTTATATCACCAAGTCTTGACTGCAGCAAATAGTAAGCTTTTTGTGAGAAAAGCGATCCAAATTGGAAAAAAAAAAACAAGAAATAAGGACTAAAAACTGGTTACTATTTATTTCTTATGTAAGTGCGGAAGAAGCGGAAGTTGCTTCCGCAAAGTGCGTTAAAAAGTAATAATGCACACTTCGAAGGCCATTAACCCGCTTATTCCATGGTCAATTACAAAAGCAATACATTTTAACGAGTTTTTAGTCCTTAATTATTGTTTTTTTTTCCGATTTGGATCACTTTTCTCACAAAAAGCGGACTATTTGTCACGTGGTGCGGCGCGACGTAACAAATAGTCTGCGCCGCGCCGCACCACCGCTGCATACAAGATTCGGGGATATGTATATGCTGATCTTTCTGATGGGTTGAATGAAGCCTCAGTTCAGAGAGAAAGTTCACATCTTACTCTTGTCTTTGTCCAAATGATGAAGCAAAAGGTTGTTTTAAAGAAGCCAGCGCAGTGATACGAAACATTTAAGCTAGGTGACCGGAACTTCTTTTTTCACCGTGCGGTTATCACTGTGGTTTATCACTTTTTAATGTACACCCAGCAGCCAATCAAAATCGAGTATTCACCCGGACCATGGTATAAAAGCGGGTTAATGGCCTTCGAAGTATGCATTATCACTCCGCTTCGCGTCGGACGGTTCAGGCTTGTGTTAAAAAGTGATAATGCATACATCGTTGGCCATTAACCCTTACATGTACCACAGTGATAACCGCACGCCTAAAAAATAAGTTCCGGTTACATATCACTGCGCTGGCATAAAACGTAAAACATACGTTAAGATACGTTATTTCACAGTTTACAATGAGACAGCAAAAAGACATAAGTGATTTTGTTGTTTCTTTTAACTCATTCGGTGAATTTGATAATTTTGATGACCGGGATGCAGCCACAGGGAAAGAGAGACAAGAGCATCAAAAGAGGGAGAGGAGACACAAGGAAGTGACACCGGAAAAATTGAACTTTTTGGAAGATGACACGGACGAGGTAAACACAAAGAAAACCATGAAATGGGCAGTTAATATATTAAGAGACTTCCTGGCTCAAAAAAACATGGACATCAGCTTTGAAAATTACTCTGCCACCACTCTGAATAAGAGTCTGCGTCTTTTTCATGCGTCTGTTCAGTCCACTAAGGAAGGAGGAGAGTACAGTGTTGCCAGTCTGAGGAGCTTGAGAGCCGGCATCAATCGCCATGTAAGAGACATCAACATCATGAGCGACACCGTGTTCAAGAGCAGCAATGCGGTTATTAAAGCAATAATGGGGTGCTACAGAAAGAGTGGGAAAGACACCAGCTCCCACCATCCTCGTATTCCTGAGTCGGACCTTGAGTAAATCCAATTCTCATCTGCGCTGTCTCCCGACACGCCCATCTGCCTCGTCAGAAAGGTGTGGTTTGACATCCAGCTGTGTTTGGCTGGACGTGGGAGGGAGGGGTGCCGTGAGTTGACCATGGTATCTTTTAGCATCCACAGAGACGAGGACGGCGCTGAATACCTCAGCCTATCGCATAATCCGGACACTAAAAGCCACAAAACTCCAAACGACCCAAACATGCATAACCAAAGAGGTTTTATATTTGCAGATCCTCTGTGCCCAATAAAAAGTTTCAAGAAATACATCTCAAAATGTTCCTCAGACGCAAAATCTTTTTATCTGCATCCGAAGCGCTCCGTCACCGCAGCATCGGAGGTTTCGTACTCCAGGGAACCGATGGGTGTCAACTACCTGGGAGCAATGCTGAAAATAGGTAGGAACCTTAGATATTTTGTCAAACCTCTCTTCTGCTTTTGTAAATAACATATTTAGTATTATGCATTTTTTTATTGTTTCTTTAAGGTGGGTCTGTCGCAGATTTCCACAAACCACAGCCTGCGGAGCATGGCCGTGATTCTCAGACGCCGGTCTGGAATCACGACAGATCATTTCTGTGACGGGGCACCCTGTGAAAGCTGCCTGCAGGCTTACTGGCTCCATTACTCCAGGAGAGGCGAGAATGGAGCAACATATATGGTCTCGCAATGTCGCAACCAGCAGTGGTCAGGGTCCACAAAAACTAAATATCTGTCCTTCGAACAGCAATATGATGGACATGCCAATATCTCTTTCAAATTTTACGATTAATGGCAATGTTGATTTAATTTTAAATTAAATTAAATGATTTTCTTTCTAAAGCCGACTTTTTTGCTCGGTACAAAGTTAACAGGCGCGATGTAAAATAACGTACTTATTAATTAATTACTATTTTGTTGTTGTTGACAGCTAATCTTCAGATTTATTGGTAGAGATTCCTTATAATAAAATCTTGGAAGCTACTTGTGTATTTGTTTCTTTAACATGCTTTGCTTCATCATCTGGACAATATTGAGTGGTAAGAGGTGCACAATGACGCTATGGTTATTTTATCATGACGATCACTTTCTTCCGCTACAGTGCTGGTTCAGCACTTGTAGTCATGACAACGCGCAGCACCACATAACTAATAGTCCGCTTTTTGTGAAAAAGTTATCTAAACGGAACAAAAAACAAGAATAAAGTACTAAAACTGATTGAATTTTTTTTTTGTAAGGGACCATGGTATAAGTGGGTTAATGGCCTTCGCAGTGTGCATTATCACTTTTTAACGCACGCCGTGGAAGCCTGAACTGTCCGACGCGAAGCAGAAAAAGTGTTAATGCACACTTTGTTGGCCCTTGACCCTTACTTGTTGCACTTCTTCAATAGAATATTGAGTCTTCAACACTCTTATTTTTCTTCTTCTTGTTTTAATATCTTTGATTTGCCTTTGACAGTGGATTTAATTCTTTTTTTTAAATTAATTGATGAATTTAAATATGCATTTAATCATTGAACAAATCAACTATATTCCCCCAGTTTAATAGGGAAAAATGATTTTCACTCTGTTAAAAAAAAACCTTAATATAGGTGTATTGAGATGCACCACATAGGTGTCTAACATAAGCTCATCTGTATAAGATATCCCATCATGTGTCTCAGTTTTAAAGATTTTATGCTGGGAGTTGGTGACTTTGAGGTCATTGCGATTTAATTAACAATGTCCATATGCAGAGCTTTTAACAAGGAAGGATTTAATATCTAATGATAAAATAAAAACTTTGCCTTTGGGCTAAGCTCTTTCTCTTCACCACAACAGATGGGTATAGCATCTGCATCACTGCACCCTTTCTTACTGTTCATTTCCCCACACTTTTTTTTTCTCTGGTCATGAAAAAAAAATCCGATGGTATTCCAACTGCTGCACTCTAATAAACAACTTATTTTTAAACCTAACAAGACTAAGTTATCTTGTTCTATCTGAGGATCGTGGCTTTGGACTTGGAATGCAATCATCCCTGCTGCTTTTCAGTCTGTTTCAAACTTCCTCAGTGTCCCAATTTAATTGCCACCTGAGGAGGCAAACTGGAGCAGATCATCTGCATAATAGAAATATGAACCCCTGAATAAGCTGAACGCCGTTTATTAACTATTTGTGTCACGCACATACAGAGGGTTATGGGGAAAAAAAACAGGTCTGGTGGAGTCTGAAGCTGGGTTTGGTTCTGAGTTACTATGACAGTCAAAGTCACTGTCACTGTTTGAGCTGTAGTGTTTTCCATAAACACATGAAGTTGGTTTGGTAAATGTCTTACAAATTTCCAGACATCAATTTTTGGATAGAGATCAGATATTACTCTTCCTGGATCAGAATTTAATTTACTGGATGGATGACTCTCTCTAGCATCTTGGCTCAAAGGCAGGATCAGGATAAACAACAAAAAACTAACAACCTAATCTATAATTTAATTGTTTCTAACTCCACATTCCATGCCTAATGTTTAATATGTGGCCCCATGAAGCCACTATAAAGCTGTTAAATCGTCTCATTGAGAGTCCAACTGTTGGACATATATTAGATAAAGTTTGTCTCTTTTAAGGATGTCAGACTAAAATTAAGATTTTTAACTTTAAAAGTACATTCAACACTGTGAATAAATATCTACCAGTAGTTTTTCCTGTTTAGATAGAATTTTTGACAGCTTTTTGCTTAACTTTTCCTTTCCATTTAAAACTTATGGAGCTGAGGTGTTGATTGTGTGAAAGTGCTGTTTTGAATTTAAGTACACTCAAAGCTTTGAGCAAACGTTTCAAGTTTCCTTGATGTTCAAGTTAAGAGTGTTTAAGAAATTAAGAAAATACTGGGTTTTAATTTTTCCATGATGTGCATTTAACTGTAACGATTCATTTTAATTATTCGGATTAATATCTGCTGAAACAATTCATGGTTGATGTTGGTTCATTTTGATTTGATTCAATCCAGTGTACTGACCTAAAATTGACATTTTTAGACAAAAGTCCAACCAGTGTGACTCAGAGACAAATATCTGGGTACTGAACAGTGCAGGGGAAGTTTTCCAGTGTTTTTCCAAAGTTTAAGGATTTTCCTTAACCATTTTTAACTTGTGGGCTTTGAAAACTGGGTAGATTTGGTGGAAAAATGCTAAGTTGATTCTGTGAAGTGACTATTGTGAGTAGAAACAGTTTTATTCCTTACCACTAATAACTAAAGGAAATGAGAAAACTGGAGAATGTTTAACAGTCTTTAGTGTAGTTTGTAAAGTTTTTGGCAAGCTTTACATTCGGGATTCCTGCACATGGAAATATTGCACCAGAATGCAAGATTTCCCTACCTTTTCACTTAAAAAAATAAATTGGACATCCATCTATTTCTGACTTGCTAACCTAAGCCTGGTTAGTAACAAGCGCACAAATGCAACTGCAGCAAAGCCAGTCTTCTCAAGCTTGAGTATAATGAGGGGCACTAGAGCCTGTCACAGCAGCCACTGGGAGAAAGGTACACTGCACCCAAGACAGCTGTCAGTCTGTTGCAGGCAATCACTTACCTGTTAACCTAACGTATGTGAAGTGTGTCAGGAAACTCAGGGCACAAGACTAACCTGGGAAAACAGGCAAACTGTATATGAGAAAAATTCAGTTAAATTATCTTTATTAAGACTTATGTTAGTATGTGATAGCAGTAACCTGTAGGCTCAAGCAGAAAGTCTATTAAACTGTCGAACCACAAATGAAGAAGCTGTGCAGAAAGAAGCTATAATGTATGGTAATGTATTCGTTTTGAAATCCAATTTTAAGGCTCTAACTATTCAAAATTAGGGAAATTTTCTGCCATTATTTTATTGAAACACTGTAGATGTATGAGTTCCTGCAATAATTTGTTTTCATGTTTAAATGTTTGAAGAGAGTTATCTTTTTTCTGTGCGTCGACACTGGATAAAGTCAAAACAATTCCTGTAATTTTAACCTCAAATACTTTTAGTTAGCAGAATCAGAGAACCAAGTCTGTCTTTGAATCAAGATTACAACTCTTTATTAAAAAAATGGAAAATAAAAATAACAATTATATTTCCTCAAATACTCCATGAACTTATACCATTAACGCAATAAAAAAAAATTGATGGGAACATTGTATTTTTTTGATTGGCTAAAAAACATAATTTCTTATTAATTCTCAACTTTTCTTTTTGCACTTGGATTTGCTGAGGATAAAGAGATCCTGCTAGGCACTTCTGGGATATGAGCAAAAGAAAAAGAACGTCTGGCAACCAACTCCCTCATTGATTAGACTGCAACACTTGAATGTTAAAAAAAACAATCCCAATCCTTCATATCAGAGGATGGAAAAGCATTGTAGCATTGCTTTGTGCCCATTTTCTTTTCTCTCTTTTTCTGCTTCTGATGTGTGGCTGCTTTCTTCACTGTAACTCATATAAATGTGTTATATTTCAATTGTTCAATTCACAGAGGCATTTTAGACTACAACAAAAAAATAGATCAAAAGATTTGTTTGCAAGCGTGAAAAATGAACAATTTGGAGATGAAAAGGAAGGCTCTGGACTCCTGCCCATTTGACCTCGGGGGGGAGAAAAGGAAAACGGTCAGTCAAAGTCACAACTTCACTGCGGAAAACTACACTCATTCCTGTCCCACAACATGATACATAACAGTTTTGTCAAAGTGGTTGCATCTCTGACACATACACAAAGTGCTCTTTGGAAATGGTGCCCAGGAGCTTTGCCACAGGCAATATTACGTGCCAAGAGCAAACAGCTACACATACATCTTAAATGTTGTCCTCTGTGTTTCCATCAGCATCCGAAATCCTATTCAAATTTTATTTTTAACAATTTCCTACAAAAGTTCACCACCTTCTTTTTTTCAATGAGTATCAAAAGTTTCAACAAAGCTATACATATATATACATATATAGTCTCATCAGGGGTCACTAGTGTTAGTTTTTTAATGAAAAGCCTTAAAAAATTGTGGCGTACAATTGTAAATTTGTGAGAAAAATACATGGAGCAAAAATCACACGGTTAGACAACAAAAGGAAAAAGAGAAAGTAAAACAAGAGATAAAAAGAAGCACTGAGTACCAACAATGCTAAATATGCAAAAAGAATAAACACATTTTCCACACAAAAAAAAAAGAAGTGGATTATTTGTACATATTTAAAAGGCTGCCATGCCAACCTTGTGAAAAAAGAACTCTTGGAGTCTCCCTGGAATAAAAAAAACGTAATGACTGTATTGATCTGTTTGTAAGACGGAATGCCATAGTAGTCCACAGGGCTGGAGCCTGTGTCCCCCACCTCATCAGGGTATGATATCATGTTGGCTCCCAAGCCACGCCGGGGACATGCAGACATATGCCTGCTGCCTTGTTTTTCAGGGAGAAAAGGAATATGATAAATAATGTAATATTAAGGAACCAGAGAGGATAAGTGAAAAAGAGCTAGAAGACCTGCCACATGTGTCAGAAATTTCTTAGTTAAAAAGGCATCAAAAAATATAAAAATGTGAACTTACAATGTGAAAATAATTGAGTGATTTTGCTGAATAGAAGTTTGCTTAACAGTTGGGATTCATTTAATGTGTTTGGACAAATTTTATTTAAAAAAAAGAGGAAGAAAAACAGGAGTCACTTTAAAGTGTGAGACAATAAAGCAGGTTGCCATGTAGAACAAAAACCTATTTTGTTTTGTGAAGAGCACAACTTCACAAAACAAAAAAAGGTATAAAAAAAACCTTAACGAAACACAATATCCCACATTGTACGGATTTTACTCTTTTTTTGTAATAAATTTTGCCTGAAAGCTCCTTTAGCTGGGCTCTTGCCCAGCCACTGACTTTTTCGTCTCAGTCTGGAACAGATGACCCGGGTGTGATGAGTGAACCCACTCCCTTCACCAGCTCTCCTTTTGGCTCCGGGAGGGTGTTCCCTCCACATGGCGCTGTCATGGCTCCAGGGTCAGGCTGATGGAGTTCTACTGATGATTTCCCCTCCAGCAACTAATGTCAGAGAAACCATTGGCAACCTCAGGCCACCTCCTTGACATCACAGGCTGGAGGCACGATCTACTACACTACTTTTCATACATATTTCATTTCACAGTTGAAGCCACTGTGCCCCCAAAGCCTCAAACTTTTAAAGGTTTGAACTCGTGTGCCAAAGCAAAAACAGCGCACGCTCAGCAGATGAGTTTACAGTAGTTTCCACTTGCTTTACTTCTCACATTATATTAAATCTGCTGATGAACTTTGCAAGATTTTAAAATAAATCTGCAGATTCTTTCAAGGTGCACGAGAAGAGAAAAAACGGCAGGAGAAAGGATTTCAAACAGTAAAACCTGAGTGACCGTAGGTGAATCCTGGCCATGGATATGACTGTCCTTCAACCTTAACTGGAAAATTGCTGTTACGGACACTGAAAGCAATAAAGACTAGGCTATAGTACTTTTTGGAGTAAAAGTTTTTTTTTTTTCCCTGTATAGTTTGGCAGCGGGTGCGACTTATACTAAAGTGTAACTTGTGTCATTTAAAAAAAAAAATAGGCCCATTTGTTTATTGTCCCACTAACAACAAAAGGCAATGTAGGTGTGTCTTACTGACAGCAACGCAGAAGAAGAAACGCCGCTCAGTCTGATCAGCAGGTGGCGTCCAAAACCAACATGGAGGATGATGTAATCATTCGCTTCCTAAACTTTGGGATGTTTTTTCGTATTTGTATCTAGAATTAAAATTAGTCCTCAATTTTTAATTTGTAATTATTATTTTTTCCCTTCTTAGATTGTTTTGGAACAGCAAGTCATCAAACCATATGGGTCATATAGAGACAGAAGTTCAGCTGAAAGCAGCTTTCATTCAGATGAAGCTCCTGCAGTAGATGGTCAACCTCACCGTATGGGAAAATCTCTAAATGATGCCATGAACCCAGACTTGGAGATAAATAAACCTGATTTCTCAACATCATCTCCGTCTTTTATACAATGTTTATCTCTACTTTTGACAGTAGCTCCTCCCACATGTGTCTGGTAAAGTTTATGAACACATTTTTGGACAAAGGTCGAGTAGCAAATTTGACGCGCAAACCGCATTCGGCGGGAACGCAGTATTGGCAAAGTTGTTCACAGGATTTTGGGAAAAAAGTGTGACTTATAGGCCTATGATTTTTTTCTTCTGCCTTATGCTGTTTTTTTTGTCTTTTTTGGGTTGCTGCAACTTCTACTCTGGAGCGACTTCTTGTCCGTATCAAACTGTAATTGATTCTGAGTAGAAAAGTGGAATTATTTGGGTTTTCTAGTTGAAACCTGCAGTACAGAACCCAAGTTTGGACACACCTTCTCATTCAAATGAATGGGAAAGTGTGTCCAAACCAATCGCCCTTTTGTGACAAAGGAAACATTTTCAAGCTGACGTCATTTCCGGGTGAGCTATTCCCAGTGCTAGTTGTGTGACTGCTGTCCTCTTGTTTGGCATTAGCCTTACTACTATTGCTTACTCTAAGGGTTATCTGGGTTAATATTCACATCTAGTACCTTTTATTAGCTAATTCACCACTGTTAAACCGCTTTCTGTTCACTTTTCTCATTTTGCTAAATAAACCACTTCTCTTTACTTAAACACCGCTAGCCTTAGCTTAGAACCTAGTATGGCCACCACCACTCCTTCCGCCTCTCCTCCTCTCTCCTGCCCCATGTGCCATATGTTTAGTGATGATCCTGCCTCCTTTAGTGAAGATAGGGGTAGGTGTGTTAAGTGTAGTCTTGTGTTAGACTTGGAGGCCAGGCTGGAGCAGTTAGAAGCGCGGCTCCGCACAGTGGAAGCTAAGCCGGCTAGCCAGGTCGTTACTCGTAGCGCGGGCCGCGCTACCAGGGCTAACTTAGCTAGCACCCCAGCGCCCTCCCAACAGCCGGGAGACAGTCAGGGGTTTGTACCGGTTGGGAGGAAACATAGTGCTAAACGCAAAAACTTAGAGCACCCGAGACTCCACGTTAGTAATAGGTTCTCCCCCCTCAGCGACACACCCGCTGAACACTCAACTCTGGTTATAGGCTCTTCTGAAGTTAGAAACGTGGAGCTCCCAGCGGCTACAGTCAGGTGTTATCCGGGGGCCAGAGTTGGTGACATCGAGGGGAACCTTAGGATGTTAGCTCAGAGTAAGTCCAGGTTCCGTCGAGTCGTGATTCACGCAGGCGGTAATGATGCCCGACGGAGACAGTCAGAGGTGGTTAAGTTAAACGTAACTTCGGTGTGTAAACTGGCTAAGACGATGTCCGACACTGTAATTTTCTCTGGTCCCCTGCCGAACTTAGTCAGTGATGAAATGTACAGCCGCTTTTCATCATTTAACCGCTGGCTTTCTAGATGGTGCCCAGAAAACGGCGTTGGTTTTGTGGATAACTGGAGCGCGTTTTGGGGGAAGCCCGGTCTCATGCGGAGAGACGGCGTCCATCCCACTCGGGACGGTGCCGCTCTTCTTTCTAGAAACATTTCTGCTAGGCTTAGTCTGTTAACCTGACAATCCAGAGACGAGACCCGGGCGCAGAGCAGCAGTGTAAAACGCTCCTCTGAGCCTCCCTTAGGGTTAGTGCCGGTGCAAAACCCATGCAGGGAAAGTCAAGCAGGTCCGAGCTTTAGCTTATGTGCTGAAAAACAAATGAAAGGAGCGCGTCATAGAAACTTAAAAGTGACAGACAGCAGTTCTCACAAGCAGAATTATGTCATTAAATGCGGTTTATTAAACATTAGATCCATTTCCTCCAAGTCCCTCTTAGTCAACGAGTTAATTACTGATAACAATCTTAGTCTTTTAGCCTTAACAGAAACTTGGCTCCAACAGGATGACTATGTTAGATTGAATGAAGCAACCCCCCCCACTTATGCTAACTATCAGAAATCCAGGATTTCAGGGAAAGGAGGTGGTTTGGCAGTAATATCACAGTCTAGCTTACTTCTCAGCCCTAAAGTTAAAAATGCTTATAATTCATTTGAAAGCATCATATTGTCTTTAAGTCACCCAAACAGGAAAACTCGAAAACCTGTTTTACTCATAATTATTTATCGCCCCCCCGGCCCATATTCAGAATTTTTAACTGAGTTTTCCAACTTCCTATCGACTATTGTCTTAGATTCTGATCAAATTATAATATTAGGGGATTTTAATATTCATGTTGATGACCCCAGTGACTGCCTAGGAAAGGCTTTTGCAGCCTTATTAGATGATGTTGGTTTCGCCCAAAGTGTGAATGAACCCACTCACTGTCATAAGCACACCCTGGACCTTGTTCTAACCCATGGGATAGAGATCAGCCAGCTGAGTGTCCTTCCTCTTAACCCCATCATTTCTGATCACTTTCTGATTACCTTCCAGTTTACACTGGAACATCCTTCTGCCCCAGTGAATAAGAAACAACTTAGAAGAACCTTAACTGACCGTTCTGTGTCTGAGTTTAAACACACAGTTCAGCCAGTACTTAGTGATATTCTGAGAAAATACTCTGAGACCAGCTCCCATAGTATCAGTCCTAGTATAAATGACCACTTTGTTAATGATGCCTTACAAGCCCTCAGGAGTACACTCGATGTTGTTGCCCCCTTGAAACCTAAGTTCGTCAGACAAAACCGAGTAGCACCGTGGTTTAACGCTGAAACTCGTTCTCTTAAACGAGAAACCCGTAAGTTGGAAAGAGAATGGCGCCGCTCCGGTTCAGAGCAGTCTCTGGATATCTGGAAACATAGCCTATTAAATTATAAAAAAGCTCTGCGTAGAGCTAGAAGCCAGTACTATTCAACCTTAATATCAGAGAATGGAAACAATCCAAGATTTCTTTTTAGCACTATAGCTAAATTAACTCGCAGTCAGAGCTCAGTAGAACCACATGTTCCTGTTTCTCTCAGCTCTGATGATTTTCTTACATTTTTCGATAGTAAAATCTCAAATATTAGACATAAGTTAAATCAAGTTATTCCTATTATCAGCCCAGAACAGGCTGAAGCGGTAGAAATGGAGGCATCCATAGAAACCTCTGTAACATTAGACTGCTTCACTGCTGTGGATCAAGCGGAAATAACATCAATTATTACGTCCTCCAAATCCTCAACGTGTCTGTTAGACCCAATTCCCACTAGACTTTTTAAAGAAACTTTTCCCCTAATTAATGATCCCATATTAACAATGATAAATACCTCTCTGGAAACGGGTTACGTGCCACAGTCTTTTAAATATGCAGTTGTTAAACCTCTTCTGAAAAAGCCCAGTTTGGATCCTAGCATCTTGGCCAACTATAGACCGATATCAAACCTGCCCTTTATTTCTAAAATCCTAGAAAGAGTTGTAGTTAAGCAGCTTTACTGCCACCTACAGGACAACAGCCACTTTGAAGACTTTCAGTCGGGGTTTAGACCTCACCACAGTACGGAAACTGCACTAGTTAGAGTCTCTAATGACTTGTTATTGGCCTCAGAAAAGGGACTACTTTCTATTCTGGTCCTGTTGGACCTCAGTGCTGCCTTTGACACTATCGACCACGGTATTTTACTCCATAGATTAGAGCAGGACATAGGGATCAGAGGATCTGCTCTCCAGTGGTTTAAATCCTATCTGTCTGATAGGTATCAGTTCGTTAATGTAAATGGCCATTCCTCTCAGTGCACTCGAGTCAACTATGGAGTCCCACAGGGCTCAGTCTTGGGACCGATCCTGTTTACGCTTTATATGTTACCCCTAGGAAACATAATCAGGAAACACAGCATTAATTTTCATTGTTATGCCGACGATACGCAGTTGTATTTATCCATGAAGCCTGACCAGAATGACCAGATAGAAAAACTGAACGCCTGCATCAGTGACATCAAGACCTGGATGACAATTAATTACCTCCTCTTGAACCCAGAAAAAACTGAGGTCATTATACTTGGTCCTAAAAACCTCAGAGATGCTCTGTCTGCTCAGATAGTCTCCCTGGATGGTATAAGTATAGCCCCCAATTCCACAGTTAGAAACCTTGGGGTTTTACTTGACCAGGATTTATCATTTAAGGCTCACATATCTCAGGCATGTAGAACTGCCTTTTTTCACCTGCGAAATATTGCTAAGATCAGAAATATACTTTCTAAGAGTGATGCTGAAAAACTCATCCATGCATTTGTTACGTCGAGGCTGGATTACTGTAACTCCTTGTTAGCAGCGTGTCCTAAGAGTTCCTTAAGAAGTCTCCAGCTTGTTCAGAACGCAGCTGCTAGATTGTTAGCTGGAACCAGCAGAAGAGATCACATCACTCCTGTGTTAGTTTCGCTCCATTGGCTCCCAGTTGATTCTAGAATTAAGTTCAAGATCCTCCTGTTAACCTATAAGGCCTTACATGGAATGGCCCCGTCCTATATTAAGGACCTCATAGTCCCTTACCAACCAATCAGAACACTTCGCTCGCAAAATGCAGGACTGCTTGTGGTTCCTAGAATTAGTAAAAGTACGGTTGGAGGTAGAGCGTTTAGCCACCAAGCCCCTGTCTTATGGAATAAACTCCCAGCTCATGTAAGAGAGGCCGACTCAGTTTCTACATTCAAAGCTAGACTGAAAACATTCCTCTTTGGACAGGCTTATTGTCAGACTAGTTAGTATTCAGAGATTATTTAACTTAATGTTAAGTTTGTTTAAATTAAACTTAATAATAACTATTTCTTTTAAAAGGCTGCTAGAAGTTGAAGCTGGGGTAACTATGGTGCACTGGGGTTCTGTCCTCTTTCCTTTTTTACTTCTACCCTTCCTCTCCTCTATTCTTGATCATAATTTATCATTTAGTTCTCCATGCCTCTGTTTGGTGCAGTGCGATTCATGTATTGTCCCTCTTTTCCTCTCCCCTCCTGGGGAGTGGGAGTGCTTCCAGACTCCAGTTGGCTCATCCGTGCTCCAGTTCCTGACCGTTTACCTCGCCTTTGCTCCTGCTCCTACACCTGGCTGTGGATCCTGCCTCTGGCTCATCTCTGGCTCGTCTCTGCTCTGTACCTGACCGAGTACCTCGTCTCTGCTCCTGCTCCTACACCTGGCTGTGGTTCCTGTCTCCGGCTCGACTCGCGCCTTTGACTGTCCCCACAACCACGGCTGGATGAAGCTCGTCTGCTGGACTTTTATATATGTAGTTGTAGATTTAGATAAGTTAATTCTTCTCTAAGATTTCTGGTAAATCGCCTGTCCGTCCTGGGGGAGGATCCCTCCTTCATGTGGGCACCCCTGAGGTTTCTTCGTTTTTTCCGGAATCCGGTTTTTTTGGGAGTTTTTCCTTACCGCGAAGGGGGGTCTAAGGGCAGGGATGCCAGTATAGCTTAGTCAGTTTGTTAGTTCATTTTAGTATTTTTCTATTGAACTCTTTGTTTTCGTGATCCTTTTGATTTCATGTTTTACTTCGAAGCCCATCGAGACGACTGTTGTTGTGATTTTGGGCTATACAAATAAAATTGAATTGAATTGAAACCTTTGGTCTTTACTGTAGCATAACTTCAGAAGTGAAAAGACATGAGTAAGCATGTTTTGGTCACTCTAACACAGGTGGCTTTGTTTGCCTTAATGTCCTTTATAAACCCCTTTTTTATCCGTCTCCTTTGATCGATGATTGAAAATCAGAGTTAAGCTATAAATCTTTAAAATGTGCATCGACTAAAGTCAAACAGAACCACTCAACCTTAGACTTGCTCAGAAACTATTTCACATGGAACGATGCAGAAACCTTGTCTAAAACCCCACAGTGCCTGCTGGGACTGAACACAGTGCCTTTCTTACTTTGTTGCCCTCCTAATTGCCTCTTGAGCTCTGCCGAAATCTAAGATTCGATTGCGATCAGTCACTGTAATTGGTCTTAAAGAAAACAAATGCACATCTCCCCATGAGATATTCCAAACAACACTGACTTGACAAACAGCTTTGGTTGGTACACGGCATATGTGCCAAAAAGAGGTATGCCGTTTGAGTCAATTATTCCTTGTTAGACCATACTTTTTTCTGCAATCAAATCTTAAACTAAAAGGACAGAAACTCAAACTTTTTTTAGACAATCAGAATTACACATCTTCAAAATTCGACATCATCAGGATATAAATTATAGATTTTAGAGATAATTTCTTCCATTTAAAGAAATGACATGGAAAACAAAGGAACCAAATGTTTTAAAACACAACTATTAGCCTATTACCCTACTTGCACATTAAATATTATGCATTGCTCATCCTGTTTTCTTGCCAAAGCAAGAGTTTAACAAGAGAAATACAGTTTCTGCTGAGAATAAAGTATAATGTACTATAAGAGCTGGATAACTAAAGATAAAATATGCCGTAACTTGAGCTCTTTTTTGGATCAAATTGCTTGGATATCAGCATTGTGAAGCACTGAAGTAGCAAAAAAAACTTTGTTAAAACCACTTTGCAAAAAAAAAAAAAATTGTTTCTGGTCAGAGATTCTTTACAAATACTTTACTCCACAATAAAAATGTGTATATGTTGATGTTAGAATTTTACTGCAAACTGGTTGTTTCAACTGTACTCAAACACATCTAAATTATGTCTGTAAACTTGAACAAGAAAATCCCACTTTGTTTTCATGTTCATTAAAAAAAATAGTGATAACCTGTATGAGCAAAGATTTATTATATTTCAAAAACGTAGACTGCATACTAGAATACTTTTTATTTAAATTTAAGTGTAAAAAATATATTTGAACGATATGGTTTTAAGAAAATACAAAAAATCATAATCAAAGTCAGGAAGTTCTACACTTTGATACAAAAAGTTGTTCTTCACAGGAACAAAGTGAATTCTTGTGAAGACTAAAGTGGGTAGAACTTTATTAATCTTAAATAAAGGCCATATCTGATGAAACAGTGGAGACATTTCAGGCTCCTGCTGGAGATGCAGAACACTCACAGGCGCAGCTTTGACAAAAGAAACTTCAAAAGTCACATGGTGACATTTGCTGACTGAAAAGCATAAATAATTGATTTCCACCCTCTCTCATTTTCTCAAAGAACAACATTAATAATTGTAGAAATTGCTGGTGACACTTAGGAGCTGAACAGATTACACCAGGATATACTTAATTGTGAAACCTTGCAGGAAACACCTTTGATATCATTTCATTTTGATAAAAACAACTTAGATTTAAGAGATTCTGTTTGCTAACAGCTAGCCTGTGAGGGTGGTAGGAAGTTAAAACTGAAGAAAAGGGTTTCATCTTCAGTGATAAAGAAAGAAAAAAGATGGAGGTGAACTGAAACACCAGATCAGTTAAAACTATGGTCAATGAAATGTAATATTTACTCTATTTTCCATCCATCCATCCATCTTCCTCCGCTTATCTGGGACCGGGTCACGGGGGCAGCAGTCTAAGCAAAGATACCCAGACTTTCCTCGCCCCAGTCACTTCCTCCAGCTCCTCTGGGGGGACCCAGAGGCGTTCCCAGGCCAGCCAAGAGACATAGTCTCTCCAGCGTGTCCTGGGTCTTCCCTGGGGCCTCCGCCCAGTGGGACATGCTCTCCAGGAAGGCGTACAGAAGGCATCTGGACTAGATGCCCGAGCCACCTTAGTAATAGACAGCCTCACCCCAAAGACCTCGTTCTCTGCTTCTTCAAAAAAAGGCCTGTCAGTGGGATTGAGGAGATCCTCGAAGTATTCCTTCCACCGCCCGACAATGTCCCCAGCCGAAGTCACCAGCCCCCCACCTGCACTGAAAACGGTGCCTGTGGAGAACTGCTTTCCCCTCCTGAGGCGCCGGATGGTTTGCCAGAATTTCTTCGAGGCCAACCGATAGTCCTTCTCCATGGCCTCACCGAACTCCTCCCAGGACCGAGTTTTTGCCTCAGCAACAGTCCGGGCTGCAGCTCACTTAGACTGCCGATACCTGTCAGCTGCCTCTGGAGTCCCGCAAGCCAGCGAGGCCTGGTAGGTCTCTTTCTTCAGCTTGACGGCATCCCTTACTTCCGGTGTCCACCACCGGGTTTGGGGGTTACCGCCGCGACAGGCACCAGAGACCTTGCAGCCACAGCTCCGAGCAGCAGCAGAGACAATGGAGGTGGAAAACATGGTCCACTCGGACTCAATGTCCCCAACCTCCCTCTGTACCTGTTTGAAGTTCTCCCGGATGTGGGAGTTAAAGACTTCCCTAACGGAGGGCTCGGCCAGACGTTCCCAGCAGACCGTCACAGTACGTTTGGGTCTTCCAAGGCTTTCCAGCCTCCTTCCCCGCCAGCAAATCCAACTCACCTCCAGGTGGTGATCGGTGGACAGCTCTGCCCCTCTTTTCACCCAAGTGTCCAAGACACAGGGCCGAGGGTTGCCTGAAACAACTACAAAGTCGATCATTGATCTCCTGCCTAGGGTGTCCTGATGACAGGTGTATTGATGGACACCCTTGTGCTCAAACATGGTGTTCGTTATGGACAAACTATGACGAGTGCAGAAGTCCAATAACAAAACACCACTCGGGTTCAGATCAGGGGGGGCATTCCTGCCAATCACGCCCCTCCAGGTGCCACTGTCATTGCCCACATGGGCATTGAAGTCCCCCAGGAGGACAATGTAGTCCCATGTTGGGGCACTTTCCAGTACCCCTTCGAGAGAAACCAAGAAGGTCTGGTATTCCACAGTTATTGACCTGTCCCCCACCCGGAGGCGGAGAGACATGACATTTTCGACCACCGGGTTGAACTCCAACACTTGGCGTCGGAGCTGGGGGCTCACGAGAAAGCCCACACCAGCCCACCGCCTCTCACCTTGAGCAACTCCAGAGTGGTAGAGAGTCCAACCCCTCTGTAAGGACTGAGTTTCAGAGCCCAGGCTATATGTGGAGGTGAGCCCAACTATATCTAGACGGTATCTCACAACCTCACGCCAAGTTTCATGACCGGGGTTTGGGCCGCCAAGGCAACCCCCCTCGACTGCCACCCAAACCACATTGCACATGGCCCCTTTTGAGGTCTCCTACAGGTGGTGGGCCCATTGGAGGGGGTCCCACGTCGCTCCTTCGGGCCTGCAAGCCCCAACCCCAGGCCTGGCTTCAGAGTGGAGCCCCTGTGACGCCAATCCGGGTGACGTAATCGGGTCCTTGTTCTTTCCTTCCATCAGGGGGTTCTGAACTGCTCTTTGTCTGGCTCGTCACCCAGGACCTGTCTGCCATGGGAGACCCTACAAGGTGCTTAAGCCCCAGACAGCTTAGCTCCTGGGATCACTTGAGCTCTTAAACCCCCCCACACGTTAAGGTGGCGGTTCACGGGGGAGTTACTCTATTTTATATTCGGTAGTCTGCATATTATATAGTTTATTATAGTTTTCTTTATGATGCTCTTTGAATTTTTAGGTCCATTTGACTTAAGGTTGTTACTTTTGTCCTTTTTCACAGTAAGAGCAAAAGCACAAATTGTGTGATAGAAGAACAGATATATCTCTGCAGGAAAGACAAGGAAACACCAAGCCAGTATTAACCTCATGTTAAAAAGTCCAGCTCATCAAATAACAAAAGGAGACGCTGGCATATTGCAGTTGCGTAGTGGTGAATATAAACAGAGGAGTAAACATCTAAACTGAAATTTACTCTCCTGTACTTTGAAGATGCTCTTGTTTTGAAGCCTGCACAGTGAAACCAGCCATTTTATTGTTCTATACCATGCAACCCTAAATGAAGAGAGTACACAATTAAAGGTGAATGGCCCTTCACTTCCCAGAAAAATTCTGCAAAGTAGAGACTGCTTCCGCTTAAAAGCTGGCTGTCTTCTGGCCTGGGGGAGCCATTATTAGGCGTGGCAGGTGATTGGTGTGGTGGGCCGCATGGATCCAGAAAGTAGTGGCTTGGCAGGGTAACAGTTAGACCAGAATAATTAATCTTGTTGAAGGGATGGCAGATTGATTAGCCAAAATATATTGAAGGTGATATGGAACCTAGTTGTTTCAATGAACTGTGATGTCTGCATTATTTCATTTAGTTCCACCTAATGTACCAGAACTGTGGCACCTTCATGTTACCTGGCAAGGAAAATTAATTGAAGTCTCTCCCCAGCTCATGCATCATAGTTTGAGTGCTTCTCTGCAGTGCAAGTCTTTTTCTTGATTACTTCACAGATAGAACCTTTAGGTTTTAGAATGTTACCTAAAAGAAACATTTGGTTAAGCACGTTGTTATGTGATTAAAAAATGAAATCACTCTTTAAAAATGTTATGTTATGTTAAGCTAAACAACTAAAAATGAAAAATAAATCACAATTAATGATTAAATCAATTAGTTTTTAGTTGTAAATGGAAAAACATATAAACAGGAGGGCCTTTCTCTGAATAATGACCTGTATAACCAAAGATTGAGAATATTTCTGTATGTATTGATACTATAGTGTAAAGGAAATTAAATTCTCCAGACAAGAAAAAATTCCCAAAAAAGTGGTTTATGCAGGGCTTGCATGCTTGCAATGGTCCTGTCTACAACTCTAATGAACTACTGCAGGTTTGTAGAAACTGTCCTTGAAATTTTGTTTGACTTTAGCTAAAAACTGTATTATTATGATTGAAAGAAAGACAACTAGGGACAGGTTGACAATAGTTTAAAAGATATTTGGAGATGGTCTTTAAAAACAACCACTTTTTTTTGTTTTTTTTACCAACACCACTTTATAGTGTTGAAGGTTATCTACTTTAGTAATTACTGCTTTTTATTCCCTCAAAGAGCTACACACACGTCTGCCTGCTGCTGATTCTCGATGTGAGATAAATGTGTTAAATGTAACGAGAACATGTGGTCGAGAGAGAGGTTAAGGTGAGAGTGGGCTGGGCCAAGACACACAGAAAAGGTGAAGGTCAAGGATGATGTATCTTGTCTGGCAAGATGAGCAAAGGCAGACAATAACAAAGAAGCACAGGGAGATAAATCCCATAGCAACGCAGAACACAAGTAGATTTTCTAATAAGGCATTTTAACGGAGGATTAATGAAGATACTATCTGTCCTAATCACTTTTTAATATGATGGTTTAATATTATATGATTTAATGTAAAGCAAATATAACAGTGCAACCATACACGTCTGATATTGTCGTAAACGTTTTTGCTTCTTTAAACTAAGACTTTCAAATCTTCTATCTATATCTACCTAAAGCCTGTTTGTATGGCCACACTTCGGTGAATAAAATGTTTTTACCTCCACCCTATGAGATACAAGTCTGATATAATTATACTGCAGTATGTTTTCATATGACTGTGAAAAAGCCGCAATATCAGCTAATCTATCCGTCCTTCCATTTTCTAAACTGGCTCTGTTCCTGTTTGAGGTCACAAAGACGTTGGAGCCTACCCAGCTTTTGAAGGGTTAAGGCGGGGTACACCCTAGACAGTTCGTCATAGAGCAACACAAAGACACACAACCTCACATACTTAGATCTACCCCTAAGGGATCATTTAGAGTTACATCAGCTAATGCTTAAAAGAAAAAAAAGGTTATTTTCTTTGTTGAAACAGGCAACATTTTTAACAACAGATGTCATCAACTTATCTCAGACTATAATTGCTTCTGTGGTTTTACCACATTCTGCATTTTTACAAAGAAGATTGATGGTTCTGATCAAACCAAATCAATCTTGATTTAAGAGGACAATAAGTGGCTGACTTTGCTCCTTAGGCTTTAATTGAAACTGCTCATTTCAGGCCTCTAACTTATTTCAGTGTCCACTTGGTCTGACTGATTATTCACAAGTACAAAGTCTGCCTTCTTTTTTTTATCCTAGGTGTAATATATATTTTTTTATTCTTACCAAACATTATTTTATTGATCAGTTGCAGACGTATAGATCTGACTTTTCTGCATCTGGGGGTCAAGGTGGAGCCTTTTAAATAGACTAAACCTTTGCAAAGTGTCCTTAGATTCCCCACCTTCGTCTCAAATGAATGCCTCGTCTGGGTCCCAGTGGTCAAACTAATCTGAGGACACATCGAGCAAATTATTGATTTTTAACACATCAATTCATCTTCATCAAATAGCAGACCTGTTGAGACCTGACTGCTTCAATAAAGGTGTAGCTCTGTCCTTCCTCGCATTCTTTTTTTTGTGCCTTTCCACCCATCAGCTCTATTTATCTGCTGACTTTCCTTTGCTTCACCCTCTGAGGGTTTTGACATAACCCGCCATAAATCCACTTTTCTCATGCCTACTCTCCTGCATGACAAAAAAATAATTTGAAATTAAGAGCATCTGCACATAGTGTTATATTTGCACAAAATCTCTCTACTGTGCAAGCACAAGCCTTTTACATACTGTAGGTGCACATTCCTTATAGGCTAGTTCATCTTTATCCTATCAACATCAATTTGTTTAAATAAATTGATACACTTATTTAAGTAATCAAATGTATCTCAGTTATCCCTAAACATGTCTTATTGCCTAATAAGAGAAAAAAAAATTGGTTTTCCTCCTCACTTCAAAGAAAGAACACCCTGGTCTGAATCCTGACAAGGTCCTTTCTGTTCATTGAGTGTTTTCTCCGGGCACTCCGGTTTCCAAAAAGTTCAGAAATATGCATTATTTGGTGAAACTAAGTTCTCTCTTGGTGTGAATGTGAGTCTGTGTGGTTGTGTTGCCCTGCAATGGATTGGAAAGCTACCCAAGGTGGGCCCCACATTCACTCAGCAGTAGGTAAGATAGGCTCCAGCAACAACCCCCCACGGGATTCGGCAGGTTTAGAAAATGGATGGGTGGACAGGAAGATTGGAAAAAAGAAGAAAAGCATAAGGCAACCAAATTTATTTTTGGCCATTGAAAAAAAACAAAAAACTACTTCAAAATTTTCCTTTTATGTCTTAAAGACAAGATTTGAGACTACAAAACTAATGTCAAAAATGTAGTACATTATTTGGGTAAATAATATGTGAAAGGAGATAATTTGTCTAACAATTAATAGTAAATAACTAATGAGTGAACACATTTTTGAATGCCTGGTGGGTTTGAATCAATCACTTGGACACATTTAGAAAAACAAGCATGCAACACATTAAATAAAAAAGATGTGTCAGCTATAGCAGGTCTAACATAACTGTCCCAATAGCCAAGTTAACATGTATTAATGGTAACAGAGAAGACAAGAACTTCTCTCCTCAGTTCATCTCTGTATTGATGCTCTTCCATGGTTGTGTGTTTTTTTTTTGTTTTTATTTGTTTGTCCGCCACACACGTTTTCATTAGTGGAACAAGCTCACGCCTTGGTCCATAGCATCTTAATGTGGTATGCTTCACTGACATATTCATTCCATACTCAGAGACAGCTTTGCCTGCAAGGCTGCAATCATTTCCCTCAGTACCAGAGGACACAACGTGACTGCTATTTTGCAATCTGTGCTTAAAGAAGCATGAAACATCTCATCAGCAGAAAATGGCTGGCAGTAGATGGGATGGTGTGTCATTTTCCTTTTTACGTCCCTAACAGGGCCAGTTATAAAACCTTAAAAATTGTATTTTTTAGTCGAGCCCCTTTTTGAGGGCAACATTGCTAAGAGGCATGACAAATAGCAACACCAGAGGGTCACAGAGAGACTTTGTTCCTTTCGCTTGTCAGTGCCAGTTATAAATAGATGCCTGTTTTACTTCACCATGTCCTCCCAGATCAAATGAAGATGAGTGAGCCATCACCCTCTCCATAAATCTTATATTGAATGCCAATGAAATCCCTGTATTTTTCAGTCCTCCCACCAAACAAAGTTGATGGGATGGTCATAAAGTTTGCAGAGCATCAAATGCATTTGTGAGCTGCTCTGCTCTGTGCAGTTTTTGGTTGCTCCTGACAGACCTCCTTAGATGTGTTTAATGTACAATTAGGTCTTCAGGCAACACATTTAAAAACTGAGCAATAAAGATGGAAAAGTGGTTGCTGAAAGAACAGCTGTTTTATTGTTTTAAATTGAAAGTTAGATTAGATAGAGATACTTTATTGATCCCAGCTTGAGAAATTGAAAGCAATAAAAAAACATTTGATTTTTGCAACTGAAACAGCAGCTCTCTCTCGGTTCCAACAACATATACTTGAACCGCTGCTGCACCAGCTGCGAAGCAATGGGACAAAATGTGATAGTGTTAAACTCAAAAGGATTTTTTAATCAACGAGCAACCCCCTAAACTTGTTTTTTTCCCCCCTTCTTTTTGTCTCAACATGTATAAATGACCCAGGGGGAGTTTGGTTACCTCTGTGAACCCATTTAGATACGACTAAAAAGAAACGGCGAATACACACAAACCATATCTTTTCATTTAAAAAGCAACACAGGTAATCTGCTGGTAAAACAATTTTAATTTTGCTTCTCTTTTCAATGTTTCTCAAGGGGAAGCTCAACAGCAGGAAGGTGAAGTTAAAGGACACAGAGAGGGATGAGGGTATAGCCAGTGACAGTGACACGCTGTCAGGCTCCGGGGGTTTTGGAATACAACCAATGTGAGAAAAAGTACATTCAGTTGAAGAATAGCTGAAAGATGTTGTGATGAGGTGGTCCCGTCATTTTGGTTCTCTTCAGGTGTTCTCGCAGCTGTCCAGAGATGCTAACGGGTAAAAAGGGAACTGAGGGGAGAAGGTCAAATAGGTTTATAAGTGTAATTGAAGGGACGAAGTAGATGAATGCGTCGCTGTCTGTCAGCGCTCAACTAGTGTATTTTTAGTTCTATTTCCCTGTGCAGCTCCTTCAAATTCTACACAAAATTCAAAAAGCAGAAATACAACAGTCTCCTTTTAGCTTTTATGGGGCGGTTGGGAAAAAAAACAAACAACTTTTTGTAGTAAGTACAGCATCAACAGTGTTTGAGTGACATTTCTGATCATTGTACTGTTAGAATCTCCTGCTCTCCTCACTGGTTCTGTTTCTCATTCCAAAAAATCCCATTCAAAGTTTCGGAAAAGTTGGGAGCAAATATAAAGGGCGACAAAATCAGACCTAAAGAGGGGACATGGAAAGTAAAAGACAGTCAGTAAGGCCAGGGGATTACTCTCCCTTGTGTTTTGGATCCTCTCTGCTATATTCAAGGTGTCGACTGCACTTTAAAGCTTTCCCTCTGTATTTATTATTAAAGCTCTCAGATGAATCATTCATGCACAGGAAATTAAAGAACTGAGTGCAGGAACACATGGATGAAATAAGCAATTAAAGTGAAAAGTAATGCAAGGATAGAAAGGAAAGAGGGAGCAAAAAGGAAAACAAAAATCATAAACATTGCAAAGTTGTTTGGCCTAAAACAGGAGAATGTGTGTATACAGTATGGTGGTGTTGGGAGAGACTCAAAAGTAATCTTTCCCAGTATGTTTTGTTGTTGTAGCTAGTTGTGAAGCATTACTGTTGACACTTGAATTATATTTTACTCATCACATGTTCAGTAACCTGTGTAGTACTAAAAATTGGGCAAGAATTAATCGTTCAAAGATCACAAATAAGATAATGTAACAAAATCTTTTTCCATTTTTCTGTCAGTCTGAGCTTTTTAACGTTTTTTTTAATTTACATTCATGAACCAAATATTCTCTTATACTTTAGAGAACCAAACACTTATTTCAGTGTTCATATGAATTGGATTTAGTCTTGTTTTTGCAGGACCATTAGCTGTCTGTCCTGTTGTTGTAGGCTAAGGGAAGTAATTGAAGCAATTGTTTTAGTCGATTCTGAAGCACCAACACCCCAGGCTTTCCATTTAACCTCTTTTTTTAATGTATGTATGTATATATGGCCTGCCTTTTCATCTCAATGGCCTAAACCCAAAAAATTTTTGGGGATCAGTTCTTAAATCATTTGTCCTGAGTTTTTACTTTTCAAAAGAGATATTGGCTGCTAATTTTTGCACAGTATCCCCCCTCGTCTAAATGTGAAATACATTCGCCACAGTATGTGGTATGCTCAATTTCTAAAGTTTTACTAAGAAAGTGACTTAAAAGTAATACCAAATACAACATTCCAATTCTGAAATTGTAAGATTAAAAATACTACTGATGGGTAATCTATGATTTAATCGTTTTAATTAACTTGTTTTAAACTGGTAAGACTGCTAAAGTGTGTCTGACCACACATTATTTTTTGCTTGATCTTTTGTAAAAGGTCTCTTTAGATCTTAATGCTGCAAAGAGCAGCAGTCTGTCTGGTCTAACCTGACCCGGGTCTATCTTTAACCTCAGTAAAACATACTGAACAGTTAGGGACTGGTGGTGTAGGATTCAAAATACAGCAGACAGTGCTTGTGGCAGAAACTGAGAGGTTTAAAAACAACCATATCCCTAAAACCCATTTAAACTCATCAAGACATCCAAACCATCAACCAGTTTCACATAGAATGACCACAACAGATGACACAGCAAAGCTACTGAACAGGAAACACTTAAATATCCTGAGGATCATTGACTTAACTGAATACAGCTGTGGATAATTTTGAAAAGAAACCAGGCGAGCTTGTGAAAAATAGAAAAGACAAAACATGAAAACTAGAACTTAAACCAAGAACATTTTATTGAGATAAAACACACCAAACCAAAAAGCTGAATTTCAGCATATGAGGCCTTTTCTGACCTTTGTGTTATTTTTCTGCTTACTGCAGTTTATTTTTTATTTTTAATTGTTTTATGTGGCACATTCTTAGTCTGTGAAACTGCTCTGTTCACTCAAAATGGCAATAAAAACTCCTTGAATCCTCTAAGAGGAATTTATAAACTATTTAGCATTAGAAAGCCTCTAAGGTTTTTATCCCATTGAGCATCATCCACCTTTAACAGGCTGTGAATCAGTTGCTGGCAGTAATTTTACCTCTTTTGAGTTTGAAATGCAGGACATTACACTTGGACAAAACTCTTGCAGGGACAGAAAGAACAATAAACGGTTCCTGCAAATATTCAAACAAGAACCGTCTTGATTTTGGATGGAGTTCTTTATATCCAAGAAGTATCAAAACATTCCAGACTTTTCTATTAGCCCTGTAAATCTGAGGTCTGAGTAAAGTAAAATAATAATTATAAACAGTTTAATTTTAATTAAAAATAGTTGCTTTTTGAAACAGCAGATCACATCTGTCCACTTACGGTAATTAAATCCAATGGTCAATTTTACTGACCAGAATTGGACCAATTTACAGCCCTGAGTTTGAAGTCAAACCACTTTTTACTTGCATATTAGACACTCTGATTCATCTAGGGCCTTGTGGAGAGGGTCTGGTGGAGGGGGGCACGGTGAAACATCCGTGCTCACCTTTCGCTGGCCCCCCCACAATTTTAACTTCCTCTGTAGACACACACACTGCATGCTAGCAGCACACACACAGCAAATACACACCACTCACAGAGGGACTCCGGAGTGGGGGGCTTTGCGGCTTGGCAGCGGTGGATCCCCCCACACTGGTGACCTCCTATTTTACCTGCAGCACACACACAGCACTCCCACACCTCCATACATGGGTGGGGTCGGGGGGGGGGCGGCCGGTCTTCATCCGCCTGGTCCTCTCAGGGCGGCCGGGCTTATGGGTGTCCTGTCGGCTGCGGGAGGGGTCGGGCATGCGGCGCTGGGAGTCGGCCGGCTGGGGGGGGGGTTGCTGCTTGGCGGCGGGGGTAGGGAGGGTAACCAGATGATTGTGAGTATGTGTGTGTGAGTGCATGGGTAGGACCGACCTGGGGGCTGGCTCGCTGGGACCCTCTGGGGCTTTCCCTCCCCATCACAGAGAAGGGAGGGCACTGAGAGGGTTGGGGAGGGGGGGTCAGATATTATGGCGGGGGGGGTGGTAGTGCGTAGGGTTTTAGGGGGGTGGCTGTGGCTGTGGGTGCGTGGCGATCCCTGGGTTGCTAAGGTCGCGGGCCTGGGCTGGCTTGCGGGGACGGGGCGCCGGTCGGGTGGTGGCCGGCTCTTGGGTTCCGGGGGCCCTGGCTTCGTCCCTGGCCTTTGTCTCGGTGTCCGGCGCCCGGTGGCCCCCATGGCTGCCGCCTGGTACGGCTAAGCGCTCCTGTCTTGTGGCCTGGGGGCCGGACACTGGGTTCGCTTGTGCCTCTGGGCATTGGGGGGGCCCCTGTAGGGGGGCCCTCTCTGTGCCTGGCTGGTGGGGTGGGCGGTCCCCTCCTCCTCCCCTCCCGGGCTGCCTGGGTCCGGATGCTGGGGGGGCTTCTGGCCTGGGGGGCTCTCCTCCCCTCTCCTGGTCTGGCTGGTCTGGCTGGGTAGGATCTGGCTCCCTTTATGAACACACGGTTCACGTCGGCAGCATGCATGTATCTCCACCCCCACGTGCACGTGCACACTCCACACTGCTCCCTGTCTGCTTCATCCCTCCTCCTTACCTAGTGTATTGATGGACAGTTTTTTTTTCTCGCTCATCTTAGTGTCAGATTTTCACCTTTGATGTAACATTCGTCTTTCCAGCAGATCTGGTATAATTGTTACAGCTTAAATTAATAACTTAGTCAAATCAGTGCTTGTATCCCCCACCTTTTCACCTTTCTTCCTTTTACTCTCTTCCACCCTCCCCTCACATTCTTCCCCTCTCCCTCCCCACACACACTAAATGTAACAAATAAATAAAAAATAATACGACAAAAAGGGGTTTATACAAATCTACACTCTAGTTTCTTGAAGCTATATAACCTCTTTTTGTGATAGTAAAACCTGTCCAACACAAAAAGCCTTCAGCTCTAATCTGTTTGCTCAGCTGTTGGACAGAACAAGTTAAAAAAGAAAAAAAAAAAAAACACTTTTTTGTTCAGTTCTTACTTTTCTACAATTTTGGAGGGGTTAAATAATTAATTTATTTTACAGACAAGGCTTTTCCACTCTGAGATCTTTAAACTGAAAGAGAGAAAGAAGAATAAAGGCTGAAATAACACATGGCTTGAGTGTGTGTGTCCTGAATGCTGCTTATTTCACACAGCCTGGAATAATATAGATCATCGCATCCATTCATCCATCTTCTCCAGCTTATCCAGTATCGGGTAACGGGTCAGTAGTCTCAGCAGATCATGTTATGCATATCATATATATCTGAGGATCATTGATGTTAAAGATATAAAACCTCCTGCATTTCAAACATTTTCCTAGTAAATTACAATAATATTTTGCTTTTTTAGGTTTAAATGTTTAGTACGGAGCTGTCCTTTTTAGGGGCATTTAATGAATAAAAATAGGTAAACTAAAAAAAGAATAGAGGTAACTTAATGGCTTAACATCCTGTTTCTTATTTGTCATTTCTCATTATCTTTCCCCATTAGTTAGGGGGTGGGAGATGTGAAAGAAGTGGGGGGTTGTGTAGGTACAGGGAGGGGGGCCCTATTTTTATTGTTATTTATTTATTTTTGTGCTTGTTTATTTTAATTTTCATGCTTGTTTTATATTATTTATTTTGTTTTGTTTTAATGTAAAGCATTTTGTGTTATACTTTTATATGAAAAGTGCTTTATAAACAAGTTTTGATTGATTGATTGATTAATAGTGGCAAATTTAAGTTTTGAAAATTGTCAAACACCTGCATTTTTTATGCATATCTGACCTGTCCCCGGGATGGATAGGAACAGATACTCTGGCATTCCAGCTGGACGTGGTATAGCGATACAGCAATCCACCTTTGATCAGAGGATTGCAGGTTTGGATTCTGCCTTG
Organism: Oryzias latipes; assembly: GCF_053564925.1. Lineage (NCBI taxonomy): Eukaryota > Metazoa > Chordata > Actinopteri > Beloniformes > Adrianichthyidae > Oryzias > Oryzias latipes. The sequence goes on along the minus strand of NC_136250.1, from coordinate 7,173,202 downwards.
TAAGCCCCTGTATTGTCTTTGGGCAATGCTTTCTTCACTCCAAGCTTGGGAACATGGGTTCAAGTGGTCACTTCCAATGAAAAGTCTATGTACTGTATTTGCGAGTTTCAGGCTTCTGCTGTTAAAATTCTCCTGTTTACACATTGCTATGTACTTTTTTGGGCTGTGAAAGGAAAAACCTGGAGAAAGATTCACAAAATTTGCTCTTCTTTGACATTTTGCACCAAGCCTCTTCCTGTGAGTACATGCGCTATCATTGGGTAGCGACAGAGGTGTGTGAACACTGCATGCTAAAAGCGTGTTCAAAAGCCCTTGTTGTTGTTGGAATGTGCCACACATGCCTGGTGAGTATGTAGCTTTTGGCAGCGGAACCACCATTGGTGTGTGAATGTGTGCGTGATTGGGTGAATGGTGCTGTGACTGTAAAGCACTTTGGGCCTTAAAGCCTGGTGGTAAAGCGTTATATAAATATACAACATTTACCATCAGCTTGTTAATAGGAATGACTGGGGTTATTTTTAATCCCACTGATTAGTTAGTACTTTGACTGTTAGTCTTTTCCAAAAACACGAGTTCGGGTTAAACAGAAAACAACGATGTGTCACAAACTTCAGTAACACTTTGAATAACATGTTTGTTAATCACTGCAAGAAACATTTTATCCATGAAGCCCTGCCAGGGAAATTAAGTGAGTATAAATGAGACAATCCAAAATAGATGTGATGGGCTACCTAGAATTATTTTTGGAGTTTTTGACACTATAAATTGTTAAGAGCTTTGGATGCGTAACATTGGCGTTAAAAAAAAGCATTGTTTTCTTTCTCAATCCATATTTAAAATTCCTTTCAGAAATCAACCTCTAAATGTGGAAAGTATTTTAAGCTTTTGTCTGCAAGGACTGTTGATGTATTTTGGTTATAAGGTTATATTAGTTCCAAAGGTTTTTTCCTGTGAAAACCATTGTAATTCAATGGATTTCATTATGAGATTGAATAAAATGTTTATTTTCTTTCTAGCTGAGTTATAGGTTTTGCATTTTAGTTAGCTTTTTATTTTTTTGTTTTTGCACATTTGTATTGCACAAGCCTCAGTAAATCATTTTTTAGCATCGTAGAGTCTACAGACTCTCCTGTTTATTATCTCTGGTAATGCAGTGTTTGGTACGTGAAGACAGAATACCAAACAGCAACTTCAGTCAGGGGAAAAAAAGAGTTTCCTTTTCTTTTTTGTGTGTGATGTTTTTACCTATGACACTTGTCTCTTGCTCTGGAGGTAACAATGTGAAGAGTTATCTACATATCTTGTCTCTTCAATATTCTCTATTAAATAGTTTCCCCAGCAAAGCTTGAAGGACACTTTGGAAATGTTTGGTGACTTATTTTTCTGCTGTTTATGTTGCTTTAATGTTTTTGTATGTTGAAACACAGAATGAATACACTTTGTTACTACACAATTCTACACACCCCATTGTTCTACCTTGTTTTACTTTCTTTTTGTTAATTTTTTGATTTGAAATGGTTTTTTCAATCAATCAAGTAAGAATGATACACAAAAACATTACAATCAGCAGTTATACATTCATACAAATACGTATCAAACTTAGGATAATTAAACATAACATTAAATATTGCTTGAAAGGGAGTGGAAGGAAGTTAATTTATGTAATCCCACCCCGTAACCATTTTATTACATGATTTATCATTATCCAGTTCCTAACTTTTATCAGACAGAATTAAGAGTCCTTAGGTATCAATAAAGCACATGACAAAGATGAATTACTTAATTATTATGTAAAAATATACATAACTATTTTAGAAATCAACATAGCAAATGCAGATCAGTTATCTAAAATATATGCAGATTATATTCATTAGAAAAATCATGTACATGAATAAAAATCAATACTATACCAGAGAAATAGACATAACACTGTTTCAAAAATCTTCATAGCAAAAATTGATCAAGTATCAAAAGTTAAAAATATGTGCAAATTAAGTTTCAATAGGAAAAATCATGAATCAATTTTTGGAGCACGTTAAGTAATATAATTAGAAATCACTCATTTTAACCATCTTTAATAATTAAGCACTATTTTTATCTTTATTTTCTTTTTTAATTTTCTTTTGTTATAAGGTAGTGCTGTGAAATAAAATAAAATAAGAAAAAAGGGTCCATAATCTGTCGAATGACCAAGGTTGGTATTCCATCTTCTGCTGATTAAACAGCAGTTCTCCTGGGTTTAAACAGAGTTTATAGTTCTCCTCGCTGTTTTGTCTGCAGACATTAGATTAAGGTCCATATCCTTCTTTTGCTTATATCAGCGGCGCTGAAAGTTGAGGTCAAGTTGTCTGCAGGTCAGAACTCTATTGAAAATCAGGGTCACTTCAGACTTTTAGACATAGCGGTGATCCCAGGTGCCTATTGTCTTGAAATTATATTTGACTCTTTGGTTTATTACTGCATGTTGGTTCAGACGTCCATGATCAAACACTTCTCAAAATCTTTCATGGATTCAACCAGAACCTTGGACCCAAATGTTCTCAATCTGCTTACGCTTCCTGAGAAGCCTGCCATGTTTGTTGATTTCAGCATTCATTCTGGTCAGATGGTCCTTTGATTCATCAGAGCTAGCTTGTGTTTGTGCGACAGTGGCTCAGGTGGTTGAGCAGGTCGTCCAATGACCGAAGGGTTGGCGGTTCGATCCCCGCTCCCACCAGCCAAGTGTTGTTGTGTCCTTGGGCAAGACACTTCACCCTCCTTGCCTCCAGTGTGGCTCCACTGGTGTGTGAATGTGCATGAATGCTCCCGGTGATGGTCAGAGGGGCCGTAGGCGTGAACTGGCAGCCACGCCTCTGTCAGTCTGCCCCAGGGCAGCTGTGGCTACAACCGTAGCTTACCGTCACCAAGTATGAATGAGGAGTGAATGAATAATGGACACACTGTAAGCGCTTTGAGTGTCTTGAAAAGTGCAGATAAATCCAATCCATTATTATTATTATTCGCAAACCTGATGAGGATCGCTGGTTTATCCTTCTCCTTTCTCCTGGGGAGCGGGTGGCAGATTTCGATGGTATTTAGATCCAGGGAAATCCCTTTAGATGTGAAAAATGATTCCAGTTGGTGTTCCAGAGACTCTCCATCGCTCCCCATTTTAGAAGAACCACTAGGAATGCAAACTCCAGCTGCATTTGGCTTTGCCCGAGGTTTGTACTCTAATCCAGTGAAAATAACATTATTCACCCTTGCTCATTGTTCCACATCGTCCAGTCTTTTCTCCAGAATGTCGATCCGGTTATCTCGTTGCTCGTTTTGAACTCGGAGTCTTCGGAACTCTTCCACAAGCTCCAAGAGGAGTTAGACCACCAACCCCTCCTTCCTGTTTTATCCAAGAATTTTCGGAACTTTTATCATCTCTTCATATTAGGTACAATAGGATTTTAATTACTGGTGATTTTAATTTGCATGTTGACAATCATGATGATATCTATGCCTGCGAGTTTTTAAATATTCTAAACAGCATGGACTTTCAGCAGCATGTCACACAGCCAACTCACAACAGAGGACACACCCTGGACCTGGTCATTACCTATGGTCTGTCCACTGGGGTGTCCTCTGTTGTTGATTTGGCCATATCAGACCATTATTGTGTGTTTTTTACTGTCACCAGTGAAATCCAGCAGGAAGCCTCAGTGAGAACTGTGAGGAAACGGTATTTAACTCCTGAAGTGGCTGCAAGTTTTATTGATGTTTTTAAGCAAACTCCTGCTCAGATTTTACCTGCACCCTGTGATTTTATTGTTGATCATTTTAATAACAGACTTCAGTCTTCCATAGATGCAGTGGCTCCACTCAAAACAAAAACATTAAGAGCCACTCCTAAAATGCCATGGAAGACTGACGACATTAAGGGTCTGAAGCAGAACTGCAGGAGAGCAGAGAGAAGATACAGGAAGACAAAATTAATAATTCACAAAGACATTTTTAAAGAACAACTCAAAATCTACAATAACTCAGTTAAACGGGCCAGAACCTCCTATTTTTCAAAAATCATTTCAGAAAATAAAAACAACCCCAAATTTCTTTTTAAAACCATTGATATTTTAATAAACAAAGACTTCAACAAGTCCTCCATGCCATCATCTAATGCTGCATGTGAGGACTTCGCAGACCACTTCATGGGTAAAATCAATGCTATAAGATCAAACATTTCATCCATGCAGTACACAGATCTTAACAGACCCCCAGCATTGATTTTACCAGAAGAAACACTGGAGAGTTTTGTCCTGGTTGATGCAGAGATGCTTGGTCGAGTTGTATCCCAAGTAAACACTACAACCTGCCTTTTAGATCCCATTCCCACTTCACTTTTTAAAACATTTTATGGATTCTTTGAGTCAGAGCTTTTAAATATAGTAAATTGCTCTCTTCAGACGGGGGTCTTCCCTTCTGCCTGTAAGACGGCGGTGGTGAGGCCCCTTCTGAAGAAGAGTCAATTAGATCCAAAAAATCTGGATAACTATAGACCCGTATCCAACTTACCATTTTTAAGTAAAATAATAGAAAAAAGTGTCGCAACTCAACTGCATGAGTTTTTAAATGCCCAAAAAATTTTAAAAAAATATCAGTCTGGTTTTAGGAAGAGCCATAGTACAGAGACGGCTCTTTTAAAGATCGTTAATGATCTTAGATTAAACTACGACTCACAGAAACTTTCTGTCGTGGTGCTGCTGGATCTTAGTGCCGCTTTTGATACAGTAGATCACCAGATTTTATTAGACAGACTTAGTAGTCTAGTGGGCCTCTCTGGAAATGTTCTTAAGTGGTTTTACTCTTACCTGACAGATCGACACTTTTATGTAAGTATGGATACGTGCTCTTCAAGAATCCACGAAATAAGTTGTGGGGTTCCCCAGGGGTCGATTTTAGGGCCAATACTGTTTAATTTATATATGTTGCCTCTTGGGGAGGTCATCAGGAGACATGGCGTTGACTTTCACAGCTATGCTGATGATACACAGCTTTACATCGCCGTGTCTCCTGATGACCTTGAACCGGTCAACACTCTTTTAAACTGCATTTTAGATATAAAGTTGTGGATGGCAGAAAATTTCTTACAGCTCAACCAGGACAAAACTGAAGTTTTAATCATCGGTTCTGAAGACAAGAGAGAGATGATTTTACCACATCTTCATAATTTTAAACCTTCTCAATGTGTGAGAAACCTGGGCGTACTTTTTGACTCTGAGCTAAATTTTATCCCACATATTAAAAATGTCGTTAAGACAGGATTTTATCATCTTAAGAACATTGCCAGAGTCCGCCCGTTCCTCTCTCTTGCCAGCACAGAGGTACTAATGCATGCTTTTATTTTCAGTCGTTTAGATTATTGTAATGCCCTGCTCTCTGGTTTACCCAAAAAGTCTCTTTCAAACTTACAACTTCTACAGAACTCAGCGGCACGAGTTCTGACGAGAACCAGAGGGCGGGAACACATTACACCGGTTTTAAAATCGCTGCATTGGCTCCCTGTGCGTTTCAGGATTGATTTTAAAATTCTTTTAATGGTTTATAAATGTTTTTATGGTCTTGGGCCTTCTTATTTAAATGATATTCTTTTAAAATATGAGCCCTCGCGGACCTTGAGGTCTTCCAGTGCTGGCCTCTTAGTTGTTCCCAAGGTGAGGACCAAAACTTATGGTGAGGCTTCGTTCTGCCATTATGGTCCTCGCCTGTGGAACGGCCTGCCGGAGAGCCTCAGGGCCGCAGAGACTGTAGAGGTTTTTAAGAAGAGGCTCAAGACTCACCTTTTTAATATAGCTTTTAGTTGATTTTAACTGCTAATTTATTCTATTAGTTTTAGTATAGGCTATTTTATGTATTTATTTTAATTTTATGCATCTTATTCTCAATTTTTTTTTTTTTTTTTTTTTTTTTTTTAATGTTTTTAATTTTAGCATCTTATGATTTTAGCCCCAGTGTTTCTTGAGGGGATCTTTTCCTCCAGGGCTTGCCGGCTTGGTCAGCGGTTGTTGCTGCAGTTGTTGCCCTTGCTGGGGCAGCTGGGGTCTAATTTTACAGCTTTATGGCTGTGAGGGGGACCCCGGTGTTGTCCCGGTCTGGGTGGGCACTGTGGCGATGTTCCGTTGGCCGGGCTGGCTCCTGGTATGAAAGGATTCCCAGATACTGTTTCTTCACAGCAGAGCCAAGCCATACTTGTTTGTTTGTTTATTTATTTATTTATTTTACAGTTATATAGTCATAATTCATTGTACGTGGGAGCCATGGGTCATGTGGTTTAATGGAGGGAAGTGGGAAGGGTGAAGGGTGGGTTGGGGTTTTTATTGTAATGTTGTGTGTTTACTGTTTTTAGTGTTAAAGCGCTTCGAGCTGCACAAAGTGCATGAGAAGCGCTATTTTATAAATAAAGTTTGATTTGATTTGATTTGATTTGATTTGATTTAGCTTAGCCTGGATGTCGTTCACTCGCTCCATGAAAGGATGCGACGTAGCTTGTATCTCGTCAAACATTCTTTTAAGGTCATCATAGTTACTTGGTTTTTCTTAGGGGCCATGCTCACCTTTCTTTTATTTGGAGAAAATCAACTTTTAAGTCACTTGAAGAAGTTGGATACCCGCTGTGAGCCATATGCATCTGTGTAACCCGAAGTCTTCTTGCTTTGACAAATGTTGTGATCTTCAAGCACATTTCCCAACTTGCAGAGCACTAAAAGCAAAATCTAAGGGTATGCTGCTGTGCATCTGCCGTCTGATCAACCAAAACAAGACACATAGCATTTGTAGACTTTATAAATCTTTGTCTGGTTGATTGGAGCTCTTATATTGACAAAACTGCCGTATCTTACCTGTTTGATTTTTCCCTTTATACTTGCAAACAAAGGCTTTTTATTTGAGCGGCGAGGATCAGGTTTGGCTCTAAAGAGACACGTTCTTATATTTTACAGTTTGTTTGTCTGCTTTTTTGCCCTATTTTTATAAAAGTCAGAAGCTATGTGACAAATCCTGCCAATAGCTTGAACAAGAAACGTTGAATGTAATCAGGAATGATGCTAAGACCACATGTTTTACAAATCTTGGTCTGAAACACCTTGGTAAATTTTATGATGTCGGTAATTTCCAAAATAATCTAAGCCTCTCCTGTGGTCCACACATTTTGCTTTCACACAGAATCAATAAAAGAAATGGTTATGGGGGGAAAGCAGATAACAAGAATGGAAAAGAAAAAAATGGCATGTAAATTGTATACAGTTTGCAGGAGATGAATTATAGAGCACTTGCAACAGGCTGCTAACTTGTCCAGGGTATACCCAGACTTCGCCCAACAGTAGCCAGGTTAGAATCTGGCAACCCAGGGACTCCGAAAGGAACAAAGTGGGTTAAGAAAATGGATGAATGGCATGATACAGCAGCATGAATATGTGTCACCTCCTAATGTGGCAATCATTTTCAGATGGCTAAAGCATATCTAAGGTTTTTACATTCAAGAAGAAACAGGCCACTGAGAAGTATCTTCCTTCTAACAAGCTTAAAGTAGAGACATCACCACCTATGAAAGCACAGCTGGATGTGGAGTTGCTGGATAGAGCAATCCAATAAAACATGCAAGTTAAGCTACAGTGACATTTTAACCAGACCTTATTTGAACTGTTACTGATGGTAACAAAACCAGCCCTGCCCTGGAGGGCAGGGCTGGTTTTGTTGAGCACAGACTACTGAGTCCCCTAAATATTCACTTCGACTTATGAGTTGTTTGACTTTTTTGGCTTTTCAGTTTGAAATATTTCTGATTTTGCTAATTTAGTTGTTTTAACCCATCTTTTAAGCAATTATATATATATATATATATATATATATATTTTTTTTTTTATTCATCTTTTTTGTATTTACCCTTTTACATCTATTCTATACCTTGCTTGGTTTGCACGAGAGCACAAGAATCCAAAGCCAAATTCCTTGTATATGCAGTATATTTGGCCAATAAAACTGATTCTGATTTTTTGGTGATTATTAACACCTGTCATTGTTATTATTTGTGTGATTAGTGTTTGTGTGGCCTGATTGGTGTGTAGCACAAACAATGAATTTGAAAGTACCCAAAATAAAGGATGATAAAAAATGTATCTGGATTTAAATGAATTTGACTACACAGAGTAGTGGAAGTAACACTCTAAATCATTTTTCTCTGTTCTATGTATTTATCCATTTTTTAAAATGATATCTTTGCACAGGAAAATCGTTTCCATCAGCAGCAGAACCCCTACCACCCCTATAACTGATAAAGCAATATTGTCCTGCTGGGGGTGCTTGAAGAAACCTATATATCATCAGCTACTGAACACTTAAGCAGCACATATGCAGGCATCGAACTGGAGTTTTAGCTCAGGATATTGCTTACAAATACAGTGCAAAAATAGTTATTATGTAGCTCAAGTTGGAACAAGGAAAGCAGCCATATAATAAATTTTGCAATGAAAAAACGCGGCAGTAGTTAATCTGTGAGTCTATGAAGAAGGGTATTTTGGTCAGTTCTCCGCCTAGCACAACAACTTTAAGAAAATTAAAAAATACTGATGCTTCATTTAGTGCGTAATCTTTTGGAGAACAAAAAAAACTGACACAGTATTGGGATATTTGTACACTTGCAATCCCCATTTGTGTTTTTTAAGGAATTCAACTTTATGAAGTGGTTTCATAAACTTGCAATTATTTAAATACATAAAAGGTTGCAGCACATAAACATTGAGCTGTGGTAATAATCATCCACACACTCACAGGCAATCTGCAATTCAAAATCATCATTAGGCAAAGAGACATGTTGCAGAAACAAATTGCTGTGGGCATGTTCTGTGTTTGTGAGATGAGACAAAGAGGAGAAAATCAAAGGATGGAGCACCACACCAGTCTGACATTTAATTGGCTTTTTGGCTAACCACCTATAAAAGCTTGTTTGTTAGATTCCCTTTCTTTGCCTCAGTTTGTCAGTATAGGGTGCAGAGTCTGTGGAAGTCTTAATTTTACATCTCCAAATCTTAGTTATCTAAAACATTAAATCAATTCATATCTCTTTAGATAAAGAGTGAAAGAATGTACCCCAATGGAAAGTAGTGAAAAAAATATTTTTCATTATAGCTTTAAAGCTGTATCTATTTCATGTTTTTTTTTTAAACGCCGGGAAAATCTTTGCTTACTAACCAAAATGAATTGATAACACATGCATATTTAAACCTCTGCAAACAGGGTTGCTGCAAACTGTTTTACTTGCTGACCAACACAATGTGCAGTCATTCAATTTTAATATGCGTAATTTTTGTTTTTGAATCTTTCCAAAGTTAATATTGGGAACACAGTAGTAATAAATATTTGTGAGGATTAGGTGATTATGGTGTGGTGGTTAGTATCATGGCTTTCAGCAAGATAGTCCTGATTTGAAAACCTGCTGGGACCATTCTGTGTGGAGTTTGTAAAGGTTTGTCCTGTATACATGAGTTTGTTCTTGCAGTTTTGATTAACATATTCTCCAGAGTACAAGTTGCAGGAGCCAAAAAATGCATATTAATGAAGAGAGTATAAGTCGCACTTTTTGCATTGCTTCTGAACAAATCCCTCAACCCCGAAAAATGCTGCGTTGATACCAGACGCATTTCAGATTGACATGCATCAAATTTATTGTGAAATGCTTGTCCAAAAAGGATTTCATAAAATTGATTCTCCCATCACATAGCCTCATCACTACACGGAAGTATTGACTGTATATGACATTCATAAAATGCGTGGAAGACACAAATGACGTTGAGAAATGATGTTTGATTTTTTTTTTTTTTTAACAATTCTATACAAAAGCATTAATAGGCATATCTTCTCGTCTCAATGTCCATTTTTTTTCTTTTCAAGGCAATCTACAACTTCAGCAGCAGGAGCTGCAACTGAATGGAACTGCTTTTTTTTTTTATTGAAGCAGCATTTTTTTGAATTTTTTAAATTACATATAAGTTGCATCTAAATGTAAGTCGCACCCCTGACCAAACTATGCACAAAAACAAACAAACAAGGACTTACACTTGTAGGATATAAAAAACGTAGAATATTGTGGGGGGAAAAAAACATAGTTAAAAATTATTAGTCTCATATCTTAATCAGCCAAATTAACTCAAAACATCTGCCAAGGGTTCTAGCGGTTTAACCATAGTCTACTTCTTCCATTGCCCACAACTGCCCTCCTTAGGAGAGAATTCACAACATTTAGGACAGTGTGTCCTCAGGACCAGGCTGAATAAAATCATAAGAAAGATTTCAGACTTAACAAATGTTCAGAAAACAGTCATCAGTACTTTTTACAAGGAAGGGAAGCCATAACATGGCAGAGTGCAGGTATCCAAACAAAATAGAAAATTGAGTTGAAGGAAAAAGTCTGGTGAAGGCACACCAGCAATTGAATTAACCACAGTCTTGACAGAAGTGTCATCATAAACTAATTGGAGAATTGAGAAAGTATATTAACGAATGGACAGAGACTGGAATCTTGGCACTGACAGCCATCACGCATGAAAGGCTACAAATGTCATGTTCTTCATCTCAAGCCACTCCTGGATCGTCGTGAATATCAAAAACCTCTTGACTGGGCTAGGGGTAAAAAGAACTGGAATGTTGGTCAAATTTTTAGATGAAAGAAACTCTTTTATTTCATTTGAAAATCAAGATCATCAAGGAAGACAAGTGGAGAGGAACAGAGTCAACTTTGCTTGGAGTCCAGTAGAAGGTTACTAGCCAGGGAAATTCTGAGGTGCTGTGTCATCTGCTGGTGTTAATCCAATGTGTTTTATGAAGTTTACAGTCAATACAGCCATCTACCAGGAACTTCCAGAGCACTTAATGCTGCCCTAATGCTGAACATTTTCTAGCAGGACTTAGCACGTGCCTACACTTCCAAATACACTAAAGGCCAGTTTGACGACCACAGATTTACTGTGCTTAACTGGCCAGCAAATTTGTATAAACTTAACTCAAAAGAAAATCCACAGGCTGTTATCAAGAGGAAGATGAGAGACACTCGACCCAACGAAGACAGCTAGGAAAGCAACCTGGGCTTTCATTACATCTGCACAGTGCCACAGGCTAATTGCCTCCATGCCATGGAACATTAATGCAGTAGCTCATGCAAAAGGAGGCACAACAAAGTGCTTAGAAACAAGCATAGTTTTTAGAAGCTTAACATATGTGCTGAAAACATTCTTTTTTGAATAATCTGGGATATTTCAATTTTCTGATACACATAATTTGATATCATTGTCTATGGACCACAGTCATTGAAATTACAATAAACTAAGAATTTAAATATGTTTTGAGCTTCAGGTTTTTTACAAAATGTTAGTTTTTTAGATGTATCTATTAATGCAGATTAAAAATAAACCAGTGCTGTGCTAACAGTTGGTAATTTAAAACCAATTTTTTACAAGTTAGATGTATAGAGCCATGAACGCCCTGTCAGACAGCCATCTAGTTAGTTAGCTATTTATAAGCCTCATTTTAGGCAAATCTCCCCTCTCTTGAATCACACCAGTTTTCCAACATTTTTAGAAACAGTAGTTGTGATTCAGCTTTTCCAACCTCGTTTCCAGGTAATCTAGCAGCATGCTGGTTTAGTGAAATTTCTGCAGTAAGACTTACAAAATACATTTTTAGAAATAAGTACACAACAAATTCTTATCAGTACAACCAATTTGTGAATCACAATAGCCATCTGCAACATGCCATTTAACACTAGACTTAACAGGTGTCATTATCCTTTGTGCTATCTTAGATGACCCCACTCTTACAGTGACGTGTTATCCCTACCATGACAAAGGTGGATAAAGGTGGAAAGATTTCATGGACACCAGTGAAGATCACAAATCATTGAAGAAAAAAGGTTCACAGCACTGTCTAGTGGGTCTAGATGACCCAACTCCCAATGGTAAAGTGCCTAGGATAGCACAAGGGTTACAGTAACCCTGATTTAAACTTTGTTGCGTTTGGAATTATTCCTTGATTTTTATTATCACATGTAAATAATTCCTGTCTGCGTGTCAATAAGAAGGGATTGTTTTTTTTCTTTTCCACTGGATTACTTTTCACCAGTTCAGTCAAACATTTAGCGGTTGTAGTCAGAGGAACAGAAAAGATAACCTCAGTGTTAGCCCTGCTGCTTTGATACTGGCATTCAACTTACTTGTAGATTCTGATGTGAACATAGAAAAGAAAAACATAACAACTGAGACAACTAAGCTCACATGTTGTCCACATTGATTAAAAAAAAAAGGCTTCTGACTGCTTTGGGGGATGTAACGGTTTCGGTTTCTTTGTGTTTTGTTCCTTGATTTCCTGTTTTAGTTTGTAGTACTTCCTGTTCTGTTGTTTCGAGTTTTGCCCTTCCCCATCAGTCCTGAGTGTTTCCACCTGTGTCTTGTTGCCTTGTATGTATTTAAGTGCTGTCTTTCCCTTCCTCCTGTGCTGGTCCATATTGTATATTTCCCCGGTTTCGAGTCTTTCTAGTGTTTCGAGTTTTGCCTGCCGTATGCAGTGGTTTTGGTTTCAGCTTTAGTTTTGTTATTAAACCCCGTTCTCCTGCAACCTCCTGCCTCCTCTCCTCTCTGCGCCTGGGTACTTCCCATTCCCTCCGTAACATTATGGACCAGCCAAACCTGTACCGAGCAGAGAGGACCTGGTTTTGGTGGACCCCTGAGTGTTCCCAGATCCCCTTGGACTTCAGGGGGAGTCGCCTAGCCTCAAGAGGGGGTCGTCGTCGTCGCTGCCGCCCTCACCGCCCTCACCGTAAGCCCTCCCCTGACTCCTGGATGGAGTGGGACATTCTCCAGCCACGGGCCTTCCTGGACCCTCTGGACCAGGACCTGTGGCTGTGGGAGGACCGTTACCTGGAGGAGGAGGGGGTCGAGTCCCAGTGGACTTTGGAGGGTCAGCTCCCCGCCTCCTTCTTCGACGGGCCTCGTTTGGCTGTGCGAAGGGGCCGTCGTCGTCGCCACCGTCCCTCTCGACGCCCCGTTTTGGTTCCGGAGGTGGAACTGGAGGCGTCCCAACCCGGTCCTGCGTTCAGGAGGGAGCCGGACCCACCACGATCCGTTCCGGCTCCAAGGAGGTTGCCGGACGCATCTCCTCCCGTCCCTGCTCCCAGGAGGGTCCCGGACGCACCACGTCCCGTTCCGGCTCCAAGGAGGTTGCTGGACGCAACTCCTCCAGTTCCGACTCCTAGGAGGGTCCCGGACGCACCTCGACCCGTTCCGGCTCCGAGGAGGTTGCTGGACGCAACTCCTCCAGTTCCTGCTCCGAGGAGGGTGTCGGACCGTCCACGACCGGTTCCGGTTCCGATGAGGTTGCCGGACGCCACCCCTTCCGTTCCAGCCGCGGACCCCGAACCCGAGCCGCCTGCCGCGGACCCCGAACCCGAGCCGCCTGCCGCGGACCCCGAACCCGAGCCGCCTGCCGCGGACCCCGAACCCGAGCCGCCTGCCGCGGACCCCGAACCCGAGCCGCCTGCCGCGGACCCCGACCCCGAGCCGCCTGCTGCGGACCCCGAGCCTCCAGCCGCGGACCCCGACCCCGAGCCGCCAGCCGCGGACCCCGACCCCGAGCCGCCAGCCGCGGACCCCGACCCCGAGCCGCCAGCCGCGGACCCCGACCCCGAGCCGCCAGCCGCGGACCCCGACCCCGAGCCGCCAGCCGCGAACCCCGACCCCGAGCCGCCAGCCGCGGACCCCGACCCCGAGCCGCCAGCCGCGGACCCCGACCCCGAGCCGCGGACCCCGACCCCCCAGCCGCGGACCCAGAGCCCGAACAACCAGCTCCAGACTTTGAACCCGAGCCACCCGCCGTTTGCTGGTCTGACTGTCGGTGCCGGATAGCGCTGCCTTCCGGCCGCCCTCCGGACCCGCCTTGCCGGACTGAGCAGGCTCCCGGCCGTCCTCCTGACCCGCCGCGCCGGACTGCGCGGTCTCCCGGCCGTCCTCCTCACCCGCCACGCCGGGATACGCGGCCTCCCGGACGCCCTCCAGACTATGTTGGCCCTCATGTTGGCCTTTCAGGCCCCCCTCCTGGACTGTAGGAAGGAACCTCGGTGCGGTTCCTTGAGGGGGGGGGGTAATGTAACGGTTTCGGTTTCTTTGTGTTTTGTTCCTTGATTTCCTGTTTTAGTTTGTAGTACTTCCTGTTCTGTTGTTGTTTCGAGTTTTGCCCTTCCCCATCAGTCCTGAGTGTTTCCACCTGTGTCTTGTTGCCTTGTATGTATTTAAGTGCTGTCTTTCCCTTCCTCCTGTGCTGGTCCATATTGTATATTTCCCCGGTTTCGAGTCTTTCTAGTGTTTCGAGTTTTGCCTGCCGTATGCAGTGGTTTTGGTTTCAGCTTTAGTTTTGTTATTAAACCCCGTTCTCCTGCAACCTCCTGCCTCCTCTCCTCTCTGCGCCTGGGTACTTCCCATTCCCTCCGTAACAGGGGAGGGATAATGCTTAAAGACCTGCTCCAATGAAAACTGTGTTTTTGGTGTTTTTAACATTTTCTTGTATTCTGGTATACACAAGCAGGAGACAGTGTAAACAAAGCAGGCAGGCTTTCTCTGTGCCAACAGTCCCGCCCAAAACTCAGAGATGAAATTCCAAAGAACTCCTGCTTTTCTGCAGAAACTATGTCCTAGAAAACAACACAAGTTTTTAATTGTTTATTTCTTATTTATCAAAAATGATCAAAAAATGATTGGAGTAGGATTTTAAATTGGGAAGCTGTAATCTCCAGACTTTGCATGCCTGTGGATACCTACAAAAACAACACTGGAGTTTTCTGATATCAGTTTATCTTGCCACTACATGCAACTCCCTTCACAGAGCAATTTACTAAACTTTGATGGAAATGTACTAACCTGTATTTATTACCTTTTTATATCAGTTTTAAAAAAGTATAAGTTACAAATGCTTTTCTGTTTTTTCTCTCTACAATAATCCTGACAACATATATATTTTTAAGGTCCTTATTTACTAAGCGACTTGAGGTATGTCTTTGCTAATGAACTCTAATTTTTTTTTTTTTCCCCAAAAAAAAACATGTGAGGAATAGACTCTACCCAGGGACATGCTGTTTTGTGTTTCTATTTAATTGAATCTGAAAACACCTTGTAATCAAATTTGCCTTTAGCATTAATTTTTCTGCTAATTAATTAGTATTTCATTTCAACCTACGGCATTATTAAATTACAATTCTCTAATGTAGCTTCCGAGGTTTAGAAATTGTACAAAGAGGCTGTTTTCCATTAAAGCCTTACCTTTAGGTCATGTTGTTCTGAATCTCCACCTCTTCATCCTCCTTCAGATCCTCCTCTCACTTACCAAATTTCCCAGAATCCCTTTCAGCTCCTATGGAAGCTTTTCTTTTTTTCACAAGATCACCTTAATCTTTATTTTATCTTCATTTTTTTCAATTCTTCTGATTTTTGTTTTTCATTTTCCCCTAAATGCTCATGCCTGCCCTTCCATATATCTTTGTCTTGTATTGCTCTGTCATGGTTGCCATGACATTTTATTACTCCAGCAGTGACAGTGCAATGGTGACCTCAATTTACCTCCCAGTAGGGCTGCTAATAGAGTAACGGTGCTGTGGATTGACTCTAAACAGGTAGACCATCCTTGGTGTGTGTGTCAACAGTAGGGGGCACTCTTCAGCCTTCACTGCCATTTGTTGCTTTCACTGTCAGCATGTGTGTGAATGGAGTGGGCAGAAAGAGAACAGCGATGCTGCAGTTTTGTCACGGTTATTTAACGTGCTTTTTATGTTTGTGCATGCATGAATGTGCTCCCATGCATGGCAAGTGTGTGTCCTTTGCTGTACACAAAGAAAGGGCAAAAGCTTAGTGGGATGATAAGAGAAGATGCTGCTGATGCCATTAATATGTATGCTCCACTGCATATGTGTGCTTTCAAATGTACTTGGTGTGTCTATAAAGCACATGTTGTTAGACTATTGACATCTAAGGTCATGACATTTTTTTTTTGTCTTAACAAGGAGATTCTTATAAATTTACAGACACACAGCTCCTACTTGGGATATAAACTCATATGGTAAGGGATTAAAAGGTAACTGATGCTTATTTGAAACTAAGTGTATATTTCTGACTGGAAAACATACTTTTCCTGTCTTTTCATGTTTGAAATGTTGAAGCGGCATGCTATATCCTGACCATTAAAATCCGCCTTTCCTCTACATCCCTGGGCATAAAAATAGATATGAAACAAAAAGAAACCCGAATATGTTCCTTCTAGCTATAGCATCAACAATAATAACATCTCATGTGGAGTTCTCTGTTCTTTTGTTGGAATCAAATCTTTTCTTCTCCTATACTGTTTTTTTGAAGCCACGCTTTTATTTTCATGTTCACCTCAGTAGCTGTCCAGGCTGTACATGATTGTGTTAGCATGAACAAATTAGGCTAATTATGATCAGGTTCATCACTTTATAGACCCTTGCAATGGTTTCTGAGTAACCTTTCAAATGGAGGACATCAAAGTGTTTCCCGCCCAATTCAAATTAATGACTGTGATAAAATTGATTTGTGTTTTTTGTTGAGTTGTATGTCACTATTAAATGAATTAAGTGCAAAAATGTGGATTCACATAAATACAAAATGGTTAAGTTGTCTAAATACTAACATGAAGTGTCCCACAATATGTAGTATCTGAGAATTAGAGTAAAAAAGGCTAAAAGGCTGAACACTTTATAGCAAGATAAGAGATTGCTCCCCAAAACATAAATGTGTTTCTGCTTGAAGGTTTTAACTTTGGTGTGACTTGGACATGTCTCTGTTTAACTAGAAAAAGGCTTCTCAAAGCAACAGTTGTGCTTTACGGAGCCTGCATCAGATTAGGTCATCTCACGGTCAAATGTATCTTGAGTGGGGTTTTTTTTGTACTACAAACTTCTTCTCTAAATTTTACAGTGATAAAACCTAACTTCTTTTGCTCACATTTAAGCCTTTGGAGATTAGAGTTGTCAAACATTGATTTACTAGTCTTATTATCAATTGAATGTTTAATGTAGTCAACAAAAAGTATCAAAAACACAACATTTGGCCCGTTATAAGTCAATGCTATCATTTGTCTGTAGCAGGTTATCCACTATCCAGTTCAAGAAGTTTGCTGTAGTAATTTGCTGCAGATTCTTTTCAATTTAAGGCACTTTAGAAAATCAAACTGACTTATTTGTTAAATTGTAGCTCAGTAAATCTTGGTTCTCTGTATTTTTTGTTTGTTTTGTTTTAAAGTCAACGTTTAAAAGTGATGACTAGG
This sequence comes from Oryzias latipes, assembly GCF_053564925.1. Classification (NCBI taxonomy): domain Eukaryota; kingdom Metazoa; phylum Chordata; class Actinopteri; order Beloniformes; family Adrianichthyidae; genus Oryzias; species Oryzias latipes. Next base: position 7,155,868 of record NC_136250.1, on the reverse strand, counting down.
CGATTTAATTTAACTAAAAATGTTTAATTGGTGATTGGAGTGCTGGAAGGGTAATGGGTAATTGCCAGCATCCAACATGGATCCTTGAGCAAGACTCTTGACGCTACTGCAGGCCTCAAACCATAAGTGACGATGAAACATATGGTGGCTGATAAACAACATCTAACTGTCTAACAACATCAGGTGATGGGCGGAGCACCTTGATGAAAATTTTGCTACTGAAATCTGGCATAATTGGGTCAGATCCAAGAGAAAGGCTTTATAGGAATGCTGCTAGTCATATAATACCTTTCAGAGGATATAAATGCAACACATTTTGCATGACTGGATATTTCCACAACCAAAATCAGGAATTAACACAAAACAACTAGTAACTCAATGTTTCAACAACCAGAAACGGCAATTGCTATCAAAACTTGGGATTGAAAAAGTAAAACATAAAGGCTGTGACACAGATGAGCCAGAACAACAGGTCAGACTGGGAGGTTATATTGACCTAATCCAAAATTGGGGTCAAAGATCCAATAAATACTCTCATGCTGAGCAAGGAAGCAACTGACCTGACAGATGAGAGCATGGCTAGAATGAACAAGTGACAACCCCAACACCACTAACAATGGTTGAGTAAAGCACCACCTGAAGGTTTTCTGTGAATGAAGCTTTGAGGGCAACTCCTATCATGACAGCCACTGAAACCAATGAACTGGTATGCACTTCAGCAGCAGTGATCTTGGAGATACTTGGCTATAAGAGCAACGTTAGGAGAAAACAATATGCACCATGGAAGCAACGGCTGGAGGCTAAAATACTGTAAAGGCAGCTCGTAGAAAAGTGAAAAGTGCACTGACAGAGGCCCGGAGAGGTGCAATGAAAAAGCAAGTGCCTAAGAGATTCCCATGCCCGAAGCACTTGAACTTCCCAAACAAAGGTTTCAGGCCTTGACCAGCCACCTCAAGAAACAATGACACCAGATGGATAAGCAGGGATCCTGTGAAAGTGTATGTTCAAGGGCAGGGTAAAAACACAAGAGAAGAACCACTAGGACGAGAATTTGATCAGTCCTAGAAAAGTAAATTAAAAAAGGGGCAGCACGTAATGGCTAAATTCTATGGCTTGTCTCTCTCTGAAAGAGAACCACAGGAATCTCTTTGAACAGAATCCAACAAACTTCCCAGTAGCAGATATCCATAAAAGAACCTCAGTGACACAGCTGGGCCCTGGTATGATATACGTCTATTCTTTAAAGAAACTCACTGCACTCCATGAGCACCCGGCAGCATGAATGAACCAGCTGCTAAGAGATGGGACACACCCTGAACAGCTAGTGGCTAGGTGAACAAACCTGATCCAAAAGGAACTCTCGAAGAGTGTAGTATCATCCAACTACCGGCCAATAACCTGTCTCTCCACAACATGGAAGCTCCTTTTAGACATCATTGCAACCAAGTTAAGAAGGTACATGGATCAATACATGAGCAATGCACAGACGGGCATTGGTGGAGATTCCAAAGGAGCCAAGTACCAAATTCTGGCTGACAGAACAGTTGTTCAAGGTCATGACACACCAACCTGCACTACCTGGATTATTTACAAGAAAGCCTATGACTCAAAGCTACACACATAGATCACTGAACAATTAAAACAATAGCAGAAGTTGCCCCCCCCCCTGCAGACTGGTACCATGCGGCCCTGGATTTGGGCACCACTGTGGTAGAGGACCTGATCTCATATATTTATATAATAAGGTTCAGAATAAGTAGGTTCCAAATGCAGTACACAGAATACAGATAGTATTAGGCACACAGGGTAGAACATTATATCGACACAAAAAAACGTATATTTCCTGACTAAAAGTAAGGAAAAACAATAAGTGCAATAGGCAAAGAAAAGGAAGAGAAAAGCAGATCTGGATGTCCATTGACAAAGTAGAAAGCAAGGAGGCAAGGAAAATGTAAGCCTGATGAAAGCTCTTAAATCTGACTGTGAGGTCACTTTAAAGTTGAGCCAAAACAAAAGACTTAGTGGTTGTAACAAAAGCTCTTAAGATCAAAAAAATGGCTTTTTTCATGCAGTGTGTAGAGAAACTCAGTGTGACACAAACACTAGACCACACTCAACAGAATGTATCTACAAGAGTCTCAATTACAGGGAAAGGCTACAAGATCATGGCAATAAAATACAAATATAGCCAAGCAAAAGTCCCACTCTGATCATCTTTTGATCTATTGTAAAGATGTTCCCAGTGGTCTTTTAATTATAATTATACTGTTTGTAGCCTAAATTAAAACAAAACAAAACAGTGTAGGAAATGGTTAGAAATTCTCTGAGTTGTGGGCCAGCAGTTGGCAGAAAGTAAGCCCACCCCCTTTTCCCACCATCCATCTCATCTGTTTATACGTTCACTTACAGCCTCCCCACAATCCCAAACTAACAGTATTGGTTCAACAAAAATGGCAAGCAACATTGGAGCTAAACAGCCATACAGTTTTGAAGCAGATGCCGGTTCAGAAGAGGAAAACAAAGACGTACATCCATCTATTTATCTGCAAGTTGATGCATCAAAATGGAGCGGAGCAGGGAGATTGTGGCCTGTATTGTAGCTTTTACATTACTAGTAAAGAAATTGGTGAAGGAAGAACGTGTATTGATCCATGATTGTTTTTTATTTGTGATAAGAAATGTTAAGATTTTTTTTTAAAGGATTTTTCAACTAGAACTTTAATTAAAAAAATCAACAAACAAGCCTTATAAACGGGTGTTTTTGCCAATACAGTACAGTGACAGCACATGCAGGTGACAGGATAGCTCTGTCATTAAACACACCACTTTAAAACTTAAAGTAAAAGACTGGATAACTCCAATGAGCAGTTGGAGCAGGAATCCATCGTCAAAAAATTCTGTCAACATGTTTAAGCGATGGGAAGCCACTCGTCCACTCAGTCAATATTGACTACAGCAGAGACACTGTGTTCAGGTAGTTATTGTCACAAATTTTCACACATTTTTACTAAAAGTTGTTGTAATTCGGCCCATAAAAACTCAGTGGAACCAAGAACTTTGCCATTTAATGATGTATTGGAACATTTTCATAGTTTAGATTTGAAACCAAAATCTGAACAGTTTTTTCCTTTGGTAAAAAAGTTGAGTTATTTGCAAACGTAAAATGACATGTTTTTGTCATCTGTTTGACTTTAATGGTAAAGACAAATTCAGCCATTATTTTCAAGGATATTTTACAGAATTGTATTTCAATCGAGCACTTTATATAATAAAGATCTGACATGTGCTTAGCCGATAATATTGTAATTTCTTTGTCAACAAATTAGCTAAGAATCGATCACTATCTGTTATTGACAGCTTGATAACTTCAATTTCTGAATATTACCTCTGAATTAATATTTTTTTTCCATCAAGTTTGGCCAAAAACAATTTGGTTTGTAAATTTAAAACAAGATGAGTATCCCAGGCTGCAAATATAAATCAAGCACACACTAACTGGGTGCTCTGTTCTCGTAACTTGTGAGCTCTCACCTACCTTATGTAACCTTCACTCGCCCTGAGGTAGCTGTCAACCTGTACTCATCTTTGCTCATGAACTCTTCACCAGACAGCGTGTTTAAATGCCAGGCATCGCTGTAGGCTTTAGGATGTGTGCATGTGTGAGCTTGTGCATCCTGCCCTCTGTGTTCAGATGGTAAGGGAGGAAAATGCATTATTGAAAGTGTTTGAGGTATGCAAAGCAAGGTAAGAAACCCCTTTGATCTATCACAGACACCATGTCACTTGCAATCTTGCTCAGATTTAGCCTTATGTGCACAACTCTGGGAGGCATGAAGCACAGAATTCCTCTTCATCACCTCTCCATTTCATCCTTGTGTCTTTACTTTGGATACTGCCCATGGAACAATTGTTTTGATGTTTGCCATCCTTTGTGTGTTTACACCCAATACTGGGGTGAAAAGAAAGGAGAAAGACTTTAATTGTGGAGTGACTGAAAACTGAACAGGGACATTTGCTGCCAATTAGCTGTTTATCCATAAGACATTATCATTGGAATTGAATTTACAAGCAACGTGTGTTGGAGTGGGGGACATAATTGCAAAGCACAATCTAGTGTGTTATGCAAATGGGCTCATTTTCTATTAAATTTGAAGTGACATAGTCTGTACCCATTATCATTCAATGCATTTAATAACTTAAAGATTTCATTGGAGGGCTAAATTAAAGTCTCTTCAGCCTTGTTGCAAGAAAAGTATCCCCTAAAGGCACAAAGAAGGATTTTTTTTAAATTTCTTACTTTGGTGTTTTTATCAAATTGAAGCAAAATGGCAGTTTGTGCTGTTCAGGAGGACACGATACTAGTACCTATTTTTCATTTCAAATGTACGCTATCTGTCGTACCTCCTTCATGGCAGACTCTCTGTATTTCTGAGTGTGCAGCAGCAGTGGACAAAGTAGGTTTATCCTTTGTGACAGTCACTTTAAAGTCCTTTTCAATACTGGGTGGTTCAATTTAACACTGCCAGCGCCCTCTACTCTACTGCTATTGCCCACTCCCCTGCTTTGACACGTACACATTTGCTGTGCTGCACACCCGCCTCTCTTACAGGCTCTTGGACAAACCATTGACCTTCACTTTGCAATCACTGAGGTCGATCAGTAGGCCATTCTTCCATGTAATGTTTACATCTCAGTGGGCCATTTGGTCACAAAAGGCTGATGGTGGTGGGGGTCCCCTCATTGGACAATATGTGTCGAGAATGGTCATTTTCCCTGATGTGGGACGAGGGGAGAGGCCATTGGAGCTGCATTAGAGTGATCCTTTCTTTGTCTCACTGGACAAATTTAAAGTGTTGCTTTAAACTTTTTTTTTTTTTTGCTGATGAGCTTTGCTTTTTTTGCTTTTGTCTGAAATCCTCAGTTGGTAAAGATGTAAAAAGATACTGGTGGACTAAAAGTCATTTTTTAGAAATGAATGTGAGATTGCATTGCTGTAAATAACTGAAGAAAAAGAAATTCTAAAGTTGGAAAAGTTTCTTGTTCACAAACAGTTAATAAATGAGGATTAACGTCCAGGTGAACATATATAAACTACCAACGGATTCTTAACAAGTCATTAGAAAGTAATTTACCAACAGCTTGTCACATTTCTAATAAATAAGGTACAGTTATACTTCATCAACGTTTAACTCACAGTTTATTCATGATTTGGTAACTAGCTACAACAAATAGTTATCAAAAGGTTACCATAAAAATAAGTATGTAAGTAAAGTAAGTAGAGTGTTTAATTCTTGTGTTTTGCAGCAATACATCAGTTAACCCTATTGCCTCCCTTGTTATATCAGACCCTCACTTGTTTACACAAATTTATAAATAAGCATATCAAATCTCATGTAAAATTAAAAAACAACATGGCACAATCACAGAGTATTGAATATGAGGTTGGACTTTAAATTCACAAAAGCTTTAGATTCATTTTCTTTTAAGTTTTTTTTTAAGGGAAAACAAGATAACGTGGAGATTTACAAAGCAGCACAAGAAAAATGAAATGAAATGGTAAAAGACACCCCAAATCCTGTTTTTTGCTACAATTACAATTTTCCTCCTGAGTTTTGTTCAAACAATAAAAAGGTTTCATTAAACACTTTAAATGAGAAGTTAATTTAAATAAAAATGACATGCTATTTCAAGTGACTCAGATAAAATTATTGCCACAATGACTGAAATTTAATTATCTGAATGGAACATTCTTAATTAAAAATCATTAACGGGTTGCAGTTCATCATTATGTATGTTTAAAGACTGTAATATTTTATTTACTTGGTTACAAGCATAATCAAAAACATCATAATCAAGCCATGAGGCTCCTGGAAGTATAATCTAAAAAATGAAAATATTTATTATTTATGGAGTTGCTTTTACAGCTTTTTAATTGCCAATTTTACAGACACATTTAGACATAATAATGTTGGAAAATTAAGCTTTCACTGATGTTCTGTTATAAAAGAGACTTGAATGAATAAATAAAAAATGTCTGAATTAATGTTAGAAAAGATTCACAAAATAAATCTAAACTAATTGGAATTGTTTTTCAAATAAAGAAATATGAATATTCTGTGATAATTTATTAATTAACCTGACAGGAGTGCACATTTGAGTCTAACTTGTAAGTTATTGTCATTTCAATTTAAATGTATTTGTTTTATAACATGTATTTGAATAACTGAAGAAAAGAAAAAAAAATAGATTTTTTATTACAATTGTTGCTTAGCAAAATCTATAGAGAAATGCATACAATTTGTTGAACAATGAGAGACACTAATTACATTTCCTAACAAATCATAGAGATTTTACACTAATAAATCCTACCTTACAATATTTTTATGGAATATAATTAATATATAATGCTATAATTAACTACCACAATATGTGTAACACATGACACAAGTACAATAAAGAAAAGGCTGGTGCAATACTTTATATTTTATAGTTTTTTGTTTTTATTTCATATTTTTAGTTTTACTCTACTATTCTGTTTCTTAAATTTAATTCCTAATCTTACTTACAAACCTTGTTATTTTGTTGTTCTTCTGTAATTACCCTGACTTGAGAGCTGCCCAAGAAAAATTGCAATGTACTTGTTTTACATGTACAAATGGTAATAAACCCCCTTAAACCTTTAATGGAGACCCCCCCCCCCTAAAAATATGTTTTTTATGTGCTCTCCAAAAAAATAAATACTAAGGAAGACCTAAATTCCTACAACTGTATCCTTCCAAAAGTGTCATACATTTTTTATGCTGCAAAAAAAGCCTTTTAGAGCAGTCATTCCCAACCCCTAGACTGCCGCAGCTAGAAGAAAAAAAAACTACATTTTTGCTGTTTTCTTTATAATTTGATTCTAAACTAAGTTTTATTTAGGAAAACTACTGGATAAATCTTCATCACATTCGACTCATTCTTAATGCATGTCAAGTCGCTTGCCCATGTGTCAACAATCCACGTGATACTTTATTTAAGCGACTGTGCCATCCCCTAAATTCAAACCCCCAAGCTAGCAAAGTTTAAAAAAATCAAACGTATTTGGAAAGATACGTTTTGCAGTGAAAATCTAGGGAGGAAGAAAAAAAGAACTTTTGATTTCAAAGGAAAAAAGAAAGCTGCTTCAACCAGTAGTTTTTATTTCAAATATGAACTTACTGCAACAACTGTTCCCACACACATATATATATATATATATATATATATATATATATATATATATATATATATATATATATATATATATATATATATATATATATATATATATTTATATATATATATATATATATATAAAATACCGGTTTTTGTGAGTTTTTTCAAATGTTTCCATCACACCTTATAATTGGACGAGGGGGAAAGCTCCCATATCACATTTTAATGGTCTTTTCCACTGAGCAGTACAGTACAGTGCAGTCCAGTCTGGTATTTTGACCGTTTCAATTATAATAATGGACCCATTAAACCCTACCGGACCATACCATTTTTGAACCCCAGTTGGTTGTAGGTCCATAAAAAGATGAAACGGAACAGTTAGGGCAGAGCGCCTTGTGACAGAGTGGCGATCTGTCCAGGGTCCCCTACCTTCGCCCACAAGTGGCCAGGTTAGGTCCCGGCAGTCCCATGACCCCGAAAGGGACGAAATGTCTTAGAAGATAAATGAATAAGTTAAGGCAGAGCAACCAGCATCACACGATGAAACGTCATTACGACAAAAGAAAGCGCCAAACCTATTTTCAGCTGTATTCCTCTTCACTACTTGCAATCTTCTCTCAAACAGCATCAAATGACTTGCATATACAAAGTACTAAAACCCACAAAAAAAAAAAAAGATCCTGGATGACCTCCATTGTTGTCGTTCATAGCTTCGCGTTTGCTGTTGTCACACTACTATGACACAAAGCTACGCAATCGGTCTACACCCCGCATGCACTGTGACGGTCCAACTATGAGTGGAAATGCTTACCTGAATTCCCAGGACCATTGTAAACCATACCATACCATACTGCTCAGTGGAAACAAGGCTCTAGTGTACAAGTAAAGAAAACCAAAGAAAAAAAATTGATTGGTGACTCTAAAGTCTATGTGAACCTCGTATAGACTGGCCTGTGAAAATATTGTCTTAGGTCAAACTAGTCCGTGGCCAGAAAAAGGTTGGGGACCACTGCTTTGGAGCGCATTTGCATGTCAAATTAAAAAACAAGCCTGACCTTGAGTGTGTTGCATCAGGCTTGTGAATGGGGTGCTCTTAGATCCACAGGGAATGGACTGATAACAGGTGCATGGCACAAACTCTGTGCCTTGCCAGGAAACACAGTGCTTGATACAATAATATCTCACCCCAGTACCTATTCCTCTGTTTACCCCCTGATGTCTCTCCCTTTGTGTTCCTCTTTTCACTTATTTTCTTTTCAATTCACATCTAGGTAGGTAGGGCTTGAGAGAACAATCGGGAAAAAGACAAGATCTGACTTGAGCTTGTTTTAGAAATTTTGTCATTGTCCTTCATGTCTTTGGTAGCCTAATCTAAAACTCAGAAACATGATTACAGGTACAGAATAACGAGGATAAAAATATTTTTCTCAAAAAATTTGGTTACTATCTCCATCTGACTTCAATTTGTTTTCAAGCCTCAGTAGTATTTATAGCCTTGATTTATGGGATCAACTGCACTCTAGCATTCCACCTTAAATTGGTATCTGTCTTTTAATCAGTGTTTTTTAATGGCATTTAAAACTAGATTTCCCCCAGTTTAAATGCTATTATTTCAATTATTCACCACCTCGTTTTTAATGCTCAATCTGGACAGAATTAGCTGTTGATCCATCCTTTTCTTACTTTCTTTTAAAGTCAGTTCAAGTAGAAATTCTTGTTGGATTGTATTGGAATAGATTCTTCCTCATTAGATCCACAAACGTGTACGCAGAGACTGTCAGAGCTTCTACTTGTTTTACCGTACCAAAATAGTAGGCTGATTTGGCAGAACATAACATGAAAAAACAGTGGTGCAGAACAACTGTCACCTGCGCATTGCAGCTCCTTGTTCACGCTGCAGCATGTTAATCAGCTTGTTAAGGTGAAGTTCAAATATAATAACCTTTACCGTAAAGTAAAGAAGACAGTTTGTTGTTTCAAAGAAAAGAAAAAAGACCTTTGAAATTATTTGGCTGAGATTGTTGATGTGCTAAACGTATGTTATTTTGTTCAAATGTTGAAAATTAGCCTCTCACCTTTTGTTTTAGTTATCAACATATATTAATGATGCACTTTGTGCGACCTTTGCTGGCCCACATAGCAAGACTCAAATAAACCTCCAGTAACAGATTTATTAAGGGGCTGCTGACATCTGAGGTTTGATAATTGGCAACAAAAAGCAACAGTTTTCATTCTTCAGACCCGTCTGTGGGGGCGGTACTGCCCACACATACATCTAAATGTTCAAATCCAGTATAGATTCACAGCAAACAGCCCACAATTCTGCTTTGGATGACCTGTTTGTCTCTTTAAACACAGCATGTGTAAATGTGCAACATTTATGTGCAACATTTAATCACTAAACATGTTAATGTTTCCATGTGCTGTGTGCACACCTGCTTCTAAATAGGCGCTCGTGTGTAATAATTGGCCAACTTGTCGATGTGGATTGCCAAGGTGAGACACACAGATGCTCTTTTGGTTTGTGTGTTTACTTTAGTCACATTTGCACGTCCACAGCCATAGAGATTTAAAAAAAACTTGCCTCAGACTTTGTGGAACATGCTTTATCTATTGTGGTTGGTCATGCAGTCAGAACTTTTTAACAGTTTTATTTTATTTTACTCAACTTTTCTGGTAATAATCAATGTTAAAATAATAATAATTTTGAAAAACAACACCTGGAAAGCAACATTTGTGTTTTTCCAAGACAACTGTAGGTTTCTATCTAAAATGACATTTTATCATGTGCCAGTCTGTTGATTTTGCACTGGCAGATGTTTGCAGATGACGATGTGATATGACCTGGTAAATTATGGACTCATTGGTAATATGAGGACAGAAAACGGTCACTGCACCACTGATGAGGGAAAAACCAATCTTGTGTCAAGAGTCAGATCCATATTTTGTGTTAATAGAGACCTTTACGCTCTTGTGATGATCTGGTTGGGCTCATTTACCACTGTGGTTGGTACTTATGGCCATGCTGTTCAGGATGTGCTTGTGCATGCACAAATAGGGATATATACATTTTAAAAGTTTGCTAAATTTGAGCAGGCAAGTCTGTTACTTCAATACCAAACCCCTTCCCAATCCTTAAACACATTTTTGAATTGAAGGTAGAAAAGGTACATTTTGACTTCAGATAACATAATCTCCTCTGGAGATGTAATTTGACTTTATTTGCAGAATAAACATGGACACAAATTTGCATCACATGATTGTTTAATGAACAGCATAAGCTAAATAAAAAATAAATCTATGAAAAAGTATACTTTGAAAATTCACTTTCATCAAAGTGAGCTTATTTTTAGATGCCATCAGATTGTCTTTTAGCATTGCTGATTTTGTTGCATAAGTCTTTACGAATACCGTTGAAGCGGCTGGATAACTCAGTTGGCTGCGTGTAGGACTGGCCATTGACATGGTAAATCAGGATTAGCTTCATCCAGTGTGGCTCCTTGTACGTATGTAGCCACAATGGGGCCCAACTCTGGGTCCTCCTGTGCCGGTCCCCAGCCCGGATAAAATACAGGGTTGTGTCACGAAGGGCATCTAGCGTAAAACTCTCTGCCAAACATCCTGTGCACATCAGTGAAAGCTAATTCACTGTTGCGACCCCTGTAGGAATTTGTCGAAAGGTGAACAACAAAGTCTTTACGAATTCATTGCATTATCAAAAGTTGAAAAGATGGCCACAAAACAATCATAAATACACCTTCTAAGATATTCTTTATGTTATTTAACTATGCTATTTAATTAACCCTAACCCTTTTCGGTAAAAATGGTGGCTTGTTTACAATGAATAAAGCATGATGAGACCAGGACGTGACAAGCTGTGAGAAAGTTATCTGGAAGAGATCAAAAACAAGAGGGCTCTATGAATCAATGTCTATCAGATGCCTAATACATAGCTCTAGCTGTAAACATAAAAAAAGCCATGATTTGATCCCATTTCCATGCCCAGTGGGAATGTGAGCTTCCCAGTGTGGGAGTGTGGCCCTTGTGTGGGGTTGTCCGGTGATGTGAAAGCTAACACACCAGAAAATATGGAAGCTCCTGCCAAACATAACAGTAACTTGAGATCACAAGTTTCCACAGATTAGCAATTTGCCTCTCTCTGTAAACTTAAAGCAGAAAATCTTTCAAAATCTGGGACATATCTGTTGCAAAACTGTTTTGTTCCCAAATTTATAGTGCCTCAAGCTGTCACGTACCAAAGGGTGTAATATTTATTCTCTGCCTTTCACCCAACTTGAGAGAGATGGGAGCTCCAGTCACAGATGGTAACTAGTGATCTACACTCCAATCCAACCCCAAATGCCAAAACACAAGCAGGGGGAGATGTTGAATCCCACTTTTAGAGTATTTGGCATGACCCAGCCTGTTGCTGTCCTTATAGCCCTCATGGATTCTACAATGCCCAACAAATACTGCAATGAATGCTATTTGTTGCAATTTCTTTTTTGTTTTTTGCATGTTCTTTTATTCCATACTTCGCAGAATGATATTCTGTGTCAACATTTGGAAATGGGATTCCATAATAGTTCTGTTTTGTCCAGACCATGTTTAGGAGCCTGAAAAGCTCGTTTTGCTTACAGATAGCCCTTAGGCCAAATGCGAATTCTTCCCCTAGCCCTCTGTTTTCTCCCTACCCCCTAAATTTTGCCCTCCAAGACAAGTTTATGGAAAAATAGTCTCTTCAAATTCGGATGTTAATAGCATTCGATGACATCATCAATAGTAGCTGGTGAGCTACGTTAGCGCGTAGCTGCCAGCGCTCGGGACATACATAGCAAAATTGGTTTTATGACTTTAAAAGCCATACAAAAACAAAAAGTCATTACTTAGTACATTTAAATGTAAGCTTTTGTGTTTTATAGCATACCTTCATGAAAAAATTTGTTTTTCTTCTGCCTCGTCCTCCTGGCAGAGAGATATCCAGCCCAAGGTTCCAACAGCTTTCCCTTGAAAAACAGGGGTATGGGAAGAATTCGGATTTCCCCTGATAAACTGATATACCATTAATAAACTTTGATCTTATATACTTTTTCAACTAAGTAGAAAACGCAGAGATGAGCTAAAGTTTAATTTGCTCAAAGGCCTTTTTGGATTTCCTAATCTTCAAATGGACAATTTGCAAATGGCTGACCACTACACTTCTCTCTAAATATTAAACTGGTCATCTATAAACACTCAATGGAACGAACCAGCGCTCAGATCGAAGTGCATCAGTGAGATGCATTTCTAATGATTCCCCTCCGCTAAAGCGTTTGATATTCCATGAATCACAGTCAAGATTTTAACAGCAAAATCCAAAGTCTGTGAAATTAAAATGTCTGCTGATTAATGTAAGCATGATTGTGCATAAATGTGGATAGCATGTTTAAAAAAAACTCAATTTCAAAGAGTTTGTCTTCTGCTGGGTAGTCCGGGAATGGAGACAGTTTAATGGAGGTAGAGGACTTTAGGGAGGAATTTAACTGGTCAGGATAATTATCATAATATTTAACCTAAGGTCAAAGCTCACTTTACTGATGGGATCAGCGAAGCAAAGTCAATTTAACAAACTAAGGACTTCCCAGCACTTTGAAATCAAGCATTAAACAGCAGAGTTGTGTTTGAGTTCAGAAATTCAATGTTTTTCTTTTTCTATTTTTTCCCAAAATCGTCTTTTCGAACTCATATAAAAAGATGAATGAATACTCTTTAAATATTTAATTTTGATTCTTCAACATGTCTTAGAAAGTTTTGCTTTTATTCAGATGTTTAAGTACGCTGTTTTTCCCTCCATACCACATGCACAACTGGAAGAGAAAGCGGTAAATCACCTTCTTTATCCTTAAATGAACTTCTATATCTAATAAAAATAAAAATGTTAAATTATAAGAGGCTGCTTGATGGGATAGTGGCTCGCACCTTCAGCTTACAGCAGGAAGGTTCTGGCTCAAATCCCAGTTGGGTTCCTTCTGTGTGGGAATTGTGGTTCTCCCTGTCCATCTGTGGGTTTTCTTCAGACACTCCAGCCTCCCCCCACAGTATAAAATATGCTTCATGATTGATTGGTGACTCTAAATAATCATCATTGATGTGACTGAGAGTGTAGGTGAGTGTTTGTCTCTGAGTTGTCCTGCAGTGGGCTGGCAAACTGTCCAGGGAGTACTTCACCTTCATCCTTCAGTAACTGGAAAGGCTCCAGCATCCCTATGACTCCCAACAGGTAAAAAAAAGCAGCCAACCTAACAGATTTGAGCATTCAGTCACATTATTTTACGTCTTTAACTTTGGCTGCCAAACTTTCCTTGTCCGTCACACTCTCTGCACAAAAGTCACAGCCCTAATTAGCATTGTGCAAGCAAAGGTCCTGATTTGTGTCAGTGACATGAGAATCGAGCAGGATTCAGTTAGCAAACCCTTTTGACGGTGCAGTAGTTAAGGATAGGATTTACAACACTGTGACACATTTTGATGGAACCAGAAAAGCATGAAATTGAAAATAAACCATGAGACGTATTGATCTGTCTCTGTTCTGTGTTGCCATAGTGTATGATTTTCTATATTTCTTTTGTCAAATCAGGAGCTTTTCCCCCACTTTTATCATAGACAGATTATTATGTAAATGCAAGGAAGACTTTAAACTGTCTGTCGTTTCAGAACAGTATTACCAATGTAAAACCACATCAAAGTCAAAAGATACTGTATTAACCCTTGTGCTATCCTAGGCACTTTAACGTTGGGAGTTGGGTCATCTAGACCCACTAGACAGTGCTCTGAACCTTTTTTCTTCAACGATTTGTGATCTTCACTGGTGTCCATGGATTACATGAAATCTTTCCACTTTTATCCACCTTTGTCATGGTAGGAACACGTCAATGTAAGGGTGGGGTCATCTAAGACAGTGTTTTTCAACCTTTTTTGAGCCACGGCACACTTTAACCTTGACAAAAATCCCGCGGCACACCAGCATCCCAAAAAAAAAAAAAAAAAAGCAGAAACTCAGACTGTATTGATCTACAACACCCCCCCACCCCCCCCGGGCAATCTGACGTGCATTTTTGTGATAATTGTGGCAGAAAAAGCAGGAAGTTGCAGATGTTTTTTTCTAAAAGATGTAATAAGAGTTAAGTTACATACAAACTGTATGTTCGTTGTGTTTTCAAGACGTGTAACAAGGACGACTCATTGTACGCTGAGGCGCTGTCCCTTTCAAGCCAATGCATCATGGGAGATGTAGTGCGAACACTGCGAAAAAACGGCAGAAAGACTAGCGTCTCTGAGCTTCATGGTTTTGTTCACTTGTTCCACGGTCTGATACCAGATTCTGTGGAAAGCTACACCGCTAAAGACGAGCTTTAGCTGGTGTTTTTGTTGGAACTGAGAGAGTTATGAGCTAAATTGGAACAAGGAAGTGAAGACTTCAAACACTTCTGATTGGTCAGACTGATGACATGTGATTAAGCCTTCAAGAATGATTGGTGGAGTTGTGGAGACAGTAAAAGCTGCGGGACTTTTCAGAAAACAGTTCTAGCTGCAGCTAAGTCGCGGTACCGTCATTCTTATCAAAATGTCTTTAATAGAATCAAATAAACACAAAGAAAAAAGTATTTTATGATCTTTTATATTCCTAACTACTCAGTGTTTTATCAGGACCTGTTTGGATGAACAAAGAGCTGATTTCCTGGAGATGGTAATTGTTTTGAGATCAGTGAATGAGGGCAATTTTCCACGGCACACTTGACCCTCTCCCACGGCACACTAGTGTGCCGCGGCACACTGGTTGAAAAACACTGATCTAAGATAGCTCAAGGGTTAAAAAAGAAATTCAAACATGTTACCACAACTTGTAGATTTGCAAATTTATAGCATTTGATGGGATTTTATTGTATCATGTTTATTATCTTTTGCATCATTTAGACTTGTGTTAGGGGTTCTGTATAAAGATGAGGACTGTCTTCTTGATGTTTTTATTTTTATTTAATTGCTCTATTGTAGAACTGCTGCTGTGCTCAGGGTCACATTTCTGTTTCATGACAGGTTTTTATCATATCATAGACATATGCTGTACTTTTTCACAGTAACCGAAAAATCTTGCAGGCCACAAGAAGTTGTCTTTTCGTCAAGTGACGAAAAGACAACTTCTTTTTTTCAACTTCTTTGAAATCTGAGTTGTTGTCAGCATGTTTTATCCTTGTTTAATTATCTTATTTGTGGTTTATAACATTTCTTTAAAATGAACCCTTGATCTTGAAAATGTTATTTTTTTCAAATCCTTTTTTCTTTAACAGTGGTTCATGGCCTTGCACATTGAGTTCTTTCTTTGTCTGTTCATAAAGAAAATCATTGAATCAAAGTTTTAAACATTCTTTTAAGTTGCTTTTCTTGTTTTAGTGCTGGAGGCAAAATACTTATATACTACTTGTTTTCCAACATTTAACAATTTACATTTGTGTTGTTTTTTGCCTGTATGGTGTGGGTATTTGTGCTAACCTCAGCTGCTGCCTAAGAGACAATAGGCCACTATTAGCATTGAGGTTTTAAAGGTCCACTTCAATCATCTGTTGATCCATTTTAAAGTTTTTCCAGTGGTCTTCTAATTATGATTTCACAAATTTTAGCCAAAATTTAAAAAAAAAATCAATTTCTAGGACAGTTTCTGCAGAGCAGTAGGAGTTCATTAGAAATTTACCTCATATTTGTGGGTGGGACCATTGGCGCGGAACAATCCCACCACCCACTCTTAACTGAGAGCTCTTTGTTTACACTATCTCCTTGCTTACAGCTCGTCACAACAGAAAATGGTGAGCAATGTTGGAGTTAACCAGACTTACAGTTTTGAGCTAGATGCCAGTTCAGACGATGAAAACCAAGTCGTACATGCATTTAGTCGTCTGCAAATGGATGTGTCGGAATGGAGCAATGCAGAGCGCTTGTGGCCCGCCCAGTGTATTTTCTATATCACAAGCATGCTCTTGTACAAACTGCTTTTTTTTTTGTCTGCCCCTGATTCACAATGATTTGAATAAAGAAATTTGCAGAAAGGACATTTTGAGCTTAATTTTCTTATTGTATGTCCTCCATCCAGAAAAAGGCCACAAGAACACATTAAAAACACCAAAAGTACAATTTTCATCAAAGCGGGTATGTAACTGAAAATCAGCAGAACTGGACCAGTTTTGATGGACTTTTTTTTCAACACTGTATGAAATATAAACATCAAGTCCTTTAATTTTAATTGATACTTTTTTTATCCCACAATGGGGAAAGTCTTCTCTGCATTTGACCCATCCCCTGGGGGAGCGGTGAACTGCAGCCGAACCGCTCAGGAGGCAGTAGCGTTAGGAGTCTTGCCTAAGGGCCCTCACTGGGTGATGTTAAGTGCTCGCCATTAGATTCCAGCTCAAAATCATGCTCTCATAACGAACAACTGGCCTTGTCCGTTTTCTGTATATAATTAGAAAATGTGCTCTAATGTGCTTTTGGAAACCAAGTTTTGATCCACCTCAAAATTCAAAAACTTGGAATCATCTTGGGGACAGTGGTTTAACAAAGTCTTTTTCTTTTTTCCGCCACTTTTTGAAAACTTTTCCTTGCACTAAATAACCAAGGTTTATTGCCGACAGATGCGGCAACTGTCAGCAAACATCAAATCCAGTGTGTGCTGCTGTTCAGTGTCAACAAAGAGTCTCTCGATCACAATCAGTCAACCATGACAAAGGTACAGCAAATAGCACCCCGACTGCCACATTCATCACAATGATTTGCACACACAAACAACGGTTTCAGCCCACCTCTCATCCACCCACTGCTGTCCACTCACCTCTCTACAGTCTGGGATGCTGTTTTTGCTCTGTAGGAAAACTGTCTCTGCAATCACCATCCATTCTGTATCCAAACATAAACACTTACAGATACAAGGGGAGTGCAATGACAACAGTCACACATTTCAGGATGTTACGGCAGCTACAGTATCATACCGCATACTATCCTTGTCAGTTGTCAGAAAGATGCTGCTAGTGTGTGCTGGAAATGAAGACTTACATGTCAAAGGGGGTCGTTGCTTAGTAACATCAAGTTCCTGTAAATGGTTACGTTTTTTTTACTTTTTTTTTTACATCACAAGATCTGGTCTTTCTAGTGCTTAAAAACAATAAAATTGTGTTAGAAATTATACCAGATAAAAGATCTGTATCAAATAGTACTGAGTATAAAGGGTTGTTATTAATAAATGCAAAAATCTTTTTTTTCTTTAAATAGCTACATTGGTGTATATTTAATTTGATATTAAACATATTTTTGATTATTGGGAGAAAAATATTTGAACCTGTGATTCATGGGGAAAAGAATTTGCAACAAAATTCCTTTTCCACTGATCTGAAACTATATATATATATAATTCAATACAAGCTTGACGTAGGGTAGTCATTTCATGTTTCAGATGAAAATGTGTCATTAATGTTGGCATCCACACTTGGGGGATGTTTTTCTCCCGTGCTCGTTCACCTTACCTGCTCTGAAATTGGGAGGTGTTCACTGAGGCATTGGGGGCTTGTTATTTTCCCTGCAGGTTCCTAATTAGAGTCCCTCTGACCTTTTTCAATTGAACAGCCCATTGCCAGTGTAGCGTTTGAATACAGATACCCATTCCATTGACATTTTCCTAAAAAGAAAATTCTGCTCCGTTAGGAAAAAAAATTCACTGATGCTGCACTTTTTAAAAACTCCACACAAGTTAGAAACAAATTTATCAACAGTCTGATTCAACATCCATTTAAATATTATTTTTTTCTTTATTAAAAATATATATTGGTTCTTGAGATGCTGGCATATATCCTTTGCACTGATTTATATGCATTGCTTGTTTTACCACTTTCCTTTTCTGATCCTTCATCAGAGTTTTAGAGCCTGATTTAAATATTTCTGAAATGTTAAGCAGTTGACATGCCATCACATCGAGACATAAACAGTTAACAAATTCAAAGTGATGTCCATAGACAGAAGACTGACTCAGGCCATTCATGTCATTTTTATCAAGCAGTCAAAAGCTGTGAATCTTTTGAAACATTAGCTCCTCTACAATCATGTCCCATTCTTGTCCTTGGTACACCTAGTATTTTGCATATCATTAGCATAACAGCCATTAAGGCAAAAATTGCTCTGCAGGAGAGACACGAGGGGGAGGCCTGTCACCTGCAGTGGATGACCTTCACCTACACACTACGCACATCTTGGCTGCAGTGTTTGTTTCTGATTACTTCTGGAGGATAGCAAGAATTTTACTTGCAGTTAACTTGCAGTTAAACACATAAAAGCTTTATTTTAAAAAGTACAATATGCAGATTGTGTGATCATTTACCTCACCTTCATTACATTACATTATATTAGCTATAGTTTTTTGAGCTACAAATGTATATATGGTAAAGTTTTTTTTTTTTTTTTTGGTGCAGAATTTTAAATTGTGTCCTGAGTAAAATGGAAAATTTAACACCTTTGTGTTCTATCAAATCAGAGTTTATTTATTTAACCCTTGTGCTATCCTAGGCACTTTAACGTTGGGAGTTGGGTCATCTAGACCCACTAGACAGTGCGCTGAACCTTTTTTCTTCAATGATTTGTGATCTTCACTTGTATCCATGGATTACATGAAATCTTTCCACCTTTATCCACCTTTGTCATGGTAGGGAGAACACGTCAATGCAAGGGTGGGGTCATCTAAGATAGCACAAGGGATAAGAAAGAAATTCAAACCTGTTACCACAACTTGTAGATTTGCAAATTTATAGCATTTGATGGGATTTCATTGTATCATGTCAATGTAAGGGTGGGGTCATAGGATACCACAAGGGTTAAAAAGTTATGGAGAATAGGATGGCATTCAAAAAGAAAATAATCTTATGGGTAATCCGTGCACATGATTTTAAAAACCCAGAAGAGTAAATAAGAATAATTCCGATGAAAGACTAGTTTGGATTTTATTTGTCCGATTGAAGATATGAGGACCAAAAAACTGACAAGTGTAATCTGATCTTAATTCCTGTTTTTACATCTCCTCAGGGTGCCTGTCTTTCAGAGAAATATGCTGCAGCAAATCGTTTTATGCTTTTTTCCCTCAAGCCTTACTCGTGAAAATCTACAAAGTCTCAAAATATTAGTATACTCCAGCTGGAGATAAATAAAGTCTTTGAAACATTTGATCAAACTACAAGACTCTCTCTTTCTCTTTGCAACTTTATGCACTTTGTAGGTCTTTTGATGTACTTGCTTGTGAATAGAAACATTGGGCTATGGCAGTTTGGGCTCAGGGAGAGAATGTGAAGGTTTGGAATCACACCAGAACTCGCTTGGCTTTTCAAAATGACTAGATAATAATTAGACAAGAATAATAATTACAAATAGCATTCATCCCACCTGTTGGGATAAAAATCGCCCTCATTGGGTGTCCAAGTAGAGAGTTTATAGAATGAATGGGTACGAACAAGCTCTGGTTTTTGTTGGTTCGGATGAGCGGTGGAGGAAAAGGCCAGGCTAATGGGTTGTGTGAGATTTCCCACTGCATTGGTAGGTAGAGGTGGCCGTTTGGTCAAATAGCCCACCATCTATATAGAGAAGGGAAGAAAATCCCCAAGTAAAAAACAAACTGGCCTGTAAACAAGAACAAATAATAATTCAATCATTTATCTTTTTTTAAATAATCATTTCAGAATAATTTTTTTCATGCATCTTTATCAACTATCAAACTTCATAACATTCCTCATGTACTTGATTAAAGTTCATTAGTAGAATACTCAGAATGAGAATTCAGGATTAGTAAAATCGTTTTTCGCTGTTTTTGTTGAACATAGTCAGTACAAACACCATGGTCACGCTGTAAGACTTGACGTCAGCTGACTGACTCATACACAAACAAACAGTGTCACTCACCAGTTAACACTGGTGGTTAACCTGGATGGCTCGATTTGTGATCAGCAACGATTTCTCCAACAACTCCTGCACGCTGTCTGACAATTTTTGCAGTGCATTTGTAAGAAAAAAGACTCTAGAAGTTGATGGTGGCGTGCTGCGTTATTAAATGGATATGGTGAGACTTTTCAAGTCTCACGTGTTAATATAAAAGGAACATTTGGGTTACCCTTTGATTTCATTTTCTCTGAAGGGACTTTTGACAAACTAGCAAGTGGAAAGGTATCTTGCTCACCTTATAGTAAGATGTCTCCTAATTTTGACCCTCAGAGGTGGTATCACTGTCAAAATACTGAATTGATTTGATTTTAAGATTGGATTTTCATTCAACTACAGATCAATTTAATCTTAATTTATCTTTGTGGTCCCAGTTTAACCAAAGAGTAGATAACTTTATGGGGGAATTAGTCACATCATGCCCCCTTTTAACATTTTCTCTGACATTTTTTGGAGGAAAACTTAGTTCTTCATAACTTATGAAGGCATAAAATGACAGACAAGTCCAAGACATAATGCGGCATTATATGCTGAACGAACAATTACAGCGAGAATACTTTTATGAAGTATGCATCTTTCTATTTGAAGAACGGGATACAACACATACAGCCTTTTGTAAACAACCAAAATGAAGGTCACCAAGTAGACAGCTTTGAATATTAAAGGAAGCCCTTTTTCCTGTTGTTTAGTGAACTGAAGCCCGCTGTTAAATCAGCCATTCCCGGCTCGTTCACCTCATTCAGGGCTCATTGAGTTACTCAAACACCCTCCAAAGAACAGTTACATGTCTAGCCTTTTGTTTAATTCATGTTGAGTGCCTTCTTCTACTTACCCAGTGAGTGTCAAGGACGTTTCCAATCAAGCTGTGACCCAGAAGGGCTGTCTGTCCCAGCAGATAGACGGATGTTTGTTTTGGAGAGCTTGTTGTGTTTGATCAGGACGGTAGGCGGCTAACAGATAAATCGACTGGATGCATCAACACACAATGAAGGATTGCTGTTCTTCTCAGCACCACACCTCTTAAGATTCACCTTGGTTCTTTTATAATCTTGACTCAATCTTAATGACTTGATAGATTATTGAGTGCTCGAGAAGCACAAGAGGCATTAGAAGTTGAGGTGTGAATGGTTTGAAAATTAAAAAGCGTGTTAGTAGCAATGATCCAGACAGTCTATCGGAGATAATTGTGCGTTAGGAGAGAAACAAGCAAATTCCATTTGTAAGGTATCCAAAAGTTTTTACCCTTCATAAAATAAAGAGGCTTTTCTATTGAAAATGGCATCTTCATTTGAACAAAGTACATCTGAGAAAACACATCTATAAAACTCCCAAGAAACCAAACTAATAAATGAAGGTTTTTAAACCCCTAAAAAAAATATTTAAAAAAAAATACACTGCAACACTTTCTTTTTTTGTCAAATGGACCTTCAAACACAGTTTTTAATTTGGTTCACCTCAATTTAATTCCTTTGGAGCTTATCCCAAATGAACTAGGTTTCATATTTATTATTTTTGCTTTTAAATTTAGCAGGTTCAGAATATTTCAAACTGCTAATTTTAATGCCTCCCCCTCCAGTCTTGTCAAACTCTGTTTTGTTTTGAAGTTTGGCGAGGATTCAGATGGGTTGATAGAAGCTAATGTTTTTAATTGCTCGGGACAGTAAAAGCAGCCTGTGGTGCTGCATGGTTTATGCTCAGCTCAGGGTCGAGAAGTGGTGCAGTAGTTCAGGGAACATTGCCAGGAGGGAGTAATTACAAATCCAATGCAGCGATGTTAATTGGTCCTATACTCCCTCTCGCTCCCTCTTTTGGTTTAGAGCCGCATGCTGGAACCTGAAGAAGCGAATGACCTGTAAATGACAGCCGGTGTATACGCTCGTCATTGTTGGTTATTGTTCATTGATCCCTTGACAGAAAAAACAAACAGCACACGCCTGTAAATAATGTGTGTATGTTTTTGCCAGCTCGTGTTCTGGGAAGGGCCCTCCAACATCAAAGACTTCCACAACATTACATATATATGTTGGAGATGTTAGAATGTGAATACCATTTCATAATTTAGTACAATTAAAGTTCATTTTTTGATTTAGAAGACGTGGCCTTTTTATTTATTTAGTTACATTATCAGTGTTTGTTTTTAAATAGATACATTTCCTCTGATTTAAATGCATATTTAACAGATATTTAAATATCTAAAATATACATATAAAGATGTATTTTCATATAGTTTATTGTTTTTATGTATAAAACAAATGAAAAATAAAAACTTAAACCTCTCAGAATGTAATGCATTATGTGAAAGTCCGCCTCTCACCCTGGTTTTGCCCAATGACCAACAAAATGGGCTTTTACTACCCTCATAACCCTCAACAGGTGGGGATGTAGGATGAAGGATGCAAGGAGATGGATAAACCCTTTACTAAAATCTGCAACTAAAGGTTTCTCACGGTCAAGCTTTTTACTAAACAACTCGAGATTTCAACTAAAAATATTTCTTTCTGTCAGATCTCTGCATTAAAATCCCATTTCAATCATCATTTGATATTGTAAAAGCGTTCCCAGTGGTCCTTTATTTATGGTGATGCTGAAAAACACCATTTTAAATGGAGTGGGTCTTAAAGTTAATTGTTTCTAAGTATCAATCATAAATTTCACAAACATGGAGAAATTTCAGTAAAAGGGCAAATGTCCAAGAGGTAAGTTAGATATTTTCATGCTTCTTGAAAATAACATCTACCAAAAACTTAGTTTTTTTAAGCTTTTGGATGAATCTAACGTACATTAAGAAATACAATAGGTTTTACTAAATCTCCCCAAATTTGACCTTTATTCTCATCATTTTTTGCTTCATATTTTCATAAACCTAAACATCAAGCTCCAGCTCCGAGGACACTTTCACACCCTTTTTCACTTTTGTAACTCTGCAAGCCAGAATAAGCTTAAATTCGTATCTTTGCTATACAAAAAAATAAATACATAAATGTACAGTAGCGTGTTTCTCAAAGCTCGATGACTTGTTTAATGACTGGCACTCTAACAAAAGTGCCCCCCCCCCCCCCCCACACACACACACACACACACAAACACAAACTCAAATGTGGGCTGGATAGTTTTTACCAAAAATGATTGCCTTGATGGAGATGAAAGGTTCCCCCATTATTTACAAATCAGAAATGTCACAGAGTCAGATTAAATCTCATGCTCCAGATATGCTTGTTTGAGAGGATGTTTTAAATAGATTATCAAGCGGAAATTCTTTGTGTCTGAATTGCAGACAGTTGGAGTGAAAACAGATAAATGCCACGACCCAATAAAAGCTGATCTTTTTATAGGTGGAAGCATTTAATCTCATTGTACTCTGGTGAGGCTGTCCTCTTTGGTGCTACAATCTCTCGATCATCCTTTACAAGTTTTCAATCATCCTTTAACTTCAAACAGGATCATTAAAATTGTGTTTACTTGTTACGTAAAAAGACAATTTCCGTGTCTTTAGAAATGTCCAACAACTACATGTGGATTAACCCAGAATCTCAGCAGTGAGGTATGGACAGGAAGCTGTTACATCGCCTTTTCTTTAAAGTCTCCCCCATTTCATTATTTTGAATGTATACAGCGCACATTAAAAACATAATATGCTTACTCATGTAACCCTTGTGCTATCCTAGGCACTTTACATTGGAAGTTGGGTCATCTAGACCCACTAGACAGTGCTCTGAACCTTTTTTTCTTCAATGATTTGTGATCTTCACTGGTGTCCATAGATTACATGAAATCTTTCCACCTTTATCCACCTTTGTCATGGTAGGAAGAACACGTCAATGTAAGGGTGGGTTCACCTAAGATAGCACAAGGTTAAGATGTTTTTGCTTAAGATCTCTAAACACCTGGCTAAAGTGTGCACCAGTAGGGGATGCTGTTTGTCTTATTGCCATGGTAAAGCTTCTGCAGGATGGGCAGATGTTGGGGGTGTGATGCTGAATAATCCCCTCTTTGTCCGTCCTATGTCATTCAGCTTGTCTTTCCAGTTTCTGCTTTAATCCTCTCTTCAATCTCAACCTTCATCTAATTTACGGGTAGCAGAAGATGCAGAGTTAATGACTGACTCTGCTGATTGTTCAACATTTCTTTTGCATATCTATCAGTTTAAGTATTATTAAAATAAAGTTCCTTGTTTAAAACAAGTCAGATATTATTCATCAACTGACTTTCAGACGCCCCCCCTCTTCCGAAAGTCAATTTCGAACTCTTGGTTGAATCATTTGCAAGGCTAATCGGCTTCTTCCTCCAAACTGCACCTTGAGGATGATTCTCTCCCATCCCTACTCTCTGACAAAGCCTTACTTTCCTCCTCGACGATGGTGGGAGGAATCAGACAAGGCTTTGAAGTGGAGTATTCCGCAAATACACAGGCGAGCTGTTAATGAAAAGCTACTGAGAAAGTCACAAGGCTTTTGTTTTGCTAGCTTGTTGCTCTCTTTTGGGTGGGTGGGGTGGTGAAATGTCTGCAGGGATATGGAAGATGTAAGGGGTTTTGAAGTCAAGTCATTTATTACTAGGCTGTCAGCTCTCTTTGCGTCCCCTTTCCCTGTATTCCTCTTCCTTTCTTGTGCTTTCCCCTTCACTCATTCTGACCATGTCTAAGGAGTGGAGCCTGGCTCGCTGCTCCCATGACACACAGGCAGCAGAATTCATTTAAGCTGTTGTTTGTATGGAAATCTGCTGTGTGTGCTTTGTTGCTTCCGTTGTGTGTTTGAGTGCGTGCCGTTCCAGTACTGAGAATTTTAAAGCTGTGTGAGAGTGTGATACTGCAACTTCAAAGTATAGCTTTAAGAGTGCTTCTCTTTGCTGTCTCATCCAACTTTTGTCCCTTTAATGATGTTTCATCCTCTAAAAGACTTGTGGGTAAGAAGACACCATTTGTGGAAAGAGGGGATATTGTCAGTACTTTTGGTATCGTCTATTGTAAAACAGAAAAGTGAAGAATGCCACAGTCTCCATGTGGGATATTTGCCTTTTCTTCGACTTAGTTTTATTGACCAAAAAAGTGTTAAACCTGCTTGTTTACTGACTAAAATGTGTTGAATTGTACATTGGTGAGGCAATATAGGGTTTAACATGGAAAAAAACAGTAACAACTGACTTTTATTCTATCCAAGGGTGTCAGGGGGGTATTCCAGAAAGCAGGTTATGCTAGCTCCCACGATAAGTTTGAGGCTAAGGAAGTTGATAACCTCAGCTTTCGGTTCCAGAAATGGAGGTATGTTTCAGGGTAGGTCAAGTTACCATGGCAACTCATGCTCTGAACATAACCTGGTCCGGAGCAGGTTTAGTTGAAAGTTAGTTTGTTTTCAGAGAGGTGAAACAGCATGGCGTGTCCATTTGAAGATGATTTAATGGATGAAAAAGCTCAGATAATACTTTTTCCACCGTGAGAGGGTGATAAGACCACATATGGATGTTGGAAAAATAAACTTTTTTACTTTGATCTAACTTAATTATTTGCTTCAGTTAAGATAAATCTTTTTTTTTTTAGGTCACCTTAAAAATAACACAGTTTTCAGACAATTATTTTCCTTTCGTTCAAATTAATTCAATTAAGTAGGTGTAACTTTGGTGCTGCTGTTAGATCGGCACCGCAAGGAATTCTGGGATATCATTCCCTTTGCCTGTCTGGAGGGATTTGGGTTTAAGTGTGGGTTTTTTACAAAATGTGTTTAGTTGTATAGCTGTTTTACCGTGTTTCACCGTCTTTTGCCGAGCTATTTTGTCCTACTATGCTTAAGTCTCTGCACCATGAGTGAGAGTAAAGTAGAGGATGATGAGTTTATATAGCACCTCTACCACCCAAACCTGTTATGACAGTGATTGAATATTCTGTGATGAATTTTTGCACTCCGTGCATATCTGCCGGCTCAAACTTTCCGTTCTTTTTATTGTTATGAAAATGAGCATATCTGCCGGCTCAAACTTAGACATATGAAAGTTCAAGAAATATTATTAATTAAGATGGAAAAAAGATTAATGAAGTAATGTGACATTTAGTTAGATAAATACGTAAATGTGAGTTGTATAAACAATTATTGAGTTTGAATAAATTTAACTAAATTATCTTTGAGCTGTGTTACTTTTTTGATGGACTTATAATTTCTATCCGCCGTCATTAAAATCTCAGACTCCGTCTCACTTCCGTCTCAAGTGTCGCGCTTTCTTTTTTTTTTTTTCTCCACGCGTTTCCATGGTGACTCCAGAAATCGGCAATCTATTGAGAATGTCTTTATGTACCGTGCGTTAATCCAGGGTTACCAAGTCGAGCGTAATTACGCCAACTCATATCCGGTCTTTTGGAACCGACATACCCAGAGTAAGCAAGTTCAGGCGGATTTCAGCCAGAGTTCAGGCTTAAAGTCAGGCTAGTTTAAACATGCTTCCTGGAATACCCCCCAGGTCTTGAGGGCTGATGTCTTGCATGTTTTCCACCCAACCTGCCATCAAAGCTCGTCATTGGCTAAACACACTTGATTCGGGTAATCAACAGCAGAAAAGGCAGCATTTCTGAAAAACCACCAGGGTGGTTTGGATATTTATTTCAATTTCTGTGCCTCTGATTTGTTTTTAATTGTATAGTGTTTTGATCCACAGAAAGCAAAGCACTTTGTTTTTATTTAAGTTTGTTTTGATTTAAATTTTTTATTATGTGTGTTCTACTTTCTTGATTAGACACACCATCAATTTAAAGGCCCAGATGAAAACCTTTAACTCACACCAGTAGCTAACCATCTTCAATAAAAAACAGTTCAAATACTTGTGCCTGACAAAACAAACTGAATAGCTCCAACTCTCACAGCTTAAGTTGAAGTCCAACTATAACTTGACAAACTGCTGCTATTTCACAGTCATGGTTGGAGCCGTGACTCCAGCTTGCACTCACTTTACATGGAGAGTGGATTAATGCTTTCAGCTGAATGCCTGCTCTGGCTGTGCTTACACTCAGGGAGGACTAGGTGGGACGGAGTCAGATCATGTAGAAAAGTTAATTTCATTTTAACTTGGAAAAATCAAATATAGTACTTAGTGCTCTATTGGAAACCTATGTTAATGTTTGGATATTGCCATCTCATGTTTAAAACTGAATTATTACTTACTGTAGACACTTTTCACCTCCACTTTGGAAATCTCCAAAGAGTGTAGACAGTGAACTTAAGAGGAATCTATATTAGTTGTGGATTGTTCCAGTTGAAATGATGCTTTTAAGGGTTTGATAAAAGCATGATTAGGAATAACCCATTTAGGGGGAGCCACCATTAGGAGCTTAAAGTTGGATGGTGTTACAACCCGAGATGCAACACAGAGGGACCATATGATTCAGGAACAGAGTATTTTAGGCATTATAAAATGACATGTGTCCCGCACTAGGAAAAAAGAAGGCATCTCTCCTTAATAAAAACTTTAACTAAGATAAACCCCATAAACTGAACTACCAATCAATAGCCCAAACTAAAATATCAAAACACAGGGGGGTATTCCAGAAAGCAGGTTATGCTAGCTCCCACGGTAAGTTTGAGGCTAAGGAAGTTGATAATCTCAGCTTTCGGTTCCAGAAATGGAGGTATGTTTCAGGGTAGGTCAAGTTGCCATAGTAACTCATGCTCTGAACATAACCTGGTCTGGAGCAGGTTTAGTTGAAAGTTAGTTTGTTTTCAGAGAGGTAAAGGAGCATGGCGTGTCCATTTGAAGATGATTTAGTGGATGAAGAAGCTCAGATAATACTTTTTCCACCGTGAGAGGGTGATAAGAACACAAATGTGTTTAGTTGTTTAGCTGTTTTACTGTTTTTTGGCGAGTTATTTTGTCCTACTATGCTTACGTCTCTACACCATGAGTGAAGGAGTAAAGGAGAGGATGATGATTTTATATAGCACCCCTACCACTTATGTCTGTAATGACAATGACGAAGAATTCTTTAATCAATTTATGCACTCCGTGCATTTTTTTCCCGTCCTTTTTATTGTTATAAAAATGAGTATATCTGCCGGCTCAAACTTAGACATATGAGAGTTCAAGAAATATAATTAATTAAGATGGAAAAAATATTAAATTGAATTGGAGTAATATGACATTTAGTTAAATAAATACGTAAATTTGAGTTGTATAAACAATTATTGAGTTTTATAGACCTAAGAAATTAAGTTGAATAAATTTAACTCAATTATTTGTTACCAATAGAAGTAATTCATTTAAGTTGGCAAAATTGGATAAGTTATATATATATATGCGTCACAAGGAAAATGGAAACAAGATCAGAAACTTGTGTGTTTACTTTGTCTGTTCTTCTACTACAAGCAGAAACTCTTTCTTTTGCTGATGATGCAGTCGTATTACTTTTTGATGGACGTATAATTATCATACGCCGTCATTAAAATCTCAGACTCCGTCTCACTATTATAGTGCTCTCTTTTGTTCTCCATGCGTTTCCATGGTGACTCCATCCATTGAGAATGTCTTTATGTACCTGCTGTGCACGTGCATTAACCCAGGGTTACCAAGTCGAGCGTAATTACCCCAACTCATATCCGGTCTTTTGGAACCGACATACCCAGATTAAGCAAGTTCAGTCGGGTTTCAGCCAGAGTTCAGGGTTACACTCAGGGTAGTTTAAACCTGCTTTCTGGAATACCACCCTGCTCTCTTCCCGGTGCAAAATAAGAACAAGAACAAAATTTAAAATACAATAAGTCCAGAATTGGATATGACATTTAGTGAACTTTGTATTCAGTTTCATTGAAGATATTTACCAAAAAAAAAAAGGAAAAAAGAAAACAGTAAGTCCAACACCCCTCTTACACCAACTCAAACTATTGCTGTATCACACTCTGCCATTGACCTATTCACTACTGCAAGAAAAGCTCTAGAGGCATATATAAACTTTTTCGTCTTCTTCTATTGTATTTTTATGGTGGTTGCAAACAACAAAGAGATTATTTAACTTAATGTTAGTTTGTTTAAATTAAACTTAATAAAAACTATTTCTTTTAAAAGGCTGCTAGAAGTTGAAGCTGGGGTAACTATGGTGCACTGGGGTTCTGTCCTCTTTCCTTTTTTACTTCTACCCTTCCTCTCCTCTATTCTTGATCATAATTTATTATTTAGTTCTCCATGCCTCTGTTTGGTGCAGTGCGATTCATGTATTGTCCCTCTTTTCCTCTCCCCTCCTGGGGAGTGGGAGTGCTTCCAGACTCCAGTTGGCTCATCCGTGCTCCAGTTCCTGACCGTTTACCTCGCCTTTGCTCCTGCTCCTACACCTGGCTGTGGATCCTGCCTCTGGCTCATCTCTGGCTCGTCTCTGCTCTGTACCTGACCGAGTACCTCGTCTCTGCTCCTGCTCCTACACCTGGCTGTGGTTCCTGTCTCCGGCTCGACTCGCGCCTTTGACTGTCCCCACAACCACGGCTGGATGAAGCTCGTCTGCTGGACTTTTATATATGTAGTTGTAGATTTAGATAAGTTAATTTTTCTCTAAGAGTTCTGGTAAATCGCCTGTCCGTCCTGGGGGAGGATCCCTCCTTCATGTGGGCACCCCTGAGGTTTCTTCGTTTTTTCCGGAATCCGGTTTTTTTGGGAGTTTTTCCTTACCGCGAAGGGGGGTCTAAGGGCAGGGATGCCAGTATAGCTTAGTCAGTTTGTTAGTTCATTTTAGTATTTTCCTATTGAACTCTTTGTATTCGTGATCCTTTTGATTTCATGTTTTACTTCGAAGCCCATCGAGACGACTGTTGTTGTGATTTTGGGCTATACAAATAAAATTGAATTGAATTGAATTGAATTGAACAAAATTGTGCATTACAACCACCAGGGGGTATTCCAGGAAGCATGTTTATTATTATATATGTTTTAAGATAAAATGAGGGTTTGCAGGAAAGGTGCGGATCAGGGAGGAGCTGGAATTCCTCGATAAACGTTTTCTTTCTGCTAAAAGTGTATCACTGATTTAGCTGCCTTATAAACTGTACTCAAATATTAACCTACAGAAAAGCAATGTTCCAGATATGACTCATTATGCAGTTAATCTTAAGAGGAAACTAATTAACAGACACAGACAGAGTGAAGTAAAACAATCAAACTTACAAAAAGTCTCTCTCCTACAGGCCAATAACACCAGAACTGGATAAATAACCCCACCAAGCCGTTCAATTTGCGACACCTGACGCAGACAAAGCCGTTAGTGTTTCTCCCGCCAGGGATATTCAAACGCTAACTTTGTGTGTTTTCAACAGTGAGATGAATTCAACATTTCAGAAATACGAGAAAAACTCTGCGAGGAGGCAGTTTATTCTTGCCGTTTATTCAGTTGAACTTGAGATCAAATGACACAGAATACTTAGATCTAGTCATGTTAAAATATAACAGTCTCCACCCCAGTACCCAATGATTTCAGTTGCTAGCTAAGTCGACGTTAGCAAGAAAACAACATGGCAGCTGTAGTTAGTTGTTTTCTTCCTGCACCTCTCGCGACACAATTGAAAGATAATATTTTATTTGAATTAATTTAGCCAAAAACAAATTTTAAAAATGAGAACTTACCAGAGAGGACAGTCCTTCATTGAGCTGCTTCGTGCTTGCTCCGTTTCTCCTCGAAGGCGTGGCCTGTCTTTCCGGTGTTGTAGCACTAGTTTTTCAAGAATGCTCAACATAAAATCAAGTTTCACCAACTTAATATTTTGTTGTAGTTGAGTGAACACAAAATTGATGGTAAAAAACGTGCAATATATTAAGTTCTCACAACTTTAATACATTTTGAGTTCAACTCACATCTTTAAATAAGTTAACAACTTACTATTGTAACTTTATCGAGCAAACGTAAATATTTGTGCTTAAATGTTATTGTTTTTTAAGTTCT
Organism: Oryzias latipes; assembly: GCF_053564925.1. Lineage (NCBI taxonomy): Eukaryota > Metazoa > Chordata > Actinopteri > Beloniformes > Adrianichthyidae > Oryzias > Oryzias latipes. Next base: position 7,124,784 of record NC_136250.1, on the reverse strand, counting down.
ACATACTAACCCCATGAATCATTTGTTAGAGTGTACTTCCCTATGAAACCTGTATTCTCCCCATCATGCGTGTATTCCATTAAAGCTGAAACAAATATACCAAACAGTCCCTATCCTAAAACTTCATAAATATTCCATTGAATCTTCAGTTCTTTGACCTGTTTTCTGAGTGTGGCCCTTTGTCTCACATAGTATTGCCATTTCAATACGACATGCTCTACAGTTTCAACATCCTGACAATAATTACATTTGCCATTTACACGATTACTGATTGCATAAAGACAGTAATTAAGACTTGTGTGTCCAAATCATAATCTAGAAAGGACTGCAGAGATGGACTGATCCAAATGCACCTGGGACATATGCAGCACACCTGTAACAGATGAGCAAGGTAGATCATAAAGAGAGGAGCTTAACAGACAAAGTGGGATCAGTGAAAGCTATTGTATCCAATAGATGGAGTTTGCAAACTTTCTTCAGAATTATTTAAAACTTTAAAGTCCCACTTTAATCGTCTTTTGATTTTTTGTAAAAGTGTTCCCGGTGGTCTTCTAATTATGACTGAGGCATTTTTAGCAAAAAAAAAAATGGTGTTGTTTTCTACGAGATAGTTTCTGCAGGGCGGCAATTGTTAATCAGAAACCTGCCTGTGAATTGTGGGCGAGACTGTTGGCACAGAAGTAAGCTTCTCCTTATTCTCCATGATTCCTTTGTTTACGCTCTCTCCCACTGGCTTGCAGCCCCTCACAACCCGAGGCTAACACTAGCGGAGCAACAAAAATGTCAAACAAAACCAGTTTTGAGCCAGAGGTCAGCATAGATGAGGAAAACAAAGACGTTAATGGATCTATGGGTCTACAAGTGGATGCATCTGAATGGAGTGGAGCAGTAAGATTTTGGCCCAACCATCACAGTTGCTATGTCACAATTGAGAGCTTTTTTCAAACGGTATTTTTTTCATCTGCTTCTGGTTTAATCTGATTTGTATAAAAAAAAATACTCAAAAGCGCAGTTTTAAGCGTAACTTCTTTGACATATGTCCTCCATCGTGAGAAAAATGATGAAAAAACATGTTAAAAACACCAAGAAACCCCACTATTTTCATTGAAGTCAGTCTTCAAATTTCCTGTTGCCTCCAGATTGGGGAGTGTGAAGAGACCTTCATGAAATGGGTCTTCCTAGCTAACTTCAGACAAACCATGCGGCACCAAGAGGAATGCAAAAGGATGGGCCTGGGTTTGGTGGTTGCCATGCAATTGGCACTTGTTTGACTGCAAAGTGTCAAGTGTGAGGTTTGGTGGAGGGGGATACCTGAGTTTTTCTTTTTTTTTCCAAGAGGTATGGCTCCTCAGTTCTGATGACAAGAGGTCTTCATGCTTCAGCATCCAAACAGATTTTGGATAAATCCCTGCACAAATTTGATCAGTTTGGGGATAGCTCCTCACTGTTCATATGTGATTGCACTCTAGTGCACACACTGATTTCTCTAAAGAAATGGATGAGCAAGTTTAGTGAGGCAGACTGGCCTGCATAGTCCTGACCTCTACCTGATAGAACACCTTTGGGATGAATTAGAGAGAAGAAAACGAGCCAAGCCTTCTGATCCCATGTTAGTATCTGACCTCTTCTGGAAGAATGGTGGAAGATTCCCATAAATAGACTCTTGAACCTTCATGAAAGCCTTCCCAGAATAACTGAAGTTGGTAAAGGTTGAAAGGCTGGCCAGGTGTCACGGCAATCTCTATCAGTTACAAACAGGATACAACTGGAGTTGACGTGAAAAAAAGTAAATATCTGCGTGATTATGGCTTACTTAAACACCCTCAACTCAACAGAGGCTGTCACAGCAGCAATTAGACAAGAAAACAGAAAATCCTTGGACTTTTTTAGTAGGCACAAAGCTGAACTTATAAAGTCATGAGTTCCTTATGACTTCCCCTTTCAACCAACTGCTTTGTAAAAACTACAAACTGGTAAAGCTACAGCAACATAAATGATTTAGGAGCACAGCACTACTAATGGTTTAAAAAAAGACAACTGCGTCCACACCTATAGTGCTAACTTCAGCAGTTTTAGGTTCTTGTTTTGTTGTATTTTGATAAAGTTTTTAATTTGAGCTGAAATAAGTTACAGTCATTAACAGAAATTTCATTAATTTTTTTTTTTTTTTACTATTTTTATGGAAAAACTGCCGAGAATTTATGTAACCCTTGTGCTATCCTAGGCACTTTACCATTGGGAGTTGGGTCATCTAGACCCACTAGACAGTGCTCTGAACCTTTTTTCTTCAATGATTTGTGATCTTCACTGGTGTCCATGGATTACATGAAATCTTTCCACCTTTATCCACCTTTGTCATGGTAGGGAGGACACGTCAATGTAAGGGTGGGGTCATGTAAGATGGCACAAGGGTTAAGTCCATGAGAAAAATTTGGGATGACACAATGTTCGGGATTTTAACCTTCCATCTTCAGGTTGCAAAGAAAATATGTTAACCAGCTTAGTGCAGAAAAATTTAAAATACTTATTTAAAAAAAAAGAGTGTAAACAGGTGTAAATGCTTTTTCATTATAATAGAATAATTTTACTTTATGAAAATTCCATTTTAATGTTGTTGAACATTTGTTCATTAAAATCAAGACATATGATACACTTAAGTTAAATTAGCATTTTCTTTAATTAAAAATGTATCTGGTTTAGATTTCAGCTGTCAAGAGAAAGTTGAAGTTAAAAAGTTAAAAATAAAAGGTCAATGTTTAAAGTCCAACTAAGATTGAATTTGAGATGCAAGCACTGTGTTAGAGCTGCTCATTTGCTCTCATTACACACACCTGAGGGAAAGTTTGTCCTTCCTAACTCTACCTTTTGTTCCTCGTCAGCTCTGACTCATTGCAGGTGTGCATGTGTTTGTATGCACACTTGACAGAGAGAAAGCTTGCATTTTTGAATGCTTATTAAGAGATACAAAGCTTCTATGTGGCTGCTTATGCTTTGGAAGGCAGACACCCTCTGGCCAGAAGCAAAGTCTCTTCACCTGTTTATGGCCTTTGAGGAAGATCGTGTATGTCACATCCCTGGGGCCAATGCCATGGTGACTTAACACTGCTGAAGCAGTCAGCAGACAGTACAAGGCCAGGTTAGACAGAATAACCCTGGCCCATCCGGCTCCATTACAAAGGGCTGTTTAGACCCCAAATAATATCCTGTATACCCAGATTGGATGACTTCGAGAGTTAAAGCTCAGATTTGACTCAAATCTGGAATTTCCACATTTCCATTCAAATCTTTTTTGGGAGAAGTTGGCCAGCAAAGATTTTAGAAAATGTACAGGACAGAAGATGCATTTGAGTAAATGGAATTAAGTTAAATACCCAGTACTGATCTAAAAATATCACAAAACAGAGCTAAACTCAAGAACGTGGATCCAGTTTTTGACCAGAGATACCAACAAAATGAAAATGGTTAAACTGATACATCTGTTGCTTCTTTTTCTTCCCGTTTTGATCCCAAGCACATGTAGCCTTGCTGTCACAAGAAATGGCAAATGGCTGATTCCAAATGCAGCAGGTTAATAAGCTCAGCTAAAGTCCACAAAGCTAAATCAGGGTCAGGCAGGCAGGGGTCAATATGAGGGCATCAGAGAAGAGCCAGGGGTAGTCAGAGTCCAGGCAAGAGTCACAGCAGACAAACAGAAGCTCAGATCCAGCTATAAAGCTTGTTATGAAGGCAGACTGGCACAAACATTACTTCACACCGAGTGAGCCTCAGTGCAGGGTTTAAGTATACTCAGAGTGACTGAGTGAATGAGAGTCAGGTGTGCGGCCTCCAGGAAGTGTGCGCTGAGGTTGCTGGGAGATGGTTCCCGCTGGTGACCAGAGGGGGAGACAGAGCTCTCACTCACGACACTTGCAGTTTTTCAGTGCAGCTATAGTCTACATAAGATGGAAGGCATTTGGTCTTTATTCTTGGCCAAGACAAAGTTTTTTATTCTTATTGGGTTTTTTAGGGGGGTAATAAATGAATATTTTTGACTCACACAAATCACTGCTTCGTCTAACAGCATTGGGGATTTGGGGGCAAATTACTAGCTCCTCACTTGTTAGATGAATAATACATCAACAGTTTTGCTATGAGACATAAGACAGAGGAAAGAAAAGAGGGGACTAGTACTGCAGAACCTTCAAATATATGTCGCCCTGAAAATGTACTCTCTCTTTTGTTTTCACAATGGTACAGCTTGAGCTTTGAGCTTTTTCTGTAAAGCTCAAAAGAATCAGGCAAGTAAAAGTATGGTGGCAAACTGGATGAACACAACTGCAAGACCTCATGGGAAAAACACCACTCTGGTTACCCCCTGACTTATAACTTTAAAAAATTCAAGAATTCCACTGGTAAAAATAAACACAAACTGTGCATCAGTGGGTTTACAAAGCTGTGCTACAGTTGAACACATTGAAGTGGCAATCAATGGATAGTATAATGGGAACCACTGAAGTGTGAAGCAGTTAGACAACATGAGTTTACAGCCAGATGGATTTAAAGGTTTTTTGGCTGCATGAATACAAAAAAAAAAAAAGTAAAAAAATAAAACAACAATTGCATACAATCCGTCCTTGGGGCGGAACAACTAGACCAAAACAGCCACTGTAGCCGATGGTCGGGTGATCTAAACACAGTCAGAATGTAGCAACAGATGAGCCACGAACAAATGTAGAGCAGCGATTGTCGTGCTATCAAAGAGGAAAAAGGGTCCAACTTCTTGTTACGTTTATTTTAACACGGCTGAGAATGCTTCATACATGCTTCAGCAAAAACTTCTTCCAAAAACAATTTATGTCTTGTTGAGCTGCACGCACTGCTGTGAAGACGTCCTAAAACATACCTTACAGTTTACTTAACAGAATTTTCTTTAAAACAATGTCATAACACCACAAAAATGATACACAGCAACTCAATGAAATGTGATCAGTTGAATGTAGGTTCATTAAAGCACGTTTATGTAACGTGACACGCATTGCTTCTCACTGTAAAAATAATGGATTGAATTTATCTGTGCTTTTCCAGATGCTCAAAGCTCTTACAATGTGTATCCAGTATTCATTTACACTCGGCGATGGTGAGCACCAGGACATACACACCAGTATGGCCATGCTGGAGGCAGGGAGGGTGTCACCTGCTCAGCCACCTGAGCCCACAGGTGTTTACATGTTTCCAACTAACTTGCTGTAGGATGAACTTCTTATTTTGCAAAACACAGGCTAAACGGATCCAGATAATTAACTGCAGAAAAGGGTTTCTGAAAAACCAGCAGAAGGTTGGCCCTTGAGTCTCACACGTCTGTTTTATCACCTGGACCCTATTGAAGCAAAATACAACTTTTGCTCCAATCTATGTTATGAACCCTTATCATACCTTTTAGCTGTCTTCTTTCCAGGAACCACCCTGCAGCATCCTCTGTTCAACAAAAAAGCAAGTTAAACATGTCGAGCCTGACGATACAGGCGTTCAAAATTCATGAGCGAAATAAAAAAAAGTTTGAATGAAAGACCCCGACCAAGACCTGAAAAGCTTTCATAATTTCTGCCTCTAGTTGGTTTGCCCTGCCCTCGTAATTCCTGGCCATGAGTGAAGAGATCTTTAGTCACGTGGTTTTGTTTACAAGACTTGCTCCTGAACAGGAAAGTCCCCTTGACGGCAGTCTGAATACAGACCAAATGCAAGGTTCAGGACTCGATTCGGACCAAAGGATTATCCCAGCCTGAATACACACTGAGAAATAATTATTTAACAAAACATTACTTAGAGAAAATAAGTTCTAAACTACACATTTTGCTGCATGTTTAGGAGAAACGTAACTGGTACACATTGGCCTTAGTCACCTTTAAGAGAAACCTTGAAAAGAAACTATGAGAAAGTGACAAGTGCCAGACACTGAACATTAGCCTTGAATTACTTTTAAAGAATCTTAGGACATGACAAGATCCTAGTTTAAAATGTCTTAATAAACATTTTAAACTGTTTCATACAAATTTAACAGCTCAGCATCACCGTTCTGAAAATATGAAATGGAGGATTTAACCCCAAAGTAGATATTTTTGCACTAGAGCATCAGGAATAAAAACTATTTCTGTAGGCAAAGGTTCCGACCAAATTCCTTCTCAGCAGAGAATCAGACACCAACTGAGTCTGAACACATTTAGAGTTTCAGTCACACAGAGAGCAAAATGTAGACATGGCAAAGGAAGCTTGTCAAAAATACAATGGGTAATTTCAACAAAAACGTCTCGGAAAAATATTTTTATTTCAGGCCATGCCACTCAACCAAGCAAAGAACCACAGCGCTGAGCTGATGAACAATCTTGAGCCAATAATCTGATAAAGAAATGATTATGGTCTAGTCACTCAAGGCAAAGGAAAAGGAGGGCAATAAAGTGCCATTAGAAACATCTGAAGTATGTGTCAACGTTTTAGAAATTCCCCTGTAAATCCACCCAAGTTTGTTTTTAGTACAATTTAACTTCATCTACTTTGCAATGTTACAGGATGAAGCTGTTTTAGAGATGACACAGCAGGATGGAAGGCCAAACCAAAGCCGGGAGCAAGGAGTATCTTGTGATTTATGGTACTGTTCTATTAAAGTTCACATTTTAATTGACGGCTTTTATGCAGTTTGAAAGACAATTGTATGATAAAGCCCTTAACCCACAGGTGTTTACATGTCTTCAAACTAACCTGCTGTTGTAGCTTCTTATTTGCAAAATATACCTGATGCAGGTAATCAACTGCAAAAAATGTGGGGTTTCTGAAGAAATAGCCTTAAGTCTGACATGCCAGTCTCAACCTCTTGACCCCTTTTGCTTGAAAAATGCTTCAAACCACTTTGGCTCCAACATTACCTTAATTAGGCATATATGTTACAGCAAAAACAGCAAAAGTGTACAAAAACAGGGCCCGACAAATTTTCTGTGTACAAAATTTACAAAAAATCTATCCCATGATTGGTTTTCAGAAACATGATCCATAAACTCATGATTCTTTGACAGTTTCATGCCACCTTGCTAAGACTAGAATGCAGAATGATTATTCAAATGAAAAAAATACACAAAAAAAATCTAACAATCCTGGAAAAGATAGACTTAAGAGAGTGGAAAACACAATTTAGAGAAATGTCACTATCACTAGACCCTGGATATCAGACTTCAGACTTCAGACTAGTAAAGTTTTTCTGTTACCTGCCACACAGGATGTCAACAGGTTAGCTGTTGCCAAGCAACTGATCTGTCTGAACACAGTGGTGGTGCTTTTTGAAGATGTAAACCTTGCTTCAGTTTCTTTTGCATGGCTGACCTCCCAACAGTTTATCAATTTGTATACACATCTTTTGAAGGAGTTACTCATTTTCCTCAAAAGTTCACAAAGCAACCACATAATGTCTATTGATGAACATATTATTCTATCCAGGTTAGGCCAGCTTCATTATGTGCATTAGGTAGTTCTTGTGAGGATCTTTCAGCTGCCAAAGCTAGATGATCATGAGGTCATAATAACGCCTTTTGAATTAGGAGGAAATGGCTTTCACAAGGATTCTATCATATGTAGAAAAACCTCACAGGATAAACAGGCCAACTTTAATGGAGAGGGGTAGGTTCTTAGGAAAATTTGGATCTCCTAGTTTTTAAGCCCACATTTCATCTGATTATATATTTCATTGATAAATAAAATAAGACTCACATTACTCTGATTAAATCCTTCTAACATTTTCTTTTTCCTCCAAACTATTTTCTAAGTATCGGATGTAAACATCTTAGTCATGATAGAATTTGAAAGAGTAATGTCTGTTAGAGGTTTCCTTAGCTGCTTCTGTCGGCAGGATTTACAGAGATAGGAATTTTACACATGATTTCAGAAGAGGTTTCAAGGAAGTGAGATTTTAAATCATTTGGTTTCTGTGAAAAGAGCAGAACATTAGGAGAACGGCTCTTGCCAGAAATCTATTCTTTGAATTAATCAACTCCAAGGATCATGTGAGGTAGAATGGAGTAAAGAAAGTAGGATTGTCTGAACCACTAAGCAACTACAAGAGTAATTTCTGTGACTTAAATATGAGTTTAACAACTTTAGACTTGGCATTGTCATTTTCTGTTCATCAAGGTGGTTGTTGTCATGTTTAAAACACTACTCATGAGCTATTTAAACTGCCTGTATTGAAGTAAAAAAACCTTTAAATTTATGCAATTATCAGTTTCTTTGCAAATATTAAGTTAAAAAAACCTAAACATAAAAACAAAGTTTGTCATCTTGCCAGTTGAATTCATAACCAAAAGAGAAATATAATAAACTTATTTAGATTTTATAGTTTATAAAAAAGTTGTCCCAGGAGAGTCTTAGTTTGTCTGAAAACAACATCACAAGCTTCAGCCAAGCTGTCATGTTCTTTTTAGAGCGAAGCATCTTCTCCCTGAATATCCCACCAAGCATGCCATTATTGTTCATACGCTTTCTCATTTTACTTTCATGCACTTAAAATTTAACATGCTAATTAAAGCCTGTAAGTCTAAAATGTGGCTCTTAGGCTTTTTTTAGGTTCACCTAAGTATTTCATTGACAGACCTTGGTTTAAACTCGCTGTAATATTTTTTAATAGGGGGGAGAGTGTCATGATTTGAAGTTGTTGTCTTGTTTTTGGTCCTTGTTCTGTCTTGTTTCTGTTTCCTGTTTTATTTTGAAAGTCTCCTGTCTTGTCTGTTTTCTTGAGTTTTACTTCCTTTGGTCCCCATCAGCCCTGATCGTGTCCACCTGTGTCTTGTCTGCCCTGTCTGTATTTAATTCTTGTCTCTGCCCTCCTCCTGTGTTGGTCCATTAGTATTCCTGTTCTGGTGTTCATGCCATGTCATGCCATGTTCCTCGTTTCTTGTTCCACGCCACAGTGAGTTTTGTTTTGTTGTTGTCATCCTGCTCTGCAGCGCCTTTTGTTTGTTATAATTAAACCCCTTGCCATTGAACCCGTTTGCCTCCCGTCTCTGCGCCTGGGTCCTACCGGCTCTCGAGCCTCCATCCCGTGACAGAGAGGTTATTATCCTTTTATTTGAGCTCTCATTTTTTTTTATTATATTAGAAAATGGCATCACAAACCATCCTGTTTAAAAGTTGACTTGGAACCCTTTGCAGCGTGCAAACCTGAAAAACCTAACAATCTTCTCAGACCTGGTAATGTGCACAGAAAAAAAGGATTTACTAAAAAAAAGAAAAGCAAGGAATAATCTCAGGAGGGAAAAAAATGCACAGAAGGATTATATAGTAAACTATATTGTCTTGTTGCAATTAGAATCACCGGTTGCTGCAATTTGTTATTTAACAGAACTTATTGAAAAATTTAAAGCAAAACAGAAAGTTAAGCCCCTTTGTAACTGTAAGTTTTCAAAGTAACTGTTTTACAGTTTCAAAACGACTTTGAGTGTTGGTTAGATAAGAAATGATAGGATGAAATTCGCCAGTGACACATTTGGGTTGCTTAAAGTTCATTTACCCAGATCATTTGGAACAAATTTTCAGTCTGAATACATCTAAACTGACCCTGGTCCGGGACCAGGAACCGCTCTTTCATGTGCAACACTCTATCTTTACTCTGTTTTGGACTATTCTATCTCATGCTATTAAAAGTAATTCTATATGAAATGTTCACAGTACCATAAACATTTTTTACAGTTGCAAAAAATACAGAATAAATAAAAACATAAAATTCAAATACATAAGATGAAGGTAAGACAATTATTTTTTTTATTAAATTTCTAGGAGGTGGTGAAAAAACGATTGCAGGAAAAAAGAACATCATGATTTAATGAATGACTACGTTTATTTGTTTTCTTCTACAAATTTACTGAAGGCGTCATCAGCAGCTGAACATAAAAAGTGAGGTCTGCTGCTCTGCATATCAGGTTTGGAGCCACACACACACTTGTCCGTTTGGAAATTTGGTCTAACACAACACGAGTTAAATAAAATAATTCCTTGAGACTTTGTCTCTACTAAATGTCAAAAAATGTTTAAGGTCTGAGCCCAAAAGCGTTTTATTTCCTTACAATGATGCTGATGAAATTACTCTGCCAGACTTGTGCGTTAACACCTGCCACAATGAATTCCACTTGCTAGTGGGTGCATTCCAAACATGGTGGTGTAAGCTGACAACTTTTAGCCTAAAACTGATATATATATTTTTGTTTTTACCCCTATGCCCGCCAGCTTGATTGTCACCGTTCCAGCTCAACACCAATACCATAACTTTAACTTCCAACTATCCTGTTAATGTGTTTGTGGGCCAACGAGTGTAATGAGTGTGTTTGAATGTGAATTCACAGCCAGTAATTACATTACATCACTAAGATATTAGGTAAATACATTAAAAACTCCAAGGCCAGCAGATATGAGGACTGAGGGGGCAGAAATTACTGCAATGGTGTCTAATAGGGGGTTAAAGGAAACATATTTTTTTCTATTTGAGTATAGGAAAGGTATCTTGAAGCCAAGCTTTAGTAGGTTGTGGTTGTGAAGACCACTTTAACAAAAAGATCTTTCTAAATGTCATCACTGAAAAATAAATAAATAAATAAATCACTGAACATGGAGATGAAATGAAACGCAATGTCAGGGGCTAAAACAAATTTAAAGGGCAGAAAAATTGTACAAATTGCCAAACTGTGCTTTCAGTTTTGCAAAAGATTAACAAATTTACCATCAAATTTTGTAATCCGTGTGAACACATTTTTAATTTGCGCTCACAAATTAGTAATCTGTACACGCATAATAAATATTTGCTCTTGGTAATGCAATCCATTCACACAAATGATTAAAGTATGCTTTCCTTTTTGAAGTTTGCGTGTGCACAGATGATTCCTAGTTGAGTTTGGTACAGTACTAGTGTAGAATGACATGAGCTGATCAAAGGATACTCCTTCATTAAGTCGAACATGCAACATTAGACACCATACCGACTGAACTCCTACCAGGTCTATAGAGACCATGGAGGCCCAATTTCTCAATTTACAAAACAAAGAGCATGCTTATGCACAGAATGCTTCAATACAAGAGCGGTTTATTAATCTGTGCATTGAAAATACAGTAAAAAAAAAAGTAAAAATGGTGCGCACAAAAGTCCTCCGACTTTTTCCTTTATCCCCAGAGACCTGCCATGCTTCATAAGATTTTGTAATTGTCTAAAATTGCATATATTGTCAGGAGCTGGTGGTGTAGGACCCAAAGGAGATCTGTCTTGGGATCATAAGCGTAAACCTTTCATAAATACAATTGAACATTTCAAAACCCATGGAGAAGAAAGGCGTCTCAAAGGAGATTAACTGACAAGGAGGAATTTAAAAAACTAGACCCTTAATACACTGAGGATAAATAACTGAAATGAAAACAGCTTTGGATGATCATCAACATTCTCCTGGCATGACTGACAGGGGGGTAAACTTGAAAACAGAACAATGCAAGAACCAAGGAAGTAGAACTGATAAAAGCAAATAGATTTACAGTTCAATGACCAGGAACTAAAATGGTCATCTGGACGACAGAGGTATTTTATTCTCCATGAATTCACTGTGGCAAAGATGCATAAATGGTTTCCACCTATAGGACTTTTAGGGTGATGTGAGCCAATTGAAGTGACATATGAATTGGGTTGTTGTTTTTAAACACATTGATGGCAGCAGTTTGAGGACATGTTTACGCTGCTGCACATGAAATTTATTTGACCATTTACAGCGGGGTACCAATGTGTCTTTTATATAGATAACAAGTTCAAACAGGTGCCATTAGTACAGGTAAAGAGTGGAGGATAGGGGATCATCTGTGAATAATGGGCCAAAATACCAGCAGCAGTTTGTGAAAACCTTGTAAAGACTTGCAGAAAATGTGTGACTGCTGTCAACAAAGGGTATATAACGCAACTTTTGTTATTGACCAAATACTTATTTTCCACCATAATTTGCAAATTCATTCAATTCATTCAGTCATCTTCTTCGGTTTATTCCCTTTCGGGGTCACGGGGCTGCCAGAGCCTATCCCGGCCACTTGAGGGCGAAGGCAAGGGACACCCTGGACAGGTCACCAGTCTGTCGCAGGGCCGCAATCACACATTTACTCTCACACTCACAAACAAAATTCTTAAAAAATCAGACAATGTGATTTTCTTAATTTTTTTCCCCTTGTTTTGTCTGTCATAGTTAGGGTATACCTAAGATCAAAAAGACAGGCATGTCTCATTGTTTTAAGTGGGAGTACTTGCACAATTGGTATCTGACTAAATACTTTTTTGCCCCACTGTATACTACCAAATGGTCATCTTAGGGGTTAATGAGTGAAGATGCTCACATGTTGCTGTAATTTTGAGTTTTAGCGCTTTTCACATCTATTCTGGTCCTGCTCTATTGATGAAACCTGTTTTTGCAGAGTTAGGTAGGAGGATCAATGGGATGCACCGCTGTCCTGGGGATGCTATGATGTGGTATCTTTTTTTTTTTAAATCTTTTTGAGAGAGCAAGCTTGATATTTTTGCCCATAGGGGCCTTTTCAATATTTTATGATTGTGCAGTGCCTTCTTTGACACTGAAATGTGCTGTGAATTAGAAATGATTGACTACATAATAAAAATGCTTTTAATGCAAATAGAGAAAAAGCCTTTTGGAGTTGCCTTTTAATTGGAAAAAAGCAGAAAAATGGCCATTGGGTTTTGCTGATGCTAGGATGGCATATATCTTTTTTCTAGTCCAAGCATTTTCTTGCAAGACAACGTCTGCTCCTGCTGCCGTCTTGAAAGTTATAGCCCATTCAGTATCTTGTGAAGTTTCCCACGGTATTGTGGTAGATAAAAGAAGTTTGACAAAGCAGAGGTGGTGTTGAGAGCTACATGCAGGGGGAGCCTGAAGGCTGGATTTTGTGTGGGAAGCTCAATCAAAGCCGAGTTCACAGTAGTTACTTTAGTGTTTTCAATTGGACAAGGTGCTCGTAGAAATGATGAAACAAAAACTTCAAAGAAATAGAGTTTTTACATTTTGTTGGAAATATAGCAAAATAGCAAAGCAGATGTAGAATTTTGCATCAAGCAGTTGAGAAAAATCAATTTAATCTCACATGATCTGTAGTAAACGTTTTACATTCATAATAAAGTCATTTTGGCATCACATATTTGTTTTAACAATACATGAAAAAGTGAAGTTTAGCTAAATGTCTCTATATGCCGGCATCACCAATCAAAAAGACACGCAAAAAAAGTTTATGCCCATTATATAGCTGAAAAAAAAACCAAAGACATTACAACATTACAATTATATTCAAAAGTATTGGGTTAATACTGCCTTAACTAAACCCTTTCAAGGCTTTGTGGTGTCAAATTTCCTTTTTTTGGTATAATTTTGGGCTGAGTTTGGTCACAGGACTAAATATTTCAAAGACATACTCCCAAATTGTGCTTATAACATGGTTTTGCTTCATTTTTTTAAGATCATGGAGGACATATTAAATAAATGCTCATAATTGCTTAGTAAAGAAAAATACAGTTTTAAAAAAGCTTGTCTTATAGCCACTCTGCAATAAGTTTTTCCTCATCTGAGCTAGCATATGTCTCATGATTGGATAGCTCTAATATTGTTATCAGAATGTGCAAGACAAGATACTCTGCCTAAACCAAGCAGACATCTCACACCAACCTACTTAAATGGGTCTCCCGCAGCTGTTTTTACCGACAGAAGAGATGTCATCTTGAAAGTTTTCATTTAACATCAGTCCTTTGGTGCTTCACATTTCTGGTTGACAGGCCACCGAGCAGTCGATAAAAAACCTTTTTACATCTGGGACTCAATGAGAAGCATTTTGTTATCGGACCCAGCAAAAAACTTGTGTTGTGTAACTGGCCCAGTGTTGCTGTTCACTAAAGCATTTGGGGCCTCTTTTTTTTTTTTTTTTTACTTCGTTTATTTAACAGGGACAGTGCACATTAAAAGCATCACTGCAATGCGCCAGAATTAGCCCAAAGGCTATTTTTCATCCGTAGTCCCCGGACAGGTGTTAAAAATTGTCAACCTAAAAACATCAATACATTAATTAAAAATATACATTTACAATTAAATTATCATCTAAAATACATATACTAATAAAAACATGCACATAGAGAAAAACATAGAAAACAAGTATAAAAAACACAAAGGTGAAAGAGGGGAGGAGGAAGGGCAGGTGTTAATCCAGTTCAATGTGAACATGTTTGCTGTGATATGAGCCAGTTTTTTAGGTTCTTTTTAAACAGAGTGTATGTGGTGATGTGTCTTATGATGTGAGGGACAGAGTTCCATTCTTGTGCTGCTGTTACAGAGAAGGCGCTTTGGCTGAAGGCACTTCTCCTCAGAGGAACTATACAGTCTTGTTGACCCGACCCTCGAGTCACTCTTAGGGATGATCTTATTTTAACAAACTGACTGAGTGGAGGGGATGATAGACCGTTAATGATTTTATAGAATAGGCATAGTTTTGTATACTTAATGAAATTCTCCCAGCTTAACAGTTTGTGTTTTTGTAAAATGTCACAGTGATGATGTCTGTTATGTGACCATTTTCTTGTCTTTTCAGTATCTTTATTCCAGCTCCAGGTTTCCCAGCCTGCCCCAGAAGCACCTGATTGAGGAGGGTTTAAAAGGCCCTTTTTGGCTCCTCCCTGGCCCTCCCTTCTCCCATGGCTGGCAGCCACACTAGCAGGATGACTCATGCTTGACACAGCAGCCTTTGTCCCTTCTCAGATATTTGTTGTTAGTGTTTCCACATGAGTGGGAATAAACCTGGTTGTTTCGTACCGTAAGCCCTTGGTTGTGTCTTTTATGTTGCACCCACTGAGCCTGGATGTAACATATGGGCGCTCGTCCGGGATACTCTTGCCCCAGGTGTGAGGTTTGTGATGCTTTGTTGGTCATTGTGGGATTTGGTGTGAGATTGGCTGCCGGTTTGGTTTCTGCATCTGTTTGGGGTGTTTAGTTTGGGTTCCCTGGTTAGAATAGGGAGTGTTCCAGCAGGTTTGATTTGCTCATCTGCCATCGGTTCATTCATTTGTTATTTTGCCTTTTTTATTTTTGAGGTTATCCTGGGTGGGGATTTTGTCCCTGTCAGGGGTAAGCAAGTCAGGACCTTAGCGGTCACTGACGCTTTGCTTTTAAAGCCACCTCAAGCCCGGTACGCCTCAGAAGATAGTTTAGGCTTTAGTTTTAATCAGGCAGGTACCAGGGGCCCCTTTGTTTGTTTAGGGAGGATAAGCTGTGTGAAATCTGTAATTAATGCTCTTGTTTTCTTGTGGCAGTTTGGGCTTTGGGTTTGCTCGTGGCTTCTAAGTAGTGGTTTTGGCCTGCTGTTTTTTTTTTTTGTTTGCTAAAGCATCCTGATTGTTTGCTAATAGCAGGTAGCATGGCTTCCCTTGCTGACTTCATAGAGTCGCCTTCTGAGGAGCTCCTTCAGAAGTTCACTAAAGAACAGTTGTTGAGTTTGGCCTCACATTATGGTATTGACACTGGAGGTTGGAGTAAACGTGGAAAGGAACCTGTTAAGGATTTACTTCGAATTGCCTTGGTTGGGGAGGGGCTGCTGAAAACATCCACCCTTGACCCTTTGGCACCTGTAAGTGTTCCTACTTCAATTTCACCTGACACAGTTTCAACAGATTTGGCTCTGGAGGTGAGACTCAGGGAATTAAGTATGCAGGAAAGGGAGATACAGCTGAAAGAAAAGCAAATTCTGTTGGAACATGAACGTTTTCTAGCAGATTTAGAATTTAGGAGGGCTTCGATGCACATTAGCTTGGAGCAATCAGAGTTTGACGTGGCCCGACATATTAGATTGGTTCCCCCATTTGCTGAAAAAGATGTGGAGAAGTATTTTCCACACTTTGAGCGTGTTGCTATCATGTCTAAGTGGCCCAAACAAGCTTGGACACTACTTCTACAAAGTGTTTTGGTTGGGAAAGCTCAAGAGGCCTATTCCTCTCTAACAGTGGAAGAAAGTGGGGACTATGAAATTGTAAAAAAAGCCATCTTAAAAGCATATGAGTTGGTTCCTGAGGCCTATCGCCAACGGTTTCGGGGGCTAATTAAACAGGGCAACCAGTCGTATGTGGAGTTTGCAAAGGAGAAGGAGACACTCTTCAATAGATGGTGCACCTCCCAGAAAGCAGAGTCATTAGATGAATTTAAACAGCTTGTTTTGCTCGAGGAATTCAAAAATTGTCTTCCTCCGACTATATGCACTTATCTGAATGAGCGACAAGTTACCACTCTGTCTACAGCCGCAGTTTTGGCTGATGAGTTTATGTTAATACATAAGTTTGACTCTCAGAGACCATCGGGAGAATCTAGACCAGAGACGCGTCAACAGAGTTCACCTACCCGCATGACTAGCTCTAGAAGGTCATTTGAAACAACTGAACGTGTCTGTTTCTACTGCAGGAAGCCTGGTCACTTTATTGCTGATTGCCCTGTTTTGAGTAGAAAGCAGCCTAAACCTATTGGCCTTCTCCATACAGACCTTGGCCAAAGAGTGAGTAAGGGGACAGCAACAGAAGGTGGGGTTGAATGCACTTCATCTTTTTTGATGGATGGGTATGTATCTCTTGGTTCGAATTCGAATCAAGAGGATAGCCGTCCAATTAAAATCTGGAGAGACAGTGGCGCTTTTCAGTCTGTAATTCTGCGTGATGTTCTCCCCTTTTCTGAGCAGTCTGAGTTGAAGTGCAGTGCCATTGTGCAGGGATTTTGTGGTTTTATGACACTCCCATTGCACTCAATCAATCTCAATAGTGTTTTAGTCTCTGGGAAGGTTTCTGTGGCTGTTTGTCCGTCTATACCCATAAATGGTGTGTCTCTGATTCTAGGCAACGATTTGGCTGGGGACAGAGTGTTAGCCGCTCCTGTGGTTACTTCCACCCCTACAGAACTGGAGTGTCCAGATAAGTTGGAGCAGGAGTACCCGGATGTTTTCCCTGTGTGTGCTGTCACCCGAGCCATGTCTAAGAAGCCCTTAGAGAAAGAGATGGACCCCCATGTTGATTTGTCAGATACCTTCTTAGCTAAATGTGACACGTTTGGTTTTGGTGATTCTTTTCCTTCTCATGAGGACCTTAAAGCTGCCCAGGCTTCTGACAAAAGTTTATCCTCTTTGTTTGATAATGTTGTCCCGGAGGGCGAAGCTGAAAAACTCTCCCGTGCTTATTTCATCAGCAATGGAGTACTCATGAGGAAATGGACGCCCCCTGAGCTAACCTGTGAAGACAGCTGGGGGAGTTTCTTTCAGGTTGTGGTCCCAGTCATTTTTCGTACTGAAGTTCTTCGCCTTGCCCATGATCATGGTTTAGCAGGTCATATGGGTGTGAGGAAGACTTTGGACAGGGTGACGAGGCATTTCTATTGGCCGGGTGTTAAATCTGATGTGACAGGCTACTGTAAAACCTGTCATGTTTGCCAGGTTGTGGGGAAGCCTAATCAGACCATTCCCAGGGCTCCTTTACATCCCATTCCAGCTATTGGAGAGCCTTTCGAGCATGTCTTGGTTGATTGTGTGGGTCCACTTCCTCGCACCAAGTCTGGAAATCAGTACCTCCTAACTATGATGTGCACAGCAACACGTTTCCCTGAGGCTGTTCCCTTGAGGACAATAACAGCCACTGCAGTGTCTAAGGCCCTTGTCAAGTTCTTTACACTGTTTGGACTCCCACGTGTGATTCAAACAGACCAGGGGACAAACTTTATGTCCAGGGTTTTTTCGCAGGTGTTGCAGCAGTTTTCCATCAAGCACTGCACATCTTCAGCCTATCATCCCGAGTCCCAAGGGGCCTTAGAGCGTTTTCATCAAACATTAAAGACCATGCTGAGGGTTTATTGTCAGGAGTTTGGGAAGGAATGGGATGATGGGGTCCCATTGCTACTTTTTGCAGCTAGGGAAGTAACTCAGGAGTCTCTGGGTTTCAGTCCGGCTGAGTTAGTGTTTGGACATACAGTGCGGGGCCCTTTGAAGCTATTGAAAGAGAGGTGGTTGGAGGAGCCCACTTGCAAGACAGATTTAATGCAATATGTCTGTGGTTTCAGGTCCAAACTTCTGAGGGCATGTGAACTTGCCAGGAAGAACTTAGAGAAGGCTCAAGAAAAAATGAAACTGAGGTATGATAAACACACTCAGTACAGGGTGTTTTCCCCAGGGGATAAGGTGTTGGTTCTCTTACCACTCCCAGGGTCCACCTTGCAATCCCAGTACAGTGGGCCTTTCACAGTTGTGCGCAAAATCAGTGACACTGATTACTTGGTTCGGACTCCTGACCGAAAAAGAAAAGAACGTCGGTGCCATGTGAATCTACTTAAGCCTTATTTTGATAGGGAGATAGAGTCAAGGCCTATTATGTCATTGTCTGTGTCAGTTTCAGACCCGGTGGACACCTCCAATGTGGCTTTAAGGGGCATTCCTGAACGAAGACTCTTGAACTCTGAATTACTTTCAAGTTTGGATGTACATCTGGCTTATTTGGACTGTGAAAAGCGTGCTGACATTGTTGCTATCCTTCACAGGTATCTAGAGCTTTTCTCGGACGTGCCAACTTGCACCAGTGTTCTAGAGCATGACATAGATGTTGGTGACGCTCTCCCTGTAAAGCAACATCCATATCGAATAAACCCAGAGAAGCGTCGGATAATGCAACAGGAGGTATCGTACATGTTGCAACATGGGATTGCTCAGCCTAGCTCCAGTCCATGGAGCTCTCCTTGTCTCCTAGTTGAAAAGTCTGACAAGTCACCACGTTTTTGTACTGATTTTAGGAAGGTTAATTCGTTCACTAAGCCAGACTGTTTTCCTTTGCCCCGCTTGGATGATTGCATTGACCGTGTGGGATCTGCCGCCTATGTCACAAAACTAGACCTACTTAAAGGCTATTGGCAAGTTCCTTTGACCCCTAGGGCTTGTGAGATTTCAGCTTTTGCTACCCCTGATGATTTTTGTCAGTATACGGTCATGGCTTTTGGCATGAGAAACGCACCAGCGACATTCCAACGGCTGATAAACACAGTGCTAAGGGATGTATCAGGTTGTGAAGCTTACCTGGATGACGTTGTGGTTAGCAGCTCTTGTTGGCCTGACCACTTGTCACAACTCAGTGATGTATTTTTGAGGTTGACTAAGGCTAATCTAACACTGAATCTTGCTAAGTGTGTGTTTGGACAAGCTACGGTCACCTATTTGGGAAAAGTGGTTGGTTGTGGACAGGTCTGTCCAGTCGAAGCGAAGATTGAGGCCATTGTGAACTTCTGCGTTCCTAGCACAAGACGTGACCTCAGGCGTTTTCTCGGCATGGCCGGTTATTATAGGGGTTTCTGCAAAAACTTTTCAATTGTGGCTGCTCCGCTAACCACATTGCTCAGCCCAAAGGTTTCCTTTGAGTGGTCTGAGGCTTGTCAGGTGGCCTTTAGCAACCTGAAATCATTGATGGCGTGTGCCCCTGTTCTTGTTGCTCCCGACTTCAACCTGCCATTTAAACTTGCAGTGGATGCCAGTGAGGTTGGTGCTGGAGCTGTCCTTCTTCAAGATCGATCAGGAGTTGAGCATCCAGTTTGCTACTTCTCCCGAAAGTTTAACTGCCATCAACTCCGGTACTCCACCATAGAAAAAGAGGCCCTTGCACTGATTTTGGCTCTTGAACACTTTGAGGTCTACGTTTCCTCCACCCAAACAGTAGTGGTATACACAGACCACAATCCACTGGTTGCCCTTCAACGCATGAAAAATTCCAATCAGCGTCTGATGCGGTGGTGCCTGTTTTTGCAAGGTTTCATTTTGGACATCCGCCATATTCGAGGACGTGATAATGTCCTTGCGGATGCCCTTTCCAGGTCGTGAGTAGCCGAAAACGTTGTGCATGTTGGCGACCAACATGCTTATGGGAGGGGATGTTATGTGACCATTTTCTTGTCTTTTCAGTATCTTTATTCCAGCTCCAGGTTTCCCAGCCTGCCCCAGAAGCACCTGATTGAGGAGGGTTTAAAAGGCCCTTTTTGGCTCCTCCCTGGCCCTCCCTTCTCCCATGGCTGGCAGCCACACTAGCAGGATGACTCATGCTTGACACAGCAGCCTTTGTCCCTTCTCAGATATTTGTTGTTAGTGTTTCCACATGAGTGGGAATAAACCTGGTTGTTTCGTACCGTAAGCCCTTGGTTGTGTCTTTTATGTTGCACCCACTGAGCCTGGATGTAACAATGTCTTATTGGTTTTCTATCCAGTACTTTAATTGTTTGTTTGTAAAGTGACTCCAGAGGTTTTAATGCTGATTTGTTTGCCTGTGACCATGTAGTGAGACAGTATGTCATGTGGGATAAAATCATTGCATGCATGAACATTGTGGCAGCTTGCAGTGACAAATTTGCCCTAATAAATCTAAAATTGGACAGGTTATACCTCACACGGTTACAAACTTTTTGAATTTGTGATTTAAAATTGAATGTTGTATCAATTAAAATCCCAAGGTATTCAAACTTTTCAACAATGTCTATTTTCTTTCCTGCCACAAAAACATCAGCCAGAATATTTTTACGGTTTGTTTTGGAAAAGAACATTGCAACTGTTTTGTTTACATTGAGACATAGACTTGACTGCTCCAACCATTTTGCCACATGTCCCATCGTTTCAGTGAGCTTCTCTGCCACATCAGATGTGTTATTGCCATGTGAATAAATGACAGTATCATCAGCATACATCTGAGTGTAGACATTTGAACAAACAGAGGGCAGATCATTGATGTATAGTGAAAAAAGTAAAGGCCCTAGAATAGAACCTTGCGGGACACCTGTAGAGATAGGGAGAGGCGAGGAATGACAGTGATTTATCCTAACTGACTGGGATCTATTTGACAAATATGATTCTATCCATTTTATGGTACTAGAGGAGAAATTGAATTTGGTTAGTTTAGTCAGTAGCTTTTTATGATTTATAGTGTCAAATGCTTTTTTTAGATCAAGAAACACAGCCCCAACTACACCCCCCTTATCCAACAGCTGTTTTATGTTTTCTGTGAAAAAGCAGTTGGCTGTCTCTGTTGAGTGCAGAGCTCTAAAACCAAACTGCATTGGATGAAGAGAAAAAGATGTATTGTTGAGGTGTTCAATGATTTGTTGGGCAATAAGTTTTTCTGTGATCTTGGACACTGTGGGTATGATACTGATGGGCCTGTAATTTGAAAGCAACATGGAGTCGCCATTTTTGTAGATTGGAATCACAACTGATGACTTCCATGCGCTTGGAAATATGGATTCAGAGATTGATTGATTGAGAATAGTGGTCAAGGGAGATGTTAAGGATGAGCAGAGTTCTTTGAGCACAAAAGTATCCATACCAAATATGTCTTTTGTTCTGCTTGACTTAAGAGACATGATTGTTTGAGCGACTTCAGTTTCAGTGACAGTCATTAAGTTAAGTATAGGCTCTATCTTATTTATGGGACAAACATGCAAATCATTAGCTTTAAAACGAGCAGCAATTAAGGAAAACAGATTCAATGAAACCTCTGTTGAAGGCATCTGCAACTGTATCTGGATCATTAGTAGTTTGTCCATTTACCTTTATTTCTAAACCTTTTTTACATTTTGTGTCCTTTCCTTCAAGTTTTTTCAATTGGCTCCATGTTTTTTTGGAATCCCCTTTGGCATTCTTAATTATTGTCAAGAAAAAATCTGCCTTGGCCTTCCGTATGCTTTTTACCACTTTATTTCTCAATGTTGTAAATAGATATCTTGAACTATGAGATTTACTTTTGATTGCATTTTTCAGTGCTAAATCCCTCTCTTTCATCAATTTTGTAATGTAATGTAATGTTTGAAGATTGATAGAGACATATCTTAGATCTGTTTGGACACAGATAGCATAATCCTAGATATTGGTCAACATGTTGTGTTGAGGAGCCAGTGCGCCACATGAGCCGTTCATTAGGCCCAGTGTTGCAGGGTCTCTAAAATACTGGAATCTCTTCAAGATTGATAGATTCATACCTCTATCAGTGAGGAGACCTCCCTTTCTCTCCGTCTACCGGCCAAGCCCTCTAGCCCCCCACAGGAAGGGCTGAGGGACTCCCACACTACACAGAGGCAATACTCTCTGATAAATTACCTTGCCCGGCACAATTATACTCAAGAGAGTTCCCCGGAGTCTCTGGGAGCAATGTTTTACTGCAGCAACATTGTTGGATGGTAGGAAAAGGAAGGCGATCCTTTTCAAGAATAGACAAGCAATGATCTCATTAAATCCTGTGGAATATGATATTATATCGCTGAAGGTTTAAAACTCAATATTACTGCTGATCATGGGGGCAGCGTAGATCTGTGAGCTACTGGTCAGTATTTTTAGAAAATCAATGATGGCATTATTACTGCACAGGTAAATGTTATGAGGGACTTAATTTGAGGTGAAATTATTAGCTATCTGTTAGTCCTTTTCTCTAACACATATTTCTTTTGAGCTTTTTTTTACTGCAAAAAAGTAAAACAAGCAAACATGTCCGGCCTGAAAGAACTCCTGCCTTTAAGTGGTTCAGGTGAGTTTCTGCTTGTAATCCTCAAATAAAATAAATCTCAAAGTAGCTAAACTACCGAGGTCTGGGTCTGAATGTGCAGGGGCTTAAGGATGTGGATATGTAGGATATGGGTTCCCTAGATTGGTAGTCCCCGACCCCCTGGCCTGGGACCAATCGTGGATTGATAACATGACCTACATTTTTCCTGTTTTATTTTTCCTCCCCACTACATCTAACACATTTTTGATACATGCCAAGTCACTCGGTCACCTGTCAAAAATACATTTGCTACTTTCTTAAAATGGCTGTGCCGACCACAAAAATAAATAAATAGTAATAATTTTTTTTTACATATATATATATATATGTATATTTATATATATTTTAAGTTTCCTGTTGCAGAGACGGGCCAGTGAGGAAACATAGGAAGAAGAGCCTTTGACTTAGAAAATAAAAGCTGCATTTAACAGACAAAAAACAGGAGTCTTAACTCATAACATAGAATCACTACTACAGTTGTTTCCTTACATCATAATAATAATTAATAATATACAGCAACTAACTGTATAATATTAAAAGGATGCTGCCAATGAAACTGCTCAAATAGTGGAGTCACGTTTATTTATGAGGCCGGTCCACGAAAATAGTGTTTGGATGACTGATCTACAACTTTTCAAAGTCTTTCTAATGATTTTTATCATTTATTTTAGGACCTGAGATGGAGCTGTCTAATTTATTGCTCTTTGTAGTAATAACCCAAAAAACAAAATAGGTGGGGTGTTTTAAACAGTGTTTCTCATTTGTTACTCTTCTAAGTCTAATGCTTCATTCGCACTGGCCTTGTGTGGTGCGTTGAAGAAAGCGCTATACGTGGCTCCATGAACGCCATCAGGTCCCATCAGGGAGCTGCAGAGAAGGGGATTCTTCTTCTTCTTTCTACTGTTTATTAGCGCTTGTCCGCTACCTACAGTGGGATCGTGATGTGAAAAGTCAAAGCGGTGCAAATTTGTCTGCAGCTCTTTTCCTATAAAATGTACTGTCTTGGCGTGATTTTAATCTGGCTGGGCAAAAAACGCAGTTATCAATTTCTCCTTCGTGGTCATGTGCAGAAAGGTTGGTACTCCTGTGATTTGAAAACCCCCCTTACGTACAAGTCACTATCAAATCAGTTCACAGTGCTGTGTTGCCACAATTAAGCACTAGAAGTTTGACCGGTTGAACTCGTACAGAGGGATTAATAAATGGCCTGTTTGTACTTAGAGCCTGCGATAAAATGTAAAAATTGCTTAGCGATGCGCAGTCACTAGTGTTATGGACACGGAAGCCTGAAATTCTGGCCCACGTGCATTTGCATAGGCTGTCATTGAAAGTGGCTGCTTGGATGCAAGTAGAGACAGCCATTGTGTAAGCACCTTTACTCTTGGATCCCTTTTTTTGGGGACATTTTTGTCTTTTTCTTTAGTTTAACTGTTTATTTTCATGATGTAAGCTGTTGACCTCTTGGTTAGGTCGCCCTTAAAAAGAGATCTTAATCTCAATTTGTGTTTATCTGGTTGAAAAAAAAAGGAAAATTAAATAAATAAAATCATTTGAATGTGCCAGAAAGATACTCATAGCTGATGGTTTTCTATGTGATTTCTACAGAAGCTAAATTTAATGGAAATGAATTAAACTTTCCATAGCCTAAAGGTTCAAAACAGACTTTGATCAGTTCAGTGAGTATATCTTTTCAGATAAAATAGATATTAGATCTTTTTTTTTTTCACAAAAAGGTCATTTAAAATTCTATTTTAACTTTTAACTTGATTAAAAGTTTAAACTATTTAGTACAGCCTTTCAATCGAAGGTTCCTCTCCATGTCCATACATCACCACTTTCACCCGCATGCTACAGTGTATTTCCAAATCGGCATTGAACTTGCTGAAAGCAGCAGCAGGGTGTGACAGCTTTCCACAGACCCTTGGAGCATCAGCAGAGAGCTCTCAGTGACTGCAGATTATCTTCAATTGCATGTCTTCTCAGCTGACAGGAGGCCCAACCCTGGCCTTCCTCCAACTCATGCATGGTCACGTTTAAATCATTGATCTCTTTTTATTTCACTTTTTACATTCATTTCGGCGTCCATAGCCTCTCTGTGCTTAGCCTACCAGTGGGAACCTTAAATGGTTTGTGCTGAAGGAAATGCCATGGTTTGGCAGAAAGGCACGGGGGGTAAATGCCCTCAGAAACCTGCACTGTCACTCAGGCTCCTTTGTCTGAAGTAATTAGAATTTTCACTAAGCATCTTGGCTCTGTTTGTCGCCTTCAGCCATTTATGTAATTAACATATACATGTGCTCATCTCTGCAAGTCCCATATTATCCATTGAGTCATTTTGCCATTTTGAGAAGTTAATTTAGTCATTTATAACTATTTTGGTTTCTTCACAAAGTAAACCCTCCCCTAAAATGGTCTAAACCTGATCAAACAAAAAGCTTAAGTGGCTACTCAGTGTTTATAGCTAGCAGTACTTCAAACCTATCAGTCCAAGGTCATCAAATAAATATGTTGGATAGTAGATTTAAGCAAAGGGAGAAAAGTTTGATGGGAAATTTGAAACGGAGCTTTATGGAAACTACTAAGCTATTCAGTCTTTCCCTACCTCATACTTTTATCAGCCTTTCTATTTACCTGAAACAGCTACTTTGTACTATCCCAAAGATTCTAGAGTTTTTGCTGCATTTTGTTATCTTTATTGGTTTGAATTTGGTCTTTCCCTGGTTGGACACCCATGAAAATCCATTTGCCAGTCATTCAATATTGACAATGAGTTGTGAAAGGGATCGTTGTTGCGGAGTAAGCCCACGCCCCTCTTCCCATCATCCATGTGTTGACATGGTCTCTTGCTAGCTTACAACCCCTCACACCCCAAACAGAACATTAGCGCTGCATCAAAAATGGCGAGCACTATTGGAGCTTTCAAGCTGTACAGTTAGATCCAAATGAAGGAACCAACCAAGAAAAACAAGGAGGCACAAGTGGATGTATCGCGATACAGCTACAGCTGTTTTAGGAAAAGTCCCGTCCCTTTAACTGTCTCCGCCAATCATTCTTGGAGGCTTAATCACATGTCATCAGTCTGACCAATCAGAAGTGGTTAAAGTCTTTACTTCCTTGTTCAGATTCTGCTCATAAAGTCGCTCAGTTCTAACAAAAATACCAGCTAAAGCTTGTCTTTAGCTGTGCAGCTTTCCACAGAATCTGGTGTCAGACCGTGGAACAAGGGAACAAAATAATGAAGCTCAGAGACGCGAGTCTTTCTGGCGTTCAGCGGCTGTTTGCACTACATCTCCCATGATGCATTGGGTTAAAGTGACAGCGTCTCAGCTCACAATAAGTCGTCCTTGTTAAACATCTTGAAACTGAAACGAACACACATCAAACAGTTTTTAATCTTCTAACTTAACTTTTATCTCATCTTTAAGAAAAAACAGCTGCAGCTTCCAGCTTTTTCTGCCACAATTATCACAAGAGATTGTGGAGAGACTGTAGATCAATACAAACTAAGAGTTTCTTTCTTTTTGGATGCTGGTGTGCCACGGGATTTTGTCAAGGTAGTGTGCCGTCGCTTAAAAAGGTTGAAAAACACTGACTTAATCATCATGACATGCAGCTTTGCTATTTTAGTGACCAGCATACCCACAAATATTGACAATTTTACAAAAGAGAAATTATTTATTTTACAAATGTAATTAAGCTCCTCTGTGTATCAATGAAATTGGGACATTTCTGCTAAACAACAATTTTTGTTGGGTTTCGACGTTGGCAGAAGAATGCAGACATCAGGCAAAACATTGCAAACAACATGTATTTTTTTCTATTGAGTCATCCATTCTGACTTGTTTTACCAGTAATCATACAGCTTTCATTTGTATCTTGACCAGTTATCTTGCTTATCTTTTCTAAATATGTATAATAGAATACTCAGTCTTTAGGTTTTTAACATTATTTTAAGTTTTTGGATTTCCTTTTATTACAATCTCTTGATTACACTTCCTTACATGTCAAATCAGTTCACATGTGAATTCTGAACTTGAATGTGTGACCTGATAACAGTTGAAAAAGCTTGCTGCCAAAGGCGGAGGAAAGAGTTTTGCCCTTTTTTTGGCTGGGAGAGGCTTAAGTGATTTAAGTTGCCTACCAAGGCAGTATTTAGACTTTCTTGAGGTTTTTATTGGTGGTGGTGAGTTGCTGAAGTGGAAGAGAGGATACTTGACAAGTGAGTAGCTTTTTACATGCAGCACATAATGCATCACTGGTTCTTGTGATTCAGAAAAGCCAAATCACACACAGTTTTTGCAGAGTTTGACACTGAACTGTTTTAGCAGAGTGATAAGCCAATTTTATGGGGTTGTCAAGAAAATGATAGTTAAGCTGCTTTTCTAACACTGAATGACTTTTTTGTTCGGGGTATCTTTCTTCAAGTGCAGCTAATCAGCTTCTTCTCAACAGCTGTTTAACTTTTCCTCTTTAGGAAACTTCAACATTGAATACCATTAGCTGATAACGCTTTTGTTAATGTCCATTAATCAATAGCAGTGTCAGCTTGTGTTTTTTCAGAAAAATGGGAACAGTAACCCAATTTTAGGAAAAGGATCAGGCACTAAATATATCTGCATGTGAAGAGGAGTATTTCAGATATTTAGACAATTCTTGCAACAGCCGATAACAAACGTAAAACCTTAAAAGCATACTTTGCAAACTCAAGTAAAGCCGGAATCATCAACACAGCTTTGACACATGTCTGATCTACAGCAACTAGCAGCTGAAAACCACCATAGGTGCAGAAAAAAAGCAACATTCATCAGTGAATGTAGTAAAAGTAACAGGACCTCATCAAAACAATACTTAGGAAGTGTCTGATTCACAGAAATGTGATGAAAACTGCTAAACATACCACAGTCTGGGCTCTTTAGATGCTCAGGTTTCAGATATAAAAATATAAGCTTTTATTTAGAATAAAGTAGTTTGAAAATAAAGTAAAAAAATAACTAATTTATCTTAAAATTACAATTTTAAGATAGATTAGTTTCTATTTTAATTTGTTTAACTTAAACTCTGAAAATATTGCAAATCAGTTTCACCCTTTTTGATTTCAAACATGTAAAAATGCAAGTTAACTGCAGTTTTCATGAATATTTCTATTTAACGTGACTCATGCATAAGGCATTTGGCCCCGAAGAAATTAATTTGAACAATTGAAAAAAGGAAAAAACCCATTCTGTTCAAAAGATTAAGTAGACGTGACAAAAAACAAAATCAGAGCACAGAGCATAAAATGCAGTGCCTCACAGCATGAACCTTTGGGGTTGGAAACCATCATTATTGCAAAGTATCACTGGGAGAACAGGGAGAGACGGGGAGATAAAAGGGCAGGGCTGTGTAACAGTTCAGTCAGTTTTACATCATCCAGCTTGCTCTTGGGAAGCCATGAAGCTTTTAATAAAGAGGCAAGGCAGCAGCACTAACTCTACAGCTCACACGGCTACTTAGGACTAAACTGGTGCGTGTTATCATCAGGCATAATTTGCATTTTATTTGTTTGTTTAATTTGACTGAAAATAACTGAAAAAAGCCACATTAATGTACAATATTTACATGTGACACACAACCCTTAAAGGAAAATATCGATTTTTTTTTTTTTTTTGTTGTATAAATAGTTAGACCATGGTAATTGTATTATTTGTTGATGAAGATTAGTAGGTTGTGGTGATGGAAACTTATCTAATCTATGATCTGAATTTATTCTAGTCTAATATACCAGAGTAATTCAAAGTAATCTACAAAATCAGAATCAGAAATACTTTATTGATCCCACACGTGGGAAATTTGTTTGTCACCATAGCAACTGACAGCAGAGGGAAAAAAAGACTTAGAATAATATAAAAACAAGAACAAAGAAAATGTAGCATAAATGCAAAAAACAAGGTAGTATAATTTAAAAAGCTATTTACAGAACAGTGCAGGTAAAAAGATGTGCAAAAGAAATGTGCAAAATAGAAAAATAATAAATTAATAGATAATAAAAAATGTGCAAAGGTTGTCTTTTGCATTGTGAGTTGTTGTACAGGGTTATTGCATTGGGTATGAAGGATTTCTGGTACCGGGCAGTTTGGGAGCGGAGCTGTCTGAGCCTCCTAGAGAAGGAGCTCTGCTGTTTGTCCAGAAGAGGGTGGAGAGGATGCTCAGGGTTGTCCATGATTGAAAGGAGTCTGTTCAGTGACCTCCTCTCCATCACTGTTTCAAATGTTTCCTGTTTGCAGCCAATAACAGAACCTGCCTTCCTGATCAGCTTGTTCAGTCTGTTGGCGTCACTGACTGCAATGCTGCTTCCCCAGCAGACCACAGAGGAGAACAAGGTACTGGCTACCACAGACTGGTAGAAGATCCCCAGCATCTTGCTGCACACATTGAAAGACCTAAGCTTCCTTAGGAAGTAGACTCTGCTGCAGGCCTTCATGTACACAGCAGTACTGTGGCTCCTCCAGCTCAGTCTGCTGTCGATAGTCACACCCAGGTATTTGTACTCCTCCACCACTTCCACATCCTTGCCCAGGATGCAGAGGGGTTGTAAGACTGTCCCTTTCCTCCGGAAGTCGATCACTATCTCCCTGGTCTTGTCCACATTGAGCAGCAGGTGATTCTCTCCAGCCCACTCCACAAATCCGTCCACCAGCCTCATGTTCTCTTCCTCCCGTCCACCGCTTATACACCCCACAACCACAGAGTCATCAGAGAATTTCTGTAGGTGACATGACTCTGAGTTGTACTGAAAATCTGAAGGGGAACAAGGTGAACAGAAATGGAGAGAGCACAGTGCCCTGTGGGGCTCCCACACTACTCAGCACCACGTCAGACAGGACCCGCCCAGTCGGACAAACTGTGGCCTGTCTGTCAGGTAATCAGTGATCCAGGAGACGGTGGACGCACCAGCACCCATCAGCCGCAGCTTATCACCCAGCAAGGAAGGCTGTAAATGTGAATTTCATTTCAAATTCACATTTACACATCTGCATTCCCGATACTCCGTTTGGGTGTACATTAGCGTCGTTAGCTCCTCGGTCTTGTTGGTCAGTGCGTGCACATTCCCCATAATGACTGCAGGCACGACAGGTCTGAACTTCCTTCTGTTCATCTTAACGTGAGACCCGGCTCTGCGACACCGACGTTTCCTCCCTATCTCCTTCGGAATCTCATGCCGAGCTCCATGAAACAGGCTAGACTCCCTCAGAGCCAGCAACTGGTCGCGCGGGTAAACAATGGCCATGCTTTCCAGTGTTATTCCCTCAGACGTAGGAAAATCAAAGCGAGAAAAAAAAAAAAAACACAAAAGGGGAAAATGACGGGAAACAGAAATAATGAATGAATGAAAACTTTATTAATCCCAACAAGGAGAAACTCAGTTCCAGTACATCTCGATGAAGAAGGTCAGACAAACAGCAACACAGGATACACACACACATCTCGAGGGGTGTGTGTGTAATGGAAGAACAACTAAAAAAGAATGGAAAAAGGAAAGAAGACGATGATTACAGACTTGATTAAAACGATTACAGGAGCTATGGCAACAGGCGTCCGTTCACTGCGCCATCTTGAAATGTCTCCTATCTAAACTATCTAAAGCAAGATTAGAAAAACAAGGAAAATATAGAAATGTCACAAAACTAAATATCTCAATGCGCACCGCCGCTCCGATCTAGACCGCAGCGGCAAAGGAAAACGATTTATATGGTGATGGGTTGAATAACACATCAGTTCAGAGAGAAAGTTCACCTCTTACTGCTTGCTTTGTCCAGATGATGAAGCAAAAGTTTGTCTTATAGAAGCTAGCGCAGTGATATACGTTGTGCGTTATCACTTTTTAATGCACTCCCAGCAGCCAATCAGAATCGAGTATTCACCCGGACCATGGTATAACGGCGTATACTACGTCGAATACACAAAAAATGCGTAGTTTTCATCCAACCAAAAATTTTGAAAAGCTCAAAACAAAATTCAATTAAAGACCCGTCGGCAAAAAGCCTTGACGGACATCTGGGCATCGATGCATCAACGAATGACGGATGCAAGAAACACCTATGAATTACAAACATCACACGTATTATGAAAATGCGCAAATTGTACGTAGTGGCTGTGTGGCCTTAAGATGAACCTGGTTAGACATGAAATGAGGCTGGTTTTAAAGAGAAAACTCAAACATCAGAACATAACCAAGGAAAGGTTCCAATCCTTGTAAATATTCAACTTTACAAGCTACTTTAGAAATTCAAAAAGAAAAAAAAATGTTTAGCATTCAAGCCTAGACGGCCCCCAGGCCCCCATTAAGCCTTGCAGATATACATTTATGAGGTCAAGCGATAAACACCATTTAGTGCTTTTCCTATGAACATTGCTCTATATTCTACCTTCATCTATTATAAACGCTCTCTGTTTCTGCAACACACACTGTGCTGTAAAAGCTTCACACCTGAGGTTTTCAGATGAGAACTCTTTTTAGCTTTCTTTGATTTTCTCTCTTTTTTTTTGAGGCCTGAGTACATGAACAGAATGTGCATCAAAGCGCTCACAGAAATAAACTGCTCAAAGTAAATTCTCACCTGTCTTGAATATAAGATGTACTGCATAATTTCCCTCCATGTTTTTCTGCTGAACAAATGCAGTAACAAAAATCTGAGTACTTTTAGTATATATAACCTTTACCACTACACCTGTAACAACCTGGTTGTCATGTAACTGGTCTTTTCTTTCAGTCAGTGAATTTAGCTGTGCAAAAGTGTGATGTACGAGTCATCATTGATTCAGAGACAGGGTGCACCGTGGACGGGATGCCAGTCCATCACAGATCCAGTGGGGGACTTTGTATTTGTTAGAAAAAAGACCTTTGTTTGGCTCGTTTGGCAGGAGAATGATAAAAGTTAATAAACTGTAATTAAATGTTGGTTTAACTTACCATAAATGGCTTTAACAATGAAAGCTATCATGTAAAGAGCCAGGATACTTGTCCTCATTTGACTAGTTTATCTATCCTACTTTAACTGACCAAAAATGGGGATTAAATTTAATATTTTTCAATAAAATGAGAGAAAAAACCTGCTAATTTTTCAGCTGTGGGCAACTTTCATGTAAATTTGAACATGGATGAATTTTAACAAAGATGAGCCACTGCTCTCAGTCGACCATCAATAACTTTCAGCACAAATCCACAGCCTGTGCCCGCATTAAGTGGGCTGTAATATTCATTTCACTTGTTTTAAGCATGCAAATATGGGCTGCAGCTTAATGCGTGTTCATTGCGGATGACCAAACGCGCTTTAACAGCTGGCTTATCAATTTTCATCCAACTTTTTGGAGGTTTTTTCCCCTTCTTCTACATTTTATAATTTTCATGCCGACAAGTTTTTTCTTTCAGCCAAAATGAGTTTATATAATGCGGCTTGTGAAAAAGTTCACAATTTCAGCCTTTTTTATCTTTTACAGAGTTAAATTAAAGAAAAAAATCAAACAATTGTTTAGTTAAAGAAAAAAAGTTTGGTTTCTATTTTTATTTTACTTAATCAGAGTTGTGCAGTGTTAGTTGATAGCTGTTTTGTATGCAAGGTTCAAGCACAGCAATGGACTTACTTTAAAATTTGCAGATCATCCGAAACGTCATCAGCACCTTCACTGTTGTATTATGCATTATGTTTTTTATGCAAACACATTCATGGGAAGTTTCTTTTCATGGATTCTCATTTGGAGTACGACAAACATACTGATAACTAAATCAATGCAAATGAGATTTAACCCAGATTAACATCTATAGTGATCTCATTAATCAATGGTGCCTTCCTAAGCAGACTGATGATACTGACAATACTTTTATTTGTCATTAATATTTTAATAACAATTATAATGCTGTGGCATTGACTGGATAAATAAATACAATCTAACAGAATCAAATCTTATTTCATGTAATGTTCAAATATATTGCTAGAAACATGACAATGAAAAATGACAAGAAATATATTGTTTTACATGTTTTGTCATTCAGATATTGGGTTAAAAGAAAAAAGAAATGTTTCCTACAACATAGGCTGTGTTTCAATTCCTTTACTACTCACTACGTATATAGTGCGTTTGTCATTTTGTGGTGCGGTTCAAATCTACAACACCAAAATCGAGTGCCCTAGAAATTTCCCAGAAGTCTCAGTGAAAAACCAGTGTGCATCGATGCTCATTAGATAGATGAATACAGACCACAATGCATTGCGTTTAAACAAAAAAAAAAATTACATTTATTTTTATGTGAAACCATTGACGTTTTGATCTTCAGAACACAGTGGATTCATAAATAGTCATCGTAAAAAATGCTCATATTGATTATATTTACACTTCGTAAAATAAGTGATGTCATATTTGCCGTTAAAAATAAATAAATAAAAAATAAATAAGTAGTGAGCATTGTGTCTGAATTGCTATTAAAATCCATGGCACTACATTGTCCCGCACTATATAGTTTTGTTATTAGTTAGGGATCAGGAACGGAATTCGGGCATAGTTTCTGCACAGCAGTAGTAGATCATCAGAAATTCACCTCTAATTTGTGGTACGTAGTAAGCCCGCCCCCACATCCCATCACCCATATGATTATACACTCTGGCTATCTTAAAGCCCCTCACACACCCAAACTAACAGTAGTGGTGTAACAACTACTGCGAGCAGTATTGAAGCTATCCAGCCATACAGGTTAGCGGCTAACCTGCATTAGCCAGATTCCAGCTCAGACGAGCAAACAGCCATGTCCATGGATCTATTTGCCTGCAAGTGAATGCATCAGAATGAAGCAGAGAGCTTCATGGCATATTTTCCGTCACAAATAAGTTTTTTTTAAATTGCATTTTCTTATCATCCCTGATTCACAATAATTAAAAAAAGTAATAAATGCAGTTTTATTGTTCTTTATTAATTATCTTTTTGTAACTTGAGACAAAACGAGATGATAGAAATCTTAAAGCTTTAAACTGGTATACTGTACGATCACTTAATATTTCTGGTAAGAACTCAAGGTGTTTAGAAAGGGAAAAAAATCTGATAATGTGTAGTGGTCTTTTATAAAAAGGGGTGGATAATTTATGAGTGTAACAGTGGTGAGGAAAAAAAAACAACAACAAGAAAAAGCTGGCAATCTGTGGAAATTTGCTAATATTTGTTGTTGGTGTGAATGCACTTTTTACACATCCTTCATTGAATTAGGGTCGTAACTTCATGAAGGGCACTCAATTATCTTCACTTGAGTGTTTTCAGTAACATTCTGTGAATAATTTATGATTCTGAAAATGACAGCTATTTCTAACCTGAAAAGCCCATCTCAAAGCAGCAGGTTGCTAGGCAATATGTGCCTGTAATAAAAACCCCTTTTTTAAGTGTCTTATAATAATAATTTATGCTTATATATAATTTTGTTAAGAAAACAGAAAAATTATCCTTCAAAGAACCACAAAAGAAAAGGAGCTAAAGGCTAGAAAGATAAAAAAGGAATGGCTGTGAGAAAACTTTTTCCTTGGATAAGTGATGCCTAAATTAATTTAATAGTCCAAATTATAGCCAGATTAAGTATAAATCTGCAAGGCAGCCCAAAGCAAAACAGTATTCTGATTTCATTTCTTACTTAATTTGAGTGAATAAGGCAGTCATAGTGAGAGATTAAAGATTCAGAAATGTCTGCACCTGCAGCTTTGCTCCATGTAGGAGATTTTATGTTAGTAAGAAACCACACGGCCCTGCGGTGTTTTGAGAAAGAGAGGAAGGCGGGATTATCAAAAATTAAGATTACTGATTCTGTGGTTTTTGAAACATTGTACGCGAGTAACCCTTGTGCTATCCTCGACACTTTAACATTGGGAGTTGGGTCATCTAGACCCACTAAACAGTGCTCTGAACCTTTTTTCTTCAGTGATTTGTGATCTTCACTGGTGTCCATGGATTACATGAAATCTTTCCACCTTTATCCACCTTTGTCATGGTAGGAAGAACACATCAATGTAAGGGTGGGGTCATCTAAAATAGCACAAGGGTTAACCTGCACTTTCAGCTGTTGATATTGTGTATAAATAAACATGGATGTTTGCCATGCATGCTGGTTGAACAGCATGCATGGCATGAAACACTACCGTATTTTCCGGACTATAAGTCGCCCTTTTTTTCATAGTTTGGCAAGGGGTGCGACTTATACTCCGCAGCGACTTATATTAGAAATAAATTGAAATAAATACATTGTTAACCCTCCTGTTATGTTCATTTGTGAGGAACAGAGATGATGTTCCTGGGTCAATTTGATGTATGAGGTATGTTAAGTGTTAAGAGTATGTTAAGTGACTCAGAGAATCAGCAAACCTTTTTTTACAATAAGATCTTGAAGGCTAACAACATAGTATTCTATTTTCCAATGATTTCATAGATTCAGAAATGCAATAAAAATGACAACTGTTTCTACAAATACAGGATGAAAACAGAGTATTAGTTGGCCAATGATGCTTCATGAAAGGAATAAATAAATAAAGAATGAGAAAGAATTACTGTGAAATTATGAGATAAACATTCTGCTATGATTGTGTCATATGAGGTTGTGAAAGTTATTAGTTCTTGGTCTCAGATTTTGTCAAATAAATTTCCCGTCAAAATGCGACTTATAGTCCAGTGCGACTTATCTGTGTTTTTTTCTACTTTATAATGCATTTTTGGGCTGGTGCGACTTATAGTCCGGAAAATATGGTATTTTTTTGTGGCCATTGAACTAGTCGTTTATCCCTTGTGCTGACCTAGGCACATTGGGAGTTGGGTCATCTAGACCCACTAGACCCACTAGACAGTGCTCTGAACCTTTTTTCTTCAATGATTTGTGATCTTCACTGGTGTCCATGGATTACATGAAATCTTTCCACCTTTATCCACCTTTGTCATGGTAGGGAGAACACGTCAATGCAAGGGTGGGGTCATCTAAGATAGCACAAGGGTTAAAAAAAAACTCTGCACTATACCCATCAGGACCTGGGCATTTGGAACTTTGCATACTGTGAATTGAAACTTTTATTTCTTCTTTTGTGATTTGTTCGTCTAACAACTTTTATTTTCTAAGTTGTTTGAGGGCATATGAATATTTGCAAAGAAATTGTCTTTTAAGATTGGGTCTTTTTTGGATTCTGAGGAGTAAAGTTTGGAATAAAAATGCTTAAACACATCGTTAATGCTTTTGAGTCTGTGGTGATTTGCCCTGAATTCATTTGCATTTCGGTAATTAGTCTTGATGCTATATTTTCTTTAATTTGATTGGCTAATAATTTCCCAGTCTTCTCGCCATGTTCATAATATTTGTACTTTAGTTGTGTTAGTAGTTTTACGGTCTCAGTTGTGTAGAGCAAATTGAGTTCACTCTGTATAGACAACCTTTTGTTATAAATATCAGGTGTGGGAGATGTGGCATATTGTCTGTCAATTGTGATTAGATCTTGAGTTAGTTTTAATTCTTTTTCCTTTTGTTGTTTGTTCACTTGACTGCTTAATGAAATAATTTGCCCTCGAATGTACACTTTTAGTGTTTTCCATAGTACAGATCTTTTGACTTCCGGCTTATCATTTATTTCAAAAAATATCTTTTTTTTTTCTTTTTTAATATTTTCTACAATTTTGCTGTCTCCCAAAAGTGTATTATTAAATCACCACTTCTTGTTTGTTAGGTTCTGCTCTATTGCTATTTGAAGAATTACTGGGCTGTGATCAGATATTAGAATCGCCTAGTTTTCAAAATAGCTAATTTTTTATAAATATGCACAGTCCACCAAGAAAAAATCTATTGTAGAATAGGAGTGATGGACGGGAGAGAAAAAATAATATTTTTTTTAAGTGACAATGGTGACAATGTGCGAAATGGATCAAACTGTTTACATTTTTCCATACATTTCTTTATAGCTTTTGTTGATTTTGAGATGGCAGATAATTTTTGTGATGATTTATCCATAATGGGATCCAAAATTAGATTGAAGTCCCCTCCAATGATCAACTTATGAGAATTAATGCTTGGAAGTAATGAAAAAAAGTGTTAATAAAATTCTCATCCTCAATATTGGGAGCATAGATATTAGCTAATGTAACATAATCATTATGTAATTTTCCTGCGATCATAACATACCACCCAAGAGGGTCAGATATTACAGTAGAGGGAACAAAAGGGATAGATTTTCTGATAATTATTGCTACTCCTCTGCTCTTAGCTGTAAAATTGGACTGCAAAGTTTGCCCTATCCATTTTGCACTTAAATATTTATTTTCTCTTTCTCTTAAATGTGTTTCTTGTAAGAACCGAATGTCAGTTCCTAATTTTCTAAGATGTCTCAAAACCTTACCCTGTTTTACTGCTCCATTCAATCCTTTGCAATTCCACCACACCCATTTCACCCCCCCCCCTTTCTACAGTGAAACCCGTTCTGTTATCAGTAGACAATTATATTGTAAGGACACAACGAACACATTTTCAGTTTTTTACCGACAACCTCTATTAATAACAATATTCCAATTAAATCCAGGTGAAAATATATACAAAATATGAAAACACGCTGTTCCAGATCTAAACATTTTAATGTTTTTCCTGCTTTCCAGCCAAAACCTTAAACAATAAAAACTGATGTTGACCATAAGAGAAAACTGTGGAACAAGCTTTCAGTGAACCATTTTAAGGATGGGGCCCTTTGGTTGCTATAAAGTCAGAGTTATTGCTGGCTGTGTTCCTGTAAATAAATGCATAAATAAACAAACAAACAAAGAAGAATATCTGACAACAAACCTTTTTTCAAACGTTCCAGACTTGAAAAAATCGTGATTCTAAACTTCCAGGCAGATTTCATTTACGATGTCCCTTTGACAGTCTTTCTAGATGTCTAAATTGCTTTTTAATGACACACATGTTTTTTTTCTTCCTTCAAGCCACTTGAGGCTCAATTAGCAGCTAAAAATAAAGTACTTTTAAACCTGAAAACACAACAGGGAATCCCTTTGAACTCAGGATGCTTAGACTAGTGGTTTTTAGTGGTTTATAGTTCCCTTTTCAATGCCATGTAGTCATTTTTCCTTCAACAACTTTACTTAAGTTTATTCACCATTCTTTATAACTCAGTTTAGTTTACCCAACCTGTCAAACTGCAGTGGTTAAAGTCGTCTCTGTGGATTTTTCCATTTATGCAGGCAGTACACCATAAACCTTCAGCTTTTTTGCAACCTTTTTGCATAACTGGGAGCAGCTTGGCCTGCAAATATTTAATTCAGTGAGTGGTTCAGTTCTGCAAAGACCCGTAACATCAGAGGAGAGAGTTCTAGCTTTTTTTTTCTTTTCTCATTCCATCTTTAAACCATGGTGCATTTGCTTCAGCTGCAAGGAAGGGTAGCGGACACCTGCATCAAAGAAGCTCACCTTGTAAAAGAGGAGGTCAAGTGGAGTTGGGTTGCTCACTTCACTCCTGATGCTCTCTGTGGAGAACAGCACTTCAAAGGCACAGTTTAGGAGCATACATTGGTCATTTTTCTGTGATTTTTTTCACTAAACCAAGTAAGATTAAATATTTATAAATGACAAAGTTAAAATGTGTGAGTGAGAAAAAATAAGTTTTTAAAAATTGCTTAATCCTAACTGGTGCATGCATGAAAAATCTGTGCTGCATTTCAGGATGATCTGCAATTAATATAAACAATTGTAATTTTTTTACTTCAAAGTATTGAATTTCTTACTTTAAAATGTACCTTCTGTAGGAAATCAATTTGTGTCTGCCTCTGCATAGATTTTTGCTGGAACTGTTTATGCTCTCTGAGTGTTTCATCCATAACATTTGTGTTGAGTCAGCAGACAAATAATCCCAGCTAATGATAGGACGCACCAAGAGCTAGGATCCAATGTGTTTCACCCTTCTGCAGCATGTCACTGTGATTTGCCAGCATTTGCTTATTCAAAAATAATAAATGCCTTAAATTTTGTTAAAATGTCCCATTGCAGTTTTATAATTATTATTACCCAATTAATCTTCAAAGGTCAGTGGAAGTTCATTTTTGCAAGGTTTACAGACTGGTACAACTGTCTTTTTGGTGTAAGTATTGGACATTTAAGTTGAGCCAAAGAGTTAATCTACTAAATTGTTAGATGCTAAAAGTCCCACTTCAATCATCTTTTGATTTATTGTCAAAGCTTTCCCAGTGGTCTTAATTATGATTATGCCATTTATAGCCAAAAAAACAAAAACAAATGTTTTTTTGGACAGTTCCTGCAGGGCAGCAGTAGTTCCTCAGAAATCTACCTTTGAAATTTGTGCGACTGTTGTCATGAAGCAACCCCGCTCCCACTTTCTGTCACCCATAACCGAGCTTTCTTTTTAGGTGCTCACCTGTTAGCTTACAGGCCCTCACACCCCTAACCTAACATTACCACTGCAACAAAAATGGTAAATGGTGTACATTTATACAGCTCTTTTCTATCTACCTCAAAGGCCAAAAAGGCTTTACAGTCACAGTCCCATTGACAGACACACACACACACACTGATGGCGGCGCCACTGCCAAACACTGGCGCCAACCTTCCACTGGAGGCAAGGTGGGGTTGTGTCTTAATCAAGGACATGTGGGTAGGCAAGGCGGAAATCAAACATGCAACTTCCATTCAGAGGTCCACCGCCTTTCCGCTGCACCATGGCGAGCAATATTGAAGCCAGCTCAGTGGCCTTGTGGTAGATTGTCTAAAATGTTGTGGGTTCAAATCCATGACAGAGTCATACCAAAGACTAAAACTGGGACCCAGTACCTCCCTGCTTGTTAATTAGCATCAAGGGGTTGGATTGTGTGTGTGTGTGTGTGTGTGGTTTGCATGGGTGGCTGTGTCTGCAGCACACCACACGCAATTTCACAGACCTTTAATGACTGATGGGACTTAACTTTTTAAACTTTAAGCTGTCCAGCCGTATCATTTTGAGCCAGATACCAGCTCGGACGTGGAAAATGAAGACATAAATGTATCTAGGCAGCATCAGAATGGAGCAGAGAAGGGGGGCTTGTAGCCCGCCCAGTGTATTTTCTACGTAATAAATTATACAATCTTTTTTAAACTGGATTTTTTGTCTGCTCCTGACTCCCAACAATTTCAATAAAGAAATAGTCAGAAAAGCACTTTTAATCTAAATTGTCTCAATATTTGTCCTGCATTATCAAAATAACACCACAAGAACTGCTTAAAAACTCCAAAAATACAATTTTCATCAGGGTGGGTCTTTAAAGAAAGCCTCTATTTAACTTTTACTTTGCTAAATTTATGCAACCAAGTGTGCCGCTTCTACTGACCAAACCACTAAATATCTAATCTGATAGCCTTTTGGCTGAAAGTTATGCAACCTGCAATCTGTTTCTTTCTTAGCTACTGAATCCAGGCAGGAGGGAAGCAGGACAAAAACCTTCATGCAGATAAATGCCCAAAATGTTAAAGAAGTGAGCAGAAGCACAAGGACAATGCAGCCCTTTGTGCTAAAAGACATTATCACGGCCTAATTTATTATAAAAGGTCATGTTATGTTCTGACATTTGAAATCCCAACTTGCATCACTTAATAGTTCAAAAGTCATAAAATGTCATCCCTAATGAAACCTATAGTATATTGACATAACAGGGAGGGTAAATCCACTAATATGACATTTTAAACTCTGCTTTCAAAAGAGGCCACTATCAGAGCTGCTCAGATATTTTATTCCTGTCTGGTTGTTTTAATGCAGCAAAGGTGAAGAGGCTGAGCGCTGATGATAGCAGAGGCAGTAGCGTAACCTCTGATCACAACTTGCATCAGCCTCTTTGGATGCAAAACATACAGGAAGACAATCAATTTGTTCTTGCTTATAACAGGAAAAAAGGAAAAGAAAGTTCCAGGCTTTCCAACCGCAAGATTTTTTTTTTGCTAGAAGATCTTGGAGCTGACTTAAATCACACACAAAATGACATGTGCTAAACCTTTTGTTGTATTTATTTTACTCCATTTCTGTGTTTGATGTGAATACCTCAATGTAAAGAACATCTTGGATCCCTTTACGATAATAGAGCGTAAGAAAGTCCATGTCATCCTGTTTTATTCATGGTATGTATGAATCAAAAATAAAACAGAAAATAAAAAATGATTAGAGAGGTTGTTCTGCAGCTTGGTTTTAAGATGGAAAACCAAGTTGTAAATCATGAAAGTATAATTTGACATTTACTAATTTATGCAACAAGCATCGTCTGCTTTTTCATTACACTGTAGCACATGATTAGGGTGAACAGAATTACATGATCCATTATTCTTGCATGTGCTTTTTCATTTGTGTGTATTTGAAGCTAGGCATTGAACACAACCTTTATTTTGGAATAAGAACATATTGACATGTGTGCAGCAAAATGTTCATTTTTTTTTATTATTTTGAAAATCCATACAATGGGTTTTCTGTGACAGAAATGTATATACTAATAGGTATCGTAAATATTTAATAAAGGCCAACATTATGCTGTCATCATTTAGCCTAATCTTCCACTTTTATGTTGCATAATCCTCCTAAATAAATGCACAAAACACCATATTAAGAGTTCTTATTGTTCATTTTTATCACTTTAAAAGATATTTGGAGTGTCTGAGTGAATTCATTTTTCTGCTGCACCTCAGTGAAGAGTGCTTCGCTAAAACGTGAGCCATGTGCAGACTGCATTATTCATGCGGGCCTCCCTGTACTCTCAGCTCTGCATGCACCACCTCAGCTGATGAAAGAGCTTCAAACCGACAGAGATGTGCTACACTGCAGACGGTTGTGTAATAATCAGAGGGATTCGGCTGCCGTCCTTTGCAGCTGCCACCTTGCCCAGTGGGGAGGGAGGTATCAGCGCAGGGTTCCATCCGCTGACTGCTGCTCTAGTTCAAGTGCTCTTCCCGGAATATATTGGACGAAACTGAGATCTGAGGCCATTTTTCTTTGATAAAATAAAAGCTAAATCTGCTTCTTATGTTAACATCTTATTTTTCTTGCAGTTTGCTGCAGCTGCTGTTGTAGTTTGAAAATCAAAGCCGGGTGTTCAGATCACGACTATGCCAAGCTTTTTCCTTCCCATATCATTGTTTTCCACACTTACTTCTTGTTGGAACCTTTTTTTAAGCTTTCAGTCCCTTGTGACTTATAAAGTTATCAGAGAAGTTTTTTTTTAAACTGATTGAGAGCTCTTGTATCTCTAATCTGCAGTGGCCCTGAAGTGCAAATGAAAACAAAAATCCAGAATCCAAAACGTAATTTCAAATACAAAAAACACCAAAAGAAAATGTATTCAGTTTTAATTTCTAAAATATGTTTGTCTTTTTATTTTTAGCTTTGCTGTTTTGTTGTTGAGATCTTTGAAGTTTTTTCTTGTTGAGTGACTGATACTTCAAGGCCACACCTACCACCTATTATTTTTATTCATACAGCATATCCTATTATGCCAAATACTTGGCTCGTCAAATCGTTGAAATTAACCCTTTTTTAATGCAAATTTTAACTGTCATTCAGTATAATCATGTGTTAGCTTTTTCTTTTTTTCAAGAGCGTATGTCTCATTCTGGGTATGAATTAGCAAAATGGGAAATATGAAGTATTTTCATAAACTAGTAATTTACTAACATTTTCGCAGCTAAACTGCAATACAATAAACAGCAGCATTTTTGGGTCAGTACGCTATTGATTCCCTACAGTTAAAACAAATGACATAAAACACTAACAAATGCAACAATTTTATTGTAAAATTCCACAGCTATGTGCAATTTCCTTAAGAAAAGGCTTTTTTCAAATAACATTTATAATATATGATCCACAGCATCAGAATTGATCAGTGCCCCTTTTATGGAATAATAATATATCTTTTATAGAATAATATATATATATATATATATATATATATATATATATATATATATATATATATATATAGTGGACAAATAACCAACAATACTGTGCGGTTGACAATCGTATGAAGTTGATTTTGATTCGGGACTCGTTTTATTGAGCCCTGCATTTCCAGCTCTTTTTTACTTTTTTTAGTGTTGGACAAACTATGGAACGATAGAAAATTTCTACTTGTGCCGTTCACTTTAGATCTCACTAAAGGATTGAAACAAAAAGAAAGAAGTACAATGGATGTTTGTGTGTCATTGCAGTCAAAGTATTAGGAATGAGGTCTGATTATTCAACAAGTTGAAATAAATTCCTGTCCCATGTGCACACTACAGAGGAGTATGCATGCCTCAGAATCCTTAAAAAACTGTTTTTTTATGACAAAAACAACATCACCAAACTTTAACTTTCATGGAACCTGCAATAAACCATGGAAAATGTGCTCGTGGCCACTTTATTTTCGTTCATTTTTC
The DNA here is from genome assembly GCF_053564925.1 of Oryzias latipes. Taxonomy (NCBI): domain Eukaryota; kingdom Metazoa; phylum Chordata; class Actinopteri; order Beloniformes; family Adrianichthyidae; genus Oryzias; species Oryzias latipes. Next base: position 7,081,768 of record NC_136250.1, on the reverse strand, counting down.
CTTTTTCGCAGTGAAAACAGCAGACGAACCTCAGTTATTACAATTATTCAATTTTAGGTTGAATCATTGTTTAATTTCCTTTGCTTTTTATCAAAAGACATTTTGGACAAAAACAAGAGAAACAAAAAATCTCAATAATGAATTCAAAAAAACATTTCTAAAGCACCTGCATTTCCATTCGCTATTTTCTGATGTAAAAACGTTTGGAAAAAAAAAATCAGAATTATAGTTTTTTTCTTATTTTGGCACATCAAAACTGAAGAAATCAGACAGGTGAATGGTTGTCAACAACTAAACACTGATTAAAGTGAGTGTATGTAACTAGTTACACTCCTACTTCCCTAAAGATGTGAGAAACAGAGCATGTGTTTATTGAAGACGGGTTCAGGTAACTAAGCGGCAGCGTTGAACCGTACACGACAACCATCACACACATGAAGGGAAATAAACAGCCTAAGAAATTGTTAAAGTAACACATCTGGATCTTGATCGGTGCTCTTTCAAGTTAAGAAAAGTTTCATTTTTTAGAAAACAGTGTGAAATTACAGTCAAACTAAAGCTAGCACTTTTCTTGTGGTGATTTAGGAGCTGCTTTCGGATTATTATTTTTTTTTAATTTATCCATTTTTTAAAAATCCAATACTCAGATCCTGGAAGATGGGAATGTTAGAAATCACGCAAATATAACAGCTTGACATACCTTTGTTGAAGAAGCATACATTGGTCACAACATAGAAAACACAAGATAAATAAGCTCAAGCTCCACTGACAACAGAAAGTTAATAAAAGACTCTTTATCCTTTATTTTTTATTTTTTTTGCTTGCTGTTATTTTTAAGGGGCTAAAGAGGCATTTTATTGAACATAATGATGAATAAATAACATCAATAGATAAATAAATTACCCTACCTCCCACCTTAAACTTCACCCAGATGCCTTGCGTGATCAGTCCAACATAATACAGCAAGTATAATATGGTGGATTATATTGATATACTGTAACCTTGCTAAAATTACAAAATATATGCCCTATTACAAAATGCCATGGGCTTGACAAGTGTGTCTTTTTTTCCATTACTACTTATGTACATAAATGATGTGATTTACACCCATTTCCTATTAGTTTACAGAGGGTAGTGCTACACTGTCAGTTGCATTATGTCGTCTATCCGAATTGACCGGTCAGGGACTCTAATTCCTGTGCAAAACAGTTACATTTCAGATGTCAATAAACTCTTCACACATTCAAGCTGAATTTGATTCAAACAAAACAAACAAATAACAAAACATGTGGGATTTTCTTATAAACCATTTGAAATTTGAGCTCTTGATACAATTCTTTTAAAAACAGAGCCTGTACATGTGTTGTGTACACATTTTTATCTAGTTTATGAACCAGCTTTTTTTGTTGATGCTTTAGCTAAATTAGATATTAGAACACTGCGTGTCATACTGCAGCTGCAATAAATTAGGTAAAAGAACTGCTTGTTTTCACCGGGTTTCTCTTGAGGAAGCTTGCATAAGCAAAATGGAAAAACCTATAATTGTGCAAATGTGTGCTTTTTCGCTAAGAAGCGTCACTGGGCCTGTCTGCACGCTCGCAAAAATTGGAAAACCGGGAGAAATCAGATTTGCAAATTGACTATGGAAATGTGATCATCAGAATATCCCAGTCTACATGGTGGTTAATTATCTGATTTAATTTTTATACGTCATAACTTTCCATTTTCCTGTCACTTTCAAACCCACCACCCATCTGCTCTTGGCAAACATGTCAGCACCACTGACTGTATAAGAGAACTGGACTGAGTGACCCCTCCCCTTCATGTTCCAAGCAGGAAGTACTCAGACCAACTCACACTAATCCCTGCCTCCTGACGATTTCTGGCTCCTACATGGCAAGATCCCGTATCCCAAGAAATGTCGACTGAATTGACTTCATTTGGTTGGAAAGGGAAGCGAGGGACGTCACACTCACTCGATCCAGTTCTCTTATACAGTCAATGGTCGGCGCGAGCGGTTTTGCGTTAGCTTTGCTAATGTGGGTAGAGATAAGTTGACAAAATAAAAACATTGCTGCTGTTTTTAAAATAAATGGCAGAAAGAGGCTTGATGTTAAACAGTATCTGCTTTTATATTGATCTAAAATCTGTTTCTTAGATAACAGCATCCAAATTATCCTGTCTACATTTTACTAGATAATTTTCCAATAATTTAAACAATTGGATAATGATTGGAAACTTGGTGTGAATGTCTGTAGAAAACAGATTTGTACCCATTTTTCAGCCATATTCTTAAAAAAGTGCAACTAAATGCTAAAAAACTAAATGCTAAAAAATAATCAACTGTTTAATCGTTCTCATTTCCATAGCCAACAGTAGACAGTGATAAAAAAAATGCAGATTTTTGGTTTGAAAGTTGCATGCAATAAATGTAAACAACCATGTCTTTTTAAAATATATACAGTCCAAAAGTAAAAAAAAAAACATGCTTCATAGGTCCAGGTTGTCTTTGTAAATGAAAATTGGTTCTCCATCGACTTACCTGGTTAAAGAAAGTTTAAATAAAAGTTTGTACAGCTGAATTTGTTCATGTTATTGTCCTCTGACTGCACATATTGTGATGTGTCATTTATTATTGTGTAATGAAAGAAAAAAAAACAAGTTAGCTTTAAAGGAAGAAATGAATAATGTCGCTCCTGAACACAGCTTCTTTAAAGTGCTTCTGCTTTTGTGTATTTCAGTAATTGGAAAAAAGGATTAAAATAACCAAGTGATGCATAATAGATGAATATAAGAAGAAGTAATCTATAAAAAAAAAACATCAGGATGTTTTCAATTGATTTCATTTAACTCTAATCTAATAATGTCCTAATTTGATCTTTCTGCAAACCCCTTTGGTCAATTTCCCTTTTCTTTTTTTTTTATTATTTTGTGCAATTAAACAAATGAAATGTGTCACACTAGCATAATGTAATGCTACAACAACAACAACAACAAAAACTAGAAGATAATGTGGGGATTTCATACAGGTTCCCTTTAAATGTCACTTGCTGGAGCAGAGCATATGCAAAATGTAACAGACCATAGGCTAAAGCTGCATACACACCCCAGCTTAGAGATAGAGATAGGAGACCCAGTAGACCAGGTTGAAGAGGGCAAATGCAGTGGGGAAAAAGATGCGTGCATACGAGTCTATCTTGGCGATGCGGATGTGCAACCTGCCGTGCCGCCAGGCTCCGGAGCGGCAGTCTTCGAAACAGCAGAAGAAGCTGGTGCAGTCCTTTCCATCTAGACATTCATAGCCGTACTCCTCGTCCCGCTCCTGCATGTGTGTGGCGTTGTTCATCTGAATCGCCGTGGCTGAGCGTGGGCGGATGTCCACCGTTGGTGTCTGCTTTTGACAAGACAAAATGACAGTTACCAAGGTGCGGTGGTCAAGATTTTTGCTGACTTTTTATTCTTTCCTTACTCCTCTTTTTTTGTTTTGTTTTTATCAGCAACATGCAATGTGTTGGTTTAACCTGCATATGAACCCTACTTCTTGTCAAGAAGTACAGGCGGACTATGAACTGTTGGTGTAATTAAGGAGGATTGCAGAAATAGAAAAGGTCAATCCCAGTGGAATCCATTTTAAAATGAAACCTTTTGGCTGTGGCACAGCTGGTACCTGCAGCAATCATTTCATTGTTGTTTCACAGTGGCCCATATTGTTTAAATTAACATATATAAAGCTGGATGAATGATTCATAATTATTCCACTGCTGCTGCTTGAAGTGCTTAGAAAACACATGAATCAGGAAAAAAATTGAAATTGAAATTTTTTTTAGGGGTATTTAAAAAAAAAAGTATATTTATCCCAGTGATTCAGCAATATACCACTATGTCCATTAAAGAGAGGCAATGCTTCTAAATGTATACGGCTATATTTTCAAACTCCATTTAGAACAAGTGATGGTGCATCACAAAGCTCGACATCTTTCCAGTCCACTCTATCTTATTCTAAGTGGGTTAATATAAAAGCTCTGTTTGTCTAAAAATCTTTGCTAACTCCTGCAGGGCACATGTCTGTCCTCCGTGCAGACTCCCTAAATAGGACAATGACATCAGTCACTTGGTGTCCCTGTCAGTCCAAAAGAGGGCCAGGGAGTATTCAACCATGTTTTTATCTGAAAATACCTTGTCACCTTCATACTAATTGGAGTTTTGCTTTTAAATAATGCCCTGCTTCACCCATCTGGTGGTGAAACTGGCTTGTCCTTTGACCTTGCACATGCACATTTAACATTAACGGAAACAATAAAAATGAACACATAGAAACAAGTCAATTCCCCTCAAAGTCCAATTCTAGAGGTAATAGTTGAGATCAAGACCCATGTTTTTGCCGCATGATATGCCCCCATGATGGGGAATATACGAAGAACATTAAGCTCAAATTGCATTTCTGAGTATTTCTTTATTCAAATTGTTGTGAATTGGGAGCTGACAAAAAAATGCAGTTGGAAAAAGCTTGTAGTTGTTACAAAGTAGCTAAAGTCATTGGCTATAAGCTCTCTGCCCCACTCCATTCTGATCATCCACCTGCAGAAAAATAGATCCACGTACGTCTTTTTTTTCCTCGTCTGAGCTGGAATCTGGCTCAAAACCGCACGACTGGATAGCTACAACGTTGCTCATCATTTTTGTTGCATTGGTAATGTTAGGCTGGGGTTGTGAGTGGGTGTAAACGAGTGGGAGAGTGTGTAAACAGATGGGTGACAGGAAGTGGTGATGGGTTTACTCCGCGCCAGCAGACCGCCCCCAACTCAGAGGTGAATTTCTAATGAACTCTTGCCGCTCTGCAGAAACTATGTCCTAATAAACAGCACAGTTTTGGCAAAACATGGCATAATCATAATTAAAAGACCACAGGAAACCCTTTGAAAAAACTCAAAAGATGATTGGAGTGGGTCTTTAAGGATGATATAATCTTTAAATACATCTATCATGTATATTTTTACTTTTACATTGTAAAAATATCATATCAGAGGACATTTGTCTTGCGAATCTTTCATTGTTAGATCTCCAAAAGCATGCCAACTCCAAATAATCTAAATACAGGAAAGACACTGCAGGTTAAAGCATGTGGTTTTCTGCTGTTGACGTGCATCCTCAAACAAGCTTCATCCACTGGTTCTCATCATTTCCGTTCCTTGCAACTGCTCATCCTTTACAGCAATTGTGCAAAAAAACAAAAAACAAAAACCTGCCGTCCCTTTGAAAACCATACATAACCACAACAAAACAACATATGGGTTAGTTTGGGCATTTTGTCCTCATTATTGGACCATATGTCAAGTTAATGAGGGGATTAGCAGAGCAGGTTATGGCTCAGTTCTCAAAGGGGATTGGTTGCACTGAAAAGAATCATGGTGGAATCAGAAGCAGGAGGAGGGGTAACAGCATCCCGCCGCATGGCCTGGTCAAGCTGGGTTGCGCTCACTTGGTGTTAGCAGAATGTAAATAAATAAAAACAAAGAACCAGCACAGTGGCGTTGGCAGCTTTAACTGGCTGAAAGTCGACAACCGCACAGAGGAGTTAGAGTGGAAAGACCCTTGGGGTCATCGGTGGGGAATTCTGCACATTTCCCGCTTTAAACTAACACTGCAGTTTGACCAAGCTAGAAATCTAATATTTGTTTTCTAAAACAGATATCGATGGAGTCCTCTTCAGAGAAAACTGCATTAAATTTGTCTGTTCCACTCACCCTGGATACCTTTTTAACATCCGTGGATTACAGTCTTAAGCTGTGAATTACCTGCGAGGACTTCTTACATTTTAATTAGCTTCTCCTCAGCGCACCGGTTGTCTGTTTCAGTCTGTTAAGGCTCTGCTGACTCTGTAGGAAGCGTCAGGTTGAGAAGCCCAACAAACACACAGGTATAGATTTACTGGCAAGAAAAGGAAAAGAGGAGGAAGCTGTTGTAGCAGCTGCTTGTTTGCTGTTAAAGCAGCAACAAAGAGTGGAACAGGACAGAGGAAGCCAGAATGAATCTGGGATCGCAACATCCTTCTGGACATAAGGAATGTGGAATGCTTATTAGGATTTTGAGACGCACATCAGCATGTCTGGCTGGCTGCCTCCGCACTGTACACTGCAAAGTGGCCCTTTTGAAGGCTATCTGAGTATCAGTAAGAATGCAGGGAAATAAAGAGGTAACAGAGACGGGCGTATTTGCTGTTTAGCTGACACAAAAGCAGTGAAGTGTTGGGGGGGGGGGCTCAAAGAGCCACAATGCAGCAGACACATGCAGTCAGACACAGGCAAAATACCTTTGAGGAAAAGAGCCGAAGGAGCTTTTGTCCAGACAGTAGAAGAAAAAAAAAGTGGAATTGGAGAAGAGTTTTTTTTTTTTTTTTTTTTTTTTTAAGGAAGGTAAAAAGAAAACAAGAAGTCAAAACTACAATGAACAAAAATGTGTGGAAAAATTCAAACTACTGTAAATTTCAGAGGAAAAACAAACACTGCAGGGAGACACAAGTCACAAAAACAGACACAGAGGGAGATGCATGTTGGGATATGAGCGTATCTCACATGCTTCTTACACCAGCATCAGCGCAGGAAAACAAACCAAAACAAAACTTTGCTGCAGGAGTAGAAAGATAAAATACATACAGTCCAGAATTAACACAGTCTCAACCCAGAATGTGTAAAGAATGGAAAACAAAAAGGCTCCAAACTAAAAATAATATACTCTATGATTTAAAAACATGATTTGCCCATACTTTTACTTTCGTATAAACTGTTGCTTTTGAAAACAAAATATGATTATAAGAAAAAAGAAAAACAGAGACAATGTTATCGTCAATTGTCAAACAGATTTCAGACATTTGCTAAGTTGGTTTAAATATCTACAGATACAATGCATAGCGTTGAAAATGCAGTTATTAACTAACTTTGTTTGTCATTAAATTTATTGTCACAATCACTTTCAAGTAGCGGCGTTCAAGAAATGGCAAAAGCGTGTTATTGTCAGTGACTGTATCCAAGTACTGGACCGAGTGAGTGTGATGTCATCCATAGCAAATAGCTTCAACCACATGAAGTCAATTCAGGCGCCATACGGACGTCACCATGGTGGAACCAGAGGAGGTCAGTAAGCTGTGATTGGTCCGAGTCGGAAGGTTCGAGCTTGTTGGAGGTCCACACCCCTACCACTGAAAGCGGGTTTAGTCAAATTATTTGGAACGTTGGGACGGCATACTTTTATTGAGGGCATCTGATTGGCCAGCTTATAACTTTAATAACTTGCACTAGAGTAAAAAATATGAAAAAAAATAGATAGATTTAGAAAGAAGCATTTTAAAAGGGTAGCAGAGCAAAGGGGGGTCACTCGGTCCAGTTCTCATATACAGTCAAATATTATTATTAAAAATTACTTTTTGCTCTCTGACAACAGCGATAATGAGTTATTACTGCCTTTTTTATTTCACTGCAGACAGGTAATGCTGTGAAGAAAATAAAGAAGTTGAAATATTAATCTCAATATTACTGTCATGCAGATATAAACATATTTTCCTAAAGTTTTTCAGGAAAATATTAACAATTTTTCTAAAGGTTCGTACTCTTAAGTCAGCATGCATACTTACCTTCCTAAACCTCCTGATAAATCAACTCTGCAAAGTCTTGCTGAGCTGTGTGACTGGAATTCTACCTCTTACTTCATTACTCATTCATATATTTAGGACATACCATGTGGATGACCTTAGCTTTAGATGCTAAAACTGGATTGCCCCACTTTCCCTTTTAAGTTCTGGGTCAATGCTCTTGACCTGAGAGCAGACCTCTTGTTTCAAATGCAATGACATAGCTGGACCTTCAACAGAACGGTAAACAAAACAGCTATTTTCATGGGATTGTAACTTGATTTAAAATTTTAACCAACTTTCAACTGGAACTGGAAATTATCTATTTTTTTTAAATTTTTTTAGAAAATGTATTTTTGTAAACTACAAAAAAACGTGTGGCTAGGACTCAAAGCAGTGAAGGGTCCTTTTGTCTGTGGTGAGTGTTGTGATATTAAGTGAGAGCTCATGACCATCAGACCAAGCTGCAATGATCTCTCCTGGGATTACAGGCTCACAGGAAGCAAACACTTGAGTCATGTGACTCAGGTTTGAAGTACAACTGCAACAGATGTGTGATGGATTATGAAAAGATTTGAACTGCAATTCTCACTAACTGTGTAAGTTGTGAGGATTTTTGATTCTATTCACTACTGTAACATTCTGAAATAAGGTTAAAATGCCTAGAAGAACAATCTTATTTAAACATTTATAGAGTAAAGCACCTGGATATCTTCCACTTTTTACTTTCAAATATATTTTTTCATTTTAAAGTGGATGTTTTGGGCAAAATAGGAAATCTGGAGTAATTATACTGCACTATAAAAAAAATAAAATAAAGCTCACCGGGTTTTTCTTCTTCTTGTCCTTTTTGGCGCTCTGCTTCCTGTTGCTGACAAAGTAGTGCAGCGTGCCGTACTCTATGAGGGCAGCGAAGACGAAGATGAAGCAGACAGACACAAACAGATCCATGGCGGTCACATATGACACTTTTGGAAGCGACTTTCTGGCTATGGTACTCAGTGTGGTCATGGTCAGCACAGTAGTGATACCTGTGGGGGGTGTAGAAAAAAAACGTGAAATTAATTCTAAAAATCTTCTGTAAGAGTATTCAGAACAGCACTAATAATTATCCTCTAATACCAAAAATGTGAATTATTTTCATATAATGCTTTTCCTTTTTCATTGAAAACGTATAACCAACATTTAGTCCACTTTTAAAAAGTCAAGTAGAAATAACTACAAACTCATTTACTCTGTTGGTTTTTCTTAAAGGATGCAAAGATAATTAAAAAAAATACATTAAACGATTATCACAACAACAAGATAACAGATTATTTGGTCTCATTCCAAAATTAAGAAGTCCTGCACTGTTTTTAAGTGGGAAAAAAGTTTCAAAACAAAAAGCACAAAACTCTGCAGCGAGAAACTCAAACCCAAAAGGTCATAGTAAGCACCTCATAACTGCAAATTGTACATTTTCTGCTTGTTGTAAAAGAGTCAGACAAGACCAAACCTTGTACAAATCTCTGCTTTTTTTAGGTTCTCATTATAGCAGGCTAACATTTGTTACATGTCAGACTGTTCTGCCTAAACTGTCACTTAACTAGTTTGCAGGAAACAGCAGATTTAGGAGTGGAAAAGGAATGTCACATTGTTAAAATCAAAAATGTTTCACACTATGAAAGCTCAAAAAAGAATGATATGTTGATAAAAAATGTCTCTCTGATTAAGAATTACTTAGCATACTTAATGGTTAAAATCTGACTAAAAACACAACAAACAAACAAACAAAAAACTGGGATACAAAAATGTAAAATGCATCATTTTTTGGGGATTGATTCCACACACCAAAAATGTCCCCATTATAGTTATTTTACCAAGACACTGGGTTGTCTTGTTCCAATCTAAAGTTGTGCTGAAGTGAAGTCATTTAGTCTGGTTGTCCCTGCAAACCTTTAACAGACGGACGGTCATTATGGGATGGTGAGCAGCTGTCTTACTGGCCTCTTGATCTACATTTTTCACAGTTCAACTACTACTGACCACAACACTGACGCGCTGCATCCCTACATCTACCATATGGCTACTTTCCCTTGTGTCGTGTTTGTGTTTAAATAAAGAGTTTCATGGAGGAAGATGGAGGCATGTCTATCTACATGTCGAAGGTTAGCAATGGCTTTACACACCCTGTATATGTTGAGGAACTGGTTATTTTCAGGGGAGGGAGATGGGAGAGCGGATTGATTTCTATTTATTTAATAGCTATTATTTATTTATAGCTGGTGAACACCACTTCTGTTACAATGCATAAAAAATGACCATATAAATTCAATTTGATTTCACTCTTTAAAATGAGGCCATTAGATGAACAGCAATTAATATTGTTATCCGATTTCTCAGAAAAAACGCAGATAGATTAAAAACATGTAGTTTTCTAACTGATACTTCACGCCATGCATCCACTTTCACCTGGTATGCATGGTGTAAACTAAAGAAACAGAAGATAGAATTCATACGAGAGGTTCTAAGAGGAAAGGGAAATGTAAAAGTTCTGCATCTGGAAATAAATGAGATAATACTACCACATAATATCTGCAGTTCAAGTCAATTTGCCTCTTACTGACAACGCCCAGTCATTCAGACGTTGTAAACTGGCCCATTGATTCATCCCTGAACTCAGTCTGAACTGTATTTCAGACATCGACAGGTTTAAAGCTCCTGTTTTGTGAGTGGACCGACAGATTCCTGGTTTGGATTGAAGGATTATGAATTATGTCATCTGAAATAATCAGCTTTTTATTCACAAGGCTGCATCCCGCATTATCTTTCTAAATTACGACGTAGTTATGCCACAAAGTAAGGGTTCTATTGCTTCAAATGCAAATAAGCAAAAAGAAGGCATTTTTGAAAAGATTTAGAAAAGATAAAGAAATAACAGCAGCAAAGATAAGAAGTTGGGCATAAAGGGATTTCTTTCCAATCAGTTATTCTCTTATAATTACAGCAGGGAACTTGAAGTGGGGCTTTAGACCCTTTAGAGAGCCGTGTGACTGATATGTGCGCCACTGAATCTTAAGAAAACTTCCAAAGCTGTCAAAGGAAAGTTAAAAAGCTGGAAAATTTCCTTGAAATTCACACATTCTTCCCCTCGATTCTGGATCTTTTCTTTTTCCTGCGTTCTTTGAAGTGGCCACCTGCATTATTATTGCGCTGAAGCAGCATCTCTGCACCTTCCTTGCTGCATTGCATAATTAATGCCTCATTAGAGCGTGCATGCAAACATATGTGCCAGGATGGGCTCATCTACTCAAGATGCACTAGATCTCTAAGCAGCTGCCTGCTCTCTGAGGGGAAAGAAGAGGAGGAGTGATAAAGTTGAAGGAGAAGGATGAAGGAAATGAGAATGAAAAAAAAAAAAAACGGGAATAAGAAAGCATACTGCTTTACATTATGCAATGGTGTACAAGCACGACAGGTCTCTGGATGCGTTTTACATCAGGGAGTAATTAATACCAAGGAGACCTTAATGAACCCTTAGAACTGCAGGGTGTTTTTGCCTTTGGGGGGCAGAACTACCAAAGATGTGAAGCTGTCAAACTTTGAGGAAACTTTTCTTTCATTTTATTAAATATGGAGTACATTTTAGATGACTTTATATCTTCCTCAATTCTTGTTCCCACTTTCTTTTGAAAAATCTCATTTTTGTTTAGTCATTTTAGTCAAACTCTCCATCTTGTTTCAAATGTGCTTTCTATTCTTTTGTACCTGCTTGTCATTTTTTTCTTTGCGTCCTTTGCGCTTCTGTTACAAGTTCTTTGCCATCATATTTTTTTTGTTGTTGTTTTGTTTTGTTTTTATTATCTGCTGCCTCCAACGTGCTTACTTCCTCATCCGACTTCCTCTTCCTGGCTTTCCTGCTTTCAGGATGCCTCCACGTTCTCCACAAAACAAACACCTACTTCAAACGACTACCAATTCCAAGTGACTGGGATGACAAGTTCATGAAGAACCGTAAGTCTAACCTTCGCCTGTGGGGGCAGAAAGTGTCACACGAGTTTGCAGAAGAGTAAGAGGAACATGTGGAGGAAGAAACAAAGGAGCTTAAAACCTACTTCCCTTGTAAATGTTAACCAAAAAAAGCACATTTTATAAATATAATCAGTTTCACACATTTGGATTTTTTATTTTTATTTTGATACAATTGACATTGCCTGTTGGGACTGTGTTTTTCTGTTCTCAAGTGAATCAAAACTCACTTGACAAAGACTTGGATGACTGAAAAACCTGCTTGTGGAGTCAGATGGAGCAAAAAGCTCAAACCAAAGAATTTTACAAACACTTCTGCCAAAAGACACAATTGAGAGGTCCATAGCACGACTACGTTCATTTCATTAAACCATTTTTTTTGTTAAATAAACACTGTGTTAGTTAAATGTTTGGTAATCAGTTATTAAAGATATGAAATGAATAAATCAGAATAATTTATCTGTTTTTTTCACCCAATGTATCAACATGTCACAGTAAAATCAAAGAGGAATTCATTAATGTCCAGTCGTAAATCGCCTGGTTAATAAACTAATAATAAACAGAAAATGTGATGTGCTCACTGCCAAAATTCATATTAATATTTTAAGGCTTTAATGCCACAGTGTCATCATTAGTTTAGTTGGTTTGCCCCCCTTAAAGCCACATTTGAAAAGATAAAGGCGTTTTTTGTCAATGGTAAACAGGAGCACACATTCAAATATGTTTTTAAAGCTAAACAGTAACAGTTTTAGAACAAAAATAAAAGCATTACTGTGCCATTTCTACAGTGGACATATTTATAAAGAGTTTTGAAAAGACAATTTTTAATAGGCTAAATAATATCTGTTTCTTCTTTTGTGTGGCTCAGCCTTGAACATAGGAAAGCCCAGTGTTGATTATGTTTCCGGTTTAATAACAGTAGTTATTTCCACTCTCAGTAGGGAGTTACTGGAAATTGAAGACAATGTATGAAAAAAAAAAAAAATCAACCTTGTAAACAAAAACACACAAAGTTAAAGTGACTAAAATACAAGCAAGACATTTTGTCTTTGTTTTAGCCTTCAACTAAACTCGTGGACTCTTAAAAGGTTATTTTCATTGCATTTTTGGAATGTCACGGTCAGAATATTTTGGGTTAATCTGAGGGGAAATGGCATGTACCTCTGCGTGATAGTACCACTTTGGAGACAGCATGTCTCCCTCTAAAATCCTCAATCTCCGTTGTCTGCATAAACTGACAAAAACGTGCTTCAGCGACTATGACATACCTCTCTACCAAAAAGGAACCTGGTTTTGGGACTTGCTGTAGTTTAGATTTACCGTTTGTTCCACAATATCTGATTTCCTTTGATTTTTTATTTTATTTTGTTAAATTTTTTTTACAAACGTTAGGAAACACTGATCCATCAGGCCCTAAGATCTGCTTCCATTATTTGATGTTTTTTCCCACACGCCACCAAACCCTGAAAAAGTTAATGCCATTTGGGATTGAATTCATGGAAAGCTCTTAATTTACAGTAAAAAAAACATTTCAGTGATGTAATTACAGATCTTTCTTTTAAAAAAAATATGATAATTTCGAGAAACTGTGTGATGAATGACTACACAACTGATAGTTCACAGCATCTGTAATGAGTGTCACTTTTTTGAACACATCAGGATGGAAAAAAAATTGTATCAGAAGCATTTTTAAATAGTGAGTTCTGTTTTTGATTTAGAATGATTTTTGATACAAATGGCACATTTAAAAATCTGTGCTATACAAAAAAAGGAAAAAGAATAAATGAATTACTTTTTTGTGGTAACATCATCCGAATTCATGGAAACATTTTTTTTACTCATGACAGTTCATGGGTTTAAAAGAAGTTACATATAAAATCCAACTTTTGAAAAAGATTATAAAAAAGTACATATTGCACTAAAAGTTTTGGGATTGATTCCATTTAGGATCATATTCGACACATGTCCTTTCAAAAAAACACAAGAAAAACTTGACAGAACAAAGCCAATGGATTCGTGACAACTTACTTGGTGTGTTTTTTTTTTTAGCCTTTTTGGCAACACTGTTAAGCATTTTTAGGAGTGCCACTTGATGTTCGGGAATTTGAAATGAAACTCCTTTGTGTTACAATACCTAATGAAGTCCTTGCAGGCACTGCATCTTTGTTGATCCAGAAGGAGACCCAGGAGAGGACAACAATAAGTGTGCATGGTATGTAGGTCTGGATGGTGAAGTAGCCCATCCTCCTGCTCAGGTCAAAAAAGACCGTCAGCACTACATAGTCCCCTAAGGAGAGGTAAAGACAAAAACAGAGAGAAAGCTAGTGAATTGTGGAACAAAAAGTACGATGTTAGGGACATAAAAAAAACAAACAAACAATAAATTCATTGCATTTTGCCGCATAAAAACACTGATATGACCATTGATTGATTATGATATGAGGTTCTTAGTTAAAGAGGAAAGTTTTCATTTTACATTTCATGTTAGAGACCTATCAACACAGAAACGTCAAGCAGAGATTAAACAAACTGTTAAATCTTTAGTACATAATGCAGTGGAACTAGAATCTCACTGTATTGTAGCTCAAGGCAACCTGAGATGTCGAATAAAAGCGAGGGATTCACTGAGCTGGAGCCGATTGTGCTCGGATGCACTCACAAACCCTCGTTTCCTGCCAGTGCTTGGTTGGGACATGAACTCCTAAAGCCAGCTGATGAGCCACCCCTGTGCTGACTGGCTGGCTGACCTGAGCAGATGTTGGGTGTTAAGAGGTTGAGGTTAGCCGGGACCAGAAAGACCCGACCCTGACAATGTGCATCATCTGCCCTGCCTGTTTGAAATGCAAAGTAAGCAGTAATGCCAAAAAAGTCTCTTAAATCCAGGTGTGTACTCTTGAAAATAGTCTTTGAAGTCCAGTGGACAAAAAAAAGTAAAGTGAATCTGAAAGGCGAAAATTATTACAAGAAAAACTCATTGAGCACCACAGTAATGGTCTGACTCAGCCTGTCAATAGTTAGTGTCCGCTTTAGCCCGCTACTAATGTACCTGTCTGTATCTGTGAACTTAATGGCACTTCACTGCTGCCCCGCAGCTCAGTCAGATGTCTGTTAATTGATTAACATCAGACAATTACCAGTGTCAGAAACATTCCCCGGCCTCTTGCTATGGCTCGTAACCTTCAGGGCACAGGCAGACTGTCTCTCCGATACGCATCTGTATGTCTGAGTGCGTGCGGGTTTAAAAACTCGTGGCACGTGAAACGGTCTCTGCTGCAGCTGAAAAACGAGCAGTTGGCTAATCATTTTCCTCACAGCAAAGGGCACACAGAAAAAAAAAAAACAAAAAAAGTCAACATCTGTGTATTTGTGTGTTGATGGAGGACGTCAGCCCACACTCCATCTGCAACCACGCAAACTCTTTGTAATGGGGTCCACGTGGAGTCTAAAGGGACCAACTTGTCGTTATTCCTCTCAGTATGCGCCTCTTCCGTTCACCTCTGATAGTATCATTAAATGAGGCAAGTGCAATAACCCCAGCAGCACAACCATAACAGTTCACCGGTTTCTGCTGATGCAGGCAGGTGCATGGAAGATTACAATGCATCGGCTTGGAAGTGGACAGGAAACACACGAAGGCCGCTCTCAGGGGTCTTTCAGCCAACTGGTTTGTTTTTATTAACACAACATCAGCCAAGGCCCGAAACTGAGACCCTTGGCAACTGAGAAACTGCAGGTAAACATGCTTATTGTGGCTTGGTCAGCATCAAAAAGCCTCCTTGGCATTTCCTCAGACCCTTAACTGTAATGATCTTTCCGCTGCCGAGGTGAGGTCATTTATTGTAAAACTCTCCCAGCCTCTCGTCTCCTCTTCTGCCAGTTTCATTGTCGGCCCCAGCGTTAGCCTTGTGATGGGATGCTATTGAACAATGCACTTCGTCCTATCAAGGTAATGTATCTGTATGGGATTGCGCACCGTTACAGCCCAGCAGCAATGCATTAGTTTGTTAATGGCATGGCTTCCTGATTTCCCTTTCAAAAAGAAAATGGTCTCTTCTCCAACTTAAATGTTTTCGGAGATCGCACAATGCAGCCATTCAGGGAGTAAGCTGTTTGGTTCTCCGCATAAACAGTCCCGATGCAATTAGCATGAACATTAACTTACACAAACGTGTTTTATGTGGAGATGATTTTGCAGGGCAAAGTTTACAAGCAGAGGTATGCGAGAATGTCCGGATGGGTTATATCCATGCAGCAGTTTGAAAATATGTACTCCCATCAATGAAAGATAATATCGTCAGTATTTAATAGTCACAATATTCCTTAATGAGAGTTTTCTCCTGTTAATTCTAGCAGTCAGTCAGCAAAACATCTTAACCCATTGATCTCTGGGTGGAATTGTAACAGTAAAACGTTCTGAAATCAACTATTTACAAAGATATTTTTTTAGCTTATATCTACACACTTTTACCAATAAAGGTGAAAGGACATAAATGATGTGCTAATTATCCCGCTTTATGAATTCCATCCATCTTTCTTCCAAACCCGCTGAATTCTTTTCACAAGGTTGCTGAAGCTAACCAAGCTACTGATGGACGAAGGTGGGGAACACCCTGGACAGGTCCCCCTTTAATGAATTGTAAAAAAACAAACATTTTTCTGGTCTTTGAAACACACTAATTATTTTTGAATATGTTGGCTTGTTGAGAATATAATGATTATGAAGAATAGGGTTTAAAGAAACTATAACATGAATTTTATACAATTATTTTATTACAGTGTTCTCTCGGCATATTGCAGTTCTGATTTGCCATTTCGTGGACTTTTTTTTTGACAGCATACTGTGTTGTATGTCCTGATTGGCGGTTGACCTTGTCAGTCTCTGTAGCATGTCTCCTATACAGAATGCATAAAGCTTTCCACATTTATATGAATCTTTGATTACGAGCAGATCTTTGTTTTTTATTCTATAATACTGGACTTGTCTTTTTATGACGACACACTTTTGTGTTGTTATTGCTGCTCCTTATATGCAGGGTGGCCTAAAACTTTAGTGACGAGGCTGCAACTGGTTAAAGATGCAGCAGCTATATTTATCTGTGGTGCTCCAAAGTTCGAGCACATAATCCCGATCCTGGTCTCATTAAATTGGCTGCTAGTCGTACATTGATTTTCATTAAAATTCTTGTTCTTAAGTTGAATTCACTTGCAGTTACTGCAAACTTTCTAGTTTGCTTTTAAATATTCCCTCCTAAAGTCTCTATGTTCTTCAGACCTGTTAGGAGTGATTAGAAACAGAATAGTTAGAAACTCCCTTTTTCATTTTATTAAACTAACTTTTACCTTTTATTACATTAATGGCTTAACCTCGATTTACTATGTATTATCATCTCAAAATTATATTACACTCCAAACAAAGCACAGCCAAGACTATTGTCTCGCAAACATTCCTTTAACATCCTCCCTTTTCATCTTTGTGTGTTCTGGTGTATGCGTTCTGGCAAATGTCTGTAAGAGATCTGACACTTTAGGTGCTCTGACCTTCGAGCATCTAGCCTGCAGCAGTCTGTGGGTGTGTTTTTCACACCATGATCCATCGAATGAGGTTCTGAATATGCAAATGCAAGGTATATATGCCAGGCCTTTTGCTGAACCCCGTTGTTCAGACTTTGAATGTACCTTGTTCATCTGTCTGTAACCCTGCGTACAAATCTGTGGTCTTTGTGCGGAGTAAATCTACAAAAGATAAGTTTTGTCTCTGAGTCGTTATTCATTATTTCTGTGTGTAAGAAACTGACGGGGTTACGGACTAACACAAATACAGTCCTTTCTAGAAAATCCAGTTTCTTCACAAGACCAGTGTATGCTTCTAGTTCCAACAGCCAAATGCAAGTTTCAGGGCGACTGAACATTGGCCGTGTTGGCTCCTAAACTGGAATAAACTGCCACTGGCTATTAAAGAGACCATCCTCAGGGAGAGTTTTAAAGCCAAACTGTTCCTCCACCACTGTACCTTAGTATCTACCTTATTGTTCAAGTGTTTTATCCTCTTTATGTTTTATCATTGGATAATTTATTGTTTGACCTTGTGTACAACACTTTGGGAACTTTAGCGGAAGGTGCTCTAGAAATAAAAAAATAAATGAAGGTTTGAGTTTAGACAGGAGAGAAAAAGTGTGAAATTGTTGATGTAAAAAAAAAGTGTAAAAAATATGTAGTGAGGGATTTTACTGGAGTGAAACATCTGTACTTCACCTATTATAGGTATAATTTATCTTCCTCGTTTTCCCCATATAAATAAAGGGACACTGAACTGACATTTCTGTCTATAAATGGAACTGGTGACCATAGACACAGATGTGTTTGGAGTTTTTTGTAATCACCAACATATCCAAAGAATAATGTAGGACTGATTTTTCCAAACAACTTTCATAAACCTCTTTTTATTCATGAATCTTAGATAAGGCCAAATAATAGCCTACTTGTTTTAGCACTAAAAATATTATCACTGCCTAAAAATTTGACATTCAGTCATTTAAATAATAAAAGACAGCAAACAACAGCATCATTGTTTGTATTAAGATATGGTCTGTAGTATTTTTATTATGATCAGACAAATTCATGGCTAAAGCAATTTACCATGAGTTGATGTAATCTGCAAAAAAGCAATAAGAGAGTGGCGGGCGGGATCGTTTATCAGGGAGGAGGCGCAGCTCAACTGCCAAAAAGCCGTAGAGACAACAACAAAGTTTGACTCGCAAAGCAGCAGACGATGAAAAGATTCTTCCAGTATGAGATTTCGAAGAAGCATAAAGTTTTTGTTATCATTTTGTGATGCTGAACTTTAGCAGAATAGCGGGTACGAGAGTTCATGACAGTAAAATATGGACATTCAGGAATGCTGACGAGAGGAACAAACTGTTGTTTACCTGGTAACGAAGCTAGAAATCACTGTGGATATGCATGGACGGGGGAGACCTGAGGCACATGCTGGCCTTCCAACAAGCAGAGATAAGCAAGAAACACTGCAGAGCTGCTGACAGGCTGTCTCACGGAGCACCTCTGCTGTCCGGGGTCATGTGTATGAAAGGTGACAGCAGCTGCCGTTGTGCATATATGTGTGTGTGCATGAATGTGTATGCATGCGTGGAGCTGTGAAAAAGAAGGGAAATTTGCTAATGACTGGTTGCAAGGGTCAAAAATATTTACACCAAATATAAATCACCACCTTGTGCAAAATGGCTGCAGGGTATATGTGAGTGATTATTAACCAGCCACCGTTGCGGTGCATTAGACCTCTGCAGGCTCCCGCAGCAAAGGCCAACATAACGCGCCAAATGACGCTGCTGCAGCATCATCATGGTGATTAAGTGCAGAAACAAGGCTGCATGATGAAACACCAAACACTTGCCTGCAGGCTTTGTTTGTCTTATTAAAACTCTGTTTAACTGAGACAGTGACATATGATTATTCCTGCCATACACTCACTTATAGATTGCAAATGATTCAAAGCAAGGTTGTTTAAGGTTTTGTCAACAAGTTCTAATATATTCATCCAAATGTCTTTATTTTTCTATATCCAATAACAAGTTTTTGATGTTATACAGGATTTAAACAAATTCTACATACCGTAATTTCAGGACTATAGAGCGCACCTGATTCCAAGCCGCACCCGTTACATTTTTAGGATAAACAATTTTGTGCATACATAAGCCGCACCTGTCTATAAGCCGCATGTGCCCACATGTGTTGTAGATTGAGGATGTGTATGTGCTGAAACCGCTAGCCGCCTGTGTAAGAAAGAGGGGACAGCGCGTGCAGCGCAAGAGGGAGAGGGACTGCTCTCGCTCACTCTTGCGCTGCACGCGATTCTTCCTCTTACACACACACATATACATATTCATTCTACAACACCTATATAGTTAGTTCATTAATTAGATAGTTAGTTGTTACTGTTATTTGTTAATAAAGAATACTGCGTTGTAATTATTACTTGTACCTGTATTCATTTGCGACGCGCATCACGGCGGTGATCAAAAATCCCACATCGTCACAGCTCTATTCCAAACAGTGCCTGTGACGCCGCAGGAACACGGCAGCAATATGATAGTAACAGCACTAATAGGGCTGGTTAAAAAAAAAAAAAACACCTGTAAAAGTCACTGACAGCAGCAGTAACTTATAGCCTCTGCGCATGCCTCCAGTGCACTGAAACCATGGAAGTCTTCCTCCTCAGTGTCGGATTGGAATAGCGTCAGATATTCTTCGTCACACTCTCTCAGTGTCTCCTTCGTTGTTGGTGTCAGTGTCACTCCTGAGGCAAATTCACCCCTGAGCTTGCACTGTCCTCTCTCTCACGCAGCCGACCATTCATTCACAAAGCAGGAATTTACATTAAACTTGCGTCTTCCTCGACACATATACCATATTCCCCCTGTCTAACTTTTACCCTTTCTGCTCGAGCGCCCCTAGCGGCCGTTAGAAAAAATGCATAAAAGAACAAAGAAAAAAAGGCATAAATTACAGCATCATCGAATAAGCCGCAGGTTTGAAAGCGTGTGACAAAAGTAGCGGCTTATAATTTGGAAATTACTGTATACACAAGATAAAAACCTACTTTAGAATGAATTTAAATAATAAAACAGCATGTTTGACACGTTTTAGTATTAAGCGGTTGTATTTTTCCAACATTCTAAACATTATAAACCTAAAGTAAGTGAGACTTTAACTGCCATAACTAAAACTAGATTTATGATTAAATTCATTACTTTTCCAATTCCTAATGTCTTCAAAACTTTGTATGATTTGGTAAACAATTTTCACACAAGTCCTGACTTAAATTAAACAAAAGCACAACTATGAAGAATAAAAATATACATTTCTGTCAGGAGTATGACCCAGAATGCTGGAGGCCAGGCTTGGTAACAGAAACCTAAAACTTTGATCAATTTAAACATGAACCATCTAAAGGGAGCAACAGCAGATGACCTGATCCAGCTGAACTGAAAACCAAAAACCTAAATAAAGCGGTGAATGAGTGACTAATTGAGGACAGCTGTGGATGATTACCAACTCAAACTAGGTGAGCTTGTGATGGGAGCGTGTACTATGAAATTAGATGAGGAACAACGGAAACAAATTTAAAAAGGACGGTTCTGACAACGTTTTGCAATAAAAGAACCTTAAGATCTACAGAAAAGTCATTTTGTTTGAAAAGAAAAAAAAAAAATCTTTAAGATCTGTTAACAAGTTGACATTGCCTTTTTTATGAATTAATTCTCTGGATGCTGTAGGAGTGTCTTGGCTGACACGTCTCTGCAGCATCGCGTGGCAGTCGGGAACTTTACCACTGGACTGGCAGACAGGGGTGGTGGTTCCCCTCTTTAAGAAGGGGGACCGGAGGGTGTGTTCCAACTACAGGGGAATTACACTCCTCAGCCTCCCTGGGAAAGTCCATGCCAGGGTACTGGAGAGGAGAGTCCGCCCAATAGTCAAACCTCAGATTAAGGAACAACAGTGCGGTCCGTCCTGGTCGTGGAACAGTGGACCAGCTCTACACCCTCTTTAGGGTGCTGGAGAGATTGTGGGAGTTCACTCATTCAGTCCATATGTGTTTTGTAGATTTGGAGAAGGCGTTCGACCGCGTCCCCCGTGGTATCCTGTGGAGGGTGCTCTGGGAGTATGGGGTCCGGGGAGCCTTACCGAGGGCTGTCCGGTCTCTGTATGACCTGAGTAGGAGTTTGGTTCGCATAGCCGGCAGTAAGTCAGACCTGTTCCCGGTCCACGTTGGACTTCCACAGGGCTGCCCTTTATAACCGGTTCTATTCGTAGTTTTTATGGACAGAATTTGTAGGCGCAGCCAGGGGCTGGAGGGGGTCTGGTTTGGGACCCACAGGATTTCCTTTCTGCTTTTTGCAGATAATGTTGTCCTGTTGGCTTCATCAAGCCAGGACCACCAGCAAGCATTAGGGCGGTTTGTGGCAAAGTGTGAAGCGGCTGGGATGAGGGTCAGCACCGCTAAATCTGAGGCCATGATTCTCGACCGGAGAAAGGTAGTTTGCCATCTCTTGGTGGGTGGAGTGTCCGTGCCCCTGGGGGAGGAGTTTAAATACCTTGGGGTCTTGTTCACGCGTAAGGGAAGACCGGTGCGTGAGATTGAGATTGATAACTACGGAGCAGCGTCCGTAGTTATGCGGTCGCTGTATCGTTCCGTTGTGGTGACGAGAGAGCAGAGCCAAAATGCAAAGCTCTCAATTTACCGGTCGACGTTCATTCCAATACTCATCTATGGTCATGAGCTATGGGTCATGACCGAAAGAACGAGGTCCCGAATACAAGCGGCTGCAATGAGCTCTCTCCTAAGGGGGGTTGGGCGCTCCCTTAGAGATGGGGTGAGAAGCCCGGTAACCCGTGGAGAACTCGGTGTAGCACCGCTTCTCCTCCACATCGAAAGGAGCCAGTTGAGGTGGCTCGGGCATCTAGTCCTGATGCCTCCTGGACGCCTCCCTGGAGAGGTGTTCCGGTCATGTCCCACTGGGCGGAGGCCCCGGGGAAGACCCAGGACACGCTGGAGAGACAATGTCTGGGCATCTTTGCTCAAACTGCTGCCTCCGTGACCCGGTCCCGAATAAGACGAGGAAGATGGATGGATGTTAGTTTGACAAGTTGAAATTGCCTTTCTTATGAAATAATTCAATTTTCTTAAAATTCCACATCCATATTTGTCACTTAATAAAATGATATACACCCAAAGGTAATTTTCACGTATGCTTAAAAGAAAGTAAACAGTTAACAGTGGATACACATATCTTAAGTTACTTATGATGCACGGCTAAATGAACCAAACTAAAACAAACGATAATGTATTTAAGTTCATATTTATCTTTTTTTTGTTTTTTATTTTTATTTTGGATCTTTGCTTCAGGTAAAAGGAAATAATAGTTAAATAATGATGATGTTAACATGAAAATTACACAAAGAGAGCCTACCATACATATGTATTGATTCACATAATGATGAGAGTGTATGGCCCATTTAAACTGTGCTTAATCTGTCTTTCTTTAACTAATTTATATTCATTTAAAACACAACAAATCAATATTTACATAATCATTGGGATCACTGCCAGCTCTGTTGCCATCTTTTACTATAAAAATGAAAAATAAAAGGGTATCCTTGTAATTTCTTTTATATAATAAAGATTTATTTTTTTAAGGTTAATTATAACTTAGTCAATTCTAAACCAACTATTTTTTGAATTTTTACCCTAAAATCTGTTCATTTGTTTGAGGTTATTACATAAAGCTGCTTCAACATGATCAGGAAAAACACATTTTAGTCTCGGTTTATTTCTGCTTCAGTTGGCGCTGTTCAAAAAGGTTTTTCTACGTCATTTTTTCACAGTCTAAAGAAAGGTGATTCACATCTATTACGTGAGCTAGAAGTTCTAAAATTATACCTCCAAACCTCTTTCTGCCCACGTTACATATGCTGCTTTGGTCTATTCTGCATCTTATTTGTAATTACTTGGTCAGGTGACAGACTGATCTGCATTGATTTGTTCAGTTAAGGAGCCTTTAAATTAATGAAGACAACTTTAAATAGATCCAGATAATCCTGGAAAGGCTAATGAAAGATGATTAAGATTTTTATATATATATATATGTATATATATATATGTATATATATATATATATATATATATATATATATATATATATATATATATATATATATATATATATATATATATATATATATATATATATATATATATATATACAATAAAGATGTTATGTTTAGGTAACATAACTGTGAGTTTAAGGTATTCATCCACACATTTTAAGTGGAGGCTTATTTTATAGATTCAGGAGGTTAGGCTTATTGTTCTTTAGAAGCCACTTAGGTTTTACTTGTAGCATTTGATAAGAGTCTGAAATTACCTTTCATGCATTGAGCTCATCTAATTCTAACCATAACCTATTTTAGAAGCAGGACTGAACCAGCGTACAGCTTTAAGGCAGGTCAGCCATGTTGTATAATCCTACTCCTTTTAATTTCGAATAATCTTTGGTTCACTGTTGTGTTTTTACACTTGTATGGAAGTGGCCCTGGTCGACTTTGCCATAACCCCAAAACTGTGTCTTTGACACCATTATTAAACCAATTCTAGTTTTCTATATATTGATTTGATGTGCCCAATTTTTTTAAACAAAACTAAAAAAAACTACTTGTTTGTTATTTCCTTTTTCTGCTTTAGACCCAGATGTAAATTGGTAATTCACCACACAAACACAAACATAAGAATGCATCACTCTCAATCTCATCTAAGGCAATGTCTAGTTTTGTATTGGAATACCATTGTTGCAAAAAAACATTACCACCCACCGCCCTTTATAAAAAATCAATTCAATCGACATTTTCTAAACATAGTTTGTGGAAAGACGATCACTCCCCATCACTGGCCTGATAACTTGAGGTGTCAGGACACTATAATAGCAGAGGCAAAGAAAACAAAAAGCTCCTTATCAAAAGTGTCAGAAAGAAACAGATGATGCCTTTAGGATAATTAACAAAGATGAAACAGCTGCGGCAATTATAAATCAGAACCTGGTGTGAGCAAGTCATTGCTGACACGAAGAAAAGACGATGAATGCAGATACATCATAAAGACTAAATAATTGACTGAAAATAAAAATAAAGAAAAAAAAAATAACCAAAACCTAGGATCCGGATTATCGGTTACACTAATTCTACGTTCACACTGGGCTTGGAAATGCGTGTTCAAGCAACCACTTTCATTGAAAAGCTTGCACATTCAAAACTCTTGCGTTCACCCATCACTACAAAGTTTTTAAGTCCATTTTCAGGCTCTATGTACAGTTGACCTATCAGGGACATAGCTTTGATAGTGACGTATAGGCTGCGTCCTTTTCAATACACAGAGTGACAACTATTTGAAAAGTGATCCTGAAGGAGAAATGAATAATTGCGGTTAATGCCTGCCCAGAATCAAATCTCACCAAGTCTTCCATATATTCAGAATGGCGGTGGAAAAAATCCCTGGAGCCTAGATTCACAAGATTAAGCATTAAGAATTGTAGCCCAGTATGATTATCCATCTATTAATTCTCAGAACCAAATGAATCCTTTATGGGGTCTCAGGGTTGCAGGAGCCAGCTACTGTTGGGTGAAGATGTTATACACCTTGGACAGGAGGTCTGTCTATAACAGGCCCCAGTATGATTTAAAATCAAGTAATTTGTAGAACAAATTCACTATTGACAATTTTCAACAAATGTTCTTGTTTATGTCTTGACAATTTGAATATGGGTGTAGTACATTTCTGTGTACATGTGATCAGGTTTATAAAACCTTGGATACCAGTTATTTAGTATGCACGCTGACAGGGAAATAGATTACAGACGGTTTCATTGAAGAGTGAAGGAAGGTTAATCCTCTTAGTAAGCAGAGTCCAAGCTTCGATGACTTCAAATTTAATTTCACTACTGTCTATTTTACAATCCCCCCAGACCTTCGAGAAGATCTATTGTGGATATTAGCAAGGTGCAAACAATATATGTTCTTTTTTAAGATTCATTTTTGTAAGCGCTGATAAAATCATTCATGAAGGTTAAAACAAAAAGTTTAAATCTGTTGTCTGAAGATGTATCTCATCATAACGTGTCTTATCTAACTAGTCACTGAAAGTTCCACAAAAACTCTGCCCTTGCAACTAATTACTTTGAAATGCTGGGTTGCAGTCTCATAAGCTGCCTGATGAGAATAAACGGGACCTTGGCTTCATAAGAGATGATGGAGAAATGAAGACTTGGCCTTGGAACAATTGCTCTGCAGAGTGGCATCGGCTCTAACTGGTTTCACATTCCTAATCGGCTCTGTCCGTTCTAGCAAAAGGGCAGAGAAAGACGCCAAAACTTATAAGTACATGCAAACTAAACTTCACACAGAAAGACTTCTGTTTTATTATGGCGTCTTACTTTGACAATCAGTTGGTCTTGTGTGTTTTTTTAGCATGATTCCAAGTTAAGTGCTGTTGTGACACATTGTCCTACAGCAAACAAGGAGTTTTTGAACAATCCCATGATGCATTTTATCTGTATTGGTCAATGAGACTCATAATTTAGATGCAGTTACGCTGCAGAAAATATGATGCTAAAAGAAATAAAAAAACAACAACTACTTTTTATACTTGAGCTGCTCTTTATCAGACTAAGGTTTCAGAGTTGATCTAAAAACTGGAGAGCAGCCGAACTATTAGAGCTGATCAAATCTTTCCTGGATTCCATAAGTCTCTGGACAATTTCCTGTCTTGGCTGAAATACCTTTACAACACTGCATGGATATCAGAGGCACTAAATTTGGATTAGCAAACTTTCTTTGGGACCTGGCTCTCCGGTAAAGTCAATAAAAGGGCACTGGACAAGGGCTCAATGTTTGTACCTCCCTTTTAACACAAAAATACTGTGTTTCATCAGAACTACCATGAGCTATTTTGTTCATCTTGGTCCTGGGTGTAGAAGTCTACATCGAGCTTTATTGATTTTAGGAAGACATTTGAACGCATTCCTCAAAGTCCAGAGTTGCTGCTTTACAGTACGGGATAATTGGCCTGCTGTGCCTAGACAGCGCTTGTTGTCATTGTTAAGACTGCTTTCTATCAATCAGCTCATTTTATTTGTAGAGGCACTTTTCAAGAATACATGAAACAGTTCTTTACATGTGGGATTTGAACCAGAGCCTTTTCCCTGAGACATACCACTACTTTAGCAACAGTGAACAAAGAAAACAAAATGAAATGAGATTCCTTTATAATGTGTCTAGCTTTTCCTTCAGGTAGCTGGACATCAGGGATAAACTAAGTGGAGCCGCTGCTCCTACACTTTCGGGGGAGTAATGTAAGGTGGCTTGAACATCTGTTTCCTGGTAAAGTGTGGTTCAGACAGGAATAACTAGTCAGGACAAGTTGAAGAGGTAACATTTCCAAGTTGGCCTCTAGTGTCCCTCCTCCATATTGCCCTTGACAATATGATATAATGGTTATAAGTAAATTAGGCGGATGGATACACATTATGTTTGAGGGCTATGGTTTCAATAAACTGTTGGCATATTTCAGTGAGCAGCCCCAAACTTTTTTCTACCTCTCAGCCTTTATATGTTGTCCCCAATCCAGATTCCAACATATTTATTTCATGGTCCTTCCACCATGAAATAAATAGCATTACAGAATACTACGGGCTAACAATCTAACAAACCAGAAAATAATAACTTTCTCTCGATGTGTGTCCCACAGGCATTTTCTTTCCTTATTTTATGCAGGCAGTGGTCGATGGGGAGGAAAACAATTCCCTTACTTTCCCAATCCAATCTCCTCTCCTAAGCCTATTCCTGTTCCCTGTTGTCTCGTGTTAATTACTGGCTTATTAGACTGTCAACTGGAAAAGGCAGAAGAGCAAAAAAGAGAAAGTGAGGGGGTTGGGAGCAAAAAGTAGGACACACAAACACCCAAGCCAAGCAGAAAAAAATTAATTCGGGACGCTGTATGCACAACAGACACCTTTGCACATGAATTCTGTTAGTGCACAGGGCGGATTAGGGTTTCAGTGGACAAGAAAAGGGGAACGAGGAAAAGTGTCAAGTAGCATTTAGCGCTGCAAAGAGGCATTGTGATTGAGGCAGAGTATTTTCCTCCCACTCCTGCCCATCACAACCATCACCCAAGAGCACAGGAGAACCCGGAGAGACAGTAATCACAGGGTAAAAGGGAGGAGGAAATTAGATTGAGAGACTCATAATGGTAGCAGGGTTATACCAATGTTAATTGTTTGTTGTTTAAGGAGTGCTAAACCTGTAACACTGCGAAATCCACGAGATCTAAATGTGCAGCATCTGATCATCTGGGTTAATCATTTTAATTTCCATACAATGATAAAAAAGTTGCTATAATCTTTTGGAAAAAGTTGGTGGTTTTATGCAGTTAAAGAGGCCCATTAAATGACATCAGGTAGCGAAAATGCCAAAACTCACCATTTATTTTACAGTTTTTTCTCAGTCGCTTTAGTACAATTCTCAGATCAGAATTGAAGTTTGCAAATACGTGTGTGCATTTCTCAAAACACTTTGTACAAACAGCAAATCACTATGGATTTCTTGCAAAAGCCTGTAACTTGCTCAAAATCTTTAGTTCATCTCTCAAAACTAAGTCTTTATGTCATTGAACATGTCAGTGCCATCAGAATGTCAAGTCCTTGTGTCATTGTCTACGAACAAGACAGTCAAATGACTTAGTCATGTTGTCAATATAACTGTGTACTTTAGAGGGAGGTTCTGATGTAAACTATGGCTAAAGTTTTGATGACAATTATTGTAAAATGGAAGTCACACCTTTTTTGTTTGATTGCAAGAGACTGGACAAGATTCACATTTACACTTTTATTGTTCATATTGTAATTTGTTGACAGACCATGTCATACCAACATAGAAAAAACCCACTGCAAACAGTAACACAAAGGGAAAAAAATATAGGACAATATTCTGTACAACAGTACAGGCAGTGCAGTAGGAATTGGTGTGGTCTTCCTACACCTCTAGTCGTTCCTGTATGTTAGGCCACAAATTCTCATACACATCACAGCGAATATCCTCTCTTGCAATGCAGCGAAATATGTTTGTCACATTATGACAACTTGGTCAACCATTTTGCCGTTAATGACTTATATGATGAACTAATGAATAGGAGTTTTGAGGAGTAAGACTATTGCACAGTGAACTACATAATACATTTTGATCAAAATGACATAAACAATTGATAATGTAGCAAAGAGCAGAGAATTGTACATAAGCATTTGCATGGATGTACCAAAGCAATTGGAACTTGTTCAAAGAAGTGAGAAACTGCTAATATGATGTGCACAAGTGACATCATGATGTGAAGATTGAACAAACAATTTTTGGAATTTCATTCTGATCTGAGAATTGTACTAAAGCGACTGAGAAAAACTGTAAGTAAACAGGATCAAGTCAAATGCTGAACAAAAAGAAATGACAATATATATTTATTCTATACAGTACATCTAATGTAGTTATAGAATCTTAGAAGTGTAGGAAAAAACAAATAAGGTTTAAGAAAAGAGATAAGATAAGATATGCCTTTTTTGTCACTCTCCACTTGGACAATGAAATTGAAGCCATCACTATTTAGATAGATAGATAGATAGATAGATAGATAGATAGATAGATAGATAGATAGATAGATAGATAGATAGATAGATGATAGATAGATAGATAGATAGATAGATAGATAGATAGATAGATAGATAGATAGATAGATAGATAGATAGATAGATAGATAGATAGATAGATAGATAGATAGATAGATAGATAGATAGATAGATAGATGACATTATTAATCCCACAATGGGGAAATTTCATTTATCTGTGGCAGCAACACGACATTCAGAAATAATCTATATAATATAACATCAATAAAGGACATCACATTGACAAATGACATTTATATTAAATAATTAAAAATATTACTAAAAGTATTATAAAAAACAGTGCAAAGACAAAATCTAACAAAGTATGATATAAAAAATGTTAATATGTACAATAGGTAAAAAGTGTACAACAAAAGTGTGCAAATATGCAAAATAGGAAATGTGCAAATATAAAAATGTCTATGATTGTGTGCAGAGTGATATGTACAGATATAAACATGTCAGATGTGCAAAAACAGCATGGAGGTAGGGAAGTGTTGACAGGTTTACACTGGATAAATACTTAAATAAGCAGATATTTAAAGATATGCATATATACATATACACATATATTAAAGAATATTCATTGGTTTGATTTGGGTTTCTTGATTACAACTATAAACACATTAGGAGATTTAACTCCTTAATGTGCAACTGTATTTAACAAAATAATTACACTTTTGTTTATTTTTTATCACTGTAAATGAAATGGATAAGGATGCCTTTCCAAATGATATATTAATGATAGAAAATGTAATATGCAGCATGAAGAAGGACTTGAAGAACCAATTGCATCATCATTGATATACATGATGCCATTCTTTTGGCATCTGGCTTAATTTATGTTGTTGAATAATTCTGAAGATTAACACAATTTGTCCACTGGAAAGATAAAGTATTCTACATGAAATGCTGGAGCTCAAAGAAGTTATTTGATCAGGGATTCGCCGTCTCAGTCATAATAAAAATCCATTGGCATTTTGGTTTTATTGCTTTTTGTCTTCCTCCGTCTTTTCTTGATTAAACCAGGCAAGCGAGAACAAAACACAACCGTCTCTGCTGCATCATCTATTTCAAGAAATTTGATAAGACTTTTAAATTATTTTGTGTTGTGTTTCTTGATTACAACCATGAACACAACAAGATTCCACTTTATTTTTTTGGAAATGCAAAAAGTTTAGAAAATGTTTTGCTTTTAAGACTAACACAAATTTACTTGAGGACAAATATTGTCTTATTTGTAAGTCACATTTGAGTCAAAGCGTATTCTTTTTTTTTTTGTCTGGCCAAGAAATTCTTGTTTAGATCCCCATTTACTACAATATGTGCCTAAAGATAAACATAATAATGAACTTTTTAGTAGAATCCTTGAACATCTCACAATTATCATACTCATATGCATGTCATTTACACAAATATGCAACATAGTTACATAAGCTAGCTTTCTTTTTTGCTGCATCTTTTTTCCGCGCATAAATGCTTCCGTCCAGATGAAGTGCCTCCTATCTAAGAATCACGAGGAGACACGGAAGCTGCATAATCGGGAGAATGCCACTCATGTGACCCTGGGCCTTCTCCTCTTAAACTGAACCAAACAGGCAGCTGCTCGGGGACAACAAAGCTGCATGTCGTGCCTTTTGCAATTTCCTCCCAAGAATAGCTTATACCAGATTTAAAGAGGCTAATGTCCAGTGCAGTAAGAATGCTTGAATGTGCTTAAAGGCAGAGATGTAGACCTTCGTTCAACACCCACAAAAATGCCCCTATAGGTACATCTGCTCTCAGTAATAATGCTTTTCTACCTATTCAAGCTTTATTTGCTCTTAAACAAACTGATAACTGCATCCAAAACAGGGAAGCCTTAGTCAAAATACCATAGATTTTCTTTTGGGCCTACAGAGGAAAGCAACTTGCTCAATTAGGAGACATTTCGATACTTATTCATCACACTAATGTGGAAGATGCAGCATTATAGCATTTTAAAGGTAATTATAAGCCTATTATTGCCTTTTTTCATCAATTGCCAGATGAGAAAAGATTGGGGGGTTTTAAGCCATTTTTAAACAACTGTATAACTTGAATATAATGAACCTGGGCAAACTAGAATGCAAATGCTAGAGCAAACATTATAAATAGTAAATTTATGTCCAAATTCACACACTACTCCATAATCCATTTATAGTACAGGACTGTAGTGCTCTGGATTGTAATTCAGACAACATGCTCACTACTTTAAAAAAAAAAAAGCAGAATTGACATCACCCATTTACTGAAATAAAAACAGAATAAGTGTAAATTACTTTCGAAGACTATTTATTAGTCTACTGTGTTCTGATGATGAAAACTTGAAAGATTTAAAAAGATTTTTTTTTTCTTTCTTCAAATGGCATATTGTTCAAACCCGATTCATTGTGGTCCTTATTTGCCAATCAAGTGATCATCGATGTACACTGGTTTTCACAGACGTCTGGGAAATTTTTCTCAAAAGACAAACTCCCTACATAGTGCATGGTGTAGTGTAGTGAAGGAATTTGGACATAGCCAAAAACTTTTGTAAACATAAAGTTTTAATTAGTTAAAACTAGTTTTTGTTGTAACATAAAAGTGTCTTAATGCTGTAGGACATTGGTTCGTGCTAGTCATAGTGTTGGAGCGTTGTACTTTTTATTCCTCTTACTTTGGCATTCACTTTGATCATTCTCTATCTTTGTGATCTTCATCATCATCCCTAAACTTCAGTATGGCAGACAGGTGAGAGGGAAACACGCAGCTTAACCCAGTGGCATCAAGGCTCTCTTTGATGTTGAATCTCATGTTCCCACACTGTTCACTTTAGTCCTTTTGAGGATCCTGCTTTGTCAGAGCTCTTCTTTTTCTTTGTATTGATGTATTGGGGTGTACCTGCAAATGTGTGCACGCTTGCAAAGACGTGTGTTCAAAAATGTAAAATTTCAAAGTGTACAGTCCTACAGTAAAATGTCACGATGAGACATTCAGTCTTTGGACATTAAGGAAGAAAAGAAACAAAGTATTTTCAAAAGAAAACTTAGCTCCACATAAAAAATTCATGTAGCATTTTTTCGCCTCTGCTTCTTTTATCAAACAACTCTTTATTATTGACAATTCCATTTTGTTTTTTTACTTATTTTATTTTAGTTAAGGAAATTCTGTATTAAGCTTAAAATGAATAAGAGAAGTAAACTAAAAACTGCTAATGACTTCAACAAAGAAAAAACTTTCCCCCTGTGATAACTCCCAGTCACGCTGTGTATCAGAATATTGTATTACAACCTACAAAAGTGACACAAAGCCGTTTAAAAGAACAATTGCTCTGTCTGACTTAGAGTTTGGATTGGGGAAATGACTATGCCGATTCGTGATGCAAGCAGACACACACAACTTCATTGTGCCTCAGCCCAATCATGAAGGTGCTACCTTGTTTTTTTTTCTAGCCGTCTTTGTGACAGTAAAGTGCAATAGACACACAACAGAGCGACTGTTTTATTATGAACAGAGATGTTTGCCCTAAAAGTCTAGGAAGGAAGTCGTTTAAAAAAGTTGTTCAGAAAGGAAAAAAGAAAAAAGGCTGATACCGTATTTTCCAGAACTATAAGGCGCTTTTAAAAGTCTTTGTTCCCATTTCAAAAAGACAACAGTGCGCCTTGTATTTCTGAATTTCTAATATATGGATTAATTCTGGTTGTGCAAAAAAGGTTGGGTATTAGTTTGAATAAGCTAATGTGGCTAACATGAGGTGGTGATGGACAGCAGTTTTTTTTCACATCTTACTAACAAGGTTGGAAGTTGGTGTAGTCACATTTGTTTTAGCAGTAATAATAAACTTTATAATAATAAACTTTATTTGTATAGAACCTATCAAGATAAAAATCACAAAGTGCTTCACAATAAAACACGATAAAACACAATAAAACATAGTAGAACACAGAAAAGAAAAAATAATTAAGAAATGCTTTTTTAAAAAGAGCTTATTAGTTGTTTTTTTTAAAAAGAAAACACTGAGTCTGCAGATCTGATGCTGAGAGGAAGGGAGTTCCAGAGGGATGGAGCCACTGCTGCAAAGGCTCTGTCCCCTCTAGTTTTTAAACGAGTTCTCTTAACGAGCAGCAGACCCTGGTCACATGATCTCAGGGACCTGCTGGGAGTGTACGGCTGCAAAAGGTCTTTTATGTAGACTGGTGCTTGTGTATTAAGAGCTGTGTATGTTAAAACCAGGATTTTAAAATGCACTCGGTAGCGGTTGGGGAGCCAGTGCAGCTGGATTAACAACGGGGTGACGTGTGAAAACTTAGCTGATTTAGTTAAAAGCCTTGCAGCAGCGTTCTGGACAACCTGGAGCCGTTCTAAAGATTTTTTGCTTGAACATGTGAAGATGGAGTTGCAGTCGTCACGACGACATTATATAAAAGCGTGGATGAGCATCTCCAACTCAGAACACGACACAATTGGACTCAGTTTTGCAATATTTTTAAAATGATAAAAACAAGAGCGAACAAGTGACCCGACATGAGAGTCAAGGGATAAAACCGGGTCTAGAGTCAAGTCAAGTCAACAAAGGTATCATTCTGTTTTTGTTTTTTTTTAAATTGTTACAAACAAGGTTGGGAGTTACAGGGATTGTCTATTACGCTAATGTGTAGCAGTGTCAGACTGTTTACCAAAAGGTGGGGAGCTATGGTAGTCACAGTAATAATGTTTGTTGTATTAGTCTGTTTTTTAATGTGTCACAAACAAGATTAGGAGATACAGGTATTCTAAATACGCTAATGCGGCTAATGCTTCTAACATGGGTATTGTGTTGCGGATTACAAACAAGGTCTAGAGTGACTGTGAATGCAGTTTATAAAGTCTGTCGACTACCTGACTTATCTCTGACTCTTTTGTCACAAGGTTAACCCTTGTGCCATCTTAGATGACCCCACCCTTACTTTGACGTGTTCTTCCTACCATGACAAAGGTGGATAAAGGTGGAAAGATTTCATGTAATCCATGGACACCAGTGAAGATCACAAATCATTGAAGAAAAAAGGTTCAGAGCACTGTCTAGAGGGTCTAGATGACCCAACTCCCAATGTTAAAGTGCCTAGGATAGCACAAGGGTTAACGTGGCCTGGACCTATGGCCACACCAGGCATTTGACACGCGTTCAAAAACGCGCTAATAGTGTGTTTTTGAAAGTGAGTACACCCCATGGTGTTCACATTGAACGAGCAGGGAGGAGCGAGAGGCTTTGTGCGTAATGCTGAAGTGGTGCAAATCTTGTGAATCTTGCTCCAGGCTTTTTCTTTCACAGCTCTATTCCGATTTATGAAAGACTTGGTGTCGTACATTTCCAGCTGGGAACAAACAGCAATTATGAATTCCTCCTCTATGATAAAACGGTTGGCACATCTATGATGTCCATACAGTAAGTCACTACCAAATCCTCTTCCCTGATTGGTCAAAACTGGACCTGGTTTACCTTTAATTGGTAGAGCATGAAAAACAGTATTAACGTTTTGAACGTGGAAGCCCAAAACGCGTATTAGCACAGACTTACATAGACTTTTCATTGAAAGTGCTTGCTTGAATATGACTTAAACTCCAACATAGACCATTCATTGAGGTTGCTCTTTACAATCTGGTGCACCCTGATGTCTGAAAAAATATGGTACTCCCCATCAACAGAGGAGTGGTACCATCTTATCACACCTTAAGCTATACCAAGATAATAGAAACTCAAAAAAACAAATCACAAGAGTGCTAAATAGGAAAAGATTATAATTTATAAAATGCAGCCTGTCAAGGGCTACTGGTGTGAAAAGTATGGAGCTGACAATGACACAGCATAAAAATGCCCCTGCATGTCCAAGAGCGCTGGCTGCTGCTTGATGAGTATCAGACATATTGATGAGTATCAGACATGGCGTGATATTCATAATGCCCTGACTGACAGCTATCTGAGACAGATGTTGTGTCGAAAAATCCTGAAGGAGGTCAGTTCCCAAACTGACTGCAGAATGAGGCACGGGGTCTCAGAGCTGCAGTCAAGGTTCTCTGCTGTGAAAGAGCAGCAGATGGCGGCTGGTGGAACTAACAAGCCAGATCAAAGGAGAGAGTCTGAGGACCCAGCAGTCTCCACCAGTCATACACAGCTTTATTTTTTATGTTGTTGATTAATTTTTTTGAAAAAAAAAGAGACAAAAAAGTAAAGGTAAGCTGTGTTCACTTGTGAAATTTGCTCGCATTTTGCTTTAGATTGAAAAACAAACAGTTCTGTCTTTTCGTCAATTCAATCTTTTTAAAACAGAATGAAGGGTGAATGAAAACATAGATTATATTTGCACATTTTTTTTAAAGAAATTAGGCCAAAATGAATAACTTTTTAGTGAATCTGCCCATGAAGAACATTCAATCAATTCATTCAATCAAATTAAATAGTGTTTACGACCAGATAGCAGAGGAGTGACAAACCATCTAATGATGTAAAGAGAGGGGAGCTTTTTATGTTAAGAGTGGTATTTATTTGAATTAAAAGAGCGTCTCCGAAGCAATCGTAACCTCTTGTTCAGCAGATGAAGGGCCGTTGCAGTGTTTTTACACTCAGCCTGATCTTGAGAAACAGGTAAGGAAACTGCTCCTCCCTCTCACAAACACGCTCATTCTCGTCTCGTCTCCAAATGGAATCCAGCCAACTGGCCATAAATACACACTCCAATGACGCACATTTTCCCTCTCAGCGTATACATTAAATAAGCCTCGTTCCCAACAAACTCCATTTTTGTAATAAGGACAGTGGACTCTTGAATGGAAAGTAGGCGAGAAAGATAAGGCAGTGGGAGCTAAAATTGGATAAGAAACTAAAGTGTTTATGTCCATGTTTCTCAATCTTCTGTAACCCATAGCAACATGTACAAGCCAGATTAGTCTGCCGTTCAGCAGTGACTAGATATGGATTTAGATGAGGTGTGGCGATTTGGAAGGAGAGAGTAATCCTGTTTTGTTATGAACATTTTGTAGAAAACCCAGGATTAAGCTCTACAATCAGTGATGCACAGAAAACTCATCACATCAAAGATCTCTGCATGCTCATGCACTGCAGCAAACGCATCTGCCTCTGTGTGGAAGGAGTGACAGACAGAAGGAAAAGGCTGCTTCACCGTTGAAGCCCCACCGATACAGAAAACGCTCCTGTCCAACGTCAAAGCAGTTTGGAAAGATTCAAATATTGGGTATAAGGGAGACTAATGCTCCTTTAAACCAAATAATGCTTTTTTTTTTGTCCTACCTGAGACGGTTCTGACTACCTCAGAGGTGTTTCTCAGGCCCACAAAGGAGAACTGGTAAAGCCTCCAGGAACGAATATCCCCAACCTCCACGGAGCTCCTTTTCCACCGGTAAACAATCTCCTCCCTGGGGTAGCCATCTGGCAAAGAAAGCAGGAATTCAGAAAGCATTAACAGAGGAACAAGAAATATTTTCTTACAAAAATTCATCCATCTTCTTCTTATCCATTAGTCCCTTTCGGGGCTGCTGGAGTCTATCCACTTGTGGGCGAAGGCAGGGGACACCCTGGACAGTTCGCCAGTTTGTCGCAGGGTAGAGTGTCCGCCATCACACACCCATGGACTCTCACATTCACACCTATGGACAATTTAGAGTTGACCAATTAACCTATGAAGCATGTTTTTGGACGGTGGGAGGAAGCCGGAGTCCCCGGAGAAAACCCAAGCATGCACTTACAAAAATTGCTAAACTCAAACGTAAATTATTGCTTAAACACATTTAAAGACCCTCACAAATGAAATCAGTGTTATTGGTGTTCTTAACATGTTTTGTGGCATTTTTCTCATGATGGAGGACACATATAAAGAAATGTAAATTTAAAATTTAATTTGAGTGTAGTTCTTTTTTCAAATTGTTGTGAATCAGGAGCAGACGAATAAATGTTGGAAAAAGCATAAGTGTTACAATTGGCGGGGCACAAGCTCCATGCTCCGCTCCATTCCGATGCATCCACTTGCAGACAAGTAGATCCATGTACATCTTTGTTTTCCTCATTCAAGCTCAAATCTGGCTCAAAGCTAGCAGGAGAGCATGTAAACAAAATGATGATGGGAAATGAGGGCTGGCTTACTCCATGCTAACAGTCCTGCCCACAACTAACAAGGCTGATAATCCACTGCCGCTTTGCAGAAGCTATGTCCTAGAAAGATACAGTTTTTTTTAAATTTAGCCTAAAAACTGCATCATTATTAAAGATAAAATAAAAAAGACCCTCAGGAATGTTTTAAAAAGGACCAAAAGATGATTGGAGTGGGACTTTTAACTGCACAGCTAAAGACAAAAATCTAACAAAATAAATGTTTTTAAAAAAATATTTTCTTTTAATTTAATAAATAATTAAATAAAATGATGTTAGATATTAACATAGCTGCCCTGTTTTTACTGGACACTTTGAAAACAGATTCAAGCAGTTTCATGATTAATTACCACACGATTTTCACGTGTAAATATTATTTATTTACCAACAATGACATTGTCTCCATCCATCCAGCCACGAGCAGGAACAGTCTAATGCACATGAGCATTTCTTAAGTGCAAACCCTCAATTACTTTTTTTCTCTCTCTCTCAAGTGCTTTCAGACATCCACTAATGCAGAGAGTAAAATGAGACGGAAAGTTCTTCCCACTTCACTGCATTACACTCATCCAGGAAGGCAGTCTGTTTCCTCACATCCCCTGCCTTCGGGAGATGCAACCAGTTTAAACGCCTTCAGGGAAACTTGAGCCAGAAAGCCCCTAAAGTTCAAAAACAAGATTTTACCTTTAACAGGTTGTGCAATACAAAACTGTTTTTGCAGTGAGTGTACATTTTGCCTAAAAGACTAGTGCTCTAATGTGGTCTGTTTGTAGCCAAAACTACTGCAAAAAGAAGCTCCAGCCCTTAAGACGAGTTTGCCACGTGACAAATTGCTGCAGACGATTCCCCCTGCAACTTCTTAGTCCCAGCTCATGTACTGTATATCAAGATATTTTCAAAAGTCTTGAAAACGTCCGGGAATCTCATCAAATTTAAATGAAGGCTTCTGTTCCACTTTTATGCTGGCTAACCCCCCTCTGCTTTTTTTTCTTCTTTTTTCTCTTTTGCTTTGTAGCTATTCAGGAAGCATTTTCCCTGGAGAGCCTTTCCTTTGCCACTATGAAGATGCTTCAGTACCACAAGATTCTCGTACTATATAGTCTTTACATGCCTTTGAAATCCTTTTTCACTCATGTCACCCAATACAAAGCTTTTTTTCCCCCTAACTATGTTAAAGAAGTGTAGAAAACGCACATATTTGCACATCTGACTGACATTACAATGAAAAAAATTCTAAATGCTCTCATTAATAATTCTGTTTATTATATGCCACCACACTGTAAATATACAAGTACTTTTTACAGAAACCTACACTCTTTAGGTATAAAGAGTATAAAATATAAACCTACATTACCTATTCCATTTTAAATAACATTGCATTTCAGTTTGTTTTTATCATTTAAAAAAAGGACTTCTCCTTTAACTGTGCCATCAACTGCATGTGATATTTTTCACACACATTGCTTACTCTAATCTCATTTTTTCACTTGGTTTTGTTTCAGTTTTTTCTTTTTTTCACAAAACAGGATTTTTGCTTTGTGTGCAAATAAAAAAGCTTTCGAAAGAAATACTGAATAGAGCTGGAAAATACAAGCACATGGGCAAACGTACAGCTTGAAAACTCCAGGGGGCAGGAGTGCTCATCCATTGGGAAGTTGTTCAGTTTCAGCTGGCACTCTGCATCGATGGTCAGCCTGCAGAAACACGGTTTTCAACCATTTACATTCAGCAAAAAGTACGTAAATGTCTTGTATAAACAGTCAGTCATAAAACCTGACAAAATGGTTTATATTACTTGGAGCATGACTAAA
The DNA here is from genome assembly GCF_053564925.1 of Oryzias latipes. Taxonomy (NCBI): domain Eukaryota; kingdom Metazoa; phylum Chordata; class Actinopteri; order Beloniformes; family Adrianichthyidae; genus Oryzias; species Oryzias latipes. The sequence continues at coordinate 7,042,909 of NC_136250.1, read as the reverse complement.
CCATACCTTAAAAATCGCACTTGCCTATTTCCCCCCCCCCCTCATTTCAGGCCTGAAATCCATGTCATTAAACCTTTTCTTAATGAGAGGATGACCTTAAAGGACTTCACCCATCCATGCGCTCACTATTGTTATGTATCAATGTGCTCAGAGTCATAGCAGCCATCCCAATTAACCAGTGCTTAAGTTCGGAGTTCCTTCACAAATTAATGAGGTAGAAGGATGGCATTCTGCCCAAGAGAGCATTCATCACAGCTCCATTGAGTCCAGAAGATCACATTTTATGTCCTATTATCGTTACTGATGAATTGTGGTGTGAGTGCAAATGTCCACTGCATTCATGACAGAATACAAATATGACAATAAAGACTTTTTTCACTGTCCTTAATCTTTGACTGTTTGACAAAAAATCATTTTTTTCTCTCTCAGAAAAATGGTATTTCTGTTTCATCTATAATTCCAGAATCCAGTGTGTGCACTAAAATTTTTACAAAGGATATATACAGTTATTCCATTCAGATTATACATTCTAGGCCAGAGCTATGGAGAATGCACACCATCACAAGAAAGCAACATGTCTGATAAAGATAAACAATACATTCAAAAGTACATTATTAATATACACTACCATGTTGAAATGATGGCTCCTCCCACATCCCAGAATTCACAGCATAGAAAGCTTCATCTTGTGCAAATATGATGCCTCACCTGAGAGTGTAAAGAATTCTTCCATCATTCCAGATCCTCAACATGCGGTTGGGTGTGGTGATCCAGTGGGCGTCGGCCTTCTTTGAATTGCGAAAAAACGTGTCAGGGATCCAGATCTTTCCAACCATGTTGCTGTTGAGGCGCAGAACTTTCATGGTGCTGTTGAACTTTAACCTCCTGTCATACCAGGTCTGAGCAAAAAAGATGTCGATGGTGTATTCCTGAGAACAAAGGAACACATTCTACTTTAGCTGTCAAGTTTGACTTTTTTTTTCCAAGAGTATGCCTGCAATATATTCTATGGCACATAAAAGTGTTTGCCTGCAAAGAAAATATGTCAAATTTGACATCATGGCAACTTTTGGGGGGAAAAAACACCACTGGGTTTGACATTTTCTAAAACAATTACAGAACAGTCAGAAAAATCACACCTTTAAAGAGAATTTTTTATGAAAACAACTGTTAACAGTGCATGTCGGTTTTTTGTCATAAAACAAAAAAGGTTCTCTGTTTTGGGGACAAATATTTTTTCTTAGTTAAAAAAAACATTTTTGATGTTTAATATCAACCATTAAATGTTCATAAGAGCAAGTTTTGTGCTTTATCCTTGTCAACTCAAGCATTCCAAAGCCTTAAAAACTATTTTGGCAGCACTTGGTCCAAACACTGAACAATCAATCATCAACCCACCTTATTACCCAAACTGGTTTTCCAAATTGGTCCAAGGTAACCAGGACCAACCCTTTTTAGGCCCAAGAGGTCAGACACAATCAGGCATGTTTAGTGCACTTTGACCATAAGGCTTTCATGGATGCTTTTGGTCATTGTGAACTACTTCCTGTCAATTTGATACCATAGCAATGAACATTCTTACACAAATGAATACATCTCTTATTCTTTCCAGATGTAGTCGTGACAAGGGAGTGGAAAAAGCTTTGCCCGGCACTAGCTTGACAGACAAGGACACATATCCAAGATAAGAGAAAAACATCATATGCAGCAACAAGCAAATAGATCAAGTGTGATTTCTGACTTCATGTATCTCAGCCCATTCCAATGGATTCTTGTCACATTGTCTCTACCTGCTATGTTGTCCTCCAACTAGTCTGCCTACAGCCAGATCTCTCTAACAACAGAGGATTTTGTTGGATTTCATAGGCTGTGCAGCTCTGGACAAGGCCAGTTCTCAGCTAGTGCATCACCTGGAAATACAAGAGCGGGTATTTTCCTCCCTCATCTTAAAACTGACCACGGGTCAAAAAATTGGTCAGTCAATTATCAACTTGATGCCTTTTTTATTTACATGCCAACATCTAGGCAATTTCTTGATAATTCTTGTTAATTCCCTACGAAACGTCATGATGATTATTTATTTAAACGTCTGGCCAGATGTGAGCCAAATATACGTGTGCTGCCTTGACAGTTGCATCGATTTTGATGAAGTAAGGTTGGAATTGGACTGTCGGAAAGCACATTGTGAGATTTGCTTTCACAACAGGAGCAAAACCCTTGACTGTAAAAACAATGGACAGCTCAACCCCACCCTTCTCGTGTTCCCAAATAAAAACTACCATTTCTTCCTGATACAGGTGCTACCATGTTGAAACCAGTCGACAGTGATCGGTCCAAGTCGCTATGAGTCATTGTATCATTGCCAACTACTGTCGCCAATGCCATAGATGCAATGACTCAGAGTGACTAGGACCAATCCCTGTCGACTGGTTTCAACATGTTGGTGCCCGTATCAGGAAGCAATGGTGTGGGGTTTGCCTCCATTTTCGAGAGCTGGAGGTAAGGCATTTTTTATAACTGATGTCACACCTCGATTCGTCCATTGTTTCTACAGTCTATGCTAAAAACAGACGGTGAAACAAAGGGATCTTGGGTATTTATGTTGTCTTTGGGCCAGTTAAACCCTTAGGTTCCCAAGGATGTACTACAGACAAAACAGAAGTAGATTTGTGTGCAGCAGGACATCAAGCCTTTTACTGACTGACAATGCTTAACCAAACAATAAAATTCAGCGCCATGCCAGGCTAAGGGGTTCTCAAAGAAATTCTGCTCTCTTTCCTTTTCTTTAGGAAAACTTACCATCTTTAATTCTAGAAGGGTCCGAGTTAAAACCCAGAGCTGAAAGGGAGCTTTAAGGTGTTGAAGGCTTTATATGGGACCTTTTTAGGAGAATAAGACTTATTTTTCTCATTACTTCTATCCTTAATACATAACTGCTGACACTGAGTGGCAATACAACATCAATGCAGAAATCTAATTGTTTTTGAAACACTTTGTCTACATTAGTATGCCCCGTCCCTGTTCTCCCTCTCCCACTGTCACAAGTTGCGAGTTTGCCATTTCTCATAGCGTCGTAATTCATAATTAAGAAATCTAAATTGCGCCCATGCCTACTGTAGATCCACACCCCCGCACCAGCCGTCTACTCTCTGCTTCTCAGGAATTCCACCAACCTCGCCACATTTGTCATGTCATAGCGTCAATGCAGTTGCACAGCCAAACACATTACATACAAATATGAAGCCATCAGTCAACCTTTCATGTCAGCAGAATGCCCTCGTCACACACAAGCAGCCACACGTTTGCGCCGACTCCCTAATGTGAGCTAAGCACACATTTTCCGAGCGATCCCATCAATGCTTCTGACTGCACTTATTGAGAGTGGGTGTTTTAGTTAAGGTTAAGTGAAGTGGAACAACGACCATGTCGGCATGACTGCTGTGTGAAATTATGATAGAGGCTGGCTATCAGCAACAAAAGAAACACAACAAAAGCAGGAAAGAAATCTTCAACTTTTTTTTCTGCTATTTTCTTTTGAACACAGCGCAACTGAGTGCTCTACCAATATGAATAGACCACAAATGATATTTTTTTTTTAACCAAAATATCATTTGTTGCAAATGAACCAAAAGTAAAGCCAGTGGATTGATGATGGCACAACCCAATATGGACTGAAAAATGGTGCAAAGGATTTGGTTTAGCTCCCACTGTGGTTTCAGCCTAACTACAAACAAAGGTAGATTTTTCTAAAAATTCAAGCATCAAACAAGACAAAGACTAAGTTGTTCTTTTTGATCATACCCTTTTTGCATTGCTAATTACAACAAAAAAAACTAACTTTAAAATAAGGACAAGCTGTTTTAATATCATCCCTGCGTGAAGCTCAACATGATTGCATCTTAACCAGCTTCTGTTTACAGGAAAAGCAACAGATTTCCAATAACGATGACGGCAATTGTTGGGATATTTTAGTATAACTTACCATATTAATTGCATTTACTGGGCCGATACTGTTGACAAACATGTCTGTGTGGATCACTGTGGGCTTGACTAGAAAGAAGCAGAGGAAAATACATTTATATAGAAATTGTCCTTTTCAACAAAATAAATATAGGTTGATTTTGCTGCAAATTACAAGTCCTAAATAGAATAAAGTACTTGTGAAAATACATATTTTGGAAACTTTTGATATTAAATTCCCAATTAGTTTTTACTGAACTAAGTGTGTAAAGCAGCCAATGGATAAAAAAAAAGACTCTGGTAAAGGTAACCAAAAGAAGTTAAAATGAGCTGATTAAGTGACTGAAAAAAAGAAACATATTCTGTACACATATAAAGAGCTAACAGCTTTATTAACCCTGTCTAAATTAAACTGAAATATACGGGTTAAAGTATTCACATTGATAGAAATTAATATATAAAGAAAGGTTAGGCATGTTAAACTGTTTCCAAATTGAACTGTGAAAACCAACCAGGAATTTGGCTTTGATGATTAGCATCCTATTCAAAACTCGGAAGTGCCAACCGTTTAAAAATTGATCACGAAGGGGGAATTAATAATTGTTGTTTGTGCCCGGGCGGAATTCTATGACACCAAGTATTTCATATATCAGAATGGAGCTGTCACTTTAGCATAAATCTCAAGAAAGCAGTCTTTCCTACATTCAGATTGAGGCTTTAGATGGAGTGACTTGTTTTTTCAAGATGTGGTTAGCATAAAAACGGAAATTGGAGGATTGGTAATGGTATGGTTAAATTTTATTCTATCCTTGATTAAAGCCAGAAGTCAATTGAGTCCACTTCATTGCGTAGACACCAATGAGGTCACCTTTGTTTACTAGAAAATGACTTTTAATTACCCAACCCAGGTGGAGGTATCTGCGGGGGAGATTCGAGCAGAGGATGTTCAAAACTCATAGCACCACGATGTTCACTCATGTTGAAAATGACAGGAATGGAGGAGAAAAAGGATCGTTCTGAATAAACTGATCGTTTTTAGCTGGTTGGTAGCTTTAATTAACTGACATTGTTAGTCTTACTGGTTTTGAAGAAGATATTGTCATTATAACTGTGATTTAAACTCACGACAACAACTCACCAATTGTGGTAGACACCACTCAGATAAATATGCCATTTGTATTAACAAGAAAAGGATTTGTTTTTAGGGGATAAACTTCTTTCCATTCTTATTGCCTATTTGAAAGCTATTTACTTGTCTTTTCGTGTTAAAGTCTGAAGGCCTGACCTAATTAAGGTCTTAAGCAAAGCAGCAGAGTGACACTGCCTTGAACTCATCTCCTCAGCATTGTTTGATTAGCCATTTTAATTAAATGCCTTTATATTTTCTAAGGCTCCCTCCGCTATATCTTGCATATGTTTATGTTTCTCAGAGGCATTGACCAGACTTATGTGTGCTGTCTGTAGGAGTGTTTGTGGATGTCGGAGAGGACGATAAAATCCAGCCTGAAGGACCCTTTGCTACACCCATTTTAACAGTGAAGAGTAGCTCTGCTCTTTCATTCTGAAAGATTTATTCACCGTCTTGATTAATACAAACATGGCTTGTTTTTAGATTGGGTAATTAGTCTTTTTTAAACCACCATACCAACCTGAACACCATAACAACCGCCAGGACACAGTTAGTGGTTTTTAGTTATTTTAGTTTTAGTTATCTCAACATTTTTTGAGAATAGTTAGTCTCCATTCCCCATTGTAATTTACCAGTTTTTTATATACAAAACTTTTATTATATTGATTGTTTTTCTGTCAGTAGAACCATCATTTTTAGCTCTGCATTCAAGTTTTTATCCTCTAAAGGAGCTCAAATCCATTGTGACACAATACTAAATCAATCTGTGACATACCTTTTTTTTCCCTTTAACATATGCAAATACCATTGGATTTTGGTGCATAATCAATGCACAGTAGACATAAGCTTAGTCCCTTACATTTTCTGGAGTCTACAACCAGTGATAGTTTAAAAAGATAAGCCTGGATTCAAACAGACACTCTAAGTATAACAGAACCTCTGACTTAGCCTAGACCAGGCACTACACTTTGCTATCCAATGTTTATGGATGACTGGATCTCGTGTTTGAGAGGGCAGGGAAGGAAAGGCTCAGTCAGCCTCAAGGACTAGGCAGAGGAAGTAAAATCAGGTTTGCTTTATTATGTCACTTACAAGAAGACACAGATGTGTATTGAACTCCCAGCTTGCAGGCATTACTTGACCTTGCAAAAAAATAACTAAAAATGCATGCGTGACAATGGTCACACACAGAAATGTTAAAACTCTTTGCGTCTCACATTGTTTAAGATGTATTTTATGGCTAAGTGGCTTTGGTAATATATTTAAAAACAGAAATTTTCCTGCCACTGTTTACTAGTGCTGGTTGATATGACGATAAAATTAATTGTCCGTATTAATTAACAATTTATAGTATAGGATTGTATCTGAAAGTTATGCAAACCATTCTTACAATTATCTGTCTTAAAGGAAAAAATAAATCATTGCAATGATCAGGTTATGTATACATAAAATATAATAAAAAATGAACCAGAATCTTATTTATAAGAACTTTGGAGCTAATTCTTTGGCTACATAAACCTACATCCTACCACTAAAAATGTCTCTATTCCAAATTTACCAGCCACAATTTTTTTAGACTTAATGATTGGAAAATTTTCCAAGAGATCATTTCTATTTCCAAAATTAAGTAAAGCATCTCAGAAGTCCTTATCTAGCAAGAGAGTGCTGGGAAAGTATTATACTGCAGGCATACGGAAGCAGCTTCATTATTATGTGATGGAATTTGACAGCTCCTGATTTAAGCTAGTTTTCCTTGACCTCCGAATCCAGTATTCAAGGTAACAAGCATCTTCCTCCTCCGCCATGCAGATAGATGTGATGGGCTAATGCCGACAAGAGAGCCCTTCTTAGCTGTCTGTCAAAGTAAAGGAAGAAAGCCACTCATCTTCAGGCTTACGAGGCCATGACGGACAGCTTTCCTGGCCACAAGGAATTCAATTCCACAAACAAGAGTGGAATAAAGTCAGAAATAGCCCAGCTGCTTGTTATGGCAACATGCTCACAGCAGGACTATACATCCTAACATGGTGTTTGGTTTCTCTCAATGCATGTACACTATTTTTTGTGATCTTGCTGTAGCTAACTCTTGACAATTATTCATTTTTGCCTAACATAATTCTTATATTTCTGTTAAAGCAGCAGTTGTTTTGAAACTTTTTCAAAACAACTTAGAAACAATACAGTGATTGCACAGTATGAGTCATGTACGTATTTTAATTGACAAACTGGTTAAATGTTTCCTGGCCAGATGTGGCTTCATCATTTATATAGCCTTCTGTGTTTCTGCTGATTCTGGGATATGTTTGATTGCAAAACGAATGCGCTCATGCACTCAGTAGCAGAACAGACAATCCCCGACCAGCCGAGTGCCCACCTCCAATGTCGGGTCTGAGTTTGTTGTCGTATCCATCTAGTAGGCTGTTTAGGACGTGTGTGACATCACTTTCATACACCTTGGGAGTCAGCACCCATGTTTTGTTAGACACCTCGTCGTCATCATCATTCTGGAGAGAGCTGCAAAAAGGGAAAAGAAACACTCAATTATGTATTGCTACAAACACAATGTACTTTGCTAGTACACAACTCTGTATTAGTTTGAAAAAAATAAAAATTCTTCTGTGGTAAAATATTGTGTTTTGCTGAAATGAATCTGTTACACAGAGAAAATTGCTAGCTTATTGAAATGTTTTAAATTACAATCAATAAGCTGTCAATTCTTTACTTGATCTGCAATGTGTATAATTACTGGTCTAATGTGATAATGTGTTCTAAAAAAAATCAAAGATTAATGCATATTGGTTACCATTACTGTTGACTGAAATCATGAATGAATGTTTTCTGAAAATAATAATTTTTCTTTTTTTATCTAGGCATTTCATCATTTCTGTAATGAGTTTGATAAATCGCTGTGAATCTTTCATTGTATTCACTACAATTAATGCTTGAAACCAATCAATCAATCAATAATATCCATTTCAAATTTGACTTTTGGAGTATTGTTGGAATTTTGTTCTTATGTCCCTACGGTTCCCGAGATCAGAAATGCCTCTGAGGCAGCACAGAAAGCTTTCAACAGCACAAAGAAACATCAGCCAAAATGACACAAAGCTCATAAACATTCAGTCTACACATCACACACCGCCATAATTGTTGTGACACATGACCTAATTATTTATTTGACCTCCTGTAAGCATGGCCACCTTTACTTGTCAACAAGTTAAGGTAATTTTTGACCCAACTCATTTTGTAAAAGCCACTGAATTTTTGGTCTGTTCTTATTCTCTAATGGCCACCTTCCCTGTTAAAAAAAATCTTAAATATGTCTGTTTTTAAAGGTAAAACAGTAATTCAAGGTCCTTCTGTCAGATAAAATTAGAGAATACATGTATCAGTTAAAGCAATAATTCGAATATTTTTTATAAAATTGGATACATTTTTTTTAGATATTGAAAATTGTTTAGTAAAAGAACCTGCTGAGGCTTTTATTTGATAAAGGTTTCCATAAATGAAAAAAAGTCAAGCATTTAATAGCTGAGTATAAGAATAAGAATGTTTATTGTTACATACTCAAGGTCCATTTGCCACAATACGCACAAAACAAATAAAATACTAGATAAAATAAAATAAAGAATAAAGTATTAATCAAATATAAAAATCACCTATTTAAGACAACAACTCTAGGTTTTTATAATGTTTTTAAGTTGAGTAAATCCTGAGTTAGTATATTAGGAGGAGTTCCTGTGACGTCATTTCCGGGTGAGCGTAACCCAAGTGCTGATCGTCGTTGACTGTTGCTCTCTTATTTGCCAATAGCCTGACTATTATTGCTTAATTTAGTGTTATTTGGTTTAATAGTCACATTCACATTAAGCACCTTCTAGTAGCGAATACACAACTGTGTTAACCGCTTGCTGTCCACTTTGTCCTAAGTTTGCTAAGTAAACTGCTTCTCTTTAGCTAAACACCTCTAGCCTCAGCTCAGAACCTAGCAAGGCTATCACTCCTTCCGCCTTTCCCCTTCTCTCCTGCCCCATGTGCTTTATGTTTAGTGAGGATCCTGGCTCCTTTGGTGTAGATAGTGGTAGGTGAGTTAAGTTTAGTCTTGTGTTAGACTTGGAAGCCAGGCTACAGTAGTTAGAGGCGCAGCTCCGCACAGTGGAAGGCTAGACAGGTCGTTTCTTGTAGCGCGGGCCGCACTGCGAGGGCTAACTTAGTTAGCACCCCAGCGCCTTCCCAGCAGCTGGAAAGCACACAGGGAGGGTTTGTACCGGTTGGGAGTATACATATTGCTAAACGCAAAAAAGTAGAGCACCCGAGACTCCACGCCAGTAATAGGTTCTCCCCCCTAAGTGACACACCCGCTGAACCCTCAATTCTGGTTATTGGCTCTTCTGTAGTTAGACACGTGGAGCTCCCAGCGGCTACAGTCAGGTCTTATCCCGGTTCCAGAGTTGGTGACATCGAGGGATATCTTAGGATGTTACCTCAGATTAAGTCCATGTTCAGTCGAGTCGTGATTCATGCAGGCGGTAATGATGCCCGACGGAGACAATCAGAGGTTGTTAAGTTAAACGTAGCTTCGTGTGTAAACTTGCTAAGTTGATGTCCGACACTGTAATTTTCTCTTGCCCCCTGCCGAACTTAGTCAGTGATGAAATGTACAGCCTCTTTTCATCATTTAACCGCTGGCTTTCTAGATGGTACCCAGAAAACGGCGTTGGTTTTGTGGATAACTGGAGTTTTGGGGGAAGCCCGGTCTCATGCGGAGAGATGATGCGCCTGCTCTTCTTTCTAGAAACATTTGTGCTAGCCTTAGTCGTGCAACCTGACAACCCAGAGACGAGACCCGGGCACAGAGCAGAAGTGCAAAGCTCTGCTCTGAGTCTCCCTTAGGGTTAGTGCCGGTGCAAAACCCATGCAGGGAAAGTCAAGCAGTTCCTAGCTTTAGCCTATGTGCTGAAATGCAAGTGAAAGGAGTGAGACACATAAACCTTAAAGTGACAGATACCAGTACTCACAAGCAGAATTATGATGTAATTAAATGTGGTTTGTTAAACATTCGATCCATTTCCTCCAACTCCCTCTTAGTCAATGAGTTAATCAATGATAACAAACTTAGTCTACTAGCCTTAACAGAAACTTGGCTCCAACAGGATGACTATGTTAGACTGAATGAAGCACCCCCACCCCCCACCCCCCCCACACACACACACTTATGCTAACTATCAAAAATCCAGGATTTCAGGGAAAGGAGGTGGTTTGGTAGTAATATCACAGTCTAGCTTACTTCTCAACCCTAAAGTTAAACATGATTATATTTCCTTTTAAGGCATCATATTGTCTTTAAATCACCCAAACAGGAAGACTCAAAAACCTATTTTACTCATAATTATTTATCGCCCCCCCCCAATCCGTATTCAGAATTTTTAACTGAATTTTCAGACTTCCTATCAACTATTGTTTTCGATTTTGATCAAATTGTAATAATAGGGGATTTTAATATTCATGTTGATGACCCCAGTGACTGTCTAGGACATGCCTTTGCAGCTTTATTAGATCATGTTGGTTTCACCCAAAATGTAAATGAACCCACTCACTGTCACAAGCACTGTTTTAACTCATGGTATAGAGATTAGCCAGCTGAGTTTCCTTCCTCATAACCCCATCATTTCTGATTACCTTCCAGTTTACATTAGAACATGAAACCCAAGTTCGTTAGACAAAACCGAGTAGCACTGTGGTTTAACGCTGAAACACGTTCTCTTAAACAAGTAACCCGTAAGTTGGAAAGAGAATTGCGCCGCTCCGGTTCAGAGCAGTCTCTGAATACCTGGAAACATAGCCTCTTTAATTATAAAAAGCTCTGCGTAGAGCTTGAACCCAGTACTATTCAACCTTTATATCAGAGAATGGGAATAATCCAAGATTTCTTTTTAGTACAATTGCTTGATTAACTCGCAGTCAGAGCTCAGTAGGACCACATGTTCCTGTTTCTCTCAGTTCTGATGATTTTCTTACATTTTTCGATAGTAAAATTTCAGACATTAGACATAAGTTGAATCAAGTTATTACTATTGTCAGCCCAGAGCAGGCTGAGGTGGTAGAAGTGGAGGCATCCATAGAAACTTCTGTAACATTAGACTTTCACTGCTGTGATTCAAGCGGAAATTGCATCAATTATTACGTCCTCCAAATCCTTAACTTGTCTCTTAGACCCAATTCCCACTAGGCTTTTTTACCCTTTTGCTATCTTAGATGACCCCAGCCTTACATTGACGTGTTCTCCCTACCATGACAAAGGTGGATAAAGGTGGAAAGATTTCATGTAATCCATGGACACCAGTGAAGATGACAAATCATTGAAGAAAAAAGGTTCAGAGCACTGTCTAGTGGGTCTAGATGACCCAACTCCCAATGTTAAAGTGCCTAGGATAGCACAAGGGTTACAGAAGCCTTTGCCTTAATTAATGAATACATACTAATAAATACCTCTCTGGAAACAGGTGATATGCCACAGTCTTTTACAAATGCAGTTATTAAACCTCTTCTGAAAAAGCCCAGTTTAGATCCTAGACACTTGGCCAACTATAGACTAATATCAAACCTCCCTTTTATTTCAAAAATCCTAGAAAGAGTTGTAGTTAAGCAGCTTTATCGCACCCTACAGGACAATAGCCGCTTTGAAGACTTTCAGTCAGGGTTTAGACCTTACCACAGTATGTGGTCCTGAATACGATAGGTATCCGATCTTTTGAAATGCAACCTCCGTCTGAACGGCCAGGCCACATGTATCCAATCTGCACGTCATTGATACGCCACAAACGTCATCATTCTGCATTGAAGTAAGTGGGAACGAGAACATAAAACATCAACCATGGTGGACGATGCTGCTGAGACCACTCAGGGAAAGGGAAGCGAGATCACCGATTTGATTCATATTTGGGGTGACAACTCTATTCAGGCAAACTCGAGGGGTCTTATCCCAGCCGTGCAGTTTTTGAAAACATTTCCAGCGAAATGGCCGAGTGTGGTGTTGAACCTTTCCTGCGATGACTTTTTTTCCTTTAAGACTGGGGTCAGAAACGCAGGGGAGACCTTCTCCAGGGCCAAAGGCGGATCCTCCTTCGGGGTTCACTTTCCCTTTAGGACCCTCAGATTCTTCAGAGCAGGTTAATAAAAGGTCTAATTCTGGGGGAAGCCTTCTGTTATTATCGTTCTCCTTCCTCCGTAACACACAACACAAATGCGCGCACCCAATACACTTCCGCAGCCCCCTCTCACTCCCTCCTGCGCTGCACGCTCTCTCCTCTCTCTTACACACAAGCGCGCGGCCCCAGCACATACACATACCCATTCCACAACAGTGGGTACCGACAATCATGCCTCCAATGCCTTCTTAAAATGAGAAGATTGATATTGTGCTGGCTCTTTCGTGAAAATGAATGTAATAATGCCAAAAGAGCTCCGCTTTGACAACACTATTGTTGACATCCAATGTTAACGTAAGTACAGCCCCCAATTCCTCAGTCAGAAACCTAGGGGTTTTATTTGACCAGGATTTATCATTTAAGGCTCACATATATCAGGGGTGCAAAACTGCATTTTTTCATCTGCGGAATGTAGCTAAGATTAGAGATATACTCTCTAAAAGTGATGTTGAAAAACTCATCCATGCATTTGTTATGTCTAGACTGGATTACTGTAACTCCTTGTTAGCAGCGTGTCCTAAGAGTTCCTTAAGAAGTCTCCAGCTTGTTCAGAATGCAGCAGCTAGATTGTTAGCAGGAACTAGCAGAAGAGATCACATAACTCCTCTGTTAGTTTCACTTCACTGGCTCCCAGTTGATTCTAACATCAAGTGCAAAATCCTCTTGCTTACCTACAGTATAAGGCCTTACATGCTATGGCCCCGTCCTATATTAAAGACCCCATAGTGCCTTACCAACCAAACAGAACACTTCACTCGCAAAATGCAGGACTGCTTGTGGTTCCTAGAATTTGTAAAAGTACGGCTGGAGGTAGAGCATTTAGCCACCAAGCTCCTGTTTTATGGAATAAGCTCCCTGCTCATGTTAGAGAGGCCGACTCAGTTTCTACATTCAAAGTTAGACTTAAAACATTCCTCTTTGGACAGGCTTATTGTCAGACTAGATAGTATTCAGAGAATATTTACCTTACTGTTAACATCTTTAAATTAAACTTAACAATAACAATAAGCTGTCACTAGGCTGGTAGAAGTTTAAGATGAGGTAACTATGGTGCTCTGGGGTTCTGTCCTCTTTTCTCATCTACTTCTACTCTCCATCTCTTCTCTATTCTTGATCATTATTCATCATTTAGTTCTCCATGCCTCAGTTTGGTGCAGTGTGATTCCTGTACTCTCCTTCTTTCCCACTCCCCTCCTGGGGAGTGAGCGTGCTTCCAGATTCCAGTTGGCTCATCCGTGCTCCTGTACCTGACCGTGTACCTCGTCTCTGGCTTGCCTCTACTACTGCTCCAACACCTTGTTGTGGGTCCTGTCTCCGGCTCGTCTCTAGACCCCAGCCGTCCCCCAACTTCATCTGGATGAAAATTACATGCTGGACTTTAAAAATGTAGTTGTAGAGTTAGATAAGCTACTTCTCTCTAAGAGTTCTGGTACATCGCCTGTCCGTCCTGGGGGAGGATCCCTCCTTCATGTGGACACCCCTGAGGTTTCTTTGTTTTTTCCAGTTTCCGTCTTTTTAAGGAGTTTTTCCTTACCGCGAAGGGGGGTGGGGGCTGTACGGTGGTGCAGTGGTTAGTGCTCTTGCCCCACAGCAAGAAGGCCCCTGGGTTAAGTCCCGGCTGGGGGACCTGAACCAGAACACCAACGGGGGACCTTTTGTGTGGAGTTTGCATGTTGTATTGTATAAAATATTTTCTTATTTTTTTAATTTTAAAAAAAGTCAAATTGTTTTCTAAGGTTTTATTTCAGGGATGGCCAACCCTGGTCCTTAAGAGCCACAGTCCTGCCTGGTTTCCAGCTCTCCTTGACCTTCTTTCTGCTGATTGGCTGACTCAAGTGATTCCAAATCCTGATTGACTGAACATACCTGGTTTAGGTAGTCAGCATCAAGCAGTCCAGGGGGAGCTGGAAACCAGGCAGGGTTGAGATTCTTGAAGACCAGGGTCGGCCATCCTTGTTTTAGATGACAAATGCTGGGAGAGCCCAGTTTTATGTGCATAAACTTTATGAATGTTTCACACAATTAGACAGCAATGTCTGTCGCTCTTTAAATGTGCATATATATATTACTGTGAAGTAAAATATTCTAAGTCAAATCCTGATTTTTCTACATATAATTTATTAAACAGTCACTCAGTAACAGAATATGTGGTTTTCAAATGTAACCAAAGAGTAAAATTTATCCAAAGTGTGATAAGACATGTTTTTTCCCTCCTGGTATTCACTACAAGTACATTCTATCTTTGACACTCAAGCCCATACTGAATAAATTCAAACATGCTACTGGCTCTGATAGATTGGTAGCAAGTGATGCCGCGGAGTGGGAAAGGTTTAGCTGACGATATGTTGCCACAGGGTACAACTATGTCAAAAGCACCTCACACAATAAAATGCTACCTGCAATAAAAGGTTAAGGTTTGCATTGCCCATGGGCAGTGGAGCTCCGGAGTGATGTCTTTTATTTCATACCAAGAGAAAAAATCCTGTGAGGCAGATTTATGAGCAAAGGTGATGTTTGATCTGTTTTGCTTTTTCTATAAGATATTTTCAAGACAGTTTTATTTTGTTTTGTTTTTAGTTTTTTCAAAGCATTGCCAAAGATGAAAACATGCAAGAAAAATAAGATTTATCCAATAAAATATGACAAATTTTATTGTTTTATGATTTTCCCAATTGTAGCACGGCATTTCAAAATAACAGGAAACTGAATAATTTCTTGTACACAGAAGTTTTTTTCAGAAACAAAATCTGAAGATATGTGTTTTTTATTAATCTACAGACCATGGCAGACATTGCATCAGATCAAGCACACAAGCACCAGCATAAAGCAGCAGCCTTGAAATAGCTCAGGGCTTTCAGGACAGCTTTACAGGAATAGACCCGAAGAGGCTCAAAGTGGGATAACACCCAACCATGAAGAAAAAAAAAAGACATGGACCTTGATGGATTTTTCATGTCATCAGGATGGGTGTGACAGATACGTCATTTCTTTTTCCTAGACAGCGCTCGGCGCATTAAGCCCTTTCTATACCTCCAACTTGGACACAAAACAACCTTTAATGCTCTATTCCAGTCCGAATACAGAAAAGACTGAGCAGGCATTATCAACCTCAATTTTTTTTATTCAATAAATGATTCATATTTTTTTAGGTCAACACAATCTTAGGACTTCTCTGTGTTCCTGCATATGGAAATGTCCCCAACGCAAGCACATCAAAGGAGCGACCATGTGTCTCCACTACAGGCAAAAAGAAGGCTTTGGTTACTAATTCAGCACTTGAAGGTCCACAGAGAGGCCGCCAGCAAGCCAGAGCACATGTGTGCTGCATGAATGTGATAATATTTATTCATACGGGTCCATGATTGTGCATGTAGTGATAATGGGAGAACTGCAGTCGGATCAAAAATAAATCTAAGACAAAGAATAGGAAGTATTATCACATTATTCACTATTTGGTGAAAACAGACTTTTCAGCTGTAATCTTTGGACGTTCCAAACAACAGAAGGATGACATTAAAAATAACCACCTTTTCTCATTTAGCTGCGATGCATCAATAATATTGATAATAAATAATGACAATGATGAGCGTCAGTTATTACATGCCCAAATTAAAAGATTTGAATGACCAGTTATTGGGATGTGTCCACTATGCCTGTATCCAAGTCTGCTTCCTGGTTCACTTCACAATAAAAGCAGATCAACGATGCTTATTTGTTTCTTTCAATGAGTCAAATGTGACTTGAGGCTAATTAGTTCTGCGCATGTCAGTGCTGCGCCTCAGGTTTGAGACTCATTTACTCTTGTTGTTTTGTCTTTTTCCCCCCACTAATTAATGTAGAAATCAACTGAAAGGCCTGACTAACACATGACGTAAACAAACCCTCAAGAGGATTGTGTATCATTTATTCATTGTTTTCTTTTCCAAAGTTGGGAAGAAAACATGAAACAAATGCAGATTTAAAAAAAAAAAAAACAGAATGTTCCAAAGTTCATCAAACTAAACTACACTGTCAGGCGAAAAAAAATAGAAAGAAATTTAAGGCCTTAGTTTTTGTTGGTACCATTTACACAAGGGGTGTCAAACATACAGCCCGCGTGCCGTTTCCGGCCCGCCAGGTGGTTTGGTCCGGCCCACACACGAAGAGAAAATTCATAAGCATATTTAAAAAAGAAAGCAAGTTTCTAGTCCATTCCTGTGGTGAGTTATGATTTTTTAACCCTTGTGCTATCCTAGGCATTTTACATTGGGAGTTGGGTCATCTAGACCCACTAGACAGTGCTCTGAACCTTTTTTCTTCAATGATTTGTGATCTTCACTGGTGTCCATGGATTACATGAAATCTTTCCACCTTTATCCACCTTTGTCATGGTAGGGAGAACACGTCAATGCAAGGGTGGGGTCATCTAAGATAGCACAAGGGTTAAAGAAATAACCGAAATGCGCAACTAGGGGGAGCAAAGGAAACACGAAACATCTCTGCACGTGCCAAAAGCGAAACCTAACAGCTCTGCGTCTGGGTAAGATACACTTTGGTTCCCTATGAGCCTTACCACTGTTATGTTGCTATAAGGATGACCAGTAGTGACACCCTAATGACCAAAATGTCGTCAAAAAGAAGTGGATTGCTGAGCTTTCCAGGACAATTGGACAGAGTTTAATTTGTTAACAGAGCTGGATGTAAAACCTGCATGCTTGGTATGTCATCAACAGGTTGCAGTGTTCAAAGAATATAACATTCAGCACCACTATGAGACTCACCGTAAAGAAAAGTTTCACCGTGTCAGACGTAAAATTTTCAGTCTGTATAAAATTGAATAGACCAACTTTTTTTTAAGTGAAACTAATTCTATTTGAGATCCATTGGCCCCAAGTGATTAGGCTACTATGTTGAGGCATTTTTTCTAACTGAGTAAAAAAACTAAAACAAAGCTGTTATTTTACTTTTACGCTAGTGGTCCGTCCCACTTGAGATCAGACAGGTTCAATGTGGCCCCCAAACCAAAATGAGTTTGACACCCCTGATTTACACTATGCTTAACCTTTATATGTTCACCTACTGTGAACTAATAACCTAATTAGATAACTATATAAACTCTGCACTTTTATTGTAAGGAATGACCTGAACTTCTATTTTTGAAATCATCATCATTAAAGCAATCATCTTTTAATCTTTTTTTAAATCGTTCCCAGTGGTCTTTTAATGACAATTATGCCGTTTTTCGCCAAAACCATAACACCTGAGTCGTTTTTTGTAGGACACAGTTTCTCCAGAGCGGTGGTAGTTCATTAGAAATTCCTCTCTCAGTTATGGCTGAACTGTTGCCATGAAGTAAGCCTGCCCCAATTTCCCATCATCCCTTTGGTTACACTAGCTTACAGCCCATCATATCCCAACACATTACCAGTGCAATAAAAAAGGCGAGCAATATCGGAGCCATCCAGCTGTGCAATTTTGAGCCAGATACCAGCTCAGACGAGAAAAACAAAGACGTACGAGGATCTAGTCATCTACAAGTGCGTGCATCAGAATGGAGTGGAGCAGGGAGCTTGTGGCCTGCCGGCTATAGCTTCTATCTAACAACTACAAGCTTTTTTAAATACAGCATTTATGATCTTATTAATCTGCTCCTGATTCACCACAATTTTAATAAGGAGATACACAGAAAAGCAGTTTTAATCTTAATTTTCTTTATATATGTTGTCCATCAAGAGAAAAATGCTACAAGAACATCTAAAAAACACACAACTCTTCCAAGAGACTCTTAAGCTTTTCGTTTTCACAGGCATGGACTTCATACTTGACTTGGAATTGGGATGCTTTTATTCTTACCTTTAGGACATCACTGTCAAATCCAACCAAAATAAAAGATTCTTTACTACGTTTTTGCTGTTGTTTTATTTGTGTGAATCCAGGACAAACAGCTGCCTGCTTTTGTGTCTCCTCTAGTAATTCCATTTGTGAGAAAGGACACATTTCAGACTTGAGCCCTGACTTTAAACAACATCTTAAAATATCTGTTCAGTGGCTCAATTGGAGGCTAAGAAACATGAAGCTCCAATATCATTAAGGCAGTGTACTTCTAAAGTTTGCATTTGGTGTCCTTTGTTTTGTTTTGCTACCAATCTCAACATTCACCATGATCTTGTCTAATGTCAGTAATAATAATAGTCTAAAAGTGACTTTAGCAGAACTAAGTCACAGTTGCAAATACTTAAGGAATCATGTTCTCTCAGATACTTACTTACACTCCATTAACAATAACATCTTCAGAACGAAATTCTAGATTTTATTTATTTATTATTATTTTTTATTTATTTATTTCAGCATGCCCTTAAATGTTTCTATTGGTGCACAATCAGCTCCCCCAGGATCGTTTTTTTTTCTTTAAAACTCCAGATAAACCAGGGTAACGTTACATTTCTGCCATCTTTTAATGGATGGATGCCCACCATTACTTCAAATTAGGTTTACAATCAGAGCTGTAAGTTAAATGAGGCATCATGGGTAAAAAGGAAACATTTACACAGGAAATCAATATAACTCAGGAAACTGTCACCAATTGCAACTAAAGTAAAGTTTTAAGTATAACACAGTGCAGCAAAAGTTTATTTCAGACTAGTTTAAAAACACACTGCAGGCTTTTGCTGATCATAAATTGTTGTGAATAAGATGATGTCTTATCACTTTGGACACAAATCTACAAAGTTTTGCTAAAACTTCAAACTTTTTGGACACTAACAAACATGAAATGTGCATTGATATTTATATTTTGCTTCATTACTGGGCACCAGGTTCAGTGCAACTTAGTACAGTCTGAAATCCAAGCTTTTTCTATGTCAATAATCAACAAAGTGGCAATAAAAGCATGTCTTATGTAAGAGCTTTAATCCATTTATCATCATTAACTCTTGTCTTCTAGATGCTGAGTCATCAGAAGGTTGTTGCTGGGCACAGAAAAGTGCGTGTGTTTTGATAGAAGCATGAATGCCCAAGTTGTGGGCTGTGTAAAAGTGGAAAGTGTTTCTTCAAGCTGAGCTCTGCTGGTGCAAACAATTAGCCCTCCACAGATGTGACAGAGAGGAGCTGGAGCCCTGAGGTGGATCAGCGTGACGGTGAGGGAACGTCAGCTGATGGATGCGCCTCCATTTTTTTTTTCTGCCTTCAGCAGCACGAGACGGAAAGCGGGCATCCGCTTCCTCTCAGCTGTCCCTCCGCGCGAGCGCGCGGCTCGCAGATGAAGCTGCGGCACTTCGCAGACCGAAGCACAACACGCCTGAAACACGACGCGTGCGCGCGTCAAAGACCACTCCAGCATGTGATGTCCTCCCCCTTACGTTTGCGTTCTCTGTGTGACTGTCTGCCATTTTGAAGTGCTTTCTGCTTCTTTTATTTTTGCCTTAAAATTAAGTAAAAATCAAGCTGTGTTTTATGAAAACAAAGACTTCGCCATCCTGCTTATTTTTTCTGTCCACTTCCCTCCCCTAAGGCTTGAACACTTGAGTCAGACTTGATCCCTAAAGACAGCTTAGCACAGACGACGTTAGCTTCACCTAATTTAGCGTGACAACTAAGCTATTTCTAGCACGGGACAGATTGAGAGAGGAAATAGACCCGGCACAGGTTTATGTGCACCCTTTACAGCTAAATATGCCTGTAGGTGTTGGAACTGTTTACGCACAAAAGATGCAGGGAATGTTGCACCAATATGACCTGTTTCTTGTTTTGTTTTTTATGAGAAAGATGTGGCAAAAGAAAACACACAAATAGCCAAAACATGCAATTCCGGGTGGAAATAACCCAGAACGACACACAAAAATAGCACGGCTGAAGGCTTTTTGATGCGTTTAATACCGACAGCAGCTGCCACAAGAAGAACCCGACGTAGAAATCGCGTTTCATGGGGAAACACGTATTAATATCTTACCTTGTTGACAGATTGATGACAATAAAAACCCAGACTAAGAGCTTCGATGGGAGGGGACGCTTCGCCATTGGTGCCGAGCATCTGAAAGCTGATTTTGGCGAAGCCGTAATCACCATCTTCGTTTTTCTTTTTTCCCCGCAGATGGACAAGTCCTTTTTTTCACTGGGTTTCCTCTTCGCGATTCATTACGCGCGTTAGCTCGGGGGTGGGAGGGCGAGGCTTGCGAATCTGGATCCGAGACGGACGTGCGTTGGAGTGGAAGCCGGCTGAACGAGATCGATACGAGCCGAAAGCTCCTCGCCGCCGCTGCGGCCGCTCGGCAGGGGCCTAGAAAGCTGGCAGGAGCAGAGAAGAGCCAAGTGATGAGCTAAAACAATAACGAGCCGCCGAGAAAAGCATTGGAGCCTCAGCCTGAATGCAGATTAACACCGGCCGGGGTCAGAGAGGAACTGATGCACGTTGCTGCAGCACGGATCAACACATGCGCGGTTTCACCAGGCGGAAGATGCACACACACTAAAACCCATATTATCACATATATAAATATACAATGCCAGTACTTAAAGATAAATGCATTCAGTACCATGGACAGCTCTTATGTGATCATTTACGAGCCACTGATCAGAACATTGGACAGCTCCTGAGTGTCTTTGAATGCCCAAACTGCTTCATATGGAAGATGTCGACTTAATAATAAACTATAGTGTCTTTAAGTTTGGACCCTTTACTAGAGATCTCAGAGCTTAAAGACTGACTCAGATGAAAATTGTATTTGTGGTGTTTTAACATGTTCTGTTGGCATTTTTCTCATGATAAAGTACAAATATGAAGCACTGTGTGATTTTTAGCTTGAAAGGTGCTATACAAATAAAGTTTATTATTATTATTATTATTATTAGAAATACAAAGAAAATTAAGCTCAAGGTTGCATTTCTGAGTATTTTTTTATTCAAGTTGTTGTGAATCAGGAGCAGATGCAAAAAAAGTGCAGTTGGAAAAAGTTTGTATAGGTGTGACATAGGAGCTACTACGGCAAGCCGTAAGCTTCCTGCAACACTCAATTCTGATGCATCTGCTTGAGGACAACTAGATCCATGTATGTTGTTTTCCTCGTCCAAAATGGCTCATACACGGCTGGACAGCTTCAATATTGCTGGCCATTTTTGTTGCATGTTAGGTTGGGGTTGTGAGGGGCTTTAAGCAATCAGGAGATGATGGAAAATGCTTACATCATTCCAACGGTCCCTTCCACAACTCAAAGGTGAATTTCTAATTAACTGCTGGAGCTCTGCAGAGACTATGTTTAAGAAAATGAAACAGGTTTTTTTAGATTTCGGCTAAAAACTATATAATCATGACTAAAAGACCACTGAGAACAATTTTAAAATAGATTAAAAGATGACCTGAGTGGAAAGTTCTTTTCAACTGCATATTTTCATCTGCTTCTGATTCACAAGAATTTAAATAAATAAATATGTAAAAATGCAAATTTACACTTAATTTTCCTCATATATTTCCTCCATCATCAGAAAAATACCTCAAGGACATGATAAAAACACTAAAAACACGATTTTTCTATGAGTGGGTCCTTAAAGGTCCTGCACAGTATCTCAGCTGTTGATAGGGCTGCACTCTTCTGGGCAGATATTTCAGAGGTATTTGCTGAAATCTGCTGGAGCTTTGTTCCCAGTTTTGGGGTCATGCCCCAGAGTGTTCCAATTACCATGGGTACCTCTGTTGACTTCATCTTCCACATTTTTTCATCTCTTCTCTTAGCTCTTAGAATGTTTTAATCTTCTCATGTTCTTTCTCCCTGATGTTTTATTTTGGATTGCAACATCTATCATCATGACCTTCCCCTGCCTGTTCAGTATTATTATGTCAGCCTGTTTTATTTTTTTTCTTTCTGTTTGTATTTGAAAACCCCGAATGATCTTAGTGTGATCCTTCTAAACTAATCTTGATGTGATTCCATCTTGACCCTTGGAATTTACAGTGCATACGCAACTTAAATTCAGCACCATGGACAGCTCCACTGAGCTTCTCTGAGCTTGTAGTTTCGTAGCTTCTCCTTGGACTGCACTTTTCTGGGCAGAGATTTAGATAAATAGATCTTTATTATCATTATCACAAGTACAGTGAAATTCCAAAAGTGCTTCTTGGTCTGTGCAACACAAAAAATTATGACTAAAAATAATAAATACATGAAAATAGATGAAAAGGCCATTATTCTGATGCCAAAGGCAGGAGGCTGTTGGTGTAGTAGTATGACCAAATGTGCACAAAACATACATAAAAACCATCAAAACATAACACCAACCATTTAAGACCCGGCAGCTGCAGAAGTGTGCACCTCCGTGTTGACATTCCGCCATAACCTTTCTGATGTTATTACCTGAAATTTTATGGAGCTATTCTCCCAGCTTTGAGGGTCACAGCCCTGACTGTTCAAGTTACTACGGGGACCACTATTGCCTTCACCTTCCGCATTTTTCCAGCTTTCTCTCAGCCCTTGGTGCTTCTTAATTTACTCCCTGATATTTTACTTGGTTTTGCAGTATCTATCATCACACTTTCCTCTTTCTTGCCCAACACTATTATGTCATCCATTACCATAGTGTCTGTATCTGGAAGTCCCACAGGATCTTAGCTCGGTCATTCTCAACCTACTATTAAAAGGTGTTTTCTATCTTGCCCTTGGAACTTCCAACCCGTGCTTGGTACAGAAATAATTTGTGTGAACAGATTTTCTACTCTTTACATTTTTCTATATAATTCATGGCATTCCACTTTGTTGCTCTTTCAAAAAATGCATCTGTCTAACATTTGTGACACAATTTAAACGTTTTTTTTTATCAATTCTTGTGTTAACAGTTTCTTTGTTTTGCTGTTTTTGTTGTGAATGTGTGTGAGGGGGAGTTAATGTCACCACAGTGTGTACTTTATCTCTCTCTTAAAAAAACAACTCTACAATTCCAGTAAAAAGCATTTTTTTTCACTATCAAGTGACACATTTTTATACTCCATCTAAATGAGGAGTCTGGTGCTTATGGAAGAGCAAACTTAGTTTAATGCTACTTAACAACCACAATTTTGTTTTTACAAGTAATTAACTCAAAAGAAGGAGGTGAATTTTAGTCTTGTGTAATAATAAGGTTATTCCATAGGGTTGTGACAATTCATTGTAATGATTCAAATCATATCAAAATTTGTGGTTGCTGATACCATTCATAGTCGATATTGGTTCATTTTTTATTTTTTATTTTTTTTTTAACTTGTCCTGTCCAACAGCTAGGCAAACAGATGAGAGCTGAGGGCCTCTTGTGTTGGACATATTTTATTTTAACAAGAGGGGTTATTCATCTTCAGACAAACCAAAGGTATGTCTGAATAAACCCTTTTTGTAATTGAGGCCAAACTTTATTAATTTCAATCATGTTTGAAAATCATTGGTGTTGGACCGGACGGAAAAGGAAAGAGGGGAAGAAGAGAGAGGGACGTTAGAGAGGGGGGGGGTAGGAGGGTGATAATCGGAGGGGAAAGGGGGTAAGACCATGAAGCAGCATAGAGCAGACAGGCTTACTGGTTGTTTATTGTTACGGTACGGTTCAAATGTAGTACAAAAAGGGCGGGGCCTGTTCACACACACTCAAATATTATCAACACACCTGCTAGCCGCAAAAAAGTCCACATGTCAACATGCACACAAAACAGATAGTGTTCACGAACGCATACCTATGCCTTTAAACCAACTAGTGTGAAATCTTTCATTCATTCAATCATGCAAACTATTAGTGCAAAGGTGAGCTAACACCTGTGCTCAGGTGAGTGTTTATGTTCTTCTAAAATGGATGGTGGAATGTGAAAAGAAGGAGGAGGAGCGCCCAGCCACCCCCACACCCATACCCCCGCCGCAGCAGCAGCGGCAGCCGGAATTCCCCCAACGCCACACGGGAACAGGCAGGGAACAACCGCCCCCCGGGCGACCAAGACCGCCACCCAGGCCAGGGCCAGCAGGACCGCCGCGAGGCCCCCAGAGCCAGAGAGCAGGGAGGCGCAGAGGGAAAGAGAGCGCCGCCCCAGCCCAGCCAGGAAAGCAGCCCCCCGCCGCGCCGGAAGAGCCCAACGCAGGGCCCCACCGGAGAGGGACGCCCACAGCCCCAGACGAGCACCCCACCACCACCCAGGAGTTCCGGGCATCCCCCCGCCCCGACCCCAGGTACGAGCCAGGACCCCCCAAGGGAGACCCGCTCCGCACTCCAGGCAGCCACCCACCCGGCCCACGGTTGGTCCAGGTAGGAGCAAGGCAGGGGCCCGCCGCCCCCGCCCAGGAGGGGGGAACCCCGGGGAAAAAAGGGCGGCCCACAAGGGGTGTTATGAATATGGCCCGACCAGGCTCGGCCATGTTGGAAGTTTGGCGGGGCCCAGCGCCCAGGGGCAAGGACCAGGACCCACCCCCCAGGGACACGAACACCCCCGGCTCAGGTGTAATATGAACCCCCCCACCGCGCGGAGAGAGCACCGCCGGGCCCAGGGAGCTGGCACCCAAGGGACACGGCCGCCATCGCCAAGGGGCCCACACCCCCCACCAGGGAAGGGGTAGGGGACAGATGGACCCAGGTCCCACCTTCCTTGTAAAATGTGTGTGCGTGTATGGGTGCTTGAGAGGGTGTTTGTGTGCATGTGTGTGTGTTTATGTTTGAATGTATATATTGAGGGGGAGGGGTGTGTGTACTAAGGGGGGTGCAGTTAAAATTGGCGAGTAGGGCACTAAGGGGACATCTCCTGATTACTCACAGTGATGTCCCCTCACCCTCCACACCAAGGGGCCCTAAATGTCTAAGGTGCGGTTAAAATTGGCGGGTAGGGTGCCAGGAGGACATCTGCTGCTTGCTTGCAGTGATGTCCAAGCACCCCCCCTACCAAGGACCCTACATGTCTAAGGTGCAAATAAAACCGAAAGAGGGGGGGCCCACTCCATACGGCAACCATAGGAGGGGGGCCACTCCCAAGTAGCCCCCCCCCAAGGCGCATCGCAGGCTAGACCCCCCACCCCCTCACCCTAATATGAGGTTATATAAGGAAGGGGGTAAGTTGGGGACAGCTGGTAGACTGTCCCCCGGTGGTCAAACAGCCGTCCCCTAGCCCACCCCCAGCAAAGGGGCCAGGGCCACCCAGCCCAGGGGCCCACCCCCGGAGGCGCCGACACCCTAGGCCCGGCACCACCCACCCCACACAGAGAGAGAGAGGAGCCAGAAAGCGTCGCCCCCCCCCCCCCCCCCCCCCCCCGGAGCAAGCCCAGGCCCCCACCCCCAGACTCCGGCCCTAGAAGAGCTCTGGTCAGGCCTCGACGGGACCGAGGAGGCCAACCGGCCGAGGCAACCACTGATTGCCTCAGCGGGGGGCCCCGACCCGTTAGCCCCCCCGACCCGTACTAATAATGGGCCCCCCCTCCCCCCCAGAACGCCCCCCCACAGGACAGGGCCGACAAGCCCCCCACCCCACCCCACCCCAGACCCCGCAGCCGGGGGCCCTGAGAGGGTTGTCCCGTCCCGTCCCAGAGCCAGGGAAGGGCCGATCCCAGCCCCAGGTGCAGATGGGCAGCCCATCCGGCGCCGCTGGGCCCCCCCCACCCGAGCAGGGCCCCCCGCCAACCCCCCCCAGCACAGGCAAAGGGACCACCCCCCCAAGCCAAGCCAGACCACCACCCCACCCCCCCACCACGCACCCCCACACCCAAGCCCAGAGGACCACGCAGCGCCCCAGCCCGCCCCACCCAGGCACCGGACCCGACCCCCCGACCAACGGAGCCCCCCACCGCCCCCGCCAGGCACCGGAAGCCCCGACCCCCACCCCAAACCACGGCAGAAGGGCAAGGAACAGCGACGACCAAGCCCTCAACCCCCTAAGTCATGGAGTCAACCACAGGAGACCAGAGAGACTGAATTCTTTCAAAGTTACTTGAGCTTTGGGCTGACATTTTTTCCAAGCTGATATGATCAAACAGGAGATTTCTGTGTTGACTTATGTTTATATTTTTCTTGTTTTTTCAATTTATTAAAATAGTTTTTTTGGCAATACAAAGAGTTATGAAAATGATAGATGCTAATCCTTCTTCTATATCGATGGCACTCATGTCACCAAGCACACAAAGTGACGGTGAGATATTGGTTCATTTTTAAGGATCCGATTCAATCCGATTCTAAAATTGATTCAGGACATCTTCAGCCAAGAATTTAACCAGTGTGACTCTCTTAAATAGCTGTACTGAACTGTGCAGGTGAAGTTTTCCAGACTCCTTTCATTTCTTGCAAGATAATCAAGTGTAAATTAACCCTTGTGCTATCTTAGATGACCCCACCCCTTACTTTGACCTGTTCTCCCTACCATGACAAAGGTGGATAAAGGTGGAAAGATTTCATGTAATTCATGGACACCAGTGAAGATCACAAATCATTGAAGAAAAAGGGTTCAGTGCACTGTCTAGTGGGTCTAGATGACCCAACTCCCAATGTAAAATGCCTAGGATAGCACAAGGGTTACATATGTGTCCAAACAAACAAGTAAAAAATAATTCATGGCAAATCCATCCACATTTCAATTCCATAAAATTCAGCCCACACCAAATAATCCAAAGGGAACATGTTTAGAACATTCTATACTGTATGAACTGATGGCTTGATCAGTTTTTGCTGCCATCACGTTTGCTGCCCTCTGCATGCACTTGGTCATTTTTATGTTATAGGAAAATAAACCTACCATGTTTCAATCCACATGATATTTTCCAATATTGATTATAATCGATTTATTTCATTTTGAAACAATTTTAATACGGTATAGGTTGATTTGATTAACAACTGGCCTCAGACAGATCGGTCTGGTTGGATTTCAGGAATAAAAATCAATTCATAGATTAAGTCGATTGATCATTACACCCCTATTATTAAAGGAACAAGGCCACAAAAAAGGCTTGTTTTTGTCTTTATTGCTAATAAAGGTAAGCCTTTATGAATCTCAGTACTCTGGTTTAATTTATGTTGGTGTATTTGATGCTACATAGCAATCACTTAACATCTCCATCTCTCTTTTCCATATTGTCTGTCACACAGTGAGAGATGTCAGCTTAGATTTATACAGTTCAGCAGTCACAGCAGAAATGTGTGCCACACTGGCACATGCTAGTATCAAAGGTGCACCTGGGGTCTGCACTGACCCAACTTCAAAACCTATTCTTAATAGCCCTCCTACCTTTATATGGATTATATGATTTGGCCAGATACCTTTTTTTTTTTTTTACATAAGTCAGTAATTGGTGAATAAATTAGAGCACCCCAGTTGTCAACAAAACTGGCTACTCAAGATTTAGACGCCTGATCCAAATTACACCTAGGATATGACTTAATGTTACCAAATTGTAAAATAAAATAAAGTCCTTTCCCAACACAGCTCCATGTAAATAGTTGCTTTCCAAGCATTTGGGGGTCTAACTTATGTAATTATACAGTGAGTATAAGTTAATAAACGAAAGTGGCATATCACTAAAGAAGAAGCCAACGATGACTTCATCTTTGGCACCTAGTTTCTTTTCAGGCGTAGTGATATGTGTGAGTCTGGCTGTGATAATATGTTGTGTCATCTTTAGATAAGTACTGGGGGAGGCATGATCTTTTGTAATGGCAACACTGAACACACAGATGTCCAGTTCCACCATCATTCCAGGTTCCATTATCATTCCAGTTTTACAGCCCACACATATGGCATCACAGCCCTACTCGGTTAGCATCAAGCTGTGTGAGCCGAACAATCTCCTTTCAGCACTATTGGGTATGAGAAAGCTGGCGTTCTCAAAAGTGATAGAAAATTACAAGCACAAAAGTCAAAACTTATTTACACAAAAAAAATTCCCACTATATTTAAAATGATTAAAATGTGAGCACATCTTAATACCACCACTACCCACCATACAAACTAATACTAACTTTGCAGGGGATAAATCCACTTTGAGGCTTTGTGATCTGTTTGAAAGACAAATATGGAGTCACATCCATCCACTTGCCAAGCTGTTGGACAAAATAAAAGTTTGTAGTCACATCTTAAATAAATTTGAGACTATTTTGTCCCATTAAAAAGGTAAAAAAAAGATCAGTTAAAAAAACCCAAACCTTTTCTGAGCGTTAGATTTGTTTTTAATATGCATTTATTGAAGTTCAATATAATATTAACGCTTTGACTTATAAATTACTAAGCTGTGTCAGATAGTGCTTGCTGCTGATTTAAATGAGGCTCCCCATCAAATGTGACATCTCTGCATCTCTTCGTGCGTTCCTCCTGGACCACGTGTCAGACATAGTTTTAGCAACTCAAATAGATGAATGAAGACACAGAATACAAACATTTTCATCCATTTTCCATGCCTGTTTATTTTTGTCCAGAGTCCCAGGGTACTGTTGGGCAAAGTCTGGCTACACCTGGGAAAGTCTGTCAGTACATTATGGGGCATTCAAAACTCCTTTTCATCATTTTTGGTGGGTCTGTTATATGAATCACCATTTAAATAGTTATGAAACGATGGAAGATACATTAATGGATTTTTATACAATTTCTCCACAAAAAATATTTTTAGTCTAACTGTGCAAATTTTCATGGCTTGGGTTTCTTTGTATTGTTTTTTGCTTTCCGTTTTGGTCACTGTCATGTTTGAGTTTTGTTTCCTGTTTTATTTTGAAAGGTTTCCTGTTTTGTCATGTTCTTGAGTTTTACTTCCGCTGTCTCAATCTGCCCTGATCATGTTCACCTGTGTCTTGTCATTCCTGTTTGTAGTTAAGTCTTGTCTCTGCCTTCCTCTTGTGCTGGTCCATTAATGTCTGTAATGTCTCTCATGTAATGTCCGTAACGTCTTTAACGTCTCTTCCCTGGCTGTCTTGTCTATGTCTGTGTAACCCTGCCTACCTGGATAACCCTAGGTGGGAGGTCAACTAAGCTCGCAATGTGAACTTCTTTCTTTATACTCAAGGTTTGTACAGGAGGAATGCGGTAGTAGATACTAATTACCCTTCCGACCCACAATAACACACTTGACACAGATCAAATTGTAGAAAGGAAAAATAATCTATATTCAGATTTTTTTCAAGTTATTCAGTACACATCCTTTCATGGAAATAAAATGTTGACATCAACATATAAATTGAGAACAAAAATTAAATTATGGGTGTGGTGTAAAAAAAAACAAGATACAATGAAAGAACCGAAAAATCAATCAATCACAACATAGAATAATATTCAGTATTTCTTAATAAATCACCGTTGGATCCAACAACACCTTAAATGGTAACTGAAAACCAATACCCTTTATGGAGTAAAGTCCTTAAATTCTGAGATCTCAGAAGAAAAAAATAGAAAAAACTGAAAAAGACTCCAGTAATGGAGGTGGGGGGGGAAAAAGAAGTGCACTTAGAAAAATTAAAAAAAAATGATACTTGCACGTCCTGAGACGGGAAATGAAGCTTTACCACTCCTTTGGTTTCGAAGCTGTAAGTCTGGGAAAATCAGGTAAGCTTGAGTTCAGGTGGAGCCACAGCAAAAGCGTGAATTCCGCGTAGATCCGGAGGAATTCGGTCCACTCATTGAAGCACGTGTCCACTCCTTGAAGCACGTGGAAAAAACCAGCCTACACACACGTGTAAGGTAGTTAGCCAACTCAAGTTTTTCTTCTTGCTGTATCCTCAAAAATAATATCTTGCACATTCCTACTCCTCAACATTAACAATGCAATTGTGCTTTTTTTTAAATAGAAATT
Organism: Oryzias latipes; assembly: GCF_053564925.1. NCBI lineage: Eukaryota > Metazoa > Chordata > Actinopteri > Beloniformes > Adrianichthyidae > Oryzias > Oryzias latipes. Next base: position 7,012,889 of record NC_136250.1, on the reverse strand, counting down.
CTCATTAAAGTAAACACAGAACATAAAATAAACATTTCTCTTCTTGGCTCCGTGTACGCACGCTAGCTTGCTAGCTTGTAAGCTTGCTAACTCGGCCAGCTTATTCAACATCAACTGAAAGCAACTTTAAACTCACCAAGATATCTCTTCATTCAAACACACTCTGTCTTGAATCCTTAAAACGATTTTCAAATGTCTGGATCACTGCAAAGCTGCATTTGATTTTTTTCAAGAAGCACGATGTCTCGTCATCTAGCAGTGTCGTCGCAGATCAAAGAAAAACAATGAAAAGAAACTTCCTCCTTCCTTGACACTCTAGGAAACGTCTCTCAAAAAGGGTGTCTCCCCCTAGTGTCTGAGTAAAGGTACTGTACATAAGATGTATGATTGAACATCTAAACTTAATCAGGGTTACATCTGTCTCCTACCATGTTTTCAGGTTTTGCCCACCGTGAGTTTTGTTTTGTTATCCTGCTCTGCAGCGCTTTTTGTTAACATTAAATCCCTTGCCCTGGAACTGTGTGCTCCCGTCTCTGCATTCTGGGTCCTTCACGCTACCACAGCCCTCATCACCTGACACAAATACATAATAGGAATAGTTATGTGGTTTTATTTTATGTGCTTTTCTCTTAGAATCCATCTTTGAATAAATATGTTTCTTGAAATTGTAAAGTAGACAAAACAGTTTAACTCCTAAAGTTGTCTTTGGAAGTTTATTGAGCCATTTATAACAACAAGGAACCTTTTTTTTTCTTTTTAAATATTGCTTATTACCGATGATTTAAAAGTGTCTGTGAACGTTCAAAACTAATAATGTTTTTTAATGCTTCTGGTTTTGTGTGTTGAATTTTCTGTGAACAAACACGGTTTTCTAAAAGATTGGATTGAAATATAATTCCAGAACCTGAGTAATAATAGCGAAATTTGGTTTCCCCCTTTTTAAAAGTAGTTTACATCTCAATGTGACGAATGAAAAATGGGTCCGTATTCTTTCACAACCAGTCAAAAATAGGGTTATTTCGAATTCAGTTAAACTTAAATCAACAATAGCCAAGCCGGGTGGTTTGTGTTGAAGTTGAGGCTTTCACTGAAAGTCCCGAACTCTGCATTATAAAGCGGCTGCCAGTATCTAACCTCTAAAGAATTATTAAGAGGAAGTTTAGCTGCATGATTTTACGGCCTCTGTATTCGGTCTATTTGACGCTAAGCAGGTAGATCCCAGGGAGTTTCTGCTGTCACCCGTCCTGTTATTTTCTTAGGGCCTGTATAATCTTTTTAGGGTCACAGCTTTATTAAACAGAAATGAGCCAACGTCACTGATGCAGAAACTACAGATTGCGAATGAGGAGGAAAAAGTGCCAAAATGAAAGACTAATGCAAGTTTCAGGCAGAACACTAACAAGTTAGACGAGAAATTGAAAAAGCTTTTTTTTTTCCGTCAATTCGGAGCCAACTCCGTACCTATATGCTATTTATTGCATTTGATATAATTTGGTTAAAAGGCTGTATCCAAAGCTCTACTCTATTTCTGTATTTTCATCAGAATGCTTAGATACAATCTTGTTCAATCTAAGGCCAGACAATGCTGTTCAACTGTGCTTAACCTCTATTCTGGTTATTCAAGGTAACAGTTGATAATTTGCTCTCAGCTTTGGACATAATGTGCCTCAGAGTTTTACTTTTTTTTACATTTTTTTTTTGTTGTTGTTTTAAGGAAAACATCCGTAGGATTTTGTGTTACTTGAAGGAGTTTCCAAGATTCTCGCAATTTTACTTTGGATAAATAACACATTTAGTGATATATTTATGTTACAAATAAAAAGTGTTCTATAAATAAAGATTGAGATGGTTCGATTTGATATTCAGGCTTTATGTGTATCATTAAAATTTGTACAAAATGACTGCAGTTTAACACATTTCAAAGATTAGTTTTCCCTACTCACTATATGAGCAGACCTTGTAGAAACTGCAAAACTTTTGCAGTAAAATCCTTGAGTCCCTCAGAGGAACACCTCAAAGTGTCAACTAGGGCAAAGTGACGCACCTCAGAGATTTCATATATAGACACTCCAGGGACAGTGTATGGGACTATGACTTTTGAAAAATAAAGGGCTATAAATCTTCATCCATACACAAGAGAAAAGGAATAAGAATAACTCACTCATAAAAAAATGTTGGCACGGCTCCTGAATTTGCTCCTAATTTTTCCAAGCACAAATTCTGCTGTTCATTTCGAACTGAAATACACAAAACCTCCTGTTCAATTTAGAAAGAATAAATAACAAAGTCCTGAAGCTGAAGGGCAGCCTTTTTTTCCTCAATAAAACATTGTTTCTATGTGTTGATCAAATGAGAAGTAAAAAGGGAAAGACCTTCAGATGTAAAAAAAAAAAAAAAAAAGTTCTGAATTTACAATGTAACTTTTTTTTAAATATCCAAACAGGTCTCACTTCAGGGAAACACAGATTCCTCTGAACCAAAAAGGGTGCTGATATCCTCAGAAAATAGCTGTACGTGCAGCTACAACACTCGCCTCATAGCTACACTCAGTTGGAGGACACACAGAGGGCAACAACTGACAATGTTCAATCTTAGGTGTCATTTCCTTCTATTTAACTTTTGGAAAGTTTGTTGTCATCTCTTACAGAGACTGACAACACAAACTGAGCTATAAGATTTCAGACAGATTTTTTTTTCTTTTTTTTTTTTTTAAATAAAAACAAGGGCTTCTACAATAAAGACAGGATGTATATTTTTAGAGTCTATGAAAAAATATTCAACCCTGATTTGATTTGTTTGGATCAATTTACTACTGAAAAATATTTCCAACATTATTTGGTTGTAACACTTTAGAAGAACTTAGTTTTTTGTTTGCAAATGTTTATTTTAGTTGAAATAACAGAATAATCTTGGGAAAATGGAGGAAAAACGTTTTTATCTGAGTTCAAATCTTCCCATATAAGCATATTTTAAATAGTCCTGTTTTTTTTTTTTTTTTTTTTTCCATTTGGATCTACAATTCTTTTATAACCTTACAATGGAAACCGTGTACCTGTGAGTTAAAACCTGTAGATTAAAAACCATCACTATTAATTGCTTTTAACTATCGATTTAGAGAAAATATAGATAACTGGTAGCTATTTTCAGGAGACACAGAGTACATTTTTATTTTAAAGATTTTGTATTATCCAGTGCCCCCATTTTGATAGGTGGCATGTTGAGGTCAATTTAAGCCTGATGCATTACAAATTTAAGTCATTTATTTGGTTTGGCACAGTCATTTTTCTTACTTGCAACAGATCAAATGAGAACTAATGTGTTTGGTTTGCTGCACATCATCAATTTTGATTTGTATAATACAATCTTACATGCCTTTTCCAAAAAAAAAGCATAAGGCTGTGTTAACTCGTTGACATTTTTTCTTTGGATTGTGCAAGGAGTCGATTTAAAGTCACATTGGGTCGTACTCAATGCCTGCATAGGAGATTGACAAAAGGGAGGTTACACATTGGATTGCTTTTGGTCCCTAACTCTTCCAATAATGAGACAAATACACCTCATGAGACTTTCTGGAATGTAACGTTAGAATGTCTTTTCTCACTCTGGTGCAAAGAAAAACCCTCAATTGAAAGTTTTATGTGACCTCAAAAGCAAACAAATATGTATATTTATGCATTAAATAAAAGAGCAGAGTCTCGCCTTTACTCAAAGATTAATTGATCTGCTCACCAAACAATAAACAAACAATGCTTTTGTCAGCTGCACCCATGCATGGGTCAACTCCTGTAAAGGTGCTTTAACGACGTTTTGGGCTGTCTGGGCCCAGGGAGGGTTGAAAAGAGGAGGGGCTGCTTCTCAAAGGGAGCGCAGGTGTGTTGTGCAGTTTCTTTATGGCTCTTATGGCCAACTTGAGGGGAGTAATAACAATGGAACGTACAATTGTTGTGCATGTAGTGGGTGTATTGTAAAGTATTCGTCAGAATAATGCAACGCTGTTGTCTGGTGCCCTTAGACTGGCTCCTTTACTGAGGCTGTGCAGATGATATGTAAGTGCCTGTTGGACCCCCATGGGATCTGATTGCCTAATTTCCTATTTTTCTCAATTGTCAGGCTGCTCTCGTAAGCAGGCACAGTGCACAGGTTTCAGGTGGAGTTGGAAAACCGAAAAATCCACATGACATGCGTCTGTCTCACCTACTTCACCACTACATGTTTTTGAGTGTTTACTACGACCTGTCGCCTGCACATGCCCACGGAAAAAATGTGCATGAGCATTTGCGCGCTCTGGTCTCACCAAGGGGTCTACCATCTTAAACTTTTATACGGGCCGCCTGCATACCTGCAGACAGCCCTTATCAACCTGTTAAGCCAGATGTGGTTAAGGCACAACTTGTGCGATAGGAGAGGAACGACTAAGCTCACAACTTCATTCATTCATCTTCTTCTGTTTGTCCCTTTTGGGGTCACGGGGCTGCAGGAGCCTATCCCAGCCACTTATGGGGGAAGGTGGGGGGCACCCTGGACAGGTCACCAGTCTGTCGCAGGGTCACACATGTCACACACCCATGCATACTCACAGTCACTCCTAGGGACAATTTGGAGTGACCAATTAACCTATGAAGCATGTTTTTGGAAGGTGGGAGGAGGAAGCCAGAGTCCCTGGAGGAAACCTACACATGCACGGGGAGAACATGCAAACTCCACACAGAAAGGTCCCCCATTGATGTTTAAGTCCCCCAGCTGGGACTTGAACCAGGGGCCTTCTTGCTGTGAGGCAAGAGCGCTAACCACTGCACCACCCTAACTAACCACTAACTAACAACTTGAGAAAGAAAAAAACGAGTTTTGTTCCAGACTCTAAAAAATGGACAAATTGGTGAAGATTATCATCAGAACCTTGTTACCAGGGATCTTTGAAAAGGATTTTATTTGTCTAGTTTCATAAATCTTTGTCTGCAGTGAAACTGTTGTTTTGATTTCAATAGAAATTTTGACTGAACTGCAGGAACACAGAGACACAGTCAGTAAATCACGCTGACAGGATGGAGGTTCTGTCATCACCCGCCATCATTACCAAGTGTGTTGTCTCTCTTGTTGTTGTATCTGATTTATTATACATCACTTCACCCAATCAAAACAAAATTGATGTCTTTCTCCTTTTAGTTTATTGACTCATCAACACTAAAACATCAATCATTAGATTCATAATTCATCTTGAGCATTCCCTTTAATCCTCCATTGAGTCAGACTGATGGGACACATTGAATGGGCCTTTTGTGGTTCAGAAGTAGGATGATGTTTTGTTTTGTTTTTTTCTGTGTGAGAACAATTACCAGGATCCTTGATTTGATTTACAGCAGAAAGCCTGCCACATCCTGTGAGGCATGTCAAACTCACCTATAAGTAACTTCCGAAAGTCATTTCTGGAGTGCGTTCAGAACCTTCGCTGGATTTTATTTGCCCTTTCAGTTTTCTCATTTATATTGTCACTAGCAATCCCTCTATGGTTCCTCATTCTGTACTCACTCCTTGGTTTTCCAATCACTCAGTCTAAACCTGCACGGGTTCCTGGCCCCTCTGTCTGCTGCTAAGCTTCAGTGATGATGTCATTTACACCGCTGGTTGCAAAACAGCATCAACGTTTTGGAATGTGTTAAACTGCAAAGATTTGCTTCCAAGCCCCCAAAATTCTGCTGCTTTTTATGATTTTAAAGTTATAAAAGTTAATGATTTGCATCTTTATTCAGGAAAAAACACTCAAGTCTTTTTTAGGGCCCGAGCACGGAGTGCAAGGACCCTATTGTAATTCGAATGTTTATTATTATTATTATTATTATTAGGGCCCGAGCACGGAGTGCAAGGACCCTATTGTATCTGTAAGAGTTATTATTATTATTAGGGCCCGAGCACGGAGTGCAAGGACCCTATTGTATCTGTAAGAGTTATTATTATTAGGGCCCGAGCACGGAGTGCAAGGACCCTATTGTAATTCGAATGTTTATTATTATTATTATTATTAGGGCCCGAGCACGGAGTGCAAGGACCCTATTGTATCTGTTAGGTTTATTATTAGGGCCCGAGCACGGAGTGCAAGGACCCTATTGTATCTGTTAGGTTTATTATTATTATTATTAGGGCCCGAGCACGGAGTGCAAGGACCCTATTGTATCTGTAAGAGTTATTAGGGCCCGAGCACGGAGTGCAAGGACCCTATTGTATCTGTTAGGTTTATTATTATTAGGGCCCGAGCACGGAGTGCAAGGACCCTATTGTATCTGTTAGGTTTATTAGGGCCTGAGCACGGAGTGCAAAGACCCTATTGTATCTGTAAGAGTTATTATTATTAGGGCCCGAGCACGGAGTGCAAGGACCCTATTGTAATTCGAATGTTTATTATTATTATTAGGGCCCGAGCACGGAGTGCAAGGACCCTATTGTAATTCGAATGTTTATTATTATTATTATTATTAGGGCCCGAGCACGGAGTGCAAGGACCCTATTGTAATTCGAATGTTTATTATTATTATTATTATTATTATTATTATTATTCTACCGGAAGAGTCGCCTTTTTGAGGCCTTTAACATACCCCAAAACTCACCAAATTTGGCACACACATCAAGAGTCGCGAAAAATTTCGTATTTTATAGGAGATTGGCATGGGCGCACAAAAACGGCTCGATAGCGCCACCTACAGTGACTTTTGTCCCGACGCCCCGCATAGGCTTCAACGTACAAGCTTGATTTTTACAGGGCATGTTCTTCAGATGGAAACCTACAAAAAAGTCTGAAAGGACCCACCTGTCACTCGCACAGGAAGTCTGATATATTGAGGTCAATATGTCATTTTTGCTTCATTTTGGACATTTGCAGGCCTCGCTCTAGAACGAACTCCTCCTAGAGATTTTGGAGTAATGGCTCCAAACTTTGGTTTTGTAAACTAAACACATGTCCGATGTTAAATTGTGAAGCTTTTAAGATTTTACGGTTGTTTGTGACCGTGGCGGCGCGTCGAACTTGGAGGTCGTTTCGAAAACACGCCATGAAAAGGAAAATGGCCATTACTCAGCCATGCATAATCCAATCTGATCCAAAATTGATATGCATGATTGTAGTCTGAATCTGACCACATCAGAAGTGGAAAAATCCAGAACAGGTGTAGCGCCACCTGCTGGCAAAAGGAAATGACATGTTTTACTTGGAGCATCACTGCTCCAAGTAGGATGAGCCGACACACCTCAAAATGATGTCCACCTGTTGAAAAGCCATTGAAGTTTACTCTGATAAAAAGCCATAACTTTCAATGCGGGGGTGTGGTCGTGACAGAGCGGCGAAGTTGGGCGTCTCGCCATGCACACAAAAGTTGCTCTCACGTGCACATTCGTTGTCCAATCTCACTGAAATTCAATGGATATGATGAGGTTTCCTTTCTGAACCCATGGATATGACAATTCTGGACGAGCTCCATAGCGCCATCTATTTATTGAAAAAAACAGTTTTTGTCGCATTCTTCCCTATCTTTTCTCTGCGCTTCGTCCGACGTGCATGAAATTAAAACTGGAGATACTCAGAAAGGTCCTCTCTCATCATCTAAAATTTCATGGGTGTACATCTGACGGTGCCTTCATAAGGCCCCCCCAAACAGGAAGTGGTCAATTGCACTTACTCATAAAACAAAGCTTCATAGCAAATCAGCCGTTTGTCTCAGGAAGCTGAGATTTCAGAGTTAGATGCCTCTTACAAATCTCCAACTTTGATAGATAGCACTATAGGGTCTACGAGAAACTTCATACCGGTGTTTTTCCTATGCAATTTTGGACTGAACAAAGATTTTTAGCATAAATTCTGTTTAGGTTATCAGCACCAAAGACTACACTTTAATAGGCATTTATGTGCTACTGCTTCCTAAAAAAATTCAGAATGATTGAAGTTACAGGTGAACTTTTAGACAGCATTTCATCCAAAAAGGTCCGAAAACGTCTTTTTAGGCAAAACTGCAAACACCTATTTTTTTGCATAACTTATCTTTCAAATATCAACACAAAAAAATTAAAAACGGTAGGGATCTGTGTTTGCTGCCTTCCATATTTTTTTCAGACTTAAAAGTGTAACAGATGATTTATAAAAAATCCTTTTTCATCCAAAAACCTGTGTTAAATCTGTCTAGACTCCAAACAAACATTTTTTTATGGTAACTTATGTTTCAACAATCGACACCAATTTTCACAGACCTATAGCTGAACATGTCCCATAGCTCCCTGAATATTTTCATAGATATAAAATGAACTGGTCATTCTAACATCTAGCATTCTAACATCTAACATCTTACATGTCAAAGCCTCTCTCAGCCTGGCTCTGCTGAAGGAGTCGTGTTACAACCCCGCCCCCTCCTGCTGGGACCCCTGCTATGTAAATTAGCAAGCAGTGAACAGAGAGATGAGGAGTAAGAATGGCCATTACTCAGGCATGCATAATCCAAAGACAGCCAGTTAAACACTGAAAGACATATTTTTTCGGTATGTCTTTCATACATCTTTAGTATTAAAAACTCTCCAAGATGAATGTGCCTGACTCCACCTGCAGGTGGATCACAGACTTCCTGACGGACAGACAGCAGTATGTGAGGCTGGGGAAGCTCGTCTCAGATACTCGGACCACAAGCACCGGATCCCCCCAGGGCTGTGTCCTTTCACCCCTGTTACTCTCCCTGTACACAAACAGCTGCGCAGCTGGTCACCTGTCTGTCAAACTCCTGAAGTTTGCTGACGACACCACACTCATCGGCCTCATCTCTGACGGAGATGAGTCGGCCTACAGGAGTGAAATAGCCAGGCTGGTGTCATAGTGCAGCGCTAACAACCTGGAGCTTAATGCTCTGAAGACAGTGGAGATGACAGTGGACTTCAGGAAGGCCCCAGCCCCCCTCCCCCCTGTCATCCTCTGTGACTCCCCGGTGACCTCTGTGGAGTCCTTCTGCTTCCTGGGAACCATCATCAGCCAGGACCTCAAGTGGGAGCAGAACATCAGCTCCATCACTAAGAAGGTCCAGCAGAGGATGTACTTCCTGAGGCAGCTGAAGAAGTTTCACCTCCCTGAAAAGATGCTGGTAGACTTTTACACCGCCATCATCGAATCCACCCTCACGTCCTCCATCACAGTCTGGTTCGCTGCGGCCACGGCCAGAGACAAGGCCAAGCTGCAACGCGTCATCCACTCAGCAGAGAAGGTGATCGGCTGCCACCTCCCGTCTCTCCAGGAGCTGCACATCTCCAGGACCTGGAGGCGGGCAGCCAGGATTGTAGCCAACCCCTCTCATCCAGGACATAATCTCTTTCGGCCCCTCCCTTCTGGCAAGAGGCTCCGGTCCACCAGGACCAGGACCTCGCGCCACAAGAACAGCTTCTTCCCCACTGCAGCCAGCCTGCTGAACAGAACCCCAACTCCCCCAGGTGACCCCCCCCCCCGCCCACCAAAGGACTGTCGGTGCCACTTACAGGCCCCACCATCCCAGCCCATCTGTGCTCCCACTTTAATTCACCTTACTCTACTGTATATAGTGTGTTGTTGTTGTTAACTTAATTTTTAACTTATTCTTAATTGCACTATACACCAAGTCAAATTCCTCGTTTTGTAAAGTGCGCTCTACTGAACCTGGCAATAAAACTTTTTCTGATTCCTGATTCTGATTCTGATTCTATTAATCATTGTTTTTTATTCATTCAAAATGCAATTAAATCAATATTTTATTTTTTTTCTTTTCCTTTTTCTTTTTTTTTTATCTCTTATATCCTTTTTTATAATCAATGTTTGAACTTCTTTTCCTTTCTATTGTCATGGTTTCAGTTTGTTGTCTTGTTTTTCGCTTTAGTTCTTGTTCTGTCTTGTTTGGTTCTGTTTCCTGTTTTATTTTGAAAGGTTTCCTGTCTTGTCATGTTTCTTGAGTTTTACTTCCTTTGGTCCCCATCTGCCCTAATCGTGTTCACCTGTGTCTTGTCTGCCCTGTCTGTATATAAGTCTTGTCTCTGCCTTCCTCCTGTGCTGGTCCATTAACTTCTGCTCATGTTGATCACGTCTTCTTGTCTGGCGTCCATGTCCCTTGCCATGCCACAGTAAGTTTTTGTTTTTAGTTTTGTCATCCTGCTCTGCAGCGCTTTTTGTTAGTTAAATAAACCCACTTGCCCTGAACCCGTTTGCCTCCCGTCTCTGCGCCTGGGTCCTACCTGCTCTCGAGCCTCCCCCCCACACGACATCTATACATCCAATGAAATTAAACTACAAATCAACAAACACAACTGATAACAAATGTCTCTAAAAAATGATGTGTATATTTGCAGAACCTTAAAAACACCAAACAAATAACAAATGCTTCCCAATTAAAGCACAAAAAATGGAACACAAAATGTAAAACCCAAGTTAGAAATTGCAATTTGAAAAAGATACTTTTTTCAGCAGCTTTTCAAAATCAATCACCAATTCTACTCTTCTGTGGATGAAACAAAGTACTCCAGAACAATGAAGCCATTTCTCTAAGTCTCTCTCACCTTCAGTTTTAAACAAGGTCTGTGAAAATCCACCATACATTGGTCACATGAACTCAGAGACCTGCTAAAAGTGCACAATTGTAAAAGCTCTTTTATATAGACAACTGTTTGTTTGCTTAGAGCTCTAAATATAAAAAAAAAAATGCTTTTCTATCACCTAGACACAGATGGAGAACCATATCAACTGGATTAATAACAGGGTGGCATGTTTAGACAACATGAAGCTGTCCATCACATTTTTGACCTAAACATGTAAACACATCCTTGGCTCTGCGGTTAGGAAATGGTATTTGGGAATCTCTTTATACCAGGAGCCAGCCTGGCCATTGGAACATCGCCACAGTGCCCATCCAGACTGGGACAGCAACGGGGTCCACTTCAGAGCCGTGAGCTGCTGTGTTTAACTCCAGCTGTCCCAGCAAGGGAGACAACTGCAGCAACATCCACTGACCAAGCTGACAAGCGGTCGCTCGTGCCATGCGGTCGCACGTGCTCGGGCCCGCTAAATGCTACTTGTAGCTTTAATTATGGCCCGCAGCAGTCATAGACTGCAAGGACCATATTGTAACTGCTACGAGGGTCGAACACTCAAAAAGGTCCAAAACGTCAAAAAAACACGTCTAAACGCCAATAAATGGGGTCAAAAGTCGCCCAAAGCACACAACGACACGACAATTGTGTAACGCAACAAAAATACACACACACGTACAACACCAACGCAAAAACGTCAAATTTGTAATCGCAAAAATGACGACAAAAACACGAAAAAGCCCCAAAAAGCCCTCAAAAGAAGGGTTTAAAGCCAAAAAGACATGCCCAGCCTATAGTAAAAGACAGGCCGCATTGAAATACATAGGAAATCCTAACCGCACAAACTTCTATATTGTTTCTGCTTTGTTTCATTTTTATTATTACGTTTCTTCTTTCTTACTGCGTCTTTGAGCTCAAATTTGACCCCCGCCACATACTCGAAAACTCACCAAAATTGGCACACATAGGATAAATTCAAAATGAATTTTCGGCGAAGTGAACGCCCCCCCCCCAAACCCGATGACCTCACAGTCGGCAAAACCGTAAAAAAAATGAATGGGGCCGAAATCTCAAATGGAGCCGATTTTTTTTTTCTTCAAGATACAGTTACGAAACCAAAACACGGGTGTTGGAGATATCCTAAAGAAGTTTTGAAATCATTATGGGATGGCCACACGACCTACGGCTTGGCGGCCATTTTGTGGCGAACTCAGAGAAATGGCGATTTTCGTGTTTTTTCACAATATGGGAAAAAGACACTTTTGTTCAAGCGATTTTCACGAAATTGCACACACATGCCACAAACACGATTCTACAACTACCAAAGACGTTTTGTTGACCTTTGACCTTGGGAAGGGGCGGCCATCTTGAATTTTCATAAAAAAGCACCTTTAGTAAGGTATTCCTTGGACGAAAACTCGTCCAAGGAATTTTCATCGATCTTTTTGAAACTTCTTGGGCATCAATGGCAATCAATTGTGGACAAAATGTTGAAATTAGAAGTTGTAGATTTTGAAACGCGTGCGCGTGGCGAATTCGCAACTGTCGCCATTTTAGCTAGCTTGCACATATTTTATCGGAATGTCGTGAAAATGAAATATACGATTCCCTGGCCCAAACTGAACAAAACGATGTCAGATACGACAAAATCGATAAAGGAATGTGGCCGTGGTAAACCAAAAACGATCGCAAAAAAAAGTGCTGACTCGGCTAAAAAAAAAAAATTCGGATTTTTTTTTTATGAATCAGCTAGCGAAACCCAGATAACTTTGTCGGGTATATCCAAACAAAGTTTTGAAATCATTACGTGATGGCGACACGACCTATGGTTTGGCGGCCATTTTGTGCCAAAATCGGCCATTTTGAGATTTTCGCGTTTTTACACAATATGGAAAAAGGAACTTTTTTTTGAGCGATTTTCACGAAATTTGACTCGCATGTCCCTAGCGTAAGTCTACAATCACCTTTGGAATTTCGTCGACCTTTGACCTCAGGAAAAGGCGGCCATCTTGAATTTTATATAAAAAACACCTTTACCACCGGATTCAAACTTAAACTTGTCGTTGGAATTTTCATCAATCATCTCGAAACTTTTTGGGCATCAATGGCAAGCTACTGTGGAAAAAATGTTGGAATTAGAAGTTGTAGATTTTGAACGGCGTGTGCGTGGCATGCTAGCAAAGTGGCGCACTGTTATAACTACCATGCATTTCAATACAATACAGTGAAAATTGAATGCATGCATTCATGCCTGAAACTGAATACATTGAAAAACACTGGATATGGACATATAAGGAATGTGGGCGTGGTTAGCATAAAACCACTGTTGCTAAGGACAACAAAAAGTTTACTTTTACCGATTTGTCCGAAACTGAAGTCAATCTGTTCGTCTTCTCAAGGGGACCAAAACATAAAATGGTTGCTATGGAGATAAAATCAACAGAATAGCCGCCATTTTGGAAAAAGTGGGGTTTTTATCAACTTATGGCATATAGCTCTCACCAATGGAGGAATGTGTTTTTCTGAATCAGTTGATGATGCTGATCGCTATGCTAGCACTTTTAGCCACATTAGCATAGCTAGCATAGTTAGCATAATTAGCATTTTAGGTAATGTGTTTTTCCGAGTGAGTTGATGATGCTGATCGCAATGCTAGCACTTTTAGCCACATTAGCATAGCTAGCATAGTTAGCATAATTAGCATTTTAGGTAATGTGTTTTTCTGAGTCAATTGATGATGCTGATCGCAATGCTAGTACTTTTAGCCACATTAGCATAGCTAGCATAGTTAGCATAATTAGCATTTTCAGTAATGTATTTTTCTGAGTCAGTTAATGATGTTGATCGCTAAGCTAGCACTTTTAGCTATGTTAGCATAACTAGCATAGTTAGCATAATTAGCATTTTAGGTAATGTGTTTTTCTGAGTCAGTTGATGATGTTGATTGCAATGCTAGCACTTTTAGCCTCATTAGCATAGCTAGCATAGTTAGCATAATTAGCATTTTAGGTAATGTGTTTTTCTGAGTCAGTTGATGATGCTGATCGCTATGCTAGAACTTTTAGCCACATTAGCATAGCTAGCATAGTTAGCATATTTAGCATATGCAGTTTTGACTAGCCATTATCAAAAGTGGGCAGTGAGGGCGGTGAGGGCGGTGGTGCGTAGAGTTGGGCGTGGAAGGCGGGTTGCGTCTGCGGGCCATACAACGCCGCTTGCGGCTTTAATTATTATTATTATTATTCCGCTTTCTATCTGCGCCTTTGAGCTCAAATTTGACCCCCGCCACATACCCGAAAACTCACCAAAATTGGCACACACCTAGGATAAATTGAAAATAAATTTTCGGCAAAGAAAACGTCAACCCCCCGAAGGCAGTGACATCACGGCGAGCGTTCCCGTAAAAAAAATGAATGGGCCGAAAATCGCTTATGGGGCCAAAAAAAAATATTTTGAAATACAGTTACGAAACCAAAACACACGTGTTGGAGATATCCCAAAGAAGTTATGAAATCATTATGGGATGGCCACACGACTTACGGCTTGGCGGCCATTTTGTGGCGAACTCAGAAAAATGGCGAATTTCGTGTTTTTTCACAATATGGGAAAACAACACTTTTGTTCAAGCGATTTTCATGAAATTGCACACACATGCCACAAACACGATTCTACAACTACCAAAGAAGTTTTGTTGACCTTTGACCTTGGGAAAGGGCGGCCATCTTGAATTTTCAAAAAAAAGCACCTTTAGTAACGGATACAAACGAAAACTCGTCCTAGGGATTTTTATCGATCTTTTTGAAATTTCTCGGGCATCAATGGCAAGCTACTGTGGACAAAATGTTGGAATTAGAAGTTGTAGAATTTGAAACACGTGCGGGTGGCGAATTCGCAACCATCGCCATTTTAGCTAACACGCACATATTTTATCGAAATAGCCTGAAACTGAAATATGCGATACCCTGGCCCACACTGAACAAAACAATGTCAGATACGACAAAATCCATAAAGGAATGTGGCCGTGGTAAACAAAAAACGATCGCAAAAAAAAGTGCTGACTCGGCTAAAAAAAAAAAATTCGGATTTTTTTTTTATGAATCAGCTAGCGAAACCCAGATAACTTTGTCGGGTATATCCAAACAAAGTTTTGAAATCATTACGTGATGGCGACACGACCTATGGTTTGGCGGCCATTTTGTGCCAAAATCGGCCATTTTGAGATTTTCGCGTTTTTACACAATATGGAAAAAGGAACTTTTTTTTGAGCGATTTTCACGAAATTTGACTCGCATGTCCCTAGCGTAAGTCTACAATCACCTTTGGAATTTCGTCGACCTTTGACCTCAGGAAAAGGCGGCCATCTTGAATTTTATATAAAAAACACCTTTACCACCGGATTCAAACTTAAACTTGTCGTTGGAATTTTCATCAATCATCTCGAAACTTTTTGGGCATCAATGGCAAGCTACTGTGGAAAAAATGTTGGAATTAGAAGTTGTAGATTTTGAACGGCGTGTGCGTGGCATGCTAGCAAAGTGGCGCACTGTTATAACTACCATGCATTTCAATACAATACAGTGAAAATTGAATGCATGCATTCATGCCTGAAACTGAATACATTGAAAAACACTGGATATGGACATATAAGGAATGTGGGCGTGGTTAGCATAAAACCACTGTTGCTAAGGACAACAAAAAGTTTACTTTTACCGATTTGTCCGAAACTGAAGTCAATCTGTTCGTCTTCTCAAGGGGACCAAAACATAAAATGGTTGCTATGGAGATAAAATCAACAGAATAGCCGCCATTTTGGAAAAAGTGGGGTTTTTATCAACTTATGGCATATAGCTCTCACCAATGGAGGAATGTGTTTTTCTGAATCAGTTGATGATGCTGATCGCTATGCTAGCACTTTTAGCCACATTAGCATAGCTAGCATAGTTAGCATAATTAGCATTTTAGGTAATGTGTTTTTCCGAGTGAGTTGATGATGCTGATCGCAATGCTAGCACTTTTAGCCACATTAGCATAGCTAGCATAGTTAGCATAATTAGCATTTTAGGTAATGTGTTTTTCTGAGTCAATTGATGATGCTGATCGCAATGCTAGTACTTTTAGCCACATTAGCATAGCTAGCATAGTTAGCATAATTAGCATTTTCAGTAATGTATTTTTCTGAGTCAGTTAATGATGTTGATCGCTAAGCTAGCACTTTTAGCTATGTTAGCATAACTAGCATAGTTAGCATAATTAGCATTTTAGGTAATGTGTTTTTCTGAGTCAGTTGATGATGTTGATTGCAATGCTAGCACTTTTAGCCTCATTAGCATAGCTAGCATAGTTAGCATAATTAGCATTTTAGGTAATGTGTTTTTCTGAGTCAGTTGATGATGCTGATCGCTATGCTAGAACTTTTAGCCACATTAGCATAGCTAGCATAGTTAGCATATTTAGCATATGCAGTTTTGACTAGCCATTATCAAAAGTGGGCAGTGAGGGCGGTGAGGGCGGTGGTGCGTAGAGTTGGGCGTGGAAGGCGGGTTGCGTCTGCGGGCCATACAACGCCGCTTGCGGCTTTAATTATTATTATTATTATTCCGCTTTCTATCTGCGCCTTTGAGCTCAAATTTGACCCCCGCCACATACCCGAAAACTCACCAAAATTGGCACACACCTAGGATAAATTGAAAATAAATTTTCGGCAAAGAAAACGTCAACCCCCCGAAGGCAGTGACATCACGGCGAGCGTTCCCGTAAAAAAAATGAATGGGCCGAAAATCGCTTATGGGGCCAAAAAAAAATATTTTGAAATACAGTTACGAAACCAAAACACACGTGTTGGAGATATCCCAAAGAAGTTATGAAATCATTATGGGATGGCCACACGACTTACGGCTTGGCGGCCATTTTGTGGCGAACTCAGAAAAATGGCGAATTTCGTGTTTTTTCACAATATGGGAAAACAACACTTTTGTTCAAGCGATTTTCATGAAATTGCACACACATGCCACAAACACGATTCTACAACTACCAAAGAAGTTTTGTTGACCTTTGACCTTGGGAAAGGGCGGCCATCTTGAATTTTCAAAAAAAAGCACCTTTAGTAACGGATACAAACGAAAACTCGTCCTAGGGATTTTTATCGATCTTTTTGAAATTTCTCGGGCATCAATGGCAAGCTACTGTGGACAAAATGTTGGAATTAGAAGTTGTAGAATTTGAAACACGTGCGGGTGGCGAATTCGCAACCATCGCCATTTTAGCTAACACGCACATATTTTATCGAAATAGCCTGAAACTGAAATATGCGATACCCTGGCCCACACTGAACAAAACAATGTCAGATACGACAAAATCCATAAAGGAATGTGGCCGTGGTAAACAAAAAACGATCGCAAAAAAAAGTGCTGACTCGGCTAAAAAAAAAAAATTCGGATTTTTTTTTTATGAATCAGCTAGCGAAACCCAGATAACTTTGTCGGGTATATCCAAACAAAGTTTTGAAATCATTACGTGATGGCGACACGACCTATGGTTTGGCGGCCATTTTGTGCCAAAATCGGCCATTTTGAGATTTTCGCGTTTTTACACAATATGGAAAAAGGAACTTTTTTTTGAGCGATTTTCACGAAATTTGACTCGCATGTCCCTAGCGTAAGTCTACAATCACCTTTGGAATTTCGTCGACCTTTGACCTCAGGAAAAGGCGGCCATCTTGAATTTTATATAAAAAACACCTTTACCACCGGATTCAAACTTAAACTTGTCGTTGGAATTTTCATCAATCATCTCGAAACTTTTTGGGCATCAATGGCAAGCTACTGTGGAAAAAATGTTGGAATTAGAAGTTGTAGATTTTGAACGGCGTGTGCGTGGCATGCTAGCAAAGTGGCGCACTGTTATAACTACCATGCATTTCAATACAATACAGTGAAAATTGAATGCATGCATTCATGCCTGAAACTGAATACATTGAAAAACACTGGATATGGACATATAAGGAATGTGGGCGTGGTTAGCATAAAACCACTGTTGCTAAGGACAACAAAAAGTTTACTTTTACCGATTTGTCCGAAACTGAAGTCAATCTGTTCGTCTTCTCAAGGGGACCAAAACATAAAATGGTTGCTATGGAGATAAAATCAACAGAATAGCCGCCATTTTGGAAAAAGTGGGGTTTTTATCAACTTATGGCATATAGCTCTCACCAATGGAGGAATGTGTTTTTCTGAATCAGTTGATGATGCTGATCGCTATGCTAGCACTTTTAGCCACATTAGCATAGCTAGCATAGTTAGCATAATTAGCATTTTAGGTAATGTGTTTTTCCGAGTGAGTTGATGATGCTGATCGCAATGCTAGCACTTTTAGCCACATTAGCATAGCTAGCATAGTTAGCATAATTAGCATTTTAGGTAATGTGTTTTTCTGAGTCAATTGATGATGCTGATCGCAATGCTAGTACTTTTAGCCACATTAGCATAGCTAGCATAGTTAGCATAATTAGCATTTTCAGTAATGTATTTTTCTGAGTCAGTTAATGATGTTGATCGCTAAGCTAGCACTTTTAGCTATGTTAGCATAACTAGCATAGTTAGCATAATTAGCATTTTAGGTAATGTGTTTTTCTGAGTCAGTTGATGATGTTGATTGCAATGCTAGCACTTTTAGCCTCATTAGCATAGCTAGCATAGTTAGCATAATTAGCATTTTAGGTAATGTGTTTTTCTGAGTCAGTTGATGATGCTGATCGCTATGCTAGAACTTTTAGCCACATTAGCATAGCTAGCATAGTTAGCATATTTAGCATATGCAGTTTTGACTAGCCATTATCAAAAGTGGGCAGTGAGGGCGGTGAGGGCGGTGGTGCGTAGAGTTGGGCGTGGAAGGCGGGTTGCGTCTGCGGGCCATACAACGCCGCTTGCGGCTTTAATTATTATTATTATTATTCCGCTTTCTATCTGCGCCTTTGAGCTCAAATTTGACCCCCGCCACATACCCGAAAACTCACCAAAATTGGCACACACCTAGGATAAATTGAAAATAAATTTTCGGCAAAGAAAACGTCAACCCCCCGAAGGCAGTGACATCACGGCGAGCGTTCCCGTAAAAAAAATGAATGGGCCGAAAATCGCTTATGGGGCCAAAAAAAAATATTTTGAAATACAGTTACGAAACCAAAACACACGTGTTGGAGATATCCCAAAGAAGTTATGAAATCATTATGGGATGGCCACACGACTTACGGCTTGGCGGCCATTTTGTGGCGAACTCAGAAAAATGGCGAATTTCGTGTTTTTTCACAATATGGGAAAACAACACTTTTGTTCAAGCGATTTTCATGAAATTGCACACACATGCCACAAACACGATTCTACAACTACCAAAGAAGTTTTGTTGACCTTTGACCTTGGGAAAGGGCGGCCATCTTGAATTTTCAAAAAAAAGCACCTTTAGTAACGGATACAAACGAAAACTCGTCCTAGGGATTTTTATCGATCTTTTTGAAATTTCTCGGGCATCAATGGCAAGCTACTGTGGACAAAATGTTGGAATTAGAAGTTGTAGAATTTGAAACACGTGCGGGTGGCGAATTCGCAACCATCGCCATTTTAGCTAACACGCACATATTTTATCGAAATAGCCTGAAACTGAAATATGCGATACCCTGGCCCACACTGAACAAAACAATGTCAGATACGACAAAATCCATAAAGGAATGTGGCCGTGGTAAACAAAAAACGATCGCAAAAAAAAGTGCTGACTCGGCAAAAAAAATTTTTTTCGGATTTTATTTTTAAGAATTGGCTAACGAAACCCAGATAACTTTGTCGGATATATCCAAACAAAGTTTTGAAATCATTACGTGATGGCGACACGACCTACGGTTTGGTGGCCATTTTGTGCCAAAATCTGCCATTTTGAGTTTCTCGCGTTTTTACACAATATGGAAAAATTAACTTTTTTTCGAGCGATTTTCACGAAATTTGACGCGCATGTCCCTAGCGTAAGTCTACAATCACCTCTGGAGTTTCGTCGACCTTTGACCTCGGGAAAAGGCGGCCATCTTGAATTTTCTATAAAAAACACCTTTACCACCAGATTCAAACGTAAACTTGTCGTTGGAATATTCATCGATTGTCTCGAAACTTTTTGGGCATCAATGGCAGGCTACTGTGGGAAAAATGTTGGAATTAGAAGTTGTAGATTTTAAACGGCATGCGCGTGGCGAGCTAGCAAAGTGGCGCACTCTTATAACTCCCATGCATTTCAATACAATACAGTGAAAATTGAATGCATGCATTAATGCCTGAAACTGAATACATTGAAAACCACTGGATATGGACATATAAGGAATGTGGGCGTGGTTACCATAAAACCACTGTTGCTAAGAACAACAAAAAGTTTACTTTTACCGATTTGTCCGAAACTGACGTCAATCGGTTCGTCCTCCAGAGGGGAACAAAACATAAAATGGTTGCTATGGAGATAAAATCAACAGAAAAGCCGCCATTTTGGAAAAAGTGGGTTTTTTAATCAACTTATGACATGTAGCTCTCACCAATGGAGGAATGTGTTTTTCTGAGTCAGTCAATGATGCTGATCGCTATGCTAGCACTTTTAGCCACATTAGCATAGCTAGCATAGCTAGCATAGTTAGCATAATTAACATTTTAGGTAATGTGTTTTTCTGACTCAGTTAATGATGCTGATCGCTATGCTAGCACTTTTAGCAACATTAGCATAGCTAGCATAGTTAGCATAATTAGCATATGCAGTATTGACTAGCCTTTATCAAAAGTGGGTGGTGAGGGCGGTGGTGCTTAGAGTTGGGCGTGGAAGGCGGGTTGCGTCTGCGGGCCATACAACGCCGCTTGCGGCTTTGATTATTATTATTATTATTATTCTACCGGAAGAGTCGCCTTTTTGAGGCCTTTAACATACCCCAAAACTCACCAAATTTGGCACACACATCAGGAGTCGCGAAAAATTTCGTATTTTATAGGAGATTGGCATGGGCGCAGAAAAACGGCTTGAAAGCGCCACCTACAGTGACTTTTGTCCCGACGCCCCGCATACGCTTTAACGTACAAGCTTGATTTTTACAGGGCATGTTCTTCAGATGGAGACCTACAAAAAAGTCTAAAGGACCCACCTGTCACTCGCACAGGAAGTCTGATATATTGAGGTCAATATGTCATTTTTGCTTCATTTTGGACATTTGCAGGCCTCACTCTAGAGCGAACTCCTCCTAGAGATTTGTGAATAATGACTCCAAACTTTGGTTTTGTAAACTAAACACATGTCCGATGTTAAATTGCGAAGCTTTTACGTTTTTACGGTTGTTTGTGACCGTGGCGGCGCGTCGAAAATGGAGGTCATTTTGAAAACACGCCATGAAAAGAAAAATGGCCATTGCTCAGCCATGCAAAATCCAATATTATCCAAAATTGATATGCATGATTGTAGTTCGACTCTGAACACATCTGCAGTGGAAAAATCCAGAACAGGTGTAGGGCCACCTGCTGGCAAAAGGAAATGACATGTTTTACTTGGAGCATCACTGCTCCAAGTAGGATGAGCCGACACACCTCAAAATGATGTCCATCTGTTGAAAAGCCATTGAAGTTTACTCTGATAAAAAGCCATAACTTTCAACGCGGGGGTGTGGTCGTGACAGAGCGGCGAAGTTGGGCGTCTCGCCGTGCACACAAAAGTTGCTCTCACGTGCACATTCCTTGTCCAATCTCACTGAAATTCGATGGAGGTGATGAAGCTTCCATTCTGAACCAATGGATATGACAATCTTGGACGAGCTCTATAGCGCCACCTAGATATTGACAAATACATTTTATGTCACATTCTGACCTGTCTTTTCTCTGTGCTTTGTCCGATGTTCATAAAATTACAACAGGAGATACTCACAAGGGTTTTCTCTCATTATGTAAAGTTTCATGGGTGTACACCTGACGGTGCCTGCGCAAGCCACCGCCAAACAGGAAGTGGTTGATTGCGTTGCAGTCAGATAATTAAAAATTCATAAAAAATCAGCCGTTTTTCTGACGAGGCTGAGATTTCAGAATGAGATTCCCCCATACATATCTCCAACTTAAATATACAGCACTCGCACGGGTGCACAAACACGGCTCAATAGCGCCACCTACAATGTTTGTTTTCGCGAGCCCCGCCATGTTCTTTAACATACAAGCTTGATATTTACAGGACATGTTCATCAGATGAAAACCTACAAAAAAGTCTCTTGGTACCAAGCTGTCAGTTGCACAGGAAGTCTGCTATATTGATGTCAATATGTCATTTTTGCTGTATTTTGGTCATTTGCAGGCCTCCTTCTAGAACGAACTCCTCCTAGAGATTTGTGAATAATGACTCCAAACTTTGGTTTTGTAAACTAAACACATGTCCGATGTTAAATTGCGAAGCTTTTAAGTTTTTACGGTTGTTTGTGACCGTGGCTGCGC
Source organism: Oryzias latipes (assembly GCF_053564925.1). Taxonomy (NCBI): domain Eukaryota; kingdom Metazoa; phylum Chordata; class Actinopteri; order Beloniformes; family Adrianichthyidae; genus Oryzias; species Oryzias latipes. The sequence goes on along the minus strand of NC_136250.1, from coordinate 6,990,840 downwards.
GTCAAAATTGGAGGTCGTTTCGAAAACACGCCATGAAAAGAAAAATGGCCATTACTCAGCCATGCAAAATCTAATCTGATCCAAAATGTATGTGCATGATTGTAGTCTGACTCTGAACAAATCTGCAGTGGAAAAATATGGAATAAATGTAGCGCCACCTGTTGGCAAAAGGAAATGACATGTTTTACTTGGAGCATCACTGCTCCAAGTTGGATGAGCAAAGACACCTCAAAATGACATCCACCTGTTGAAAAACCATTGAAATTTACTCTGATAAAAAACCATAACTTTCAAAGCGGGGGTGTGGTCGTGACAGAGCGGCAAAGTTGGGCGTCTCGCCATGCACAAATGTTGCTCTCACGTGCACATTCCTTGTCCAATCTCACTGAAATTAAATGGATATGATGAAGCTTCCATTTTGTACCCATGGATATGACAACTTTGGACGAACTCTATAGCGCCACCTAGTTATTGCATAGGGCACATTCTGCCCTGTATTTTCTCTTTGCTTTGTCCGATGTGCATGAAATTAAAACTGGAGATACTCGGAAGGGTCCTCTCTCATCATGTAAAGTTTCATGGGTGTACATCTGACGGTGCCTGCGTAACAGGAAGTGGTCGATTATGTGCACCCAAATAATAGAAATTTATTAAAAATCATCCGTTTGTCTCAGGAAGCTGAGATTTCAGAATAAGATGCCTTAATTAATTTCTAGCTTTGATATGTAACACTATAGGGTCTACGAGAAACTTCATCACTTGATTTTTTTAATGAAATTTTGGACTAAACAACTATTATTATAATAACTTCTGTTTAGGTTATCAGCACCAAGAATTCAACTTTCATAGGCATTTATGTGCCCCTGCTTCCTAAAAAAATTCAGAATGATTGAAGTTACAGGTGAACTTTTAGACAACATTTCATCCAAAAAGGTCCGAAAACGTCTTTTTAGGCAAAACTGCAAACACCTATTTTTTTGCATAACTTATCTTTCAAATATCAGCACAAAAAAATTAAAAACGGTAGGGATCTGTGTTTGCTGCCTTCCATATTTTTTTCAGACTTAAAAGTGTAACAGATGATTTATAAAAAATCCTTTTTCATCCAAAAACCTGTGTTAAATCTGTCTAGACTCCAAACAAACATTTTTTATGGTAACTTATGTTTCAACAATCGACACCAATTTTCACAGACCTATAGCTGAACATGTCCCATAGCTCCCTGAATATTTTCATAGATATAAAATGAACTGGTCATTCTAACATCTGGCATTCTAACATCTAACATCTTACATGTCAAAGCCTCTCTCAGCCTGGCTCTGCTGAAGGAGTCGTGTTACAACCCCGCCCCCTCCTGCTGGGACCCCTGCTTCTATGTAAATTAGCAAGCAGTGAACAGAGAGATGAGGAGTAAGAATGGCCATTACTCAGGCATGCATAATCCAAAGACAGCCAGTTAAACACTGAAAGACATATTTTTTCGGTATGTCTTTCATACATCTTTAGTATTAAAAACTCTCCAAGATGAATGTGCCTGACTCCACCTGCAGGTGGATCACAGACTTCCTGACGGACAGACAGCAGTATGTGAGGCTGGGGAAGCTCGTCTCAGATACTCGGACCACAAGCACCGGATCCCCCCAGGGCTGTGTCCTTTCACCCCTGTTACTCTCCCTGTACACAAACAGCTGCACAGCTGGTCACCTGTCTGTCAAACTCCTGAAGTTTGCTGACGACACCACACTCATCGGCCTCATCTCTGACGGAGATGAGTCGGCCTACAGGAGTGAAATAGCCAGGCTGGTGTCATAGTGCAGCGCTAACAACCTGGAGCTTAATGCTCTGAAGACAGTGGAGATGACAGTGGACTTCAGGAAGGCCCCAGCCCCCCTCCCCCCTGTCATCCTCTGTGACTCCCCGGTGACCTCTGTGGAGTCCTTCTGCTTCCTGGGAACCATCATCAGCCAGGACCTCAAGTGGGAGCAGAACATCAGCTCCATCACTAAGAAGGTCCAGCAGAGGATGTACTTCCTGAGGCAGCTGAAGAAGTTTCACCTCCCTGAAAAGATGCTGGTAGACTTCTACGATGCCATCATCGAATCCACCCTCACGTCCTCCATCACAGTCTGGTTCGCTGCGGCCACGGCCAGAGACAAGGCCAAGCTGCAACGCGTCATCCACTCAGGAGAGAAGGTGATCGGCTGCCACCTCCCGTCTCTCCAGGAGCTGGAGGCGGGCAGCCAGGATTGTAGCGGACCCATCTCATCCAGGACATAATATCTTTCGGCCCCTCCCTTCTGGCAAGAGGCTCCGGTCCATCAGGACCAGGACCTCGCGCCACAAGAACAGCTTCTTCCCCACTGCAGTCAGCCTGCTGAACAGTACCCCAACTCCCCCAGCTGACCCTCCCCCGCCCACCAAAGGACTGTCTGTGACACTTACAGGCCCCACCATCCCAGCCCACCTGTGCTCCCACTTTACTTCACCTTACTCTACTGTATATAGTGTGTTGTTGTTGTTAACTTAATTTTTAACTTATTCTTAATTGCACTATACACCAAGTCAAAGAGTTGGGCGTCTCGCCATGCATAAATGTTGCTCTCACGTGCACATTCCTTGTCCAATCTCACTGAAATTCAATGGACATGATGAAGCTTCCATTCTGAACCCATGGATATGACAACTTTGGACGAGCTCTATAGCGCCACCTAGTTATTGCATGGGGCACATTATGCCCTGTTTTTTCTCTGTGCTCTGTCCGATGTTCATAAAATTACAACAGGAGATACTCAGAAGGGTCTTCTCTCATCGTTTAGAGTTTCATGGGTATACACCTGACGGTGCCTGTGCAAGCCACCGCCAAACAGGAAGTGGTTGATTGCGTTGTAGTCAGATAATTAAAAATTCATAAAAAATCAGCCGTTTGTATCACGAGGCTGAGATTTCAGAATGAGATGCCTCCTACATATCTCCAACTTAGTGTCCAGAGCCAATCACTTTTACACTTAAGGCCTACTGGTGAATGAAGCAGCAGTAATGCAGACATTTTGGAAAGTCTGGGTCAGCTTTACAGTGAGTGATGAAACCTGTTTGTCTATTGATCATAGCAGGAGCCCCGTCTGCAGTCACTGCTACCAGCTTTTCTAATGGTACCTTTTTCTGCACAAAAACTTCTTTACCGTGTAATACATTTCAACTCCTCCTATATTTGTTTGTAAGGGCAGTTCTGTCAAGAGTTCTTCTCTTGATGTAAAGAAAAACAAAAAAAAAAAAAAAAGAAACACACAGCTGCGCTGCACTGCTGCTGTCTAGAGATTCTTCAAACTGGATGCAAAACAACATGCGCTTTGCAAGATCCCGGTCCACCTGATCGGCCAAGTTATCAAACATAGCTGACACATGTCTAGACATTGTAGTGGAAATTAGATCACTTCTATTTTTCACATCTTTAGGTACAGTGTTAATGATTATCATCATTGCTTGATTGACAATTTTTTAATCTGAAAAGGCCTTCTGGATGAGAAAATGAGCAGGACTAAACAAAGCTTTGTTTGAATTTTTTTTTCACAATATATGCAAAAATATCAGTCCTTAAAGGAAACAGATTACAGCCCCCCCCCCACCCCCACCCCCACCTTTCGCCGACAGGCTGCTGTCATGTTAAATGTGGCTTGCAGCTCCAGAATGCAGAAGGAAGAACGACACAAAACGGCTCGAGCAGGGCGTTGCTCATTCACTCACTCGTTCATGCTATATGCAAAAGTCTTTGTCCCTTAAGGCAAAAGATTACAGTACCCCCCCCCCACCCCCCACCCCCCACAGGCTGCTTTCCTATTGACATTAGCTTGAAGCTCCAGAATGGACAAGAAAGAACGACGAGAATGGCTCGAGCAGGGCGTTGCTCACGGGGCGGTCGCTCGTGCCAGGCGGTCGCACGTGCTCGGGCCCGCTAAATGCTACTTGTAGCTTTAATTATTATTATTCTACCGGAAGAGTCGCCTTTTTGAGGCCTTTAACATACCCCAAAACTCACCAAATTTGGCACACACATCAGGAGTCGCGAAAAATTTCGTATTTTATAGGAGATTGGCATGGGCGCACAAAAACGGCTCGATAGCGCCACCTACAGTGACTTTTGTCCCGACGCCCCGCATACGCTTTAACGTACAAGCTTGATTTTTACAGGGCATGTTCTTCAGATGGAGACCTACAAAAAAGTCTGAAAGGACCCACCTGTCACTCGCACAGGAAGTCTGATATATTGATGTCAATATGTCATTTTTGCTTCATTTTGGACATTTGCAGGCCTCGCTCTAGAACGAACTCCTCCTAGAGATTTTGGAGTAATGACTCCAAACTTTGGTTGTGTAAACTAGACACATGTCCGATGTTAAATTGTGAAGCTTTTAAGTTTTTACGGATGTTTGTGACCGTGGCGGCGCGTCGAAAATGGAGGTCATTTTGAAAACACGCCATGAAAAGAAAAATGGCCATTACTCAGCCATGCAAAATCCAATCTGATCCAAAGTTGATATGCATGATTGTAGTCTGACTTTGAACACATCTGCAGTGGAAGAATCTGGAACAAGTGTAGCGCCACCTGCTGGCATTAGGAAATGACATGTTTGACTTGGAGCATCACTGCTCCAAGTAGGATGAGCCGACACACCTCAAAATGATGTCCACCTGTTGAAAAGCCATTGAAGTTTACTCTGATAAAAAGCCATAACTTTCAACGCAGGGGTGTGGTCGTGACAGAGCGGCGAAGTTGGGCGTCTCGCCGTGCACACAAAAGTTGCTCTCACGTGCACATTCCTTGTCCAATCTCACTGAAATTCAATGGAGGTAATGAGGCTTCCATTCTGAACCAATGGATATGACAATCTTGGACGAACTCCACAGCGCCACCTAGATATTGACAAATACATTTTATGTCACATTCTGACCTATCTTTTCTCTGTCCTTTGTCCGACGTTCATAAAATTACAACAGGAGATACTCATAAGGGTCTTCTCTCATCGTCTAAAGTTTCATGGGTGTACACCTGACGGTGCCTGCGTAAGCCACCACCAAACAGGAAGTGGTTGATGGCGTTGCAGTCAGATAATTAAAAATTCATAAAAAATCAGCCGTTTGTATCACGAGGCTGAGATTTCAGAATGAGATGCCTCCATACATATCTCCAACTTATATATACAGCACTTGCATGGGTGAACAAAAACAGCTCAATAGCGCCACCTACCATGTTTGTTTTTGAGAGCCCCGCCATGTTCTTTAACATACAAGCTTGATTTTTACAGGACATGTTCATCAGATGAAAAGCTACAAAAAAGTCTCTTGGTACCAAGCTGTCAGTCGCACAGGAAGTCTGATATTTTGATGACAATATGTCATTTTTGCTGTATTTTGGTCATTCGCAGGCCTCGCTCTAGAACGAACTCCTCCTAGAGATTTGAGAGTAATGACTCCAAACTTTGGTTTTGTAAACTAGGCACATGTCCGATGTTAAATTGCAAAGCTTTTAAGTTTTTATGGATGTTTGTGACCATGGCGGCGCGTCAAAATTGGAGGTCGTTTCGAAAACACGCCATGAAAAGAAAAATGGCCATTACTCAGCCATGCATAATCCAATCTGATCCAAAATTGATGTGCATGATTGTAGTCTGACTCTGAACACATCTGCAGTGAAAAAATCTGGAAAAAGTGTAGCGCCACCTGCTGGCAAGAGGAAATGACATGTTTTACTTGGAGCATCACTACTCCGAGTAGGATGAGCCGACACACCTCAAAATGACGTCCACCTGTTGAAAAAGCATTGAAGTTTACTTTGATAAAAAACATATCTTTCAACGCAGGGGTGTGGTCGTGACAGAGCGGCAAAGTTGGGCGTCTCGCCATGCACACAAATGTTGCTCTCATGGGCACATTCCTTGTCCAATCTCACTGAATTTCAATGGATATGATGAAGCTTCCATTCTGAACCCATGGATATGACAACTTTGGACGAGCTCTATAGCGCCACCTAGTTATTGCATAGGGCACATTCTGCCCTGTATTTTCTATGTGCTTTTTCCGATGTGCATGAAATTAAAACTGGAGATACTCAGAAGGCTCTTCTCTCATTATCTCAAGTTTCATGTCTGTACATCTGACGGTGCCTGCGTAAGGCACCGCCAAACAGGAAGTGGTTGATTGCGTTGCAGTCAGATAATTAAAAATTCATAAAAAATCAGCCGTTTGTATCACGAGGCTGAGATTTCAGAATGAGATGCCTCTTACATATCTCCAACTTAGATATACAGCACTCGCATGGGTGCACAAAAACGGCTCAATAGCGCCACCTACAATCTTTGTTTTCGCGAGCCCCGCCGTGTTCTTTAACATACAAGCTTGATTTTTTCAGGACATGTTCAACAGATGAAAACCTACAAAAAAGTCTCTTGGTACCAAGCTGTCAGTCGCACAGGAAGTCTGCTATATTGATGTCAATATGTCATTTTTGCTGTATTTTGGTCATTTGCAGGCCTCGTTCTAGAACGAACTCCTCCTAGAGATTTGTGAATAATGACTCCAGACTTTGGTTTTGTAAACTAAACACATGTCCAATCTTAAATTGTGAAGCTTTTACATTTTTACGCTTGTTTGTGACTGTGGCGGCGCGTCAAAATTGGAGGTCGTTTCGAAATCACGCCATGAAAAGGAAAATGGCCATTACTCAGCCATGCATAATCCAATTTGATCCAAACGTGATGTGCATGATTGTAGTCTGACTCTGAATACATCTGCAGTGGAAGAATCCAGAACAGGTGTAGCGCCACCTGCTGGCAACAGGAAATGACATGTTTGACTTGGAGCATCACTGCTCCAAGTTGGATGAGCAGACACACCTCAAAATGACGTCCACCTGTTGAAAAGCAATTGAAGTTTACTCTGATAAAAAACCATATCTTTCAAAGCGGGGGTGTGTTTGTGACAGAGCGGTGAAGTCGGGCATCTAGCCATACACAAATGTTGCTCTCGTACACATTCCTTCTCCAATCTCCCTCAAATTAAATAGATTTGATGAAGCTTCCATTCTGAACCCATGTATATGACAACTTTGGACGAGCTCTATAGCGCCACCTAGTTATTGCATGGGGCACATTGTGCCCTGTATTTTCTGTGCTTTGTCCGATGTGCATGAAATTAAAACTGGAGATACTCAGAAGGGCGTTCTCTCATCATCTAAAGTTTCATGGGTGTACACCTGACGGTGCCTGCGTAAGCCACTGCCAAACAGGAAGTGCTCGATTGTGTTGCAGTCATAGAAAAAAGCCTCATATAAGTCAGCCGTTTGTCTCAGGAAGCTGAGAATTCAGAGTTAGATGCGTCTTACAAAGCTCCAAGTTTGATAAGCACCACTATAGGGGCTACGAGAAACATTTAACCACCTTAATCACCCTATTTGACTGAAAGCAACTTTTTGGATATTTTGACTCAAACAAATATTTTTATCATAACTTCTGTTTAGGATATCAGCACCAAAAAAAACAGCTGAGGTTGTCTATTATTTTCACAATAGGAGTCATTATGTGTCCAGAGCCAATCACTTCTACAAATAAGGCCTACTGGTGAATGAAGCAGCAGTAATGCAGACATTTTGGAAAGTCTGGGTCAGCTTTACAATGAGTTATGAAACCTGTTTGTCTATTGATCATAGCAGGAGCCTCGTCTGCAGGCATGGCTACCAGCTTTTCTAATTGTACCTTTTTCTGCACAAAAACTCCTTCACCGTGTTATACATTTCAATTCCTCTTGTAGTTGTCAGTTAGGGTACATGTGTCAGGAGTTCTTCTCTTGTGGAAACCAAAAGCTATGCTGTACTGTTGCCGTCCACAGACTCATCACACTGGACGTTAAACCACCTGCACTTTGCAAGATCCCGGTCCAGCTAATTGACAAGTTATCAGACATAGCTGACACTCATCTAGACATTGTAGTGGAAATTAGATGAGTTCTATTGTTCTCATCCTTAGGGACAGTGATAGCAATTATCATTATTGTTTGTTTCTGAATCTGATAAGGCTTAGATTTAAGAATTTTTTTCACGCTATATGCAAAATTCTTTGTCCCTTAAGGCAACAGATTACAGACCACCCCCCCCCCCCCCCCCCCCACAGGCTGCTGTCATATTAACATTAGCTTGGAGCTCCAGAATGGACAAGAAAAAACGACGAGAATGGCTCGAGCAGGGCGTTGTTATGGGGCGGTCGCTCGTGCCATGCGGTCGCACGTGCTCGGGCCCGCTAAATGCTACTTGTAGCTTTAATTATTCTTTTTCTTCCGACGGAAGAGTCGCCTTTTTGAGGCCTTTAACATACCCCAAAACTCACCAAATTTGGCACACACATCAAGAGTCGCGAAAAATTTCGTATTTTACAGGAGATTGGCATGGGCGCACAAAAACGGCTCGACAGCGCCACCTACAGTGACATTTGTCCCGAGCCCCCGCATATGCTTTGACATACAAGCTTGATTTTTTCAGGGCATGTTCATCAGATGGAAACCTACAAAAAAGTCTGTAGGTACCAAGCTGTCAGTCGCACAGGAAGTCTGCTATATTGATGTCAATATGTCATTTTTGCTCTATTTTGGACATTTGCAGGCCTCCTTCTAGAACGAACTCCTCCTAGAGATTTGTGAATAATGACTCCAAACTTTGGTTTTGTAAACTAGACACATGTCCGATGTTAAATTGCAAAGCTTTTAAGTTTTTACAGAAGTTTGTGACCGTGGCGGCGCGTAGAAATTCGACCTTGTTTCGAAAACACGCCATGAAAAGAAAAATGGATATTACTCAGCCATGCATAATCCAATCTGATCAAAAATTGATATGCATGATTGTAGTCTGACTCTGAACACATCTGCAGTGAGAAAATCTGGAAAAAGTGTAGCGCCACCTGCTGGCAAGAGGAAATGACATGTTTTACTTGGAGCATCACTGCTCCGAGTAGGATGAGCCGACACACCTGAAAATGACGTCCACCTGTTGAAAAGCCATTGAAGTTTACCCTGACAAAAAACCATAACTTTCAATGCGGGGGTGTGGTCGTGACAGAGCGGCAAAGTTGGGCGTCTCGCCATGCACACAAAAGTTGCTCTCACGTGCACATTCCTTGTCCAATCTCACTGAAATTCAATGGATATGATGAAGCTTCTATTATGAACCCATGGATATGACAATCTTGGACGAGCTCTATAGCGCCACCTAGTTATTGCATTGGGCACATTCTGCCCTGTATTTTCTCTTTGCTTTGTCCGATGTGCATGAAATTAAAACTGGAGATACTCAGAAGGGTCCTCTCTCATAATCTGAAGTTTCATGGGTGTACACCTGACAGTGCCTGCGTAACAGGAAGTGGTCGATTATGTGCACCCAAATAATAGAAATTTATTATAAATCAGCCGTTTGTCTCAGGAAGCTGAGATTTCAGAATTAGATGCCTTTAATAACCTCCAGCTTTGATATGTAACACAATAGGGTCTATGAGAAACTTCATACCTCTTTTTTTCCTATGCAATTTTGGACTGAACAAAGATTTTTAGCATAAATTCTGTTTAGGTTATCAGCACCAAAGACTACACTTTAATAGGCATTTATGTGCTCCACCTCTTCCTAATTTTTTTCAGAATGATTGAAGTTACAGGTGACATCTTAGAGAGCATTACATCCAAAAAGGTCCGAAAACGTCTTTTTAGGCAAAACTACAAACACCTATTTTTTTTCATAACTTAATCATCATATATCAACACCATTTATTTTTTTAAATGTAGGGATCTGTGTTTGCTGCCTTCCATATTTTTTTCAGAAGTCCAGGTGAAACAGATGATTTTAAAAAAATCCTGATTCATCCCAAAACCTGTGCTTTTTCCGTCTGGACTCCAAACAAGTGTGTTTTAAAATTACTTATGCTTCAATTATCCACACCAAGTTTCACACGCATATAGCTGAACATGTCTAAATGCTTCTTGAATATTCTTTACAGATATAAAATGAACTGGTCAACTGTAGGATGTCATTTCCTCTTACATGCTTCAGTCTTTTCCTCATGCTGCAGCCTGCTCCTCAATCTGCCCTGTTGCTGGAGCCAAATTTCACCCCCCCCCCCCCCCCCCACACACACACACACCAGCTGCCTGTTCATATGCTAACTAACCCAGAGGTGAGGTGACAAGAGTTTAGACACAAGAGGGAGGGCAGACTGCTTTTTCATTTGTTTTGTATGTCTTTCATAGATTTTTATGAATAATCATTGCTTTTCTAGTCATGTAAAATGCAATTAACTTAATATTTTATCTTTTTTTTTTTACAAACAAAACATATGAATGTGCTCCAAAACAAAACCCAACTCTCAGTACAGTTCTACAGATGTAACATAAGACTTAGACAGTAAATGTCTCTTTTATCCTTTTTTAATCAATGCTGCAACTTCTTTTCCTTAATATAAATCCAATGAAATTAAACTACAAAACCAAAAAACACAACGTATAGCAAATTTCTCTAAATAAATTATGTGTATAAACAATATGTAGCACTTTTAAACAAAATAATAACAAATCCTTCCAATACAAGCACAGAAAAATGGAACACAAAATTTAAAACCCAAATTTGAAATGGCAATTTTAAAAAGATAATTTTTTCAGCCTGCTAAAAGTGCACAATTGTAAAAGCTGTTTTATATAGACAACTGTTTGGTTGCTTAGAGCTCTAAATATAAAAACAATGCCTTTATGGACGTGGCACGGATGGCACGGATGTTCAGCAGGGTAAACCCCAGGAAAGCGGCGGGACCTGATGGAGTTCCCGGAAAGGTTCTGCGGGCCTGCGCCGATCAACTCTCCCAGGTCTTCACAAAAATCTTCAACCTGTCGCTAGCTCAGGCTTTCATCCCTGCTTGCCTGAAGTCATCCACTATCATCCCGATACCCAAAAAGTCCTCATCCACAGCCTTCCTCATGGACTTCCGCCCAGTTGCACTCACTGCTGTCATCACAAAGTGTCTGGAGCGGCTGCTCCTGGGACACATCAAAGACTCCCTCCCTCCAATCTTCGTCCCCCACCAGTTTGCTTACAAAGCAAACAGATCAACGGATGATGCCATTTCCATCACCCTCCACACTGCGCTGAGCCACCTGGAACACAGAAACACCTACGCCAGGATGCTCTTTGTGGACTATAGCTCAGCCTTTAACACAATCATTCCTGACATTCTGGTCAACAAACTGTCTGAACTAGGACTCCACCCACTCACCTGCACGTGGATCAAGGACTTCCTGACAAACAGACCACAGACATTCAAACTTGACCCCCACCTCTCCTCCACCCGGACGCTGAGCACAGGCTCCACACAGGGATGTGTGCTGAGTCCTCTGCTGTACACACTGTACACAGCAGACTGCAGACCAGCCCACACCAGCAACACCGTGGTGAAGTTTGCAGACGACACTACTGTGGTGGGGCTGATCTCTGGGGACGACGAGACGGCCTACAGAGACGAAGTCCTGAAACTCTCAAGGTGGTGTCAGGCTAATAACCTCATCCTGAACACCACCAAGACCAAGGAGATCATCCTGGACTTCAGAAAAAACAGAACAGATCCACCCCCACTCTACATCGATGGAAACTGTGTGGAGAGGGTCCACAGCTTCACCCTCCTGGGCACCACCATCTCTGCTGACCTCACATGGTCTAACAACACCATGACTGTCATCAGGAAGGCCCAGCAACGCCTGCACTTCCTGAGAAAACTTAGGAGGAACGACGTCAGCCAGGAGCTGCTGGTAACGTTCTACCGCTCAACCATTGAGAGCATTCTGTCCTATGGCATCACAGTGTGGTTTTCCCACTGCACTGAAGCAGAACGGCAGAGTCTCCAGAGAATGGTAAAGACAGCGCAGAGGATCATCAGCTGCCCCCTCCCCTCACTGAAGGACATTTACCAGTCTCGCTGCCTCAGCAGAGTGACTAGCATCACCACTAACTCCACCCATTCTGCTTTCCCTCTGTTTGAACTGCTGCCCTCTGGAAGGAGGTACAGGTCCATCAGAACCAGGACAAACAGACTAAGAAACAGCTTTTTTCCACAGGCAATTATCATACGGAATGCACATACGTCCACCAACCACACCTCACTCTAATTTTACTACAATGCGTGCAATATCCTGACTGTCTAACCGGGTCACTGTGCAATAACTTGATATTTATTAAGCTGTGCTCACAGCAACTCATGTAATTCCATTCTATTTTATTCACAAATATTTAATATTTAACAGTTTGTGTCCATATTGTTCATTTTTTGTTAAGAGTTGTAAATACAGTATTTCTTTTTCTATTCTATTTATATTTTTATTTTATGTAACTCCTTCACTCCAAGGCTGCTGCAATTTCATTGTATCCCCATGTACAATGACAATAAACGATTCTGATTCTGATTTTATCACTTAGACACAGATGGAGAACCATATCAACTGGATTGGTAACAGCAACAACCACCGACCAAGCCGGCAAGCCCTGGCAGAAAAGATCCCCACAAGAAACACTGCAGGCTGTTCCATAAAAAATATAGTTTTACCATTGCCTTGCAAATCACAGTTGAAGTGGTTTAGTTTTCCTAAAAAAATTCAGAATGATTGAAGTTACAGGTGAACTTTTAGACAACATTTGATCCAAAAAGGTCCGAAAACGTCTTTTTAGGCAAAACTGCAAACACCTATTTTTTTGCATAACTTATCTTTCAAATATCAGCACAAAAAAATTAAAAACGGTAGGGATCTGTGTTTGCTGCCTTCCGTATTTTTTTCAGACTTAAAAGTGTAACAGATGATTTATAAAAAATCCTTTTTCATCCAAAAACCTGTGTTAAATCTGTCTAGACTCCAAACAAACATTTTTTTATGGTAACTTATGTTTCAACAATCGACACCAATTTTCACAGACCTATAGCTGAACATGTCCCATAGCTCCCTGAATATTTTCATAGATATAAAATGAACTGGTCATTCTAACATCTGGCATTCTAACATCTAACATCTTACATGTCAAAGCCTCTCTCAGCCTGGCTCTGCTGAAGGAGTCGTGTTACAACCCCGCCCCCTCCTGCTGGGACCCCTGCTATGTAAATTAGCAAGCAGTGAACAGAGAGATGAGGAGTAAGAATGGCCATTACTCAGGCATGCATAATCCAAAGACAGCCAGTTAAACACTGAAAGACATATTTTTTCGGTATGTCTTTCATACATCTTTAGTATTAAAAACTCTCCAAGATGAATGTGCCTGACTCCACCTGCAGGTGGATCACAGACTTCCTGACGGACAGACAGCAGTATGTGAGGCTGGGGAAGCTCGTCTCAGATACTCGGACCACAAGCACCGGATCCCCCCAGGGCTGTGTCCTTTCACCCCTGTTACTCTCCCTGTACACAAACAGCTGCACAGCTGGTCACCTGTCTGTCAAACTCCTGAAGTTTGCTGACGACACCACACTCATCGGCCTCATCTCTGACGGAGATGAGTCGGCCTACAGGAGTGAAATAGCCAGGCTGGTGTCATAGTGCAGCGCTAACAACCTAGAGCTTAATGCTCTGAAGACAGTGGAGATGACAGTGGACTTCAGGATGGCCCCAGCCCCCCTCCCCCCTGTCATCCTCTGTGACTCCCCGGTGACCTCTGTGGAGTCCTTCTGCTTCCTGGGAACCATCATCAGCCAGGACCTCAAGTGGGAGCAGAACATCAGCTCCATCACTAAGAAGGTCCAGCAGAGGATGTACTTCCTGAGGCAGCTGAAGAAGTTTCACCTCCCTGAAAAGATGCTGGTAGAATTTTACACCGCCATCATCGAATCCACCCTCACGTCCTCCATCACAGTCTGGTTCGCTGCGGCCACGGCCAGAGACAAGGCCAAGCTGCAACGCGTCATCCACTCAGCAGAGAAGGTGATCGGCTGCCACCTCCCGTCTCTCCAGGAGCTGCACATCTCCAGGACCTGGAGGCGGGCAGCCAGGATTGTAGCCAACCCCTCTCATCCAGGACATAATCTCTTTCGGCCCCTCCCTTCTGGCAAGAGGCTCCGGTCCATCAGGACCAGGACCTCGCGCCACAAGAACAGCTTCTTCCCCACTGCAGCCAGCCTGCTGAACAGTACCCCAACTCCCCCAGGTGACCCCCCTCCCCCCCCCGCCCACCAAAGGACTGTCGGTGCCACTTACAGGCCCCACCATCCCAGCCCATCTGTGCTCCCACTTTATTTACCTTACTCTACTGTATATAGTGTGTTGTTGTTGTTAACTTAATTTTTAACTTATTCTTAATTGCACTATACACCAAGTCAAATTCCTCGTTTTGTAAAGTGCGCTCTACTGAACCTGGCAATAAAACTTTTTCTGATTTCTGATTCTGATTCTGATTCTATTAATCATTGTTTTTTATTCATTCAAAATGCAATTAAATCAATATTTTATCTTTTTTCTTTTCCTTTTTCTTTTTTTTTATCTCTTATATCCTTTTTTATAATCAATGTTTGAACTTCTTTTCCTTTCTATTGTCATGGTTTCAGTTTGTTGTCTTGTTTTTCGCTTTAGTTCTTGTTCTGCCTTGTTTGGTTCTGTTTCCTGTTTTATTTTGAAAGGTTTCCTGTCTTGTCATGTTTCTTGAGTTTTACTTCCTTTGGTCCCCATCTGCCCTAATCGTGTTCACCTGTGTCTTGTCTGCCCTGTCTGTATATAAGTCTTGTCTCTGCCTTCCTCCTGTGCTGGTCCATTAACTTCTGCTCATGTTGATCACGTCTTCTTGTCTGGCGTCCATGTCCCTTGCCATGCCACAGTAAGTTTTTGTTTTTAGTTTTGTCATCCTGCTCTGCAGCGCTTTTTGTTAGTTAAATAAACCCACTTGCCCTGAACCCGTTTGCCTCCCGTCTCTGCGCCTGGGTCCTACCTGCTCTCGAGCCTCCCCCCCACACGACATCTATACATCCAATGAAATTAAACTACAAATCAACAAACACAACTGATAAATGTCTCTAAAAAATGATGTGTATATTTGCAGAACCTTAAAAACACCAAACAAATAACAAATGCTTCCCAATTAAAGCACAAAAAATGGAACACAAAATGTAAAACCCAAGTTAGAAATTGCAATTTGAAAAAGATACTTTTTTCAGCAGCTTTTCAAAATCAATCACCAATTCTACTCTTCTGTGGATGAAACAAAGAACTCCAGAACAATGAAGCCATTTCTCTAAGTCTCTCTCACCTTCAGTTTTAAACAAGGTCTGTGAAAATCCACCATACATTGGTCACATGAACTCAGAGACCTGCTAAAAGTGCACAATTGTAAAAGCTCTTTTATATAGACAACTGTTTGTTTGCTTAGAGCTCTAAATATAAAAAAAATGCTTTTCTATCACCTAGACACAGATGGAGAACCATATCAACTGGATTAATAACAGGGTGGCATGTTTAGGTTTAAACTTACATCAATAGACAACATGAAGCTGTCCATCACATTTTTGACCTAAACATGTAAACACACCCTTGGCTCTGCGGTTAGGAAATGGTATTTGGGAATGTCTTTATACCAGGAGCCAGCCTGGCCATTGAAACATCGCCACAGTGCCCATCCAGACTGGGACAGCAACGGGGTCCACTTCAGAGCCGTGAGCTGCTGTGTTTAACTCCAGCTGTCCCAGCAAGGGAGACAACTGCAGCAACATCCACTGACCAAGCTGACAAGCCCTGGCAGAAAAGATCCCCACAAGAAAAACACTGGCTCAGGCAGGCTGGTCAAAAAAAAATAGTTTTGCCATTGTCTTGCAGCTCGCAGATCAAGTGGTTTAGTTTTCCAGTAATGTCAGTCAAGAATGCAAGTTCAGATTCACAATGTTCATATTCACCATATTCAACAGACATCTCCTCCAATAGCACCTTAAAAATCCTGTGCTGTTTTGCTTTGCAGCTGAGGTTGTTTACGATTTTCAGAATAAGAGTCATTATATGTCCAGAGCCAATCACTTCTGCACATAAGGCCTGCTGGTGAATGACGCAGCAGTAATGCAGACATTTTGGAAAGTCTGGGTCAGCTTTACAGTGAGTGATGAAACCTGTTTGTCTATTGATCATAGCAGGAGTCCCATCTGCAGTCACTGCTACCAGCTTTTCTAATTGTACCTTTTTCTGCACAAAAACTCCTTCACCGTGTTATACATTTCAACTCCTCTTGTAGTTGTCTGTTAGGGCAGATGTGTCAGGAGTTCTTCTCTTGTGGAAACCAAAAGCTATGCTGTACTGTTGCCGTCCACAGACTCATTACACTGGACGTTAACCACCTGCACTTTGCAAGATCCCGGTCCAGCTAATTGGCCAAGTTATCAGACATAGCTGACACTCATCCAGACATTGTAGTGGAAATTGAATGAGTTCTATTGTTCTCATCCTTAGGGACAGTGATAGCAATTATCATCATTGCTTGAATTTTTTTCATGCTATATGCAAAAGTCTTTGTCCCTTAAGGCAACAGATTACAGCCCCCCCCCCCCCCCCCCCCCCCCAGGCTGCTGTCGTATTAATATTAGCTTGGAGCTCCAGAATGGACAAGAAAAAACGACGAGAATGGCTCGAGCAGGGCGTTGCTCACGGGGCGGTCGCTCGTGCCAGGCGGTCGCACGTGCTCGGGCCCGCTAAATGCTACTTGTAGCTTTAATTATTATTATTATTATTCTTCCGACTTTTCCGTCGCCTTTTTGAGGCCTTTAACATACCCCAAAACTCACCAAATTTTGTATACACATCAGGAGTCACGAAAAATTTCATATTTTATAGGAGAACGGCATAGGTAAACAAAAATGGCTCGATAGCGCCACCTGCAAAATTTGTTTTCGCGAGCACCTCCATATGCTTTAAAGTACAAACCTGATTTTAACAGGGCATGTTCATCGGATAGAAACCTACAAAAAAGTCTCTTGGGACCAAGCTGTCAGTCGCACAGGAAGTCTGATATTTTGATGACAATATGTCATTTTTGCTGTATTTTGGTCATTCGCAGGCCTCGCTCTAGAACGAACTCCTCCTAGAGATTTGAGAGTAATGACTCCAAACTTTGGTTTTGTAAACTAGGCACATGTCCGATGTTAAATTGCAAAGCTTTTAAGTTTTTATGGATGTTTGTGACCATGGCGGCGCGTCAAAATTGGAGGTCGTTTCGAAAACACGCCATGAAAAGAAAAATGGCCATTACTCAGCCATGCATAATCCAATCTGATCCAAAATTGATGTGCATGATTGTAGTCTGACTCTGAACACATCTGCAGTGAAAAAATCTGGAAAAAGTGTAGCGCCACCTGCTGGCAAGAGGAAATGACATGTTTTACTTGGAGCATCACTACTCCGAGTAGGATGAGCCGACACACCTGAAAATGACGTCCACCTGTTGAAAAGCCATTGAAGTTTACTCTGACAAAAAAACCATAACTTTCAATGCGGGGGTGTGGTCGTGACAGAGCGGCAAAGTTGGGCATCTCGCCATGCACACAAAAGTTGCTCTCACGTGCACATTCCTTGTCCAATCTCACTGAAATTCAATGTATATGATGAAGCTTCTATTCTGAACCCATGGATATGACAATCTTGGACGAGCTCTATAGCGCCACCTAGTTATTGCATTGGGCACATTCTGCCCTGTATTTTCTCTTTGCTATGTCCGATGTGCATGAAATTAAAACTGGAGATACTCAGAAGGGTCCTCTCTCATCATGTAAAGTTTCATGGGTGTACACCTGACGGTGCCTGCGTAACAGGAAGTGGTCGATTATGTGCACCCAAATAATAGAAATTTATTATAAATCGGCCGTTTGTCTCAGGAAGCTGAGATTTCAGAATTAGATGCCTTTAATAACCTCCAGCTTTGATATGTAACACTATAGGGTCTACGAGAAACTTCATCACTTGATTTTTTTTAATGAAATTTTGGACTGAACAAAGATTTTTAGCATAAATTCTGTTTAGGTTATCAGCACCAAGAATTCAACTTTCATAGGCATTTATGTGCTACTGCTTCCTAAAAAAATTCAGAATGATTGAAGTTACAGGTGAACTTTTAGACAACATTTCATCCAAAAAGGTCCGAAAACGTCTTTTTAGGCAAAACTACAAACACCTATTTTTTTTCATAACTTAATCATCATATATCAACACCATTTATTTTTTTAAATGTAGGGATCTGTGTTTGCTGCCTTCCATATTTTTTTCAGAAGTCCAGGTGAAACAGATGATTTTAAAAAAATCCTGATTCATCCCAAAACCTGTGCTTTTTCCGTCTGGACTCCAAACAAGTGTGTTTTAAAATTACTTATGCTTCAAATATCCACACCAAGTTTAACACGCATATAGCTGAACATGTCTAAATGCTTCTTGAATATTCTTTACAGATATAAAATGAACTGGTCAACTGTAGGATGTCATTTCCTCTTACATGCTTCAGTCTTTTCCTCATGCTGCAGCCTGCTCCTCAATCTGCCCTGTTGCTGGAGTCAAATTCCACCCCCCCCCCCCCCCCCACACACACACCAGCTGCCTGTTCATATGCTAACTAACCCAGAAGTGAGGTGACAATAGTTTAGACACAAGAGGGAGGGCAGACTGCTTTTTCATTTGTTTTGTATGTCTTTCATAGATTTTTATGAATAATCATTGCTTTTCTAGTCATGTAAAATGCAATTAACTTAATATTTTATATTTTTTTTTTTTACAAACAAAACATATGAATGTGCTCCAAAACAAAACCCAACTCTCAGTACAGTTCTACAGATGTAACATAAGACTTAGACAGTAAATGTCTCTTTTATCCTTTTTTAATCAATGCTGCAACTTCTTTTCCTTAATATAAATCCAATGAAATTAAACTACAAAACCAAAAAACACAACCTATAGCAAATTTCTCTAAACAAATTATGTGTATATACAATATGTAGCACTTTTAAACAAAATAATAACAAATCCTTCCAATACAAGCACAGAAAAATGGAACACAAAATTTAAAACCCAAATTTGAAATGGCAATTTTAAAAAGATAATTTTTTCAGCCTGCTAAAAGTGCACAATTGTAAAAGTAATTGTAAAACAACTGTTTGGTTGCTTAGAGCTCTAAATATAAAAACAATGCCTTTATGGACGTGGCACGGATGGCACGGATGTTCAGCAGGGTAAACCCCAGGAAAGCGGCGGGACCTGATGGAGTTCCCGGAAAGGTTCTGCGGGCCTGCGCCGATCAACTCTCCCAGGTCTTCACAAAAATCTTCAACCTGTCGCTAGCTCAGGCTTTCATCCCTGCTTGCCTGAAGTCATCCACTATCATCCCGATACCCAAAAAGTCCTCATCCACAGCCTTCCTCATGGACTTCCGCCCAGTTGCACTCACTGCTGTCATCACAAAGTGTCTGGAGCGGCTGCTCCTGGGACACATCAAAGACTCCCTCCCTCCAATCTTCGTCCCCCACCAGTTTGCTTACAAAGCAAACAGATCAACGGATGATGCCATTTCCATCACCCTCCACACTGCGCTGAGCCACCTGGAACACAGAGACACCTACGCCAGGATGCTCTTTGTGGACTATAGCTCAGCCTTTAACACAATCATTCCTGACATTCTGGTCAACAAACTGTCTGAACTAGGACTCCACCCACTCACCTGCACGTGGATCAAGGACTTCCTGACAAACAGACCACAGACAGTCAAACTTGACCCCCACCTCTCCTCCACCCGGACGCTGAGCACAGGCTCCACACAGGGATGTGTGCTGAGTCCTCTGCTGTACACACTGTACACAGCAGACTGCAGACCAGCCCACACCAGCAACACCGTGGTGAAGTTTGCAGACGACACTACTGTGGTGGGGCTGATCTCTGGGGACGACGAGACGGCCTACAGAGACGAAGTCCTGAAACTCTCAAGGTGGTGTCAGGCTAATAACCTCATCCTGAACACCACCAAGACCAAGGAGATCATCCTGGACTTCAGAAAAAACAGAACAGATCCACCCCCACTCTACATCGATGGAAACTGTGTGGAGAGGGTCCACAGCTTCACCCTCCTGGGCACCACCATCTCTGCTGACCTCACATGGTCTAACAACACCATGACTGTCATCAGGAAGGCCCAGCAACGCCTGCACTTCCTGAGAAAACTTAGGAGGAACGACGTCAGCCAGGAGCTGCTGGTAACGTTCTACCGCTCAACCATTGAGAGCATTCTGTCCTATGGCATCACAGTGTGGTTTTCCCACTGCACTGAAGCAGAACGGCAGAGTCTCCAGAGAGTGGTAAAGACAGCGCAGAGGATCATCGGCTGCCCCCTCCCCTCACTGAAGGACATTTACCAGTCTCGCTGCATCAGCAGAGTGACTAGCATCACCACTAACTCCACCCATTCTGCTTTCCCTCTGTTTGAACTGCTGCCCTCTGGAAGGAGGTACAGGTCCATCAGAACCAGGACAAACAGACTAAGAAACAGCTTTTTTCCACAGGCAATTATCATACGGAATGCACATACGTCCACCAACCACACCTCACTCTAATTTTACTACAATGCGTGCAATATCCTGACTGTCTAACCGGGTCACTGTGCAATAACTTGATATTTATTAAGCTGTGCTCACAGCAACTCATGTAATTCCATTCTATTTTATTCACAAATATTTAATATTTAACAGTTTGTGTCCATATTGTTCATTTTTTGTTAAGAGTTGTAAATACAGTATTTCTTTTTCTATTCTATTTTTATTTTATGTAACTCCTTCACTCCAAGGCTGCTGCAATTTCATTGTATCCCCATGTACAATGACAATAAACGATTCTGATTCTGATTATATCACTTAGACACAGATGGAGAACCATATCAACTGGATTGGTAACAGCAACAACCACCGACCAAGCCGGCAAGCCCTGGCAGAAAAGATCCCCACAAGAAACACTGCAGGCTGTTCCATAAAAAATATAGTTTTACCATTGCCTTGCAGATTACAGTTGAAGTGGTTTAGTTTTCCTAAAAAAAATCAGAATGATTGAAGTTACAGGTGAACTTTTAGACAACATTTGATCCAAAAAGGTCCGAAAACGTCTTTTTAGGCAAAACTGCAAACACCTATTTTTTTGCATAACTTATCTTTCAAATATCAGCACAAAAAATTAAAAACGGTAGGGATCTGTGTTTGCTGCCTTCCATATTTTTTTCAGACTTAAAAGTGTAACAGATGATTTATAAAAAATCCTTTTTCATCCAAAAACCTGTGTTAAATCTGTCTAGACTCCAAACAAACATTTTTTTATGGTAACTTATGTTTCAACAATCGACACCAATTTTCACAGACCTATAGCTGAACATGTCCCATAGCTCCCTGAATATTTTCATAGATATAAAATGAACTGGTCATTCTAACATCTGGCATTCTAACATCTAACATCTTACATGTCAAAGCCTCTCTCAGCCTGGCTCTGCTGAAGGAGTCGTGTTACAACCCCGCCCCCTCCTGCTGGGACCCCTGCTATGTAAATTAGCAAGCAGTGAACAGAGAGATGAGGAGTAAGAATGGCCATTACTCAGGCATGCATAATCCAAAGACAGCCAGTTAAACACTGAAAGACATATTTTTTCGGTATGTCTTTCATACATCTTTAGTATTAAAAACTCTCCAAGATGAATGTGCCTGACTCCACCTGCAGGTGGATCACAGACTTCCTGACGGACAGACAGCAGTATGTGAGGCTGGGGAAGCTCGTCTCAGATACTCGGACCACAAGCACCGGATCCCCCCAGGGCTGTGTCCTTTCACCCCTGTTACTCTCCCTGTACACAAACAGCTGCACAGCTGGTCACCTGTCTGTCAAACTCCTGAAGTTTGCTGACGACACCACACTCATCGGCCTCATCTCTGACGGAGATGAGTCGGCCTACAGGAGTGAAATAGCCAGGCTGGTGTCATAGTGCAGCGCTAACAACCTGGAGCTTAATGCTCTGAAGACAGTGGAGATGACAGTGGACTTCAGGAAGGCCCCAGCCCCCCTCCCCCCTGTCATCCTCTGTGACTCCCCGGTGACCTCTGTGGAGTCCTTCTGCTTCCTGGGAACCATCATCAGCCAGGACCTCAAGTGGGAGCAGAACATCAGCTCCATCACTAAGAAGGTCCAGCAGAGGATGTACTTCCTGAGGCAGCTGAAGAAGTTTCACCTCCCTGAAAAGATGCTGGTAGACTTCTACGATGCCATCATCGAATCCACCCTCACGTCCTCCATCACAGTCTGGTTCGCTGCGGCCACGGCCAGAGACAAGGCCAAGCTGCAACGCGTCATCCACTCAGCAGAGAAGGTGATCGGCTGCCACCTCCCGTCTCTCCAGGAGCTGCACATCTCCAGGACCTGGAGGCGGGCAGCCAGGATTGTAGCCAACCCCTCTCATCCAGGACATAATCTCTTTCGGCCCCTCCCTTCTGGCAAGAGGTTCCGGTCCATCAGGACCAGGACCTCGCGCCACAAGAACAGCTTCTTCCCCACTGCAGTCAGCCTGCTGAACAGTACCCCAACTCCCCCAGGTGACCCCCCCTCCCCCCCCGCCCACCAAAGGACTGTCGGTGCCACTTACAGGCCCCACCATCCCAGCCCATCTGTGCTCCCACTTTAATTCACCTTACTCTACTGTATATAGTGTGTTGTTGTTGTTAACTTAATTTTTAACTTATTCTTAATTGCACTATACACCAAGTCAAATTCCTCGTTTTGTAAAGTGCGCTCTACTGAACCTGGCAATAAAACTTTTTCTGATTTCTGATTCTGATTCTGATTCTATTAATCATTGTTTTTTATTCATTCAAAATGCAATTAAATCAATATTTAATCTTTTTTCTTTTCCTTTTTCTTTTTTTTTATCTCTTATATCCTTTTTTATAATCAATGTTTGAACTTCTTTTCCTTTCTATTGTCATGGTTTCAGTTTGTTGTCTTGTTTTTCGCTTTAGTTCTTGTTCTGCCTTGTTTGGTTCTGTTTCCTGTTTTATTTTGAAAGGTTTCCTGTCTTGTCATGTTTCTTGAGTTTTACTTCCTTTGGTCCCCATCTGCCCTAATCGTGTTCACCTGTGTCTTGTCTGCCCTGTCTGTATATAAGTCTTGACTCTGCCTTCCTCCTGTGCTGGTCCATTAACTTCTGCTCATGTTGATCACGTCTTCTTGTCTGGCGTCCATGTCCCTTGCCATGCCACAGTAAGTTTTTGTTTTTAGTTTTGTCATCCTGCTCTGCAGCGCTTTTTGTTAGTTAAATAAACCCACTTGCCCTGAACCCGTTTGCCTCCCGTCTCTGCGCCTGGGTCCTACCTGCTCTCGAGCCTCCCCCCCACACGACATCTATACATCCAATGAAATTAAACTACAAATCAACAAACACAACTGATAACAAATGTCTCTAAAAAATGATGTGTATATTTGCAGAACCTTAAAAACACCAAACAAATAACAAATGCTTCCCAAATAAAGCACAAAAAATGGAACACAAAATGTAAAACCCAAGTTAGAAATTGCAATTTGAAAAAGATACTTTTTTCAGCAGCTTTTCAAAATCAATCACCAATTCTACTCTTCTGTGGATGAAACAAAGAACTCCAGAACAATGAAGCCATTTCTCTAAGTCTCTCTCACCTTCAGTTTTAAACAAGGTCTGTGAAAAGCCACCATACATTGGTCACATGAACTCAGAGACCTGCTAAAAGTGCACAATTGTAAAAGCTCTTTTATATAGACAACTGTTTGTTTGCTTAGAGCTCTAAATATAAAAAAAAAATGCTTTTCTATCACCTAGACACAGATGGAGAACCATATCAACTGGATTAATAACAGGGTGGCATGTTTAGGTTTAAACTTACATCAATAAACAACATGAAGCTGTCCATCACATTTTTGACCTAAACATGTAAACACATCCTTGGCTCTGCGGTTAGGAAATGGTATTTGGGAATCTCTTTATACCAGGAGCCAGCCTGGCCATTGGAACATCGCCACAGTGCCCATCCAGACTGGGACAGCAACGGGGTCCACTTCAGAGCCGTGAGCTGCTGTGTTTAACTCCAGCTGTCCCAGCAAGGGAGACAACTGCAGCAACATCCACTGACCAAGCTGACAAGCCCTGGCAGAAAAGATCCCCACAAGAAAAACACTGGCTCAGGCAGGCTGGTCAAAAAAAATAGTTTTGCCATTGTCTTGCAGCTCGCAGATCAAGTGGTTTAGTTTTCCAGTAATGTCAGTCAAGAATGCAAGTTCAGATTCACAATGTTCATATTCACCATATTCAACAGACATCTCCTCCAATAGCACCTTAAAAATCCTGTGCTGTTTTGCTTTGCAGCTGAGGTTGTTTACGATTTTCAGAATAAGAGTCATTATATGTCCAGAGCCAATCACTTCTGCACATAAGGCCTGCTGGTGAATGAAGCAGCAGTAATGCAGACATTTTGGAAAGTCTGGGTCAGCTTTACAGTGAGTGATGAAACCTGTTTGTCTATTGATCATAGCAGGAGTCCCATCTGCAGTCACTGCTACCAGCTTTTCTAATTGTACCTTTTTCTGCACAAAAACTCCTTCACCGTGTTATACATTTCAACTCCTCTTGTAGTTGTCTGTTAGGGCAGATGTGTCAGGAGTTCTTCTCTTGTGGAAACCAAAAGCTATGCTGTACTGTTGCCGTCCACAGACTCATCACACTGGACGTTAACCACCTGCACTTTGCAAGATCCCGGTCCAGCTAATTGGCCAAGTTATCAGACATAGCTGACACTCATCTAGACATTGTAGTGGAAATTGAATGAGTTCTATTGTTCTCATCCTTAGGGACAGTGATAGCAATTATCATCATTGCTTGAAATTTTTTCATGCTATATGCAAAAGTCTTTGTCCCTTAAGGCAACAGATTACAGCCCCCCCCCCCCCCCCCCCCCCCCAGGCTGCTGTCGTATTAACAATAGCTTGGAGCTCCAGAATGGACAAAAAAAAACGACGAGAATGGCTCGAGCAGGGCGTTGCTCACGGGGCGGTCGCTCGTGCCATGCGGTCGCACGTGCTCGGGCCCGCTAAATGCTACTTGTAGCTTTAATTATTATTATTCTTTTTCTTCCGACGGAAGAGTCGCCTTTTTGAGGCCTTTAACATACCCCAAAACTCACCAAATTTGGCACACACATCAGGAGTCGCGAAAAATTTCGTATTTTACAGGAGATTGGCATGGGCGCACAAAAACGGCTCGACAGCGCCACCTACAGTGACATTTGTCCCGACCCCCCGCATATGCTTTGACATACAAGCTTGATTTTTTCAGGACATGTTCATCAGATGGAAACCTACAAAAAAGTCTCTTGGTACCAAGCTGTCAGTCGCACAGGAAGTCTGCTATATTGGTGTCAATATGTCATTTTTGCTCTATTTTGGACATTTGTAGGCCTCCTTCTAGAACGAACTCCTCCTAGAGATTTATGAATAATGACTCCAAACTTTGGTTTTGTAAACTAGACCCATGTCCGATGTTAAATTGCGAAGCTTTAAAGGTATTACGGATGTTTGTGACCGTGGCGGCGCGTCGAACTTGGAGGTCATTTTGAAAACACGCCATGAAAAGAAAAATGGCCATTACTCAGCCATGCAAAATCCAATCTGATCCAAAGTTGATATGCATGATTGTAGTCTGACTCTGAACACATCTGCAGTGGAAGAATCTGGAACAAGTGTAGCGCCACCTGCTGGCAGCAGGAAATGACATGTTTGACTTGGAGCATCACTGCTCCAAGTAGGATGAGCCGACACACCTCAAAATGATGTCCACCTGTTGAAAAGCCATTGAAGTTTACTCTGATAAAAAGCCATAACTTTCAACGCAGGGGTGTGGTCGTGACAGAGCGGCGAAGTTGGGCGTCTCGCCGTGCACACAAAAGTTGCTCTCACGTGCACATTCCTTGTCCAATCTCACTGAAATTCAATGGAGGTAATGAGGCTTCCATTCTGAACCAATGGATATGACAATCTTGGACGAACTCCACAGCGCCACCTAGATATTGACAAATACATTTTATGTCACATTCTGACCTATCTTTTCTCTGCGCTTCGTCCGACGTGCATGAAATTAAAACTGGAGATACTCAGAAAGGTCCTCTCTCATCATCTAAAATTTCATGGGTGTACATCTGACTGTGCCTTCATAAGGCCCCCCCAAACAGGAAGTGGTCAATTGCACTAACTCATAAAACAAAGCTTCATAGCAAATCAGCCGTTTGTCTCAGGAAGCTGAGATTTCAGAGTTAGATGCCTCTTACAAATCTCCAACTTTGATAGATAGCACTATAGGGTCTACGAGAAACTTCATACCGGTGTTTTTCCTATGCAATTTTGGACTGAACAAAGATTTTTAGCATAAATTCTGTTTAGGTTATCAGCACCAAGAATTCAACTTTCATAGGCATTTATGTGCTACTGCTTCCTAAAAAAATTCAGAATGATTGAAGTTACAGGTGAACTTTTAGACAGCATTTCATCCAAAAAGGTCCGAAAACGTCTTTTTAGGCAAAACTGCAAACATCTATTTTTTTGCATAACTTATCTTTCAAATATCAACACAAAAAAATTAAAAACGGTAGGGATCTGTGTTTGCTGCCTTCCATATTTTTTTTCAGACTTAAAAGTGTAACAGATGATTTATAAAAAATCCTTTTTCATCCAAAAACCTGTGTTAAATCTGTCTAGACTCCAAACAAACATTTTTTTATGGTAACTTATGTTTCAACAATCGACACCAATTTTCACAAACCTATAGCTGAACATGTCCCATAGGTCCCTGAATATTTTCATAGATATAAAATGAACTGGTCATTGTAACATTTAGCATTCTAACATCTAACATCTTACATGTCAAAGCCTCTCTCAGCCTGGCTCTGCTGAAGGAGTCGTGTTACAACCCCGCCCCCTCCTGCTGGGACCCCATCTCCTATGTAAATTAGCAAGCAGTGAACAGAGAGATGAGGAGTAAGAATGGCCATTACTCAGGCATGCATAATCCAAAGACAGCCAGTTAAACACTGAAAGACATATTTTTTCGGTATGTATTTCATACATCTTTAGTATTAAAAACTCTCCCAGATGAATGTGCCTGACTCCACCTGCAGGTGGATCACAGACTTCCTGACGGACAGACAGCAGTATGTGAGGCTGGGGAAGCTCGTCTCAGATACTCGGACCACAAGCACCGGATCCCCCCAGGGCTGTGTCCTTTCACCCCTGTTACTCTCCCTGTACACAAACAGCTGCGCAGCTGGTCACCTGTCTGTCAAACTCCTGAAGTTTGCTGACGACACCACACTCATCGGCCTCATCTCTGACGGAGATGAGTCGGCCTACAGGAGTGAAATAGCCAGGCTGGTGTCATAGTGCAGCGCTAACAACCTGGAGCTTAATGCTCTGAAGACAGTGGAGATGACAGTGGACTTCAGGAAGGCCCCAGCCCCCCTCCCCCCTGTCATCCTCTGTGACTCCCCGGTGACCTCTGTGGAGTCCTTCTGCTTCCTGGGAACCATCATCAGCCAGGACCTCAAGTGGGAGCAGAACATCAGCTCCATCACTAAGAAGGTCCAGCAGAGGATGTACTTCCTGAGGCAGCTGAAGAAGTTTCACCTCCCTGAAAAGATGCTGGTAGACTTCTACACTGCCATCATTGAATCCACCCTCACGTCCTCCATCACAGTCTGGTTCGCTGCGGCCACGGCCAGAGACAAGGCCAAGCTGCGACGCGTCATCCACTCAGCAGAGAAGGTGATCGGCTGCCACCTCCCGTCTCTCCAGGAGCTGCACATCTCCAGGACCTGGAGGCGGTCAGCCAGGATTGTAGCCAACCCCTCTCATCCAGGACATAATCTCTTTCGGCCCCTCCCTTCTGGGAAGAGGCTCCGGTCCATCAGGACCAGGACCTCGCGCCACAAGAACAGCTTCTTCCCCACTGCAGTCAGCCTGCTGAACAGTACCCCAACTCCCCCAGGTGACCCCCCCCCCCCCCGCCCACCAAAGGACTGTCGGTGCCACTTACAGGCCCCACCATCCCAGCCCATCTGTGCTCCCACTTTAATTCACCTTACTCTACTGTATATAGTGTGTTGTTGTTGTTAACTTAATTTTTAACTTATTCTTAATTGCACTATACACCAAGTCAAATTCCTCGTTTTGTAAAGTGCGCTCTACTGAACCTGGCAATAAAACTTTTTCTGATTTCTGATTCTATTAATCATTGTTTTTTATTCATTCAAAATGCAATTAAATCAATATTTTATCTTTTTTCTTTTCCTTTTTCTTTTTTTTTATCTCTTATATCCTTTTTTATAATCAATGTTTGAACTTCTTTTCCTTTCTATTGTCATGGTTTCAGTTTGTTGTCTTGTTTTTCGCTTTAATTCTTGTTCTGTCTTGTTTGGTTCTGTTTCCTGTTTTATTTTGAAAGGTTTCCTGTCTTGTCATGTTTCTTGAGTTTTACTTCCTTTGGTCCCCATCTGCCCTAATCGTGTTCACCTGTGTCTTGTCTGCCCTGTCTGTATATAAGTCTTGTCTCTGCCTTCCTCCTGTGCTGGTCCATTAACTTCTGCTCATGTTGATCACGTCTTCTTGTCTGGCGTCCATGTCCCTTGCCATGCCACAGTAAGTTTTTGTTTTTAGTTTTGTCATCCTGCTCTGCAGCGCTTTTTGTTAGTTAAATAAACCCACTTGCCCTGAACCCGTTTGCCTCCCGTCTCTGCGCCTGGGTCCTACCTGCTCTCGAGCCTCCCCCCCACACGACATCTATACATCCAATGAAATTAAACTACAAATCAACAAACACAACTGATAACAAATGTCTCTAAAAAATGATGTGTATATTTGCAGAACCTTAAAAACACCAAACAAATAACAAATGCTTCCCAATTAAAGCACAAAAAATGGAACACAAAATGTAAAACCCAAGTTAGAAATTGCAATTTGAAAAAGATACTTTTTTCAGCAGCTTTTCAAAATCAATCACCAATTCTACTCTTCTGTGGATGAAACAAAGAACTCCAGAACAATGAAGCCATTTCTCTAAGTCTCTCTCACCTTCAGTTTTAAACAAGGTCTGTGAAAAGCCACCATACATTGGTCACATGAACTCAGAGACCTGCTAAAAGTGCACAATTGTAAAAGCTCTTTTATATAGACAACTGTTTGTTTGCTTAGAGCTCTAAATATAAAAAAAAAATGCTTTTCTATCACCTAGACACAGATGGAGAACCATATCAACTGGATTAATAACAGGGTGGCATGTTTAGGTTTAAACTTACATCAATAGACAACATGAAGCTGTCCATCACATTTTTGACCTAAACATGTAAACACATCCTTGGCTCTGCGGTTAGGAAATGGTATTTGGGAATCTCTTTATACCAGGAGCCAGCCTGGCCATTGGAACATCGCCACAGTGCCCATCCAGACTGGGACAGCAACGGGGTCCACTTCAGAGCCGTGAGCTGCTGTGTTTAACTCCAGCTGTCCCAGCAAGGGAGACAACTGCAGCAACATCCACTGACCAAGCTGACAAGCCCTGGCAGAAAAGATCCCCACAAGAAAAACACTGGCTCAGGCAGGCTGGTCAAAAAAAAATAGTTTTGCCATTGTCTTGCAGCTCGCAGATCAAGTGGTTTAGTTTTCCAGTAATGTCAGTCAAGAATGCAAGTTCAGATTCACAATGTTCATATTCACCATATTCAACAGACATCTCCTCCAATAGCACCTTAAAAATCCTGTGCTGTTTTGCTTTGCAGCTGAGGTTGTTTACGATTTTCAGAATAAGAGTCATTATATGTCCAAAACCAATCACTTCTGCACATAAGGCCTGCTGGTGAATGACGCAGCAGTAATGCAGACATTTTGGAAAGTCTGGGTCAGCTTTACAGTGAGTGATGAAACCTGTTTGTCTATTGATCATAGCAGGAGTCCCATCTGCAGTCACTGCTACCAGCTTTTCTAATTGTACCTTTTTCTGCACAAAAACTCCTTCACCGTGTTATACATTTCAACTCCTCTTGTAGTTGTCTGTTAGGGCAGATGTGTCAGGAGTTCTTCTCTTGTGGATACCAAAAGCTATGCTGTACTGTTGCCGTCCACAGACTCATCACACTGGACGTTAACCACCTGCACTTTGCAAGATCCCGGTCCAGCTAATTGGCCAAGTTATCAGACATAGCTGACACTCATCTAGACATTGTAGTGGAAATTGAATGAGTTCTATTGTTCTCATCCTTAGGGACAGTGATAGCAATTATCATCATTGCTTGAATTTTTTTCATGCTATATGCAAAAGTCTTTGTCCCTTAAGGCAACAGATTACAGGCCCCCCCCCCCCCCCCCCAGGCTGCTGTCGTATTAACAATAGCTTGGAGCTCCAGAATGGACAAGAAAAAACGACGAGAATGGCTCGAGCAGGGCGTTGCTCACGGGGCGGTCGCTCGTGCCATGCGGTCGCACGTGCTCGGGCCCGCTAAATGCTACTTGTAGCTTTAATTATTATTATTCTTTTTCTTCCGACGGAAGAGTCGCCTTTTTGAGGCCTTTAACATACCCCAAAACTCACCAAATTTGGCACACACATCAGGAGTCGCGAAAAATTTCGTATTTTACAGGAGATTGGCATGGGCGCACAAAAACGGCTCGACAGCGCCACCTACAGTGACATTTGTCCCGACCCCCCGCATATGCTTTGACATACAAGCTTGATTTTTTCAGGACATGTTCATCAGATGGAAACCTACAAAAAAGTCTCTTGGTACCAAGCTGTCAGTCGCACAGGAAGTCTGCTATATTGGTGTCAATATGTCATTTTTGCTCTATTTTGGACATTTGTAGGCCTCCTTCTAGAACGAACTCCTCCTAGAGATTTATGAATAATGACTCCAAACTTTGGTTTTGTAAACTAGACCCATGTCCGATGTTAAATTGCGAAGCTTTAAAGGTATTACGGATGTTTGTGACCGTGGCGGCGCGTCGAACTTGGAGGTCATTTTGAAAACACGCCATGAAAAGAAAAATGGCCATTACTCAGCCATGCAAAATCCAATCTGATCCAAAGTTGATATGCATGATTGTAGTCTGACTCTGAACACATCTGCAGTGGAAGAATCTGGAACAAGTGTAGCGCCACCTGCTGGCAGCAGGAAATGACATGTTTGACTTGGAGCATCACTGCTCCAAGTAGGATGAGCCGACACACCTCAAAATGATGTCCACCTGTTGAAAAGCCATTGAAGTTTACTCTGATAAAAAGCCATAACTTTCAACGCAGGGGTGTGGTCGTGACAGAGCGGCGAAGTTGGGCGTCTCGCCGTGCACACAAAAGTTGCTCTCACGTGCACATTCCTTGTCCAATCTCACTGAAATTCAATGGAGGTAATGAGGCTTCCATTCTGAACCAATGGATATGACAATCTTGGACGAACTCCACAGCGCCACCTAGATATTGACAAATACATTTTATGTCACATTCTGACCTATCTTTTCTCTGCGCTTCGTCCGACGTGCATGAAATTAAAACTGGAGATACTCAGAAAGGTCCTCTCTCATCATCTAAAATTTCATGGGTGTACATCTGACTGTGCCTTCATAAGGCCCCCCCAAACAGGAAGTGGTCAATTGCACTTACTCATAAAACAAAGCTTCATAGCAAATCAGCCGTTTGTCTCAGGAAGCTGAGATTTCAGAGTTAGATGCCTCTTACAAATCTCCAACTTTGATAGATAGCACTATAGGGTCTACGAGAAACTTCATACCGGTGTTTTTCCTATGCAATTTTGGACTGAACAAAGATTTTTAGCATAAATTCTGTTTAGGTTATCAGCACCAAGAATTCAACTTTCATAGGCATTTATGTGCTACTGCTTCCTAAAAAAATTCAGAATGATTGAAGTTACAGGTGAACTTTTAGACAGCATTTCATCCAAAAAGGTCCGAAAACGTCTTTTTAGGCAAAACTGCAAACATCTATTTTTTTGCATAACTTATCTTTCAAATATCAACACAAAAAAATTAAAAACGGTAGGGATCTGTGTTTGCTGCCTTCCATATTTTTTTCAGACTTAAAAGTGTAACAGATGATTTATAAAAAATCCTTTTTCATCCAAAAACCTGTGTTAAATCTGTCTAGACTCCAAACAAACATTTTTTTATGGTAACTTATGTTTCAACAATCGACACCAATTTTCACAAACCTATAGCTGAACATGTCCCATAGGTCCCTGAATATTTTCATAGATATAAAATGAACTGGTCATTGTAACATTTAGCATTCTAACATCTAACATCTTACATGTCAAAGCCTCTCTCAGCCTGGCTCTGCTGAAGGAGTCGTGTTACAACCCCGCCCCCTCCTGCTGGGACCCCATCTCCTATGTAAATTAGCAAGCAGTGAACAGAGAGATGAGGAGTAAGAATGGCCATTACTCAGGCATGCATAATCCAAAGACAGCCAGTTAAACACTGAAAGACATATTTTTTCGGTATGTATTTCATACATCTTTAGTATTAAAAACTCTCCCAGATGAATGTGCCTGACTCCACCTGCAGGTGGATCACAGACTTCCTGACGGACAGACAGCAGTATGTGAGGCTGGGGAAGCTCGTCTCAGATACTCGGACCACAAGCACCGGATCCCCCCAGGGCTGTGTCCTTTCACCCCTGTTACTCTCCCTGTACACAAACAGCTGCGCAGCTGGTCACCTGTCTGTCAAACTCCTGAAGTTTGCTGACGACACCACACTCATCGGCCTCATCTCTGACGGAGATGAGTCGGCCTACAGGAGTGAAATAGCCAGGCTGGTGTCATAGTGCAGCGCTAACAACCTGGAGCTTAATGCTCTGAAGACAGTGGAGATGACAGTGGACTTCAGGAAGGCCCCAGCCCCCCTCCCCCCTGTCATCCTCTGTGACTCCCCGGTGACCTCTGTGGAGTCCTTCTGCTTCCTGGGAACCATCATCAGCCAGGACCTCAAGTGGGAGCAGAACATCAGCTCCATCACTAAGAAGGTCCAGCAGAGGATGTACTTCCTGAGGCAGCTGAAGAAGTTTCACCTCCCTGAAAAGATGCTGGTAGACTTCTACACTGCCATCATTGAATCCACCCTCACGTCCTCCATCACAGTCTGGTTCGCTGCGGCCACGGCCAGAGACAAGGCCAAGCTGCGACGCGTCATCCACTCAGCAGAGAAGGTGATCGGCTGCCACCTCCCGTCTCTCCAGGAGCTGCACATCTCCAGGACCTGGAGGCGGGCAGCCAGGATTGTAGCCAACCCCTCTCATCCAGGACATAATCTCTTTCGGCCCCTCCCTTCTGGGAAGAGGCTCCGGTCCATCAGGACCAGGACCTCGCGCCACAAGAACAGCTTCTTCCCCACTGCAGTCAGCCTGCTGAACAGTACCCCAACTCCCCCAGGTGACCCCCCCCCCCCCCCCCCCCGCCCACCAAAGGACTGTCGGTGCCACTTACAGGCCCCACCATCCCAGCCCATCTGTGCTCCCACTTTAATTCACCTTACTCTACTGTATATAGTGTGTTGTTGTTGTTAACTTAATTTTTAACTTATTCTTAATTGCACTATACACCAAGTCAAATTCCTCGTTTTGTAAAGTGCGCTCTACTGAACCTGGCAATAAAACTTTTTCTGATTTCTGATTCTATTAATCATTGTTTTTTATTCATTCAAAATGCAATTAAATCAATATTTTATCTTTTTTCTTTTCCTTTTTCTTTTTTTTTATCTCTTATATCCTTTTTTATAATCAATGTTTGAACTTCTTTTCCTTTCTATTGTCATGGTTTCAGTTTGTTGTCTTGTTTTTCGCTTTAGTTCTTGTTCTGTCTTGTTTGGTTCTGTTTCCTGTTTTATTTTGAAAGGTTTCCTGTCTTGTCATGTTTCTTGAGTTTTACTTCCTTTGGTCCCCATCTGCCCTAATCGTGTTCACCTGTGTCTTGTCTGCCCTGTCTGTATATAAGTCTTGTCTCTGCCTTCCTCCTGTGCTGGTCCATTAACTTCTGCTCATGTTGATCACGTCTTCTTGTCTGGCGTCCATGTCCCTTGCCATGCCACAGTAAGTTTTTGTTTTTAGTTTTGTCATCCTGCTCTGCAGCGCTTTTTGTTAGTTAAATAAACCCACTTGCCCTGAACCCGTTTGCCTCCCGTCTCTGCGCCTGGGTCCTACCTGCTCTCGAGCTTCCCCCCCACACGACATCTATACATCCAATGAAATTAAACTACAAATCAACAAACACAACTGATAACAAATGTCTCTAAAAAATGATGTGTATATTTGCAGAACCTTAAAAACACCAAACAAATAACAAATGCTTCCCAAATAAAGCACAAAAAATGGAACACAAAATGTAAAACCCAAGTTAGAAATTGCAATTTGAAAAAGATACTTTTTTCAGCAGCTTTTCAAAATCAATCACCAATTCTACTCTTCTGTGGATGAAACAAAGAACTCCAGAACAATGAAGCCATTTCTCTAAGTCTCTCTCACCTTCAGTTTTAAACAAGGTCTGTGAAAATCCACCATACATTGGTCACATGAACTCAGAGACCTGCTAAAAGTGCACAATTGTAAAAGCTCTTTTATATAGACAACTGTTTGTTTGCTTAGAGCTCTAAATATAAAAAAAATGCTTTTCTATCACCTAGACACAGATGGAGAACCATATCAACTGGATTAATAACAGGGTGGCATGTTTAGGTTTAAACTTACATCAATAGACAACATGAAGCTGTCCATCACATTTTTGACCTAAACATGTAAACACATCCTTGGCTCTGCGGTTAGGAAATGGTATTTGGGAATCTCTTTATACCAGGAGCCAGCCTGGCCATTGGAACCTCGCCACAGTGCCCATCCAGACTGGGACAGCAACGGGGTCCACTTCAGAGCCGTGAGCTGCTGTGTTTAACTCCAGCTGTCCCAGCAAGGGAGACAACTGCAGCAACATCCACTGACCAAGCTGACAAGCCCCGGCAGAAAAGATCCCCACAAGAAAAACACTGGCTCAGGCAGGCTGGTCAAAAAAAAAATAGTTTTGCCATTGTCTTGCAGCTCGCAGATCAAGTGGTTTAGTTTTCCAGTAATGTCAGTCAAGAATGCAAGTTCAGATTCACAATGTTCATATTCACCATATTCAACAGACATCTCCTCCAATAGCACCTTAAAAATCCTGTGCTGTTTTGCTTTGCAGCTGAGGTTGTTTACGATTTTCAGAATAAGAGTCATTATATGTCCAGAGCCAATCACTTCTGCACATAAGGCCTGCTGGTGAATGAAGCAGCAGTAATGCAGACATTTTGGAAAGTCTGGGTCAGCTTTACAGTGAGTGATGAAACCTGTTTGTCTATTGATCATAGCAGGAGTCCCATCTGCAGTCACTGCTACCAGCTTTTCTAATTGTACCTTTTTCTGCACAAAAACTCCTTCACCGTGTTATACATTTCAACTCCTCTTGTAGTTGTCTGTTAGGGCAGATGTGTCAGGAGTTCTTCTCTTGTGGAAACCAAAAGCTATGCTGTACTGTTGCCGTCCACAGACTCATCACACTGGACGTTAACCACCTGCACTTTGCAAGATCCCGGTCCAGCTAATTGGCCAAGTTATCAGACATAGCTGACACTCATCTAGACATTGTAGTGGAAATTGAATGAGTTCTATTGTTCTCATCCTTAGGGACAGTGATAGCAATTATCATCATTGCTTGAATTTTTTTCATGCTATATGCAAAAGTCTTTGTCCCTTAAGGCAACAGATTACAGCCCCCCCCCCCCCCCCCCAGGCTGCTGTCGTATTAACAATAGATTGGAGCTCCAGAATGGACAAGAAAAAACGACGAGAATGGCTCGAGCAGGGCGTTGCTCACGGGGCGGTCGCTCGTGCCATGCGGTCGCACGTGCTCGGGCCCGCTAAATGCTACTTGTAGCTTTAATTATTATTATTCTTTTTCTTCCGACGGAAGAGTCGCCTTTTTGAGGCCTTTAACATACCCCAAAACTCACCAAATTTGGCACACACATCAGGAGTCGCGAAAAATTTCGTATTTTACAGGAGATTGGCATGGGCGCACAAAAACGGCTCGACAGCGCCACCTACAGTGACATTTGTCCCGAGCCCCCGCATATGCTTTGACATACAAGCTTGATTTTTTCAGGACATGTTCATCAGATGGAAACCTACAAAAAAGTCTCTTGGTACCAAGCTGTCAGTCGCACAGGAAGTCTGCTATATTGGTGTCAATATGTCATTTTTGCTCTATTTTGGACATTTGTAGGCCTCCTTCTAGAACGAACTCCTCCTAGAGATTTATGAATAATGACTCCAAACTTTGGTTTTGTAAACTAGACCCATGTCCGATGTTAAATTGCGAAGCTTTAAAGGTATTACGGATGTTTGTGACCGTGGCGGCGCGTCGAACTTGGAGGTCATTTTGAAAACACGCCATGAAAAGAAAAATGGCCATTACTCAGCCATGCAAAATCCAATCTGATCCAAAGTTGATATGCATGATTGTAGTCTGACTCTGAACACATCTGCAGTGGAAGAATCTGGAACAAGTGTAGCGCCACCTGCTGGCAGCAGGAAATGACATGTTTGACTTGGAGCATCACTGCTCCAAGTAGGATGAGCCGACACACCTCAAAATGATGTCCACCTGTTGAAAAGCCATTGAAGTTTACTCTGATAAAAAGCCATAACTTTCAACGCAGGGGTGTGGTCGTGACAGAGCGGCGAAGTTGGGCGTCTCGCCGTGCACACAAAAGTTGCTCTCACGTGCACATTCCTTGTCCAATCTCACTGAAATTCAATGGAGGTAATGAGGCTTCCATTCTGAACCAATGGATATGACAATCTTGGACGAACTCCACAGCGCCACCTAGATATTGACAAATACATTTTATGTCACATTCTGACCTATCTTTTCTCTGCGCTTCGTCCGACGTGCATGAAATTAAAACTGGAGATACTCAGAAAGGTCCTCTCTCATCATCTAAAATTTCATGGGTGTACATCTGACTGTGCCTTCATAAGGCCCCCCCAAACAGGAAGTGGTCAATTGCACTAACTCATAAAACAAAGCTTCATAGCAAATCAGCCGTTTGTCTCAGGAAGCTGAGATTTCAGAGTTAGATGCCTCTTACAAATCTCCAACTTTGATAGATAGCACTATAGGGTCTACGAGAAACTTCATACCGGTGTTTTTCCTATGCAATTTTGGACTGAACAAAGATTTTTAGCATAAATTCTGTTTAGGTTATCAGCACCAAGAATTCAACTTTCATAGGCATTTATGTGCTACTGCTTCCTAAAAAAATTCAGAATGATTGAAGTTACAGGTGAACTTTTAGACAGCATTTCATCCAAAAAGGTCCGAAAACGTCTTTTTAGGCAAAACTGCAAACATCTATTTTTTTGCATAACTTATCTTTCAAATATCAACACAAAAAAATTAAAAACGGTAGGGATCTGTGTTTGCTGCCTTCCATATTTTTTTCAGACTTAAAAGTGTAACAGATGATTTATAAAAAATCCTTTTTCATCCAAAAACCTGTGTTAAATCTGTCTAGACTCCAAACAAACATTTTTTTATGGTAACTTATGTTTCAACAATCGACACCAATTTTCACAAACCTATAGCTGAACATGTCCCATAGGTCCCTGAATATTTTCATAGATATAAAATGAACTGGTCATTGTAACATTTAGCATTCTAACATCTAACATCTTACATGTCAAAGCCTCTCTCAGCCTGGCTCTGCTGAAGGAGTCGTGTTACAACCCCGCCCCCTCCTGCTGGGACCCCATCTCCTATGTAAATTAGCAAGCAGTGAACAGAGAGATGAGGAGTAAGAATGGCCATTACTCAGGCATGCATAATCCAAAGACAGCCAGTTAAACACTGAAAGACATATTTTTTCGGTATGTCTTTCATACATCTTTAGTATTAAAAACTCTCCCAGATGAATGTGCCTGACTCCACCTGCAGGTGGATCACAGACTTCCTGACGGACAGACAGCAGTATGTGAGGCTGGGGAAGCTCGTCTCAGATACTCGGACCACAAGCACCGGATCCCCCCAGGGCTGTGTCCTTTCACCCCTGTTACTCTCCCTGTACACAAACAGCTGCGCAGCTGGTCACCTGTCTGTCAAACTCCTGAAGTTTGCTGACGACACCACACTCATCGGCCTCATCTCTGACGGAGATGAGTCGGCCTACAGGAGTGAAATAGCCAGGCTGGTGTCATAGTGCAGCGCTAACAACCTGGAGCTTAATGCTCTGAAGACAGTGGAGATGACAGTGGACTTCAGGAAGGCCCCAGCCCCCCTCCCCCCTGTCATCCTCTGTGACTCCCCGGTGACCTCTGTGGAGTCCTTCTGCTTCCTGGGAACCATCATCAGCCAGGACCTCAAGTGGGAGCAGAACATCAGCTCCATCACTAAGAAGGTCCAGCAGAGGATGTACTTCCTGAGGCAGCTGAAGAAGTTTCACCTCCCTGAAAAGATGCTGGTAGACTTCTACACTGCCATCATTGAATCCACCCTCACGTCCTCCATCACAGTCTGGTTCGCTGCGGCCACGGCCAGAGACAAGGCCAAGCTGCGACGCGTCATCCACTCAGCAGAGAAGGTGATCGGCTGCCACCTCCCGTCTCTCCAGGAGCTGCACATCTCCAGGACCTGGAGGCGGTCAGCCAGGATTGTAGCCAACCCCTCTCATCCAGGACATAATCTCTTTCGGCCCCTCCCTTCTGGGAAGAGGCTCCGGTCCATCAGGACCAGGACCTCGCGCCACAAGAACAGCTTCTTCCCCACTGCAGTCAGCCTGCTGAACAGTACCCCAACTCCCCCAGGTGACCCCCCCCCCCCCCGCCCACCAAAGGACTGTCGGTGCCACTTACAGGCCCCACCATCCCAGCCCATCTGTGCTCCCACTTTAATTCACCTTACTCTACTGTATATAGTGTGTTGTTGTTGTTAACTTAATTTTTAACTTATTCTTAATTGCACTATACACCAAGTCAAATTCCTCGTTTTGTAAAGTGCGCTCTACTGAACCTGGCAATAAAACTTTTTCTGATTTCTGATTCTATTAATCATTGTTTTTTATTCATTCAAAATGCAATTAAATCAATATTTTATCTTTTTTCTTTTCCTTTTTCTTTTTTTTTATCTCTTATATCCTTTTTTATAATCAATGTTTGAACTTCTTTTCCTTTCTATTGTCATGGTTTCAGTTTGTTGTCTTGTTTTTCGCTTTAATTCTTGTTCTGTCTTGTTTGGTTCTGTTTCCTGTTTTATTTTGAAAGGTTTCCTGTCTTGTCATGTTTCTTGAGTTTTACTTCCTTTGGTCCCCATCTGCCCTAATCGTGTTCACCTGTGTCTTGTCTGCCCTGTCTGTATATAAGTCTTGTCTCTGCCTTCCTCCTGTGCTGGTCCATTAACTTCTGCTCATGTTGATCACGTCTTCTTGTCTGGCGTCCATGTCCCTTGCCATGCCACAGTAAGTTTTTGTTTTTAGTTTTGTCATCCTGCTCTGCAGCGCTTTTTGTTAGTTAAATAAACCCACTTGCCCTGAACCCGTTTGCCTCCCGTCTCTGCGCCTGGGTCCTACCTGCTCTCGAGCCTCCCCCCCACACGACATCTATACATCCAATGAAATTAAACTACAAATCAACAAACACAACTGATAACAAATGTCTCTAAAAAATGATGTGTATATTTGCAGAACCTTAAAAACACCAAACAAATAACAAATGCTTCCCAATTAAAGCACAAAAAATGGAACACAAAATGTAAAACCCAAGTTAGAAATTGCAATTTGAAAAAGATACTTTTTTCAGCAGCTTTTCAAAATCAATCACCAATTCTACTCTTCTGTGGATGAAACAAAGAACTCCAGAACAATGAAGCCATTTCTCTAAGTCTCTCTCACCTTCAGTTTTAAACAAGGTCTGTGAAAAGCCACCATACATTGGTCACATGAACTCAGAGACCTGCTAAAAGTGCACAATTGTAAAAGCTCTTTTATATAGACAACTGTTTGTTTGCTTAGAGCTCTAAATATAAAAAAAAAATGCTTTTCTATCACCTAGACACAGATGGAGAACCATATCAACTGGATTAATAACAGGGTGGCATGTTTAGGTTTAAACTTACATCAATAGACAACATGAAGCTGTCCATCACATTTTTGACCTAAACATGTAAACACATCCTTGGCTCTGCGGTTAGGAAATGGTATTTGGGAATCTCTTTATACCAGGAGCCAGCCTGGCCATTGGAACATCGCCACAGTGCCCATCCAGACTGGGACAGCAACGGGGTCCACTTCAGAGCCGTGAGCTGCTGTGTTTAACTCCAGCTGTCCCAGCAAGGGAGACAACTGCAGCAACATCCACTGACCAAGCTGACAAGCCCTGGCAGAAAAGATCCCCACAAGAAAAACACTGGCTCAGGCAGGCTGGTCAAAAAAAAATAGTTTTGCCATTGTCTTGCAGCTCGCAGATCAAGTGGTTTAGTTTTCCAGTAATGTCAGTCAAGAATGCAAGTTCAGATTCACAATGTTCATATTCACCATATTCAACAGACATCTCCACCAATAGCACCTTAAAAATCCTGTGCTGTTTTGCTTTGCAGCTGAGGTTGTTTACGATTTTCAGAATAAGAGTCATTATATGTCCAAAACCAATCACTTCTGCACATAAGGCCTGCTGGTGAATGACGCAGCAGTAATGCAGACATTTTGGAAAGTCTGGGTCAGCTTTACAGTGAGTGATGAAACCTGTTTGTCTATTGATCATAGCAGGAGTCCCATCTGCAGTCACTGCTACCAGCTTTTCTAATTGTACCTTTTTCTGCACAAAAACTCCTTCACCGTGTTATACATTTCAACTCCTCTTGTAGTTGTCTGTTAGGGCAGATGTGTCAGGAGTTCTTCTCTTGTGGATACCAAAAGCTATGCTGTACTGTTGCCGTCCACAGACTCATCACACTGGACGTTAACCACCTGCACTTTGCAAGATCCCGGTCCAGCTAATTGGCCAAGTTATCAGACATAGCTGACACTCATCTAGACATTGTAGTGGAAATTGAATGAGTTCTATTGTTCTCATCCTTAGGGACAGTGATAGCAATTATCATCATTGCTTGAATTTTTTTCATGCTATATGCAAAAGTCTTTGTCCCTTAAGGCAACAGATTACAGGCCCCCCCCCCCCCCCCCCCCCCCAGGCTGCTGTCGTATTAACAATAGCTTGGAGCTCCAGAATGGACAAGAAAAAACGACGAGAATGGCTCGAGCAGGGCGTTGCTCACGGGGTGGTCGCTCGTGCCATGCGGTCGCACGTGCTCGGGCCCGCTAAATGCTACTTGTAGCTTTAATTATTATTATTATTATTATTCTACCGGAAGAGTCGCCTTTTTGAGGCCTTTAACATACCCCAAAACTCACCAAATTTGGCACACACATCAGGAGTCGCGAAAAATTTCGTATTTTATAGGAGATTGGCATGGGCGCAGAAAAACGGCTTGATAGCGCCACCTACAGTGACTTTTGTCCCGACGCCCCGCATACGCTTTAACGTACAAGCTTGATTTTTACAGGGCATGTTCTTCAGATGGAGACCTACAAAAAAGTCTGAAAGGACCCACCTGTCACTCGCACAGGAAGTCTGATATATTGAGGTCAATATGTCATTTTTGCTTCATTTTGGACATTTGCAGGCCTCACTCTAGAGCGAACTCCTCCTAGAGATTTGTGAATAATGACTCCAAACTTTGGTTTTGTAAACTAAACACATGTCCGATGTTAAATTGCGAAGCTTTTACGTTTTTACGGTTGTTTGTGACCATGGCGGCGCGTCGAAAATGGAGGTCATTTTGAAAACACGCCATGAAAAGAAAAATGGCCATTACTCAGCCATGCAAAATCCAATATTATCCAAAGTTGATATGCATGATTGTAGTCTGACTTTGAACACATCTGCAGTGGAAGAATCTGGAATAGGTGTAGCGCCACCTGCTGGTAAAAGGAAATGACATGTTTTACTTGGAGCATCACTGCTCCAAGTAGGATGAGCCGACACACCTCAAAATGATGTCCACCTGTTGAAAAGCCATTGATGTTTACTCTGATAAAAAGCCATAACTTTCAATGCGGGGGTGTGGTCGTCACAGAGCGGCGAAGTTGGGCGTCTCGCCATGCACACAAAAGTTGCTCTCACGTGCACATTCCTTGTCCAATCTCACTGAAATTCAATAGAGGTGATGAAGCTTCCATTCTGAAACCATGGATATGACAATCTTGGACGAGCTCCATAGCGCCACCTAGATATTGACAAATACATTTTATGTCACATTCTGACCTATCTTTTCTCTGTGCTTTGTCCGACATTCATAAAATTACAACAGGAGATACTCATAAGGGTCTTCTCTCATCGTCTAAAGTTTAATGGGTGTACACCTGACGGTGCCTGCGCAAGCCACCACCAAACAGGAAGTGGTTGATTGCGTTGCAGTCAGATAATTAGAAATTCATAAAAAATCAGCCGTTTGTATCACGAGGCTGAGATTTCAGAATGAGAGGCCTCTTACATATCTCCAACTTAGATACACAGCACTTGCATGGGTGAACAAAAAACGGCTCAATAGCGCCACCTACCATGTTTGTTTTTGAGAGCCCTGCCATGTTCTTTAACATACAAGCTTGATATTTACAGGACATGTTCATCAGATGGAAACCTACAAAAAAGTCTCTTGGGACCAAGCTGTCAGTCGCACAGGAAGTCTGCTATATTGATGTCAATATGTCAGTTTTGCTCTATTTTGGTCCTTTGCAGGCCTCGTTCTAGAACGAACTCCTCCTAGAGATTTTTGAACAATGACTCCAAACTTTGGTTTTGTAAACTAAACACATGTCCGATCTTAAATTGCGAAGCTTTTAAGTTTTTACGGTTGTTTGTGACCGTGGCGGCGCGTCAAAATTTGAGGTTGTTTCGAAATCACGCCATGAAAAGAAAAATGGCCATTACTCAGCCATAAATAATCTAATCTGATCCAAATTTGTTGTGCATGATTGTAGTCTGACTTTGAACACATCTGCAGTGGAAAAATCCGAAACAGGTGTAGCGCCACCTGTTGGCAACAGGAAATGACATGTTTTACTTGGAGCATCACTGCTCCAAGTAGGATGAGCAAACACACCTCAAAATGACGTCCACCTGTTGAAAAACCATTGAAGTTTACTCTGATAAAAAACAAATCTTTCAACGCGGGGGTGTGGTCGTGACAGAGCAGCGAAGTTGGGTATCTCGCCATGCACAAATGTTGCTCTCACGTTCACATTCTTTGTCTGATCTCACTGAAATTAAATAGATTTGATGAAACTTCCATTCTGAACCCATGGATATGACAATTTTGGACGAGCTATATATGTTCATAAATGATCATGAAGCATGATCATATAATCAAGCTTCATAGGAAATCAGCCGTTTGTCTCAGGAAGCTGAGATTTCAAAATTAGATGCGTCTTACAAAGCTCCACGTTTGAAAAGCAGCACTATACGTAGGAGAAACATTTAACCACTTTAATCACCCTATTGTGCTGAAAGCAAATTTTTGGACATTTTGACTCAAGCAAATATTTTTATCATAACATCTGTTTAGTTTATCAGCACCAAAATAAAAAATATTTACATTTATAAAATGAACTGGTCAACTCTAGGATTTTATTTATTCAATCTTACATCCTCAAGCTTTTCATCAGTCTCCCCTGCTGCAGGAGTGGAGTTAGCCCCCCCCCCCCCCGGCTGTGTTCTCACATGTAAATTAGCCACGAGTGGCAGACAGAAAGTAGAACAGTTAGAAAGCCTAGTTCAACACTAAAATACAGCAATTTCCTTGGTTTTGTTTGTCTTTTATACATCCTTAGCACTAATCATTGCTTTTTTATTCATCCAAAATACAATTAACTTTATATTTTATCTTTTTTTTTTTTTTACAAACAAAATATATGAATGTGCTCCAAAACAAAACCCAGTCTCAGTACACTCCTACAGATGTAACATCAGACAGTAAATGTCTCTTTTATGCTTTTTTAATCAATGCTGCAACTTCTTTTCATTTCCTTTCAATACATCCAAAGAAATTAAACTACAACGACAACAAACACAACATATAGCAAATGTCTCTAAGAAGATTGTGTATATACATTATGTACCACCTTTAAACACCAAATAAATAACAAATCTTTCTAATACAATCACAAAAAATGGAACACAAAATGTAAAACCCAAATTAGAAATTGCAATTTTAAAAAGATACATTTTTCAGCAGCTTTTCAAAATCAATCACATATTTTACTC
The DNA here is from genome assembly GCF_053564925.1 of Oryzias latipes. Lineage (NCBI taxonomy): Eukaryota > Metazoa > Chordata > Actinopteri > Beloniformes > Adrianichthyidae > Oryzias > Oryzias latipes. Next base: position 6,946,358 of record NC_136250.1, on the reverse strand, counting down.
TTCTGTGGATGAAACAAAGAAGTCCAGAGCAATGTAGCCACTTCTCCAAAGTCTCTGTCACCTTCAGTTTTACACAAAGTCTGTGAAAATCCACCATACATTGGTCACATGTATTCAGAGACCTGCTAAAAGTCCACAATTGTAAAAGCTCTTATATAGACAACTGTTTGTTTGCTTGGAGCTCTAAATATAAAAAAAATGCTTTTCTATCACCTAGACACAGATGGAGAACCATATCAACTGGATTAGTAACAGGGAAACATGTTTAGGTTTAAACTTACATCAATAGACAACATGAAGCTGTTCATCACATTTTTGACCTAAACATGTAAACACATCCTTGGCTCTGCGGTTAGGAAATGGTACTTGGGAATCTCTTCATACCAGGAGCCAGCCTGAACATTGGAACATCGCCACAGTGCCCATCCAGACTGGGACAGCAACGGGGTCCACTTCACAGCCGTGAGGCTGCTATGTTTAACTACAGCTGTCCCAGCAAGGGAGACAACTGCAGCAACATCCACTGACCAAGCTGGCAAGCCCTGGCAGAAAAGATCCCCACAAGAAAAACACTGGCTCAGGCAGGCTGGTCAATAAAAAAATATAGTTTTACCAATGTCTTGCAGCTCGCAGATCAAGTGGTTTAGTTTTCCAGTAATGTCAGTGAAGAATACAAGTTCAGATTCACAATGTTCATATTCACCATATTCAGCAGATATCTCCACCAATAGCACCTTAAAAATCCTGTTCTGTTTTGCTTTGCAGCTGAGGTTTTTTATGATTTTCACAATAGGAGTCATTATATGTCCAGAGCCAATCACTTCTGCACATAAGGCCTACTGGTGAAAGAAGCAGCAGTAATGCAGACATTTTGGAAAGTCTGGGTCAGCTTTACAGTGAGTGATGAAACCTGTTTGTCTATTGATCATAGCAGGAGTCCCATCTGCAGTCACTGCTACCAGCTTTTCTAATTGTACCTTTTTCTGCACAAAAACTCCTTCACCGTGTTATACATTTCAACTCCTCTTGTAGTTGTCTGTTAGGGCAGATGTGTCAGGAATTCTTCTCTTGTGGAAACCAAAAGCTATGCTGTACTGTTGCCGTCCACAGACTCATCACACTGGACGTTAAACCACCTGCACTTTGTAAGATCCCGGTCCAGCTAATTGGCCAAGTTATCAGACATAGCTGACACTCATCTAGACATTGTAGTGAAAATTGAATGAGTTCTATTGTTCTCATCCTTAGGGACAGTGATAGCAATTATCATCATTGCTTGTTTCTTAATCTGATAAAAACCTTCTTCTACTTGATGAGAAAATGAGCAGGTCTAAACGAGGCTTAGATTTAAGAATTTTTTTCATGCTATATGCAAAAGTCTTTGTCCTTTAAGGCAACAGATTATAGTCCCCCCCCCCCCCCCCCCCCCCACACAGGCTGCTGTCATATTAACATTAGCTTGGAGCTCCAGAATGGACAAGAAAAAACGAAGAGAATGGCTCGAGCAGGGCGTTGCTCACGGGGCGGTCGCTCGTGCCAGGCGGTGGCACGTGCTCGGGCCCGCTAAATGCTACTTGTAGCTTTAATTTTTACACGTTTTTTTTTATAAACCAATCTTGAATATCCAGGTTTTGCTTTATAATACAAGTTAGGTCAAAACATGAGAGCAGTTAAAGCTAATTAGATTGTTTTTATCCAAAACTATTTAAATCCATACATTTTTTAATCAGCATCCCTGTTCAAACCCACATCAGTGTAGTACGTGTTTTCAAGTAAAGGGGAAGGAGGCGATTTCAGTGACTCAATCTGTCAACTTCAGCAGAAAGAAAATAACAGAAGAAAAAAAAAATCCTGTTCTCACAAAGGCATAAACGTGCACTTTGTTGCTATCATGTAAAGTTTATTTTGCTTCATTTAGCTGATTTGATTTCAGTGGAAAGCAGGACTCTCAGGACAAACAGCGACGTATGAAAAATTGAAATGCATGAGGTTGGTAGGTGACTTCGGGACCTCATTAAGGAACAGGGAAGAACGCAGAGGACCGCCGGTCTGTGAAGAAACTGTTTTTGTGGCTAAATTTGGAATTCATCATTAAATATTCACGAGTAAGGGAAAGTGTTGATGGGGTAAAAGTCTCAAAGCTGAAGGTGAATTGAAAACTATGAGAACCTATGCAGTTAACTTCTGTGTTTACACTCATTTTTTTTTAACACGTGATACAAAGTTGTGTATTTTTGACAAAATATTTATCATAGTTATTACGGCCGTTATGTATCAAATCTGCCACCGAGCTACACCGGCAGTTGCAGATGTTTTTTAATTTTATTTTATCCATCCTGTTGTACGAGGTTCCAAATGTGCATCATCATCAAACGGGGCAAATGATTTTAAACTAACTTGTGAAGGGTCATTTGAATGCGTACTGAGGACTGACTGCTAAGTAAACTGTCATCTTTATGGTTGAAAAACATTTTCTTTTTTTTGCATTTAAAAAAGGTTTCACTGACTGTCTGGTTTGTAAAAGGGAGAATTCAGAGTCACTAGCAAATGAGCATCTGCCAACAGTCACCTATTTACAGTATATCAAAAAAATATTATTTGGAATATTTGTGGCTTTAAACGTGCTCATCTTGTATTATTCCCTCAAAAATATAGTACATGTGCTCATTTATGGCAGCTGATGTTGGGGATACGTTTGCACACATTCATTTCTCCTTTAGTATTGAAGCACAAAGACATGAGGTCAAGTCCTGCACCTTGAAGAATTTTAGGTTAAGCACATTTTTAAGTTCTGCATTGATAGTTTGTTTCTTTGCTGCTGTTTTCCTGCAAACTATTGTTTTTCTGTTTTCCCCATATTGGCACAAACACACCCTATAGGTAAAATGATAAAGTCCTTACATGGACCTGTTTTTTTAATTTTATTTTGTAATGTAACAGCATACATTATTGTTGCTTTGAAACTTTCTTTAATCTTTTGCCCTCCAAACAATTTCAATAATAGTAGCAATAAATATATATAGATCACGCTGTAATCCAACACATTGACTAAACAATGACTCTCTATTTCATGCTTATTTTCTTCAAAATATTAGTTCTAAGTCCAAACCACACTACAGAAAGTATCTGATCTGAATGTCAGGAGAATTGCACCATCTACTTAGCATGACCGTCACTTATGCTTCAGAATGTTAAATCATAGGTCAAGCTTAAAATATCCAGCTGGCTCAGACAAAAAAATAAATAAAAAGAGTGTAAATACTTTTAAAGACTAAATTCCTGACATAACTCCTAAAATTAAAAACATCAGATTCATACATGCGTGTCATAGTCTTTTCATATGTTTTTGATCATTTTAATTTAAAAATAAACATCTTTCCTCTCGTCTGATATTTTTTCTAAAACCTTGTGTTTCTCTTTCACTCTTCAAGACAAACAAAATGTCAGAACGTCCCAAGTGAGGGGAAGCATTTCATGGTTTTGAGCAGCTCTTTCCCTGCTGTGCTCCACGTGTACCTTCCCTCCATCTAAGTGTCTCCTCTCAATTAGACAAAAGGAGAGGAGACACAGAGGAAATCTCACAGGAGACACACAGTAGGAACTATTTTTTAATCTAATAAGAACATTTTCATGGTTGTCATACACACTCTTAGCTCATTAGAAGTCTAAGTAACGTGCTACAGTTGGTGGGCTTTTGCAGCAGTCAGGACGCAACCAATGGGATACTGCAACACCTCCCCCTACTGGATCTGCTGCAGTGAGATGAGCAGATGAATAATGGAGGCGCTGTCTCCCTGTCAAACTCCTCCACCCTGACATTCCCACAGCCTTTAAAACTTCCCGTTTTTTATTTGTGAGTCTGTCTGAGGCGGTGACACCATGTAAAGCGGTGAGATACGGCTGAAAGGGAAAGATGCAGTGCCTGAGGGTGGAGCACGTGTTAACAATAACAAATTGCATCGGTATCAGCAAAGGTGTGCTTGACAGCGAGTGAAAGGAGTTATGTACACAAATAAATAAGTGAGATCAACAATTGTTCCTGAAGGATTGAAGAAACAAATAAACGTTCATCCATGATTCCCATTTTAGTGGGTGTTGAAAATAATTGCCTTCAGTGCACAGTGCACACACGAGCTGCTCCAATTACAGCGTTTGCTGTTCCAACCATCAACATTTTAACTAAGATTTTTTTAAGACTGAGGTTTGGAGGGAAACAGCTGCAGGCGATACCTCATATGATATATGAAATTGCAGTGATAAACATCTGTGTTTTGGTAAAAGGAGAATGTGTTAGCACAAAGTTTTTTATCCACAGACCGCTGTAACTTCACATCTTTGAATGTGGGAACAACTTCAAAGGGAGCAGCCTCTCTGGAGAGCTGGTTGGAAAAGAGAAGCTCATGAAGCTAATGACATGGCATGGAGCTGGAAAGACCAAAGCCTGCTCGCTTTTATTCCAAAAGAAAAAAAAAAAGAGTGAGCATCGTCGGTAGTTTGCACTCAAATACATATTTAAAAATAAACATGTCCATTGTGTAGGAAAACATACTAGATAGATTACCCCTTGGGATCCATTCACACATTTTTCTCTTTGAATAGAGGAGTATAAGGAAGGCTTTTACCTTGAAATAGTCAGCTGCCTGTAGATTTTGAGTGACCATTTTCAGCTCAGGAGGTCGTATGATGTTTGCTTCCCCGTGCTTCCTTTAATCAATGAAATATCTTGCATGCCTCTGGCTGCAGCACTGGCCCAAAGCAGGATCCAATCATCCAGATTTACAGCTGGAGATGTGCTCTTTCTATGCCATTTCAGATCAATTTTCACACCTTCGAGGCTCATATCTCACCTTTTCCAGAGTCTTCCGAAGATTATTCAATTCACAGATCATCTTAGCTGCTCCTTCATTAACCAAAACAACAAAAAAGCCAGAATGTCCACTACTTTATTCTGACTTTTTCATTTCTTACGGGGTCTTTGGTTTTTAAACAAGCTAATGGCAATTTATTTTTTATTGTTTGAGGATTTTAATACATTTTGATTTTGCTATGGTTTTTCCAAATCAGGATTATTATGACACTTAAGTCAAAGAAACTAATAGAAACATTGGAGCAGAAACAAAGTAGGACTACATAGAAGAAAAAAAGAAAATAAAATCTTCATTTTATTATCTTGCCTGTAGAGCAGCTTTAGGGTCTGTAAAAATCCCAGATCATAAATTTTACACACCAAGGACTTTAGTTTTTTTTTTTTATTTCTAACTCTATACTGTTTATTGTTGCATTGTTTTTTATTTAATTTTCTATCAATCCTTCATTATACAAATACGATCTATATGTATGTCAATTCATCAACTTTAAAGGGATAATCTAAAATATTAATTAACTAAGTAACAAAAAAAATGATTGTTTCAGTCAATTCTTTTTTTCTCTTCCCACCATCTTTTTTGAAATAAGCTTATTTCACTTTTGTCAGTTTTGTTGACAGAAAAAGTTAAAGATTTTGGATCTTTAAAAGTATTTAATGTTAATATTTTGAGTGTTTGAGATTATGTTGATTGAGTGTTGAAACCACAGCTCTAAAAAAGTCATTTTGGATTCGAATCAATTAATCCTGGATGTAAAGGAACCATTTATATGTGGCACTTTTTTAAATGAAAAAAAGATTTTATAAACAATGCAGACAAGAAAAACATAGACAAATATACAGAATTTGTCTGACACTTTGTCACCCATGCTAAACAGCTTTTTTTAAAGACACGCAGGAAGTGAGCACAAGGTAATTTGATTAGCTTCATGTCTGATCAGGATGTTTATACTATCCCTGGCGTTTATCCTCAGCTGCTGATAGATACTTTAGTATTCCAAGCATCCCTCAGGAGGTGATGTGAAATGTGATCAGATTCTCTGTGGCATTCTCCACGCAGCAGTTTTTGCCACCTGTCATTCACACAGGCACAGATTTAGAGCTTAACCATAGATTTAAAGATAAAACTAGGACTAAACACAGGTTGGTGATAACAGGTATTGACTCCAGGAGTCATTTTGTTAAAATATGACAGGAAACGCGTCCATATTTGGTTGTTTTCTTTTATTTGTCTAACATATTAAGGATGTATTATTTCAACTATGTGTCTGATTAATGTTCCACGGTGTGCAGGTTTGCTTACACATCATGTTATCCCTCAAGTTCTTTATTGATTTGTGCTTTTAAGGCTGGAACAGGCAGTCTCAAGAGGACAATAGGATTTTTGTTGTTGTCGTGCTTGTACATGTCATTGCATTTATTAAGGTTGCATCTGGCACAGTGTCAGATTTTTTGGAAGTGAGTTTTGTAGAGTAATCCCATGTGAAAAGAGTAAATCTCTTTTAAAAATCCATGAAGCAGTAATGTGGAAAGGCTATGATTGGAAAAAAAGTAGAGGAAAGTTGTTCTCCACTGAAGGATTAGTTTTACTTCTGGAGTAAGTAGTTTGATTTGGACATCGGATGGTAACATAAAACAAATTAATGTCTCAACAGAAGTGAGTTTATTGACTTTTTTAAGTAAACATCTTTGTCACGAAGCATAATGTTGTTGGTCTGATAAAGCTAGCCACATACAAAAAATAAATAAAAATGAAACAGATGGAGGAAGAAGGGAAAAAATGGAAAAATGAACAAGCTAGATTGTTTAAGAATCCCTAAAGGGGGCCAAACTCTGATGTTGAATGAAGTAGAAAGACAAAGAGAAGGTAAAAAAGGTGAGGCTTTCACTGAGCGTGGTAAATATGGGATCACGCGTTGATTTAAAGAAAGAAAAGCGAAGGCAACATAGCTTCAGGCAAGACTCACACAAGCCAGTGCACTTCTACACAAACAAATGTGTGGAGAACATTTGAGAGCTGGCCAGTATAAAGCATCAGATCTACAGCTGCTGTCTGTTATTTGTGCCTGTCTTCTGGCAAATAAATGTGCTTCATGCTCAATAGCCTTTCAGGGTGTGTCAGGTATGGGATTGTGGCAGAACTGGATCAATACTCTTTATGACTTCGACTGTACAACTGAAAACCCATTGACAGTACCCTTTTAATAACTTTGTGTCCACAAACAAAAAGTAGTTCTGAACAGCCCACATGTTGATTTTTAGAAGTATTTATGCTTTGACCTTCAAGGACGTTTACTGATTGTGTTGCCGACCAGCTTACTAAAGCAGAACTGCAGCTCAGGCCATTGTTTGCATGTAATGCAAAACAGCATGCGGTCAGATTTGTTCCACATAAATCCGGTTGTAATACTGCAGAGAGTGAGTTGTTGGCTGCAAACATGCCTACTGAATCCTGCAGCACTTCCTTAGATTTGCTCCAAATAGAAGTCAAGTCTTAATGAAAGGTGGCCACGCTTGAAAAACGTGTGGAAAAAAAACGTTTGCATGTTTTGGTTCTATTAGACATCAGAAAATGTGCTAATTTAAAATGAAACGCTTTTAGCCTTGTCCATGCCAGAGGTCTGTGGAGAATATTCAAACTGGTTCCATCTGATAGAAAGACAACAGTAACTAAAATAACCACGGGTTCCAACTGAGGTCTGCAGAAGAGCATCTCTGAACACACAACACGTCCAACCTTGAGGCAGATTGGCTGCAAAAGCAGCAGACCAATAAAAACAGGAAACTGAGGCTACAATTTGCACAGACTCACCAAAATTGTACATTAGAAGACTAGAAAAATGTTACCTGGTCTGATAAGTCTAGATTTCTGCTATGACGGTAGGGTCAGAATTTGGCTTCAACAACATGAAAGCATGGATCGATCCAGCCTTGTATCAATGGTTCAGGCTGCTGGTGGTGTAATGGTGTGTGGGATCATTTTTTGGAACACTTTGATGACAATGTCATCACACTGGATTCAAATGGCCTCCACCGTCAACAGATCTTAACCCAATAGAGCACATCTGACATCATGAATGTACAGCCGACAAATCTGCAGCAACTGCATGATGCTACTGTGTCAATATGGACCGAATTCTCAGAGGAATGTTTCCAGTACCTTGTTGGATAGATGCTACAAAGGATCAAGGCAGTTCTGAAGGCAAAAGGGGTCCAACGCGGTACTAGCAAGGTGTACCTAAAAAAGTGGCCAGTGGGTGTATGCGTAACCCTTGTGCTATCCTAGGCACTTTAACGTTGGGAGTTGGGTCATCTAGACCCACTAGATAGTGCGCTGATCCTTTTTTCTTCAATGATTTGTGAACCTCACTGGTGTCCATGGATTACTTGAAATCCATTATATATCCATTATTAATTATATAACTCATAAAATTTAGTATTTCACGACTTCTCCCTCCGTCTGGTTCCCCCATCCCTTTTTTACCCTGTTGTCAACTCCCACATCCCTAAAGTCACCTCCACAAAATCCAAGCTTTTGTTCTTCACTTTCCTTTAAAACTGCTCTCTTTTTTCCTCCATCTCTTCTTGTCCTTGTTCTTCAACTTTCTCAGACTTATTCTCCCCCTGGACCCTCTCTCGTTCTTGTTGATCATCTCATCCTTTTCTTTAATCTATCATCTTAAATACTGTTGTGTGCTCTCGTCCTCTTCCACTCCACCTCCCTTCTTCTGAGCTCCAATTCGATTGCCATTCAGTTCAGTTTCTTTTCTGCTTTCACTTTTTCCTGTGCTTGCTCCAAACTGAGAAGAAACTTGACTTTCTCTAAAGAGCTGAGAGACAAAATGTTACCTGCAACATGAACATTAATGTTGATGCAAATAAATGAAAAAAAAGGATTTGAAAACACACAAATTCTGGGGATGAAAACTGATAAGGATCACTTTTTCTATTAAAAAAAGTGAATTTAAACATAAATGATTGAAGGAGTGAAGAAAAAAAGGAAACCTTTGTTGTTTTATGGAAGGTGGAGGGAAGAAAATATGCTGATGTGATGGCCTGCAGTCTCTCTCTTCCATACTTATCCTTACCATTAAACAGTATTTTTTTAGGACTGACAAGTCTTGCCTACAGCTGCTTCCAGCATCATTATCATGGGCCCCTTCCTCAAGACACAACGACAAGCCCATTTAGATAAACCTGTCACTGTGGTGGCTCTCCAAATGTCATGTTATATGACTAACATTATCCTTATTGCCAAAGAACGGCTTGTGGGCTAAAATCTGCTTCCACTAGTAGACGTGACCAAGTTGTGTTTTTTTTAGAAAGAAATTGGAAAAAAAAGAAGTGAGAAATGGTAATGAAATGGTAAGAAAGCCCCAGGAGAGGCTTCCTCTCTCTTTAATATTTCTATCTAAGCACATTTGAGGTTAATGTTGGATACGTGGCTGCTTTGTGTCATGGTAATTTGTGAAAATCTCATGCCGTGAAGTGGAGCGCCTCTGGGAAGTACTGTCATGCCGTCTGAAAATGAACAAATCACAGATGCAGAGTCAAGTCTGAAGTAAAGATCACAAACTCTGCAATCACTCCAGGTATTTTGATAGATGACTTACATGTCACACAACCATTCCCCGACAATGTTTAAAGGGGCATCAAATCAGTAACATCTGTCGGACAAATTGTCCTTGTAAAACAGAGCAGAGTTGGTCACAAAAACAATGCTGTTTCACTGTGAAATTAACTCTGTAGGAGTAGTTCCACTAACTGGGACATTCTAAAAGAAATGATCCACTGCAATCCAGTGGTTCTACCTTTTCAAAGACTAATTTTTTCAATTCACAGTCCAATATGGTTTACATATTTTTGTCGACTGAAAAAGTAGCTTTTCTGAGACAAATTATGAAGCATTAAAAGGCAGGATTATTCACGCAGTTACAAGCTAATTTCTCACCATTCAATTGTGGATTCGATTTTTCATTCTTTTCAGCAAAGTTTATGCAGTTTAAACTTTTTGTGCAATTTTTAGTTGTCTCTATTTTTAACCCTTGTGCTATCTTAGATGACCCCACCCTTACATTGACGTGTTCTCCCTACCATGACAAAGGTGGATAAAGGTGGAAAGATTTCATGGAATCCATGGACACCAGAGAAGATCACAAATCATTGAAGAAAAAAGGTTCAGCGCACTGTCTAGTGGGTCTAGTTGACCCAACTCCCAATGTTCAAATATCTAGGATAGCACAAGGGATGAAAAAGTTAAATCCTTTTGCATGAAGGTTTTTTTCTGTCCGCATTTCTTCTTTTTTGTTGTTGTTTTTGCGTAAAACCTGCAGCACAAGTTTTGCAACTCACATACTTTTTAAAAAGTAGGTCAAGATGTGCTGAATGGATTTCCTATTTAGAGACTTGCAAATCACAGATGATCTGCATCACACATTTGCAGCACATTGTAGTTTGTCTGCATGAACATTTGTTGAAACCCTGAGGCTTCTACATGGAGTTTTCTGTGACAGATGAAAACTGTCCATTTTAAAACTGACACGCAAAACAGTTTTAAAAGGCAGAAAGTTAGGAAAGTTTGCCTCCCGTCTACCATTGCTATACAGATCCACACATCATCCCCATGCTATAAGGCAGCTAAAGCCATGTGATCAGTTACATCTTTTCAGAAATGAAACTACAAGTCACACTGACCTGATTGCCATCTAATGTAGGTAGTCTATTTATATTCTACAATTGTTGTACAAATAATTTAAAAAAAAGTGTATGTATAGCAGATTACATCATAAATTTGATTTTATATCTATAGTCACAGATACCATAGAAAAAGAACAAGAAAAGAAAACATCAGAAGGATGCAAAAAAGCACAAGAAAATAGTAAGAAAGATGATTCTGTGAGTGATCGAAATATGGGTGGTAATGGTAATATGCTAATAACTAAAATTGTTGTGCGTGTGCCTGTGTGTGTTATAGACAAATACGTATTTCAACATTATTCGTTGGACTAGAATATTTAAAAAATATTTAAAATTTCCGATGTAAAATAAGACTTTCAAATATATTAGTCAGTGGTTTCTGGTTCTTTCAGCCTCCGGTGGTCTCTGGTGGAACTGCAACGTTTGCTGCTTCCTGCTTTGTGTTAAATTATGAAAACAGAATCTCAGCTTAAACGTTTACCAGTTTGATTGCCATTCGATTGTTTTTTTTTTATTACAGCCTTTTTTTAAAGTAATGCCACTAGGTGTATACACATACACTACTTGATTAAAAACAAACATTTGCAAAAAACTTAGCAGTTTTCCACACAATGTTCATGCTGGTCACATGTGCCCATTTTCCAGCCTGAACCCATCTGTTAGAGCAAAGGTAACAAACTGCTGTTTCCATAAAAAAGCAGGCAGATGATCGTGAGATTAAAATTCTCAATGCATCTGTTTTGCACGTTCTGCCCCGTTCATAGGGTCTTTTATATCTTTAGCAAAAACCATAAAAAAAAACCTCCATCTAGACTCTTGATTTTTTAATCTTCACATTTCAATAGGATTTCGGATTTCTCTCAAACCTTTTATCTGTTCTTTCCTTGAGAGAGTATAACTGGAATTGAGGACAATGGTAAAGGCAACGCTGGAAAGTATTCAAGTTTTAAAACATAAAAAAAATTAAACCTTCTCCAATTGAATGGTAGCCATGCTGCCTTAATAATAAACAATATATAGTACATTCAAATGATTAGTTTTAGAATATTTCAAATTTGTCATCAACACTAGTTTTGGACCTCATTCAGAAGTGATGGTGAACTTTAGTTAAAGTAAAAGTAGAAAAACACATCACAGATCCAGATATCTGCCCAAGTAATCAATCGAGTCTTTCAACTTGGGATTGGGTAGAGAGACAGAAAGCAATTGAAGGGAACAAATTCCAGAAGATTTGAGTCTGTGATAAGGCTTCTGCTTGAAAATGTGAAGTCTGAAGAGTTGAGTGTGGCACAGCATACATTGGATAAGACCAACAAAGACAAATTGAATTTGTAGCTAGTCTTCCGTCGTTCTCAAGGCAGAATGAAAACTTTCATTAAAAAAAAGAAAGAAAAAACACAGTGTATTTATTGTCAGAAATCTAGAATAACTCTGACATTTGAATTGCTGTGAAACATAAGTAATTGTTTTTTGACATTGTTGTCCGTCCATTAGGCAAGAAAAGTCAGAATTTTCCTTTTGAAAAAGTTGGAATCTACCTATTGGGAGAAGAAAACATTTTAATTCAACATATTAGGTTCTCTTTTCTTTCATGGAAACTCAATTTTAATTTAACCTTATGTGTAATATTTGAAAAAGAAAATGGGAAATTTAATAAATCAATATTACCAATATTGATTAAATAAAAAATAAATGAATAAATTAAAAAATGTAATAAATAAAAAATGCTTAATCAATTATTGATGATGGTTAAATTGATTGATTACTTATTATATTACTTAACTTGTTCCAAAAACTGAAAATTGATTCATGATTTTTCCTAATGAAACATAATTTGCAGATTTTTAACTTTTGATACTTGATAATTTTTTTGAAACAGTGTCTATTTTACTGATATAGTATTATTTTTTAATCATTTACATGATTTTTATAAGGAACATAATCTGCATATATTTTATATAACTGATGTGCATTTACCATTGTGATTTCTAAAATAGTTATTTTTTACATAATAATTAAGTAATTCATCTTTGTCATGTGCTTTATTGCTACCTAAGGATTCTTAATTCTGTCTGATAAAAGTTAGGAACTGGATATTGATAAATCATGTAAAAAAATGGTTATGGTTGCACAGGGGTGGGATTATATAAATTCGCTTCCTTCCACTCCCTTTCAAGCAATATTTAATTTTATGTTTAATTATCCTAAGTTTGATACGTCATTGTATGAATGCATAAATGCTGATTGTAATGTTTTTGTGTATTATTCTTACTTGATTGCTTGAAATAAACCATTCTAAATCAAATTAAATCCCGCTGCAACAGACTGGTGACCTTTCCAGGATGTACCCCTCCTTTGCCCAACAGAAGGCTCCAGCAACCCCTTGACCCCGTATGGGATAAAGTGGGCTAAATAAAATGGATGGATGAATAAAAAAAAAATATTCTACAAATTTGTGTTTATGTAAATTTAATGTAAAATACTCTCATTTGATATGAGTATAGCAGCAAAGAACAAACAAATAAAAATGTTCAAGACGGAAAAAATAAAATCATGTATATAATGGATATATTTCTTAAATACATTTAGCATTTAGTGTCAAAAACATGGAAAGTTAAACAAGTTGCACCAAAATACAAATTACACAACAACTTTTTTTTTTAAAGTTTCCCTTTGATAAAGTATGTTTTTTTGTTGTTGTTTGTTTTGGATTATTGTTTATTTTAACTACAAAATGCCTATTATTTTATCTTCTGGGCCTCCTCCCTTGCATCGATATTCCTGGAAGACCTCCCCAGGGAGGTGTCAATGAGGTATCGGCTCTACTACAAACTTTTCCAGGGTAACTCCTGGGTTCTTACACCCCCTCTAAGATGAGGCCCCCTGCCGAGGAAACCCATTTCTGCCTCTTATATATGGGATCTTATCCTTCTGGTTATATCTCAAAGCTCATTGCCAGCCATAGGGGAAGTGGGGATTCACTAGAAAATTAGCCCAGCTTAACACACCAAGATACTTGAACTCCCTGTCTTGTGGTAGGATATTTTAATCTACATAGAGTGCAAACCTCCTTTACCGGGTTGAGAACAATGGGCTTTGATTTAAAGGTCCAACTTTTTGTACCAGCTTCTTCAAACTTGACTTGCACACAGCATGTCCTGGTCCAATGAAGCCAGAAGAATATTTGAAAAAAAAATAGGGGGGAGACTCGTAACAGAGCAGACAGGAGTACAGGCAAATACAGCACAAAGTAAAGGTGGAGGTGGCAAAAAGCCCAAACAGAGCAACAGAGATGGATGGGGGTGCAGCCGGTTGTGGAGATCAGACGCAGGGATGGAAAAGTGTTGACAAGTTCCACAAGTGTGATGGAAAGAGTACCAGGAAGAACTTGTGAATGAGAAATGTGCTACATAGAGGAGGTGGCTGTTGAGGAGCAGGAAGTAGCAAAGATCAGTAAAGGAGGGCATTGAGGAAGATGAAGAGGGGGAAGGCATTTGGTCCTGACAACAAACTAGTGGAGGTATCAATGCATTTAGGAGAGATTGAGATAGTTTGAGAGGAGGGACAGTGAAGCCGAGGTAGCTACCAGGAATAAAAGTAGACCATAGAGGTCTGGTCAAAGAGGATATGGAGGTGATTGGTTTGAGCAAGGAAAATGGATAAGTTAGAATTAGATAAAGACAGATGAGTGATGAACCCTGACGGGAGATCAAAATACACAGAATATATACTGATTTCCTGTTTTTATTTGTAAATACAATCACATTAATTTGTAAAACAATCAATGTCCACATACTGTAGATTATGAGAATTGCTTTACCTCACCAAACTCAACAGAGATTCCTCGTGATTTTTTCTCATTTTAAAACTCCATTTTATAATGTATTTATTCACAAGAAACATGAAAATGTCAAGATCCAAGGCCATTGCCTGTCTGAGTAAGACTAGAACCTGCAAGTTGAAAACATGAACATTGACCAGGTCAATAGCCAATCGGATGCAGAACCCAGTGTGATGAAAAAAACAAAAACAAACAAAACAGCGCAACAGCAACAGATGAACTGTAAAACTGTATTTACCTGGGGAAATGTGTCACTGTGTCTGCTTTGCCATTTGTCCTCAGACAGAAAACCTTCTCTGGTCATGGAACTTGTTTTTGTCAATTCATGAAGAAAAACTGCATAAGCAAAACATGCTAAAGCTACCCTTTGAATTGGGAATTGATGTAGATGGCCAGGAGTCTGCATAAAAAAATGCTCAGCCTGTGTATTTTCGAAATGTGTTGGTAACAGTGTTGGATGTGTGTGTGCCTGTTTTTAATTACTTTCTACATTCACATTGCTCTTTTAGTTATGTGTGACATAAGTCCCTATACACATTTGGTATGTTTTATTATTTTTATATCTGTTTTATTTTGATTTTTTGGCCAAAACAGGGAAAAAGGCTAATTCACAGCTTTGTATGCAAGTAAAAAAACAAAAACAAACAAAGCTTCTGAATGTTTGAGCCCAAAATCAAAGTGCAAACACTGCATGTTTATAGGAAGCATCCCCAAACCCAAAAAGGTAAAATATTTAGGGTGAGAAATGACAAAGAGAGGTGAAGAGAAGAATCACAAAGAGACGTTGCAATAAGCTCCTGCCAGAGAGAAGCAGCTTTGTTACATAACACTTTGAGGGAATGGAAGCTCACAAGCTTTCTAAAGGAGAAGCACACGTTCCTCAGCACCTGAAGTCTCATGGCACAGTGGGAGAAGACTTGGATAATGTGGATGCTTTTAAAGCAGAAGCAGCCAGAGCACAGTTGGAGGAATATGAGGAAAAATATGAAGCACAAAACACTGTGCAGATTCTAAACCACTTCAATTATTAACACCAGTCAGCACGCAAACACTCATACTATTTTGCCTTTTGATATATACCGTATATGTATATATATATATATATATGTATATATATATATATACATATATATATATATATAAAATCAGGGACTCAGAGAAGAACTGGAGAAAGCCTGGAAAGTGAAGGTGACAGTGGTGCCTGTGGTAATTGGAGCACTCGGGGCAGTAACCCCCAAGCTGGAGGAGTGGCTACAACAGATACCTGGAAAGACCTCAGACCTCTCAGTCCAGAAAAGCGCAGTGCTAGGAACAGCTAAGATACTGCAGGTTATATATATATATATATATATATATATATATATATATATATATATATATATATATATATATATATATATATATATATATATATATGAAACCCGGGTTCGATTCCCAGGGCGGAACGAACACTTGGAAGTGTAGCAATGGAGCAATTACCATAACAAAGACGGGCAATTACATCACCCAGTGAGGGTCCTTGGGCAAGACCCTTAACGTTAATGCCTACCTCACAATACGAGAGACAATGTACCACATGTCATGCCGGCTCAGACGTCGCCCGGCCAAACAAGGTCTGGGTCTACGCACAGTTACGCACTGCCAGTTATCAGATACCCTGCAGGACCATAACTGAAGTGGCTGATATCAAGAAGTCCTACCAATGGCTAGAAAGGGCTGGCCTACAGGACAGTACTGAAGCGCTCATCCTGGCAGCCCAGGAACAAGCCCTGAGCACCAGAGCAATAGAGGCTCAGATCTACCACACCAGACAAGACCCAAGGTGTAGGCTGTGCAAAGAGGCGCCTGAAACAATCCAGCACATAACTGCAGGGTGTAAGATACTGGCAGGGAAAGCATACATGGAGGGCCACAATCAAGTGGCTGGAATAATATACAGGAACATGTGTGCAGAATATGGACTGGAAACCCCAAGGTCAAAATGGGAAACACCTCCGAAGGTGGTAGAGAATGAGAGGGCAAAGATCCTGTGGGACTTCCAGATCCAGACTAATAGGATGGTAATGGTGAACCAACCAGACATTGTAGTGGTGGATAAAGAACAGAGGAAAGCCGTTGTGGTGGATGTGGCAGTGCCAAGCGATGGGAACATCAGGAAGAAGGAACATGAGAAACTGGAGAAATACCAGGGACTCAGAGAAGAACTGGAGAAAGCCTGGAAAGTGAAGGTGACGGTGGTGCCTGTGGTAATTGGAGCACTCGGGGCAGTAACCCCCAAGCTGGAAGAGTGGCTACAACAGATACCTGGAAAGACCTCAGACCTCTCAGTCCAGAAAAGCGCATTGCTAGAAACAGCTAAGAGACTGCGCAGGACCCTCAATCTCCCATGCCTCTGGTAGAGGACCCAAGCCTGGAGGAGAAACCACCCGCGGAGGGTGAGAGGGGCGTTTTATATATATATATATATATATATATATATATATATATATATATATATATATATATTATGTTTGTGTTAAAATATACTTTACTTTGTCTTGATCAATTCCAATAGTTTTGACTTTTGTTATGTTAAGGTTTCAATAAGACAGGTTTTACAGAAGTTTAGTCCCTAATTCTGATAGAATTTTGAAATAAAAAAAAATCCTGAGATTTGGTGATTGTGAGAGATTTAAAGGATCAAGGAGAAATTAATAAAATACCAAAACCCATTAACATGCCATATAAACGGTTCTGTATTGATCGTAGGTTAACCAAAGATATAAATAATAGCCACTGCTCCTAAATGTTACATTTTGCGTCACATTATGGGATTTAACCTAGATAAGAAGAAAATATATTTACTGAATTGTCAAAAAGGGTAACTGTCTAAAAACAAATTAATCTGAAATGGTTTTTTACAGAAAAAGCAGAGAAAACATAAAAAATTGAATGAAAATCAGTGACAACTGAATAATAACAGGGGAGGCAAATAACAAAATGTAGGTGTTGGCAATTAAGAGGGAGCAAACCTAGATACAAATAAACCTCATCACTATAAAGTAAAAAAAAAAAAAAAGCAAAGGCAGAAAAATGTTCTAAAATAAACAGATAAACATGTGCATTTTTAGGAATACATGTCTGTGAAAATATTTATATAATATACTCATTTAGACATGTTAAAAAGATCAAAACATGAAGGGGAGCTCAAATTATTTAGCCCTCTGAATATTTTTGTGAAATGTGCTTTTTTTTTTTACAGGAGGGGCCAGAGTCGCCTTCACCTGCTGAGGAGACTGAGGTCCTTTGGCGTGTGCAGACAGCTGCTGAGGACCTTTTACGACACTGTGGTGGCCTCAGTGGTCCTTTATGGAATTGTGTGCTGGGCGAGGGGCAGTGCAGGCAGAGACTTGAAGAGGCTTAACAAACTGGTTAGGAGGGCCGGCTCTGTCCTGGGCTGCACACTTGAGTCCATCGAGGAGGTGGCGGACAGGAGGATGTTAGCTAAGCTGACATCCATCATGGATAACCCCTCCCACCCCCTGCACCAAACTGTAGAGGCGCTGACCAGCTCCTTCAGCACAAGACTGTTGCACCCTCAGTGTAGGAAGGAGCGCTACCGCAGGTCATTCCTCCCCACAGCCATCAGACTGTACAACACCGTGTCAAAGTGACACTCCACGGTCCCAGGGGTGTTTTTCTGTTTAGTCATTGATTCATTTACTTTTGTTGTAGTTGTTGTTTTTCAATTTTAAATTGTTTTTTGTTCCTGAACAGTTGTTTGTTTTTGTTCTTGGTGTGAACTTCATTAGCTATTTCTGTATTTTGAAAAAAATTGTAATGTTTTTTTACAGTTTACATGTTTTGCAGACCGCATGTTTTTTACACTTTTGCAGCTGTATTTATTTAATATTTATTTCTTTATTTAATAAGAATCTCATTTTTGATAATAATTTTTCATAATAATTTTAGTAATATTTTTAATTATCTAATATAAATGTAATTTGTGATGTCCTTTATTGATGTTATATTATATAGATTATTTCTGAATGTCGTGTTGCTGCCACAGATAAATGAAATTTCCCCATTGTGGGATTAATAAAGTCATCTATCTATCTATCTATCTAGATACATGCTAAAGAACCACTCTGATGACAATCATGTTTTTGGTGATTTTAACATTTTTATGTGGTCTTTTTCTCATAATAACCTTTGTGCTATCTTAGATGACCCCACCCTAACATTGACGTGTTCTTCCTACCATGACAAAGGTGGATAAAGGTGGAAAGATTTCATGTTATCCATGGACACCAGTGAAGATCACAAATCATGGAAGAAAAAAGCGCACTGTCTAGTGCACATGTGTCAAACTCAAGGCCCGCGGGCCAAATGTGGCCTGCCATGTCAATTTATGTAGCCCGCAAGAGCATAAAAGTTTTTAATTTCTTAAAATAAAAGTTGGTGTGTATTTATTCATATCTAGGGGGAATTGGACTTGAAATATTGGATTGGGTAACTAAACATTAGGACTTAAACACTGTCCATATACACCAACCTGACAGAATCAAATTTAAGAGGATTTATGCTAG
The DNA here is from genome assembly GCF_053564925.1 of Oryzias latipes. Classification (NCBI taxonomy): domain Eukaryota; kingdom Metazoa; phylum Chordata; class Actinopteri; order Beloniformes; family Adrianichthyidae; genus Oryzias; species Oryzias latipes. The sequence goes on along the minus strand of NC_136250.1, from coordinate 6,927,388 downwards.
AGTAACAAGATCTTGTTTCTTTTTCGGCTGAGGTTTTTCTGTTTCTTTCTTTTTTTATTTTCTCTGTTACGTGGGTGTGGTCGGAGTGTTTGGGCATGTTTGTCTGTCTTTGTCTTGTGTATGTAGTGTGTTAACGTTATAATGTTAAATGTTCAATTTTGTTGTTGTCGGTTATGAGTGGTGTTGAGTGGGGGATTGGATTCCTATAAGCATAAGCTTCTTCCAATCCCCTTTCAAATCAAATTTTCAAAGTCTTGTATTGACTTATTTTATTTTATGTAATTTTTTGTTTTGATTTGAAATAAACAATTGAATTGAACTCTGAGGCAAATTTCTGATGAACTCCAGCCGCCCTGCAGAAACTATAGTCCAGAAAGGGTTCTGGCGTGTTCACAAAAAGACGGACACCCGGTTATTTGTTTCCTTTTTATTTAAAGACTAATGCAGAGTCAGATTTTACAGGGATGTTTCATAACCAAAAGAAACAAACAAAAACATTTACAGAAGGTTTACCAGTTCGTCTACATCAATCACAACCCTTGATCATTAAACTACCAGCATTTGAATGTGGATGTGTGAGCTTGTGTAAATTCTGTCTTTTTTTATGTCCATATGTAGGTTTGTTGTTTCTAATTACCTTTTGTGCTTTAGAAAATATTTTTTTTACATTTTTTTCTGTGAAAATCCGAACATCTTGCTTGATAAAAAATACAAGAAAACGCAGGTAGGTACTGTATGTAGGTATAACCAAAGACTCAGAAAGCTTGGAAAGCAAGTGCTGCTGAGAACTGCAATGGACCTCGCGTCAAATGACAGAAAAGACGGATGTGCCTACATATATGATATTTACATGAATGTCCTGCCTATGGGTGTGTGGGTAGAAGGTGGAAGCTCATGATTGCACTGTGCCTCATTTTTCACATTCTCTCTGTGGAGCAACAAATGTAGCAAAACAAGACCTGGCTCAGAAATATTTGGAAATGGTCTTCAGCCTTTGTTTTGTCCTGCTGGAGGTACAAGATAGAAGCTTAGCAAAGATGCTTCCAACAGAAAACTTCAGTACAAAATTCACGATTTCCTTTGTCAAAGTCCAAACTCCCCCGTGAACCCTTTTGTTGTTGTTTTTTTTAGCATCGACGAGCTGTGGAAAGCAAAGACAAAGCAAAACGGTCTTCACAAATTCACATTTTCACCCACCCTTCAATTCTGTAACAGCAAGTAGGTTCAAAACCCGTAGGTGTCCTTGTTACAGTTTTGCTCTTGATTTCTCTGCCTCCATCTCTTTTATTGCATGTCTCTGGTGAAAAAGTGCAGTCCACGATGAATGACATGGTCGCTCAACCTCTGACAATTCAAATAAAAGAGATAATCCACTGTTTTCTATGATGTCACCCTGTATGGCCATGATTGGTCGGGTCGGTGGGATCAGAGGAGGGGGAAGCTAATGGCTGCACGGTTGATACAAAAAGCAAAGCTATTTTTTTTTTCCTATTTTCTGTTTAAAGTAGCTGAATGGTCGGGGTAGGAAGGTCAGTGGCGTGGTTCAAAGCTGTCTTTGCATAGCACAAAGCTGAACTACATAAATGTCATGTTTATTTTCTCCTAAATGTGCAAAATGCATAACAATAGGTTGATAATAAAAACATGTTTATCATAATCTTAGCTAATATCTTTAGTAATAGAATCAAATACAGTATGCATTATGTATTTTACATATATGTTTTTTCTTCATGATAATAAATATAGATACAATAGCTTAAAATTTAAATATCTTTATACATATCTTTACCCTGATCTTTACTGTTCCTTGACCCTCTGCTTTAGGTTATTTGGCTGTAAGCAGTAGACATCTGCTTCTAGGGAATTGACTTTAGTTAAAATGCAAAAAATAAGAATAGCAACAACCGCTAATCTCTATTTCAGTTATCTTGTGTATTTGCCTGATCTTTTTCTACCAGCGCAGAGAATTCTCCATGTTTCTAATAAGCAGTTTGGTCTGCTCTGTGTCCTGTAAAACAGTTAAAAGACAGAAAACCCATGGAGCAGAGCTTTGCATCTCTACTCCTGACTCTGCTGAAGAAGGTCAGAGTGGGAGATGAAGGCTTTAGAAACCAGAATGTTGACATTGTCCTGCCTGTGGTTTTTAAACCACACTAAAAATCCAGGTACAGCACTCCGATGAAACTACAACAGAGGGGTAAGTGCAAAGCTACAATGGATATCGCCCCCAGACTGAGTGTCAGGTTCAGGTCCCAAGAAAAGCCCTTGCTAACTAATGTATATTGCTACATAAACATAATTTAAAATGGACTGTTCAGAAATCTTTACGCGCCACATAAGAGAAGAAGCGTTGCCGAAAAGAGTTTCAAATGAATAGAATAGGAAGCAAGCAATGTTCAAAAACTAACTTTTCTTTGTTGTTTCTGTTGTTTTTTCTCGGAAGAGAGATTGACATCATGCTACAAAAATATATTCATCTTCGTCACTATCATAGAACAAGACATGTCTTCTGTGCGAAACACAGCGCCGGCTAGCATAAGATCCCAGTGCCACTTCAACTCAGCCTCTACCTCCTCTTTGTCTCCTTCCGTCCTTGTCCCTGTCTCTGGCTGTTGCTCACCAACAAGCAGCAACAGATGACTCCAAACGGGCATGTGATACTGAAGGCAGTGTAGCTGGTACTTTCTGAGTGTTATGTCTCAATTTTTCAACCCAGTGAAGATGGGGGTGTTGGCTATGGTGAACACAGTCAGGGGACACAGTGGGATGGACAATATAGATGCGCCGTCAATCAACAAAGTAAGAGCCATCGCAGCTTCAACTCTGAAAATGGAAAAGGCACTTCTCCTTCGTCTCAGTGTGCCCCGCCCCTTTTGTGATGTGAAAGGAACTGAACCCAAACTGAACCTACAAATCTTGATTTGACAAATAAGGGTCCTTCAATAAATACCCATAATGACACAGATGAGGTGTGAATAAAACCAAATAAAATTAGGTAAACTACACTTTTGATTTTGAATTTAAAACTCGCTCCAGGGTTTGAGATAATACCACATTCTTGCTTGCAGCTAGCCAGTCTTAGTATATGTTACACAGCTGTGTAATTTTCAACTTAACATGGACGTGAACTGGGTAAAAAACAGTCACTTAAGCATGACAAAGCCCAATATATACTATTTTTTATGGAAACTATGCTTAAAAAAAGTGTAAGTTTCCATGAATTTAGATATTATACTCGTTAAATACACTTTGCAAAATTTAAACGTAATATAGACATCTCGAACATTGATAATATTTACAATGCAATAAGAGAAATCAATATGTTTTCAATGCTTAGCACGGGGATAATGGAACTTAGTACTCTGTGATCCCTAAATAAACAGTGTCCACGGAGACATGTTTTATTGCTATTGCAGAAACTATAAAACAACTTGAAGTATGAGATAGCTTCATAAAACATCTACAGAGGATGGAAGAGGTCTTGAAATGACTGAGCACTGCTGATCCCAAAGAAATAAAGCCAGCAGTCCATTGTACTTAGATAAATAAATAAATATGAACAAACAAGATGCCCTGCCCATGCATGTACAGAAGTGCCTTTCAACGTGCCAGTGATTCCACATAAAAAAAAGAAAATTAAATAAAAAACAAACCCAGAAATACCCCGCCCCTCCACCTGTTTGGGCTATGTGCAGTTTAGAATAGCATTCTCTTGGCTAGATATTTATGGTGGCATTGTATGGCATCATCTTAGACCTGACAAACCCCTTTCAGACATTTATACTTTTTGTTATCTTTGTTCTTTTTTCTGTATTGTTCTTTTTTTTTTTTCTTTTTTTTTTCAAACCATCAAAATGTAGATAAACACAGAAGCAATTTCAGAAATGGGAATTCAAACCAGCATTGACACGATATTTATCATTAAAAACAAACAAAAAAAAGAGAATAAGAAAAAAAAAGACATTTTGTAAGAAGAATAAGAAATAAGATGGAATTGAAAAGGGAGGAAACATGGATTAGGTTGGATTCATCCCCTGCAATTTGGGCTTCTTATTCAAGTAGGTTGCCCAGTAGACCAAGTTGAAGGTTCCAAAAAGCAGAGGGAAGGCTATTCTGGCAATCCTGTCAATCTTGCTCACACTGTTAAAGGTCTTCTTGGCCTCTGGGGGTTTGGGTTTTGGCTCCTCCTTGGGCTCATCTGGGGGTGGAGGGGCACTTTTGGCAATGGTGGCCAAGCCTGGGTTCCTGGCAGGGTTGGGAGCGAACGGTGTAGCTGTTGCAGGCGGGTAGGCTGTGGTGTTGTTCTTTTTTAGCAGAGACTCCTTCTTTTTCTTTTGCTGATTATATTGTTGGGAGAAAAAGAACATAGGAAAAATAACATTAGTCTACATTTGTAATGAGATTAGATTGGTTATTAAATGAAGTTTGTTACATGATTATTTTAAAGATACCAGTTGGGCTTTTGTGTGATTACGGCAAAAAAATAAAACAATCTTCTTAGGTTTGTTCAAGAAACGACTGTGGAGCTGCTAAGTGCAGCAAAAAGACAGAAAGCACAGATGAACCTCAAACTATTAATGTTTGTGTCATGTTTTTCAAATAGAATTTTCTTCTACATGAGCTGGAGACACCAAGACAATGTATTCTGCGTGATTCGACGTGTTATATATACGAACACAGCTCTGCTGCAGCACCAGCTAACAACATGACAAATGCATTAAAGATTGGAGTTTTGAATAATATTTGGAAAATAATTTTATATAATCTAGAAACATTTTCTTATCTTATTAGAATGTCAGGTTGTTTGGTCTCTCACTTATCAGAAATAGTCAAACTTTAGTACAATATAGCAGAAAGTTAGGACAGAAAATTGGAGAGGGCTACCTTCTCGGGCACAACGCTTTTTCCGTCCCAAGCATAACCTCTCTTGGTGAAATAGTTAACTGTGGCAAACTCGATGAGTGCTGAGAAAACAAAGGCATAGCAAACGGCGATGAACCAGTCCATAGCTGTGGCGTAGGCCACTTTAGGCAGAGAGTTCCTGGCGCTGATACTCAGAGTGGTCATGGTCAGGACAGTGGTCACACCTGCAGGAGGAGACAGATAAAATAGATATGTGATAATTCTTAGAACACTAACTGTGGTATTCATAGTGATAATCCGGAAGTTGATTTTCAGTCAAATGCATTGGAATTCATTAGAAATATAATCCTTTTTGGTTGATTCAAAACTAAAAAGGCAAATCAGCTGAATTTGGGTACCAACATTCATTTATAGTGGTTTAACATCTTTTGCTGCAAAGAAAGAAATTAAAATAAAATAAAAAGTGAAAAAATAAATTAAACATCAGTAAATTCAAATACTTAAAATTGTGGTCAGGACTTTGATGACAAACCACTTTTTGATATTAAATTTGATATTAATTGATGTCTCAACTACTATTTTTCCCCCATACTAGTCACTGATCAGTTGGGAGTGATGACAGAAAATATTGCAAATGCTGTGTGGGATGGTCATCCCACTTGGATCCTCAGAACAAATGCCACCAACCACCCCCACATTTCTGCCTCTTCAACCATCAAGAATGAGTCTGTAATCCATTGTATGGCACATACACTTATGAGAAAATGTATTTATATGCTTTCAATTTTCTAGATCTATTTATTACTGTTAACAGTAAAAAACCTAAATGTTTTCTGGCAAAAATTCTTTAGCTTGTATTTTGGTAATAAGTTACATGTTTTATGACACCAATAATGGGTGAAATTCTCATTTCTAGGTGCTGTAATATCTCACACATACTTCAGACAGTTAGAATCAATATGCTAAGCTAAAAATTTCATTTATTCTCTCAAAAAAACGTTGGTACTAGTACTAAAATTTAACTTTTTTGAATTTTTTTTTCACATGCAAGAGACCTGAGGGGAAAAAAAAAGAAATCTGATTTTTTTCCTTCCAACCCTTTTTAGTGAAGTGATGAGTCACAGAGTTCCTTCCTTTAACGTACATTTATCACTCGCTGCTGACACCAATAATAGGTGAAGTTCTTATTTCTTGGTGCTGTTATTTAACACACACATACTTAAGACGATTAGCATAAATATCCTGAGTTTTTGCTCATGCAATAGTCCTGACAAAAACAAAAACAAAAATCGGAATTTTCACCTCAAACCCTTTTTAGTGAAGTGATGAGTCACAGAGTTTTCTTCCTCCCACTCTTTTTAACCTGCTTTTATCACTTACTGCTAACTTGAACCCCAAATGCTTTTTTTTACTATTACTTTTGTAATAGGCCAATCATTTATGATTAGTTTATTGCAGGAATAAGAAGTCTATTGTCAAGCATTTCTAGTTATTGAGGACTCTAAGGGGAAAACGCTAATATGTGGGTTAAATGTATTTATTCTGAAGTAATTTGGTGTTAAAATTGACTTTTTCTTCTCATTTACAAGCAAAACAAATGCAGTTCTATTGATTTCCATGTCATTTTCATACAATAAACACCCTGATATACCTTTAAAACATAACTGCTTTGCGTGTGTTTCAATTTGGTTACATTATATCGCTGAATGTGTGTTGTGCACTGCAGCAACTGAGAAGTGGGTCATTGCTTGGTTTTTTGATTTATGTGTATAAAAATGTTTTCCAAGGGAGTATATGAAAACATCAGGTGATGATTTTTCACGTGCAAATATCTCTTTCTGAAAGTATTATGCTAAGCCTGGCTTTACAAAGTGCTTGCCTCCTCGGACTGAGAATAAGAATGCAAAAGAGATGAACGTGTTTCATGTTTTGTTTCTAAATTAGTAAACCCATTGTTGTTGTTTTTTAAGGATATACTATAACTATTTTTGTTAGCGTTAGGGAATTACTTGGAGGTACAATACTGAAATCTGACAGGTAAAAAAACAAAGTGACAGCTACTGAGAGCGAATAATGTAACCTTAAAAACAACATCAATCTGCTATATTTTCAACCAAACATCATATTGTGGACATTTGCACAAATTGATGCATCTTTTGTTTCAGACACTACATTTTCCACACCAAAGATCCATGTGAGTTACTGCGCAGCGGTTGTACAATATGTCCTAGAGCTGATCAGCTGTGACCGACAGTTGCACCAGTGTTATCCTAAAACAGCTAGAGAGGAAAAATGAGTAATTAGGAGCGTTATGACATGTTTCTCTTCTTGAGGAGAAAAGAGGTCATCTGTTTCACTACAATGTGATGGTGAGCCAGCTGTTCAGGGCCAGGATATGTTACACAACCACCACGCAAGGATCCCTTTTTTTAGTAAGAAATTCACATGAGCTATGTCAAAATGGCGTGTGCAAGAATTTGGCTTTTAACAGCTCTTTGATCTTATCTGCAATTCTTATTAGCCATCAGCTTTAGTGGTCTATCTGAAAATTGAAGGCAGAAATAAATTGTCTTTAATCTTATTTGTGAGATCATTTGTCTTATAGTGTCTTGTTTGCAAATATATGTCTAAAAACATTAAATTTAAATTCCCCTCTATGATCCTGGGCTTAAGCTTTACAAGACCCACTCCAATGAAAATGGTGCTTTTGGTGTTCCAACATGTTTTTGTGGCATTTTTCTCATGATGGAGGATATATCCCAACAATAAAGATTAAAATTGGGTATAATTGAGTTTTTCTTTATACAAATCGATGTAAATCAGGAGCAGATCAAATATGGCCTTTGAAAAAGCTTACGTACAAACTACATTCCACAAGCTCCCTGCTCCGCTCCATTCCAATGCATCCACTTGTAGAAGACTAGATCATCCTACGTCACTGTTCTCCTCGTCTGAGCTGGCATCTACAGCTGGATAGCTGCAATATTGCTGACCACTTTCGTTGCACCGGTAATGTTAGTTTGCGGTTGTGGGGGCTGGAAGCTAGCAGGCGAGCGTGGGAACAAAGGCATGATGTGAAAATGAGCACATGCCTACTCTGCGCCAATAGCCCCGCCCACAACTCAGACAAATTTCTGATGAACTCCTGTCCCTCTTAAACCTTGCCCAAGAAAACTGTTGTCTAAAAACAGCATAATAATAATTAAAAGACTACTGGGAACACTTTTAGAATAATTCAAGATGTAAGACTCAGAAGAACTTTAATAAAATGCTTTTTTTTCAAATGGATTTAATGTTAAACGAGATTTTTAGCCTTGTGTACCCCATATTGTGCTATCCTAGAGAAATGAATGTGCAACATTGGAAGAGAGACCAGACTTCTGCAAGCCACATATTTTGTTTACCAGTAAATCAGCTTCTTTTTATGGTGGAGGATTGAGGCGCACCACTGGGTATTACACAAGTCCTCGCAAAAACGCTCTGATGCTTGGTATCCCACATATTTACTGTGTTTGACAAGCTCTGTCGTCATGGAAACAGGGCTTCCATCTTCCGCAGTGTGCTAATACCAGAGGAAAACACATAAATTAATAAATAAAAAAAGAACATGTTTTGAGTTGGCTTTTTTTGGATTTAAGATAATGATTCCTGGACTGGATCATCAATGCAAAAGGGAGAGTCTGCATTAGGTGGTGGCATGTGTGTGTTTACACTCATCTGCATTCATGTGTGAAAGTGTAGCAGATGTTGCATTTCTGCTAAAAAAAAATAAAAAAAACTGCCATTTAAATGCAGTTGGGTTTTCCACCTGCAGGGAGCGTAACCCCGCCTCTGTGACTGCTCGGTGATTGGCCCATTTAGGAATCGTTTAGAACACTAGCAAGCTGATTCATTAGAACACGGCTCCGAAGCTGGTTTTAAATGACTTTATTTGACGTGTTGTAAGTAACACACTTGAGGCTTTGAAGGCTGTTAATGAACAAAGCCATTGATCTGGAAAGTTCTAACTGGATTAATAGTGGCGTAACTCAATTCTTGATGGTTGCTTCTACTTCATTAGCTTTGTGTGGACAAGCGCTGACACATGATATATACGTTACATATTGTCTAACGAGATTTTTGCCTTTATTTACCGAGTGACTTATAAACGCTCTCACACACGCGGCGTAATGGGAAAAAAGAACGTCAAGATGTGGAGAAAGATAAAGCACGTTTGGCGAGTTGGATATTAAAAGGAAAAAACTTGGAGGCAAACGGGCAATCTGCGGTTGGAGGGCTGGTGCAGCAGCCTCAGGCAAAGCTAAAGTTTGAAGTGACGTGAACAGCTCAGAAGTACATTTCTGAGAGACACATGAAGCTCACTTTGTTATTAGGTTTATGGGAGAATAAGATAAGAAAAGTGATTTAACGGCAGTCAGAGCCATCATTCTAGTAGGCCGCTGGTTCTCAGCTGACTGCAAAGGGCTATAGATCAGAAAAGAAAGTCCTCCAGGCATGGCTTAAATTATGGGCTTGTTCAGATCAACTTTTTATACAATGGCTTATTCTTTTTTTATGGACTGCAAGGTTACTGTTGCGATCATTTGGTCATCTGCTCTGATGATACAACCCCTGATTGTCAGCTTTTGCAAAATCCAAGCAATCTTAAGAAAAAACAAGTGAAATGATCATCCTTTTATTACAGATAAACCACAGACTAATCCTGCCTGGCGGGGGTGAATTTTCAGGAAAATTGTCTTCTTTCTGACCTGCTCCAGCATTCTAGCCTTCCTAGCATAGTGCACTATAAATTTTTGATGGTGAAATCATACAAAAAAATCTACTTTGGGTCAAATACCTGGAAGATGTGTCAGTTTAGATGATGTAAATGCATGTTCTTCAAAACTTCAAAAAATGATTCGCAGCATGGCATGCTGGGAAACGTGACGTACTGCTGTTGGTAAATGGTAAATGGCGTATACTTATATAGCGCCTTTCTTCCTACAAGGACAAAGCGCTTTACAGTCACAGACCCATTCACCCAGTCACACACACATTCACACACAGTCTCACACTGGTGGTCGCTGTTGTTGTTATGCTACGAGCTAAAGGTAAGTGCTTTAGGCGAAGCAGCCAGCTTAATATGATATTTTTCAGATTTTCATCGAGACAATAACAGATCGACCATTCTTGCTTTTATTTTTACCCCTATTGAATGCTCACAGAGACACGGAAGTAGCGGCAGGAAGCGGCTTTTGCAGCAAGATGACTGAGGGCGTACCACAGATCATCATCATGTGAATGAACGTGAATACGATGGATGCTTTTGTGCTTTTTGAAATAAATAAATCTGTTCTCTAAACATCCTCCGTGTCTTCAATGCAATGTAATGAGACACACACAGACAGAAATGTGAAGGTATCTGCTGTAAATCTATGACGTAAATTAATAACAGGAAATGATCGGCTAGTCAGTTAGCATGTAGCCTAATAGTAGCCTTCGAATGTAATGCGATTGACTGCTAAAGTTAATAAAAGACAAGTCCTGAATATTATTATTCCTATTCGACCCTAAACTATAATATCAGCTGTCTGTCAACAGACCAGCCAGTTGCCCAAATGCTGGCATACATCAAAGAGCTCTGCGGCGGAGCTAGTAGTAGCCTAGCAGGAGCTATCGTATGACAAAGCAGCCTAGTTATCATAAATCTTTTGATATTTTTCTTATATTCATTGAGACGGTAATAAAGTTATCATTTTTGTTTTTCATGTTCCTTTTTTGAACGAATATGGGTCACAGAGACACGGAAGTTACCGCTGAAAGCGGCTTAGTTTTGCCGGCGTACAGAGGGCATATCCGCGTGAATGACTTATGACGTGAATAATTATTGCGTTCGAACGGATTAATTATTGCGTTCGAACGACATAATTATTGCGTTCGCACAAGTTAATCATTTCGAGGGAACGGAATAGTATTTTGAGGGAACGCAATAGTATCTTGTGGGAACGGAATAGTATCTTGTGGGAACGGAATAGTATTTCGTGCGAACGAGATAATAACCTGTGGGAACAAGATATTAATCAGTGGGAACAAGATATATTTTTATATCTTAATGTCAGGACACGGGCTCCGTACATTTGAATGATTTTTGTTAAAAAAAGTATTTTAATTTACTTTTTGCTCATAAACCATCCATGTTTCTATTATCAGAACACAGTGGATTCACAAATAGTTGTCATAAAATGCTCGTGTTTTTAGGTTCTTTCTTTGGAAAATTGGTGACGTCACATTTACTGATTAAAAAAAAAAAAGGGCAGTGGGCACATGTCCAAATTGCTTTTAAAATCCGGGGCAATAGATAGTCCCGTGCTATTTGTTTTAGAGGTTATGGAGGGAATACAGACATAGCCAGAGCCGGTGGAGAGTGTGGCGTCACCACATAGAAAATAAAAGAAGGGGAGAATTTAAGGATGTGGATCCAAGTTTTGATCAAACCTTTTTTTTTTTCTGTCAAAAAGACTTATTTGCTACTGACTTGGCATCTGCACTACTATTTCATTTTAACACATTTAGTGTCCCTAAAGTATGAAATAAAAATTTATATTTTATGTATTACTTAGAGACCAATTCACAAAGGTTCTTAACGTTTCCTGCTTCTGAAAGAATGAAAAAAAGTCAAATATTCAAAGGACCTGGGTTGAGAGACATTGGTATGGATAATTCTGTCAATAACTCAACTAATCCCAAGGGTTGCATTTCTGTCAACATCCCAACTCAGCTGCAAGTACTCATTTATTTATCCCTAACAAAACCCTCAGAGACTCATCGCCTTCAGCATCACTGCATCAATTTCAATTACATTTATTATCAAATAAACAGACATGTTGATTGACAGGTGATTTAACAACCAAAATTAAATACACGGACAGACCATTGCTTACTATGCTGACAACAAATGCCACTTTGGAGTATTTTACCATCCATCCATCTTCTGAGCCCGTTTTGTTGCTTTCGGGGTCACGGGCCTATACCCGCCACCTGTGGCCAAAGGCAGGCTACATCCTGGACAGGTCGCCAGTCTGACACAGGGTCACAATCACACACCCATGCACACTCGTATTCACACCTATGGCTAATTTAAAGTAACCAATGAACCTATGAAGCATGTCTTTGGATGGTGCAGGGAAGCCGGAGTCCCCGGAGAAAACTCAAACATGCACGGTGAAAACATGCAAACTCCACTAAAACCAGAAACAGAAACCACACAGAAAGGTCCTCCACTGGTGATTCTGTTTCAGGTCCCCCAGCTGGGATTTGAAACAAGGCCTTCTTGCTGTGAGGCAAGAGCCCCGTGCAGGGCTATTTAACATAGAACTCGATTAGGTGGGTTTATATAGGAATAAAGTCTTGTTTAGTTTTTTTTTTTTTTTTTATTAAAGAATAAATAAATAAATACTGCAATAGCCTTGCTAAAAATGCCAAAGGGTGTAAACTGCCTTCCACACTTAAACCACTCACCATCCTAACTATGCAGGTCTAACAGGTCATCGGGAACGTCGGTGTACCCACACAACCATTAAGTCACTTGTTGCAGACCAAACACAGACTAACACCTGATGCATACAGGTGTGTAAGCATCAATGTATCTAAGTTCCAGGGCAAACTGTAGCGCAAGGTGTCACTCTTTAACCACCAAAGCCATTAAAAAGCATGAGAGAGCCAACAAATGCCCACTCTATTGGCTTTTAAAATCAAGAACTAATCCTCTGAGTGCCGCTGTCCCCAACTGATCAAAACAGCAAGAGCTGGGGAGGGAGTAACAAGATTAGTAGTTTGGTGTTAGTTCATTTATTTAGTAAGTAAAAATACAAAACAAACATTAGAAATCAACTGTTTTTTTAATTGCAATAAAACAACTAAATTCCTGTGTATTTTTACTTATAGTGTTGTTTCTCTTTCGGCTTTTCCCATCAGGGGTCGCCACAGCGAACGAGTCGCATGGCAAACTTGGCAATGTTTTACGCCAGATGCCCTTCCTGACGCAACCCTCTCAAAGCAACCGGGCTTGGGACCAGCACAGAAGTAGAGAAGGGAACAGGGAGCAGCCCGGATTCCAACCCTGGTTTCACGGACGGAAGGCGCCGCAAACCAGCACGAGCTAAACCGGCTGTATTTTTACTTATAGTGAAGACTTAAAAATTAATATTAAGTGTAGATTATTTTATCTTTTTTATTTCTCTTATTCCTAAGGGTCATTTCATGTTAGCTTTAAATATCACCACCTGTAGCACTTCTTAAGAACAACAGTTAATTTACTATGACTGCTTGATAAGTCATTTTTAGGACTGGAGTCAAACAATTAATTGATGTCAAATTGTTCTTTACTAAGAAGCTTTTATCAAATTCATAAATGTCTCTTAAAGTAACTATTTTCAAGCAAAACATTAAAACTAACTTTATATGTAAGTAGCCTATTCATAATTTTACTAATGAATGTTCCATTTCTCTTTAGTTTACATTCTTAGTTTTGTGTTTTTTAAAACCAAATTAACCTTTTTGTTTTTAGAATGGAAACTTATAAAATAAAGTGATATCCTAAAGAGTTGAACTGTGCGCTACATCAAATTGTGATCTTGCAAATAAAAATATAATAGATTCTTTTTTTTTGGCATTGACACACATGTTTTAAATTTTAAATTAATATACCACATTTACCTTTAGATCCTCTACTTTAAAGAAAGAAAAAAAAAGATTACCCACTCCGATAAATATCGTGCTTTTCATGTTTATAGCATGTCCTTGTGGCATTACTCTGATGGACGACATATATGGGCCTACTGTACAAGATTTACACATAAGAAAATTAAGATCAAAACTGCATTGTTGAGTCTTTATTCAATTCAATTCCTTGTTAATCAGGAACAGATGAAAAAAGCTAAAACTCGCTGCTCCGGTCCATTCTGATGCATCCACTTGCAGACAAATAGATCCATGTACGTCTTTGTTTTCCTCATCTGAGCTGGTATCTGGCTCAAAACTGGATGGTTAGATAGCTTCAATTTTGTTGACTATGTGTTCCACCTGTAATGTTAGGTTGGGGTTGTGAGGGGCTGTAAGCTAGCAGGAGGGCATCTAAACAGATGGAAGACAGGGAGGAGGAGTGAGCTAATGTTGCATCGTCAGTCCCGCCCACAATTCAGAGGCAAATTTCTAATGAACTCTTGCCGCTCTGCAGAAACCATGTCCTAGAAAACAATATTTTTGGCTAAAAACGGCATTATCATAATTAAAAGACCTCTGGGAATGCTCTTAAATTCATAAAAAGATAATCATATCAATACTGTTATAAAGCAGAATCAAGAGAAGGAAAAAACAAATCTCTTATAAAGCTATCTATGCAATGTTTGCACCTCAATTAAGCCATTAAGTTGCTTTGTCCTCACCAAACAAGGCTGAATGATGAATGAATTTACATCAAACTGTTGTTGATTAAAATTCATCTCCCATTTCAGCTTCCTCGACCCCTGCCTGCCCCCCTCTCACTCTCTTATCATGAAGCTTATGATATGCTCATACTTCAACATGATGCTAGCTCCATTTGCTGGCCTCAGCTAGTAATGTCAAGCATCATTTATTTAATGTCTAACAACATCTTATTTGTATGTCGGAAGCACCAGGTGTTGTGATAAATAGCTGGTGCTCAAAGATTTGGGCTTAAAAAGAATACATTGACATAACTTATCTTCTTTGTTGCATCGGAAGCTATGGAAGTCATTAACGTCCTCTACTAACTTGCTGCATGGCTTTTTCTTCAAAATGTAAGGATGTGACTACCCTCAAACAGGAAAATACACAAGGTCAAATGTTATTTGTGCTGCAGAAACATCCGTTTTCAAAGATCGGGGGATTGAGAAAGCGATGACAGATCTCAAATGCTTGCTGTGTCGCCTTAGTGATTTATTTTATGGTGATATTGACATTATAACCTCTTTGAAAACAGGCTCATTCATCTGCTGTCTGATGATGAGCATTAGTCACACGGATGGCGGTACACTTTGATGCGTGTTACGCTGCCTTTTGCTCACAACGGCGAGCATGTGTGCTCATGTGTGTTTGTATCTCTGTGGGAACATGCATGCATGCACCACACATGCATGTAATCTCATAATGCAGGACCAGAAATGATAGCATGAGGGACACACACATGCCCTAGATAGTTTGAATCTAATCTGGGCCATCCTCATTTCCGCTCGACACGTGACAACTCGGCTTACTGCAGGTAGGCAAGCTGTGGGGAACACAACGCTCACACATGCTAATGCGCAATCATGAAAACACTCACAACCACACACCGACGCTCTGCGGGAATAGTGGGAAACCTGCTGGAGCCTTTACAGCTGCAAAATGGGCTGCCTATGTAATAATTCTGGAGGATCTCAAAGTAGCCGACCAGGGGAGACACAGACACGAGGAGAAGATGAAGAGAGCAAGGGAAGGAAAATGAAGAGTCAGAAGGAAGTGTGTAGGGTGAGGTAACTCAAGGACATTCTGCCTGCTGCTGTGCTGTGCTGCTTCCGAGCATGCTGCGGACTCGCAGGAGCTTTCCTTTTGGGTGGCATTATGTAAGAGCGTGACAGACAGACAGAAACGCACACAGCCGCACGCTAACACACAATGTTGCGCATGCTCACACATAACACTGTCATCACGCTCAGACTTAAAGTCTAACATTCAGAGCACGTAATTCTAAATTCACACTGAGCTGTGCTTAAAATTCTGTCGCAGCTGATGAAAGCTCTTGTTCACCTAATTGCTGCAAAGAGAATAGAGTGTGCCATAAGCTTCAGCTCAATGAACAATTGTCCAGTTAGATGTTCAAATGTCTTTAAAATGTCCTTTACATTCTCAAACCCTCCTCCCATCTTGTTCTTTAAAGATAAACAATTCCCATCGATGCTTGTTGTTTTCTGAGCTTTCAAGGTAATTGGCAGACTCCAGGAAAGCATGCTGAAGCTTGTACTTCTTACATCTCAACACATGAATGAGCTTAGGAGTTTATAGAAAGAGTGACCACTTTCCCGGGCTTCCAGTAACCATGTTGTGCCATGCTAATCCAGGCCTGGCTCCAGCGATTCTTGGCAAGACGGAAAAAAGTCACGCTTTCCACAAATGCTTCACTCTTCTTGTGTATTCTCATTTGTTCACATATCAGAGAGCACCATGCATAATAAAATCTGATGATGGTATGGAGTACCACCCCAGCTTTATGAAAACTGAAAAGGGAATTTTTCTGCTTTATTTCGACAAACTTAAATCTGAATAATTTTTTCAGTATTTTACAGAAACTGAGTTTTCAAACCTCACAAACTCATCCTTCATAGAGATAGGAAGTTAATTAAAAAACAAACAAACAAAAAAACGATGATTTAGTACACAGCTGAAGTCTTTTTGTAGGGTTTTGCCCCTTTCATCATACGATAAGTATACCAGCTGGTTTAGTGCCATACTCTCATCTCCTTTAGTTCTGAGCGAGAGCCAAATGTCTCATCATTGTTTCCTCCATGCTGATTTATCTAACAACAGATTTGAAACCTTCTGGTGAGGGGCTCATTTCTGAAGCCACAGATGTTTAGAAAGGAAACGGGTGCACAACTCACCAAAGACAGTTCTGGCAGGGACGGACTCTCTGTTGAGCCAGAAAGACACCTGGGAGAGGATGACTGTCATGATGCAGGGTAGATATGTCTGGATCACAAAGTAACCAATTTTCCTCTTCAGGTGGAAGTGGGTTGTCATCACCACATACTCTCCTGTGGTTTGCAAGATAAAAGTAACCATCAGACCTCAAAGTATTAGCAGATTTAGGAAGCATTTAGAAACCGCCTGGAAAAACTTGAACCTTTTTTAAAACTTTCTGACGAAATGAGAATGAGAAAACTAATATGGAGCTTGGTATGGACAATTTGATTAGTTATGTCAAACACTGTTCAACAACCACTGAATTATTGTTGACCAAAAGATCTAAATAGAAGACTGAAGACCTATAATAGTCAAATTAAAGTCCCACTCCGATCTTTTTTTTAAGCTCTTTTATTTTAAAAGTATTTCCCAGTGGTCTTGTAATTATGATTATTATTTTTAAAATGGTATTTTTTACAACTGCCCCAGATTCACAACAGTCTGAATAAATACATACTCAGAATTGCGATTTTGGGCTCAATTTACTTCATATATGTCCTCTATCATTAGAAAAATGCCACAAGAACATGTTAAAAACACAATTTTCATTGGAGTGGGTCCTTAATAGATTAAAAAAATATATACATGCCAGAGCTTTTTCTGAAAAGTTTATGTTAATTTCAAGTTTAAAGGTTAATTTTTTTCAAACCTAAATTCTATACTACAATTCAAGTAAACAAAGAATCTATCTTTAGCCAACTATAGACTATGGCAATATTTGGAACTACTTTGTTCTTTCTAATGTTCATGATATCAGCATCCAAACCATTGGAATGTCAAGTTGGATCAACATTATGGAAAATAATAGGAAATGCGGCCTTCTTTCCACATTGTTTAAGAAACTCCAGCATCATCCTTGGACCTGTACCAGCTAGACCAGGGGTCCGCAAATAAGGAGCTTCAATGGCAGGTTTGTTGGAAAATATGTCGGAAATCAGCCCTCAAGGCCTGGATTTGGGGACCCCTGAGCTAGACCATATAATACCTACTCATTTTACACGTAAAGAAGTGAGTGTGTTTTAGGCACACAAACATGGCATTCTTGTTTACGAAAATCAACCAAACAAAGAAAAAACGTTGGAAACTTTAAATAAATAATCTCAAAGGTCTAAAGGAGCATTTTGTAAATTTTGGTAAAGTACAGATGACAACAAACGATCCTAAATATCATTGATGGCACAGACTATTCACTGTAGCTTGTTAAAATTAAATATTAACCTGAATTAGCCTTAGTGCCTGATATGTTGAGGGCCTTGTTTTTTGACACCACAGTGAAATTAAGTCCCTGCTGTTTCTGCTGAGCTTTTGGAAAGAATAACATAAAGATTATTTTCATTAACTTAATTTAATTTAGAATCCATTTGGTTTTCTTATTTTAACCCTTTAACATCTAAGCTTTGGCTTCAGTGTTGACATTCTTTGAATTACTGTAACTATTCAGCCATTCACGCAATTAACATAATGTAGCATTGAATCTGTTGGAATTATGTCAGTTGCGTAAATGGCTGAAGAGCGAGTGTTATTTTTTTGTCAGCGACAGTTCCAGTGTTAAACAGTTAAAGCAACAGTAATTACTGTTCCTGTTTGGGGTATAGGAAGGATGTTAGGCCAAAGTAGTACCGTGTGTCATTTGTGAGCTGAAGCTTACCCGTGCTGGACTGAACCACACCAGAATCTACGCTCTGACCCATCAGGTCATACTGGTTCAACCTGGAGCCATCCTCTGCTACCACCACGGACTGAGCTGCCCCTCTAGTCCACACATACACCACCTCTGCTCGGGTGTAGGCATCTGATAAGAAGGAGCATAAAAACAATATTTGGTTGTTAGGGAGTTTTATTGTTTCTAATACTCTGCCACTGAATACAAATAATTTTCTCTGAATTTATGACTTTTGCGTTACCCCATCCTGTTTCATTTCCTCTAGTCTGCCATCATCTCACTTATGTCCAGCTTCATTTGCAAAGAAGCCTTTTATTGTGCCTTATGTGCCTCATATAATATGATTTTTCACTTTCTTTAAAATCCAATTACCTCCTGTCTTTAGCACATTGTATCTTTTCAAACCTTTCTTTTGTACTATAAAGTTCTTCTAAGAAAATCAGCAAACATCCAAACAGGACAACATGACCTTAAAGCCACCAAGTCTGTCTTTCCTCCCTCTGGCCACTCAACCAGTCATAGCTGCAGTGAGGCTCGACCACTGCAGAGGCAAGGATGGCTCAACTGCAGACTGCAGCATGAGGAAGAGAGCTTATCACTAAAATATTTAGCGAGTGAGTTCAGTTTAAAAACACACAGGGTTCGGCCTGTTCGCTCTCGCCGCCACAGCTGTCCTAAGAATTGGGCAGCTGCAGTGTGACACTTCCTCTCACTTTCCTGTTCGCTTAGTTCCCAAACTCCCCCTGCCACCCCAGCCTTATTACTTCTCCCTTCCAGCATTTCTCCCAGTGCCTATCCGTGTCTTCAACTTCTATCATTGGATTTCTTGTTAAGTCGTCTTAAGAATGGCACAGGGTTGTTGCAGCTGTCAGTGGTGAGCAGCTGGTATGATGCCCTGTCGATATTATGGAGAGTGGGCTGCACTTCTGCCTTCGCCTTGAAGGGTTTTTAGAAGGCTGAAAGAGAGGCCATTATAGTTGGAGCTTTTCCTCAGTGTGCCAGCGGAATTAGGCACTGTGACAGCACATAAGATGTGATGCAAACTAGCATTCATATAAATATACATATTTTCAATATTTTTAAAATGACTAAAAAAAGCAAAAGCTACTTACAGCTGCCAAACTTCAGTGGACAAGCATGGGCATCCATTGGAAAGTCTTCTAAATGCATTGGGCACTCTGCTCTTACAGTAAGCCTAGAGGAAATCATATAGACATATATTATACAAACACATTTTGGACTGAAACATTACTCAAGGAAGATTATATTTTTTCTTTTTTTTCTTTTTTTCTTCTCTACGAATGCAACTGCTCGAGTTCCCCAAGCAGAGAACGTCTGTTTCCCTGCAGCTTGGTGGAGAACAGCACGTCAGGCCACCCGTGACACACTAATCTCCCGTCTCTCCCTCATCTCACTCATCTGTGACACCAATATCAGCTCTGCTCCCCCCCCGATCTTCGTGAACATGTTGAAACAAATGTTTTATGAGCTTTACCTTAGACATGTCACGATAGCATCAGTTCTTGGTGGGCAGCAAGGTTTAAAATGATATTTGCTAGAGCATCATTTTCCCTCCACTAACTTTACTATACTAAACGCTTCTCAATTCAGCTCATTTGCAAATGTCAGATATCATTTTCATTGTGAATACCAGTTTTATTGCCAGGGATAAAAGCATGACTGCTTCTAATGAAAGTGGCATATTTAAAGTGTCTAAAAAGTAAACAACCAATAACTCTTTTAGACCTAACGAAATCTTTGTTTCCTGTTTTGCTTGAATCAAACACTTTTTTTAGTCAACCTTGACCAAAAACTTCAATGGTTTAAGTGTATTAAGCTATGATGAGCAAAAAACAAGCTGGAAATAAGCAAACACACCTGTTAAATTAGTTTATGCGGTTTAGCAATGTGGAAATATTAAAAAATATATTTTAAAATACTCAAATACTTCTCTTTTTTTATGTAAAAGTGACGACGAACCTGCTGACTTGCACTGTTTAGCCCAAAATAAATATCATAGATCAAAACCGACTGTTTTATTTTTTTAACCCCAAAACTTGCAAAAATTATTTACTACTGTTATTCCGATTCCTATAGCCACCATTTGATGCATATCCTACTTGTTTAATTACATAAATATATGAAATATTTGTTCTGGAATCTCATGCTGCACTGCCGCAGTACATCTTCCTACCTCATGGTGTACAGCAGCGTGCCTTCCTCTGTGATCCGCAGCAGCTTGTTGGGCATGGTCATGTTGTGGGCCACCGACTTCTTGCCATTGTGGAAAAACGTATCAGGAGTCCAAATCTTGCTGGCCATCAAGTTGTTCAGACGAAGCACGGCCATGGGGCCTTTGAACTTTAACCTTTCATCCTTCCAACTCTGTCTGAAGAAGACGTCAATGGTGTACTCCTACAGGACGGTGGTGACATTAAGAACAAAAACTAAGTAAAACAAGGCCAGACTTTCTTTATTGCAGCAATTTCCTTTGGAAATTTGTACCAACAGCCCAGAAACAAAATGCCTTGTGGATCTATTGTTAATGTTCCTGCATTTCTACATCCTAATTTTTAAGAAATTTAGACTTTTTCAGGGCCCAATTTATTGCTGGTAAATGTCCCTTGAAGTTAAAGGACTTCATGAAGAGGGAACTTCTGTTCAACTGAACGACATAAGTATGTCTGACTTGTCATTTCTTTTGGATGGACAATCCATATTTGTGGAAACTCTTTTTTTACAAAAACATCTTTGTTCCCATATCCATTTTTCCTCCCCTTTTAGTTGCACGTTTAAAGACTTTTCCTTTCAAACGTACGTATGCAGCAAGAGAATGAGTTGCTAGCTAGTAAATTAGCATCACTTTAGTTACAGAAGTGATGAAAAGAATTATTCTTGAAATTTGATTTTTAGTGGAAAAAAATTCTGGGGCACGAAAAAGGAAGAAGAAAAAACAAAATTTTAAAGATCTATCATTTTCAATTAACTTAATGAGTGTGGCTGAAATGAGCTTTTAATTGTTCCATGTGACTGCTAGACAGAGCAAAGACAGCCTGAAAACTAAAGCACAGCGGGAGGTTTTGTGCTTCCACTTTTCTTTATTTCATTTGGTTCTCATACAATAATTAGTGTGAGCTGAAATACAGCTTTAAGGTAACGGAGAAGAATAAGGAAAGTCTACAGTTGGAAGGAAAATAAAAAAATCCTTGTTTTTTTGACCTAACAGAACAGAAAAGTAGTTCAGGCCTCTGTGTCATCCAATGCAATTATCTGAGATTATGTCAAACAGTATGCACATTTTGATGTGCGCATAAAAGCAGGGAATCACTTGAATGAGATTAATTGCTTTCTGGTGCACAGGCCAAAGATCAAATCTTTGTGTTTGAACAGCCGCAAGAGTTTTAGAGTAAATTGTTACAGACATTGTAAAATAAATCATCTGTCTTTTATGGGTTAGGCCGTTAAGACATGGCAGTTTATTTCTACAAACTCAAAAAAGACTGCTGTGCTTGTGTTTATCTACAGCAGGGGGTACCCATGCTTTTTCAGCAGGTGTGCTACTTTTGTGACAAGCAACTCCAAAGGATCTTAAGTAAGGAAGTAAGTACAAGATTTATTAAAAATCAGATCAAAATATACGTAAAATGAAAAATAAGTCTATAGGAATTGGAAGGGGAATGGAAGAAGTTTATGGTTATAAGAATCCAATCCCCCCTCAGCAACACTCGTAACAACAACACAATAAGATTAAGCAATTCTGACATACGAGAAAACACATGACAAAGACAGACAGACGCGCCAACCACATACCACACCCCTTATAAAAAAGGAAGAAGAAAACAAGATGCCTCAGCTGAAAAAAAGAAACAAAAACCAAAACAAACTCAAAAGAAGAATACACACACTCATCATTGTTACATTGTGTCTTGGTACTTATTCATTATGTATCTTTCAAACATACCTTTAAAATGAACAATATTTTCACAAGTTTTCATTTCATCAGACAGATTTTTCCAGAGTATGACACCCTTTACTGAGATAAAACATCCATTTTAGGAATGTCCTTACTTTAGGTTGATAGAATTTGTTGGTTCCTCTCAATTTATATTTATTAACAGCATCTATGTTTTGAAACATAGATTGAATATTAGTTGGCAGAGATTTATTGATGCTTTATACATAATTTGGGGAGTTTTAAAATCTACCAAATCCTTTAATTTTAAATGAAATATATTAATAAAAGGTGGATTGGTGTGCTCATTATATTTAACTTTATGAACGAATCTGGATCCAAATTTGTTTTGTAACAATTTCCCCACACTTCTATACAGTAATTCAAATATGCCATTTTGAAGGAATGATCAAAAATAAATAAAGCAGATTGATTGAGCATCAAGCTACATCTTTTCATCACTCCAACACATTTAGCCACTTTTGAACGCAAATAATGGACATGGGGTTTCCAACAAAGCTTATCATCAATAAATACACTGCAATGAAACGGTTTCTGTATTTGTCAATGAGCCTTCTGCACCTGTCCACAGGTATTATGGCCCACTCTTCATGAGCAAACTGCTCCAGTTTTCTCAGGTTTGACGGGTGTCTTCTCCAAATGGCATGTTTCAGCTTCTTCCACAGATGTTCAATTGGGTTTCAGATCTGGGCTCATAGAAGGCCACTTCAGAATAGTCCAACGCTTTTCTCTTAGCCATTCTTTGGTGTTTTTGGCTGTGTGTTTTGGATGGTTGTCCTGTTGGAAGACCCATGACCTGCGACTGAGACCAAGCTTTCTGACACTAAGCAGCACATTTCTATCCAGAATGCCTTGATAATCTGGAGATTTCACTTGACCTTGAACAACTTCAAGACACCCTGTGGCAGATGCAGCAAAGCAGCCCCAAAACAGAACTGAGCCTCCTCCATGTTTCACAGTAGGGACAGTGTTCTTTTCGTTGGATGCTTCATTTTTGAGTCTACCAACATAGAGCTGATGTGCCTTACCAGAAACTTCAGTTTTGTCTCATCTGTCCAAAGGACATTTTCCCAGAAGCTTTGTGGCTCGTCAACATGCATTTTTGCAAATTCCAGTCTGGCTTTTTGATGATTTCCTTTCAACGGTGGTGTCCTCCTTGGTTGTCTCCCATGAAGTCCACTCTGGCTCAAACAATGAATGGTGCGATCTGACACTGATGTACCTTGATCTAGGAGTTCACCTTTAATGTCTTTGGAGGTTGGGCTCTTTGGATACAGTTCCAACTATCCGTCTCCTCAATTTGTCATCAATTTTCCTTATCCGGCCACGTCCAGGGAGGTTGGCTTCTGTCCCGTGGGTCTTAAACTTCTGAGTAATATGTGCCACTGTGGTCACAGGAACTTCAAGCTGCTTAGAGATTGTTTTATAGCCTTTACCTTTACCGTGTTTTTCCATAATTTTGTTTCTAATGTCCTGGGACAATTCTGTCCTTGGCTTTCTGTTGTCCATGTTCAGTGTGGTTCACACCTTTTCACCAAACAGCAACGGGACTATTTGACTCCCTTTAAATAGGCAGACTGACTGATTATGGGTTTGAAAACAGCTGTGATGTCAATTAAAGGACATACCCGAGTTCATCATGACCCCCTGGACAATTAGTTCTCCGTCTTTTATGGAGGCACATTCATTTTTGTCCAGCCCTATTTCATTAGTTGTTTTTTTTTTAAATTTATGTTAATCAACAACTCAAAAGTAATGGCTGATTTTGATTCTTTAATTTTCAATAAGTTTTAATTTATTGTTACTTTTGAACGTTTCAAGTAATTTCAGTGAGCATTGTGGACTTTCTTTAACTGAGGGGTACCAACAGTTTTTTCCACCGCTGTATTTTTTGCACTTTCTCAATTGGTGTATTATCAATAATTAATTTGCACTGGCACGTCCTTACTCTCTCTCCTAAACAGCACACATTTAGTCTTTTTTAGATTCAATGATAATTTGTTTCTATTAAAATAATATTTTAACTTGTAAAGTTCCTGAGTTATGTCACTTAGAAGTTTCTCTAAGCTTTCCCCTGAACATAAAATGTTAGTATAATCTGCAAAAAGTATGAATTTCATAATTTGCGATAATTTGCAAATATCATTAATATAAATTAAAAACAGCTTTGGTCCAAGAATTGAACCTTGAAGTACACCGCATATAATATTCCTATTTTTAGATATATTTTTTACTAATTTTGTGTTAATCCTCTAATTCCATACTTTACCGATTTATTCAGTAATAAGGGGTTTGATAATAGCTTTAGCAACATTTTGAATTGTTCTCATATCAACACCATCCGCATCCTGGGACTTTTTATTCCTACATGTCCTGATGGTCTCCAATACCTCTTTCTGTGTGAGAGACATTGTATTTGAATTTGTCTCAATCAAATCACATGGTGGTTCATCAACAGTTTCAATTTTTCTGGCTAGTCCAGGTCCAATATTCACATAAAAACAATGAAATCTGCAATTTCTTCTTGGTCACTAATAACCATGCCATCTTCCACAAAATACTCTGGATTAAGGGTTTTTACTACACCCATTTATATTATTCAATGTCTTCCAGATACCCTGAATGTTGATTTTGTTACTGTTTAGTAATTCATAGTAGTACTCTTTTTCCTTTCTCACAAAATATGTATTAATTTCTTTTTGTATTTCTTATACTTCAGTTCAGCCTCAGTGGTCCTGTATTTCAAAAATTGTTTGTATAGATGATTTTTCTTTTTGCATGCATTTACCAGTCCATTTGTTAACCATGGAGTATTTAAAGGTTTGTTCTTTTGACATTTTCTAATAAGACAATTTTTGTCAAAACATGAAATGAATATTTCTATAAAGGAGTTTTAAGCTGTGTTTACATCTGACTCATAGTAAATGGAATCCCAGTTATAAAAGGATAGGTCACTCTTTAAATGTTTTGGTGACTGTTCTAATTTAATCTCCATCTATATAAAGCATATCTTAATATTATACTTTAAAATATTCTTATGTATATTATTTTTCATTTTAACGCTCACATTTAGGTACTTAAAAACACATGAGAAGCATATTTTAAAGTGAATCAGACAAATATTTAAATTTAATTGATACATTTAACATGCAAGATGAAAACATATATTTCCTTGCCTTTTTTTGTTGCAACATTCACCCAAAAATCATTTAGCCAATTAATGAATATACTTTTATGGTGCAACTTGACAATAACTTGAAATAGCAGTGCTGGAACTTACTGCATATACAGTGGGGAGCACTAGCAAATACAGTAGAGATTTGACCGGTATATTTAAGAAAAACAAGAGGATGTAATAAATCATCAACTCCATAAATATTTTTTTTACAGTTTTAAGGCCTGGCAGGTTAGAAAGGTGGGGAGAAGGGCGAGTGACATTTACAGAGGCAGAAAGAGTCTTACCATGTCATGGTCCGACACTGGTCCGATGCTAGTCACAAAAATGTCAGTCTTGACTTCAGTTACACGCTCTGTTGAAGCAGGAAATTGCCAGAGTGAGTGACTATAAGCACCATTCATTAGCTCCAAACTGCTGGTTAACACAAGAACACCTGGCCTTAGCCTCCCATCAGATCACTTTATTTTGCATTTCTTATATTCCAACACAGAAGAAAAAAGGAAGCAAACAAAAATGTTCACTCTGGATGTTAAAGAAACATTTTTAGCTTTTTGGTCTGTAAGTCACAGAACCACAAATTGAATCATTTTAATAATTTAGCATATTTCCAAAAACAAGGCTAGGACAGGAAATGGGGGAATTTATGTCAGCCCATGAGTGTCAGGTTTAGTTTCTCATGACTGTCAAACTGATGATATCTGAATGATACCCATCATAATCCATAATTTCTTTCCTTTGGCTGCTGAACTTAAGGACAACCCAATTTTATTTGCTTGTCTGTTTGACGCCTTCTGCATCGTTCCACATAAAATCCTCTGCTTCCATCACACTGATTTTTTTCCCAGGATCCTTCTTTTTTTCTTATCCTCCATCTTTATAAAATCTTTTTCGTCTCATTCTCCATTTCCTGGATTTGCTTTTGAGCCTGTTTGTCATTTTGCATCTCCCTCAAACAATGGGTTTTCAACAAAAGAATGACTGAAGTATAAAGCGTTTAAAAAAAAAGATGATAACATGAAGCATGACAACAAGAATGCCTTCATATTTAGCGATGTGGATATTATCTATTTGCAATCATATGAGTAGAAAAGCGTTTATATAAGATGGCCTTTGCATTTTAGAAAAGAAAAAGGAAACTAACCAAATGGGGCAAAAAGTCATTATACAAACAATCTCTATGCATCGGTTTACTGACCTCCCAGTCCCGGCCTTAGGCGATTGTCATAGCCATCCAGAAGGCTGTCCAAGATCTTCGTGAACACTGTAGTGTTATCCTTTTGCTCATCTGTCATGCCGTTCTGCCCAGAGCTGGCAAAGAAGGAGGAAGATTTTAAGTCACAGCTAAAGACCAAAAACCACAGCCAAAAGTGCCAGGAGAATAACAACAAACCCTGCAAATGAATCATATGTCACAGAGGGGAAGCAGGGAGGGTGCGCTGATGCGCATGGGTAGCATCATGAATCACATTTGGAAAACATGTAAATTCCACGACACTGAGTAATTTCTGTCCTAATTTACAATTCAGACAATGTGACAGGGAGCTTTTTAAAATTGACTGATATGAGATGTATAAGTAAAATACTCTGTATTCTGAGGTTTTGCTGTGCTGACCTGTCAGAGATGACATAAATTGAAGCGGTTTTATTTTGAAATAATAACTAAATAAACCTACATTTGTACACAATTTGGAGCATATTGAGCAGTTATAATACATTATTCACAGCCTAATATGGTTTTAAACAACAAGGTTCTTGTTGAATATGCTCTTTGAACAACACTAATTGTTTAAAGCAGTGCCATGAACACTGATCAGTAATTATGAGAACAAAAGTTGCATCTCCACAAGCACAGATTTTAATTGATTCTAAACAGGAAAGAATCATGAGTTGGAATAGCATGAAGGCAGCTCGTGATACGAGTAAAACAGCGTGCAGGTTTGAATATCGGAACATTTTCCTGTTCGGAGGCTATGGTCTTGGATAGGAACTGTCTGGTTCTCTAATCGTCGTTCTGGTGGATTTTGGTTTGATTGGATGCAAAATAAACAGAAAATTCTGGAAAATAAGCTTTGCTAGCTGAAAAGCTCCAAGGAGAGGGAAAGGTCACCAAGATTAGTTAGCAGGGATCTGCAACTGGAGGGAAGGAACATTAGCAGCTCGGAGAGGAGTGAAGAAAAAAATGTGTTTATGCCGAAATAAAAAAGCAGGATAAAGAAAGTATAAAATGAAAAAGGGAGAGAAAAAGGCGGCAACGTTTGGGATGGGTGTACATACTGTTTGGACTAACCATTTTGACAGGAGCGGCTCAATATTGCAGCTACAGGGCTGAAGGGGATCCTGCAGATCTGAACATGATCTCTTAAAAGCAGGGCTCTCTAATCATGCACTGCAATCGTTTGCATAAAGGAGTTAATGCACATCTGCCATGTTTCATAAACATTCTCCTCTGTCAAAGCACAATAAAAAAAAGGAACTCTTTAAAACCGGAACTGCAGAAGCAGAAACTTTGATGAGCAATTTTTCAAAAACAGTAATTAATCTCTCTCAGTCGGGTCTGTGAAGCCAATTATGAATGAAAACAGAAAACACAAATTATATCTATGGGGTGCCAGCTACATCTAGTATAAGTTTTGAGTTCTTTTTATTTCCATTTTGGAAATTTAAGTTGGCAATTTTAAAATTGAAAATAAAAGTAGGATAAAAATCCGTCAAAATCCAGCAGCAAGATTGCAGAAGACTTTATGTGCAAGGGTTTCTGGTCATAACTAATAAGACAAGTATGTTGAATAGTCGGTAAAAAAAAAGTCATGCTTTAAAATTCTTAATAGGTGGAGAAACTGCACATTTCAATAAATGAGACAAATAACAGCCAAAGATGGACACACTGCAATTATTTGACTTCGACATAACATACCAATTTCTAGTTTCATGGAGGATAACATCCTGCACACAATAAACAGAGACCTAAGCACATCTGGAAAAATGTGCAGGACTGCAGTTTAGACAATGGATGTACACCAGGCACAAATAAACATTTTGTGTGAAAAAAAGAGGATGATATGGAAGAATGTATGCTTATCATCCAGGGGCTAGTTTCCTTTAAAACCCTGTACACCATCCCCATCTACAGGTCATCTGAACAGCAACAGTGCTGCTTGCACTCGTGCTGCCTGTGTGCCTTGCTCCCACTCCCTCTGTCCATTTCACCGTAAATCTCATCCCCCTCTCTTTTCTGGCTCTCCTTTCAGCCACATATCTAATTATGAGCCCATCTTTTTCTGTTGGCAACGTACTGCAGCCGAGTTCTCTGTCCCCTTGATGGCTGTGTCTCGCAGAAATCCCCAAAGGTGCACACGTGAACGTGTGATATTTGACTTCAAAAAGAGGGGACTGGATTATACAGTAAATCTTTGGGTGATAATTGCCTTGCAGTTTGTGGTGACGGTCCCTCAGTACTGTCACTGCAGCACTTCAATGCCTTCATATTTTCTCTAATGTGTGGCTCATCAGACCAAGTAAATAAGAGCCTCCATTTGCAGCCAGAAAACCCCAAAGCAAAGATACAGTTGTGATTAATGAGTTAGATCCAATCAATCCACAGTAATGAGCAGTGGATCGTATATTTAATGCAGGATGCACGGGGAGGGTTAATCTGACTCATATCTGACATATATTGTGGCGTTTTTTGTTTTTTTTTCCTGAGTGAGGCTGCTGAAAAAGACAAGCTGGATCCTCTCAAGATATCAACATTTAAGTCAAGTGCCTGTGACAGTTCTGCTGAATTATTCAGCTGTGAAGAAAATCCTGATCCGTTCAATCTCCTCAGGGTTCGGAATTCTCCACAAGAACCTCCGGAGGGACGAAAAGCTTGGGCTCCACAGGACGTCGAAGTTTAAAAAAAATAATTTCCCTTTCATTTACCTGTTCTTACCGATTCTTAAGTTACATTTTTCAAATGAATCAAAAATGTGCAACAATTGAAAAGAACATTTTGTATTTGAATAGAGAGCAGTTCTTTTTACATGACAGTGGATCTTTTTTCTGTCATTTTGAATCCAATTTTCTAGTATTTTTTTTTCTCTGTGCTTTTCTGCTTCTGGGTAGCTGACATCCGACATTTCGGTGTTGACACTGAGGAGAAGTGTCTCCACACTGACCCTGCTATCACTTCAGCTGCTGTCAAAAAACACATGCAAAGTAATCTATGGCAAATCTATCAGCACAGCACTGTCACAGCACACGGTCCAGGTCAGAAAACTGAGAATTGAGATGCTTCTCCTCACAGGGAGCGGTACTGACACGGTGAAGGGGATAAAAGCTTTTGTGGCTCGTCATTTCTCCTCCCTGTGATGCATTACTTATTACCTCTGCAATTACAAGCATGCAAGTTTCCTGAGAGGATGCCCCACTTAAACCCACAGTGGATGTTGGCCTGCAAGACTATAACCCAATCAAGAAAGCACCAGGCAGGAAGACAAAGTATCAGCCCGGCAGGTGTATAACTGTTTGCCTCCTTGGCGGGCTTTCAGATATACAGTCAAATTTACTAGCCATCTGAGCACTTGGCAAGGAGCACTGAGAGGTAAGTATCCTTTTTTTTTGACAACACCGCATCAGTAGTTTCACCAATGCCATCCAGTTCTCCCTCTGAGCTCAATAACTAGAGGTACTCAGAAAGAGCTCGATTATATAGGCATAAATAATGCCTATGGTAATGTCACCTGAACATATTTCCTGGGCTACAAAAAAAAAATATTCAGTTTAAGGTTTTCAGCAATGTCCAGGTACATATGAACATGCATTTAGGGCTTGGTATAGAAGTGGAAATTGGATCTTACCTTTTTCCACCCAGTACGCTGTTGGTGGCAAACAAGTAAGCCCACAGATACAGACACACCACCCTGCTCCGTCCACACATAGTTGCAATATGAGGACCTCTTACTGCAGAAGGTTAAGAACAAAGAAAGCGAATATCATCGTCAGAAGTGCAGTTGTGGATCAATATCGGAAATGCTTCATCAGATCAAAGTGTCATCAAGGCAAGACATGCCAAAACGTTGATGAGGAGGCTGGCTGTGTTCTTGTAGGGGGGGGGGTCTTTATGTCAGATATTTGATGCTGGATCTGAACATTTATCAAAGACTTGACTGACAGCTAACTGACTCCAGCCTAATGGTCATGTCACACGTCCGACTTGAGGCAACACGACCATAAATCATTGCACAATCATCATTTCAAATTAGATGTCACTTTGGCAGAGAGATCTTCGGCACCCTCACCATAAGGGAGATCACATCTAAACGACAGCTTTCCATAATGACAGAGGGGTGTGAGACAGCCAGATCACATGCATATGGTGGGGCTGCATCTGAAACGCATAACAATTTGGAAGAAAAGGCAAAGACATATAATGGACTGTGCAGCGCAGTGTGCAAGCTCATGGCACCTGTGAACGCTCCCATCTAATTCCCCACGGAGTTGAGCGTTGGTACCGCAAGATCAAAAGCAAATCCGCCCAATAAAGGATGCTTGCTTCCTCCCCAAAAAGAAGCTATGTCAGCTGGGTCACAAAGTATGCAAGCAACACCCTGCACTGTTTTGCATGCACATCACATATGCAAAAATCCCATCTTATTTGAAAAGCATGATCTGTCTTCCCAATGTAGGACCACTGCTTCAATATACGATATGATGAGTAAAATGTTCAGAACAACAAAGGAAAATCCCCCCCAACACTTGTTTGTGGTTCTTTGACTAGTCTGACATGAAGTGTTCTGTCCAAATAAAACATGAATACAACAAATCCTGTAGATGACAAGGATTAAAAAAAAGCAAGGATGATGCAGATTAAGAGGGGGGAGAGAAAATCCCGCACCAGCACACTTTCCAAGTTATTCAGAGAAAATGTCACCCTCCTCCCTACAACCTATGGACACAACTGAACTCGACAGAAATGTATCATGCAACTGGCATCCCCGCAAGGCTGGTCAAAATGCATCCATGACGATCAAGAACCGTGCTTAGCTGAGTAATTAAGCAAATGTGCGCCGACGCAGGTTCGTTCGGTGCGCTGTCCGTGGTGCTGAATCCCAAGAACGGTCGTCAAATACGCCCACGGAGGGTGATCATTTCTGTCTCCCATAAGCCCCCCAGTAAAACTCGATTCTGTCCACCAACACAAACCATCTCTGTCAATATGCGACCGTTACTCCCCTGTCCTTCTGTAGAATTAAAAATAGGTAAGAGAATGGAGAATAGCACTTACAGCAGATGGGTATGTTAGGTTCCGCTCACTATATCCTCAAACTTTTGCGAATATCCTTTCTGGCCGGGCTGAATGAGAAGAAAATCCACTGTGATCTGAGATCTGGCGATTTTTTTTTTTTAGCTCGAGTCTGGAGAAGCGGCTGGTGACGATATGCGCAGGTCTCTCTCACTGTTCATTGGTGGTTCTGTGGTGAGTTAAACTCTCAGTCTGTCAGCAACAGAAATGTTCTGCTTAACTAAAAAGAAAAAATACATATATATATTAAAAAAATAATATTGTGGACTCTATATAATCTAAAGGTTCCTGTCCATCGATCGTGCCTCTAGATGAAGGTATTGCCAACAGGGCATGTCCAAGCGCAGCCTGTTTAATTTTAGAATAGGCTGTGCCAACGTAACACAAAGACTAGCCCGCCCATTTTATATGCAGCACAATTTAACTTCCACTGCTGTCGCCCTAATCTCTATTCAGTGGCTGCTAAATAAAAATCCGCTTAGATTTTCAACCGGGTTCCCTTGTTTTACCCCCATCGTGCGTTATCCGTCTGCGTCTCCGACTCCTATGTGATGATTACCAAACAGATACAATTCTCCTTCCTTTCATTTGTCATTTCATCTCATCCAAGACATCTAATGCATCATAAGGACGAGAGTACCAGTCATAAAACGCATACTAAGTAGTTGCGACAAGGAGGAAAAACGGATTCAGAGAAGGGAAACGACACCTCCTGAATTTGAAGAAAACCTTAGATCCCTCTGTAAACACTCACCGTCTCCTAAAAGCCCACAGTTCGCATCGAGAATACAGCTTCCCGTCTCACTGTTTACAGCCAAATATTGTGCTGCCACAGCCGCGCCGCTCCAGACTGAGCACAGAACGACGAGGAGAGGAGCGCGGAGCTGCGTGCATCTGCAAGAATGAGAGAGGGGGGAAAGCCGGCGCTGTGATACGCGGCGGAAATTTTTTCTGTAGTCATCTGCGTTTTGCAACTTAAACTACAAATCAGGGGACATTTTAATCACCAAGGACTGAGGATGAGGGTGGACGTGGGCAATAAGGATAGTCTTATTGACAATTTCCACGTCAAATTAAGGGTCGTTTGTCAGCGCGCAATATTTCCATCACGCTTTTGACGGAGGGGAACGTCGTTCTTACGCCCTGAATTTTGACTGCAGGGGGTTAATTTTCATTAGAACAGGCAGAGGCAGAGTGAGCTGGCAGTGAAGTCACGTCAGTCTGGTCTGCAGTGCAACGTTTCCTGGATGAGCCTGTATGCTGCCTCTTCACGCGTGGTTAAAGTAACGCATGTGCGTGATTAGTTATGAGGACGTCACGGACTTCTGTGCCCCGTATCTTCGGAATGCACAGAGGTCCATCTACTGTTCGTGCATATAGATATCGGTTGATGCAGTCAAGTTTCTATGAACCTGATGCTGCTGCAGGCGCGCGCTCACAATTGAATATGAATATTTATGATAAGAGCTGTTTAGATGCAATTAGTATGGTCAGCCTCTTTTCTCTC
Source organism: Oryzias latipes (assembly GCF_053564925.1). Taxonomy (NCBI): domain Eukaryota; kingdom Metazoa; phylum Chordata; class Actinopteri; order Beloniformes; family Adrianichthyidae; genus Oryzias; species Oryzias latipes. The sequence continues at coordinate 6,894,203 of NC_136250.1, read as the reverse complement.
GAATCCAGTCGCTGCATGTGACTTGATGCCCGTGCGCGCGTGCACGTGCAGCCGTGCACAAACACGTGCCCGTGTATTTATTTATTTATTTGTAATTTTCAATGGAGGTTTCAAAGTAAAAAATAAAAAAAAAGTAAGAGAGACGGTCGTCCCTAACATCGAGCGTTTGGGTAAACTGGAGTCTTTCCGCGCGCGCCACAGACCTCCTTTTCCAAAAACAATGCAGAAGGACAAACTGGTGAATACAGACAGCAAAGCACAGCTGACTTGCCTGCACAGAGCTCCATCTCTGGGTTGATGAAGGAAAGGAATTTGCGTGCGTGTGTAACCGCTTCTCGTTACACGTGCATGCGTGTCGGTGGGTGGGTATGAGGATAATTTAGGTGGGAAATGAGCAGGTTTGGGGAAATTATCACTCGCTGTGACGGGTTCCTCTAAATTTTGAATAATATGATAGAATAATAGGTTTTCCCCTTTTCTGATTGTGAATGCATCACATTTCTACTTGATGTTTTTTTTTGTTTTTCATTTATCACGAACTTGACCTTCTGGGGTAAATTGACTTTTAGAAGCCACGCGTTGCAGCTTTTCATCAGTGGATCCTGCAACCTGCAGTACACCTTGTCATTTTTTGAATTCCACACAGAATAAGTTCATGTGTGCCTGGTTTGTGATATATTTTTTTTAAAAACAGGGATAGTTTTGGCTCACACTTGAACATCACAGACCACCTTTGTAACTATTTCACAAGTTCTTCAATTGTCTTCAGAAGTTCTTGGAACTACAGTCAGATCTGCCTGTTAACCTGAGGGGAGTTATGATTTACTTGAAATAATTAGCTTTTCAGGGCTAGGCGTTTCAGTCAGAGTTTACTTTAATGATAAACATAATGAAAAGAATTTGAGTTTTAACATGTTCTTGTGGCATTTTTCTAATGATGGAGGACATGTCTGAAGAAAATTAAGCTTAAAATTGTATTTCTGAATATTTCTTTATTCAAATCGTAAATCAGGAGCAGACATACAAATGCCATTTTAAAAAGAAAAGATTTGGCGTATATGCTGGGCGGGCCACAAGCTCCCTGCTCTGCTTCAATTTGATGTTAGACGACTAGATCAATGTATGTCTTTGTTTATCTGGCTCCAAACTGTTGTGCTGGTTGGCTTCAATATTACTCGCCTTTTTTGTTACACCGGTAATGTTTGATTGGGGTTGTAAGGGGCTGTAAGCCAGCAGGACAGGATTGAAACAGAGTGCTCAGTTATGGGTGAAGGTCCACGACACTGGTTCTGCCCACAACTCAGAGGCAAATTTCTAAAGAACACCTACCACTCTGCAGAAACTATGTCCTAGAAAAGGACAGTGTTTTGTTTTGGGTTTTTGTTTCTGTTTTTTTGGGCTAAAAATGGCATAACCTAAATAAAACAGCTCTGGGAAAACTTTTAAATTAAAATCAAATTGTTAAAAAAATCAGAGTGGGACTTTAATATATATTTATTTATTTATATATATATATATATATATATATATATATATATATATATATATATATATTTTTTTTTTTTTTTTCTTCCCCTAGATTTTTTCTTTTCTAGCCAGTTGCTCTTGCAGTCCTTAAGTCACAACTCTGTCCAGCCAGTAGGAACATGCATGGCTCCCATCTGATTAACTTTCCAAGTGTCTCCAGCAGAAAAGAATGGAAGAGATAAACCCAAGTACAGTACCTCAGCTTAATTACAGTACTAAAGCTTGGTTCGCACTTGGCTTTTTCACCTCCTAGGCTTTATATTTTCTAGGTGCCACACGACTGAAATTGCACTGGTGTTCCTTGTTCATGGACTGCTTATGCAGCTATACTCTACAGTGTGGAATTCACTTACTAACGCTCCTCTGGTTTCATCTTTCAGCTCTAAAACACTGTCAGTCAAAGTGTTAAAATCCTCAAAGCGCCTGTAAATGAATAAAGAAATCGTTCAAGTGGACTGGAATGCTCAAGCCAGATGTTAATGTCTTGAAACTGCTGGGCACCTGTCGTTTTGAGTTTTCCTAGTGGACGAAAAGCTACTTTGACTGGAGTCTGTAGTTCCCATCCTGCTGAGCATTAGGAGTGACTTGCCTCAATCAGTCATCCTGAGGAAGAAATCGGGCTGCTGCTGCAGAAGACAAAGGCAGGCTCCCCCTCTGCGAGCTGCTCTCTGCAATCAGCTTCTCTGACTCACTCTTTGAGGTCAAGTCCGGTGTATCGCATGCATGCAAAGGTACACACCAAGTCATACACACTTCTTTGTATAAAATGGTATGCACACTGATAAAGGGCGCATATGCTGTCCATATACTGTACTTCTATAGGTGTGTCAAAAATATAGTGTCAAAACCCCTTTATTGTGCAGAAGGAAGCAAACTGCATGTGAACACCAAGGTCGTACATGCTTATGGCAGTTTATTCAAAATCCACCGCATGGAGAATGTTGATCTGCATTGACCTACTTAAAAAAAGGAGGTTGATAAGATTAGCCTGGTTTGTGCTTTGTTTAAATCTGTTTATTTGAAAGGTGTTTTAGGGATTTATGCAGCTACTTTTAGAAAATATTATATACACAGAAGATAAGAGGCTGAGATGAGGTGTGAGCTGGTACTTATGTTGTAGTACAATGAGGCTGGTTAGCATGAAAAATATTGACAGTCATGTAAAGCAATGCATACAAAGCACTAGCATCCATTTGTGGAGCTGTACAATGCAAGTTTTTAACAAAAAACAACAACACAAAAATGTGCATACTGAGCAACAAGGCAGAGGAAATTAGAGAATAGATTAATATTTAGTGGGTCACAATAAATTTATCTTTAGAAATTAACCAAATAGAAGTGTCTGCTTTTGCAAATGCATGGAAGTGCATCCTATGATGTCCTACACATGTCCTCATATGGCAGTATAATACAACATATGAATTCTAAATTAAAGCTTATTAGTCTCCATATTTTCTTGATTAGGAAAATTTATTCCTGGCATTTCGGCACAGAAGCTGAGCTGCAAAAATTGGATTTTGAAACAAATATAATTACATACCTTCCAAGGAGACCATTATTTGTTTACATGCTGTAAAAGGGTGAATATAAAGTACAGAGTTCAGTTCTTAAAATTAGATCATCTATGTGAACCCACCTAAAATACATAATTTATAAGTCTGCTGCTGTGCACCATCAATACATTCATCATTTCCTTCTTACAAATCAGTTAGAGATCCATTTTGTCAGACATGCATAGCAATAAATGCAGGCATGAAGTTTATTGTAGCTTCTGGAAATGTACAAATGAAGCTAATGAACCAGATGCATTTTTAGCTGCCATTTTTGATCATTTTGAACAAATAATATTCAAATTATTGTTCGTTTATGGTATGCATCAGTTTTTGAAGCTCAATGGTTAGCATGTACACATGTGATGATTATCTGGATTCATATTAAAAACAACTTGAATCTTAGGTTCCTTTTTTATTTCGCCATGCGACGCCAGCTTTGAAGATTGTCTCAAAGTTTTCTTAAGTGTATGTTGTATTCAAGTTTAACTGATTGAAATGCGCCCTCCCACTTTATCCAAGAGCTTTATTCAAGTCGTCAAAGAAATTACTTCCTTTGTCTTTTCCCAATGAGAGGTTGATAGAAAATATAATGAGGTCAGTGAAAGATGAGAGCAGGAATTCTCAAGTGCTTTGGAAAAGAAAGCCTTAATGCAAAAGAAATCCATTTGCACAGATCTGCTGGAGTAAAAAAAGTACTTCACAGATGGATACAAAAATTGTTTCTGCAAATGCATCGGAACCAATAGAGCAACAAGAGTTAAAAATGTATAGACAACAATAAAAACATTTTCTTAAATTAGGAATAAATTGTCACACTATTATTCTTTTATAAATGTATATACCCAAGTTAAAGTATTTTTTGAAGAAAAATTGGCTTCTTTTTTTGTTATATTTCTTATCTCTTAAATAAATGTTACTACAATGTCTCACTCATCTGCACCCAATGCAACTTTCTTTAGCCAGCCTCTGGTGGACAATAAAAGAATTGCATTCTATTGCAGTAAAGTGCTCCGCTGCTTCTTTTTTAATATACATGTGAACATATTAATTAAATGACAATTACGTCTCTACCTTCTACCTCTTATTTTTTTCATCATTCCATCTCATTTGGTCTACATCCACAGTGGCTCTCATCTTTCTGTCCTTTACGCGCTCATGAAAACAAACAATCCCCATACAGGCAGGCAGGACTGTGGAAGCAGGCAAGCAATGCCACGGAGCGGAGGCAGACCAGCAGCAGCAGCAGCAGCAGCACCACCACTCACACTCATCAGTTTACATAACACTGATTATAACCCTCAGATTTAGCCAAGCACAGCAACAGTTTAGTTTGGCCTGGGCATTAAAATTTCACCGGCCATCTGTTCAACTGCTTCCTTGCCTTTCTTCAAATACTTTTCTTGGATGATGATGTTTTTAGCAACTGCTGCCAATCATGTCATGCAGAAAGGTCTTACAGTAAATCACCAGTGTGATGCTCCTTCAGTGACCCTTTCACCCATGCTTGTGTATATCAAATTATACACTGTGATGACAGAACTGTATCTATTAAATACATTTTTAAGTATTCATTCCGAGTTCATTTATTTATTTTTAGAGGCATGTTTTGTTTTTAAAGTCAGCTAGTTTCTTTTTTACTTTGTCAATTTGTTTGTTAGTTATTTGTTCCTCTGAACCACTTGCTACCAATTAACAAGCAGTGTTTTGACAGGAACTGCAACTAGAACATTTTCATAATCACTTCTTGCCAATTTCTTTTCTGCCTCTCATTACTATTTTCAGTTTTAGTGCCACACCTGTTGCATCAGATATTTCAGGTGGATTTAATTACAAAAAACAGCTATATTTACAGAGGATGTGAACCGGCCCTGCGACAGACTGCTGACCTGTCCAGGGTGTTCCGCGCCTTCCCCTAACAATAGCCTGGACAGGCTCCGGCGACCCCCTGACCCTAAAATGGATATAGCTGGTTAAGAAAATGAATGGATGTGAACTGAATGATTCATTCTCCAGTGTAACAGTATGTTAAAATATCTGGTAATGTATTAAAGCAACATATTTGATTTCCAGTATTACAGGATAGTGGCGTTTCCAAATTAAGGGTCAAAGATGAGGAATTAGAAATCTGTATTGAATAAAATGGAAGGTAGGTGGAAGGATACTTTTAGAAACTGTCAGTGCTGTGGTTTAAAAAAAAAAAGAGAATGTGGAATGAAAGTGTGTGGGATTAAGTATCACACTTGTGATTTGGATAAAACATTTAGTTTAAGATAATTGAAAAGCTAACAGAAAAACAATCTATATACAAAAATGAAGTAAATGAACTACACTATTAATCTTTTTGAGATAAAGGGAGACTGTACACTACTAAAAAGCTTTTGCTCATTTAAACTTAAAAAAAGAGAAAAATTAAAATTAATCAAAGCAAATCTGTACTGTTTGTTTCTTTAATTGTGTCTTGCTGCATCCTACCAGCATAGTTTTTTTTTTTTTTTGAGTTATTGTCACTGTTACTACATGAACTACTCCTTATTGTTTCTGCCGATACCTTTAGGGGTTGCCAAATCAAATCATCCACCTCCATCAACCTCTTCATCCTCCCACTCACACCAACTACCCCTGTGTCCTGCTTCACCATGAACTTCCTTCTTATTCTTCCTTTAGGCAGTTTTCCACTGCAGCTCTAACCTATTGCAACTGCAACCATCATGGCCTGAGGAGAATCTTGGCCTCATCCGTCAAGAATCAATGTTATAGACGACCAACAGCTGTAAATAAAGCACATACTGTACAGTAGATTGACAACCTTTCCCTTTCTAAAGAAGAACAGTCTGTCTTGTTTAATGCAGCTCCAGCGTAGCTTTTCCACTCCAGTCACTTGTCTGTGCAAAACCAAGCATCTGTATTTCACCACCTTCTCTTCTTGCCCAGGATGGAAGTAGTCTTCGTTTGGCACACCTCACAAGCACAAGGATGTTGACAGCACCTCAAGTTGTTTTGAACATCTGAGATGTTAGTGAGGAAGGTCAGCCAAAGTCCCCTGTTTTTGTTTTTTTTCTTGCCAGACCATCCTGGCTCCTGAGATGCTACTGTGTGTTCACTTCCTGTGTGTGGGCCTGCAACAGTTTGTTCACCATTTTCACAATGTGGGATGTTAGAGCAACTGTCAGTGAGGGAAAAATGACTGAAATAGTTTTAGAATCCAGCCCATGATATGAATAGGAATAAATAGGCAGAGGAACGGAATAAAAATGCTGGTAATCTCCCCTTCCTGGCCCCTTCCTGTCAAACTGTTTTGTAAAAATGCAGCAGAGATGCTAGCTTTGGTCATTAAAACAATTGAATTACTTAACAAAAAAAGAAAACTCAAAGTTCTGACCTGGACATAGTTCATCCTGACACAGTGTCAGTCTGCTTTTTGCCTTCCTCATTCTTGTCTCTCTGTGCAGGTTGGCTGTGGCGCTCCTGGAGGACTCCGCCCCCTCCCTGGTGGCCCTCCGTGGAGTGGTACACAGCTGCCTGCGCTTTAGGTTAATTTGTTTGAGCTGTATTTAAGTGATTTGTTTGAGCTATATTTAAGTGATTCTGTTTCTGCACTCTGTGTCAGAGTGTAGCTTGTTCAATTCTAGCTCTAGCTCTTTTTGATAATTTTGTAATATGGGTTTTGTTATCAAATACCTTAGTTCTCGCTGTGGCATGTCTTCAGGTCCTGCATCTGGGTCATCCTGATACCCCCGTAACATTAAACTCAGACCATGTCAGACCCAGCAGGACAAAACTGTGCTAGCGAGGTCCTTCCTCCAGCTGAGGAAGTGCACAGATTTTTGATTCTATTAAAGACATATTGATAAGAATGACAGTACCGCGATTTAGCCGCAGCTACAGGTGTATCAGGAAAAGTCCCGCCCCTTTAACTGTCTCCACCAATCATTCTTGGAGGCTTGATCACATGTCATCAGTCTGACCAATCAGAAATGGGTAAAGTCTTCACTTCCTTGTTCAGATTCTGCTCATAAAGTCTCTCAGTTCTAACAAAAATACCAGCTAAAGCTCGTCTTTAGCAGTGCAGCTTTCCACAGAATCCGGGATCAGACTGTGGAACAAGTGAACAAAACAATGAAGCTCAGAGAAACGATTCTGTCTGCGTTCAGCGGCTATTCGCACTACATCTCCCATGATGCATTGGGTTTAAGTGACAGCTTCTCAGCGCACAATGAGTCGTCCTTGTTAAACATCTTGAAACCACAACGAAGACACATAAAACAGTTTTTAAATCTTCTAACTTAACTTTTATTACATCTTTTAGAAAAAACAGCTGCAACTTCCAGCTTTTTCTGCCACAATTATCACAAGAGATTGTGGAGGGACTGTAGATCAATACAGACTAAGAGTTTCTTTTTTTTGGATGCTGGTGTGCTGCAGGATTTTTGTCAAGGTTAAAGTGTGCCGTGGCTCAAAAAAGGTTGAAAAACACTGCTCACAGCTTCTTGACTGGAAGAGCAAAAAAGTGGGGGTTGGCTGAATGGGACAGAGGAGCAGCTCACTGTCGCTCTTTCAGAGAATTTTCTGCCCAGTGTCTCCATGTGTTTGACTCTTCTACGCCTCACCGTGCAGCCGCTTCCCGGCTGCTCCAACTCAAGTAAAGAGCACGCAGCGTTTTGGATCATTCGGTGGAGCTGATCGATTTATCCTTCCGGATTGATCGCAGGAGGAATGAGCGGATACGTTAAGGTTGTGACAGTAAGGACGACCCCGTTCCTATCCCAGGGACTAGTCCTTCATCTCATCTCTGCAGCTCTGGCTCCTCATCTTTCATGTTTCCTCCTAGTCCTGCGCAGCTCGTCATGTGTCGTCTTTCTTCTTCAGAACGACAGAGGCGTTTGCAAGATGGTCTGTGCATTTACTGTGGTCAATCTGGCCACTACATCAGAGACTGTATGGTAAAACTCCAAGTTCTAATAAAAGGACCCTTGGTGAGTCGTTCTTCACTTTTTTCATTGCCCTCTCGTCCTTCAGCCCAACTCCTTTTGACTCATGCTCTGGAGAAGGGTGAGTTTGAGACTCTTATAGACTCTGGATCTTATGATAATGTCATCTCCCAGGAGGTTGTTAACAAACTTAAAATTCCTGTTGAGCCTCTATCATCTACACTTCTAATAAATGCTATAAATGGGACAACAATTTATAAGGTCTCAGCAAGAACTGTACCAGTTACTGTGACTGTGTCTGGTAACCATTCTGAACTTATATCTTTTTTTGTTGTAGAAACTATGAATCCTCCTGTTATCTTAGGTTTTCCTTGGCTTTGTAAACACTCTCCACACGTTGACTGGTCCTCAGGGAGAGTGTTGTCCTGGAGTCCCTTTTGTTTGATGAACTGTTTAATTGCTGTTCCTGTTCGTTCTTCAGTTACTCCTCGTCCGCATCCACTTCCGGACCTGAGCAGGGTTCCTCCTGAGTATCACGATTTTGGAGAGGTGTTTTGTAAGGCTCGTGCAAAATCTCTCCCACCTCATCGGCCGTATGACTGTTCTATTGACCTACTCCTAGGGACACAGCCACCTAGAGGACATATTTACCTTTTGTCCTCCCCTGAGCGAAAGGCTATGGAGGAGTACCTACTGGAAGGTCTCCAAGCCGGCATCATTCGACCCTTCTCTTCTCCTGCTGGGGGAGGGTTCTTCTTTGTATTACAGTGCGCAACACCTACCCCCTTCCACTGATGAACACTGCTTTTGATTTACAGAGGGGTGCTAACATTTTTTCTAAGCTGGATCTCCGTAGTACATATCATTTGGTGCGCATCCGAGAGGGAGATGAGTGGAAGACAGCCTTCAATACCCCTAGTGGACACTTTGAATACCTTGTCATGCCCTTTGGTTTAACAAACGCATGTGGTAACTCCGGGTGCCATTCGAATGGATGACTCCAAGTTCAGGCAGTTCTGGAGTGGCGTGTTCCTACTGGCAGAAGGCAACTACAACGCTTTCTGGGTTTTGCCAATTTCTACAGGCGTTTCATCCAGGGCTTTAGTTGCGTGGCTGCACCTCTCCATAGGCTGTCTTCTGAAAAGGTACGTTTTGTCTGGAATGAAGGGGCCAGCAAAGCGTTTTCAGTAGAGTAGACGGTTCTCAACAGCTCCATTCTGGTTCAACTAGACACCTCAAAACAGTTCACTGTGGAGGTGGATGCATCTGACATTGGAGTGGGAGCTGTGTTTGTCACAGAGAGCAGAGCATCTGATAGTAAGATCCATCCCTGTGCGTACTTCTCCCGCAAGCTCACTCCTGTGGAGGGAAACTACGACATGGGGAACAGAGAACTACTGGCGGTAAAATTGGTCCTCGAGGAATGGCGACATTGGCTGGAGGGGGCTGAACACCCCCTCCTAGTTTGGACTGACATCAAGAACTTGGAATATATCCGTACCGCCAAGAGGCTAAACTCCCGGCAGGTGAGATGGTCCCTATTTTTTGACAGATTCAGGTTCCCCCTATCTTACAGACCGGGCAGTAAGAACCTTAAGCCTGATGCACTCTCTCGCTTGTACCAGAAGGAAGAGGTGGAGGATGGAGTGGGTGGCCCCATCATTCCACACTCTATAGTGTTGGGTACCACATGCTGGGGTCTAGAACGCAAAGTTAAGGCATTGGTAAAGGATGTCTCTGCTATTCCTGCTGGATGTCCTGCAGGCTGTCTGTTTGTCCCCTCCACTCTTCCGGTGCTGAAATGGGGACATTCATCTCGTCTGGCTTGTCACCCAGTTGTTATACGGACTGCTTTTTTGATTGCACAGCGATTTTAGTGGCCTTCTATGTCTTCATAAGAACCTTTGTCTCCTCATGTTCTGTATGTGCCAGTGTGAAGGTTCCATGTAGACCGCCAGCAGGTCTTCTAAGGCCTTTACCTGTGCCCTCTCGTCCTTGGTCACACATTGCAATGGACTTCATAACCTGCCTAACTCCAGAGGTAAAACTGTCATCCTGACTATTGTGGATCCGTTTTCCAAGTTGGTCCATGCTATTCCCCTGCAGAGACTCCCTTCAGCTAAGGAGCTTGCTGTTGTGGTGTCCAGACACATTTTCAGCCTGCATAGTCTACCAGAGGACATAGGGTCTGACAGAGATCCTCAGTTTGTGTCCGGATTCTGGAAGGAATTTTACACGTTGTTGGGTGTCACAGTTAGACTGAGCTCTGGATTTCACCCTCAGACAAATGGCCAGGTGGAGCGCTATAACCAGGATCTGGAAACCACTCATCGAACCATGTGCTCCAGGAATCCCAGTACATGGTCTAACCAATTAACCTGGGCCGAGTACGCCCATTACTCATTGGTTAATTCTTCTGGGTTTTCACCTTTCTAGGCTGCTTACAGATACCAGCTTCCTCTCTTCCCCCATCAGGAGCAGCTGGCATCCACAACTGGTCCAGCGGCATTCGTACGCCGTTGTCAGCGCACCTGGAGGACTTTCAGAACACTGCTGTTGAGGAACCAGGAGAGTTGCTGTTGTTGCCAATCGTAGACGGATTCCTGCTCCTGAGTATAAGGTGTGGGACAGAGTCTGGCTCAACTCCATGGACACCCCCCTCAAGGGTCGCTCTAGGAAGCAGCATCCTCGCTTCATCGGTCCGTTCACCATCAGCAAGATCATCAATCCTGCAGCTGTGAAGCTGGACTTACCGCGCACCCTGAGAGTTCATCCGGTGTTCCATGTCTGCAAACTGAAGCCAGAGAGAGTGAGTACTCTCCACTACGGGTCCTCCTCCTCCCTGTCTTGTTGATGGTGACCCTGTCTACACTATCAATAAGCTTCTTGCTTCGCGGAGAGTGGATCGGGTCGTTCAGTACCTGGTGGACTGGAAGGGTTATAGTCCGGGTAATCGTCAATGGGTCCCTGAACGTCACATCCTGGACAAGGACTTGGTTTCCCGGTTCCACCAGGATCATCTGGACCGCCCGTGTCGTCCGTCTGGTAGCTGGACGTAAGGGGGGAGTTCTGACACAGTGTCAGTCTGCTTTTTGCCTTCCTCATTCTTGTGTCTCTGTGCAGGTTGTCTGTGGCTCTCCTGGAGGACTCTGCCCCCTCCCTGGTGGCCCTCCATGGAGTGGTGTACAGCTGCCTGCACTTTAGGTTAATTTGTTTGAGCTGTATTTAAGTGATTTTGTACATGCGCTATGTGTCGGAGTGTAGCTTGTTCAATTCTAGCTCTAGCTCTTCTTGATGATTTTGTAATATGGGTTTTGTTATTTAATACTTTAGTTCTCACTGTGGCATGTCTTCTGGTCCTGCATCTGGGTCATCCTGATACCCCTGTAACACACCCTGTTGTCTTGGCAACAGAAATAGCTTTTGTGAATAATATTAGGTTATCTGTCACAAATAGATGGAATATTTCTGAGATGTTTTGCTTCAGTATATGTACGACAACTAAATTCCTACATCATCTTTTGAACCATGAGTTAACCTTATAAAAAAAATAATAAATTAAGGTTCTTGTTTTTTTTTGTTTTTTCTGACATAAAAACAAAGTCTTTGCCTAAATTTTATCCTGTTAGGATGTTAATCTCTCCTGTTATCATACAAATTATATAAGATTATACTTAATGTGTCCTCGGTTTTTAAAGTTCTGTTTGTCCACTATTTTTTTTTTCTGGATCAAGTTTACAATTTACGGCACCGATCTAAAAACTCCCTTCATGTCCCAGATGTGAAATTACAGCGTAGCACTATCAATTAAAGCAATTATTTCAAACTGGTGTTTTTTTCTCAAACATCCACTAATCCCAAAATAAAAGCGAAGAAGAGCGATGGAGACAGACAGGGAAGGAAAGATGCTCTGTGATTGTTAGCGCAAGGTAATCAAACACCAAAAAGGTGACATTATCAACACGTGGGCTGAGAGATTCACAGAGACTGTTTCTGCCTCTATTTCTGGAGGTGTGGGAGTATTCGTGTATGCGTTTGTGTCCACGTTTGTGTGTGTCTGTGCGATTGAGAGAAACGGATGGTGCTGTAATGTGCCACCGTGCATGAGATAAAGTGTTGGTGTAAAAAGAGGGAATGGAAAAAAAATGAGCGATTTTTCTTCACACATCTCCTAACTCATTAGAGCCCATCATTTAGTAATTCAACAAAACTGTAAATGTGTATGGAGGCGCTATTGTGGCTACAAGATGCCACAATAAAACCAATACTTTTTTTCCCCCATTATTTAATTTGTTTCATTGGAAACTTAGAAACATATCGCGTTTGTCGAAAAGTTCAAGAAACTGTTAAAATTCCTTGAAAATAAAATATGCATGATGTTAGAAAGCTCTAAAAATGTGCCTCCATGAAACATGAGAGTTTAATGTTGGATTGAAATCCGTTCAACATTTTGGGTTTCTTCTGCCAACAACATTTTTTCCAGGGTCAGAGATCAACTAAAGCATATTTTTAAAGCTTAACAAAAACACTGCAGTGATGCTCGAAGTCGACTGCAAGCAGCAACACAAAAATATCCAATACAGCGAGAGAGAGGGAAAAAAAAGCCAACCATAGATTGTTTGAAAATAAAAAACAAAACTTTCATAAATAACATTAAAGTTTACGGTTTTCGATGCATACAGTACACTGTTGTAGCCCAGGAGTAATTAACTTTTACAATCCCAGTAATAAAGTCAGTAAGTAATAAAAACATTTTTAGTTAACCAGGGACTTTTAGAGGTGGATGGTTTGAATGCAACACGCATTTGATGTACTATGGAGGTGAGGTAGCACAGTGCATCATCGCATCATTTTTTAGCAGAAAATGTAAATCCCACCACAAAAAAAAGAAGAAAAAAATGTGGTCAAACATTTGGAAAATATATTTTATAGCTTTCCAGTTTAGTTTGCAAAGGACTAAAATGACAAAATCCAAATCAATTAAACCTGAGGTAAAATATTAAAATTAAACAAATAGGATAGTTGTCAAAAGTAAAATATAAAAGCAAGCGGTTGGGCAGGACAGGTAAAAAAGTCTGTAGTTTGAAATTAGCAGTGCTAATAATAAGAATGAAAATATTTATTATTTTGTAAAAGTTCTAAAAAGTAATGAAAATGAAACAATACCAAAAACAAAAAAAAAGGGGGGGGGGGATTCTTGATTATTTTAAGTAAAGGGAGACTTTATATCCTTATATTTTATTGTGTCAGTTTTTTAGTTCTGTCTCGCACTATATATACATTTTTCTTTTCGGGTTAAAACAGCAATAAACAAAAGCCCAACTCATTTTAATTTACTGTTTATGAAAGCTAGATTTGTAATACAATTAGAACTAAATGAAAAAACAATAAATAACAGATCACTATTATTACACAATCAGGTAACTTCAAAATAAAGTGTAACCCTTGTGCTATCTTAGATGACCCCACCCTTACATTGACGTGTTATTCCTACCATGACAAATGTGGATAAAGGTGGAAAGATTTCATGTAATCCATGGACACCAGTGAAGATCACAAATCATTGAAGAAAAAAGGTTCAAAGCACTGTCTGGTGGGTCTAGATGACCCAACTCCCCATGTTAAAGTGCCTAGGATAGCACGAGGGTTAATACACAAGAAAATAAGTTAAGGGTTCCTGCTCCTAATTTAATGTTGACAAGTGTCACAAAAAGTCTGTCTTTACCCCAAGTGTTAACTGTCCGGAGGCACATGTGGCTCTTTCATCCCTTCATCGTGTTTCAGGCCCAAACGGCTTTGTAAACGTTAAAGGTTGCAGACCCCTGTGTTTGGTGAAAAACATAGGAGTGAAGTAAGACATCCTTCCCATCATCATGAAAAAGGCCATTAGTGGACCATTACAGTCACTCAAACTAACTCAGAAATGACTTTAGCCATCATACTGCAGGTGCATATGTTCACTCCATTGTTCATGTATTTTTTTTTTTTTTTTGCTATACGTAGCTTAGTGTTAAAAAAAAAAGTCAACACTGCTCTCCTTACTTAGTTTTACTGCCCTCATTTGTGCTTCGTCTCATACAGAATTCAAAGGTTTTGCCAGCTTTCACCTGTAGGCTTTGTGTTGACTTTTCCCTCAGGTGAAGTTTTTATTGTTGCTTCCAATTCCCTGGTGTTACTTTTTCATTAAGGGAGGTCAGAAGTCAGATGTTAGTGATCTGCACACACACTGATCGCAGAATGAGCATTGTTGTTGTAGAACTTATATATAGTAAAGTGAGTCAGTAGAGAAACACTCAATTATGAAACGTAATTCCTATCCTACAAAGTTTAAAGAAAAAAAAGAGACCTGTCTGACTTGAAGGTTGAAAATAGACACGCTTCAATTTTGAGTCACTAACAAAGATAAAAGTTCAGAGCTTCCCAACAATGCCACTCCATAACAATGATGTCGGTGGTATGAGGGAAATGAAAAGCAGCCACAGGCTCCATCTTTAGCCACATCATGGAAAAGTCTCAGCAGTTGGCAGGAGGAGTATTGCTTCCTGTCAAAGAAGTTGCCTTCATCCGTGACCCACAGCAGAGTTTTCTTGAAGCGCAAGAGAAAAGAGACTGATGTGACAAGCATGTCTGAAAACAGCTGGAGGATCTGGAGGCACTTAAGTTTCTCTTACTGTGAAGAGCTTGTTTACAAGTTTGATGTGCCACACATCCCCCCCCCCCCCCCCAAAAAAAAAAAAAAAAAACACAAACTACCTTCAAGGTGATACATAGAGATATAATTTCTTAGAAACCCAAGGCCAGAGTGATGCTTAACTTTAGATTCGTATTCTAGTTTATACTAGTCTCCTCACTCCTCACAAGTGTTTCTTTTATGTGTAATCTGATGTAAATGAGGAAATGAATGGATTACACAGATCTTGAGACTTTTTACCTCATTCAAATTTCACTTCATTCACACAGAAACACTTTGACCTTATAGAACCATTCGTGTCGTATTTGGTTCACACATTTCCGAGACCCCCTATCTCATTAACGTGATCCAAACTTACTTTAAAAACCCATTGTATATAACTTGGTCCATGTTTTCTGCCACGTAGTTCATCATCCTAAAACACTTTTGGTGGTTAAAGTTGCTAAATTTGTACTAAGAATGAGTCATCTTTTGTTATTTACTTTTTAAATGACTACTTGTATTGAAATAATGTAAAATTTGTTAATAGTCAATTATTTATGATACAGTTACACTGTGTTAAAAATGTGTGGATCATATTTGAGACAGTGGGTAAGTAAGGTGCTTTTTTCTTGAGCACACATATTTTGGTATCTTAAACTGACATTGTAACCAGCACCATTTCACCCAATGTAACATTATTGAAAAGAAAAAAAAGAAAAAACAATTTGCAAATAATTTTTTGTTGATTTAATCAAGAAAAACAAAAACAACAAAAAATAAATTTCTGTCCATTCTTTGATATCGTGGGCTTTCCTGGGTTAATTACTACAGCAACAGAATTTCATGTCAGCTGGAAATGAGATGTTTAAACTTTGTGATTAGGAAACAAACCACTCAAACAATTGAGCCACAGTTACCAATAATCAGAGCATCGTTTCCTTTTTTGATTCTGTGTGTCACTGTCATCGGTGTCTTGTAAACAAAGTAGGGATCTGTTCATTTGCCATCTAAGAAGCCTTTATATAAATGCTGCCTGTTCCACATGAAAATTCAATATTTGATCATAATAAAAGATGATTTTGTTTGGTGCTAAGTAATGAAAAACAACTCCTACTGAAGACATCCACTTTCAACAACTAGTCTCAGCTCACTGTGTTGGCGAGTGTCATCCACGTTTTAGAGGTGACACCCAAGGTTGGATGCTTAATGAAAATTGATGTTGGTTTGATGCAGATCTAAACTGACAGCATTGACCATGCAACTTGTGGGTGTGTTCGTGCGCAAGGAATGTCTACAAAACAAAGAAAGAAAAATAACGAAGGAAACAAGCTCTGGGAAAGTAGTTTCAAGAAACATTTATGGCGTTTTTGTAAATTTTCTGTCTCTGCTGTCACATATCTGTCATTACTTGTTAAGTGCAGCATGTTCAGGAAACATTAGTTTGTTCCCAAACGCCTTTCAGTCCCCTGGAACCTCAATTCAGTCTCTGCACAGCTAGTTGACCATGATTGATGGACGGCACCAGACCACACTGTCAAGGGAGAGGTGACCACTGGGAATTATAGAGGTAATAAGGCATGATGTTGACCCGGATAGCTGCAGTGGATGCGTTAATGCCACTTGCAGCCGAATGGGTTTCACAAAATCTTGAGCAAGAATCCTATGTTGGAACGGAATTTTGTAAAAACAAAAACACAAAACTAGAGGTTATGGTACCTTTAATTTCTAATATTTAATTAAGAGCTTCTGTCAACTTAACATATATTCTGTAAAAGATTAACCTGATTTGTCAATTTCTTTCATTTTAACCACCAAAGTTTTATTATTTTAATGAAAAAATGTTCCAGGCGTTGTGAGTCAATTTAAAGATTGCATAACCATTACAGAGGGGTTGTTGTGATTGTATATTATAGTATGGAATTTTTTAGGAAAGAAAAAAGAAGAGCTGGACTGTTGTATTAAAAAAAGTTTTTTTCTACTCTATGGCTGTTATTAATGTACTTACTATTGCTGTTTCAGCAACAACATTTAAACCATTTTTTATTAATTTTCCACAAATAGTCTGCTTTTTGGAATACATACAGTATAGATATTAATATTATTTTATCTTAATAACTTTAATCAAAATACTCAAGTACACTCTTCATAAGAGACAATAACTATAAGATTAAACAGGTTTAAACAAAACAATGGAAGAGTTTTCATTTTACAAATCTTTTCAAAAGAGTTGAGTTCTGAGAGTTGACATACAGACAGGAAGTGAATTAGTGCTTCAGAAAGGAGTGAGTTCTTGAGTATGGAAGCAGAAAGACCCAAATAACTCTGCTCCCCATGGTGCCGAGGCGGACAGAGGGCAGAATGAGGTGGATGGAGGACGAGGATCCGAGGGAGTGGGTGGAAGTTGCAATTTGGAGGAGGACAAACAAATATGGATGGCATGGGGGCAAACAGCCTTGGAAGTGTGCAGAAGGATTTTGAATTGAATTCAAAAATGAATAGGGACTCGGTGCAGTTTTTTTTTTGTGTTTTTCTTAGAATGGGTGATGGGATTGTGGTAAGGAGTCATTCTGGGCCACCTGGAGTTTAAAATTGAGTTTTTTTAAATAAATAAATAAATAGATAAATAAATAAGTAATTAAATAAATTATCAGTAATCGATGCAATGGGGTGACAGGGATGTGGACAGGCATAGAGGCAGAATAGAGGATGAGAGGGGGGAATAGATGGCAAATTTTTGAAGGTGGAAAAATGCTGACAGAGGGAGGTTATTGATTTAGGACTGGAATGATTGAGGGCTATAAGAAATGACACCCAGAGAAGACCCTTCAACCTGGTAGGAACATTTAATACTGACTGAGAAATGTTTAACTTTGAAAAGTGTTGATTTAGTGCAGAGTTTAGTTTTTTTGTCATAGCAGTGGGCCCTGAACTACAAGTTTATTTTTTTTAATGAAATTATGGAAATGAATAAAATTTTCCATTAAATTTAAATTTTTTTGGACATGATCTGTTGATTTGATGCTGATTTACAGACAATGTTACCGTGTGGGATGAGGTATATGATGAGTAAAATCTTGTTTTGGCCTGTCCAATTTTAACTGCGCTAATCGACAAAATGTTTGAGTTTTGCTCATAAGAAGAAACCATAAATGGAGGTTATATTAACAGTGATTCATTTTGTCTTGGAGGTGGCATTCCAATATTGGGTGATATGAAGAAGTTTCCAACATGCCATTGCTCTGATGATTGGCCTGCTCTTTGCAGTCAACGTAGATTATCCCAAGGAGCTATAATACACATTTAACCCTTGTGCTATCTTAGATGACCCCCCCTTACATTGATTGACGTGTTCTCCCCACCATGACAAAGGTGGATAAAGGTGGAAAGATTTCATGTAATCCATGGACACCAGTGAAGATCACAAATCATTGAAGAAAAAAGGTTCAGAGCACTGTCTAGTGGGTCTAGATGACCCAACTCCCAATGTTGAAGTGCCTAGGATAGCACAAGGGTTAAAGTCAGTCAAAAGGTCTTCATGAACATTGGTGGGGTACAGTGCTTCTCGTTGATTAATGGTCTGAGAAACAGATTCCTGCAGAAAACTATCTAGATTTTGCTCAATATTACAATCAGTGTAAGAATTGTCTTATTCTTGTCTTATTCTGGCATTTTATTTTCCTGCTCTTGTGGTTCAGATAATGATGTTTTCAAAATATTTAAACTCATGTTGTTAATTACTGAAGTCCTCTTTGAGGTAATTTTTTATTTCCGTAACCTTATAGAAATGAGTTGGAGTGGAAGCAGGAAAAGTCCTTCCTGATGTTATCTTGCTTGGTTCATTACACCATTAAAAGAATTGCACTTGAAATGTATTGTTTTTCTTCAAATCCAGCTTGTTTTGAACATTTCTCATTTTCTCTTTTAAGGAATCTTTTTGTGTTTAAATATCGCAGTTCTAATTTAAGGTGTTTTAAATTATGTCAGTCTACTTTAGGTCTAATCAATTAAATAAATCAATTCTTTTCACTAAAATTTGGAAGTTCATTTGATTGAAACCCATTGCTTTACATAGATACTTAAAAGAGTTTAATAAACATATTTAAGTTCTAACGACCAAACGAAGTCAAAATTACTTTCAAATCTACATTAGATTGATAAACTAGTAACTTGGTTAAACATTAAACTTTAATTCAATACTACAAAAGGTCATGCAAACAGCATGTTTGTCGTTTTGACTTAAAATTTTAAAGCAGCACTTTAAACTCAATTTTATGTTGCAAAATTACGTTTTGTTGCACAGCATTGGGAAGAGGTTGGAAAGTTTTGCAAAACTGGGAAACTGGAAAAGACGTTTTTAAACCAGAGGACGTTCAGATGCAGAGAGAGACGTGGGTACAGGGCAAAGAAGACAGAAAAACACAGTATTAAGACTTTTTCGTGAGAAGAACAACTGAAAAATATATATATATATATAATACATATATATATTAGTTGACATGGTTGTTGTCAACAAGCACGGAGACCTTGGTGCAAAGCAGTCGACCTCTGATTGAAAGATCTCAGGTTTGGTTCCCGCCTTGTTTGCCCATGTATAGAAGTGTCCATGGGAAACCTCACATTGGTCCTGGAGGTTATCAGTTGGTGAGAGTGTTCGACAGTGGAGATGCCAACAGTCTGAATGTGTGTGAGCATGGGTGAATGGAACTGTGACGGTAAAAAGCTCTGGTCCTTCAAAGAAGGGAGTAAAGCACCATATAAGTATACCTTTTTTTGCAAGTTGTTTTATTTTCTTAAAATATGTTTCATTGACTTCGTGGCATAATTTTTTTCTTTTTTAGAAAATACAATATTAGTGTTTTGAGGAAATCAAGATGAGCCTCTGTGGGTTCTGTGAGGATAACGTTTGTTTTAGAAGTTTAAATAATCCTGGTTGTATTTGAAAAAAATCAAATCTTCACTGCACTTAACCCTTGTCTTCTCTTAGACACTTTAACATTGGGAGTGGGGTCATCTAGACCCACTAGACAGTGCGCTGTACCTTTTTTCTTCAATGATTTGTGATCTTCACTGGTGTCCATGGATTACATGAAATCTTTCCACCTTTATCCACCTTTGTCATGGTAGGGAGAACACGTCAATGAAAGGGTGGGGTCATCTAAGACAACACAAGGGTTAAGGCTCTCCCTGGCACAGGTTCTCATCTGAGCACTGTCAGCATAATGGACCAAACTCAAAATTCTCTGATCTAGAACACAGCTGCAAAAGTCATCTGTGTTTTTCGATGCTCAACAAAAGGCTTTAAGGAGTATACACTTTTTTTAGCCAACTTTTTATTCATTTCTTCAATTCCTATGTCGCCCTAAACTATTAACAAAGTAAATCTACGGTGCATGTTACAATGTCAATAGAAGCCCATTATATTCTATTATATATAAAAAAAAATGTTTAGAATGACTTTAATTCCCTGCATGAAGTCATTTTCTTCTGTGACAAATGCTTTTTTAATCATTTCTGTTTAATGAATGTGCTTTTTTATAAATGTTCTCGTTCAGCTTTACCATTAGTTTAATTTTTATTCAGATGTTCAATATTTATACATTTGACTCTCATTTTAAACAAGTTTTTTTTTATTAAAAAATAAATAAACTTGTGATGTTTATGCTCATCATTATGTAATGACTTCCAAAACAGAAAAATCATTTTTCCTGCAACCTAGTTGAGGAATGATTCATAAATCAACACAAAAGACCTGTTACGAAACCGGAGCTGAAAATTGCAGAAACCCCATCAAAAATGTTCCAGCTGTGCCTACATATAAAGCCTGCATACACAGCCCTGCTGCAGTGCAGGAAAAGATTATGAAAGACAATACAAAAATACAAGATGTAAAAATTAAAGCAAAGCAACAAAAAAAGATATAAAACCTTTAGCCATTTATAACAAATCCCTTTTTATTTATTTATTTATTTTCATGTTCAGCTCTTTAAGACCACCCATTAATGGGAAAATAAGGCTTTTACATAAGCTCAACCATCTTTTATAACTTAAAGATGTCTTGACATAAATCTTGGCAGTGCCAAGCGATGGGAACATCGGGAAGAAGGAACATGAGAAACTGGAGAAATACCAGGGACTCAGAGAAGAACTGGAGAAAGCCTGGAAAGTGAAGGTGACAGTGGTGCCTGTGGTAATTGGAGCACTCGGGGCAGTAACCCCCAAGCTGGAAGAGTGGCTACAACAGATACCTGGAAAGACCTCAGACCTCTCAGTCCAGAAAAGCGCAGTGCTAGGAACAGCTAAGATACTGCAGGACCCTCAAGCTCCCAGGCCTCTGGTAGACGACCCGAGCTTGGAGGAGAAACCACCCGCAGGAGGGTGAGAGGGGCGTTTTTTGGCCTTTATGCCAATGCTTGGTGCATTTCAATATGTTTGCAAAGAAAAGCTATTTTTTTATACACATCCTGAGAACCAGTTTTTCTTCTTAACTCACATTATGTATTTTTTTATCAGAAATACTAGTATATCGTGACACACAAGCATTTGAAAAAGCAAACAGCTTTTGTGTGGTGATTACAAATGCTTAACCCTTGTGCTATCCTAGGCACTTTAACATTGGGAGTTGGGTCATCTAGACCCACTAAACAGTGCTCTGAACCTTTTTTCTTCAATGATTTGTGATCTTCACTGGTGTCCATGGATTACATGAAATCTTTCCACCTTTATCCACCTTTGTCATGGTAGGGAGAACACGTCAATCAATGTAAGGGTGGGGTCATCTAAGATAGCACAAGGGTTATAGTGCATTTTTTAGGTTACCGGTAACCTAACATGGATTTCACTTTTTAGCAATTTATAAAGCTTTTTTTTATATATGAACAATGATAATAAGAGTTATTATTTACAAACCTGTTAACAGCATGGTGTTTAATTTTATTCCATGTTTTGAGTCAGATAGCTATAATATAGTTGGTCATCTGTGATGTCTTTAGATTTTTTTTCACTCTGCCAGCCCTCTTTATTTGACCTCTGATTTGTTATCTTCCTCACTTTTTCCTTTTCCCTCCCACTTCATCCGTTCCAAAGCCCATCCATGTTATGAATGTACTGCTCCAGTGAGCTGTGAGGTTTTTTTTTTGTTTTTTTTTCCCAGGGATCTTCAAGGAGCCAACAACCTTGGCAGAAGACTTTATGTAATCAATTCTTTAGGATCTAAACCCCCTAAGCTCATCCGGAAACTCAGAATGTACAATATAGTCATAAAATACTCAGAGAAATATCAATTTGTTGTGCTCGATCAAAGAACCGGATAACACTGTTTTTCTGTCAGACTTTTGCATTGAAAAGAGGAGCAAGCTGGTTTACAACAGAGGTGTGACATCAGTTTAACCCCTTTAAACTTTTATCTTATCAACGAAATGTATTAAATAAACATTTTTTTTGTTAATGGACTCTTAATTCTGTCACTTTTGATGGTTGTTTCAGCGTCCCCTTATATTCCCTCCAGAACTAAGTATGAAAACTTTTCGATCCTCTGCCTATCACCACCCTTGAGAAGAGGATTAATAGATTGCAAGTTGAGTTTTGACAAAATTGATTTTTATGCTAAATAATTGATAATGAGATTTTGCTCTTTCATTGTTGAGAAACAAATTCCAGATTACATTTTGTAATTACCTACCAGTAGAAAAATGGATTATCAACTGCAAAACCAAATAGTTTTTAAAAGCACAAAGAAACAAGCAAAACAAGGGAAAATACACTGAACTGGAATCAACTCAAAAATGTAATTAAAATAAGGACCATAGAACTGTCACTTCAAATATTCAGTTAAACATGCAAAACTCTTTAAATCACATTTGTCTCTTTTTAAAAAGATGTTTTTTGACATAGCACTTTACAGAAATTGCCAATTGTAATTATGATTGACAAAAAAAAAAAAGATTTTGGCAAGTGCAATTCTTTGGATGACGATTAATCTATTGACTTCATAGTCTCTCACTTTAAATTCACATTCCTTTTTAAGGATTGAATGTATTCTGTCGTTGTTAATATTGTGATTTAGCTTTTGCTACTTGGATCCCTCGAGACAAATAATAATAATAAAACATTAATCTTCTTTAAATTGACTTTTTGCAGCCCCCAATAAAGGAGTAAAATTGAAGAAGAACTAAGTAAATAAGACATGGAAGCTTGAAATTCCCAAATTACACAACTGCATCCCTCAGAATCCCATTCTAGAGATGCTCTTTTCCTCAGGATGTTGCTGCTTGAGTGAACACTTGTTTCTTTTATAACGGCAGCTGGTGTGAGGTGTGGGAGAACCAACTCAAAGTTAGCTGAGGAGCAGATGGCCCAGCTGGTCTCTTCTGGTGGGTTACCATGGTAATATGAATTTGACCTTATTTGTGTCAAATAAATTCTGTTGCTCCTGACAGTATCTCAAAACATTTTAAACCAGTTCCGAAATAGATGTACCTCTGTGTGTGGACTTGCGTAGGAAAAAAATAAAATAAATAAATAACCACAATACCTGTCCGTCAAACATCTCGGCTGAGTTTTTCAGTAGAATCACTGGTTGCCTGCTGTGTGAGAAGTCACTGCTGTCTCTTTAGATTCAACCCGTCTTCTAAACCCAAGGGGAGGCCTCCTGTGCTTCTCATTAGCATAGGTTCTTTCTGCAGCACGACCGCTGTCATCAATCTTTCACTTAACATATGCAAACCAAAAAAAGGGGAACAGATCTAACATGGGGGGGGTTATTCCATTATCATTTAACATTTCTTGTCAGTGCACACCTGCACTTGCAATGAATTGCCATGGGCTGAAGGTACACGTGTCATTTTTTTCAAGAACATCCTTTTTCCTAAAGTACTTTTTTTACTATATTTTATATAACCTTTAAAAATCTTTACCTCGGACTGAAAAGCATTGAATCTTATAATTGAAAAAATAGTTTTTCATTGTAATATTTTGAGTTTTTCATGTTAATTGTTTGTCTGTATCCCTTGTGCCATCGTGTGGCGGTCCAGATGACCCCACCCTTACATTGGCATGTTATCCCTCCGATGACAAAGGTGGACAGGATTTCATGTCTGCCATGGACACCAGTGAAAATACCCAAAATATTTTGGGGGAAAAAAAGAGTTCCGGGCACTGCCTAGTGGGTTCCAGATGACCCCACTCCCAACGTTAACGTGGCTTATTTCTATTGGATACAGTGAGTAGGGAGAACAAAGCAGACTGGCGACATTGTGATGAGCACATGTATAAAACGGACACAGATCATGTCTACGACATGGATATATTGTGCCTTTTTAACTTTTAATTCAGGTCTTCTTATAGTTTTCATGAGCAGATTAGGTTACTGCCCAGCCTGTTTGTAGTTCTTTGCTTAAAAGAATGTGCTGAATCAAAAATTATACCGTAGTCGTTTTCTGGGACACAAATAAAGAAGGTGGTGCATCAGGATTGAATACGTTTGCCCAATTATTTTGCCTGACATTCAGAATTTAGGTCTGAAATATGAGATTAAACCACCAAATGGTTCACAAGTACAGCTGGAGCAGCAGCTCAGCGCTCCCTTCTGTGGTGGGTCAAATGCTCAGAATAGGTTTCACACATAATGGGGACTTTACATTTAATGTTTGTTGTTTTTCTTTTTTAAATTACATAAACCAGACTTCTGATTTTTCTTTTGAAAGCCTGACTTGTTTTTTCCTCTGACTCACACTAAAATACCTGTGTGCAGTGAGAGTTCTGTTGAGAAATAGCAGAATAGTAAATGTGCTAAACTCAGTGAGAAAATCAAATATGTTAAATAGGAAATTTTTCCTACCAATAAAGCTTACTTATGTAGTACTTGGAGCCAAGACTTCCCTTTGATATATAGAGATATTAAAGGCAAAAATCATATGCACCTTATGTAATGCTGGATGATGCATTACTGTTTATTATAAATCTTTCTATTGGATGGGTTACAGGATGTTGGAGAATTACCCATAGCTTTTACAAGCTATGTATCTTAATCTCCTTGCACATATGAAAAAGAAATGTGTACTTCCCACACCATTTAGACTAATATCTTATATTCACAAGTGGTATTGGTTCTTCAGAATATGTATGCAGATAGACTTTCCCCTTCAGAGGACAAATGGTTTCTCATACTTCATCTCACTCCGTCACTTTCACTGTTGTTTTTTCACAAGTGATGTCTTTTGTTCAAAGCACTGAATGTAAGTTGTGAAAGTGAACAAAACTATTCTGGACTAGTTTAATAAATGTTTACATTTTGTCCTGTGCATGGCTTTATCAGTGCTTTTATATATATGACTATATATGAAAACATGAGACGACCTTTCACCTGTCAGCGTGGGAAACCCAGCTGTTCAGCAGACTCCAACTTACTTCTCACAACGAGAAAACTTGGTTGCCATGGTATCAAGATGAATTTTAATGATTTGCTTGGAGGTATTGCTATGTGGGGACTTCATGAAAGCCTTTTAATGCTGAAAAAAGGCCAACATGCCTCCATGCCTGCAATAGCAAAGGGATATTCAAGCTGCTTAAGGGGATGATTATAGCATTGTTGAGTCTTGTACAAACTTTTTCTGCAGAGAAGGGTTCAACAGTGTCAAATGAGCTTAAGCTTAGAGATTTGTTTTTCTCCATAATAATTCATAAAATATTTCCATAAATGTAATTTTTGGTTTAGTTATTATTTGGTTATTATTGGTTTGGTTGCAAGTTTTGTTCTCTATCAAAATACTCTTCTAAGTGCAAAATCAAACATGATAATGTAGAGCTACATCAAAAAAGGGGAAAAAAATCCTTTATTTAAAATGTCATTAAATTATCTTTTTTTTTTCCATGTAATATTTAGCAAAGTATAACACTTTTTTTTTGTCTTTCCAAAGTGTAACTAATTAAATCCATTTTTGTGGAGACACAATTTACAAATTGTAGGATCATATTGAAATCTGACATACTGACTCTTTCTGACGTCAAATTGAACTGTTCATTAAAATTAAGCATCTGTTGCTCATTTGTCCAGTGTCATGTTTTGATCCATAAGTGAGTGAGCACTGGAGTCCACAGAAGGAGGTCGTTTGTCACCAGTTCGGCAGTTATTTTTAACCGTCCCCCATGTCCGGGTCTAATCAGAACAGGATGTTCCTCGTCAAATTACCCAGGAAATATATTTTCATAAAATTAGACTACATCTCCACAATTTTCCCCTTTCCATGATGTAGCAAACCAAGTGCAATTTCAGACAGAGGTCACTGGGGCTAAATGCAGTTCAAGGCCTGCTTTTGCAAGATCGTCACTAATTAAATAGATTCAAATGAGTTTAAATATGTTGATTTATTTTCTGTGGTGCACTGATCCCAAACGGAAGTCTTCTAAATCACTTCTATGTCAATGTGCGTATAGTTCAATTACCTTTGCACTGCTTCATTATCATTTTGAATTATAGTTGATTAGTTGTAAAACACATAAATACAAAAATGTGTGTGTTTTTAAGGTCAAAAGCACATGAGTTCTTTGTTAAACAAATATGATCTGTTAGTATATTCTAAAAAATCAAGATGTAAAATTAAAATGGGACAAAACAGTTCAATCCATGGAGCTACATAAATGTAAAAAATCAACAGCAGCTTGTGTTTGCACTCATCCACAAACATATTGTTTAACTATAATTAAAGCACCTTAATTGGAAGCTGTTTTAATTAGCTTATCATGAGAGCAGTGAATGCTCCCAAGCTTGAGTTCTTTGTTTCTTGGTTATTTGTGCAACATCAGACACCGAAAGCATCAGACACCAAAACACAGCTGGTAAACACGTCCTCACTCTCTCCTCTCCTCACTGTGGTTGATCTCTGGGGGAACACGAAACGTGTGACGCTGTGTCTGAAACTGCTGCGTTGAAAAGGCAGATCCATAATGCAAGAACTTCACCAAAAGACAACCAATTTTTAACTCTTGCTGTGTAATATTTGACATACATATTGTGCAACAAACAAAAGCTTCTCGCTGTTTTTAAACAAAATAATGTTATAATGAGCTAATTTATTAAAAGTTATTTTAGAAATTTACAATGTAACCCTTGTGCTATCTTAGATGACCCCACCCTTGCATTGACGTGTTCTCCCCACCATGACAAAGGTGGATAAAGGTGGAAAGATTTCATGTAATCCATGGACACCAGTGAAGATCACAAATCATTGAAGAAAAAAGGTTCAGAGCACTGTCTAGTGGGTCTAGATGACCCAACTCCCAATGGTAAAGTGCCTAGGATAGCGCAAGCGTTAAAAAGTGTCAAGTGCTGTTGTGTAAACTGTAATTACTTGCAAACTGTAACATTATGCAAAAATACAATAAATAAAAGTCATCCCTTACCTAACAATACAACTGCCTCAGAGTTGTCATGCCAGTGTGGGTCCTGGGGCAAGACCCTTGTGCTGCTATGCAGCTACATGGGGGCCAAATTTGAGCCTCCTTGTGCTGGTCCCCAGCCCGAATAAAATACAGGGTTGTGTCAGGAAGAGCATCCAGCGTAAAAATCTCTGCCAAAAACCCACCTGTGTGCATCAGTGAAAGCTGATACGCTGGGGCGACCCCTGAGGGGATAATATGCAGACAGGTGAACAACAACAACCTGAAAAATGAAGGAAAAAATTACTTCCTCTGGCTGGCTTACAACAACAGAACCAACAACTAAATGTGCATTAAAAAAGAAAAAAAGATAAATAAGAAAACTAAAAACACTTATTAAGGTGGAGAACATTTTAAGGTAAAATGTTTGGCTCTATAAAGTGGAACTGTGCATTTAGCAAATCAATTAAGGTTAAAAGGAAAAAGCTTAAAGTGACTGAAAACAGATAGGAAAAGATTTTGTAGGTTAACTTTTTTATTCATTTATTTATTTTTTACTTTGTTAATGTCTCATAATCTCACTGCTTCGAGGAATTATTTTGGGAGTTGAGCTGTTGTGTTACTCAAGTTATGGAAGATGTGATTTATAAAATAGGACAAAAAATCCAATAGCAATTCCTTACACTACTGAGTTACAGCACAAAGTACAATGCGACTGTCACACATTACTTTTTTAATGAGTTACTCCAAGCACTGAGCATGAAACGTTCGACCTTACAAGCAATGGGATGTCTGTTTTTGGGTATGAATTTCTACCTCTCACTGGTAACATGTTATTGCACAGCTGTAGCACAGCTGCTGCATAATCTTTTTTTGTGCTGTTTTTGTAAACAAGACACTGTTAGTACAGAATTTTCTGCTATATTTAGTTACACAATTTTAAAAGTTGAGGGTGATTAAACTTAAAACTAAAAATGAAAATACCTGAAGCACTCCATTGTGATAGAGGAAGAGATGGTGGCTGTGGTGAAGCAGTAGGGCGGTCGACCCATGATCGTAAGGTTGCAGGTTCGATTCCCGCCTTGCATTTATTTTATAAATAAAGTTTGATTTGATTTGATTTGATTTGCATGCCCATGAATCGAAGTGTCCTTGGGCAAGACACTGAACTCCACCTTGCCTCTGGTGGTAGGCGGGTGCCTGTGTTTGGCAGCGGCGCGGCCACCAGTGTGTGAGTGTGTGTGTGACTGGGTGAATGCGTCTGTGACTGTAAAAGCGCTTTGTCCTTGTAGGTAGAAAAGCGCTATACAAGTATATGCCATTTACCAACACAAATTCCTCAATTTACTAGTAAATTTATTTTGATGCCTTCACCTGTGGTGATGGGCTGTGAACTGCGGCCAAGCAATCGTGATAAAAAACAAAAATCAGGGGGCTGTAATGGCTTTCCTTTTCTGTTTGAACATCTGAAGAAAGTGGCAACTGTATCCCATCATGGAAAGGCGGTAAAAGCATGTACATGACCTGCCGCTGGGTGTTGTTTTTGAAAAGCTAGAGGAGGCTGCCGGGGAGAAGGAGGTATGGAAGAACTTGCTGAGACGTTGCATAGGTGGGAAAACATCTCAGGAGAAGTCTACTGCCTACCCAGATAGGAGGTGGGGATCATGGATGGTGCAGGATCATGGATGAGTGAAGATAAAATCATTATTGATAATCATCAATAAATAATATATTATTTAAAATTTGCATATGCACTGGCAAAGATGGCTTATTAATGCCTACTAAATTTGCTGACTGCAGCATGGCTCATGTTGAACCCATTTTGCAGCCAATGTGTTCGCATTTAGTTAATATTAGCACTAATCTGTCCTGAATCACCCAGATAAATGATACTTGTTACAGTAGAAGAAATGACAAGTTGGGGTTTCTTAGCCACTGCTGTAAGATCTGTGGATGAATGAATGAAGCTATGTACACACCGGAAATCTGTGTCACTAAACGTGGGGCTTAAAAACTTGCGTACCAGTGCATGAACGCAACTGTTCTATATGCGGAAGCCTGAAACGCAGGTTTATGCACATTTATATAAAACTTTTTATTGATAGTGGCCACTTGAACGCAAGTCGATGCAGCCGGTGTGAATGTACGTTGAAGCGGTTACTCGTTTCTGAGACCAGCGTGAATGCAGCATGAGGGCGAAGATGGTTTGGTTTAAACTGGAGTTTGAGGACTTACCAAAGCACTTATCAATGATTTAATTTAGAAGAATTATAATAATAATAATAATCAAAACACTCCAAAACTTAGTGTTACTTTACTGCCATTGGCAAAGGGTTGTATTAAATAAGTTTGTCTAAACGTAACAGAAAATCCCTAACCAGCAATGGACTCATTTGTGTTTTTGGAATACATTTTTATAAAGACTAAATTAAAGTCTTTATGACCATTTAAAAGCACAAATTGCAGTGATGGTATTTATTTAGTCACTAAATTATTCTTTTCTCTGTTTCTTTCTTACAATAATCTTTTTTCAACATAGCTCAGCAAAATGTATCCTATTACTTTTCAGATTGCTCTGGATGTAATACCAAGTTTGTTAATGATGCATTAAATAGTAGCAGTAATAAAACCTTCTAAAATCTGGTTTCTCAAAACAATAAAACAAACAAAACAAAACAGAGGACCTTATATTGACAATCGGTAACACTTCCTTTTACAGTACAGTACTTACAGTGTACTTAAGTGGTATTTACATGGTACTTATAGTGTAACTACTGGGTACTTTCAGGGTACTTACATGGTACTTTTTATGGAATTTACTGGGTACTTACAGTGTGTTTACATGGTACTTTCTATGGGACTTTACTAGGTACTTACATGGTACTTTTTGTTGGGACTTTACTAGGTACTTACATGGTACTTTTTGTGTCTACTCTGTACTTACATGGTACATACTGTGTATTTATATGGTACTATTTGGTTCATACCTATGTGGTACATACTGGGCATTTATAATATTCTTACTGGGTATTTACATGTTGTGCAAAGGTGTCTTTTATGGTACTTACCACATGTAAGAACAAGGTAAGTACAAATAAAGTACTTTGACCTTTAGGTCTGCACTCGCTGCATGTTTCATGGTATTTACCATGAATTTACCACAGAAACTACCCCTTAAGTACACTGAAACTGTAACTGTAAAAGAAAGTCAGCCCTATTTCCACTCAGCTACATGGTACTTTCATTACTAAATACCGGGTATGTTCACTTGAATATTACTTGGTACTTACCCCTTAAGTACACTGAAACTGTAACTGTAAAAGAAAGTCAGCCCTATTTCCACTCTATTACATGGTACTTTCAGTAGTAAGTGCTGGGTATGTTCACTTGAATATTACTTGGTACTTACCCCTTAAGTACACTGAAACTGTAACTGTAAAAGAAAGTCAGCCCTATTTCCACTCTATTACATAGTACTTTCAGTAGTAAGTGCTGGGTATGTTCACTTGAATATTACTTGGTACTTACCCCTTAAGTACAATGAAACTGTAACTGTAAAAGAAAGTCAGCCCTATTTCCACTCTATTACATGGTACTTTCAGTAGTAAGTGCTGGGTATGTTCACTTGAATATTACTTGGTACTTACCCCTTAAGTACAATGAAACTGTAACTGTAAAAGAAAGTCAGCCCTATTTCCACTCTATTACATGGTACTTTCAGTAGTAAATGCTGGGTATGTACACGTATTACCTTCCCGTACAGTGTACATACACACTTGGTCTTCTGACCTCACCAAATGAGACAATGCTAACCTGTTGGTAAGGGTAAAGTAACTACATTGTAAAAACATATTCTGGCCTGATTACTTCTTGTAACATGAGGCAAGTTTAAAGAGAAACAAGACAGCAGTGAAAACAACAATCTTTAATATGATACATGTCTGCAGCATACAAAGTGTCATCACAATGAAATAGGTTTTAAGTACAAAACAGTGCAAAGGAGAATTCTAAAAAACACATTATTGGCCTGAGGGTCGTGCTTTTTGTCCGTCAAAATTTCTTCAGCAGAGTTTGGTAACAGTGCAGGACTTCTTCAGGGTTTGTAACTGCAAGAAAATTCACAATATGAGCTCAAGTGAACATAAAAAGCAGAACGACTTTGATGAAGTACAAAATATATTTTACTTATTTAATCATTTCTGTAATGAGTTTGATAAATCTCTATGATTTTTTTATCGCTTTGACTGTAATGCTTGAAATTAATCAATTATCCTCATTTAAAAACATGATAATAAATTATTCAAAACTTAACTTTTTTTTAAATATTGTTCTAAAAATGAACTTGTTTTAATATATATTATATAATGTCAGGAAAATATGTAAAACAACAAGGCTAAATATTTACTTTTAATACTAAAAACACCCCGAGTGTGTGTTTTTGTTAACTAGGTCGGGGCAAGTAACGTTGCAAATTCCCAGCGCACTTGAATGCAGCACAACTACCCCCAAAGTGAACGTGCAGATTAATCCGGAGAGCCTCGAGGCGCGCGCAACAGTTTGAATTTCTCTTCATCTGGCAGGTAAGCCAGTGTTTTTGTATTTTTAAAATATTGGATAAATTACATACAAATATTTAAACTGATCAAACTTTATAAAGAAGCTAACCTCGTGATTTCAAGCCACTATCTCTGTGTTTGAAACGTGACGTAAGAGCATGTCTACCTTACTCCAATAATTTCAGTTATTTCATGTATACATTTTCAAAGTTTGTAATGAAAATCTACAAACATTGTTGTTACTTACCAGGAGAGAGGCACCTGTAAAACAAACACGTAGCCTAAATGATAAAGTCTGTTGTTCTGTGCTCGTTTGACTGAGCGCACGTCTTTCTGGGAAAATCAAAGAAAGGCGTTTATTTAAAATAATGATGACGTACTTCCGTCTTTTTACCGCTTTAGTTAGATCAGCTATGGTGAAGAAGACATTCCAGACGAATCCACAGAAGAGTAAGCTAAAGTAAGTTAAATCCACCAAGTGGACATATTATTTACATTAATGAAGAGTTTAACTGCATTTTCCCCATTTTCTTTTCTTTCGCCGTTTTTATTTTATTTTTATTTATTTATTTTCAAATATGAGAGAGATACAATACCACCCAACACAGTGAATGTAACTGTTTGAAAATTAAAACATATTTTTGTGAATAACTGTGTTGAATTTGAAATTGCCTATTTATTTCTTTTTTCCTTTTCTTTTACACTGCAATGTTTTTCATGCTAATGCAAATAGTAGGTGCGAATAATATTTATAAAGAAGAAATACACACAGCAATTGCCAATTAAAACATTGCTTTTGTCATTCTTTGTCTAAACAAATTAGATTTTTTTATGGCAATTTTGATTTTTTTTCTTTGATTTCTTTTTTGTTGTTCTTGTTTATGTAACTAAAATATAAAGTTGTGAATAATTTATTGTCATGTTCATAAATGAGGATAATTGATTAATTTCAAGCATTACAGTCAAAGCGAAAAATAATTCACAGAAATTTATCAAACTCATTACAGAAATGATTAAATAAGTAAAATATATTTTGTACTTCATCAAAGCCGTTCTGCTTTTTATGTTCACTTGAGCTCATATTGTGAATTTTCTTGCAGTTACAAACCCTGAAGAAGTCCTGCACCGTTACCAAACTCTGCTGAAAGAATTTTGATGGACAAAAAGCACGACCCTCAGGCCAATAATGTGTTTTTTAGAATTCTCCTTTGCACTGTTTTGTACTTAAAACCTATTTCATTGTGATGACACTTTGTATGCTGCAGACATGTATCATATTAAAGATTGTTGTTTTCACTGCTGTCTTGTTTCTCTTTAAACTTGCCTCATGTTACAAGAAGTAATCAGGCCAGAATATGTTTTTACAATGTAGTTACTTTACCTTTACCAACAGGTTAGCATTGTCTCATGTGGTGAGGTCAGAAGACCAAGTGTGTATGTACACTGTACGGGATGGTAATACGTGTACATACCCAGCATTTACTACTGAAAGTACCATGTAATAGAGTGGAAATAGGGCTGACTTTCTTTTACAGTACAGTTTCATTGTACTTAAGGGGTAAGTACCAAGTAATATTCAAGTGAACATACCCAGCATTTACTACTGAATGTACCATGTAATAGAGTGGAAATAGGGCTGACTTTCTTTTACAGTTACAGTTTCATTGTACTTAAGGGGTATGTACCAAGTAATATTCAAGTGAACGTACCCAGCATTTACTACTGAAAGTACCATGTAATAGAGTGGAAATAGGGCTGACTTTCTTTTACAGTTACAGTTTCATTGTACTTAAGGGGTAAGTACCAAGTAATATTCAAGTGAACATACCCAGTATTTAGGAATGAAAGTACCATGTAGTTGAGTGGAAGTAGGGCTGACTTTCTTTTACAGTTACAGTTTCAGTGTACTTAAGGGGTAGTTTCTGTGGTAAATTCATGGTAAATACCATGAAACATGCAGCGAGTGCAGACCTAAAGGTCAAAGTACTTTATTTGTACTTACCTTGTTCTTACATGTGGTAAGTACCATAAAAGACACCTTTGCACAACATGTAAATACCCAGTAAGAATATTATAAATACCCAGTATGTACCACATAGGTATGAACCAAATAGTACCATATAAATACACAGTATGTACCATGTAAGTACAGAGTAGACACAAAAAGTACCATGAAAGTACCCAGTAAAGTACCATAGAAAGTACCATGTAAACACACTGTAAGTACCCAGTAAATTCCATAAAAAGTACCATGTAAGTACCCTGAAAGTACCCAGTAGTTACACTATAAGTACCATGTAAATACCAATTAAGTACACTGTAAGTACTGTACTGTAAAAGGAAGCGTTACCTGACAATCTATGTAACAGTTGAAAAGACCAACCAATCCAAAAGCCAGCCTATCAACACGTATCTCCTGTCAACAGCTATTTTATATAATTTACTGGAGATCTTTGTGCGTGAAACATTACATCCTTCAGGGGGAAAAAAGAGATGGAACAAAATCTGATTCAGCTGCCACATCCACACAAAACAAAGCTGCAGGTGTTTCCATGGCTCTATGAGGTGAGGAAGAGGGAGCCTGGTACTGTTTCTTCTCTGAATGATATTCAATGATCCTGGGTTATTGACTGGAGAGTGCCATTATATTTCTTCTTGAGGACCAGGTTGGCATGTCAGCACGAGAAAGCTGAGGTTTTGCTCGGGTACTCCTGTTATCTATTCATCATTTATCTAAATCCAATGACACCTTCTCCTCTCTGTTTATCATACCACAGTATATCTCACTCCTACTGGGCTCCCCCACTATTCACCTCTCAATTTATACCTAATTTTCCTCTAACCTCCCCATCTTTGTAGCTGACTGCTCACTTTCCTCCTCCTTTTTTATATGCTCCCTTTGTCCCTCTCCTACTTATTCTTTTCCCAGGTTGTCTATGCACTTCTGTAAAAAGTTGATGAATCCTTCTACTTGTCACACTTAGACACTTTGCCGCTCGATCCTCCATTGTGAAACTCTTCACATTGGAGGATCATTTTAAACAGATGCGCATCTTAGAATAATTTGCTCACTCGTGCTACTTCCAATGCGCATGTAAATGCTACCTTGTATGCATAAATCGTTTTAGAAAGTTCCACTCCAGTCATCTTTTGATCAATGTAAAAGAGTTACCAGTGGTCTTTTAATTATGATTATATTGTTTTTAGCCAAAATTAAAAATACTGAGTAAGTTGCATTATCCAGCTAATTACCCGTATATTTTCTGCTGCTAGCTTACAGCCCCTCAAAGTTTGGACACACCTTCCCATTCAAATGAATGGGAAGGTTGGTCCAAACTTTTGTTCTGTACTGTATGTCATTGTTCAAAGACAATGCCACTACTTCCTACAAAGCAATCTTACTGTCTGTCCTAACTTTTTAAGTCATCATTATATGAAAAAGAAAAAAAAACATTGCAGCATACCAGGAATTAGGATACATAACAAAAACATGATTTCTGTTTTCTCATCTGTTGATAAAGTCACGTGCATTTCTAAATTATTATAAATTAGTTTTAAAGAACAGTTAGTTACTAGAAAAATCAAACTTTATTTTTACAGTTTCACTCATGCTATTTCATTTAGCACAATAAATCAGCAAAACTGTTTTTATGAGCCTAACAAATTCTCAGCAGATTCTGCAACACATAGGAAATGACACTATGATCTTCATATGAATCCCTATCAGTGATAGGTGTATGAATGTACACCTATTGTTGCTTATTCCATTATATTGGACATATCTTTGAAATTGGAGGAGGATCAGATGACATGGGTTGCAACATTACAGGCTCAAGTGATCTCTCAAAGTTGTACATTTAATTTACACAGAAGCTTTGAAGTGAAATTTGTGAAACCATTATCACAGTTATGACTGTAATTAAAACACATTTAGGCACTCTCAGAAGGGTCTTCGGCACCTAAATGTTTTTCGATAATTTGAGACAATTTCATTCAGAACCAACAGAGGACACTGAGGAAGAACCTCTTTGTCATTCTACTTTTTATTTTCTGAAGCAGCAACAAGATACTATTAAAAATAGAGACGACTAAAAATTGCACAAAAAGTTTAAGCTGCATAAACTTTGCTGAAAAGAATGAAAAATCGAATCCACAACTGAATGGTGAGAAATTAGCTTGTAACTGCGTGACCAAACCTCAACCTAACAGAAACTCAAATATTCCATCTTTAAATAAAAACCTCTCTTTACCTTCACAATCCATGTGAACTACTGGTAGATTGATACACGGTGCAAAATGTAATTAAATTGTTGATGTATTGGACATTGTATTGGTGACATAATTAACCAATCAAATATTAGCTATAGCTCATTTCCCAAGCTCAAGGTTTATCAATCATAGATACGAAAAAGGCAACCTTTATTAAACTTTTTATTAAATCTTTTTTCATTTATTCCCTTCGGGGTCACGGGGCTGCCGGAGTCTATCCCGGCCACTTAATCTGTCGCAGGGTAGAGTGTCCACATTCACACACCCACGCATGCACTCTCACATTCACACCTAGGGACAATTAAGAGTAACCAATTAACTTTCAAAGCATGTTTTTGGATGGTGGGAGGACGCCAGAGTCCCCGGAGAAAACCTACGCATGCACAGGAGAACATGCAAACTCCACACAGAAAGGTCCCCCATTGATGTTCAGGTTCAGGTCCCCATGCCAGAACCTGAACCGGAGGTCTTCTTGCAGGGAGGCAAGAGCGCTAACCACTGTTCCACCTTGCAGCCCTACTAATCATTTATATTTTAGATTTGTCAAATCCAAAGAATTTGTACTTTTTTGTTTAGTTTTCATTTTTAAATGTCTTCTTTAGAGGATAAAATGCTTTAAAAGAACAAAAGTATTGTTAAAGTGAATCTGCTGTAAATGTTAAACTGTACAAATCCAACACTAATAGAAATAATCCTTGAGAAGATTTTATTTCATTACCAATATACTATTATTATTACTAATAAAAATGACTGTTTGAGAAAATTGTGCTTTTTATTTTTGTTACTATTAAAACTTTTTTAAGACATACAAAATTCTATTAGACAACATCCTGCACCAAAGAAGGATTGTTTTTTTAAAGACCACATATTCTGGATTCTGGGATTCCAGTCATTTCTTTGGGCACACACAAAATATTGGTTGAAGATTTTCTGCACATCACTTTAATATTTTATTTACTGTTTCATCATCATCCCCAATAGGGGTTGATTTTGGCATGTGCTGGAGAACACAGTAGTTCTACAGTTTAACTATCAGGATAATAAACAAAACCTTAGATTTTTGGAAAAAGAAAAAAAAAACACACCATAAAAGGCTGTGGAGGTAATGCCACAATGCAACAGAAAATGTAATAAGTCAAAGCTCATCAGTCTGCCTTTTAAAAAATACAATTAAAAAATGATTTCAGTCACAGGACGTCTTGTGTTTGCAGTGTGTTCTGCTCAAACCGTCTATGTTGCTGTACATGTGTAAAACCATATGGTAAATCAGTGTGTAGGAGTTGTGCGCCAGTGGATCTGTGGGGGTGAGGGAGAGGTAGTCAATAGGAGGCTACAGGGATGAGAGTGGATTCAAATTATGCACCAACAGATGGCACTGTACCCTTTTGTGATTGGCTATAGTGGCTCACATGAGGCAACATTTACAGTCTTCTGCCGCCACCCAATTCACCAGCCCAAATGCAGGCAAAACTGTCCATTGTTTTTTTTCCAGACTGATATCAAAACCACCAAAGAACTTGATCTATTACACTAATATCATTCTAATTAGCAGAATTCCATTAAACAAAATTAATACAAATACCTAATATATTTAAACTGATGTCTATGTAGACATTTGTGTTTTCTGTTACCATACTCTTGAAATAAAAAAAAGAGAAAAAAATAGGTGGTGTCACCTTTGCATTTGAACACCTGTGCATTTATCTGTGAATGTAAACATGGTAATGCTTTCCATCACTGCCTTGCAACACCAACAGTACGCTAAACACTGTAAATAATTTTAAAAAATACCTTAAAAAACTGTAAATAAGTAATTAAATTGAACATCTTGCATTGACGTCTCTGTGATGCAAGAGGCCAATTAATTAGTATAGTTAGTATTAGTATTAGTATAATTTGCAACTTTAAAGATACCTTCTTACCTATAGAATTGATTTAGTTAACTAAGCAGCGAATGAAATTAACTAAATAACAAATCCTAACAAAAATAATTGAAAAGTATTATTTAGATTTTTTTATTTGCTTTGTATTTTTTTGAATTTTTACAGAAAACACAGGCACTGGAAAACAGATTTGACAATAACTTGTGCAAATTGCAGTTTTCTTTTGGGGAGATCTGCATTTGACAGAGAATAGTTAATCCCTAATTTGGAGACAGCAAAGACCAGGTCTTGCTCCTAAATCAAATCCAAGTTGTTTTCTCTTCCCCACTGGGCATAAGAGATGGTGCAAGTTTAATGTGCTTCTGTGGCAAATGTGTTAAAGACGCGTTAATCAGAGATTAACTCTTACTTTAAAGAAAATTCAAATTATTCAATAATATATTTAAATATATATATATATATATATATATATATATATATATATATATATATATATTTAAATATATATATATATATATATATATATATATATATATATATATATATATATATTTTTTTTTTTTTTTTTTTAAAGTGCCTAGGATAGCACAAGGGTTATGGAGATCCAGCTCCAGCATTCATTGCCAGTTTGTTGCCCTGTATGGTGCTTGACCTGGTCGCTCTAGTTTTAGTCTCCATGTTCGTGAACCCTCACTTTTTACTCATCTTGTATCTCTGCCTCGCCTACAGGACCATAGACCACAAGTGTTCGCCTGAGTCTCAATTTACCAAGAGCAATCTGATCCACGTCACACTCCAGCCAAGCCACGCTTCCAGCCACGCCAAGACTTCAACCTCACCTTGGCCTCAAGCCTTAGCCTCACTACCTAACCACCATTGATGCCATACCTGTGCTCCTTCAGCTACTTACCTACGAATGCCATTCAGGAATTCAACTCTTTACTCACCATCTCAATGTCCTGTGTTCCTTCCGGGTTCCAGCGTCTGGGTCTGTCCAGAATAGCGAGTCATGACAATCAGAGCTGCAACTGTTTTGTGCTTTTGCATTTTTTTTTTGCACATGTCTTGATGGTTGAGAATTTTTAAGTTAGTCATTTATTTATTTTTTGGTAGAATCTTTTTTTGATTACATATAACAAGTTGGCAGCCATATCTTTGCCTTCTTACTGCTATGTTGCCAAAATGTGTATGAACATCAGAAATTGGTGGATTGTTCAAGATCGTACCATATTTCATGAGATCTTTCTACTTTAACAGGAAGGAAAGGATGCAAGAATAAATTAAGTCAAAGCAAAATCAACAAACATGAAACTTTGTCCTTAAAACCAGTCCGACCAACTTACTTTGGATAGAAATCCAATGTAATCAAAATTCTAACAAACACCTGAGTGCTGGAAAAATAGTGTAACCATAACATTTTGGCAAATAACAAGTGACAGATTTGTTGGTAAAATTATCCCTTCATAATAAAAATTATTGATGAACAATTACCGGCACTGCACTTTTGGTCATTTGTGTGCCCTGTTTTCTTATTTTGAGAGATCCTTTTTTTAATTTATCAAACAACCTGCTTACATTCATAAACAGATTTCAAAATAACAAGTCTGAAAACAGAAAACAGTTTCTCCAGTGCATGGAGCCATCATTAGTTCTTTGTGGGTGGACTGTGGTAGAACCACCAGCTTAGAAGATGTGTGTGTTTATAGGCTTTCTAATGTCACACAGGAGGATACAGAACCTCAATGACAATGCAAGAAAACAAGAAACTTGGAAACTTTATTTTGATACCAACATTCTTTCTGGTCTTTTTTATGCACGTTAAAGAAAAAAAAAGAGTACATCCAACAAGTGGTCTTCTATAATCTTTTGTACAACATAAGGTTATAGTGACACAATTCAATGTCCACTGAAGAAGCACAAAAGCCCAAGTTAAATTTGCATTTAGACTTTGTTCTGTGTGTTTTCAAATAAGCTTCAACTTAAAAAAAACGTTTTTTATTAATACATAGATCAACTAGGATCTCTCTTGTCATGCATATTAAAACATACGTTGTATTTAGATAACATGAAATCAGTTTTAAAACATTGTTGCATATACTGATGCTATACAGCTGCTAATGTACAGAAAGTTAGTCAAAGCTATGCTTCCCCCTAATTGCACTGCATTCTGATTTTATTGCATATTTCTTAAATTTATTCAGTCGTTTCATTTTGGTATCTAGTTGCATGGTAACTAAACCAAAGTATCCCATTCTGTTAAGACTTTAAAAATATATACTATGTAAATATATTAAACAATGATTTTGTTGCGAAGACAACAGCTAAGCTACTCTGAACTTGTTCCTATTTTCTATTCAAGATGGTGCTTTTCTTATATAGAAAAAAACATCCTTTAATGAGAACATGCTCCTCTATGATGGATGACACCAAGAAGTAAACACACTACCTTATTTTTAGAAACCACATGGGCTTCACATGTTATCCTTCTCACTTAAATGGAAACTGTTTATAATCCTATGCAAATCCGCACAAACTGGATTATAAATGATTTTGGCTTTCTTTGTTATTGACAATGATGGATTCAATTTTGGGTTTTCGGTTTTTAATGAAAACTGCTAGGATTGCCCGTTATCTCAAAAAATAATTGGCAACCAGCGCAGGAATCCTTTAACTTCAATTAAAAATGCCACAATAAATAGAAACAATAAAAATGATTTTGGTCTATAAAGACAAATCTTCCCTGGAGAAAAGAAGTTATTGCCAGGCTTCATAAATTCAATATAGTGGAAGGAAGCAAAAAAGTAGCTTATGGGGTGACTGGCTTTCTTTGTTGCTTCCCTTCCTTCCTTCCTTTAACATAGGATGTTCATGGTTGCAGTAGAAGCAGGTCTTTCTATAAAATGGAAGGTCAGTGGTTTGAGTCCCGATGTCAGGTGAGCACATTTGTTGTCTGTTTCTGTGATTCAACATATAAGACTTTTGCTTGAAATGAACCAGTCACCATTACACTGGAGCCCTCTATACCCTAAAACACTTAGAAAAAGAGTACAAAAATGGAAAGATGTTATAAAAAAAAAATGAGTCTGAACAAAGCAATTTTCACTTGATAAGTTAAACTCATCACAATTAGGACTCATGGGAACTTATCAAAAACACAAACATGTTTCTTTGTTCTTGTCTACAATATTGTTTTAACCCTTGTGCTATCTTAGATGACCCCACCCTTACTTTGACGTGTTATTCCTACCATGACAAAGGTGGATAAAGGTGGAAAGATTTCATGTAATCCATGGACACCAGTGAAGATCACAAATCATTGAAGAAAAAAGATTCAGAGCACTGTCTAGTGGGTCTAGATCAGTGTTTTTCAACCAGTGTGCCGCGGCACACTAGTGTGCCGTGGGAGATGGTCAAGTGTGCCGTGGGAAATTGCCCTCATTAACTGCACTAACAACATTTCCCATCTCCAGGATTTCAGCTCTTTGATCATCCAAACAGGCCCTGATAAAACACTGAGTAATTAGGAATATAAAAGATCTTAAAATTACTTTTTCTTTGTGTTTATTTAATTCTATTAAAGACATTTTGATAATTATGACGGTACCGCGATGTACCTGCAGCTATAGCAGTTTGCGGAAAAGTCCCCGCCCCTTTAATTGTCTCCGCCAATCATTCTTGAAGGCTTAATCACATGTCATCAGTCTGACCAATCAGAAGTGCTTAAAGTCTTCACTTCCTTGTTCTTAATTCTGCTGATAAAGTCGCTCAGTTCTAACATAAATACCAGCTAAAGCTCGTCTTTAGCGGTGTAGCTTTCCACAGAATCCGGTATCAGACCGTGGATAAGTGAACAAAACAATGAAGCTCAGAGACGCAAGTCTTTCTGCCCTTTTTCTGCCGTTTTCACACTACATCTCCCATGATGCATTGGCTTAAAGGGACAGCGCATACTGAGTCGACCTTGTGAAACGTCTTGAAACCACAACAAACAAACAGTTTCTAAATTTTCTAATTTAACTTTTATTTCATGTCTTAGAAAAAACAGCCGCAACTTCTACTTCTACAATTATCATAAAAATCCACGTGAGATTGCGGCGGGGGGGGGGGCTGTCGATCAATACAGACCATGAATTTCTGCTTCTTTTTTTTTTGGGATGCTGGTGTGCCGCGGGATTTTTGTCAAGGTTAAAGTGTGCCGTGGCTCAATAAAAGTTGAAAAACACTGGTCTAGATGACCCAACTCCCAATGTTAAAGTGCCTAGGATAGCACAAGGGATAAGTAGCTGCATATGGTTGGATAAGGTTATCAACCAAGTCATCAACTGAAACCATATAACCAAATGATTTTCCAATTGCTAGCTACACTATGACAAGAGCATCATCCAACCCAACCATTCCGCTGTGGTGCTTCAATAAAATGTTGAAGCATTTTCCAAAGTTTCCATCTTGGATTTTTAGACTCGCCAATCAACTGTGAGTTTGAGGGGTTCAAAGGTAAAATGGCTAATAATATTTTGATACATATCATAATTTGTGGTTGCCAGTTGTAGTCAATATTGATTCATTTTAAACTGTCCCATTTGGTTCGATTCACGGACCTAAAATCGATACAGGACATCTTCAGCCAAAAATTCAACCAGTGTGACTCAGACAATTTCAAAACTACCTTTTTTGGCTAAGATCCTGGAAAAGCTAGTAGCTGAGCAGGTAATTTCCTTTTTAAATAAAAATAAATTATTTGAGACCCTTCAATCTGGGTTTAAGGCCAACCACAGCACAGAGACTGCCTTGCTGAGAGTAATGAATGACCTTTTAATGGCTGCAGACTCAGGAAAAATATCGATTTTAGTTCTTTTAGATCTCAGTGCAGCATTTGATACAGTGGACCACTCCATTTTACTACAACGTTTAAAATATTGGGTTGGTTTTTCTGGCACAGTTTTTAACTGGTTTTATTCTTATTTATCGGACAGGTTTTTTAATGTTTTCATCGGCAATTCTTGCTCATCCAAGGTGAAAATGACATGTGGCGTTCCCCAGGGTTCGGTACTGGGACCTCTGCTATTTTCAATTTACATGTTACCACTGGGGGAGATAATACGCCAACATAACCTTAATTTTCATTTTTATGCCGATGATACTCAACTGTACTTATCTTTTAAACCTGGTGACCTTGGTCTTTTAAATAATCTCAACAGCCGCATTGCTGATATTAAAACCTGGATGGCCCAAAATTTTCTGCAGTTGAACATGGACAAAACTGACGTGATTATTTTTGGTTCAGTTGAGGCCCGACATGGTGTGGCTTCGAAATTGGAGTCTCTATCGAACAATGTTTCTTCAAGCTGCAGAAATCTGGGGGTGATTTTTGATACTGATCTTAATCTGGAGACACATGTTAAATCAGTGGTCAAATCTTGTTTCTGGCAACTACATAGGTTATACAGGATAACCCCCCTCCTATCAAAAAAATGTCTTGAGATGGTGATTCATGCTTTCATTTTTTCCCGTTTGGACTATTGTAACGCACTCTACACATGCCTTTCACAGCAGAGTGTGTATCAACTCCAGTTAGTCCAAAATGCTGCCACCAGACTCATAACTGGAACCAGAATGAGAGACCATATCACTCCAGTTTTAGCGTCTTTGCACTGGCTCCCAGTCCGTTTTAGAATAGATTTTAAGATTTTATTGATTGCTTTTAAAG
This sequence comes from Oryzias latipes, assembly GCF_053564925.1. NCBI lineage: Eukaryota > Metazoa > Chordata > Actinopteri > Beloniformes > Adrianichthyidae > Oryzias > Oryzias latipes. The sequence continues at coordinate 6,850,735 of NC_136250.1, read as the reverse complement.
CACTCTGTGGTCTGGCCCCTAAATATATAGCCGATCTCCTCACTCCTTACGTACCTGGTCGCAATCTTAGATCTTTGGCAAAAGGCCTTTTAACAGTCCCACAATCTAGATTGAAGACCAGGGGAGATAGGGCCTTTGCTGTAAGAGCCCCAACACTCTGGAACAGTCTCCCTGAAGAGATCAGGCTCGCTGGGTCCCTACCAGTATTTAAATCTCTTTTAAAAACCTACCTCTATAGGCGTGCTTTTAATGATTTTATTGGTTCTTAAATCTAAACATTGTATTTTATTGATTTTATTGATTTTATCGATTTCATTGTTTTCTTGATTTTATTGATTTGACTGATTTATCTATTTTATTGATTCTAACCACTATCACCATCTCATATGTGTGCTGGTTTTATTTCTCCATACTGGAAAATGTTTTTAACACTGATTTTGTCTCATATTAACTGTACAGCACTTTGTAATCTGGATTTCGAAAAGTGCTATATAAATAAAGTTTATTATTATTATTATTATAAATACCTGGGTAATAAAACAGTGGGGGTGAAGTTTTCCAGATTCCTTGTACTTGTTCCAAGATAAACAAGTGTAAATTAAATGTGTACAAACAAACATGTAAACAAGATTAACAACTTGCCTCAGACAGATCTGGTTGGATTGTGGGAATTTAATTGGATTCATCCATTAAGTCGTTTCACCCCTATTGGGCCAAGACCATGAAAGAAAAACATAGATTTTGTCTGTCCTCCGATGTTAACGACTACATACCTGTCCATTCTCAGCCAACAATAATTTTTTAAGTAGTGTTTACCATTTAGGATTACCTTTTGTGTATTTCTGCTCAGGTTGTACTTGATAACATGAACTGACACGAAGCCAACATGATCAGTTGACGTCAGTTTCAATGTAGAAAAGTGCACGTCTGAAAGAGGCTTAAGTTTATTTCTGTCTTTAGGACATCTGGGACATATATGTTAATCCCTTCATCATGAAAATCTCCAATCTTTAAAGACTTGTATGCACATGTTTCAGCTTTTACATGTAAATATTTGCATATACATGTGAAAGGAAATGTTCCTGCAGGCCACAGTTTTTTGTGAAATTTACTATAAAAAACATGTACACATTCCCACTCTGTAAACTCCAAACAAAATGTACGTTACTACAGAGCCTAAACAAATAATAAAAAAAAGGTTAAAAACAAATACAAATTTGATAATACATTTTTGCAGAACCTTTCGTTACTGAGCTTCAACAGATGCAGCCGCAACACAGTTTCCTTATTCATGTTCTACCTAAAAAAAGGGAATGCACCATGTCCAGTGCACATGCAAGTCACACTAATGCCTGAAAATGCATGCTCACATTACAGTTGAAGGAAACAAAGAAAAAGAGAACATACAACCTGACAGGCAATGTCCCATTCACCAAGAAAACATACTGAAAACACAAGATAGACACAATTTTAAATAGCTATAAAAAATAAGAAGGTCCTCAAATGTAGGTCCTCTTTCTCAACAGTGCAGAAGTGTAATTAATAAAAGTACTGGTTGTTTGAAGTTCTTCCAAAGTTGGAGACTTGCATGGATTTGAGCTCCCTGGTCAAATTGGCAGCAGGAGCTACTCCCTTTTGTGGGACAACTTAAAAAGAAATTCAGTACACCAAGGCAGCACAAAAATAGTGCCTGGCAAACACCTCTCTGCTATTTTAATTTGTGAATATATAGCATAAAGGTGACTGTATGTGTTTTTTGTATTCATAAGAGTTCGTATAAACATTTTCCAGGAAGACAATTTCTTAGATGGTGTCCCTGCAATGCAAGAAGAAAAAGAAAAAGGTTAATTAGTAAATAAAGTTAAGACACATTTCCCTTGTTATTTTAAGGCATAATGCATATGAAAGTATTCTTCCCACACATGCACACCTACTACATGTCTTAGGCTTCAACATCTGCCAGCTCATTTAAACAAACATACATTTGTGTGATATAACTACTATTATATAGCTACTTTCAGAGTTGCTCTTCCAGGCTTTATTTTGTTTACAGCTAATACCGTCCACACACACACATGCACACAAAAAAAAGAACTAAGTTAAAAGGCTGGCATGAACTTCACCAAGGTGGTTCACACCTCCACATCCTGATGTGTTAAAAGAGGAGACGCTCCTGACAGCACTGACAGTCATTTCCTGTTACTGAGTTTACATGGCTGCTGGCAGAAACATGCAGGGTGCTTCTCTATTTTGGATGGTAGAAAGGTGAGCAGGTATTTGGGTTGAGAGTTGACACTGTGCAAACATGTGAAATGCAAACAAGGCTATCATTTGTGTTAATCAAAATTTAATATCAAGACCTTTTTACTGACAAAGTGTGGTATCCAAATCAGTGTTTGTGTTTGGATGTAGTACAAGAGAGATTAAGGGAAAATATTTATGTTGGCAATGACATGATGACATTTAAGATTTAGTCCTTTAAATGCACAGCTTGTGGTTTTATCAAGCTGATGATTCACTAAAAGAACAAATGTGACATTTTATTGGTCACATCCCTTCTTATTGGACAGGTTTCCTATTTCTGTAATGCTGCAATTGTTCAAGTGTCTGTAGAAATCCACAGAGTCCATGTAGTTTCTTCCAGCTTTGTTGAAGGACAAAACCTTTGGTCTGTACAATTTGGATGACTAATACAAAAAGCTTGGCTAGTTAGACTCCACTAAGCCTGTTGATCTGTTCCTCCTTGTCCAAACAGAAACAGAGAGCATGCATTGCACCATGGAGAGAGCAATTTGGAAGGGACTTGATAAGGAAATTTAGTATAAGGGCAAGTATGTAAAGGTAGCCCATTGATGTGGTAGACTGCACTTCCACCTCATAGCAAAATGGTTTTCAGAATCAATGGGTAAAGGTTAAGGACTTTGCAATCAGACGGAATGCCTTGGTTTGAATGCATAACTTAAACACAAGCGTGTTAGCTTGAGTTTCTTGTGTTGCACTTCTGGTGTCACCAGAAAAGATTTGAGCCAGTCCCCATCCCCAGAAGACTCTAATGAAGGCATATAAAAAGGATGGAACGGTGGCGTAATATTGCACAGAACACAGTTGGAACAAGAACTCTGAAACCATTTTCCAGGTTCAACATATTTTTTCTTAAATGTTTCTCAATAGTGTGGGGACACAAGCAGGATGTGAGCATAGATGGATGTTTGTTAAATGCATTCATGCAAGCACAAACAAACAAGGTGACACAGGGAGATGTAGCAATCCCCACAAAGCCCAGGAGGGATATATGATAGATAGGGAATCACTGTTTCAATTGGTCTTCTTCACCCCCTGTCTGAGTGGCCTGTAATTGAATGATCATTACACAAAAGTTACTGTTTTGGCCCCGCAGTCAAAAACAGGAGTCACGCTGGAAACTGCATTTGGTGAATTTGATTTATGAGGAACAAAGACAAAGTTGTTTTTCAAAACCAGCCTGATAGCAAACAGAGCGAAGTAAAGCTCATCGTCTTCTGCCTAAACACTAACACCAGTCGGCCTGCGACACGACCAGCAACCACTCAGCAAAACAGCTAGGACCTCTCATGGTGGAGACATTTTTAACAAATCTGTTTCCTTTATGTCTGTTCCTGAATGGCTCTATTCATTAAAATAACCTGCAGTCAATGGACTCTGCTGGCACGGCACATTTATACTCTTGTGTATCCGTGGCCTTCCAGATGCACAGGCATACTCATTGTCACTGACAAGAAACAAAGCATTCTGTTTGGTTTAGCTCATCTATAAAGGAGGACCATCTAATATAAATGAGTTCACGTAGTATTTTGCAATGGCAATGCGTTTCTTGTGCTCAGCCACCAAAAAAACAATGTATAATAAGCAATGTCCATCAGCATAAATACTAAAATGGTTACTACATATCAAAAAGATATTTCCATTCTGTAATAAAACTTAATATTTCAATTTACAATATATATAACACTTTAAGCAAACAAGCACCACAATCCACAATGAACAATTTAAATGTTAACTACTCTCTTGCAAAGAATAAGGTAACAAAGCACAATAAAAATTCTATAAATCACCTTTTGTAACAGCATTGTGTAAGGGCCGACCTTTTAGCAGCATTTCAGCGAAAACTTTTAGGAGTTTTTTAATACGATACAATGTCAAGCAGAAAAAAAGGATTGTCAACTATTTTAGAGGAACAACTGTTGCTAACCATCATTCTCAGAAGGGGCAAGAGGAAAACAACTCTGAAACATGCAATTTATATTGGCAACATTAAAAAAACAAAGGATACTCGTGCTTCAAATAAAAGAAAGGATTTACCACAAGATTTACAATAAACCTCACTTACTAGAACCTCCAGGAGACATTTGGATAATCTCAAACCCTTTAGGCACGGTGGTGGAAGGATAATGATGTGGGATTGCTTAGTACCATACATCTATATATTTTTTCTGTTTCATGCATACTTATGATAAAGAAATCCCTCAACGGAATAATTTAAATAAACTTCTAAGATTGTTTTACTTAAAGCTAAATGAAGAATAAATCAATATTTGTTATTTATCTGGAATAAAAAGTAAATCAATATATTTCAGATTATTAAAAGAACATCAATTACTATACAAACTTCAAAAGTAGAAATGCAAATAAATTTAAAACAGCTTAGAAAATGTGCTTATTTAATATAAAATCAATTAAAAAATAAAAGTCTTTGTCTTTTATTTTCACATAGAAAAGCATGTTGATGGAAATCTGATGAAAGATTATAAAAGATGCTGGACTCCAGGGTCACCTTGCCAAATTCTCCTCTAATATCAAAGCTCTAACATGCCAAGCTGTGTGTTGAGAGATGGCCTCAATATTTTTGGTAGGGAGCCATTTTGAAGGCTTACGCAAACTCATTTTCTATAGTTTTTGACACTAGTTGTCTATCCTAAGATTGGATGTTAATTCATCAAGCGTCTCAGAAAACAGAGTCATACTAGACTTCATAAATGTTTGAATGTACATCTCAGTACAATTTGACGGTTTTTGTTCTCAACACGTTTTCTTGGATTTTTGGCAGCATGTACAATAGATGTGAACACATGATAGCCAACCCTCAAAAGTGTGGTGATGTGCAATCAGGTATACACTTTTGTTCAGTGGCTCTTCTAAACAAATCAACAGACATTATCTTAACACTTCATAAATTGCACTTTTCTTATGAGCTGAACCGTATTTGATTCTCATGTTTATTAGAAATGAACAAATTAGAGGAATCTTTCTATATTTTAAGCTTATTTTGAAAACAACACTTGTAAAACGGTAATTATAAATCTTGAATACCCTAAATTACCATGAAAACACTGGTAGCTTGTTAGTTTATTGATTTGCTTCATAATATACTCATTATGTAATGTTTTGAATGAAACAAAAATGTTTTGCAGATCCAGTATTGCTTAAAGACAAAGAAGTTTAAATTAAGATCAGTTTGTGTTGTTTTGATGTGTTAATAGTTTCATTAAACAACGATTTAACATGTTAGGTGCATTTAGGGTCTCATACTTTTTCTATAACACTAAAATAGGAGGTGGGGGGAGTTGTCTCTAAATGACACTGAATAAACATTCTCTGAACTAGACTGGAAGTCTACAACAAATTTGCCAGGAAGAATCTATTTTATTTATTTGTTTGTTTATTTATTGAAACAGCATCTTGTATCTTTAAAATGTTTTTTTTATTTTGGTCTGCAGTAAGACGTTTGCAATGACTTTAAATGCACATTGCAACTGCTTAAATGGCTTATTTATTCCAATATTTTTAATGATGTATCTCATTTGATTACATGTGGGTTTAAAACATGAAAACAACCTCTGAGTTTGATCCCTAATGCAACACTTTTATTGATGTGTGACTTTTTTTTAATTGCTCATTTCCTTTTGACCGCTTTGCGTTTCTCCTACAACAGTAAGGGGTCGTTGTCTTCCCATTTGTTGAGTCCAAATCTCTATCAGGGGCAGGTCAGCACTGCAGGCTACCTGCTCCAGTACCCGTAACCACTTCCTTTCTGCAGCCACGCTTTTGTATGCGTGCTGAATATAGATTTGCATTTTCCTACATTAAATCACAAGAAAAGATGTTGCCTTGAAGGCAGCACATGCTGCTTTCACAGCGACAGTATACTGTTTTGAGTTAATGCTGCCATCCGAGGAAAAATATACCTTTACTTAGGCCACTATAGCATCTATATTCAAAAAGAAATCATATCATTTTGTCTTAAAAGTTTTCTTTAGCACTTAACTGTTAATTTATTCTAAGAATTATGCTTTTTCTCTGTGACTAAAAAATCCCGAACTAAAAATACTTAGTAAAGAAAAGAATAACAATTAATAAAAATTAAATACAGCCACTCTCTTTGTCATGCAAAAATCTATGAAGAGAAAACAAATGCTGGAATGTTTTGTAACAGTCATGCCATCTGTTCACCTGGACGTCTCCATAGTGTCCTTGGTGAGATATACAATCCAGTAGACCAGGTTGAAGGCGCCAAATGAAAGAGGAAAGAGGATGCGGGAATATTTGTCAATGATGCTGGTGCCAGTCAGAACATTGTTGGCCGGGACTGCTGAACCTTGCTGCAGGAAAGCTTGAGCATTGACAGGTGGGTTTGGAAATGTTTTGGCAGGACGCTCAAACAGTGGGGTGGAGTTCATTCTCTTCTTCAGCACACTACTGGCATCCACCTACATGAAGCAAACAGGAGAGATAAGCAGGTTAAACAAAGTTTCTCCAGTGTAAAATGTAGCATGATGCCATTTTTTCAAGACAAGAAATAATTAAAAAAAATAGACTGTAATTATCACAACAATGTTAACAATTACAACTCATATTTATTTCTTAGAAACTTATCATTTCAGCAATGTTAGGTATGTCAGGACCACAGGCTTTGGAGCCTCATGCAGTTCTGTGCTCTTTAGCTTCATGCATTAATGATTTAATGAGACAAAGGTAAAGTACCATATTAGAGTCTTTGGTATTACCCGAGCCCTGACACTCTACTATTACTACTCTACTATTACTACTATTAATGCATCAGGACCACCAAGAATATGATCAATGTCTTCAATCAAAATATGATTTAATGGCTACATTTCTGGTACTTTTTGTTACTGAAACAGAAAGAAAAACCTTACAGGTAGTTTAGAAATATACTGTATTCAAGAATGCCAATGTTGTTTTGTGACTATATTTAACAATGTGTTGTACTTATTTTAAAGCCCCCTAAAAGTTAATTATTGGTTGTCTTAAAAACAACTACAACAATTCTCTTCATGCGACCTTTTAGTCTCATAATGAAATATCACAGCACCAACTTCTAACAACTGGCACTGAGCATTTTTATGACCTTTTATATTCATCAACCAGATTTTCTTTATCTATTCCATATCAGCTTTGCTTTTAATAAGAGAGCAAGCCATGTTGGTAAATGTACATATAAACTTTTAAAAAATAAATGACACCATCTGGACCTTTTAATGTGCATCATAATTCAGCTTTTCAAATACTGGGCATTAAGCTGTATTCAGGCTTTGCACACATGTGCCTGTGGCACACAATCAGGACGAAAACGATTGTTTGGTTTAATTTTAACCGAAGCTGTTCTTTTCTTCTAGAGATGAGTGAGAAAATGTGTTGATGAATCACATGAAGTGGGAACACATTGTAAGAAACATATAGTTGTACACTCCACTTCAATTTTACATTAGGTCTGAATAACACGGTGAAGCCCCTGTGAGTGAGTATCACAGCACAAGTTTAGATTACATGTACTGCCTTCTGACTGAGTGCTGCATGCACGGTAAGCACAGCTGATCCAAATGACAAGCTATTTTCGATGATGACAACAGGCTTGCTTGGCTTCTTGGTGGTCAAATCCCAAAGGGATCCGCTTCTCTTTCCTTTCATCTACTGCTCTAATTTCCATCACTTTGACAGAGGGAGGATAAACATTGACAGATGCATGTATAAATGTGCAGCTATAGGGCTGCACACCATTGTGTCTGTTTGCTTTTCATCGCATGTGTAGGTGTTCATTTGAAATAAGGTCATGCCACGTGTGTACTACATCGTATTAAGTGGACAGAGGTTCATTTATGTGGGAGCTTGGTCGGCGTATGTTTGTGCATCACTTTTGGAGGTTGTTGGTGATATAGATCTGTACTTACTTTGTATGTGCTGTTAAAAAAAAGGTAGTAGGATTCTTTCACTTGTGAAGTATGAGAATAACATGCTCCTCACTAAAGATTCACTCTCAGTTTAAAATACTAAGTTGGATAGAAAAAGTTTCTATTTGACATCTTTATAAACGTGTGTGTGTTGTGCATTAGTATGTGGGAAACGTGACGTCAAGCAGAGTTGTCATTAATTAATGACTTTCATGAAAAGGGGCTTCACAAGATCCTACTTTTTTCTTTATTGACCCGCTGCTTGAAGTAAAGATAAAATGAAAACATGAAAGCCTTTTGGTATATTTTGATGTAAAACATCTGCAATGACAAAAAATGTAGATAAATAGGATAATAACATAGTATAATATAATAATATATTCATAGATAAGGAGTTTATTCAACATACCCTTTTGGTTTTCAGCCTTTAAAACCTATGGCAATGTCCAAATTCCCTCCCTACTAGCTAATTAATAAAAATCTATACAGTGTGGGACTATCTAGTGCCCTGGTTTTTAAAAGCAATTTGGATACTACTTTTTTAATTTTTTTAAAACAGGAAATACGACGACACTGATTGCATGAAAGAAAATCTTATTGATACAAGCATTTAATGATGACTATTTATGAATCCACTGTGTTCTGAAGATGAAAACGTAGATGGTTTCATTAAAAAAACACATCTACACACATATGTGTCACAAAATAGTTCAACAGCAATGCATCGTTGTCTATATTTCCCTAGTGGGCATCGATGTGCACTGGTTTTTTGCAGAGACTTCTGGGAAACTTCTAGGGCACTCAATTTTGAAATTGTAGGCTATGTCTGCCCTAATCCCAAACTATGAAAAAATTATATAGTGTGTGTATACCTAGTGCCCTGAATTTTAAAAACAATTTCGACAAAATGATCACTGCTTCTTTAAACGGCGAATATGACATCGCTGATTTCACGAAGTGAAAATCGACGATACCATCGTCCATCGTGATTGGTGACTGACCTCACGATGGAGAGACACCATCGTAATGCCACGCCCCCGCCAGGCTGCGAGTACCCAACATAAACCGCGCTTACGTGTGCAAATATCTTGATCGGATCAATGGTCGGATTAGAATTCAACCGTGTACATGGGCTCAGAATTTAACAAACGTTCACATGGGGTCACACTTTCGGTCGGGATAAATCATTCGCACATGCGCAGTAGTGTTTGAAATACAGGAAGAAGAAATTAGTTTTGGCCGAGCGGCTATCTACATAGATAGATCAGCTTGGTAATATACAAGATGATCTTCTAAACGTGCTTTTATTAATGTTACGGTTATTATGAAGCGCCTGTTAGCTCATCATTTTAATTTTAATCAGTGTAGTCAGTGCTTTTTCTGTTGAAGAACGGAGCCGGAAAGAAGCCAGGGTGCAGTATGCTAACACTGGCTAACAACATTTGCTTTGGAGGAACATAAAATACATTCTGCAATCTGCATCTTGGCTGCACGTAAATATGTGGGAATAACATCAGCCTTTATTTTGTCTTGACACGACTGGAAACACAAATCCACGTGATTGTTTACGGTTTCAAAGGAATGAGCGACATTTCTGCTTTGAACAGCTCACACACCGTCCCAAAGCCGCTGTGTGTGCTGACGGTCCGAGCTCTGCCCGGATACACACTTTCAGACCGGTTCTCCTAGCTCGTTCACCTAGAGCTGTGAGACGGATCGCAGTCCTAAGTCTCCCACACATAGCGCACACGTAACAAAGCATCCCCCCTTCCCCTCAAACACAAAGCTGTAAGTCCGCGCTCCACCGGTACACTTGACTAATTCAGTGCGGGAACGGACAACTTCTTTCCTATTTTTTATTTATTTATTTATTTTTTGTTAAAGACACTTCCCTCAGTTTATACTGGATCATCGCGGATGAGTCATTAGTTGGGAAATAAAACATAGAAAGTAAAATAACGAATAATAATTATATAATATTTATAATAACGAAAAATTACCCCCCCCCCCGACGGTATCATCGTCCATCCCGATGGTTTACTGCAAACATCGTCAACTGCCAGTTTAAGGGACATCGCCCAACCCTAGCACAATGCATTGCGGCCTAGCATCGCCAATCTATTGAGTGTCATTAAACACTGGATTTTCGCAGATAATTCTAGAAAATTTCTAGGGCACTCGACTTTGGAATTGTAGCTTCGGACAGCACTACAAAATAGTGAACGCACTATATAGTGCATTATGTAGTGCACTATGTAGTGAGTACTAATGGAATTCGGACATAGCCTATGACAAACACTATGGATCAGGCGTGATCAGTCAGTCAGAATGTGGAAAGACATGTTGTAGCTATTCTGCAGCAAGCTAGGTGATATACTTTTTGAGGTTGATAATAAAATTATGAAGAAGAAAAAACATCCACTATGACATTTGTAAACATGGTCACATTGGATTCTAAACACTATATGTTAAAAGCCATGTTCAAGAATCTGCGTTCCTGAACACACATCCCCTGTGTGAACATGGCATAAAAAAGATTTATTGTGTAGGTTGAATTACATACTGTAGGTTTTCTGAACATGCTTCAAATTCCAGGCACAATGTCACAAGGTGCTGTGACTCAAGAAAAGAGACAGAAAACCCCCAAAAATGTCCCAAGACATAGACTCTTCTACCAAAGTTGTCAAAGGTTGTTGAAGGTCAATGAAATACAAACGAAACTCTTTGAATAAAAGTTAAGCATCACACCCCCTCTATCAAACTGGCATATGCAGTTTTGCCCAAATAAACTTATTTTACCTTTTTTTCTGGTAATGAAATAGTGTTTTCTTAATGACTCCCTGAATCTCATATAGCTATCTCAGTCACTGCAAGTAAAGCACCTTTTCTAATTTCTTTGTAAATGTATTATTTTTATGTCTAACACATATTATATTTCATCTCCTGAAGCCCATAGTTTCAATACAGCTCAACTGACCTCAGTTACAGGTTACAGCCATGCATAGCAGACTATTCCTGCTCCAAATGTCTACCTTTCTCTGTCCTGTGTGTGGTGAAGAGTCTCCCGATGCATCTCTTCCTTTCCATCTTTCCCTTAACCCACTCCCACACCACAACCGCAAACACATGCTTGTCCCTCGCATCAATCTATCCACCTTCTCCTTCAAAGTGGCCTGGTTTTTCAGGCCCCTCTCTGCTTCATTGTGGTGCCTGCCCTCCTTTTAGTGAGCCTGCAGTGATCTGCTGGCTATTCCCTTAATCTATGGCTCTTACATAATCTGCTGCAACATCGTTCACAGAGCCACTGGCTGTTCCCTCATGTCAGTCTCTGTGGTTATCACACAGTTACAGGGATGAGCGGAGGACTGGGAGAGAGGAATGGATGGATGATATAATGGCACTAGATGGTTGGATAATACTTTTTTTCTACAATTGATGAGCAAACTGGATGTGGTTAGATATAATTTACTTCAGATTAGGCACATAGATGTAAAAACTTTGATTGTGTTCAGTCTTTTTTGTTAATGTGAGGAGGTAGCTGTGGATAAAGTGGAGATTGTATTGTTCATTTATTTAGACCAGGGGTCGGGAACCTATGGCTCGCGAGCCATATATGACTCTTTTGATGGTCACATGTGGCTCGCAGACAAATCCTTAATTATATTTTTTTTTCATTAGACCAGTCCTTCTCGGGCGCGATGCGATGCCAGAAGCGCGCAGTCGTAGCGGTGCTTAGAGAGAAAAATCTGCGCCAGCGCTATCAGTTTACTATTATCTATTATTTCACAGAGTTTGTACCACCTGGAAACCTGTGAATTGCCGTGCCTAAAACTGCGCCCTCCCGTCTCTGAGAAAGAGCGCGCAGTTGCGGGGACGGGATGTGTGAGGAAGAAAGCAGAGGGTGGGGGTGAGGTGTGTGGGCACGGCCAGTAGGTGAATCGCGCAGGGATTGTAAAAACGTAAAACCCACTGCCCGTCACTCACTGCAGTGTGTGAGTGTGTGTTTGGTTCCATGTCTGTCTCACATCTACAGAACATTCAGACCTACGATCACGTTTAAAGTCTCAACGCCTGCATGAAGCAGAAACTCACCACGTATCAACCAGACCAGACCATCAGAACTACCACGAGAAATACTCATCATTTATAAGCAACAGCATAACAATGTTATTAAAAAGAATCCACAGACTTATTGTCCTTTAAAAATGTTGAAATTAAATAAAATGCACACATTCATTTGTATTTTTAGTTTTAAACATATTGTCGCGGACTGAGCGGCTGTTGGGCCGCGTTGAAAGTTCTGAAGTTCATTGAACGCATCTGATTGGCTCTCAGTTCTGTCGCTCAGCCTGTTATTAGGTAGTTTGGACCAATGGTGTTCAGCCATGGGCCAAATAAGGGAAATGGGAGGGCTGGAGCAGGAGGGGGGAATATAAAGTTGGGAGAAGCGCTCTCGTCTCGGCGGGAGAGATTCAGGAGTTGCTGAATTAATTTACGGCATTTGTTACAGCCTGCATTAACCAGAATAAAGAACCTTAAAAGAGGTTAAGTCTCAGTGTGGGAAAAGGACACTACATTATTGTATGGCTCTTTCGAAATTACATTTCAAAATATGTGGCGTTTATGGCTCTCTTGGCCAAAAAGGTTCCCGACCCCTGATTTAGACCAAAACAAAAACAAAAGAATGATTGGCAATGGAGGAATGGCAATACTTGTTCATATGTGCACAACAGAACCTCTCGCTTACACCATTAATCTTTCATTAACACATAGCAAAGTCCCAAAAATGACTAAAACAGCTCAAATAATACCCATATATAAGTCTGGGGACAAATATGATATTAAAAATTATAGACCCACATTAATACTGCCAATTCTTTCCAAAGTATTTGAGCGAGTTGTGTACTCAAGATTATCAGACTATTTTGTAAAACACAATGTACTAGTGTCTCAACAATATGGCTTTAGGAAAAACAGCACCACGGGTATGGCTATCTTAGATCTTGTAGAAAAAATTAATGACGCCTTTGAAAGAGGTGAATATGGTATTGGGGTTTTTCTGGATCTTTCAAAGGCATTTGACACTAGATCATGAAATACTACTCAGCAAATTAAGGCATTACGGGGTCAGGGGATTAGTGCTTCAATGGTTCAGGAGTTATATCTGTGGAAGAGAGCAATATGTAAAAGTTGATGAACTAAAATCACAGAAACTCAACATTCAAACGGGTGTACCACAAGGATCCATATTGGGACCACTTCTCTTCATAATTTATATAAATGATTGCGTTTACTGTTACGGCGCCATCCACAAAATACTTTTGCAGACGATACTAGTTTATTCATATCACATAGAAATATGGACCTATTAGAAAAACTCCTAAATGAAAAAATAGTAAAAGTAGATACTTGGTTCAAATGCAATAACTTGTCATTAAACACTAGCAAAACCTTTTTTATCATATTCCACACATCCAGACACAAATCCACCTACAGGAAATTAAACATAAATATAGATGGGCGATCTTTACAACAGGTGGACTCAATAAAATTTCTTGGAATCCATATAGATCAATTTATAAATTTTAAAAAACAGATAGAAGAACTAGTTAAAAAATTATCTAAATTTGTTGGTTTATTCTATAAGATTCGGCACATGCTCTCATCAGATGCATTGCTAACATTATACAGATCCCTGTTTGAGCCTCACCTGAATTACTGTAACATCATATGGAATAACACATTCTCTACCTACACGACAAAACTCCAGATTACACAAAAAAAGCAATAAGAGCAATAACCTGGTCCACGCCAAATTCTCCAACGGATCCACTCTTCCACAGATACAGCCTTCTGAAGTTACCGGAACTTAACACGTATCATGACGCACGCACAATGTACAGTGTAGTTAATAAATTAGTCGTTTGTGTGACCTCATGCCACTTTTTTTGCCCTCTTATCACCATGACACCAGGGGAAAGCATATGCTAAAAGGCAAAAACAGAAAGTTACAATGTACAAGCTTCTCTGTTTGTACTAGAGGTCCACAAAATTGGAATATATTAGACAATGATGTTAAACAGTCTGCTACAATATACATGTTTAAAAGGAAACTGGAATTGCTATTACTGCCAACATACTGTACAAATGCTGCTCCGACCGAAGCCACCTATTAACGTGTGTGATTTCTCCTTTGTTGATACTTATATGGCCACACGCCTCAGTTTATGTTGGACAATAGGGACAATGAATTTGAACAACACTTTCCACTATATTACCATCATTTTCTCATACTATTATTGTATTTTATTTATTTAATTATTTTCTTTTCTTTTTTCTTTTTCTTTTCCTTCCGCCTCTAATCTTCTGTACTTTTATGCTTGTATAAAATGCTGGACCCCTAATAATAAGCAGCTGCTTCAGGGATCTCCATTTTTTCCACATTCTGTACTGTAAGGGGATTTTTTGCTTTGACATATTGTGGAAAACTAAACTAAACTAAACTAAACTAAACTAAACTAAACTAAACTAAACTAAACTAAACTAAACTAAACTAAACTAAACTAAACTGGGAGAATTGAGTTTTTTTGTTATGAGTAGTGGAGTATAGTTAACATGGATTTCTTAAAAATGGCATGTGAAATGGTCCTTCTGGGAGCCGAACTGAAGTCACTTCTTCAAATAGATTTTTCATATTCATGAGCTGCTCATTAACAGCCTGAATGTGTCATTCTACCACATCCCACTTTGAAAAAGACCGTCACTCCATCCAAGAAGTAAGCACCGCAACATGTGTTAACTGTTCTGGGTCAACCACTACTAAAAAGTGAGCAACACAAACATTCACCATACCAACAGTAGTATGGACCGCTAAGACAAAGCAGGTTGGATGTAGTGAGTCACAATGGTGATGCCAAATATCTCTCTGGCATCCCGCCTCAGCAGAAACAGATTCATCAGCTTTACAGCCTCTCTCTGTAAAATTATCAGGTTCAACAGCGACCTCTGACACCTGCTCTTGTCTGATAAGAGTGAAGCTTGGCGTAACGTCTGCATTAAGGGTGACATTCCGTGTGGGAAACTTCAAAATGTCCGATATGTGTTTCATCAAGTCATGTAATAGACAAAATCCTTAATATAAATTCATGTCAACAATAAGCAGCTAAACCGGAGTGGTAAAACCTTTACCTTTAGATAATTTGTCAAGAAGAGACTTTGGAGAGTATTTACAAATGTAGATTGCCATAATTGATCATATTTAGAAACAAATAAAGCCCCACAATGTGCAAGATAAGTCTCAAAGTTAATTTGACTTTCAAAGCCCAGTGTGACTGGCAGCTTCAAGCATTGCAACCCTCACTTAGGCGCAGTCAAGAAACCACAGCTGACCTGAGCAGGTGGACTCTAGTCCAAAATACATCTGATGTGATTGATAAACATGCAGTGGTGCAATAAATCAAAAATATTGCACTATTTACTATTCTTTATGCAGAAGGCCCTGCTGCAAACTAAGTTTTGTTCTACAAGACTGACCACAGATTCATTAATTCATTCATTCAGCTGTTTGTTCCCTTTCGGGGTCACGAGGCTGCCGGAGCCTATCCCAGCCACTAGTGGACGAAGGCAGGGGACATCCTGGACAGGTAGCCAGTCTGTCGCAGGGCCTGACCAAAGGTACAGTTTGCATTTGTATTTCATAAAGGTTTATGAAACAAACTGTGCAGTGTGAGGATGCTTTAAGTACAGTAAAAAAAAAAAAAAAGGTGTTGGTAGGGTGATAGTTTCTGACCCATAAACATTTTACTTGGCATCGAGTTGTAATTCTACTACTGGGTAAATATGCGGAACAATACAAAGAGGATGTGTTGTAAGTGCCACTCCACTTAAGAATGCCACTCCACACCATTTTAGAATTTCACTGACCAACTGTCAATGCATAAGTAAGATTAATAAGTATATCCAGTGAAAGAAAATACACAGTTATTTATCCCAACAATGTATCATAACAAATAAGAGTATTCTGAATTTTTAATGAGATTTTAAGCATAAGGAAAATGACCCTTACTGAAGGAGGTTCAGTTTAAAAACCAGACTTCTTCAACATGGAGTCTCTCTTTATTTTTATATGTTTGAGAATTAAACCAGAAATAGTGGCAACTCTACTGTAGACACACCAGATTTTTGACCACTTGATTGTGACAGTCAGATTGTGACAGACAAGTCAAACTCTAAAGTTATGTTCACACTGCCTTCAGCAATGCACGTTCAAGCGGCCATTTCCAATGAAAAGTCTATGTAAACACATGTTTTGGGCATTCAAAATTCTTGCATTCACGTGTAGCTATGCGAGTTTTTACAACCATTTTTGGGCTGTACGTACAAAACAAGTGATCATTGAACACAAGTTGAAAGTTAAACCTAGTTGAATTTTGACCAATCAGGGACTTAGATTTGGTAGTGGGGCATGGATGGCAGTGCAAACCATTTGAAAATTGATCATGGAGAAATTAATAATTGCAAATTTTTCCCAGAGAGAAATACAGTATGACACCAAGCCTTTCATATAATGGAATAGAGCTGTAAAAGAAAAAGCCTGTAGCAGGATTCGCAAAATTTGTTCTGCTTCGACATTTTGCACCAAGCCTCTTCCAATTGTAGGTGGCAGACATGCATTGGCAAGCACTTGGCAAGTGAAAGAAGAAACCCCTCCCTCCTCGTCCAGAATGAACACTATGGGCTATACCCGCTAAACGCAGGTTCTTGGACGGGTCCTGTGTGTCTGTATCTTAAGTGCAAAAACTAACCAAGCCACTATCAGAGAAACAACATTTTTCATGCACAGATGGAATGAAAACCTTAACAAAATAAACGCAGCCTTTACAAACCATCTAATCTTTGTTTGTGCTATTATTTCTGATGTTTCACTTCTGTAAAAAAAATATTCCAAATCTTTCTTTTGACTGTTTGAATTAAATAAACTGACAGAAAACACAAACAACCTGTCAAACATCTGTCCTTCTCAAAAAATGCAGTAAATAGACACTTCTATGCCATATGGAGCATCTAATCTGACTGTTGTCACAGTCTTGACTCATTCATACAGTGCTTCTTATCCTACGTAAACTTTCAATAAAGACAAAAAACTGGAAATTCTTTTTAAATTAATCAAAACATGGTCGGAGTGAGATTTTAACAGAAGCTGACTATATTCACTGTCAAGTTATTTTGCCCCACTTGAAGGGGAAATCGTCAAATGGAGGAAATGCCAGCAGGACTCCACTCATGAATCAAGAACTCCATGAACGTGTCTCTTTTCTTTATTTGTATTTGACTTTAGACGGACACCTTTTCCAGTGTTAATGAGTAGAAGAAACCAAGCAAGGTGAAAAACCTGTACAGAAATAATACTTGTGAAAATATATTCTGTTTTACAATCAAATTACAAATAACTATAATTTAATTTCAAATACCAAAATATCATATTTCAAATGATCAAGTTTCACACAACAATGCACCGTGATCAATTAATCAAACAGGCATAGAAAATACATTTCAAACAATTCACGTCTAAAGCGCACCGATAACGCGATAGACAGCTGATCTCTAAAGGCGCCCCTGAAACAGCTCATCAACCCCCGATCACTTCCGCATCTTACCGGCTGCCTCTCCACTTTTTTAGGTGCCTTGTTCGGGATTTTTCTTTAATCTGATGGTTGGCCCAAACGTCTGCTTCCTTCAGTTCGCTGTTCACTGTCTGACCAGTGATCACCGCTTTTGCACGACACGTAAATCACCATGCGCGCACAGGCGTGCGGATGCAGGTTTAATCAATCTCACCTGTTGCGGATGACCTACTTTTGGAATCTTGTTTTTCATTTTAAATATTTTTCTTAAATTTTATAATTCACTTTCCAAATATTCAATTTCCACCCTGTTTTATCTTTCTTCAACCATTTTAATTTACATATACACACGCTTTTTTTTTTTCGAGCATTAAGTGAGTTTTGAGCTAACATTCACATATCTTGACAAAATAGAAAAGAAAAACTAAACATAAGAGGTTTTTACTGAAAATACCATTGTTCTGGGTTATAGATGGCTCCCAAAACAACAATAATGTTTCAAAAGGTCAAGCCTGTTTTTTCAACTATTGAGTACACAAGTCTTTTTGGTTTACTCGGTCTTCAAACATTAAACTTAAAACGTTCAGGTGCTTTTATTAGCTAAGATTTCAGACCACGAAGTCGTTTTCTAACTAACATTACATAAAAAATGTTTTAAGCATCTAAAGAAAAATCCCTGAAAGCACAAGATGTAAATCCAATTTTACTGCCTTTTAGATAATGAATTGTCATTTTTCAGAAAAAAAAACACAACATACCATTACGTGATGAGTGACTGCATGCAATCTGTTTGCCTCAACTCAGCAGTTTATACGGCCTGTCCAAGTACAACAGCAGTAATCTCTGGATACTTTTATTTTTAAGGCATTACATGGATTGGGGATTTATAACTTCCAGCTATATTTAGAAACGTGTTTACATCTTGAGTAGTTCCACAGTAAGTATTTTAGATTAGAAATATTTTGCCATTCAAACAAATGAGTAAAAATGTATGTAGAAATGTATTTATTAAGGCAACCATAAGACCCGCCTACCATCCTCAGCTTGTTCATTTTAAACTATGGGAATCACATGTGATGTTACTGCATGGCGTGTGTTAACACAGGGAGAAAGACTCACTGATGAAACCTCGCCATCGTTTCCAGTGGCCGCAGCTGCGGCCACAGCTGCTGCCTCTTGAGCTGCCGCCCTCATGGCTGCTGCTTTCCGCAGTTCCCGATTGGCCTGAAGCGTGGAGAAGTAGTTGACAGCCGCAAACTCAATAAGAGCAGAGAAGACAAAGGCAAAGCAAACGGCTATGAACCAATCCATTGCTGTAGCATAAGAAACTTTTGGAAGGGAGTGGCGGGCGCTGATGCTGAGGGTCGTCATGGTCAGGACGGTTGTGATACCTGGAAGCAGGGAGAATGACACATTTAACCTGGGGTTTTCATTTCAATGCACATGTACCTTGTATTTGTGCTTAAGCACCCATGCTATTTCCAAATAGTGGAACAGTGTGATCATCCAAAACATAGTTGTATTCAAAGTGTATTATCTTATTAGGAGAAACCGAGTTGAAACGATCCTGAGCCACAGTACGTTTTTTACCAGGAGCCATGGTAAAGTGCAATGAACTGACACTGATTCCAATACAGGGGAAACAATAGAACTGGTCGTGAAACGTTCGGGATTCATTTGTACTTATAGAGAATAACGCGCCCAACTGTTCAAACACAAGTGACATCTGAACCGTGGTTCGACTAAACAATGTATTTGGCACTTCATACGTCATCAACCATGTGATCTGCGCTAGTTGACACTCGCCCGGAAACATTGTGCCGAGAACCACTCTGTTTCATGAAGGTGAGCGTCCGTGTCAAACGGGCCATCCTATATAGTTTGGTGTGCCTTATATATGACACAAGTTTGAAAATAAAACCTTCATTGCACCCTGCAGTGCATTAAATATGATAGCTATCACCAAATTGTTGATACAGCAATAGCAGGCACAATGAAATTAGTTTTTGGTGTGTATATATTTAAGGGATAAGGGCCAACGAGTTGTCCATTATCAGAAATTAACGAACAACGTGGAAGCCTGCTTCCATGAAGTCCATTAATTTATGATATCTAAGGTGTCAGTTATCATACACGTTGAAGGCCATTATCCCGGTTATACCATGGTCATTTACAAAAGAAAAACATTCAATCAATTTTTAGTACTTTATTCTTGATAATTCTTCTGGTTTGAATCACTTTTTCAAAAAAGCTGACTATTTTATGGGGCATGTTGTCATGGTAATATCTGAGCAGGCACTGACCTCGACTGCAGCGGCAAAGGAAAGTGATATATATGCTGATCGTCATGATAGGTTAGATAAAGCATCAGTTCAGAGAGAAAGTTCACCTCCCATCACTTGTTTTTGTCCAGAAGATGAAGCAAAAATTTGTTTCAAAGAAGCCACCGCAGTGATAGAGAACATTTGTCTATGTGACCGGAACGTATGCATTATTACTGTCCATTATCTCTTTTTAATCCACACCCAGAAGCCAATCAGAATCAAGTATTCACAAGTATTAAGTATTTTTAACCAGAACACTGTAACGCCCCAGTAATTCATAACTCTACTACGAAGTTCCGAATAATCAATGGGACGTTTTTCTTCATGTTAGGCGTTTACTCCCAAATGTAGCCAGAGTCATAACATTGAGGATCCTCTCAAGGCTCATATGAAGTTGCTGCATTTAGAATTCAACCTGATTTTTTCTAGAACACTGCAAAAAGGTGCAGCCCCACAGATAACCATTATTTTAAAGTGGCAGAAATCACAGCCTTCCATTTGCTGCAACCAAATGGAAGTCAAAATCAACAACTGCTCGCAGAGGTTGTAAAAATGATACTTCTAATTCTCCTTCTCATCTTCAGCTCAGGTGGAGCTTAAAACACCAACTCCACTGCTGAATATAGATCAGAGAACGCATAGACCCTTTTCATGATGTTCATTAGATGTAAAAGACTATTTAGGGGGCTGGTTCCAGCATTGCTTCTGCTTCTCCATTTTCTTTTTCTTTCCAATAATTAAAAAGATAATGGCAGGCAAAAGCATCCTTCAAGCTAGATTGAATTGATTTTATTTTATTTTAAAATGATATATATTTTCATGTCATGCTTTAAAAGCTAGGACATCTTCTGAAGGCCATGTGGTGAGCTCCAGCAGGCTGAAGATGAACCCTGGTGAGTGTTTATGCTCTAGCACAACAACCACATGCAATCTCTCTCCATTCACACATTTTGATATAGATATGTCACGTTTTTGGTTTCTTTGCTTTTGTGTTCTAGTTGTTTTTTGCTCTGTGATGCTTTGAGTTAACTCCCTGTTTTATTTTGTAGAATTTCCTGCTTTCTGTTGGTTGCGAGTTTTTCCTTTTCCCCATCTGTCCTGATTGTGTTCACCTGTGTCTCGTCTTGGCTGTGTGTATTTAAATCTTGTCTTTCCCTTCCTCCTGTGCTGGTCCATAGTTTGTCGTTTTGATGTTCCACGTTTTCAGTGTCTTTCTAGTGTTTCAAGTTTTCGAGTGTTTCAGTCCTGCTCAGCAGTGGTACTTTGGTTTGTTTAGTTTAGTTATTAAAGCTCCTGTTTCCTGGGACCTCCTGCCTCCTCCTCCTCTTTGTGCCTGGGTGCTTCCCTCATTTCCCCTTATAACAAGATACCCTACCATTAAGTGAACCTGCTTACCTTGCCTATGCTTAAAGACCCACTCCAAAAGAAATTTTCTTTAATTTTTTTTAACATGTTCTTGTGGCATTTTACTGATGAAGGATATGTAGACCAGTGTTTTTCAACCTTTTCTGAGCCACGGCACACTTTAACCTTAAAAAAAATCCCGCGGCACACCAGGATCCAAAAATTTAAAAAAACAAAAAAAACGGAGAAACTCAGTCTGTATTGATCTACAGCCCCTCCACAATCTCACATGCATTTTTGAGATAATTGTGGCAGAAAAAGCTTGAAACTGCAGCTGTTTTTTTCTAAAAGATGCAATAAAAGTTAAGTTAGAAGATGTAAAAACAGTTTGATGTGTGTTCGTTGATTTCAAGACGTTTAACAACAGATCTCCTTGAGCGCTGTCACTCTCACAACCCAATGCATCATGGGAGATGTAGTGCATTAAACGGCCGGCAAAGATCGCGTCTCTGAGCTTCCTTGTTTTGTTCACTTGTTCCACGGTCTGACATCGGATTCTGTGGAAAGCTGCACCGATAAAGACGAGCTTTAGCTGGTATTTTTGTTAGAACTGAGCGACTTTACGAGCTAAATCGGGACAAGGAAGTGAAGACTTTAACCACTTCTGATTGGTCAGACTGATGACATGTGATTAAGCTCCCCAAGAATGATTGGTGGAGACAGTTAAAAGGACGGGACTTTTCCAAAATACAGCCGGAGTTGCAGCTGAATCGCGGTACGTCATTCTTATCAAAATGTCTTTAATAAAATAAAATAAACGCAAAGAAAAAGTATTTTACGATCTTTTATATTCCTAACTCCTCAGTGTTTTATCAGGGCCTGTTTGGATGAACAGAGAGCTGAAATCCTGGAGATGGGAAATGTTTAGTTTTTCAGTTAATGAGGGCAATTTCCCACGGCACACTTGACCATCTCCCACGGCACACTAGTGTGCCGCGGCACACTGGTTGAAAAACACTGATGTAGACTATGAAGAAATTCAAGCCTAAAATTGCATTTTTGATTTTTTTTTATTTTATTTTAGTATTCAAATCATTGTGAATCGGTAGCAGACAAAAACAAGATTAAAAGATTTCAAGTACAATTGAAAAAGATTGTACTTGGGATGTTGCAGATACAATGGGTGTGCCACAATCTCCCTGTTCTGCCCCAATTCCATTGCATCCACTTGCAGACAAATGAATCCATATACGTCTTTGTTTACCTCGTCTGAACTGGCATCTGGCTCAAAACTGAAAAGCTGGATGGCTCTGATATCACTCACCATTTTTGTTGCACCTGTAATTTCAGGTTGTGGTTGAGAGGGGCTGTAAACTAGCAAGATAGCATGTAAACAGAGAGCTTTCAGCAACAGGGAAGGCGGGGGTAGTCCCACCCACACCTCAGAACTCATGTCTCATAAAGCATAAATCTTAAATTCCTGCTAATGCTACTATCTAATGATCCACTAATTAATCACATGCTCACTAGAATATCTACAGTACAATGTTTTTAACTTAAAGTCCCACTCCAACACTATTTTTACCTATTGTGAAAGCGTTCCCGGTGGTCTTTTAAATATGATTATGCAAAAACTGTGTTGTTTTCAAGGACATAGTTTCTGCTGAGTGGCAGGAATTCATTCAAAATTTGCTTTAAAGTTGCAGACAAGACCGTTGGCACGGAAGTAACCCTCTGCTGATATCCCTTTATTTATACTCGCTTACTCTAGCTTACAGCCCCTGACAACCACAACCTAACATTAGCAGTGCAACAAAAGTGTCGAGAAATATTAAAGCTATTCAATTGTACAGTTTAGAGCCAGAAGCCAGCTCAGACTATGGAAGAAAAGACAAACATGGATCAATTTATCTTTAAGTGGATGCAACAAAACGGAGATGGGAGGCTCCATTCCTCAGCATCAGTTTTGAAAAAGTTGCTGCAACCCAACTGAGAACTTTTTTTTCAAACTACGAGTTATTACGTGCTTCTGATTCATGAAGATTTGAAAAAAGAAATACTAAAAAACACACATTTAATATATATAATATATATAATCCTCCATCATGCAGAAAATGCTAAAAAAAACTATTAAAAACACAGAAAAACACCAGTTTAGTTGGAGTGGGTTTTTGAGGTAAATCCTACACCCACATAGCATTTAAAAATATATATTTTTTTGCTTGTGTTGCACAATTTTTTTCTGTTCTTTTCTCCAAATAAAGGCATCAAAATGTACTTTGGCATTAGATTTCTTTTCTAAATGATAAAATCTTACTCTTGAAGTAAAAAAACCAATGTATTCCATTAGCAAAGTGTCAATCTATTCTAGGAAAAATGGCCCTTGAACAACGCTTTGTCAAAAGTGTTTTGTAGCTGTGCATTGATAATGTTGAAGCCTACAGAGAGATTTAATGCACCAAATAAAGTCTCAAAAGCTTTTCCAAAGCACTCCAATACTTAAAAGTATTTAGATGCCACGTTTACAGCCTCCTCCAACAGCGAACTGACACTGACTGTCACAGTCACAAGAACAAGATGAATGATTGCAAAAAGATGGGAGGTATGTAGGAAAAAAACAGCTGTCAAAGTAAAAAAGGAGAGGCAGGAGAATGGGAAAAGAGTGTAGGAGAGAGGGGGATGAAGTCTAAAGACAGGACAGAAATTGAATGCTTGGGGCATGTGCTTTTATAGGAAAAAAGTAAGATACAAATTAGGCCACTCTCAATTAAGCTTGTAAGACCTGTGCTCAGGGGACTCAACTCTTACAGGGGCTGTTGACAAGCCAGCACACAAAACACTATAACTTAATGTAGAACATCTTTTTTTTCTTTTCTCTTTACATGCATCCTCCACAGAATCTAGGTTATATTTTCCTAATCAGATATCGCGAATCTTAGAAACTCATGAAATAGATTTTAGAATACATGTTCCTCCAAGCTTGTAGGGCCAATGACTCACATCTGAACCAAAAAGGTCTAAACAATAACCTGTTTTAGCTCTCTTTTCACATTCATGAAAACAGAATGAGAAATTATATTAATGTGCATGCACTTTCACACATTTTCTTGTCATTTTGCTTCCCTGCATCGCCTCCCTCAGTTCCTCTTATTCCTTTCTTCCTGTCTCTAAACATCTCTTCTCCCGAGGCTAGCGCTTGGTGGCAAATGTAGCGTAATGTGATGTGAACAAGCATAACCTGTGAGTGCTCGGAAGAGGTCCAAGTAAATAGCATCAACCTCTTAGTCCTTGCATGACCACATATATATGTAATCTGTGCAACTTTACCCAAATGAAAGAGGAACAAGTCTCGGAATGTTAAAACAAACTGACTACTTTTTTTTGTTACAATAGGATCAAAGTTAAAAAGTGGATATTAAAGCAACACAAGTACATCATGTGTTAGTGTTTAGCCTGGTAAGTCGTATTTTATTACAAATAACTTTTATTGAAATGCACATCACAAAAGCCTACTCCAGTATTGGATTCGGGATTAAAGAGGAACACGTCAAAACCAAAACTTATTTATAAAGAAAAAGTTGTGCACAAAATTAATAATTCTTGCACAACTTTGCAAAAAAATATGAATACAACATTTAGTTTAATGTTTAACTTTTCTGTTGTTGAATACTTTTGGTCCATAGCTCTGTTGAAAATTGAATAAAACAGATACCAACACAGCAAACTCACTGTATTTCGTCAAAGCAAGGCATCAACAGCTGATTGTCTAAACAACGCACCAGCTGATAGGTTCAGACTCAAAAGTGGCGAAAAATAGCTCTGAAAGCAGTAGCAGAAATGCCACTCTGCTTATTAGCTATAAAATAAATAAATAATTTAACAAGGTGCATGTCTGTCAAAATTGGTTAACACTAATAGCATACAAAAACAAAAACAGCTTAGCTAACTCTGAGCTAATTAGGCTAAATGGCAGTCAACCGTTACTGCAGGAAAAAATATCAAATGAAATAAATACATTAAAAACGTGAGTAGCATCAGAAAACCTACATTTCTGTCTTTTTTTAAAAAATTGTTTTCTTTTTAACTTTCACTACAGTCTGCCACCAGTAAGCCTACTTTAGCTCCGAGTTACATTTCTTGATTTTGTTATTTTTCACCTATTTTCTTAACCCATCGTTTCCCTTTCAGGGTCTTGATGCTGCTGGAGCTTGTCCCGGCTACTGTTGGGCCAATCTGGACAGGTCGATGGGCTGGAATGAACGCACCCGCCTGCTGGGAACAAACTGGCTGGCATAGCAGGGAGTTCCCCAAGCTACCCTGTCGCTGCCCGCCGGCGGGCAGACGGGGGAGCAATGGCAGCAGGGAAGCGGGGATCCCGCTGCCTGTTCGGGTTTTTCTAATTATATTTCACCATTCTCTTATTATTTTTTTGATGACCATGGACCTTTTCTAAACCTAAGAGAGATGTTTGCTGCTCTTTTTATCCACCACTTCCGGGTCCGGTGCATTGTTCATTCTCGCTAAACAACAGAAAATGAAGCAGGACATCGTTATAATCTGTGTTTTTTTGTTCAACTGAGCTATGGTATCAAGATAATTTCCCTACCAAGGGATCAATAACATTCTAAAAAGTTAAATTCCTTCAAAGCTTAATAAATGAGGCCCAAAGCGCATGCTCACTCAGTTGAATCAATGTTTCGGGAGTCAAATTGCCTGTGACCGACGCTGTGATGTATTTGGTAACATGAAATTTCGTATTCAGGACTAGAATGAGTCGTATTCTAAACCAGTGTTTTTGAAAAAAATTTTATCCACGGCACACTTTAACCTTGACAAAAATCCCGCGGCACACCAGCATCCAAAAATTAAAAAAGGAAAAACTCATAGTCTGTAGTGATCTACAGTCCCTCCGCAATCTCACATGCATTTTTGTGATAAATGTGGCAGAAAAAGCTGGAAGTTGCAGCTGTTTTTTTCTAAAAGATGTAATAAAAGTTAAGTTAGAAGATTTAAAAACTGTTTGTTGTGTGTTCGTTGTGGTTTCAAGACGTTTAACAAAAAAAGGCCCATTGTTCGCTGAGACGATGTCATTGTTTTGTTCACTTGTTCCACGGTCTGATACCGGATCCCACTGAAAGCTACACCGCTGAAGACGAGCTTTAGCTGATATTTTTGTTGGAACTGAGAGACTTTATGAGCTAAATCGGAACAAGGAAGTGAAGACTTTAACCACTTCTGATTGGTCAGACTGATGACATGTGATTAAGCCTCCAAGAATGATTGGTGGAGACAGTTAAAGGGGCGGGACTTTTCCGAAAACAGCTGAAGCTGCGGCTAAATCGTGGTACCGTCATTTTTATCAAAATGTCTTTAATAGAATCAAATAAACACAAAAAAAAGTATTTTACGATCTTTCATATTCCTAAGTACTCAGTGTTTTATCATGGGCTGTTTGAAAGAACAAAGAGCTGATATCCTGGAGATGGGAAATGTTTTTAGATCAGTTAATGAGGCCAATTTCCCACGGCACACTGGTTGAAAAACACTGCTCTAAACACACATGTCAAACGTAAAACTAAATGTTGTATTAATTTTTTTTGTTGCATTTTTTTCCACAATTTTGTATTTATGCATACGTGTTTTATTGACAGATATCTTACCCCATAGGTTTCATAGTTCTGGAAAGTACGAGTGCAAACATGAACTACTTGTAGTTTTCTCATTCTTAAGCAGAAAGATTCAATAACCATTTTGTCTGCTTGTGCAGCCATGAGCATTTTTGTTGTTTCCTTGCTCTCCAGATGCAGTCATATAACTTGTCCCAAAAATCATCTTTGTGATTCCCATCCGTGAGGTTTAGTCTGTGTGGTTTAGTTTAGCAATCAGCTTTTGTATTTTCTAACTGATTTTATGTTATGTACAGTTAGTGAAGCCCGTTGAGACAACTGTGTTGTAATATAGCACTATATAAATAAAACTGAATTGAATTGAATTTCTATTTCAAGCCTCTGTTTCTTAGCTGTTAGAAGCTCTCTGCACACACTTTGACTTATGTCTTAACTTACACAAATGCAACAATAAATAAACTCACCCAGAACAACAACCAATAAAATAACTACCCCAACCTGGAGCAATACTGTTAATTTGTACATCAGAGACCAAACTTTCTACATCAGTTTCAGCTGTTCATGATGAAAAAAATGAATCAAAAATGCTTTCATTTTTACTCTGATTCTAATCTTGATTTTTCTTTAGTCAACATTTAATCTTCTTAGAGCCAATTAGGTGGAATGATTTGTGTTTTTCCAATGACAGAGTCTCCATCAATGGTTTTGCAGTGCTTCATAAATGATAACGTAATTATCTGAAAGAACATTTGGTTGCAATTTTTTGGCAAAAGGCACAAAGATTGCTTTTGAATACTGTAAATTATTTTTCTTCCAAGATAAAATAATGATGTTAAACATTTTTTTATCAGTTTGAACCCCTTTGTTTACCAGTAAATATAGTATGAAAGCAATCAATTTTAATGAGTTTTACACATTCATAAGAGTACTTACCGAAAACAGTTCGAGCAGGAACCGATTCCTTATTAATCCAAAAGGAAACTTGAGCCAGAATGACAGTCATTATGCAGGGAATGTACGTCTGAATCAGGAAAAATCCCATTTTTCTTTGGAGATGAAAGTGAACGGTCATGATGGCATATTCACCTGCAAGAGATGCAACATAAAATGTCACTTTCCTTAAAGGAAAAATCTTAACCTTTTACAAAATGAAAAACAAAAGTGGAAAAAAGCGGAACCTTTAATCACAAAGTATATTGCATTAAAATGCAACATTTAACAAAATGCATAAGTTATAAAACATCAAGTCAGTTAAAGTTATAATTATTAAATAAAATATATTATTATTATTAATATATTAATATATTATCAATATGGATTGAACAAATTGTTAAAAAGTTTAGTAAATTTCTAATTACCTGTGTTTGATTTCAATCTCTCACTCGATACAGTCTGACCTATTAGGTCATACTGTAACAAACTGGAAGACTCCTGTGGAACTTCAACAGACGACGAAGGTCCCTTCTTCCATGTGTACACAATCTCGCTGATTGGGTAAGCATCTAAACACAAACAAGCAAGACCTTTGTGGACGCCCCTCATTTTCCAAACAGATTTAATTTAGATAGACATTCAGAAATTCATTTTGCCACTTGAGGCTTCTACGTGTTAAACTTTTATGTGTTTCCGAGCTTTATAAATAAGAAACCAAATAAATAAACAAACATTCGAATAAATAAGTCAACATGCTGTTGAAGCAGCGTGTTTACTGTATTTTTAAATCCCCAAAGTGCTGCATTCTTGATTTCAAGCTTTAAAACACGTCGAAGATGTCTTGTCAGATGGTCAGTTAAAGTGTGACACAGTGATGACTTGAGAGTGACACCATCTGTCAACGCAGCGCGGCTTAAGAGAAAACACACTCACAGCTCCCAAACTTGAGTGGGCAGGCATGTCCATCCATCGGGAAGTTCATCAGACGCATAGGACACTCTGCATTTATAGTTAATCTGACAGAATGAAGAAGAGGAGATATAAGGGCTAGCTTTAGATACTGACTCTAGCTTAGTAATGGCTGCAAGTGATAGCATTTATCTTTTTAAAGATCCATATGGGGGATTTCTTAAAACAAACAAAATGTCAATGTTTCAAAGGTTTTGACATATTATTTCTTCTTTTATAAAGCACAATATATCAACTTTAAGGCCTTCAAAGCTAAACTCCTACTTTACCACACCTGAAAACTATTTATTTACATGGCTATTCTTTAGTTATTTTTATATGCTGTTGTTTTTTTTGTTTTTTTTTCAGAGGGAATATTTTGAAAACCTTTCTTGAATTTAAGGCAAAACCAAAAGCACAGACAAAATCTATTTTCTCAAAAACCCACGCCAATTAAAATGGTGTTTTTAACATGAATGTATTGCATTTTTCTCTTGGAGAACATTTACAAAGAAAATTTAGATTAAAACTGCATTTCTGACTGTTTCTTTATTTAAATTGTTGTGAATCAGGAGTGGATGGAAAAATGCCATTTAGAAAAGCTTGTATCTGTAACATTAAATCTCAATCAACGGGACATAAGCTCCCCGCTCCGCTCCATTCTGATTCATCCACTTGTAGACAAATAGATCCGTGTTCGTCTTTGTTTTTCTCCTCTTAGCTGGAATCTGGCTCCAAACTGTACGACTGGTTAGCACCAAGATTGCTCGCCATTTTGGGTTGGAGTTGTAAGAGGCTGTATATTAGTGGGAAAGAGTGTGATTAATGGGATGATGAAAATTGGAAGCGGGCTCATTCCACGCCAACAGTCCAACCCACAATTCAAAGTTGAATTTCTAATGAAGTCCTGCCACGCAGCAGAAACTAAGTCCTAGAAAATGACGAAGGTTATATTTTAATTTTGTCTAAAAATGTCATAAACATAATGAAAAGACCACTGGGAACACTTTTAAAATAAATAAATAATCGGAGTGGGTCTTTAACAAATACACAAATATTTTTGTGAGCAGGTCTGAACCAGGAGCAGGTCTGAACCAGGAGCAGGTCTGAACCAGGAGCAGGTCTGAACCAGGAGCAGATCTGAACCAGGAGCAGGTCTGAACCAGGAGCAGGTCTGAACCAGGAGCAGGTCTGAACCAGGAGCAGGTCTGAACCAGGAGCAGGTCTGAACCAGGAGCAGGTCTGAACCAGGAGCAGGTCTGAACCAGGAGCAGATCTGAACCAGGAGCAGGTCTGAACCAGGAGCAGGTCTGAACCAGGAGCAGGTCTGAACCAGGCGAGCTGCCCGTCCTTGGAGCTGCCCCTCTGTGATGACGACTACGGTCGGCAAGCAGTAAACAGGAAAGGTTCTTAAAAATAATTATAAACAAAACAAAAAACTAACGGGCTGAGTATTAGGTTTAAAAAATAAAAAACATCTAAATGTAGACATTCTCTAAGTAAAGTTCTATGTGACTGTCGACCTGTGTCACCGCCACGACACGGCGTGTAATTCCAACAATGTTCCGACCCAGGTGGGACAACGATTGAGGATTTTGAGAAAACTGAAGTTCCTGAAGACAACAGTACGTTTAATGGCAACTGAGCAGATTTGTTTGCTTTTAACAACTTTACCAGTATCGTCAATATGTAATGAGGAATTAGCAAACAACAAAGTCTCAAATGTGGCGAGACATCCCAGAATAAACACGCAGCTTTGCCCAAAAACATCCTGATCCAGATGAGAAAAAAAAATGTTTGTTGACAAAAAATCTTTTGGAGAAGTGGATTAACTGCTGATTAATTATGACATATTTGTTAGTTTTGTGGCCTCTTGGGAAATAGTTCTCATCGGAACCCATTAAATAATTTATTTATATCTATTCACAAACTTTAAAAACGAGTGAAATTATGCCATTCACTGGAAACACCGGGTTTTCCAAAGGCTGTTGCGGCTCCCTGTGTATTAATTTCTTTGGGAAACAGATTCAAATGGCTCTTTGAGTGGTAAAGGTTGCCAACTCCTAGTTTAGACTCTAAACTAAACATGTTATGCATTTAAATCCAACGTTTTAGTTTTGTTTTAGTTAGGTAGATTTTCAACACTTTTTTGGTTTATTCTTTGGGTATACGGGTGGGTGTGGCGACATGAACAAGATCTGATAGATATAAGGGGAGCAAGGTTGTGGATGGATTTAAAAGTCAGGAGAAGTATTTTGTATGTAATTCGGCCTGTGATTGGTAGCCAATGGAGCTGCTGCAGAACAGGTGTGAAGTGTTGGATGGAAGGTGTTTGACAGATAATTCTGGCAGCTGAATTCTGAAGATGTTGTAGTTTTCGTGGAGTTTGTTGTGGTAAACCAAAAAGAAGGAGTTGCAGTAATCCAGGTGGGAAGTGACAAGACTGTGCACCAGGACGGCTGTGGAATGAGGACTGAGGAAAGGGCGAAGACAACGGATGCTGCGAAGGTGAAAATAGGCAGATCGGATGATGTTATTGATGTATGATGTGAAGGAGAGGGTGCTGTCGAAGATGAGGGGAGGGGGAAATGGAGGAGTTTTCAAAGGGAATGAATGGAGAAGTTCTGGACGCTTATTTAAAATGGATTTAGTGCCAATCAGGAGTAGTTTAGTTTTATCATTGTTTAGTTTTAGGAAACTAAACAATGCATTTAGTGTCGTCTGCATAACAATGCAAGTGAATCTTGTATTTACGGAGGATCTGACCAAGAGGGAGAAGGTAAATGATAAATAACAGGGGTCCAAGGACACTGCCCTGGGGCACACCTGTGTTGACAGGAGCTGTGTGGGAAGTGAATATTTTTAATTGAATACATTGGGTGCAACCAGATAGGTAAGAGTGGAACCAGTTGAGGGGTATGCTACTGACACCTATGGCGGACAGTCTGTCTAGGACAGAGGTGGGCACTGAGGGCCGCATTCCTGCATGTTTTCCAGCATACCCTGCTCTGGCATGTTCTAATTGGCTGGACACACCTGAACCAGGTAATCAGCCATGAGTAGGGCAAGATTATTGGCTGGACACACCTGAACCAGGTAATCAGCCATGAGTAGGGCAAGACTATCTGGAAATCATGCAGACACACCGGCCCTCGAGGCCTGGAATTGCCCACCCCTGGTCTAGGAGGATGGTGTGAGAGATTGTATCGAAGGCTGAGCTCAAATCAGGTAGGTGGAGGATGGAGAGTAGGCCGGAGTCAGCAGCAAGGAGGGGATCATTGGAGATTTTGAGGAGAGCCGTTTTTCTGTGCTGTGAAGGGGACGGAAGCCAGACTGGAATTGTTCATATAGGTTATTCTGAGAGAGATGCATGCGAAGTTGTTCTGCAACAGTTTTTTCAAGGATTTGGGAGATGAATGGAAGACTAGAAATGGGGTGGAAATTGTTGAGGTGGGAGGGGTCTAATCCCTTTTTATTTTGAGAATAGGAGTGACAGCAGCCTTTGTGAGAGGAGAGGGAACAATTCCAGTGGTGAGCGAAGACTGAATAACATTGGTGATAAGAGGGGACAGGGAGGGAGGAGTAGCTTTGACCAGAACTGTAGGAAGTGGATCAAGTTGACTGGTAGAGGATTTAGAATGTTTAATTAGCTCAGCAATTTCGTTGACTGATGGTAGAGAAAATTATGAAAATGAGTGATGTGGGTCCAACAGGAATGAGGGAGCTGGATCAGAGCCAGGATTTACTAATAGTTCCTGATGGATGTTCTCTATTTTTGCGCTGAACAAGGAAGCCAAGGTGTCATAGAAGTCCGAGGTGTACAGATGGGTTGGTAGTTGGTTCGTAGGCTGTGTGATTTTTGGAAAAGAGAGAAAAGAGGGCCTTAGAATTCCCTTCACATGTGTTTATTAAAGTGGAGTAGTATGCTGAATTGGGTTTAGAGATGGAGTCCTTATAGTGGGAGAGGTGACTGATGTACATGTCCGTGTGTATGGAGAGACCAGTTTTTTGTACAGTCTTTCCAGTCCACGTCCTTTAACTTTTAGTTGTCTGAGGGAGGGGGTAAACCAGGTGGAGCATGGATATCCAGGATGCTTTGAAGATTGTCATTATAATGTGAGACAAGTTCATCAGGTGTGTGGAGGGGTGATCCAGTGGATGCAATATTGACATTGAAGGTTACTAGGGAGTGGTCAGAGAGAGGAAGGGCATCCACTTTGCAGGCATTTGGCAAGACACCAGAGCAGCAGACAAGGTCCAAAATATGTCCTTTGGTGTGGGTGGGAATTGATGTGTTGATGAATACCAAAACTGTCCAAACAGGATATGACATCTTTGGTAGTTGAATTGTTGGTTTTGTCCATGTGGATATTAAAGTTACCCAGAAGTGTTATGTTTGTTGAGAGTAGGGAGAGGTGTGTCAAAAAATCTTAAAAGTTAGAGATAAACTCCTTTTTGGGTTTAGGTGGGCGATAGATGGTGGCAACGATAGCTGAAGTTGATCCAGAGAATTGACAGACTAATGATTCAAAGAATCCAAGCACAGGTGCAGTCACAGTCGCTATCCTCCAGTTCTCACGATAGATCATTGCTAGACCGCCTCGCGGCCCGAATCACTTGGTTCGGCAATGTAAACAAACCTCGACGGAGTGGCTTCATTTAGTGGAGTAAAAACCATTTAATAGGACCAGGTGACCGGGTGAAAAGGACTGCAGGATAGGCTTAAAGACCCACTTTGATGAAATTGCTTTTGGTGTTTTTTTTTTAACACTTTCTTGTGGCATTTTTCTGATGATGGAGGATATAAATAAAGAATATTAAGATCAAAATTGCATTTTTGAGTATTTTTTAATCCACATAGCTGTGAATCAGGAGCAGATGAAAAAACGCTGTTTGAAAAAATGTATTTATGTAATATTTCTTTAAAATAAAAAAAAAAAAACGTTTTGATTCTGGCTAAAACGGCATAATCATCATTAAAAGACCATCTGGATGAAGCTCGTCTGCTGGACTTTAAATATGCAGTTGTAGAGTTTGATAAGGTAATTCTTCTCTATGGCTACGTTCACACTGCAGGCTGAAACAACCCAATTCCGATTTTTTTGCCCCTATGCAACCCAAATCCGATCTTTTCATGACAGTCTTAACAACACAGATCCAATCTTTTCAAATGCGACCAGGGCCACTTGGGTATGCCATCCTGAATCCGAAACGTATCCGATCTTTTCAATTGCGACCGCCGTCTGACCGGCCAGGCCACCTGAATCCGAATCGTACGTCATCGATACGCAACAGACGTCATCATTCTGCGTTGAAATAGGCGGGAACGAGAACATAAACAGCAACCATGGCGGACGAGGCTGCTGAGATCAGTCAGTGGAAGGGAAGCGAGCTCACCGATTGGATTATTATTTGGGGTGACAGCTCTATTCAGGCCAAACTCCAGGGCTCTTATCGCAACCAGGCGGTTTTTGAAAAAATTTCCAGCTAAATGGCCGAGCATGGTGTTGAACATTTCCCGCGATTACTTTTTTTTTTCTTTCTCCCCTTTCCGACCGTGGTCAGAAGCGCGGGGGGCTCAAGGCGGATCCTCCGCCTCCCCCTCCTTGTTCTGATCCTTAGATTCTCCAGGATTCTCCAGAACGGGTTAATAAAGAGTCCATAGCATTTATTTTGGGGGAAACCTTCTTTTATTACCGTTGTCCTTCCTCCGTAACACACAACATGAATGCGCGCCCACACTCCCCCCCCCCCCCCCCCATTCTCTCCCGCTGCACGCGCTCTTCTCTCTCTTACACAAACGCGCGTGCGCGTGGCCCTAACACATACACATTCCCATTCCACAACAGTGGGTACAGATGATCCCGGCTCCAATGCCTTCTTAAAAATGAGAAGATTGTTATTGTGCTGGCTCCTTTGTGAAATAAATTTATTAATGAAAAAAGAGCTCCGCTGTTGACAACACTGTTGTTGACATCCATGTTAATGTTAGCTATTTCCGCAAACAACGAGTGACGTCGTTCACTGTTGAGTACTCTTCTGCGCATGCGGGTCAACTCTGCGTCGTTTCACGGTCACACTGTAGATCACAAAAGTTCTTGCAAAAAAATCGGATTTTTTCAAAAATTCCGAATTGAGCATTAAGCCCTGCAGTGTGAACGTAGCCTATGAGTTCTTGCATCGCCTGTCCATCCTGGGGGAGGATCCCTCCTTCATGTGGACACCCCTGAGGTTTCTTTGTTTTTTCCGGTATCCGTTTTTTTTTTAGTTTTTTCTTACCGCGAAGGGGGGTCTAAGGGCAGGGATGCCCAGTTTAGTTTAGTTAGTTCAGTTTAGAATTTTTCTATTGAATTGTATGTATTCATGATCATTTTTATTTTATGTTTACCCTATATTTATCCACACAAAGCCCATCGAGACGACTGTTGTTGTGATTTTGGGCTATACAAATAAAATTGAATTTAATTGAATTGAAAAGACCACTGTAAACACTTAAAATAGATCAAAAGTTGATCAGAGCAGATCTTTAACAGCGAGTGTATTTAGTTTATGTACTGATGTTTTTATTTGTTTAAAAAAAAGTAAATATTGATTTAATTTAGCTGTGTTAAACCTATGATAAATTTCTCTTTAAAGTTCTATCACTGCTTTTTTTTTTAAAATTGGACCCCCACCAACATTCTGTATAATCTAAATATTCTTAAATATATTGGTGTACATATATCATTTATAAGTTATTTAAAAAAAAATTGTTTTTGTTTGGGGGGGAGTCTCAAAAACGTGATCCACCTACACTCAAAAAAAGGAAATTACCAGCCAATTAAGTTAACGAAAAAGTAACTTGTCATTTCAACCAGAAAATTTTATGTTTGTAAATCTTACGTGAATGAATCATGTCGATTGTACATAAAAATAATCCATTTAAAAGTTACTAATTTCAATCACGTTGATCCAACATGATACCATTACATTGGATGCATTAGTAATCGCAAGGAATTGTGGGATACCATTTTCTTTGTCTATCTGGGCAGATTGGGGTCTAAGTGTGAGTTTTTGTCCATGGGTTTTATTGTCTAGCTGTTTTACTCTGTTTTAACTAGTGATTTAACCTGTTATGTTTATTTTTTTTTGCACCATGAGTTAAAGTTTGGTAGAGGATGATGACCAACCCCCTTGTGTGGCAAACTGTTAATGTTCCAATACTTAACACAGAGTTCGCGGTAATTGAGCTCCTGTCTTGTGATGGACTTTGCTGGGTAATTCATGTCTTTGATGTGAAAATTAAAAGACCCATTGGTTGTAACTTTGGAACAACATATCAATTACAGATGAATAAATAAAATTAAAGAAATAAATAGAAATTCAACTTAAATAAACTTAATTTACTTAGGTGTGACCAATTGAAGTGATTCAATTAAATTGGATCAACTTTTTTCTTTTTAGAGTGAGCAACAATATCAATTTAAAGTTGGGTGCAACTGCTCTATTTAAATTGAATCAACTTAAATTTATTAGTTTGAACCTAAATACATTAAGTTGACCCAACCTAATTACATTAAGTTGAGCCAACCTAAATAAATTAAGTAGGACCAACATGATTCATTTTTGTTCACGTAACGCAATCTAATCATGTGGAAATCCTTTCCATAATTTTTTTATGTTCATTCAAAGTGAACGTTTTTTGAGTGTATAGAATCTTGTATTAAAAATTAATGATTTATGTGTTTCCTCTTTTTTCCTCATTGTCTTATTTTGGAACAGAGCAGGAGTACAGTTGGTTTGAATTCTTTTCAAGGCCTTTTTTCAACAACACATGGCATTTTTCTATGTTTCTGGAATGGTTCTCTGCATTTCTTTTCACGTCTGTGCACAATCTTGGATGGATATTTATCAGATTTGCTTTCCAGGTCTGTGCTCTATTCTCGTCTTGGCTGGGTTTGGACCTGTGTGTCCAGCAGTGTTACCTCATGGTGTAGAGGATTGTTCCGTTCTGCATAATGCGAAACAGCTTGTTGGGGGTGGTCATGTTGTGAGAAATCGACCTCTTGCCATTCCGGAAAAAGGTGTCAGGGGTCCAGATCTTGCTGACCATCAGGTTGTTGAGCCGCAAGATCTCGATTGGACCATCAAATTTTAGCCGTTCATCGATCCATGTTTGACGAAAGAACACATCCATGGTATATTCCTGCAAAGAGAAGCTTTGGTCAAAAGTCGACTTACTGAATCTATCAGATGTCTCTGCTCCTGATCTGCCTTCATCATCTAGTACCCCTGGAGAGACCAGCAGATGGGTTTTTGAGCTATGATTTTGATGGAACATTGTTGTGTTTGGCCAATACAAGGTGTTCTGTGGGTATTTTGGGTTTGTTTGTGTTTGTAATTTTTTTCCCCAAGTTTCTCTGCCGACTATTCCACAATGGCTTTCACTGCACAGAAGTTCTACTTTTATTGATCACAAGAGAAAAATAAAGTAATTCCACCATCAAGCCTGAATATGTTATAAATTCACACAACAGCTAAAAGACAAAGAAATAAGTGAATTCAACTAAAGCTGATTTTTTTTTACGGTTTAAAATAAAGCCTGTCATGCTTCAACTCTGACTTCTCATCAAACTGATGGACTTTAAGGGCTGTTTACATGCTTATCAACACAACTGCAATCAGTATAACAGAGTTTTTGCAGGCTGTCAAACAATATCTAAAGCCTTCACAGTGCAGAGCTCAAAAGGCATACATCAATCAGCCTATCCCATGGCAGGAATAACCAGCCCATCCCAACATCATCCTTATTCCTCTCTCTCTCATGGTCGAGGATTGTCAACCAGATTAAAGTCCTAAGCTGTACTAATGACATCCTGCCCAAACGTTGGAATAATGAAGGCAAAGAGAAGCATGAGTTAAATACTATGTTTGCACTGCTTTCCTGGGAAATCATACATTATTTTTCCTCATCATTGCATCATTTCTCAAGCCAGTTATAAAGCATGGACAACATACCATCTCCACATCTGATACAGGTCCAAAGCTGGTGACAAATATGTCTGTTTTAACCTCTGTGACAGGCCCTGCAGGAGAGCAATAAGTACATTTTCTATAATCAAAAAATGGATTATGAAAGGCAGTGTGCTCAAAAAATATATATATAAAAAAGATGTAATCCATTTAATGCAATAATGCACTAAATGATCATGTAACTAGATTACTAAAAACAAATAAAAATGACTTTAGTTAGCTGAGGATTTTTGGAAAAGAAGAATGTGTGTTTTATTTTTTAAATTATCTATTTTGAATGCTTTTTCTTTCAGTTGCAGCGCAGAGAATACATGAAAAAAGACGCGCGCATGTACCAGAGGAAAACTATTTCTCCGTCGGAAAGGATTCCAAATATAGTTGTTTAAAAAAAGTGGGGATAAATGTATGTTCAAAAACTCAGTTATTAACATATACCTCCAAATC
Source organism: Oryzias latipes (assembly GCF_053564925.1). Classification (NCBI taxonomy): domain Eukaryota; kingdom Metazoa; phylum Chordata; class Actinopteri; order Beloniformes; family Adrianichthyidae; genus Oryzias; species Oryzias latipes. Next base: position 6,812,255 of record NC_136250.1, on the reverse strand, counting down.
CAGGTCGGAGACGGTTGTCATACCCATCCAGCAGTCTATCCAGGATCCGCGTGATGTTATCCAAGTAGATACTGGTGTCACTGTTCTGATTTCCCCAAACACTGATCGTGCTGTAACTAATCACACAAACACCAGTCACATGTTTTGTTTGTTTCTTTTTTCAACAAAACAAATGGTTAAAAGAAAGGCAGAGTTTTCCATAAATGGTTCTATGTGCGCGAGCCGCTTTTGCCGTGCGTAAAGTGCGAGCGCGTGCAGAGAAGAAGAGTTACTCACCAAAACAGGAATGAGCAAGTTAAAAGGAAAGCCATGCCTCGCAAAGAGCCGAAAACTAACAATCCAGAGTCAACTTTAGCGATCAACATATTCCATCATGGAGACGCATGATTTAGTGCAAATCAGGTGTTCCTTTAGTTGCAACCGGTTATCACGCCAGTCCAGCACGACTTGACTTCCACTCTAGTGCGGTTGCGCCCGCCTCAGCCTGAATCGCTCAGCTGGAAAAGCCTAAAGAGTTTTCAAGAGAGTGAAGAGGAGGCGGGAGGGGGTAGGGGGGCTTCAATGTTGGCTTTATAAACATTTTTTTTCTTTTTTCTTTTTCTTTTAGAAAACAAATATTTGAAGTGCGATTGGAACAACTTCATGTGATTCTGTGGAATGGGAATAACAACGATTACGGGGCTGATTTGTCTAAGACAGCAAGAATAGAAACAGAGGGGAAGGGAGAAGTCGACAAGAGCTTGCACAAATACATCACATTAATGGACAGTGTAGTCAGGGATTCTTCTGCGTGCCGTGGAAATTCTAGCAAATGCATCAAATACTTCCCACTCAGCTGTTGCTGCATGTGTGTGTTTGCATGTGTGAAGCCAACGGGGCACAGGCAAACAAAAAAATGAAAATTGGTACTAAAGATAAAGCATGATTCACATAGTGGTTCGGTGGTTGAGTGGAGTGGGTGGAAGGCACATTTAGTGTACCTTCAGACTCCATAGACAAAGAGCAAGAGGGGGATAAAACACTGCCGGTCAGTCAGTTATGCCTTTCAAAACACTTTTGCCCTTTTTTTTCATTTTCTCTTAGCTGCATAAACAGACAAAAAGGAGGGAAAAGAAAATGTGTGCTGGAGCAGGAGGTGGTTTAGATTGTGCTCAACTGCGATTTTTAGCAAATCAAGTGCAAAACCCAACTTTCCAATCATTGAAACAACCTTATTAATCTTTAAAAAGGTAAATGATTCAAAAGGCAAAGGCTATCCAGGGGCGAAACTGTATTTACTGTAACAGATCCCACACTGTTAAAAAAAAAAAAAGGTTAATCATAAATTCTGCAGGCAAACCAGCAGGAGTTGAACCTTGATAAAAATTCCATCCTGTAAGGGAAAAAAAAATATCTAAAGTGTTCTGACCAGCATCAGCAAGTGTCTGTAGTTTTAGGTCTTGTGATCAATGCGCTAAAATGCTTTATTCAAGAGTAGTATTACTTTTTCATTATAAGTGGTATCATACTCACAGTATCAATAATTCATGCATGAGAGGGAAAAAATATAGGATTTGCTTCTGACAGCATTTAATGTGAAGTCTGATTGCGCAACATAATCTCTTCAACCCTGGTCTCTTTGTGCTTAAAAAAACAGTTATATAATGACCTCAAAATATGATTTAAAACATATGCAAAGAAGAAAGGTAGCTCGGAGATCAATGGCATTTTCAGTTGTCTTTTTTTTTATGAAGATTAGATTTTGTTAAAATGCATCTAATCATCATCACTGGATTTTGCTTTGTAGTCAAAGAAAACAAAGGAAATATTGTTTTCTGTGAAAAAAAAAAAAGATTGTTCAGATCTTCAAAGAAACCCTGTCTCTACAGAAGGCATTTGATTAGAGATCTTTGTGAGGACAATGCTGTAAGGAAACAAACATGTGCTGGCCATCTGGAAACTGGACTCCTTGTTGGTCCTATGAACATTTACAGAGTAGGAGTGCAAAAGCAGGAGACGCACCATAGTAGAACTGTATTGGAGGCAATCTCACAAGCAATCCCAGTTCAGTTGTCTCGTACACAATGTCATCTCACCCTAGTGTCATGATCAACTTGATCCCATCGAGTCATCTGACCAACTGTGGTGCAATGACCATGAGAGGCTTCTGACCTCATTTGATTTGTTGGCACAGGCCACGACTCTGGATGAGCCCGGACGAAGGGGAAAGGATTCAGTTTCTCGTTGGAGTGAATTTGGGTGGAGCTCCCAGCTCACATGCATGTTGCAAACAAACACATACTTGCAGGGCACAGACCTATCACAGTTATTTAATCCAACTGTGCAGATGGTTGATATAAGTAGCACGAGATATAGCCAGGCAGGCACAGCTAATCTCTATTTCTTACATATTATAAGCAGCACAAGTTTAGCACAAGATGATGTAGGTGCACAGATCCATTAATCTCAGAAGAGACAACTGTCATGAACTGGATCTGTATGGGAAATCAGCACTCACTTATGTGATATATGCTGTACATATGAGCCTATTAGTCGTTATTGTTTCCTCTGCTATTAGAGCAGTCATTTTAATGCACATCATAGCCCGCTGGCTGGTTAAGTGTTACACTGGCTTTTAGAAGCTGACTGGTAGATTGATTTGAAAAATGTGTTTTGTAATTGACCAAAAAAAACAAAACAAACACTGACTTGCAAACACAAAATGAACCGTCAGCCTTGGATTACTAACTGAAAGCTCCACTCTAAACCCCACAGTACAACACAGATGTTTGTTGTAGAACATGAAGGTTAATAGTGGTTAGAAACACCTCGGTATGACGCCAAAGTGTTCGAAAATCAATAGTTTTTTTTGTCATTTCCTATTAAAGCGAATGTCAACTGAACAATCTTAAATAATAGGAAGTAATTATATCTATCAGACAAAATTTCAACCAAATATAATCACTTCCAAATTTGTTAGACTCCCGCTTTATACGGAGATGATAAAGACGCAGTGAGTTTGATGGATTGCAATTAGGTATGCTTCGTTCCATGAGAACAATGCATCTCAACGCTTTGGTGGGAAGCAAATTCAATTATGCCAGTTTAGGAAGTACAATTACTTGGAAGATAAGCGAACATGCTTCAAAATCCAGTGTCTCTTGATGAGAAGTTAAAAAAAACAAAAAAAAAACGCAGTTGGAGTTTGTTAATGAGTTCATTATTCAACAAAATAGGATTCAATTAAGTGTGTCATGATATGCACTTTTACGTCCTGTGAAGAGTTTGTAACAAAGAGCTGAATGCAGTGACAGCAGATCCCACAGACATGTTGACCCTCTGTGAGCTCACAGATTAGAACCAGAACCATTTGGTTAGGTGGTATTCTTATCTTTGTCAAATATGTTCTTAAAAAGTAAACCTGGTGACTTTCCCTTAATATATATATATATATATATAAAGAAATCAGAGCATATAGACAAAGACAATAAAAAGACAGGAATCCAGATCTACTTCAAGATAAGAACGCACTGCCACTGTACTTTTGTTCCACGCAGTAGTCAGTTCTCCCTCTGAGCATGTTTTATTAAACAAAAGTACAAATCCAAAGTCATAGCCACATTTGCACACTCTCCCTTGCAGTCCCTCTTTAACGCTTCACTTCATCTCTTAGTAATTAAAAAGTGCATTGTTTAAAGTAATTTCTGGCCACACCACAATGTTTCTATAAATATATGAATTTCTCCCACGTGAGATGGACCCACTGTACTTCATGATCCTCACCATGTGGTATCTATGGTAACCACTTAGAGTAGAAGAAACTCAGCATGTGCAGAACAATGTCAGTGTATGTGTGTTCAGAGGCAATTGAGAGCTAAATGTGCTTCATTTTGAGGAGAGCGATGGCATTTCTTGTCATATTGTACAAAGGTAACAGTGTCTGCATAGATTCAGTTCAAAGTTGGAGTAAAGTTCATGTAACTTACAGTTTTAATCAGCATTTGGTGCCAGAAAGGTACAAAGTCAAAAACTTCTGAACTTATTTAAAGAGTCAGTTTAATGTTAGGCATCAAAAATTAATGTTTGCACTAGTTAGTTAAAAGTGTTTGTCGTATAGCATAAGCTGAAGTCGGTTGTTTGAGAACTTAAGGACGCATACCTACTGAATCGTCTTCCTTTTACTCTAAAATCCTGAGACATGATGTGCTGCAGCATCTTAAGTGGATGCAACACCAGAAAAAAAACACAAAAAAAATAACTGCAGTTTCCATGGAAACCAAACCATACCATAGTAGGATTAAATATGATTTTCGGAGAAAAAGTGTTGACCTCTTGCTTGATTGCTGCCAAATTCTTCACAGCAGAGCTGGACAAGCACCAAACACCATCTGTGGAGCCAATAAATAAAATGAAAACACACGGGTTCATTTTCATTGATTAAGAGTAAAAGCACAAGTGTTAAAAAAAACGGTTTTCTGGATTTTTTTTGTCATGGCAAGCTAGCGAGACAGACCCAGGCGCTGGAACCCGGAAGGAAAACGCAGGGGAGTAAGATGGTAAGTAATGTTTTAATCTTATTCAGAGTTCCTTGAGATCTTGATGTGGCTGGAGGCTGGAGAGGGACAGGTGACGTCGCTGGAGGTTGCAATGCCTCGTGGCGTGGCTGGAGGTCTGAGTTGGCTCGTGGCATGGCTTGAGGGTTCTTGGGTTCCCAAGAGGATCTTCGGAGCCGGTAAACGGGAGACTCGGATGTTCACTCGTGGCAGGAATGTCCTGAAGGCGAGGCATAAAAGACATTAGCCAAGAACTTGAATACATGGACTAGAAAATACATGAGACCAGACTATGCACCATCTGGGGCAACGACCTGGCGATGAACACTGGTTCAGGATCTCTTTATGAAGGTCTGGTGGTTGATGAGGTGAGTGGACACAGCTGAGACGAATCAGGAACCAGGCAGAGAGGGGAAGGAGGGAAGAGCTGACAGAGGCACCATGACATTTTTCTATTTAAAAATTGCAAATACAGGGTAAAAAAAAAAAAAATAACAACAAAAAACTTAAAATAAACACATAACATTAGAGAGCCCGTTGTCATGATTTCAAGGCAGGGCGAACCCAGATGCTGGAACCCAGTAAGAGGTCCGGGACGTGGCAGGTAAGAAGGATTTATTATTTTCTTTGAGGCTGGCAAAGAGGGTTGGCGAGAGGTGATCCAGATGGATAGTCTGTGGCACGGCTGGAGGTGCGGACGCGGCAGTTCACTGATCCCTCCCGACAGCAGGCTGGAGACTGTGCTGACGTCACTCTTGGACCGGTTTCCTGGGACAAGGAAACAAGATTTAGTGCTAGAACTAGAAATTCAACAAGATGTGCTAGAGCTAGACAAGACCAGGCTAGTCACCAAAATGGGCAACGATCTGGCGCTGATTATTGGCATTGGGTCTCCTTTTAAGCAGTAGAGGTTGATGAGTTGAGTGACGGCAGCTGGAGAATAATCAGGAGCAGAGTGGAGCCAAGCTGGAGGGGGAGGAGTCTGACAGAGGCACCATGACACCCGTTCTGTGTTGTTTTTATGGCTTTCCAATGCACTATTTACATATATTTACTTTTACATTGATTAAAACTGAGACGATGTCCGATGGCAGCCCGTGATGGCGAAACACGTTGTGAACCAGAGCGTCAGCAGTTTCAGTGGCTGTAGGCAACTGAGGGAGGGGAATGAAATGCACGAACTTGGAGAAACGATCAATGACAGTCAAGATTACAGTGTTACCCTGAGAGACGGGAAGGCCAGTGACAAAGTCGACAGCTATGTGAGACCAAGGACGGCTGGGAGTGGACAGTGGATGGAGCAAACCGGATGGAGGACGGTTGGAAGTTTTGGAGCGGGCGCAGGTCGAACAGGCAGCCACGTACTCTTTGACGTCTTTGGCCATCGAAGGCCAGTAGAAGCGTCGACGGAGAAGATGTAGAGTTCTGGCTACACCACCATGACAGGCGATGCGAGACGCATGAGCCCAGGTAATAGCGTCTCACCTTAAAGATCGAGGCACATACAAGGTACCAGGAGGAGGATCAGGATGGTCGGTGTCCTCACCTTGAGCCTGAATGACTTTAGTCTCGATGTCCCAGGTGAGTGCCCCAATTATGCATGTGGAGGGGATGATGTTGGTAGCGGAGTCAGGATCGTCGGAGGAGCTGTATTGGCGGGAAAGGGCGTCTGGTTTTATGTTGCGACTGCCTGGTCTGTAGGTAATGGAAAAATTAAAACGGTCAAAAAACAAACACCAGCGGGCTTGACGAGAGTTCAATCTTTTAGCAGTACGGAGGTATGCAAGGTTCTTGTGATCCGTCCAGACTATAAATGGTTGTGCCGCTCCCTCCAGCCAGTGCCGCCACTCCTCCAGAGCAAGTTTGATGGCGAGTAGTTCACGGTTTCCCACGTCGTAATTTCTTTCTGTGGGAGTGAGTTTCTTAGAATAAAAAGCACAGGGTTTGAGCTTCCCGGTTTTCTCCTCCCGCTGGGGAAGGACCGCCCCAACCCCAGTGTCCGGACCAGATGATAAGCGTTACGTAAGTCAAGTTTGGAAAAGATGCGGGCCTCCTGGATGGAGTCGAAAACGGAACTAATGAGAGGGAGAGAGTACTTGTCTTTGATGGTTATTTGATTAAGTTCGCGATAGTCGATACAGGGCCTGAGAGATTTGTCTTTTTTCTGTACGAAAAAAAACCCGGCACCGACGGGGGAAGATGAGGGACGAATGTGACCGGAGGTGAGGGCCTCCTGTATGTAACTCTCCATGGCGGCCTTTTCGGGCCCGGAAAGATTAAATAGTCGACCCTTAGGAAGGGGGGCGCCTTCCAGTAAGTTGATGGTACAGTCATACGGCCTGTGGGGGGGAAGCGAACTGGCTTTGGATTTGCTAAAGACAGTGCGTAAATCGTGGTAACATTCAGGGACGTTAGAAAGATCAATCTGCTCAGGAGTAATCACCGGGGTGACGTCCACTGAAGGAATGGCAGAGAGCATACAGTTAGCGAGGCAGAATTTGCTCCAATCAGTAAGCCGGTGATTACTCCAATCAAACTGAGGATTATGACGATGTAACCACGAAAACCCCAATACGACTGGGTTCTGAGGGGAGTGGGTAACAAAAAACCGGGTGGACTCACGATGGTTGCCGGAGGTGACGAGAAGAACGGGTTTGGTACGGTGAGTGATGATAGACAGATGCTGACCACCCAAACCAGCGGTTTTGACCGGGACTTGAAGTTCTTCTGTGGGCAGAGACAGCCGAGAAACAAGGCTTTGGTCTATGAGACTCTGTTCAGCTCCAGAGTCAATGAGGGCCTGGGACTCAACAATCTTGGATGCATGACATAACTTGACAGGAACATAGAGGAAGTGCTTGGAAACAGGGGATCTATCACCTATCAAGAAACCTCAGGGGTGCCCACATGAAGGAGGGATCCTCCCCCAGGACGGACAGGCGATTTACCAGAACTCAAAGAGAAGAATTTACTTATCTAAATCTACAACTACACATTTAAAGTCCAGCAGACGAGCTTCATCCAGCCGTGGTTGGGGGGACAGTCAAAGGCGCGGGTCGAGCCGGAGACAGGAACCACAGCCAGGTGTAGGAGCAGGAGTAGAGACGAAGTACTCGGTCAGGTACAGAGCAGAGACGAGCCAGAGATGAGCCAGAGGCAGGATCCACAGCCAGGTGTAGGAGCGGGAGCAAAGGCGAGGTAAACGGTCAGGAACTGGAGCACGGATGAAACAACAGGAGTCTGGAAGCACTCCCACTCCCCAGGAGGGTAAAGGAAAAGAGGGACAATACATGAATCGCACTGCACCAAACAGAGGCATGGAGAACTAAATGATAAATTATGATCAAGAATAGAGAAGAGGAAGGGTAGAAGTAAAAACAGGAAAGAGGACAGAACCCCAGTGCACCATAGTTACCCCAGCTTCAACTTCTAGCAGCCTTTTAAAAGAAATAGTTATTAAGTTTAATTTAAACAAATTAACATTAATTTAAATAATCTCTGAATGCTAAGTAGTCTGACAATAAGCCTGTCCAAAGAGGAATGTTTTAAGTCTAACTTTGAATGTAGAAACTGAATCGGCCTCTCTTACATGAGCTGGGAGCTTATTCCATAAAACAGGGGCTTGGTGGCTAAACGCTCTACCTCCAACCGTACTTTTACTAATTCTAGGAACCACAAGCAGTCCTGCGTTTTGCGAACGAAGTGTTCTTATTGGATGGTAAGGGACTATGAAGTCCTTAATATAGGACGGGGCCATACCATGTAAGGCCTTATAGGTTAACAGGAGGATCTTGAACTTGATTCTATAATCAACTGGGAGCCAATGCAGCGAAACTAACACAGGAGTGATGTGATCTCTTCTGCTAGTTCCAGCTAACAATCTAGCTGCTGCGTTCTGAACAAGCTGGAGACTTCTTAAGGAACTCTTAGGACACGCTGCTAACAAGGAGTTACAGTAATCCAGCCTCGACGTAACAAATGCATGGATGAGTTTTTCAGCATCACTCTTAGAAAGTATATTTCTGATCTTAGCAATATTTCCCAGGTGAAAAAAGGCAGTTCTACACGCCTGAGATATATGAGCCTTAAATGATAAATCCTGGTCAAGTAAAACCCCAAGGTTTCTAACTGTGGAATTGGGGGCTATGCTTATGCCATCCAAGGAGACTATCTGAGCAGACAGAGCATCTCTGAGGTTTTTAGGACCAAGTATAATGACCTCAGTTTTTTCTGGGTTCAAGAGGAGGTAATTGATTGTCATCCAGGTCTTGATGTCACTGATGCAGGCGTTCACTTTCTCTATCTGGTCATTCTGGTCAGGCTTCATGGATAAATACAACTGCGTATTGTCGGCATAACAATGGAAATTAATGCTGTGTTTCCTGATTATGTTTCCTTGGGGTAGCATATAAAGCGTAAACAGGATCGGTCCCAAGACTGAGCCCTGTGGGACTCCATAGTTGACTCGAGTGCACTGAGAGGAATGGCCATTTACATTAACGATCTGATACCTATCGGACAGATAGGATTTAAACCAGTGGAGAGCAGATCCTCTGATCCCTATGTCCTGCTCTAGTCTATGGAGTAAAATACTGTGGTCGATACTGTCAAAGGCAGCACTGAGGTCTAACAGGACCAGAATAGAAAGTAGACCCTTTTCTGAGGCCAATAACAAGTCATTAGAGACTCTAACTAGTGCAGTTTCCGTACTGTGGTGGGGTCTAAACCCCGACTGAAAGTCTTCAAAGTGGCTGTTGTCCTGTAGGTGGCAGTAAAGCTGCTTAACTACAACTCTTTCTAGGATTTTAGAAATAAAGGGCAGGTTTGATATCGGTCTATAGTTGGCCAAGATGCGAGGATCCAAACTGGGCTTTTTCAGAAGAGGTTTAACAACTGCATATTTAAAAGACTGTGGCACGTAACCCGTTTCCAGAGAGGTATTTATCATTGTTAATATGGGATCATTAATTAGGGGAAAAGTTTCTTTAAAAAGTCTAGTGGGAATTGGGTCTAACAGACACGTTGAAGATTTGGAGGACGTAATAATTGATGCTATTTCCACTTGATCCACAATAGTGAAGCAGTCTAATGTTACAGAGGTTTCTATGGATGCCTCCATTTCTACCGCTTCAGCCTGTTCCAAGTCTAACACAAGACTACACTTAACACACCTACCGCTATCTTTACTAAAGGAGGCAGGATCGTCACTAAACATATGGCACATGGGGCAGGAGAAAGGGGAAAAGGCGGAAGCAGTGGTGGCCATGCTAGGTTCTAAGCTAAGGCTAGCGGTGTTTAGGTAAAGAGAAGTGGTTTATTTATCAAAATGAGAAAAGTGAACAGCAAGCGGTTTAACAGTAGTGAATTCGCTACTAAAAGGTGCTAAATGTGAATATTAACCCAGATAACCCTTAGAGTAAGCAATAGTAGTCAGGCTAATGCCAAACAAGAGGACAGCAGTCACACACGACTAGAACTAGGAAAGGCTCACCCGGAAATGACGTCACAGGAAAACTCCCTGTGACGTTTCAAGTGATGCCCGTCAGAGTTGAGGTCTCTTCTGATTGGTTGTTAAAGGCCTCCTGCTTCGAACATTGTTCTTGTGTTTGAGCTGGAGTGGGTGTGTATTGTCATGGATGGCTACAGAACCCTTTTCGACCCAGACGCTGAAACCCGGAAGAAACAGAGGAGGACGAGAGTGGCAGGTCAGAAGTTTTAATAAGGAGGTCTGCAATGGAGGGAGAGCAGGATACGTGGCTTCCAGAATGCGGAACGTAGTCTTCGGTGGCGTCACTGGTGGATCCCTTCGCAGGCTTACAGAGTGAGTTGTCGTCGGCGGGGGTCCCGGGGGGACAGAGGAAACGGCAGAGGCTCGAGGTGTAACCAAGGAGTGAAGTCAGGAGGAAGGTTCTTCAGCTGAGACAGCTTCAGGCGACCACTTGCGGCAATGGATTCCCGAGGGTAAGTACAAATAGGTATTAGACGTGGAACAAACGTAGAGTGAGAGCATGAACTAGACTTGAGGACCAACTATGCACCATCAGGGGCAACGGACAGGCGAGGAGTGATGATCCTGGAGTTCCTTATGAAGGCAGAAGAGACGATGAGGTAAGTGGTCGCAGCTGGGCTGAATCAGGAACCAAGCGGAGAGGAAGGGGGGAGGAGTCTGACAGAGGCACCATATCATGTATGTTCCTGTAGGAGGCCCAGCAAGGATCTGCACTAGGGCTGGGAATCACTGGGTACCTCACGATACAATACGATTTGCGATACATTGCTCACGATAACGATACTATCACGATATGGCGATATTATAATAATCTATATATCTCGTCTCTAACAACTCTCGATATATCAAACTTTAAGAAAGAAGAACTTGAAAAACTGTTTTTTGGAAAATATTTACCCAATTATTTTTTAAACACCATGATAATAAACAACTTGTGTCCTATTTGGTGTAATGAATAACAGACTTTTGTGTAACATTGCTGAAATCAGTAATACTCTGTCTTTGACCAACAATGACAATTTTCATTTGGAAATATTTGTAAAATTTGGTTTAAACAATAGTGAATATGAACAGCAGCCATTATTTAGTACAAAATTGCTGTAAACAGGATAAAAATGAATACCGTACTTTCCGGACTGTAAGCCGCTACTTTTGTTTAGCGCGTACAGTCCTGCGGCTTATTCAGTGACGCGGCTAATTTGTGGATTTATTTGGCGGCCGCCTTGAACTTGCTTCCGGTCTTAGTGCATGGGTTGATTGCGTAATCCAACTCCAAGCAACTAGCCAACTATTTTTCAATACACCTCTAAGCAGCCAAACAGCATGCACCTCAATTCAGGTATTAGACACTTCAATCATGGTTCAACAAAAAGAAACACGCATGCCCAGCTGCATCCCAGAATCCTTTGGTGCCATTAGACTCAACGTGCACGTGATTGCCACTACAATATGATGCAGCTGTCAAGTTAAAAACAATCATAAAAGCAGCGTGAAAAAATCTACCATCACCAACGGGTTTGGAAAAGCCGGTCAGCTGCATGACGGACAGAACAGCGCATGCTCAGGAGTGAATTTATCTCAGAGTCATAGTGACACTAGCCCATCTATTAGCAGCTCCGTAATATACAAGATGATCTTTTAAATGTACTTTTATTATTGTTATGTTATGGTTATTATGAAGCAGTGTCGGCTTCAGGCCAGCAACAGCTCACTTCTCACACAACTCCGGGTGATGCAGCTTCAATGCTGTCGGCGCGTCTTTTAAGTTGCAGCTCTCGCTTCTTATCGTTTTTCCCCTCCGCCATCTTTGTTTGAATGTGTATTCTTCTTCGTCCGCCCGCAACGAGCGCCCCCTATCGACCCTCCGAAGAATTGTCTTACCAAAGGATGGTTAATATAACATTTTACAGGGTCTTTAAACGTAAATAAAAGTTCGATACTTGATGAAGACGTATCGAGAATCTATCGCGGGACTAAATATCACGATATATCGCCATATCGATATTTTGGCACACCCCTAATCTACACGCTGCCTGACCTCACATTCTGCATTTTTGATTAAGGCTTCCCTCACGCCAGCTGATGACAGAAGTCCTGGATTTTCTTGAAAGTGCTGGCAAAGCCAGTCATAAGCAGTGGCTCATTTTTGGACAGCACATTGCGTTCATTCTGCCCTCTGGTTCACGTCTTTTCACTTCATTGCTCATTAAAGCCTTAGTTACAATTGCCTTTAGGAGTGTCAACTGCTCCCCCAGGGGGAGCTGTGAGCTACAGACACACACACTCTTGGGAATCATGACATGGGAAACTAGTTTAACCCTCAAAATCAATCCCTTAAGGCTGAGTGTCAAGCACGGAGGTATTTGGTCCAATTTTTTAGAGTCTTTGGTATGACTTGACCATGGTTTTGAACTCACAACCTCTCAGACTCGGGGCGGACACTGAACCACAAGGCCTGACGTTTTGTTAGTGTAAAGAAAAATTAAAAACAGTGGAATCAAGTTCATTCATCCTCACACTTTCTTTACACATGGAACCATGTACATGACATGATGTTCCAAACATATGTAACACATGCAGATTCACACTTTTCAATCAACTGATTCCCTAATATATACAAAAAACAAAAGAAAATGCCCCTCTCACCCTCCGCGGGTGGCTTGTCACCCAAGCTCGGGTCCTCTACCAGAGGCCTGGGAGCTTGAAGATCATGCGCAGTATAGCTGTTCCTAGCACTGCGCTTTTCTGGACTGAGAGGTCTGAGGTCTGATGTGTGTATATATATATATATATACATATATATACACACATATATATATATACACACATATATACACACACACATATATACATACATATATATATATATACATATATATATATATATATATATATATATATATATATATATATATATATATATATATATATATATATATATATATATATACACATATATACATATATATATATATATATATATACATATATATATATATATATATATATACACATATATACATATATACATATATATATATATATATATATACACATATATACATATATATATATATATACATATATACATATATACATATATATGTATATACACATATATACATATATACATATATATATATATACACATATATACATATATATATATATATATATATATATATATATATATATATATATATATATATATATATATATATATATACGTATATATATATATTTCCAAGTCAGAATGGATTTTGCACAAAAAGTTTAGGTGTGAAAAAAAAGGAAAAGACAATGCCTCTATTTGACCATTGGGATACATTTTAAAATTGATCACAGAAGGGAATTAATGTTTTAGGTTTCTTCTTTTTTATAAAAATGTTATGGTCACCTGTTCTTTATTAATCCTCCCAAACGTCCTGTAGGCCCTGTGTTATTTAGGTAAAATTAAATCTAAAGACCTTATGTCCTCTAATGTTTCCCTTTTTTATTTTCTTTAGAGTCAGAGAGCAGCTATTTTGGATTCAACACATAGTGAACACAAATGTATGCTCTGTAAAACCAAATGTCCTAAAAATAACAGCAAAAAGTATTCAACTCACAATATTTAAAGTTCTAAAAAATTCTTTGGATTTTTGGATGGTTTCACCAAACAGTTAGGTATTTTTTTTATCAGATTTTCATTTATTTCTATTCTCTTGTTTTGCTATATGTTGTTTGAACTTGTGCAGTAAAGGATTTATAGGAATAGCTTTTCCTTTATTTTATGTCGTGTATCTGTATTATGAAGCAAGACTTTGGTGTTTGTATGCTGTTACAAAAGGTGTGCCTTTTAGATGACATCCAGCTTCAGCGCTGTGCAAACCTCTTGATCTTTTTAATCTGCAGGTGGCTTGGTAGAGCTGCAAAACCAGAGGATAACTGCTGTGTTATCATCCCATGTTACAGTATAATCACTACTTTTGATGCCAAGACTCAAAGAAAAAGGGGTTTTGGCAGAGCGTGTCAAGTAATCACTCTTTCCTTCTCTCCTTCCATCCCTCTCTCCATCGTTCCACTCATCCAACTGTAGCTAAAGCTGACTCCTACCCTGGACTCCTGTCAGCAGTTCTGGCAGCGATGACAAACTTCTGTCAGGGGCAGGTTGAAACACTGAGAATGAGATGAAGAGGAGCAGAGTGTGGAGGTCAGCATGCAATGGGCCAACTATCTGCTGTTTTGGTGTTAAACAGGCAGAGAAGGACACTGCAACCTTGAAGGGGGAGCAGGTGGCGCCTCCTCTGGTAGCAGCAATGTAATGAGGCATAAAGGTTGCCTGATGTACTCCGTTTGTCGTGGTTATCTAAACTTCACAGGTCAAAACCCACTGCCAAGATATATTGCTTGAAAAAGGTGCACTTGCATTGTACTGAGGTTTGCAATGAAAGTCTGCATTCCATGAAACGTCTAGAGAAATGCCAGAGCTGTTCTAATGGGTTTAATGCCCTCTGTCGGGTCACGGCTGGGAATGAAAGGAAAAATGCATCCTATTAGGACCTATCATACTCTTAATTTTGTGTTTATATTTATATATTTGTGTTTGGATGAAGTGTTTGGAAAGTTCAATGCCAGCCAATGGATAGTAAAAAAGCAGGCAAAACAATATTAAATAAAAAAAGCCTTCTCATCCATTCTCAAAACAAATAATGAAAGCTAGATGAATAAAATGAGTTAAAATTGGCACAGTTATTTTTAAACCATTGAATAATTTGCTACAGTAAAGCAGTCAACCATGCAGCGTTCAGATAGAGACTAAACCAAACATTGACAATAATGTGTCTTTAGCACGGAATTGACCATTTTAGACATTTAATTCTCAATGGTTCATATCACTGAGGAGACAGTTGCTGAAATCATAATTTCTTTCAGATACAACTAGTATATAGTAAAGAAAAACAGGAAAAATGGAAATCCAGCCATCACAGACAAATAGAGAAACACCATCAGTTCCATTAAAGCAGGGGTCACCAACCCTGTGCCCGCGGGCGCCAGTGCGCCCGCGAGCACCCCTTGTGGCGCCCGCAGGGAATGCACCCAAAAAAAATCTTTTTTTTTTTTTTTATTGAAGCAAATATTCAACAAACAACCACGGCATGTCTGTCAATGACAACAATATCAATTCTGAGATAAAGGTAGACAAAGAAAACCCAAATATGTAAACAAATATAACTTAAAAAATAATCACTAAAAGTAAGGGTCTATTACAAAAGTTTAAATAGATCAAATAAATTACACAATTTCTGGACATTCTTATGATTCATGTAATGTAAAGATTTTGAGAATAGGTTGAGGTGGTTGAGTAATCCATTAATGTGAGGATTAATATTCCTGTCTGTTTTTATTTACATTTATGTTTAAAAAGTTAAAATTAAGTTAAAGTTTTAAAGGTTTAAAAGTTTAGCTTTAGTGTGTTCAATAAATATTTATCTTGTTCGGCTGCAACCTAAAGTCTGTTTTGAAAATTAGGCTCCCTCTGCAACTGAGTTTGACCCCCCCCTGTAATACGAGTCTAGAAAATTCATGCATGTTTTTGTGTGTAAAATGAGCAAATAAAAATAGGGCACACAAAAGGAAGTCCTCAAATTGTGTTGTTTTTTTTTTTTGGGGGGGGGGGGGCTAGGAGGTTTTTAGTGGTGCCCTTCATACCACTTGGTGCCCATGAAATAGCCCTCGGTCTCAAAAAGGTTGGTGAACCCTGCATTAAAGTAACCTGTTTTCTTCTTCTTCTAGTTTTAATCAGGAAATAACATTTCATCTTTTTTTTAACTGTTGCTGTTTACAATAGGTAACTTTTTTAAGCTCCACTTAAGTTTAAAATAAACGTCTCTAACAGAACTTCTACAGCCTAGGCTGATGAGTTAGTCTTCCTAAAATAAAAACAAGAGACAAACGTATGTGGGTAAGGTGGAGTGCATTTAACAATGCTGGCTAACAGATTGTATGTATGTCTAAATATATGAAGTTCTGGGTCATTTCTTCTTAATCTTGCAGATTATTTAGCACTAAGGGAGATGCAAGACGTTGCAACCACCACGCTTCAAGGAACCACCATGTACTTTGGTAAATTTCCAATGCGTCACTGCAGGGATGGCTGGACATCAGGTTGTCAATCCACAGGAGGTGTTCCCTGCTGGGAACAGACCAGGTGCAGACTCCACAGTGAAACCACAAGCAGGAGAATGTTATCAGGCCTCAAATGCTGATCCACACTAATCTTGCTTTAGATGTTAGAATGAGTAAAAAAAATGTTGTCTTTAAAAATTGGGTCAATATTCTTTCTTTCTTTATTCTTTATTGATCCCACGTTGGGGAAATTCAATTGTTACAGCAGTTCAGTGCAAAATAGAGAAAAAAAAGAGAAAGAAAAAGAAGAACAACAGCAATGTGCAAAAAGAATGAAAGGGTATTTCAAATGTGCAAAAATGCATTAGATTTAGAAGGATTTTTTGGTGGATTTAATAAAAGAGATATCAAATCAAGAAAATATTGAGCATATAGAGAATGCGGACATAAACCACATGCTTGAAATGTGAATTTGTTTTTTTTACAAGGGAAGTGGAGGCAAAAGTCATTCAAAAACTTGTGACAGTGAACTAATGTTCATGTCATCCCAAGGTTTAGGGTTGTAAAGGTCGTCTCTTTGGGCTTTAAAGAATAAAGCCACTTTAAAACTGAGTTTATTTCCATCTAAACCATGTAGTTACCCTCTTGTCATGATAGAAATTTTAAAAATGTGATAAAAATCAAATGTCAAGGTCATAGCAGCTGATATTGAGATGTAGCATCTGTGTGTCTCACGTATGCACAAACAAATGCATAAATCAAGATCAGCAGGTGCTTCCTGTTTTTTTAGCATTCTGTAGATACTCCAACAATCCAGCCAAAATAAACAGCAAAAGGCATCCTTTGACAGACATTGGAGACAACAATTTTTATTCATTAGAATGGGAAATCATTAACACAGCTCAGGCAGAAATGCAGAGCTGGGTAAAAGGGGTCAAAAAGCAGTCATTATTTTTCCTTTAGTGTAAAGAAGCAAGGGAAATAGATGCAGAGAAAAAATGAAAGAGCTGCAGCCCCTTTGGGAATGTTAAACTGTTTAGCAAATCAGACATTAACAGCTGAGCAGGTCAAAACAATTCTTTTCTTGCCTCAGTCCCAGTTTTTAATTGATGTTAACAATCCCACACACTGACATTTGAAGGTTATGGAACAACTGGGCCTTCTTTTGTACCAATGTCATTGACAAAGTCCTACATCATAATAACACACAACTCCACCATCTGTTCTTGCTTTGATGAATATTAAGGAAAAATGAAAAGAAGTGGAATGAGCAAAGTGATTTTATGCCTCGAAACCTGGGACAATAATACTTACTGGAACTGCTTGTACAAGCAACACACCAACTTATGTAATAATATAAAAAACAGGTTGGTTCATGTAAGAATCTGACTTGCAGTAAATGGTAAAGTTTGTGCTTAACATAAACAACAATATTCATTTGTTGGATTTTATAATGTCTTGAAGTAAATCAAGTTGTAGGAAGAAATATGATCTACAAATGGATGGCAGAGTAACTATAAGCAGTCTCTCTACCATTGGCTGCTGGAACTCTTCATGGTGACGCAATTGTTATCTTTCACTTCCCTGATCGATGAAAAAGGAGAAGAATAAGTAACAAAGAATTTAGAAACCGGGATGGTTAAAAAAATGGCAGCATTATATTAAGTTTAAACTAATAAACACAAATGACTGGGACAAAAGAAAGTGTGGCATCGTCTGACTTAACATGAATTCTCAGGTTTTCCAGCAGATACAAAACTGATACAGCCCCAAAATGGGGTTATATCTTGTATCTTCGCCCAGCAGTTGCTCGGTTAAGCTCTGGCAGCACTGTGACCATAAAAGAGAAATTGTGGGTTAAGTGGATGGATGGATGGATGGATGGATGGATGGATGGATGGATGGATGGATGGATGGATGGATGATCCCAAATCACAACAACAATCGATGTACTAAATAAATGTTTTTCAACCTTTTTTGAGCCTTGGTACACTTTTTCCTTGACAAAAATCAGAAGGCACACCAGCAACCAAAAATGAATAAATAAAATGAAACCCTTGCTCCTACCTGGACCAACCGTGGGCCGGGTGGGTGGCTGCCTGGAGTGCGGAGCGGGTCTCCCTTGGGGGGTCCTGGCTCGTACCTGGGGTCGGGGCGGGGGGATGCCCGGAACTCCTGGGTGGTGGTGGGGTGCTCGTCTGGGGCTGTGGGCGTCCCTCTCCGGTGGGGCCCTGCGTTGGGCTCTTCTGGCGCGGCGGGGGGCTGCTTTCCTGGCTGGGCTGGGGCGGCGCTCTCTTTCCCTCTGCGCCTCCCTGCTCTCTGGCTCTGGGGGCCTCGCGGCGGTCCGGCTGGCCCTGGCCTGGGTGGCGGTCTTGGTCGCCCGGGGGGCGGTTGTTCCCTGCCTGTTCCCGTGTGGCGTTGGGGGAATTCCGGCTGCCGCTGCTGCTGCGGCGGGGGTATGGGTGTGGGGGTGGCTGGGCGCTCCTCCTCCTTCTTTTCACATTCCACCATCTATTTTAGAAGAACATAAACACTCACCTGAGCACAGGTGTTAGCTCACCTTTGCACTAATAGTTTGCATGATTGAATGAATGAAAGATTTCACACTAGTTGGTTTAAAGGCATAGGTATGCGTTCGTGAACACTATCTGTTTTGTGTGCATGTTGACATGTGGACATTTTTGCGGCTAGCAGGTGTGTTGATAATATTTGAGTGTGTGTGAACAGGCCCCGCCCTTTTTGTACTTCATTTGAACCGTACCGTAACGATAAACAACCAGTAAACCTGTCTGCTCTATGCTGCTTCATGGTCTTACCCCCCTTCCCCTCCTATTATCACCCTCCTACCCCCCCCCCCCCCTCTCTCTAACGTCCCTCTCTCTTCTTCCCCTCTTTCCTTTTCCGTCCGGTCCAACACCAAAGATTTTCAAACATGATTGAAATTAATAAATTTTGGCCTCAATTACAAAAGGGGTTTATTCAGACATACCTTTGGTTTGTCTGAAGATGAATAACCCCTCTTGTTAAAATAAAATATGTCCAACACAAGAGGCCCTCAGCTCTCATCTGTTTGCCTAGCTGTTGGACAGGACAAGTTAAAAAAAAAAAAAAAAATAAATAAATAAAATGAAACCCTATAGCTTGTATTGATGTACAGTCTCCACAATCCTGCATGCATTTTTTTGTGATAGTTGAGGCACAGAAAATGTTTTTTGCTATAGTTTTCAATAGTTTTAACTAGATCAGTAGAAAACTTTCCCAGGTAGTTGTTTTCCCTCCAGTTTATTAAAATGGAATTTCATGTAACTTGTTAGAAGAGTGTGGTTGAGGACCTGGAATGTGACTTTTGGCTTAGACTGGGGTCAAGAGCTTGAACTGGGACATAGGATAGCTAGCAGGTAAACCACTGGAACACTGGCATTGGAGACATTAAAGGCCATGTATGCAGGGAAAAGCAGGTAAACAAATGAACCTGATTGCATCTCCAGGAGGTGGAGACACAAAAGGGTTACTGAAGGCTGCATGGTGAGGGAGCAAGACTAATTAACCTTAAAAAACATACATTCTGTCAAAGTCCCTATGCTTTATCTTTTTTTCTTTCACTAAAATTCAATTCAATTCCATTTTATTCATATAGCCCAATTTTACAACAATTTGGGGCTATGGCAGTAATTGTATGATAAACGTGAAATCATAAAGAGCATAAGGTCATAAAATCCAAAAGTTATTGGCTAAACTAAACTAAACTAAACAGACTAGGCTAAGATGGAAGGCTTAGACCTTCCTTCTTGTTCAGGAAAAAATCCTAAAATAAAACGGATTCCGGAAAAAGAAGTAGAAACCTCAGGGGTGTCCACATGAGGACGGATCCTCCCCAGGACAGACAGGTGATGTACCAGAACTCTTAGAGAAGAATTAGCTTATCTAACTCTACAACTACATATTTAAAGTCCAGCAAATGATGGGCCAATCCAGATGAGTTGGGGGATGGCTGGGAGCACAGACGAGCCAGAGGAGAGGTCCACAGCCTGGAATCACTCCCACTTCCCTCTGGGGGACAACACATAAATTGAACCGCACCAAGCAGAGACACGGAGAACTGAATGATAATAATAATAATAATAATAATAATGGATTCGATTTATCTGCGCTTTTCAAGTCACTCAAAGCGCTTACATTGTGTCCATTATTCATTCACTCCTCATTTATACTTGGTGATGGTAAGCCACAGATGTAGCCACAGCTGCCCTGGGGCAGACTGACAGAGGCGTGGCTGCCAGTTCAGGCCTACGGCCCCTCTGACCATCACTGGGATCATTCATGCACATTCACACACCAGTGGAGCCACACTGGAGGCAAGGAGGACGAAGTGTCTTGCCCAAGGACACAACGACAGTTGGCTGGGGGGAGCAGGGATCGAACTGCCAACCGTTTAATCATTGGACAACCTGCTCAACCGCCTGAGCCACTGTCGCCCCGAATGATAAATTAATGATCAAGAATAGAGGAGGAGAGAAGGAGATGAAAGTTGAGAATAGAACCCCGGTGCACCATACTTTCCCCATCTCCAAACTTATAGCAGCCTACAAACAACTGTTATTGTTATTAAGTTGAATTCAAACATGTTAACAGTAAGTTAAATAATCTCTGAATACTAGCTAGTCTGACAACAAGCCTGTCCACAAAGGAATGTTTTGAGCCTAACTTTGAATGTAGAAACTGTGTCGGCCTCTCTTACATGAGCTGCGAGCTTATTCCATAAGACAGGGGCTTGGTGTTTAAAGGCTCTACCTCCAACTGTACTATAATAGAGTTAATACTATTGCCTTGTTTGCAGTGGGGTGTCCCTCAAGGAAAAACATCACAGGAGTTCAATATTCTTTCTTCTCCTGAAGTATGAAATTGTCAGAGATGGTGAAGGCTGATTTTAGCAGACCTGGTCATCTTGCATTTAATAAAATAACAATGAAAACATTTAAACACTAGAATTTGTTGGAAACCAATAGAAAAATGTGCTAATCATATACAGTTAGGTCATACAACATGTATAACAAAACAGCAAAAAATAATTGAAAAAATAAAAAATAAAATAAATGATTTAATCTAAACCTGAAATGGTTTGTGGAGCACCTGTATAAGCCGTAAATAAGGACATTTTTTATTAATTCCTTTTCTGCAAAAATTGTAGAACCTATACATACAGCATTCCTTGATGTCTTACAGCAAAAAAGGAGCACAATGGATCTGCAGTGTCTAAAATTGCCCATATATCCATTGGGATTTACATTGCAAAGTTTTTTTTTTATTGTATGTTTTGTAAATACTATAGAATACTTCAGTTTCAGTTTATTTATTTAAAACAAAAATGAAAAATAAACATTGTTTAAAATAAATAGAGAAAGCAAAACAGTGTGCTTGAAGAGAAATCTTGTCTGATCCCACCCCTTTGTTTTTGAGTCACTGCAAAAGTATAATAGCATCACAAATTAAAATAAATGATTTAAAAAAAATTAAAAGAAATTTGGTTGTCATTTTTTTAAATAGGAGTAATAAATATGATGTAAAGTATGTTTAGAGTTTGATTGTGTAAACCTTTATTTATACATATTTGAAATACAGCGCCACCTTCAGGTGCGATAGTTATGTTCATCTAAGTGTGTTATAAAGTGGTGGTTTATTCCCCACATGAACAATGGGTTCAACAAAGAAATTTAAAGCAGAGTAAAAACTTCCCCTCTGTGGGATGGTCTAAATCATGTCCCTTTAGATGAAGGGGTCGCTGTGGGACCCCCACACGGGCCTTACCTCAGCAAACGGCCCTCATCCCCACATCTGCTCACTCATTCAGAGCTTTGCTGTGCGTGGAGATGGCCACTAGCGTGCAGAGCTCTCATGTTGCTGAAAATAGTCTTCAGAGCAGCCAGCTCTGCTCCATGCAACCCCGAGGCGCTGCTTGGCCAACGCGTCTCTCAGGGTGTAATGCAACGCTTACGTCAGGAGCACGAATGAGTTGAGATCGATGCGTGAGCAACTGTTGGTGCAATGATACATGCCTGGCACAGAGCTCCCCAGCGGAGGAAGAGAAAAGGAGAGAACACATCACGCAGTGTCAAGGAACGGGTGGGACCACTTTCAGCACCTTGGAGAGAGACAGTGCCAAAACGCACTTCGAGGTTTTATTGAGGGCATCTGTTTTGTAGCCGCTACACATGAATGTATTTGTTTAAGATTGTACAATAAACACACATTAATCTCTATTATTTACAATAAACACTATTTAATAGTGTGAACTGTCTGTCCAACTTACTTATTCAGAAAAAAAATATGTTTATAGGGCTTGATCAAATTAAAACCGAATTCAAAGCAGCACTTATGCACGAATTTTATTAGGTTTTATTCATTTATTTAATTACTACGTAGTGAAAGCTGCCTGTTCCAAATTTCAGCTGGGATTCCCCACCCCCTGAGCTGCCATGCTGGAGCAGCGGAGTTAAGAGCGTTGCTCAACGACAGCTTGACCAGTTCTCCGACAGATCTTTAAAGAGCCACTGGAAAAAGACACGACTCCACCCACATTTTTTCCTGACTCTTTGCAACCGTTTGCTTTTGAATGGTGACCCTCTCCGCACTGTCACATTTTAACAAACACGCCGAAATCTGGGGAAACCCCTCCCGTGTGCTCCCGAGTCTCTCGAAGTCACGAGTCTCCTTTAAATTTCCTCCGAGTCTGGATCTGCCATCAGCAGTGCTCCTTCTTGATGTTGTGGGGAATACGCATGCGCTCGGTTTTGGAATTACTGCACTGGCAAGAATAAGTTAGACCCCGCTTGTCTTGAAGGAAGAAAAAAGAACTATATCATTTTAAATGTCGTAGTGTTCCTAAGAAGAAGCATGAGGACACTTTGCGTCTGTTTCTTCCTCGTAGTAGCAGCGGTGGCGCGCACTCAAAGGTAAGTGGAGAGGTAAAAACGATCCTTCACTCATTTTGCGAAGTGTGAAGGTGTTGCAGATGGCATGGAAAATACGTGATACCATTGATACAGGCATGTGCACCCCCTTTTTATCTTTTCTCCCCTTCCATAGTGTCGGTGTCAATGACCCCAGCAACATGCCTTTGGTCAAACAGACGGTGGATAGGCTGTTGAAAGGTTATGATATACGATTGAGGCCAGATTTCGGAGGTAATATATCACCAACTCTGCTTCAGATTGTGCGCTGACACCCGGTAACGTTTGATTGAACAAAGATTTGTTCTAATTTGATTTCTTAAAAAGTGAAGAACTAGGGGATGGTGATTGACGTGTGCAGCCGTCTCTGACTTCTATGGGATCAAAACAATAAGAATATTGTGACTCCAAGATGAATTTGCGCACCATAAAAAAGAAGAAAAATCCAGCCATTCATTTATCTACGAGTTACTGTCATGAAAATGTGTGAGATGTTTCGTGAAGAAGAAAAAAATCAATTAAAAAATGTTGGATTTCTTTTGTGTCAACAACTCTTAAAAGAGAAATTACATTTTACTGCAGGTCGGAGTTTCTAATCTAATCTAATCCTGGTTGACAGCAACATTTTTTTTATTAATCTGTCCTCCAATCAACGGACCCATTAATGAGAAAGTGGTTCCTGTGAACCAGAAATGACACGAGCTGCTTCTGACCTGATGTGCTTCTCTTGTTTTCCGTCCATTGCAGGTCCACCAGTTCGAGTGGGAATGAATATAGACATAGCAAGCATAGACATGGTGTCAGAAGTCAATATGGTAAGTGGGCCATTTTTTTTCTCCTGTTTTTGAAAACCTTGTGTTATGCATTTCACTGAAAGGAGAAATACCCTCCAAGAGCATAGGGGATACCCCCGTTTTTAAACTTTGGGATTAAACTAAACTCTGTAATGAAATGCATCCAGGATCATATCCATATGTATTTCAGAAACTTTACTGCTATTTATTTATAAGACAAAGTGCTCACATATACCTACTTTATTCCTTTTCGGATTCAGATATGTAACTTCATGTTTGATTTTGATGCTTTTTAAGAGCTTTGCAAGAAATGATGGCACCAGAAGAATTAAAAACTGTGCATTATAAAGAGTGCAGATTAAGTTACATACAAGTGCACCTCTCAGTGATGAGATTGCGGAACTGCACCTCACAGAAAGGCTGAATGTAATCACAGTGGAAGGTCACTCTGACAGTTGTGATGAAATGGCAAATGGTGAAGAAAAAGCATATGTGGTAAAATGAATAAACATTCTACAGTCTCACTTTACCATTTGCATTTCATTTGAAGGATCTGTTTACATGAATGGGATTCACTCTGGCAGGCACCACATTTTCTAAAAGCTGCATCATTTATCAGGTGTCCTTTAACTGAACTCATTTCAGTGTTTCAGAGATAAGGAGGTAAATGACAGGCTTTTTACATCAAATGGTATAAAAGAAGTGCTCGACATCGAATATGTTTCTTAATAACACACAAATGTAGGTACTCTGCACCTGCATTTGCTTTGAAATAAAAAAAAAAAAACATTTTGAAAAGGCAACATTAAAAGCTGTGTACAGCTCCAGGTAAAGAGACAAGGCTGTGCTGCTTTTGCTATGAGCTGAGGGAACTGGATGGTTTACCTTACATCTGAGAGTGGTTAGGCTTTTCCCTGAGGGCCAAACTTTTACTTGGAGGTTTATAGTTGGTAGGAGATATGTAAGGAAATAAAACACAACCCACTTGTCTTGTTTGAGCCCTAAACCTGAAAAAAGGGTGAAATTTATCTGATTGAGCCATAACAACCAAGCAGATCCGGCGACAACTCGTTTCTGATTTGAATACTTTGTGTTTCAACAGACATGACTCCAGAAAACTCACAAACAGAAAACTATAACGTTGGCAGCATGAAGACTAACTATTCAAAATAAACAAAAAGTTATGTTCAGACTAAAACATAAAACATCTTATGTAAAACAAGGATCTGCTGCAGACAGTCTGAAACCAAGATAGTGTGTAAAAAGCTCTAGACTAAAAAAAGAAAGGTGCAGATGTTTGAATTACATTCAAATCTGTCTTTAAGCAATTTCGTGGAAAATAAGGAAACAGCGGCATAAACGTTTCATGTGGGACCGTGTTTAATGGAGCAGATTCAGTTTGGTTGGGCAAAGAGTTGAAAATGTTCAACTCTTTATTGAAATATTTCTGCTTTCAGATGAGAATCATGAGAAAGGAAAATCATGTATTCTAAAATAATGTGCAGTTACAACAACAACAAGTTTGGGGGCACTATTGTCTGAAACTCACTACAAAAATGAAAAAAAAAAGAAGAAAATTAGCATTGAACAAATGAAGTGCTAGTTATTGGATTATTTATTACACGAAATTAACCCTTGTGCTATCTTAGATGACCCCACCCTTACATTGACGTGTTATTCCTACCATGACAAAGGTGGATAAAGGTGGAAAGATTTCATGTAATCCATGGACACCAGTGAAGATCACAAATCATTGAAGAAAAAAGGTTCAGCGCACTGTCTAGTGGGTCTAGATGACCCAACTCCCAATGTTAAAGTGCCAACGATAGCACAAGGGTTAAACGGATTTCTCCCTTCAATGCTTAAGAAATCTGTCTTTTTCTCCCAATGCAAAACTCGTATGTCACTTACTCTTTTTGTTTGTTTGTTTTTCTCTCCTTGGTTCACTTGATGGTCCATCTGCATGCAAACTGGCATGAGTGGGATATTTTCCTCTTAAATTGTAAACTGGATAGCTAAATTTAACAAATCTTTGTTCTCTAATTTTTTCTCAAAACTAAATATTTTCAGTATTAATTTTTAAAGATGGCATTAAAATCATCCACATTCATTCCAAGTGATCTTATGCTTAGATACATGTGATTGTTGTCTGCACTCTTTATCTACACTAGTTCCTTCAAAAGGTTTCAATGCCAAAAAGTTGGATTTAGCAGGTTTAGTAAGTTTAGTGAATGTCCTTTATGGACCTTATCATTGGCTCTCCCACTTCCATGGAGTGTGTGTTTGCAGTGGCCCAGAAAAAACCCCTCAAACTTTCATATGCATACACACACCCACACATATGGTCAAAGAGACAAAACATTATTTTCTTCCAAACCCACAATGCCAGTGCCGCACAGCTTCTTTGATCATCCCATTCCTTTGTGCAGCTGGCCATCTAAACACTCTCTAATGTGAAAGGGGACTCATTACTGCCTGACCCATTGGAGTCTCATAAAAGGAAGAGGCTACATGTGTGTTTGTAATGGTGTCAGCATCTTTGATCTGCTCTCTTTCCTAATAGAAATGTAACCACTTTTCAGGATAGCAGCTGGTGTAGAAGCCCTTCCGTTATTCCATTTCCTCTACACCATCTGGCTCTCTGTCAGCCACTTATTTTGGTGCATGGGCAGAAACACCCAGCGCTCCGTCTTTAGAGAGTGAATGGGGCTCAAAGTTGAGGGTAATGGAGAGATGTCACAAAGGGATGCGTCTAACAGCCACCTTTTCTATCTTAACATTAGATAGAGCCGGACATGAATGCTTTGCTTCATATTACCAGTATCACTGTTTATTTCTCATCTATAGTGCTTGTTTGGTGCTTCACTTAGGAACTGTTGGCACAGTTTGATGGACACAAAATGTCCAAAGATATGAGAGAAAAAGCCATTTGAGCTCAGTGTGATCTCCAGTCTTTCCGTCATCATACAACTAAAGTACTTATTAAAAATAACTGGGTAACATTAACTTTTAGTATTTTTAAAGACCTACTCTATGGCATTTGTGTTTTTGGTATTAAACATGTTCTTGTGGCATTTTTCTCATGATAGAGGACATTTAAGAAAACGAAGCTTAAAATTGCATTTCTGAGTATTTCTTTACTCAAATCAGTGTTAATCAGGAGCAGACAAGAAAACCACTCTAGCAAAAAGCTTGTAAGTGTGACTTAGAAGCTACTACAGCAAACCAAAAGCTCCCTGCTCTGCTCCATTCTGATGCATCCGCTTGTGGAAATGTACATCTTGGTTTTCCTCGTGCGAGCTGGTTTCAGGCTTTAAAACTGTACGGCTGGATAGCTTAGATATTGCTCACCAATTTTTGTTACACTGGTAATGTTAGTTTGTGGTTGTAAAGGGCTGTAAGCTAGTGGAAGAGTGTGTAAACAGATGGACGATGGAAAATAAAGAAAGGATCACTCCATGCCCCCACAACGCGGTAGCAAATTTCTAATTAACTACTGCCGCTCTGCAGAAACCATGTCCTAGCAAACAACAGGCTTTTTTTTGGTTTTGGCTAAAAACGGAAAAATCATAATTAAGAGAGCACTGGAACCACTTTTAAAATAGATTAAAAGAGGATTGGAGTAGGACTTTAAAGTCTTTAGACTCCAAGTTGTGTAGTTTGTCTCCAGCTTGACTAAACAAACCAGCACACCAGCAAAGACAGCATGTTATGTTAAGCTCACTGGATTGCCTGATTTAGAAACTCTTTATTACACTTTATTTGCAGGAAGTGTAAAAAAATGTATATATGTGTTTTACCGAGCCAAGCAGGGAGCTTTTGAAAATTCCATTACACGCCAATTAAGCCTGACATTGAAGAAAGACAGTGTGGCTGAGGTTTTTTAGAGGCTCACAAAAGGTCACTGCTTTCTGAATGTCGGAAGCCAACATCTCAGGCCTGCCAGGGTGAAAAGGGATAGATTGTGTGAGACCCACGGGTCAAAATGTTCACTGCAGTGTGTGTGACATGAGGAGAAGAGTGAACGATGGTTAGAGAGAGGAGGGAGAGCTTTGACATTAACACATTGCCATGTGGAGAGTGAGAAGCAGCAATGGTGTTGGAGGGAAGGTCATGCACCTAAAACCTCTGGGGTCCTCCGTCTCCATGCCTCAGAGGTGGACGTTCCAGGGCAGGAGGCACACACGGAATACCAATACCCCGCTAGACCTCTGACCCCAGGCAAACATTCAGTCATGCACTGATTAAAGATAATGTTAAGTACTGTATTGGCAGCTCCAGATGTAATTTTCTTTTTCGCATTCCTCTCTGCAATTTTCTTTGGAGCTTCTACACTTCAGTGCCTTTAAACTTTCAGTATTTGATAATAGACAAGCTTCTAACTCTTGAATAATATGCTACGTTTTCACAAAAGAGAAATACTGCTGTCTGAGGATGAACTATAGTTCTCGTCCTCCTCCAGAAGGCAGAAATACTAATATTGATACACATAAAGGTCAAGAGGAGCTTTATTGATTGTTAGAGGATGGCAAAACTCAAAGACCCTCATTTTGGTACATTATGTTTTTCACCTCTCAGCGTTTCTGCTCAAAAAGTATTACTAATATTCTGTAGGCCATACTGCGAAGTACTGCATGCTGGCTATGAGGTAACTTGATACTACCACATGTAAGGAAGGATGTTTGGGAAAGCACTTACAGGATACAATTTAAAATCTTGGCCCAGCCTATGAGATGATGAAGAATCTAAAGTCTGCATTCGTGTTTATGCCTTAATCTATTTTATAGCCACCAGCTATATGTTCCATTGCTGAGATAGACAAAACTTGAAACTGTTTTGATATTGGCTTCAGCTGAAAAGTTAACTTTTGAATAGATTTTCCCTACAGGGAAACAATGAAGTATCAGCTGTGATGAAATGATCATCCTAATAAGATCAAAACAATGCTAACGATATGCGTTGTTTAATGAATCCAACAGCTAATCTATGAGGATAATGAAAAGAATTTTCTATTTTATTTTTAACTAAAACAATTGGAGAAAACGCAAGAATGTGTTAAGCCTCAGAGACATAGGAGAGAATGTGAAAAGTTTCACAGTATGGAACGCTTTCAGAACACTGAGACGTGCTCAGGTCAGTTAAAATGGAGTTTACACATTTTGATAACATATCTATCGTATGGATGATCCTAACTCTAAACTTTGCTTGATGCACAAATCTTTGTTTGGTTTAGATTCTCAATCCCCTCAACCGTTGGGAGTGAGACTGGGCCTGATTTGCTGTAATGTGCGTCAAATCTGCCAAAGATGTAGGGAATTATTTTGCATCAAATTAAATGCAGGGATAATCTGTTTTAAGAAATTGATGAGAATTTTTATTTTTTAACAAATTAATCAACATTTGCTCTTCAGCTTCTTGTAATTACCATTATTGATGATGACAGCTTGATATTAAAAAATACTCAGACGCTTTCCTCTTAATTTGAAAGTGTCGAATTTTTTTATTGAGTCTCTGTTACCTAACCTTGTTTTCTTACATGACAACCTTGTTAACAACTTGCGTCAAATTACTAAGACAAAGCAGGTCCTCCTAAAAAAACCTTGTATGCATTACAAATAGTATAGCTGAAGTGCTCATGTATCTAGTCAAGTCACAAGGGAGGTGGAAGGGGTGATGAAAGAAAAGTGTGAGTAGTGTAAAAATGACCCACTCTCAAACGTACATTATTGATGCGGTGGGGGGGGGTTGATATACATGTCTCCCTGTAGAGCTGTGGAAACCCATTTGGATCACACTCATGAGCTTTTTAAATGGGTTGAAAAGACAAACCTTGGCTTTTTCATGAACAGATGAAGGAACTATTTGGAATTATATTGTTGATCAGATTATCTGGCTCATAAACTCAAATAAGAGAGACACACACAAATGAGAGTCTAGTTTGCACTGTGCACTCAAAAACAAAATGTGAAATAGAATTAGGATATTTATAAAAGCTATTACAGTTTTGACATTTTTTCTTTCATGACAACCATTCACCTCTCTGTAGATCACTCTGAAACACGCCTCCACCATTCAAATGTTGATAAGTTCTAACAATAGTCACTGCACAATCAATTTTAGCTGAATTCTTTGACTTTTATGAGTTCAGTATCGTCAAATGTCAATTTAGAATGTTAGCACAAAGCATGACTCTTTAGTCTGTCAAACTCATTCTTCAGGGTTTCATGAAAGCAATGCACTAAGATGATCTTTGCTTGGCTGCAGCAGTTTAGTAGTGTTAAAAATTCACATTGAAGGCGCTACCAGAGCCAATAAAAAAAAAGATTCCTGAGCACATCCTTTGAATTTAAACTCTTATATTCGTGAACACAAATAACTGCGAGTAAATCATGCATGAAATTCAACCCCTGAAAAACAGGAAGTAAAGAAGAGAATACAAAGGAAACAAAACAAATGTAGAAGCTTTGATCCTTACAGACTTCTAACAGGTTTTTGTGCCATTTTAATCCAAAAAGAAAATCTATTGGGGGTGTAATGGTTTATTTTATCAAAGATTTGATTCATGTCATAATTTGTGGTTGATGATCTAATTCAAAGTCAATATCGGTTCATTTTGAACGATCCGATTCACTGACCTAAAATGGATCTAGGATATCTTTAGCCAGAAATTCAACCAGTGTGACTCAGAGATAAATACCTGATATTTAACAGTACAGGGGAGGTTTTTCAGATTCTTTGTATTTCTTGCAAGATAATCAAGTGTAATTTAAATGTGTAGAAACAAACCAGTAAACAATAATTTAAGGCAAATCCATTCACATTTTTCTTTCATAAAGTTCAGCCCACTAGTTTTTAATACATAGAAATAATACAAAGGGAACAGTATTAGAACATTCTACAACACTGTATGGTGAGTGTTTCCACACAGTGGACTGACAGCTTGATCATTTTGGGTTGTCATCACATGTTGATTCATCCAGGTGATGGTGTTTTGCAGTTGAATCATTGCATCAGGATCTAACAAAAATAATGCATTTTATTTAAAGCGCCTTTCAGAACAAAGGACACTGCACAAGTGAGTTAAAACACAAATAAAATTGTAAATTGAATAAAAATAGAATTAAGAAACAGCGATGTAAAACTATGATAAGTATGACAGTTTAAACAGATGGGTTTGGAGTTGTGATTTAAAACTGGAAAAGTCATCTGTGTTTCTGATGGGGGGGGGGTAGTGAGTTCCCGATTTAAAGTCTTTTTTTATGTTTCTTTGAAATGTTTCACCACTTATACAATTCGCTTCATTGGAGACTGACGAAACCATGATTCAACTTTGAGTTAATTTAAAAGTTTTGTTTTGTTTTGTAACAGCTTGGTGTGTGGGTCTAGTGATTAGACTAAACTGTGTTACAAAGCAAAAACAGAAAGTCTAGAATCAGCTTGCTGTTTGTGCTTTTTACATCTTATCAGGAGTTGGGAGCCGGTTTAGCTCGTGCTGGTTTGCGGCGCCTTCCGTCCGTGAAACCAGGGTTCAACTCCGGGCTGCTCCCTGTTCCCTTCTCTGCCCCTGTGCCGGTTGCAAGCCCAGTTTGAGAAGGTTGCGTCAGGAAGGGCATCCGGCGTAAAACTTGCCAAGTTTACCATGCGACTTGTTCGCTGTGGCGACCCCTGATGGGAAAAGCCAAAAGAGGAAGAAGACATCTTATCAGGAGTTATTATTGTTCTAGATCTCATCAAATAGGCCTACTTGTGGTTGGACGTTACTTTCAACCATGTGTTTATAGCTTTTCTAACTGTGGTGCACACATTGTATGGCTTGATTTTCCATTCATGTTGGATTTTACTGTTTAATGACTTGCACAAACACAATGTAAAAAGACAAACGGGGGAGGGGAAGAAACAAAAGTATGAAATATAAATGAAAACTCATCTATTATGTGATAGCATGCTCATTCTTTGATCCTACAGACAAAGTTCTTCTTAAGGAGTCTTATTCAAACAACATCTATCAAACTTTGGCTTCAAGCCTCCTAAATGTATTTTAGAAGATTTCAAAGGTTTTTTTTGAGAAAACATTGCTTTATTATTAATCTTTTCTGCCATATATCCCATGACTACTTACCCTTTTTCCTCGTTAATGTGTTATCTGGCTTCAAAGGGTCAAATGTTTTAAATCTAAATCTATTGGTGCTTTGCCAATATTATATAGTGCATATCATTATGTGACTGTTTCTTTTACAATTGGAGCACCAGCTCTAAATGTCAAGGGACACAAGGCATGTAATAGTTGCCTCAGGTTAAACAAGCTTACTAGTAAGGCATCTGATTCATTGCTGTAATGGTGAATGATAGGTTGGATGTCTAGATAACAGCTCTACCCTCCAGCAGTTAGCTGTAGCAGAATGTTTACTTTTTCTTCTTGTTAGCAGACAGACGTCTAGGCATAACCAATATAAAGCTACTCTGGTGTCCCATGCTCTTATGTCCTCCATCTGTCCACGGTCCTGCATATTTTCATGGTTTTGCTGCCTGTTTGTCCATCGCACAGCACCAGGGCCCCGCTGCAGGGAGGATTAGACAGAGTTACAAAGTCAAAGTGGGTTAATCGGCTAGGGTACCATTTCAGGAGGCATCTCGCAGCTCACTGGCCACTTGATTGGTTTGAGTGTTCCTGCCCAAACTCAGAAGCTTGAAGATTGGCTGTTGCAACAATGTTTGTATTCAGCAACTATTTTTGTAGAATAATTATTATTAAAGAAGTAAACATTACAACAGAAAGTAAATAAGCAATACCTTAAAACCTATGATGTACGTATATTGTTCCTCACATCCACCGTTGTACAGACACATTTTTTTAAGTCCACTAAAAACTACATACCCCAGAGACCTGGCATTTGGTACCATTGAAAAGCCCCAAATGTCCTCTGTTGATAACCAAAAGAAGGCAATTCAGTAGTACGCAGTGTTTGATAAACTCCTGGATTAGTTGACGACATGCTTTGCCTCCTATGTGAAAAAGCTGAAGGGCACTCCAGATGTCATGCAAGCCAAAAAATTGGATATGACGGATGTTATCAATCTTGGATCAATTATGTGGCATGATTGAACACAAAGACAGTCAAACTGCACAATTAGACAAAAATTTAAGATGCATGTCCAAAGCAGAACTCATTTCCACATAGGTTGATCAAACTTCAAACAAAAAATGAAGCCTTTGGATTATTTTAAGGGCTATATTTGAAAACCAGCTTCATAGATGTTTAAAGATAGTCTTCAAGGAAATGGATATGAGATCTGAGTTCTTCTAATCAAATGAGGTGTTAAAAAAAAGATGAGTCCACTGAAAATGTAGGTACTTTTATTTTATCAGAGTGATGGCTGATGTCTCTGCAGGATATTGGAATCTATTGACTATAAATAAGCAAGAAACAAGTGCTTGGTGGTGTTCTGCAGGTGTAAAAGCCCTGTTGCAGCATGAAGAGCAGACTGGAATAGATCTGACTCATTCTGGTTAATGAGTGTGATCCAAGCCTCTAAACTCTTGATTGAAGCACAACGTAAAATAAAGCAAGTGAGGTGGTCTCATTTATTCCAGTTTAAAATAGCTTAACTTGAAAACATAAACAATTATTGCCTGGTTCAAAACGTTTGCTTTTTTTTTAAATCTAAGAATACTACTGATAGCAGCAGTGCTGAGGAAGTTCTGATTGTACCCCTTTGTTTTTTTTTACATTTAACCTGAAATTGTAGTAATTTGATTGAGATATATGTGCTTAGCTATTTGTAGCTTGTGAATTTGTCTAAAGCAGGGGTCCCCAAACTTTTTCCAGTGAGGGCAACTTGACGTTTCCGTTTTCTGATCGGGGGCCAGGGTCAGTTTGAAACAGAAAAAGTGTGACAGCCACAGGGTTGCCTAAATGTAAATATTTATTGTTTCCCAGAAAGCCACACATAACCAAATATAAATAACCTGATCTGATATCAAAAAATCCTCTCTGGGTTCTTCACCAAAAAAAGAAAATAATAAGAATCAGCAAACATTTAATAACTTAATTGCTTAATAGCTATAGCTTTGAGAGTTTGTCTTCTCGCATTTGCAAGCTATCATAGTTCTCTTTGTGACGGGATTCAATGTGAGGTTGCAGTAGCAACATTTTTAGGTTGGCTGACATTTCAATTCAAATAAGCTTTATTGACATGAGGAAACAAGTCCAGGAATTCTGTTGGGCAGGCCCTGTTCACCACGCTTCACTTTTCCATGCTTTCATGAGTCTCGATCACGTGGCCATGCTAAAAAACAAACAAAAATGGAACAAAAAGAAAAGAAAAAGGGTCCCTCTCTGGTATCATTCAGGGGGCCGGGTCAAATGCATGGGCTTGTCAGGACCCAAAATGCAGCAGAGCATTATGGCAGAAACTTAAACCTCTAATGCACAAACTCAGCTGAGAAAACATTGAGCTCACAAAACAGAAAAGCTGAAAACCACATACCTAAATACGCTAAGGAAGATTAGCTTAAATGAAGACACCTGTGGCTGATTATTAATGTGAACCTGGTGTGACTGACAGGAGCCAACTCAAACCAGATCACGACAAGAAGCAAGAAAACACAAATGAGTATATTTGAGAATAGCAAGTATACTACAGACCGACCTAATTTCCCCATCGCATGATAATAAAGTCTAATTCATTGTAGTAGGTTTAGGGGATGTCATCTGGACTTGGTTTTAAAGTTAGAAGACGTTTCGCCTCTTATTTTAAAACCTAAACAAACCAAACCAGTTCCACCTGAGTCGTCAACCGCTGATAGAGAGGACCAATCTGGAGAGTGAGTCACTGGCTCTCCAACCCCCAGCTGAGGACAAAGGACTATTAACGACCCGAAACCATGTAGGCTAAGTGGACAATACCTCCAGTTTCAGGTCTGACTCCTCCCCCATGGATGCATATATATACCAGCTCTTAGACCAGCTAATTCAGAATTGACAAAGCCTCTTGGATAAGAGGCGAAACGTCTTCTAACTTTAAAACCAAGTCCAGATGACATCCCCTAAACCTACTACAATGGAACCATCCTGGATGAATGAGAGTCTTCATAGACAAAAGTCTAATTCAATTCAATGTACGTGTAATGTAAGAACCATACCAACTGAATACTTCCTCAGACTAAATTGAAACATTTTAAAGTTAATATTCCAGTATATATATTGTATATAAAAAGTAAGCTTCAAGTATAATGCCTGGCTTTAAAAATAGACTAGCTATACTTGTAGTGCATTTAAATAGACTACTTTTTGCCAAAGCAAAGGGTGTTTTAGGAGCCTTCCAAATGAAGAACTTTAGTTTATTTTGGAACATGGTTTTTACCAAAATGCATCAATATCTATAAATAAATGGTGTTTATCATTGACTGAACTCACAATTATACCAAATTCTGATGATCGAACATAGCTCTGGATAGCTACTCCCAGAAGTCCGCTGGGGCGTGACACCTCTTGCAAATGGGAACTAAAATACCTCCACCTGTACCGCTTTTTATGTTCAGACAGGAATGTGCAGTCGTTCTGTTTTTTTTGAATTTTTTGAAAAAAATAGTCAAAAACAAGTATCAGTAGAAACTGTTTGTCTATCGCTCAAACTAAACATTTTATATATATATTCTGCAAAAGTTTCACATTAGCATCAAATTATTTTATAATACTAACATTAACAGCTATTTTGGATTAATGAGAAAAAAATGTCCACATTTACCATCGATTCATATAGTCTGTGCTGCAGAAAACGTCTTTAGAAAGGTAAATGTCTTCTAGTTATAATGGAACACATAAAAAAACCTTTAAACAGTCAATTATTGTCTTACATGGTGTGACATTTCCTCTTGGACACCAATTCCTTGTCTACAAGAGGAAAACCTGTTTAGGAAAGCTGGTGGGTGGAGCATTGGCTCAAAATCTCTTTTAGAGTGAGAGACTCTATCACAATGCCAACACCAAGAGAAATACACACATTTTAGAACAGACAATCAAGCTGACGTCTTTACCTTTCAAATACAATTAGAATACAGAAAAAATCGCACAATGCGCATATCAACTAAATGCAAAGTGAGCACAGATTGTTTAAAGCTCGCTCTTATTAAAACTTTGAATCAGAGCACGGGGTTATTTTTTTGTATAATCTCTCCTCTCATTTTTTGTTTTTTGTCTATATCAATGCTGGTTGACAGTCATTTTGCCTTTAATAAGTGTTGACTGGAATATTTTTCAGCCATATGCTTCAAATTCCATGCCAGGTGCTTCCATATGGTCAGAGCATAACTATACTCAGAAACTCAAATTGCTGCACTCACATTTCTCCAAAAATAACAATTATGTAATTTGTCATGATATCAATTGTGGTGCATGTGAAAATGATGCGCTTCATAACAGCTGCTGAAGCACTTTACACATAAAAACAACATGTCTCTGTGAACAAATGCACTGGTCCAACTGAAAGGATGCATCGGGGTTGGATGTTAATAGTAAGCCTGAGAGTGAATCTAAGCCTCTTTGGGTTGTTTATTGGGGAACACCCATCACTGCAAAAACCTATTTTTAGATTGTTAATCAAGGTAACATGCTCAGATTGATGCACTCAGTATGATATTCTATAAACTAAGAGCAGATTGAGATTGCTTTTTTTCACCCACATGTTGTGACCTAGCAAAGGTCAATGTGACGAGCAAATGGTTGTAAATGCAAGTCTTTATCTAAAGTCCCACTTTCTCACCGGCATTAAAAATAATGCAGTTTGTCTGGTGCTCCTTGAAGCGCCTTCTTTTTCTTTACAATATAAGTATTGCATAAAAAATGGCTGTTTTGATCTGTATTGACATTTGTTTGATACCGTGGCCGACAGGGCTCACACTACATACAAAAGAAACAAACGCAACGACATTAGCAGAAGCACAACGAAATTACCCGCAACACAACGACATAACCGCAGCAATAGCAATAACCTAAGCACAACGGAAATGAGGACTTACATTCAGTTTTAACCTATTCGGTGCAACAGAGTTTTAGGGCCACCAAAAAAAAAGTAAAATTAGGAGAGTTTTGAACTGTAAAATTACGATTTTTTTTCTCGTAAATTTACGAGATTAAAGTGGAGGTGAGCATACAGTGCAGCAGCAAGTGAACGCCGCGCAGCAGCAGAGCAGACCGACTAAACTTAGTTGAACAGGTGAGCTGAATGTTTATTGATAACATTCCAAATGTTTGGAAGCTTATTTGTTTGATTTACGATTTATTAATTTTTTATATATTGATAGGTGGTTTGCAGGATATCTGCAGCCCGATGAAGCTGTCGCCGATGGTGTCGGTATCCCTGCACCTGTCCACTTGAATCCTTTCTTCCTCCATCAAAGACAAGATCTCTACGTCTGTGTGACGCTTCCGTCTGAGGAGGAGGAGCTGTTTTTGGCATTTTCAATGTTCTAATGCTTATATAACAGACTATTTCCATTCCTCTTTATTGTTTTATGTTGAAACGGGGACGTTTCATTTGGAGGAGGGGGCGTATGTAACACTGTTTAATTCCGCGTTGGTGTTCGGATGACAGCTTCATGACGTAAGGTGACAAATGAATTCAGGGTGTGTGAATGAAAAGGAGAATAAAGGCTGCAGCGGTCCTCTACACCCAAACGTGTCTCTGAGCTCCTTATTTTACATATGTATTTTTTCCTCGTTAATCTATGACTTTTTTTCGTAAATTTACGAGATTTTAAGTCGTAAATATATTAAATAAAAACTTGTAAAGAGCCTTAGATGCAGATGTCACTATGTGGAGAGCTGGGTAAAGTTATATTTTTAGACAAATGTATATTTGTAAGAAATTACGTTATCTAGTAAGAAAACATTCTAATCATGTAGCTCTCAGGAGCGCCGAATAGTTTGAAACTGAATTGTATTTTTTCCACCGGTAGGAAAAAAAAAGTCCTTATTTACGTTGTGCTGAGGTTAATGCTCTTGCTGCGGTTATGTCGTTGTGTTGCAGGTAATTTCGTTGTGCTTCAGGTAATGCAGTTGCATTTTTTCTTTTGTATGTAGTGTGAGCCCTGTCGGCCACCGTAGTTTGAGGTAAAATAAGCGATAAAAACAAAGTTGAAAACACAGTTTAGGTAATTATTCCTGATGAGGCTGTTGATTATCAAGGTAATGCCTCAGTAAAAACTGTCCTTCTTGGTTGATACGGGCTGTCTGCAGGCAAAAAATAGGCAAACCTGTAAGGGACACGCAGGTGGCCCGCACAAAATCTTCAAATTGTTGACTGCTTGGTGGGCTCAAAGTGTGTCCAAACTTTTGGTCTGTACTGTAGTCACTTGGTTTTATATAGATACTTGGATTTTTCTTGTGGCTACCATGATTTTCTGAAAGAGGGGATCCTAAGGTGCATCCATGCGAAATTTGGTGCTTTTATCAGAAAATGCAAGATTTCTCTAACCAAATCAGCTCCGCTATTAGTGCTGTTCAAGTGATAAGTGCGCACTCATTGCACGCTTGATTCTTATCAGATGATAAGAATGTAGTTTGGGTGGACGTCCTACAGCACTTGCATATCACAGGCATACCCTGTGCTCCACTATTGAGCCGTCAGTAAGGAGCCGTAGGTTCGTCTTACAAATGACTAGAGTAGGTTGGAAAGGCACTGCACAACACCATCACCCATACGTCATGGAATGACTGTAAATTACTTAAGGATACATTTACCACATGCATAGCAATGGTATGCTCCTATTTTAAGGACATCGCTTTTATTTATTTATTTATTTATTTTTTAAACTTGTCCTGTCCAACAGCTGGGCAGACAGATGAGAGCTGAGGGCCTCTTGTTTTGGACATGTTTTACTTTAGAAATAGGGGTTATTAATCTTCAGACAAACCAAAGGCATGACTGAATAAACCCCTTTTGTAATTGAGGCCAAACTTTATTAATTTCAATTATGTTTGAAAATCTTTGGTGTTGGACCGGACGGAAAAGGAAAGAGGGGAAGAAGAGAGAGGGACGTTAGAGAGGGGGGGTGATAGTGGGAGGGGGGGGATAAGACCATGAAGCAGCATAGAGCAGACAAGTTTACTGGTTGTTTATCATTACGGCAAGGCTCAAATGTAGTACAAAAAGGGCGGGGCCTGTCCACACACACACTGAAATGTCATCAACACACCTGCTAGCTGCAAAAATGTTCACATGTCCACATGTACACAAAACAGATAGTGTTCACACACGCATACCTATGCCTTTAAACCAACTAGTGTGAGATCTTTCATTCATTCAATCATGCAAACTATAAGTGCAAAGGTGAGCTAACACCTGTGCTCAGGTGAGTGTTTATGTTCTTCTAAAATGGATGGTGGAACGTGGAAAGAAGGAGGGAGAGCGCCCAGCCATCCCCACACCCAGACCCCTGCCGCAGCAGCAGCGGCAGCCGGAATTCCCCCAACGCCACACGGCAGCAAGCAGGGGACAACCGCCCCCCGGGCGACCAAATCCACCACCCAGGCCAGGACCAGCAGGACCGCTGCGAGGCCCCCAGAGCCAGAGAGCAGGGAAGCAAGGGGGAAAGAGAGCGGCGCCCCAGCCCAACCAGGAGAACAGCCCCCCTGCCGCACCGGAAGAGCCCAACGCAGGGCCCCACCCGAGAAGGGCACCCACAGCCCCAGACGAGCACCCCATCACCACCCAGGAGTTCCAGGCATCCCCCCGCCCCAACCCCAGGTACGAGTCAGGACCCCCCAAGGGAGACCCGCTCCGCGCTCCAGGCAGCCACCCACCCGGCCCACGGTTGGTCCAGGGAGGAGCAAGGCAGGGGCCAGCCCCCCCCATCGCTTTAGATGTCATCAAAATGCACATTGCAAGAGACAGCAGCACCTGTCTACAATCCTCCATGGGTCCAGACAACCCAAAAACCCACAGCATTGCTACAGCTCAACCTCTGTACAGGTGCATGTGACCAAGGCATCAGGTGTGTTCTGTCAGTCAGATTTGAGACTCATGTAATCTAGTTAATCAACAATAAATATGAGCGAAAGAGCTGAAAAGAAGTGGGACGGTAGATCTGAAGTACGGGATGGGGTAGCCCTGTTGGGCTGCATCTTTTTGGGGAAACGGATATGCCAAAATGTAGAAATATTTCTACAAATTAAATGTAGTTCTTAAAAGTAAAACACGCATCATAAAAATTGCAACATAAGTTGTTCAAAAGTTTGAGGCATGATTGAAAGAAATGGAAATGAAGGGGGATTTGTTATTAACAATCAAAATTCATTCACAATTTATAGAGTATTATATAGTCATCCATGTCAAGCAAACGTCTTATCTCCTGATACGAATTAATCAGTGGCTCAGGAGGTTGAGCAGGTCATCCAATGATTGAAGGGTCGGCGGTTCGATCCCCGCTCCCCAGGTCAACTGTCGTCGTGTCGAGACTCTTCACCCTCCCTGCCTCCAGTGTGGCTTCACTGGTGTGTGAATGCGTATGAATGTCCCGGTGATGGTCAGAGGGACTGTAGGTGCGAGCTGGCAGCCACTATCATCACCAAGTATACATGACGAGTGAATGAATAATGGACACATTGTATTAATCAAAGACAAGGGGAGGTCTCATCCTCTTTCTCAGCTACAAAAATATGCTGATCGATTGATTGATTGATTCTCTGTGACATTTATTACTAAAGCTTTTTCATATAGTTTATTGTTTTTCATAAATAGACAAACCTACATTTTGTTGGTGACATCTTTAGCCCTTGTGCTATCCTAGGCATTTTAACATTGGGAGTTGGGTCATCTAGACCCACTAGTCAGTGCTCTGAACCTTTTTTCTTCAATGATTTGTGATCCTCACTGGTGTCCATGGATTACATGAAATCTTTCCACCTTTATCCACCTTTGTCATGGTAAGGAGAACACGTCAATGTAAGGGTGGGGTCATCTAAGATAGCACAAGGGTTAATCTGAAACAAAATTTGGTAAACACCATAAATTCATGGATTTTCCTTTTTTATGTTTTGATTGTAGATTTAAATGGGGGGAAAAATATTTCCTTTTTGAAATGTCATGTAAAGTTTTTTTTTTCTGTGCAAATAGACTTGTTAGTACAGGTATTGATGGGAGGTTTCCTGTGCAGATTCAGTCAGATGGTTCCAGCCCTCCCTCTTGTCATCACAGCTCTATAATTGGTCTTTTGGGTCAATGTAATTTGGTCCACAAGTTTCCTGTCTGACACCAATACAGGCTTAACAACATGTGTAAACTCATACCACCAGCTGTCAAGCAGTGCACTGGGCTAGTTTCTGCTTTATCACAGCTTGTCAAAATATACAAACTTGATAATGGCCAAATGGGAGAGACAGTGAGTGTGGATTGGTTTTCACAGCAGCTGAACATGACACTGAAAGCTGATAATGGGATAGTGTAAAGCTGGATGATACAAAACTTGCTTTCAGCTGAAGAGACACTTTTTTCCCCGTACAACTTCCTTCACCATCTATTGAGCAGTGATTTAGTTTTGTTAATTTTTAGAAGTTCTAATTTATTTTTATTTGTTTTAATACTTTACGATGCAAAATGATTAACAAGTTGAATTGATTTTAATTCAAAATTGAATGC
Organism: Oryzias latipes; assembly: GCF_053564925.1. Classification (NCBI taxonomy): domain Eukaryota; kingdom Metazoa; phylum Chordata; class Actinopteri; order Beloniformes; family Adrianichthyidae; genus Oryzias; species Oryzias latipes. The sequence continues at coordinate 6,770,728 of NC_136250.1, read as the reverse complement.
AATTTAAAAATCCCAATGTTTTGTGTTTGTCTTTAGGTTGCAGAAAATTCCTGTGCATTTACATGGATTTACAGACTTCATGTATACACTTTGCCAGTGAGGATGTACCATGTTTATTTATATAAATAGTGGAAATAGCTTATTGGAACAAGTCTAGAAGGAATAGTTTTTCACAAGCTTTGCAGAGGGAAAAATTCTACCCCAACACTAGATGACTCCCTCAAAAAGCTGCCTGCTAGAAGTGTGCTTTCAGTGTGAGAAATGAGAACAATGAGGCTGGTGGTGTCAAACTCACCACCCTTATCACACCATTTGGAGGGTGTTGTTTTCAAAGTCTTTCACTTAAAAAAATAATGTGATAAGGAAGTATTTCAGCCTCCTGGAAAGGAGCAGAATTGAAGAATACAATTCTTATTATAATTGTCTGCTCCCTTTTAAACATTGCATCATATTTACATTTCTCAAACCATCACCTGTCCTCAGATTTCACCATATACAGTTCAAATTAACACAGTAAATACAGTCCATTCATTTAGGACATACATTCCAAACATTCAACAATCAAGTCTGTACAATCTAATTTGTTTAGCTTTATACATCCGGTTAAATTGAATAATATTTCGACAACTTTTTAACTGATTCTCTTGGGAATTCCACATTTTTACCCCTGCTACAGACAAAAACCTTTGCTTTAGTGTTGTTCGAGCAAACTGTTGTTTGAAATCAAATTTTCTGCTTTTGTAAGTCTTCAGGTAAATCTCTGTTTCTGGTTTTAAACATGACTAATAAGGTCTGCAATTCTATTACTTCTTTAAGTTTTAATAAACCTGACTTAATAAAAATTTCATTTGTGTGATCTCTAAATTTAGCTTTGTGAATAATTCCAGTTACAAACATACCTGTTCATCTGAGGCAGAAAACCTATAAAAAGTGTCAGAAGTGCAATTCTGGAATAAACAGATCTTCATAGCTGTTTTCAGAAATAAAGTATTGCAAGTTTGATCAACAGGATCCAATACTAGCTAGGAAACAACTGACTGAAATCTTTACCAAAGAGGCTTTCTTGACTAAGAAAATGAATATTGAGTCCATGATAGCTCCCCTCTGGTTAGATATAATGTTATACTCTGACAAAGTTGCTATTACATCTTAGGGAATTCAAATATAGATACAATTTATTTAAACCATTATAGTTAAAGCGAAAATTGCAAAGTTCACACTATTTTTTCCTGCAAATGCATTTTTAAATAATTTGTGTTTTGCCCAAACTCTTTGCAGAAATCCAAGAATCCAAAATTAAAGCAGACACTGTGTTTTTGTTTCTTTTCAGTTGAAAGATATCATTATGTCTGCAGTACTCAAATAGAATTACTTCATGGCTAAACATCCATTTTATTCAAATTAAAATGTGGCTCTTTGTGAGTTTGGTAGATAGGAAAAGAATAAATCAGTCTTCGCAATGATAAGTCTGTGGTGTGGTGTTATCAGTCATAATGCCCCCCAACACATACGCACACCTGCACACACCCAGTGGACCGATGTGTCTCTTATAGGTCACTCCAACTGTGAGAAGATATTGCTTCTTCAAGGGTGTTCTTGCTCAAAGAGATTCCCGTATGCACGCCATCAAATCTGGACTCCCACAACTCTGCTTCTTTGTTTGCTTGTCTTTTCTCAGACCACCCACAGAGAAGTGTGTAAACTGGATTTGTGCTTGTTGATAACTTGTTTTGTATTTGCTCAGGCTCTTGTTATGTTTCGAATCCAAAGACATATTTATATATTACATTATCTCCTTGCTGGCTTTGTGCACACGTAATGTGTGCTTATACTCTCTCTGAATGCCAAGCGCTTCTTCCCGGTTCCCCAGATCTCCATAATGCATGAGGTGTGGGAATTTGCTTTGTGCATAGCAGATAGTCAAAGGACTGCCAATGTAAGGCTTTAGCGCATCAGAAAAAAGGAAATGTGTTTTTAAAAAAAAAAAAAACTGCACGATGCATGCAGATCTTAAGTCACGCGTATCTAAATAAAATACACAGTCGTTTTGGATTCAACAACCATCCCTCTATGCCCTCAATTCATCTTATTATACCCCACCCCACCCCCCACAAATACTTTTAAAGCAGGTGAAGCAATAAGTGGGACAAATGACGTGCTCTGAAGTTGTTTCCTCCGTCTCTTTGGCCAGCTAGCATGAATGACAGCTATAACTGAAAACTCCACAGGCTTTTCTATCCACCCAATCTCCCCAGCTTTCACTGGAATTCAAAAGCATGCTAATAATGTCCTCCCCCTTTACCAGCATCCATTGCTCACCCTCTTTAAATTGGTACTCAACTCTGTACTCATCTCCTGGCTGGGGCTTACAGATTCCTATATCAACTGTGGTACATTGGATGCAATCAGTTTTGTTTCATGACTGTCAGCAACCAGAAGCTATTAGTCTATGTTTGGAAAAGTGAGTAAATAAATTGATTTTACCCTTCGTTTTCATTAGTGTCAGTGATACAAGAATGTAGGGGAAAAATATGTTTTAAGTCTGAGGACTTTGACTTTTGAAAAGAAGCCTTGTAATACATAATAACAGTAAATAAAGTAGAAGTCAGCAAACATCAGTCTGGTCTTTTTAGTGGAACTTGTAATGCAGCTTTGAATAGGCCATTAAACCAACAAAACTGCTTAGAGGGATGAATATTTCAAATAGAGTCAGGCTGAGGACTTTATTACCATCATAGTAATTTCATTTAAAGGCTGGAAGAACACACAAAACTGAACACACACTTTTCATCCAACTGACAAACATTCCTGTCACCTCCCAAAGCAACACAGACTGAACTTGAGCAATTGTGCCAGTTATGAATGACTGAAACTGATTATCTCTTTTTATTTTCTGTCTAACATATCATTCTCTCTGTAATAAATACCAAAAGTACTTTGTCTGGAGCAAATGGGCCACATAAAACACACACAGCAGCTCCTGTAAGAATTCCCATTGCCAATTTGCAGCCCGCTGTGCACGAGCTGTTCTACATACAGAGGCTAATCCTGTGGAAGTTACACGCACATCTCCACAGACTGTGGAATATACAGTATGTCACTCTGCTCTGAGTGTTAAATATTAGATCTTTTTTTGGAAACGTTGTGACTTCTGCCAGGTTCCCCATACCCTGTTGCTGAAGTCATTAAGGCCATGCTAGACAGGATATTACTAAACACTTGTTAGAGGGTTTCTCGAATGAATTAAAGCAGGTGGTTGATAAAGGGATTGCATTTATGTCCTGTAAAAGTGTTTTAAAGAGAGACAAGGGAGTTTTAGGCTGGGGCGTAAAAGTTGGCACTCCACAGGGTTTAGCAAAAAAATGCTCTCTGGAGATTCTGTGGGGCTCAGTAGAAATGATTATCAAAAATATTTAAGTCACATCTGTTTGCCTTTTTTTAAATTATAAATCTGCACTGTTATACTCAATGTTTTGAAATATTTGAATGTTTTCTATTTTTTGGGGGGGGTCTGTTCTAAAACCTCAGCAGGTAGGTGTAATAATATAAGTCCTTTACCTTTGCTTTAACACTTTACTACCAGTGCAAAAATAACCCCCAAGACAACAAATCAGTGTTGAAGCTGTAGAGGAAAGAAGAGATAACATGAGATGAGAGATGAAAGAGGAGGGGAAGAAAGTGAACCTGGGGAGGTCATTGATGGTGCTGGAATTAGGGACCGAAAGTGAGGAGCTGTGAGAATAAAAAGTAATTTGCATCCCTGTCCCACTGAGCTTTTGAGTGTCTTTCATTTACCCCCACATGAAACCCTTCTTCATCTCTTCATCTTTTGTGGCGATTTCTCCATCCCTTTTCGTGTTTTTTAAAAGGACGGCAAGCTTAAGTGGTGGCATGAAGAAAGGCATAACCTCTGCTCGCTATTTAGTCATCCTCATTCTGATCCTCTGCTTGGGTCTCCCTGTGGACTTAAGCCCTCATTCCTCTTTGTTTAACCTTGTCTTCCTATAATGAAAGCACAATATAACAGCTCGGAGACTTTCTTTGCACTTTTTACTGGGCTGTTGTCGGTTTATAGCATGTTTTCTACCATTTTTTTGTCCTAGATACAGTGTACTTTGTGTCATCTCTTAAAGAAACATACAAACTGTTAAAGCTAAATGATGACATAGCCTATTTTTTTCTTTTAACCCATTTGGATTTTATTCCATGGACACAAAATTTTATGCTTCTTTTTTTTTTAAATAAATGTAAACATTAACATGTTAAATTTTATACCCAAATTTAAACATTTTGGGTATAAAACTATTTACCAACATAATGTTATCTAGGTTGTATTTGGGCAGTAGCCCAACACTATGCATAACAGTGAAAAATAAAATTGGTACAACTAAACAGTGGTAAAGAAAGAGAAATTCTGAATTATAAGAGTACACACTAAAATTTGAAGGTTTGTTTTTCTACTTTACCAAAAAAGAAAGTGCAAAACACATATAAATAGGCAACAGTTTTCATTGGAACTACTATAAAGTGGTGTTTTGCCAATGTCTTGACTAGAATTTGCGAAGTAGAACAACCAGGTAAATAATGGATGAGTCACTGAACCATTAGTAATGACTGCACTTTATATTTGTCTCAATTTATTCACAATAATTTGGTTTCTTTAGGTCATAAGTTCCTCAGAAAGTATCACTTTTTTATTTTTGGAAGCCTAATTGAGAAGATACCCAAACTAGTTCAAAATAATTTAAAAAAAGTCATTGTGGGAAATGTTCCCATTATGTTATAATTTTAATTGATAAGTAAGCAATACCTCTAAATTTCGTCATCAAAGTAACTTTTATGTCTCCTTTGAGCTTCAGTTACAGCCTGACAGCAACATCTCATGCTGTACACAAGCAGACTTGCTGTCGCCTGAGTCATGGCTTTCCACCCAGACAAAACAATTTCAAATTGATTCATGGTGCAGACACGAGTTAAGATGGGAAATATCCTTGTTAGAGAACAGTATGTTGTGCAGAAAATTTGGATAAAGTTTTAAGAGGTGGACATGTGTATTCAAAGATTTGCTGTGAACGTTTTAGTGCAGGTAAATCCAGATTTTTCATCCGAAATCTTCGTACCCATCACTTCTTGTGAGGTATTGGGTGCACAAACACAATACTTCAAATGTATTCCACCTCTGGTATCTGAAACTTACATTTTTATAAATGCATGAAGTCAAATCTGTTGAAGTTCAGACACATCCAAACTCTTTCTACATTACTTACATAGTCACTAAATAAACTAAGCAATGCATAGTTTCTTAACTGACCATAATACATTCCTTTTTTTGGTCAGTCAGTGCAGGTACTATAAATGTTTCCATTCAAATAAAAATATCCCAATTTTACAAAACAGGTCATATGCAGTTTGATTGTTAATGTTGTTAACACAAAAGGATTGAAGTTTTTGAGAAATGAGCAAAGTGGAATGCACTGAAAAAAAATCAACATTAAGAAACCCATTAACACAGTGGGAGACACATCAGGAGAACTTCATATTGTTTAATGGTTATAATGGATTCTCTAATGGCTGTAATGACTCTTTTCATAATCCTCTCCTGTAGCTTCAGAGCCTAGCATGTTCTCCTCTCATAAATTCAACATCTTTAGTCTATTTTCAGATTCCCACAACCTTCCCTTCCCTATTTATTTTGATGTTCATGGTGAGATCAATGAAAAGCTCCTCAGTAGCTAACATTCTCTGTCGAGTCTGGTTGAACATCACCAGAGACCATGCAGTTCCTCTGGTGATGTACACCACCACCGTTTTCCCTTCAAAGAGATCACAGAGAGACAAAACAAAGCTTTTTTGGTTTTGAGTTTTTAGGTTTCCAGCAATGTAGTCACACCAACACTTAAATGGCCTCATCATCACACAAAGCAGAGCACAACAGGCTGTCCACTCTTCACAAAAAATATTTTCCCAATAATGTCAGAAATAAAACGACTTCAAAGTCAAAACATGGAGGTTTACAGTAGAGGAAGATTACACGAAAGTCATGGGTGCCAGGACCTAAAACAGTTGAAGCTCTTTTTAAAGCATCGTTGCAGTTTCAAAGAACACTGAGAATCTATAGATTATGACTGCACTCATTAGCGTTGCCAAAATGTTAACAGTCTTATAGCTCAACTGCACATAAAAGCAGACGGTTGCACGTGTCACGTCTTGATGCTGCTGTGATAATCCAGGACAGAATGCAGATGTCATTTCCAGTGCTCACACTTCCACATTCAACAAGGAGAGAAAGGGAGTTTGTGTTAGGAGGCTCTCCTGTGGTTTCATACATCACAGCGAACCCTCCTGATTGATGGTGTGTACTGACGAGAGCAGAAAAGATTGCTTCAGAGGAAGACATGGCAACAAGCATCTCTTCAGCTGCACGTGCTGTGGTCTACAGCATGCCAGGAAGAGTAAAATGTGAGCTCTTACATAAGCGCCAAGCGGGGATTGAAGAGTTGAGAAAGCAGCACGTGCAGTCGGGGATCTGTTGCTGCAAGCCTTAGGCTACTCAAAGCAGCCAACTTCAGCACTTTTCTTTCACATACATGCAGAGGGCATAGTAAACATAGATATTTGAAAATCTTTTTTTCTGTAGCAACTCTACAACATACCAGAGACTCACCCGGAAGAGGGAACTGTAACCCAGTCAAGCCCACATCTAAGAATTGACCAAAAATTGCAATATCATTTTTATAGGATAAAGATTATATCAATTTGGATACATTGGGTGATTTGATATGTTTTTGCTCACAACCATTTTAGTTTAAGACCTTACTTACTGTCTCAAATTTGATTTACACATTTTAACATGGTGTAACTGTATTACAAAAAAATTCATTATCAGGAAATGTTTCATTCTTTCAAAATTAGCAAAACATTTCTCACCAAAAGTGTTTGACATTTCATGACAGCCCTTTGTAAACTGACCAGGGAAAGCCCTTCTACTGCCTCTAATGGAATGATGATGAACTGCAGGGCAGAAAACAGTTTTATGTAACATTTTTAAAGAATGTTTTGATCATGCTAATGAGATAGCGCGTCTCAGAAATGCACGTATCAAATATGATAAACACTGTTATAGAGGGTTAAAGTTTTCCCGATTTTTGGTCCAGATTTACATAAAACCCTTCTTTTCTAAAAGTCCTATCATTGTGCTCCATGGTGCTGTTGCCACTGTGCTATTTATGTCTTCTGGAAGAACTCATCTCACAAACTCGTTCAAAATGGCTGTCAGCCGCCACCACCCCACCCCCCAAGCCAAACATCGCACAAATAACAACAACAAAAACAGGACAAAACCTATTTAAGTCAATCAAAGACTTTAGTGAGGAATGCTGCTCCCTTTTTCTTGACTCCATGCAGTCGATGTTCATGCATCCAGTTCCCAAGGTGCTGTGGGATGTCAGATCCGTAGCCAACAGGCATATTCAAAAATGCATGTTCAGCCTCTTTGCCGGGAAGTGGATATGCCAGTCATGACAAAAAGTTCCCTGAGACAGCAAGTTTTTAACTTTGTTTTTCATGGATGATTGGTGAGCTTCTTAGTTCGCAAAGCAACATGAGCATCTGACTGCTGGCTTGACTGTTTTACCATGTCCTAGATTTATCGTTCTGGGATTCTACTGCAAATCATCAAATCCAGCTTCTTGTTCATAAAATATTAACATCCTGTAAAGGTTTCAGATGTGTCTGAAAGTAAGTTTATTCTTCTATGTGGCCCGAATGTAAATGTCAGTGCAATCAGTATTTTTTGGTGCATTCATATATTTTGATAATTTTATTTTCTTTAACTAAAAAAATCTCTAAAGGCATTTAAACCACCCATGGTAAAAACATTTTTTTTCAACTCTCAACATGTTTCAGAGAACACGCTTAGTCAGCAACCTTTGTGTCCATTGATAAAAAAGAAAAAAAGATGTCAACTCAGTGTATCGACCATCATTTTCCAACTCACAGCAAACAGTTCAGAAGCAGAGTCATATTTTCTGCAGAGAACATTGCACCAACCCAGGGCTCCAGACTAACTTTTTTCACTAGGAGCACAGTGGCCCCTAACTGAAAATTTTAGGGGCACAACCAGAAAATTTAGGGGCGCATACCGTAAATCAACATTCTAACAAAATCTATTAATTTCCACTGTATTACTAATAAATACTTTAATAATAGATGCAGAAATTACAATGTGCTGTTTCTAATTCAGTGTCACATTTTATTCTGCACTTTTGAAGATGCAACAAGAAGGTAAACTGACAGCAGCATCGCTGTCATGACAGTACAAATAAGTAAAGAAAATGGATGGAAATTTATCTTTGTGACACCAAATAGGTGCAGCCAAGATGGACAATAAGCGTGTTTGAGATCACCCAGGTGAACTCAACGCTGCGCAGATCACCTGGTGTGTGACATATATTTTTGTTTTTGCTCCAACATTAACTGTCAATCATCACAAAAATATCGCGAGAAAGGGGTGGGAGCAAGGGGCAAACCTACCCGGACACAACTGGAAATTTAGTACTGAACTGACTGAAAGCTGCCCTACAGACTACAAAACAATGCATTATGGGACATCTGTCCTGATGGTTTTTGTAGTGGAGTGATTAATTAAAATAATTTAAAATACCAATTCATTAAAAAAGGCTACATACATTACAAAATATTAAAATAATCATAAAATATATAATAACACAGATCATACTAAGGGGGAGAGGAATATTAAAACTAAATTGAATGTTAAGGACTCCAATTTCCTGTTCTCCTTCAGTCTTGCTGCAGATTCGCTTTCATCTCACAGCCCCCCCCCCCCCCCCCCCGGTCTCCCCAACGATCCAGGCGAGGTGCTGGTTCAACTCAAACACGTCTATCGTTGCATTTTCCCCAAGTATTTTCAGTGTGTCTACAACTAATGTTGTTTTTGCTCGAGCGTGTTTAAAGTTCAAGCCCCGTTAGCTGTCACGCATGTAGGTGTGGGACATTTATTCTCCTCAGCTGACCCGACTCCCGCGGGACGGGGGCGGTCGGTGTGCTGCCGTAACCCGTATGATGCGCCGCCGTAACCGTAACCAAAACCTAAACCTTCCTCCGGGTCTGTGTGACCCAGAGAAAAGTACAGCACGGACTGCATGTATTTAGAAAATTACGAGCAAAAAAATACGTTCTAAAGGAAAGTAAGGAACTCCTTAATGTGGTCCGGGGAAGGGGGCTGTCAGGTTTCCTGCTTGCAAAACCCTGTCATTGTCACGCCCCCAAGAGTCATATACCCCACTGTGATTGGTTGGCCAGCTCTAGGCCCCTCCCCCTACACGCATTTTAGCCACTCACAGTGACTTTCCCTATTCTTCTCACACGCAGTGGCCGCCTCACACACAGGCATCACGCGAGTGTGTGCTCGCGTTTCATGAGTATGTGCGCGAGTGTGTGTGTCTGCCTGCGTGCGTGTGCGCTCGCGTCTCATTGATTATTTCATTGATCATTGACGTGCCCCTTCCACGTTTAATGTATAAAAAAATACAAAGGGTGGGGGAGGCAAATTTACTGCTCGCACATGTGCGACTGGATGTAAAATTTAGTCGCACACTCTCAAATTTTGGTCGCAAAATGCGACCAATTGCTCGCAGTCTGGAGCCCTGCACCAACCCTTGTTAAATACCATTTATTAGTATTTGCTTCAAAGTAAAAAAAAAACACAGAAATGTTGGAGGCCACAGAAAAAGAGTTAGACAGACTCCCCTGCAACTAAACACAGAACAAGCTCAAGTCCAGTTGGCTCGTCAGTGCTCCTGTACCTGACCATGTACCTCGCCTCTGGCTCACCTCTACTACTGCTCCTACACATAGCTGTGGATCCTGCTTCCGGCTCATCTCGCGCCCCGAGCTGTCCCCCGACTCCATCTGGACGAAGATCATCTGTTGGACTTTACATATGTACTGTAGTTGTAGAGTAAGATAAATTAATTCCTCTTCATGGGTTCTGGTAAATTGCCTGTCCGTCCTGGGGGAGGATCCCTCCTTCATGTGGGCACCCCTGAGATTTCTTTGTTTTTTCCGGAATCCGTTTTTTTTAGGAGTTTTACCTTACTGCGTAGGAGGGTGTAACCCTTGAGCTATCCTAGGCACTTTAACATTGGGAGTTGGGTCATCTAGACCCACTAGACAGTGCTCTGAACCTTTTTTCTTCAATGATTTGTGATCTTCACTGGTGTCCATGGATTACATGAAATCTTTCCACCTTTATCCACCTTTGTCATGGTAGGAATAACACGTCAATGTAAGGGTGGGGTCATCTAAGATAGCACAAGGGCTAAGGGCAGGGACGTATAGTTTAGTAGGTTCAGTTTAGAATTTTTCTATTGAATTGTATGTATTTATGATACTTTTTATTTTATGTTTTACCCTACATTTATCCGCACAAAGCCCATAGAGATGACTGTTGTTGTGAGTTTGGACTAAACAAATAAAATTAATTAGAATCGAATAAAGTCCAACTATAATAGTAATTGCTGTGTTTAGCATTTTCAATAATGTATGTGATTTTTGTCATTCTGAAAGAGTAACTTCCCAGTGCAGTGAATAAAAAAATTCTACTTGGATGTAGGAATTGATGTTTTTCTCTTGTAGAATGCTACTTTTTTAATGGGGGGGGTAAGGAAACTATAATTTTTAATTAAACTACAGCTAGAAGGCAGTCATTTGACTGAAACATCATAACTTGTGGGGGGGGGGGGGGGGGGGGGGGGACTATGAACCAATAGGACCCTGCCTTCCTCAATGTGTGTATTTTTTTATTGTGACATTGTTATACCGATAATATTTTAAAGCACTGAGGAGGTCTGAATATTGAGTTCCGTAAATGACCATTGCAGTGAATTTGACTGATTGCTTTGTAATGGGGCTTTTATAGTTTTTGTTCATTTTCCTGATCTTTCTCCTGCTCCATAGTTTTTTTTTTGTGTGTGCTGTATGAAGCTAATATCAATCTATAGTGTCATTTTAAACTCAAATCCAAAAAAAAAGGCTACTATGCAGGTTGCCATGAATTGGATTATTCTATTAAATAAAGCTAATTAGGTTATAGTGTTTCTGTAACAGCAAAACAATTAATTATTATAGCTTTCATTTAGTGTCCTGGTTTGTTTTTACCCGTTCTACCACATATAATAAGATATTTTAAAAATAACCCAAATTATATACAAATCATGTTTGAACCGTCAAAATAACTGTTTCCGATCTAACGCTCGGTAAGGACGGCAGTGTGGCACAAACAATACTTCATACTGAGCTTCGCTCAGTGCAGAGCTTAAGTATTGGTTGATGAATGAATGAGAGTCAGCTGTGCGGCATCCAGGACGTGTGTGCTGGGGGTTTCTGGGAGATGTAGTGTGGCTAGAAATCTGGGTACGCTTCTCGCGATCAGAGGGGGAGAGAGGACTCTTACTTCTGACAACTTTAGACACGAGATACATTTGATTCATTAAATATAAATTAGAGTAACATAGAGATTGATTTGTTGCTTGAAAAGGAGTGTTAAGAAGAGAACTTATATCCCATCCCCATTGTTAAACTCAAAACAATCGGAGCTGCAGATGTTGAAGACATTTGTGAAAACTTCCTTTTCAATTTGGAGAATAATCTTTTTTTTCCTTCCACTAAATACAAAAGAACTCCACAGTAAATAATTTCCTGCCCACTGAGTATTTTACTCAATGAAATTATTTATGCTACTAAAAGTAAAAAAGACAAATAAGGAGAGCACAATTACTTCTCTCTTCTTTATAAGACTGAAACACAGCTCCAGTCTTCGGTCCCCTGAAGGATGCTTGAAATAATAAGAGAGCATCGTCTTCTGTTTGGCTCTGCGGAAAATGGATACGACCAAAATTGATGAACGTGTTGTGTGCATACGACAAAGTAAATTTATTTCATGCACAAATGGTATTCTTAGATAAATGGCGGTCATCAAAGGAAATTGAGCAAAGTTATATTTTAGTGAAACAGATTTAGAGGTTGCTTGGAGATAATCTTCTTTGTCTGGAACATGTGGTTTCTCTTGCTCCCTTTCTGTCTCATCTGACTGGATGTTTGTGAATCAAATGCACACAAGCACAAGCAATAAACCAACTCAAGAAGACTCCCACATATGCTCCCCTTTGACACAAATTAATCGACCAAATCTGTTGAATACACGCAAACTGTGTACACACTAAGAGCTAGCCATCTGCCCTTGTTTCCCCCTCTCTGCTACATGCACACTCTTGCCTGTTTTCACTTCCTGTTTCATTGAACTGGAGAAATTCCCTGTTGCTCTGTGCTAAGTCTTTTCTGATCTCCACTTGTGTTCTGTCTGCTATAAATAGAAATTCATCCAATATTGACACCACGTCTCATTTAATCCAAACGGTTTTGGTGACTTCTGTGTGAAATACTTATCTTTAAGGTTAACCACCTTCATCTTCACTCTGTTTTTGTTCCTCTCACATCTGTCTTCCTCCTCCCCCATTTATTCCCTTCTTTCTGTCCTCTTTTGTCCCTCTTTCTGCACTTTCAGGACTACACACTTACGATGTACTTCCAGCAGGCCTGGCGAGACAAGCGGCTGTCCTACTCTGAGATCCCACTTAACCTGACCTTAGATAACCGTGTGGCCGACCAGCTTTGGGTCCCCGACACCTACTTCCTCAATGACAAGAAATCGTTTGTCCATGGCGTCACAGTTAAAAACAGAATGATTCGACTGCATCCGGATGGTACTGTTCTGTATGGTCTAAGGTGAGATTTTTATCTTTTGAACCAACTTTGACTAAACTGAAACCTCCACTTTTCATCTATCTGTAAAGAAAGAGTGTAATCCTGGGAAACTATGAACACATTTTGTACTTTCAAAAGACAGATTCTATTTTAAGACCACACAAGCAACCTGAGAGCCAAAAAAAAAAAAAAAGTAGCTTACATGTAACAATGAGTCAACGATTGCTAATTTAAACCAAGACAGTAATTAGCTCATTAGAACCAGATGAACAAAATTACTGATGTGAAGTGCAATATTGCCCCTGAGTGCAAACCATAATGCAGATGACCTACTTGTGTCCTGCTTTGCTGAATCATGTCCACATCACCAACAAAAGCTCTTTTGCAACAATTTAGCTTACTTTTCACAGATCCCACTTTACATAAAATTGTTTTTTTTGACGCCATAAAACGGTAAACCTGCAAATTGGAAATGAGATGAAGCACTATTTATTTGGTGCTGCACCAGGAATGCCTTCACTAACAATTGCTTTGCATCCTGAGGGCTGGTCCAGTTGTATCACATTTAACTCTTCAAAAAGCAGGTTGAATGTTTCTTTTTCAGTTTCGATGTGGATGAGATTTTTCAGTAACATTACCAACAAAACACTGTCTGTTCCAAGCTAGCACTATTCTGAGCGTGTTTGTTTACCTTTTCACACCATTTGCCCCACATTATTTAGCTTGTCAGCCCCATGTCCATCAAATGTTCACACATTCAAGTCCTGTGAGGATTGAAGGGAGAACAGGGTACTCTTTTTCAAACAAAAAAACTCCACCATCCTTATTTTTGCATTCATCCACAAGATGGATTGGTGACTGATGGAACATCAGATGTACATATTATCCTTAGGCTGAATTATTTAAGCATAAAGTGCTCATTTTACAATGCGAGTGCTCGTTTTTTTCCCCTTTCTTTGAGTGATTTGTGCTTTTTTTTCAACGAAAAACATCTTTCACAAACTAAATTTAAGTTGGAAAATTTCTTCTGCAAGTTTTAGATGTTTTAGTAAGACATTGGTGTTTTTATCCACATTCTCAAAACCCCTGTGGTTTTGTAATTATACATTGCGAATTTTAGTACAAAGGGAAACCTAAGCTACATAAAGTTATAACAAACAAGAAAAACATAAAAGTGAAATATTTCAATGAAAACTGCTGTTGTAGGACGAGATTTGCTTAAAATGCATGTGCCTCAATCAAATACCAGGGTACGTCTTTTTTTCAATTACTTTAAAAATAAAGTAAATCAATGCCAATATTTGGGATCTGGAACACAAAGTAGGTAAAAAAAAATGGGATTAATGAAAGGTCAGAAACTGCAACAATAGCATTTTGAAAGTTGATCAGGAAAGGGTGCATTCACAATGGACTATGTACTTTGGAGTTAATTTCCATGGTTCCAGCAGGTGCAAAGGATCATGTGAACTTTGCTTGGTTGTGTAATGTTTCCAGGAAGTTTGATTGGCTATAAACTATTGAAACAAGTCTAATTTGAAAATAGTACCATGCAAAAAGGCACGAATAGAATGGAGAGAATAAAAAGGCAAAATAACAAACAACCAACCATCTGTCATGTTATAAAGCAAGTTTCTTCTTGCAGATTCCATAGGGAAAAGGCATAATCCACCGGCAGACAAAATATTAACTTTGTGGATTTCTTTTTAATAACTCGTAACCTAATTAGATCTGCTGTGCAAAACAAATACATCAAAATGTAGCTCATGATCTCTAGGAAACGGCGTTTGACTGTTCCTTTGGACTGTAAAGCCTGTGGCAGATATGTGGTGCAAATATTATTTTGGATGAAGTGGGATTATACTTAAATTGGGAGAAAAAATCCATCACCCTTTGGACTTCATACCATTTAAGTAGGATGACCAGATTTCTATAAATTCCAAACTAGGTCATTGGCTCAGTTAGAGCTAAAAAAAAAAATCCACATTTCTTCTCCTTTTAGACGGAATGTTTTTGTTATAAGTGCTGGAATTGTGTTAAAAAATATAGAGCCATAGCCTTAGAGCCATTGGTAAACTGTGGCTGCCCAAGGCTTCATTAAAGCCTAAAAACACACATTTTGCATCGATCAGGGTGTTTTAAAGTGGCTTCGTCCTGATTGTCTCATAACGTCTGTGTGGCTATTTGACGGACTGACTGTTCACCGATCAAGCTGGTGTACTGCCTCTTTTCTGGTGGATGCTCTGAATAATGAGGCCTTGGGGTCCATGTTTTATTATGTACGGGTACTTATTTCCTGAAGTGATGATTGTTCTCATCTGTAGTTGTACACAAGTAGACATCTATATTTCAACAATCTGTATTTTTATTGACATTTTAAAACAACAGCATTTATTAGCATAAGTCACAGAGCATTTGAAATACATTTCAAGAGTAGTAATATTTATTTTTTCATATACTTTTATTTTTAATGTTTTCGTTTTTGGCAGTAGCTGGGAGGCAGCTGTTTGTGGTCACACAGTTGTCTTCATATTTTCCATGAAAAGTGATGCATCTCTGTTAGTCACACCTAATGTGTCTTAAAACTATTATTAAAGCCTTCCTATTAAACATTATCCTCACTTAGCCTGATAATCATTTAGATTTTTAACCTATTTATAGAAAATATGATAAAGTCGACAGCATTAAGTAAAAACCAAGCTTATTTTAATGGTTTGGTAGAAGGAAATTCTTTCCCTCAAAAAAGAAAACAGCTTTTAAAACATCAGCAAACAAAAAATCAAATACACCACAAGGCCTTCAAGCAGCCTGTCCAGAATGGCAGTGGGGAAAGGTAACATTGAATTTACAGGATTTGTATTGTATTGTTTAGCATTGGTGCAATAGCTAATATTTTGAGTATTGTAAGGCCAATAAAGCTCCAAAATTTTCCTAATTTCATAAATTTATTGACTAAAACCAAACCACGAACCATTTTTGGACTAACTATTTTTTTAAAAACTTGATTAAAATCTAAGACACATTATTTAACATGATAAATATTAGTTTACTTTTTTTTCATATTATTACCAAGAGTAGGGGTTCTGCTATTTCTAAGGTGTGTTTTATTAAAAACTACTTTGGTGCCTCAACCTTTGAGCTTCTTTAATGATAATGAAAAACACAGTCTCCCCTAAACCTCAAGCAGTTTATGTTTTCATAAAAAACATTCTTTTCTCTATTCCTTTTAAACTATTTCACTCAAATGCAAAAAAGGAAATGGCAGCTTTTGAAGACAAAAGGGACAAAAATGAAAAACTTAAACTTTATTTTTTTGTTAAGCGCCTTTCATTTTGATTAAAAACACAAAAGAAAAGAAAATAGTCATAAAGAAAATTAATTCAAACAGAAACACAGGATAATCACACAAAATTGGCACCCCTCTCGCTCCAGATTCCTCCCTCCACCCACCCAGTTCCCCCAATATAACCCTGAACAGAAACCAGGAACCGCAGCTTCAAGACGAAGTTTGACTTGGTTCTGCTGTAAGGCAAACGGCATTTTAAAGCAGTACAATAACATGGTAAACCAGAAATTAGAATTAGAACAAAACTAATAGGCAACAACCATCACAAAGTGAAAAGAAAATTAAAATAAATAAAAACTGTTTTTGTAGTTAAATAAATAGATGAAGGTAAAATTTTACAATATAATATGAAAAAAAAGCAACATTTGATTGATACAAATGAAAAAGTTTAGTTAACAGTTAAGTGAAGGAGCATGCAAACACCAGGAAATCAAAGAGAATCTCACAAAACCAAAGCAGAAATATGAAGAAAATGTAGGAATATGCTCCTGGAAAACTTAGCAGTTTCTTGCACTTCAGTATTTCTCCATCATTTAAGCTTTTTTTCCGGGAAACAGTGTCACTGGGTGTATGCACCATGAGCAAGTTCTGAATCTCAGTTAGGGTGACCTTTCAAAATGGAGAAAGAAAACAGAGAGAAAAGGAAAAGTAACAGGGTAGTGATTATCTCTGCTGTGGAACAGAGGATTGTAGGTAAGATGATTCTCTCATTTGGCACATTTTTATCTGTGTTGTCAGGTGTGCCTAGCCGATTATCCACCATGCTGTGCTGGTCTGTGGCAGCTCGCTCATTGGAGTAAAGATTTTCCTCAAGACTAGAGCTGAGAAAGGAATGGCAGCCTAATATTCACAGCCTCATCCTTAGATACACTTTCTTATCTACAAACAAAGAGTCAGCAGTAGACCCCCATCTTTGTCTTTTTAACCAGAAAGTTAAATATCTGTGAAGCATTGTGATACGTTCCAGGCAAGAATTGTGAGAAGAGGCAAACCTTCTCTGCAATTACCTTTTTTGTAACTTCTTGTTTAAAATATATTTTTCTGACATTTTTGTTGTTGAGTTCTCAAAAAGGAATCCTGATTTTGATTAAAAAAAAGCTTCTAAGGGGGAGTAAATTTGAGCCTAGAACAACAGTTTTGTACACTCATTGCACTTGTGTTAGACTTGAGATTCACATTTTTTCTGGTTAAGCTCAACAAAAGACAAATAATTTCTGTAGGAACTCATTAATTGATTGAAATTTGGTAAAGAAGAAATATTTGTGTTATTTACTTAAATGTACCTGATGTGAATTTAACATTAAAACATTAATTTGTTTTAATTTTTTAATTGGGAAGCTTTTATTGTAGTTCAAAAACATTAGTTCACTAAAGTTTTAACCGTTCTTAAAGTGCCTTCCCAGAAAAAAAATCATTGAATTTGACACATTTAAAGCCATTTCTGTCTTGTTAAGAAAAATAACTCAAAGAAATTGGCTGCTGAAAAGCAGCAGGTTTGATCCAGTTTCTTCCCAATTCCAGAGTTTTTTAAATCTGACATATCTGAATCAGAATTGGTGTCAACAGCATTAGAAAATGATTCCCAGCTTTGCCTTATGGGTTTTTGGATTTCTAGTCTCACTTGAAGGCATTGCAGCTGATGGACAGATTAAAATCTCCCACAGTGATGCTCTGTGAAGTTGATTTGACTCACTTTAGTTGTTGGAGATGGAACCTTGACCCCTCAACTCTGCAAATCTTTGATTGATAATTCCAAAAAAAGAAGCTATTTAGGAATAAAATGTAACATTTTGGGTTTATATAGAAAAAGGGTCTTGAAATCTTGTTGTTTAGTTAAATGTCAGGCTTGTTTTTGTTCATCAGAATGTAAATTAGTTTCTGTAGAATCTGTGGTTACTGAGCTCCACAGGTGTCCTGCAATGCAGTGGGGATATTGAATGAATGATTTAAAGATCAATGTCTTGTTCGTGTTTTGTTTTTTGATGTGATTTTCCATTAACTTAATTTTTAAGTCAGGAAAAAAAAGGTTTGAATCTAAATAAAGCTGAAATGAAAGACAAAGTCTGACAGTTTATTTTTGAAGCTCAAAGGAGCAGAACTTAACACTGACCATGAGGCTTTTAAGCAGACATGTGACTGAAGAAGTATAATCACACTAAATAAAAATAGGTTTATGGAATTTAACTACTAAAATGAGAAGCAATAGTGTGTATGGATGTGTGTGTGTGTTCATATATACACTCCGTCTTCTCCTGTGTAGATCTCATGCTGACTAATGTTTCTCTTCCCAACTCTCCCACTTTCATTTTTTAATCACTTTTTAAAAAATCTCTTTACTTGGTTTAAAGAAGATAAAAAACATCTTTCTTATTTTATTTTTATTTGATCCGACTATAATAACAGTCACAAATTTGGACAATCTGAACCGAGCACAGTTCTCCATACTTTTAAAAGTAAAAGTTTTGCCAGCTTAACATCTAGAAGTGCATTTTTAAGTATTAAATACAAAGATTAATATTGAACTTTTGTGTATCACTGAGACATACTTTGGTGTTAGGGATGAGGATCGACAGTTTATTGCCATGATTACTCTTGCATGCAACGATTGACATTCCCCTTGATCCAGTTCAAACCTTTATTTCTTGGTTATGCTTTTGTTTCAGTTCAATATATGATTTGTGTATAACAAAACAACAATAAACAACTAAAAAATTCAGAAAAAAGTATTTTTCAAATTTGCTAATAATCAAGTAACGATGAAGAAAAACCTTTCAGTTGGCTCATACTAAACCTGGTGTAATGGAACGAAACAAATACTAAATATTTCTTAATTTAGCTCAACAACTGTTTTTCAAAAATTTCAACTTGAACATACTGGTAAGCAGTAGGGATGCAACCATTCACTTTTCCTTTGATTTGGTTTAATGATGTAATGTATGGTTCAGTTTTTGTTCATTCTGGCCTCCCTAGCATTTGCCTGCCATCAGTTAAACATCTGGACATTTGCTGATTACCCTGAAGCAAATTCTTGTATAAATTATAAAAGAATAAAAGCTCAAACAACTAAACTCACAAAAAAGCCTTGGTCATGTCAGACAGGAACAGTCAAAAATCACACTCTTCAAAGACTGAAGAGCAAGTTTCTATTAGTTAACTCCACAGTTTAGAGTTCACATAGCTTTGATAACTCTACAGTCAAACATTTATGAGCAAGTCCATCTTTTCTCAGGATTGTTATGACCTTTGCCTTAGTCTAAGACTTCTGCAGTACCACAGAGCCTCTTGGACTCACAGAGCTCCACTGCTCCCGCAGTGCTGGGAACAATGGAGAGATGGATTTGTTATTTGTAAGATTATAATTAAAGACTTTTTTTGGAAGCCAGTGATTAACTTCCTTCATTGTGACGGTTGATCTGCTAGCTTGGGTTCTTTTGTCCTCATTATGCAAATGATCCCAGCCCTTAGACATCAGCTCGTCTATCTGGTGTATCCTCGTGGATAAAGGAGTCCCTCTTTGATTTAATCTGGCCAAGAAAGAGCGTTTGGTTTTCTGGCCAACCAATCTACAAACAAAAATATCAGATTCCTTAACCGTCATCCTTTCCAAGACAGTGAAGGATGGGAAGGTCATGATGATGACATTTTCTAACAAGCAGGAAATTAGTAGTCACCTGAACCACAGTTAAGTCTCACCAAAGAAATCACTGCAATGCACTCCTGGATTATCTCACTGCATCTGCATCTATTTAAAAAAATGACTCATAACCATTAACTGTATATGAGAACTGGAACAAGTAAGTGTGACATCAACCATAAAAAATGGCTTACTTTTGGCTCCAATGAAATGAAGTCAATTAAGTCACCATTTTAGCTTTTGGAGGAGTAAAACATCAACCTAACTCATATATGTACATGTACAAAACCCCTATTTGTTCCAATTAACTACAAAAGTAAATTAACATATTTTTTTCAAAATAAAGTTTTTACATTTTAAAAGTAGGAGCAAAATTAAATCAATTTAAATAAAAGGTTATACTTTAGGATGATATTGTGAACTGATAGTTTTTTCCTGAGGAAGCATATAGACAGTTGCCACACTGGCCCCCCCTCACACACACACACACCACCACTGTCACTGCTGTCCCACAGAGGTTGATCCCTGCCATCACTCACATCTCAGGTGGGGCCAGACAGAGGCCACACAGGATTATCTAACCCTGTTCAAACTGGGGCAGGAGGATCAGCTGACGCTGTAATCAGGTGTGGTTCTTTCCACTATCAGTAACATCATGACAGTGGCAAAACATTTACATCCTTGGGTCCAAGGATGATCCCTTTGAAAGGAGTTTTTTTTTTTTTTTGAACTCTCCTCACCTTAATGTCAAATGTTTGATCTGGCTCAATTGCTGAAATTAAAAAAATATATATTTCCGTAAAAATGTTTTTATCTTTGTATTTAATACTTTATTTTTCAAAAAAAATCTGTTAATCCTTTCTTTTACAGTACAGTACTTACAGTGTACTTAGGTGGTATTTACATAGTACTTATTGTGTAACTACTGGGTACTTTCAGGGTATATACACGGTACTTTTAATGGAATTTACTGGGTACTTGCAGGGTGTTTACATGGTACTTTTTATGGGACTTACTGGGTATTTACATGGTACTTTTTGTGTCTACTCGGTACTTACATGGTACTTGCTGTCTATTTACGTGGTACTATTTAGTTCATACTGATGTGGTACATATTGGGTATTTATAGTATACTTACTGGGTATTTACATGTTGTGCAAAGTTGTCTTTTGTGGGGCGGCCGTGGTGCAGCGGTAGGGCAGTCGACTCATGATCGTAAGATTGCAGGTTCGATTCCCGCCTTCCACGCCCATGTGTCGCAGTGTCCTTGGGCAAGACACTGAACCCCACCTTGCCTCTGGTGGGAGGTTGGCGCCAGTGTTCGGCAGCGGAGCTGCCATCAGTGTGTGTATGTGTGTGTGAATGTGTGTGTGCATGGGTGAATGGGACTGTGACTGTAAAGCGCTTTGGGCCTTCGAAAGAAGGTAGAAGGCGCTATATAAGTATACGCCATTTATCAAGTATACGCCATTTATCATTTACTTACAACATGTAAGAACAAGGTAAGTACCAAGAAAGTACCTTGAATTTGAGTCTGCACTCGTATGTTTCATGGTTTTTCCCATGAATTTACCACAGAAACTACCCCTTAAGTACAATGAAACTGGACTGTAAAAGAAAGTCAGCCCTATTTCCACTCTATTACTTGGTACTTTCAGTAGTAAATGCTGGGTATGTTTACATATTACCTTCCCGTACAGTATATACACATGTGGCCTTCTGACCTCACCAAATGAGACAATGCTTACTTGTTGGTAAAGGTGAAGTAACTGCATTGTAAAAACATATTCTGGTCTGATTACTTCTTGTAACATGTGGCAAATGTAAAGAGAAACAAGACAGCAGTGAAAACAACAATCTTTAATATGAAACACTTCTGCAGCATACAAAGTGTCATCACAATGAAATTTGTTTTAAGTTCTCAACAAAACAGTAAAAAGAAGCATTGCAAAGAACAGATAATTTTTAATATTATTTATCTTTTCTTCCAGAGTTTTGTCTTGTTCCAGGAATGATTCGCAGTCCTTTGCATAGCTCATGAGTTTGTCACCCATTATGAAAACAGGAAATGGCCCCAGATCCTCACCTTTTCCAGCCAAAGTAATTTCTGCAATAATTGCAGTCAAAGCTATTTTATTTATGTCTATATTACACTGGCGACACGTGAGGGTCTTGCTTTTTGTCCGCCATAATTCCTTATCGGTATCGGTGCAGGACTTCTTCAGGATTTGTGACTACAGGAAAAATCACAATACAAGTTTAAATGAACATAAAAAGCATAACGACTTTGATGAAGTACAAAGTATATTTTAGTTATTTAATCATTTCTGTAATGAGTTTGATAAATCTCTGTGAATTCTTTATTGCTTAAACTGCTGAAGAAAGTGTATCATATTAAAGATTGTTGTTTTAGCTGCTGTCTTATTGCATTGTCTCATTTGGTAAGGTAAGAAGTAATCAGTCCAGAATATGTTTTTACAATGCAGTTACTTCACCTTTACCAACAAGTTAGCATTTTCTCATTTGGTAAGGTCAGAAGGCCACATGTGTATATACTGTACGGGAAGGTAATATGTAAACATACCCAGCATTTACTACTGAAAGTACCAAGTAATAGAGTGGAAATAGGGCTGACTTTCTTTTACAGTCCAGTTTCATTGTACTTAAGGGGTAAGTACCAAGTAATATTCAAGTGAACATACTCAGCATTTACTACTGAAAGTACTATGTAGTTGAGTGGAAATAGGGCTGACTTTCTTTTACAGTCCAGTTTATTGTACTTAAGGGGTAAGTACCAAGTAATATTCAAGTGAACATACTCAGCATTTACTACTGAAAGTACTATGTAGTTGAGTGGAAATAGGGCTGACTTTCTTTTACAGTCCAGTTTATTGTACTTAAGCAGTAGTTTCTGTGGTAAATTCATGGTAAATACCATGAAACATACGAGTGCAGACTTAAATTCAAGGTACTATATTTGTACTTACCTCTTTCTTACATGTAGTGAGTACCACAAAAGACACATTTGCAGAACATGTAAATACCCAGTAAGTATATTATAAATACCCAGTACCACATAAGTATGAACCAAATATTACAGCATAAATACACAGTAAGTACCATGTAAGTACCGAGTAGACACAAAAAAGTACCATGCAAGTACCAAGTAAGTCTCATGAAAAGTACCATGTAAACACCCTGTAAGTACCCAGTAAATTCCATAAAAAGTACCATGTAAATACCCTGTAAGTACCCAGTAGTTACACAATAAGTACCATGTAAATTGTAAGTACTGTACTGTAAAAGAAAGCGTTACCAAAAATCTCATGGTTGACTAGTTTTCAAGTTGATCACTCCATTATGGACTACTGGAAGAGAAAGAATTGTGTAAAATGAAATCATGTTTCCTTGTGGTTGTAGTTGTACTTGCATGCTAAATACCAGACACTTAAATGTTGAGATGCATTTCCTTGAAATAGAATATAATAGTTTTGGACAAACAGAGCAATGGTCAAAATGCACCTAGCTCCTGGTCGTATCAGCACTTTTAACAACTGAGTTGCCATATGCTTTTTCTGCACTTTAATAAAACTGCTTAAAAATGTGATTTTTGGTACAGCCATTCATACTTTACTGAGTCTAGCTTTTTTTTTTTTTTTTTTGCAGAATAACAACTACAGCTGCTTGCATGATGGACCTGAGAAGATATCCACTAGATGAGCAAAACTGCACACTGGAAATAGAGAGTTGTGAGTAATTATGTCCTTTTGATTTTCAGTCAAATGCAAGTTTGATTGTGCTTTATCATTTGAATACATCATCTGCCTCAAAAATGATAGAATAAAAAAATAAAATGATAGGCCGGTCTATTGTTTTGCTTTGTTTTGTTTTTTCTTTACTTGGAAACATCACAAAAGAAAGCATTTTGTTAAAATTCTTTATTTTACTTCTTTAAATCTGAGCAGTAATTGGGTAACTTTTATAACAGTGAGAACTCATTACATTAAAGTTCCTCAAAATGTGCTGTGCTTATGTAGCAGAAGAGGCAAAGAACCTGGTATTTTACTCTTACGAATAACCAGTGAGCCAAAGGGCTTACATGACCCACATTTCATTTGGTTTTTAGAAAAATCTGAACAATCCCTGAAAAATAACTTCTCTCCTACAAGTCAAGCTGGAGAGATCTATTGTTGCTATGGGCTGTTCTTGCACACGACTCCTAGTTACAACAGCAGTTCAAACTACTCACATTTAAATTGTCTAAAACATTTGTATCGTCTAAAGAATGTACAAGCCTGGTATCCTAACCATGTAGTCTTCCATATAAAATATAGATTTCTTTGGAAAAACAACGTTTTCCAATATGCATTTTTCTTTTTGTGGTATCAGTCCGGGGGGAAATGAATGGCTTTTTTTAATGGACATCTGCAGAAAACTCGAACATACTGTTAGTTTACATGAAAATACAACTACAAAAAATTGAATTTTCCTACTAACTGCTGGCAACTGCTGATCCACCGGAAAAAGTTCAGATGCTTTCTAGTTAAGGAGTGAAAAAGAAAAGGATCAGTGGAAAACAACGGGTGACTATAATGTGGATTCACAACTATTCTTCCAAATAAATAAAAATTCTCAAGCTTGCACATACTTCACACAGAGCTCAGCTTGATAACGGTGAGTAGACCTGAATTCCCAAAACATATAGACATTTCTAAAATGAACAGCATTTAATTGAACCACTGAGCTGGAGGGCTAACAGCTGGTGCGGGTAAAAGAGACAGAAGAGCTTTTGTAAAGTCAAGATCCCAACACTTACAGCAAGTTTTAGGGGAAAATGTAGCAGAGCCTTGATTAACAAATCTGCTTGCACTGCAGTAAAAGTCCTGTCACTGTGATATAAACCTCCTCATTTTCCACTACAGCTCAGCTGTGTGTAAAAAGCCGATGTTACTATAAAAAGTCTCCTGAGAACGCTGTGTCTAAGAGAATAGACTCCAACATTGTCATTGTCCCAAGTAATCTCTTTCCATACACAGGCAATATGTCTTTCCATCATAGAATGTCAAGTAAGTTTTATTTGTGAGCTAATATTCTGTAGGGAGGAAAAAACAAAACCAGTAAAAAGGAAAGGAGAAGCAAAAATTGCATTAGAAGAACTAAAACAAACTATACTGCAGCTCCAGAACTACCTTATTTTTTGGAGTATAAGTCACAGTTTTTTGCATAGCTTTGCCAGGGGAGCGACTTATGCTTAGAAGCGACTTATAAGTGATTGTTGTTTTTTTTTTTTTACATAAATAGGCTCATATGTTTGTTAGGTTGCAAATGTTGTTTCCCACTAACAACAGCTAGAGGGCACTGTAGGTGTGTCTTTCAATATTTGCTGCTAATAGAAGCGCAGAAGAAGAAGCACTGTCCAAAACAAACAGAGGAAAATATTATTGTTCAAATGTACCATGTAAATACCACTTAAGTACACTGTAAGTAATGTACTGTAAAAGAAAGCGTTACCATATAATTTATCAAATGAACTTCATCACAAAAACAAGCTAAACAGTTAAGACTATGCAGGTGTGTCAATATCTCTAAACATGTCAGTCATTTCTTCTGATTACAGATGGCAGGGTTGATAGCAACCAAGTAAAAAGAAGAACAAAAGAACTGCTTTTTAAAGGAGATTCAATGTTGGTGAACAGGATGTAAAGGGCAAGTAATTGTAGAGGGGAGCAAACCAATTAAATTGGCTTTCCAGTTGGTTTGATAAGGTGACCTCAGGCCAGGAACAAAGGCCTCCCACCGTCCTTCAGTAATAACACATGGCATGGTGTAATTTCTTACAAATCGGCAAAATTACTCTCTTCTCCTCTCACTGTTTCCATCAGTGTTGTTTCTGAAGTTTAACCCATAGACTCCAATGACTAAAGAATGACACCAATGCCCTTATTAGTAAAGTTGGTATTCAACATTCAACTTGACCATTAAAAAAAAAGAGGTTTTTATCTTTCAATGTTTGGATTAAAACAAACAAAAGAAAAGTTATGTAAGACCTCAACAAGGAAATTCTTGAAACAAAGAAGTGGACTTCGTATGTTGTTTTTTTCCACATTTGGCTTTACATATTTTTACTTTGTGTGTACACATTTGATCGTTGTGACACATCAGGAAAACGTTAAAAATGTTAGAAATTATTTTTTTTCCAAAATGTAATTTTAAAAAAATTAGGTTGTACTTAAAATATGGATATGAAGCATTTCCACAAAAGCAGATTTAAAAATTAAATAACAGAACCAATGGGTCAAATTTTATCACACTAATCATAACAATTCGATTTGATTAAAGTTAGAGTTGTTTAAAAGCAGACTGTTTGGATGCATTTACGTTGGATTCATTTTCCATTTTGCTATTATTGTAACATTAAAATATTTAGATTTTTGGCCGGAATAAAATTTTTAAACTTGCACATTTTGCTCATTTTCCATCATTCTCCCTCTATCTTTCGCCTCTGAACTGTATACTGTTTGTGAGTTGCGTAACACGAGAACTCCCCTGTTGTGAGATCAATAAAGTTAGGTCCTATCTTATCTGGGATCTCACCTGAACACAGTTCAGAGTATGACAGTGAGCAACAGAGAGGAATGAGCCAGGCACTGACTGGGTGCAAAGAATGACGTGTCACATCGACCTCAGCGCGCCCCAAGCATGCATCTCTGTCTTTTAGTTTGGTGTCGTGCTTATTTGACAAAAGGTAGTACCTGATTATGTGTTTATATATTTATACAGATACACACTGCAGTTTAAAATCCACTTCTTCACAGTCCACTCATTGGGTTTGAAGGTTGATTTAACATGCACCTCGAAACTCCCGAGTGTGCTTGCTCTCACCGTCTCAAGCACGTCTTCTGCTTCTCTTATCACTCTTAACATGCCTCTACTGTCACGATTTGGTTGTTGGTGTGGGCCTCAGAGGCAGCAGGCTGAAAGTAGGGTGGTGAAAACAAGCAAATGTGTTGGATGAATAGAAAAAAAAAACATGAAATGCCGGGTAAAACAGGCATAAAATACCCAGAAAATAGCAACAAAAAAAAGAAATAAGGAAGAACTAGAAGACATAACCATTCTGATATATATATTTTTTCTTTTGTTTCACAAAGATCTTCTTGGTGACTTAAAATAAATAAGGTCCCATATATATAAAAAAAATACTGACGTCCGTTCATTTTCATAAACAGTGGTTCATTTATTGTGAGAAAAGGCTAAACTATGGTAGTATAATTGGTTTACGCTAATTATTATTTTTTTATTTAATGTGTTAATTTTTACTAGAAAATGTTTAGTTAACACACAAATACTTGCCACTTATTTTACATTACGTTAGTAGTGTCAGTTACATGTGCATTAGTTAAAAGTTTAAAGACGCTTATTGAGATGTCAGTTTTTGAAACTGCACTCCTCCATCTCTCTTTTGGTGTTTTAGCTGAAGCTATATTTAGAAAAACCCTCTAGGGTATGAATTATTACCACACTCTGGGCTGGTGTTGTTTATTTAACTCATCTTCAGATGTTCCAACGCTGTCTGGGCATAAAGTCAGCTGCTGTTTGCTGAGTACTGCCAAACTCTGAAGACATTTTTAATTACACCAGGAACACCTTTAAAGTTGCTTTGATCTGTGCAAAATCTTCTGAGAGACACATAAGACTGGAGTGGCTTACCCAGTCTATAAAGGCTTATATCCTCTAAAAAAGGGTATGAGAAGAAAGAACATAAAGGAAAAATAATAATTTGAAGTGTCAATTGGTGTCATTTTGAGGTCTTCATGCTTCTGATCAGTTTATAATAAGCAAATTACCTGCCTTTTAGTTTGCTAATTGACTCACTTGTTTAAACTCATTAAACTTTTAATATTGTGCAGATAGAGATGCTTTGGACCAATCTAAAGCTTGGCGTTTTAGGGATTGACAATAAATCACGTGACTCTCAAGACTGAGCAGCGATACATTTTTAAGGCAGTGCTCTTTTGTTCTGATACATAGATGTATCTCCTCCTCACAAAAAACCTCCCAGATTACTTTTTTTTATTCTTTGGCAATAAAAAGCTGTTTTTTTTTAATCTTTTTCCAAAACCATATTCCCATTAAAACTAAATCAAATTGGAGATTTTTTTTCATAAACTTGATAAAATATGGCTTGCGGTCACATTTGGTCAAGGTGATAATGCCAAAGTCATCACTAAAAAGCTTTAGAATTGTGGTTTTATCTTCTCTGATTGTATCAAGAACCATTTCAGTTATTTTTGTCCATTTATTTTGCACTGAAGGATTACAGAATCTAGAAACCTATTGAGCATTTATTTATGCAAAAAAAAGGCACTCTATAGCCTTTCTTGTTTTGCTGTATTTTGCTCCTTAACAGCTCAAAATACATTGAAATACATATCACTTTTGTATTTGTTTCCTTACAATCTATTTTATTCATCCATTTATTTATTCTTTTTAACATCTTTATGGTGGTAGATAAAAGAAGTCTGTCCCAGCTGTCACTGTGTGAAAGCAGAATCCTATTAGTTCAAATTAATATGACTGGAAATGAGAATAAAGGCTGTCTATCAGTGCCAATCCCCCTGACATGTTAATTTATGCACGGCAGCAAAAATAAGGAAGAGCTTCTAAATGTGGTCGGTGCCGTCAGGTGGTTGAGTTATAAGAGGAAGTGTGGTTTCAGAGCTGGAAAACTGTTGATTGCTCTCCTTTTCATGTCACTCTCTGGTGTTGTGGCTTTAATTAGAGGGGACAATCACTTTCCTTTTTGTCACTGAAGAAATGAAAAACAATAAAAAATCTTTGAATTCCTTTTTTCTCCCCTACCATTCATTTACATCCGACTTCCCAAAGAATTCATTATGTCTCATAGACAATCATAACCGCTATGACCCATCGTGCATTGTTCTTTGATGCTGTGGATAAGCAGCTGAAGTCACTCAGCTCTGAATTCATCAAATAGAAAATAGATGTGGGAGTTTGGATGAACCAACACAGAGACTTCCTGATAGTATACATTAGCTGTAAGTGGGATGATTATTAAATATAAAGGTGGAGAATGGGGGAATGCATTTCAGTAAGTATATAGATACCTGCTTAATGTCCCAGTGATACCCCCCTTTCGTATACTTCTTTTACACAGACAAATTGGTTTATATCAAAATTATTAAACATATGTACTACATTGTATCATTGTTCCATGTTGACAAACAAAAACATACTTATGTCTGTTGAAATAACTAAACAATTTTGAAAGTTGAGAGTTCACAGTGGAATAAAATATGAAACATCAAAGACCCACTCCAATGATATTTGTGTTTTTCATGTATTTGAGGCCTTTTTTGATGATGGAGGACACATTTAACAATAATTAGGCTTAATATTGCCTTTCTGAGTATTTATTTAGTCAAATTGTTGTGAATCAGGAGCATTTGGAACTTATTTCTTACCACATTTTGACCAAGCACATCTGAAAATGAATGTGGGATCAGTGTAATTATGCCTTCAGGGTACAGGAGATTTTCACTCAATTGTGATTTTATTTTAATGAGTGATCTAAAATGCAAAGTCAGTTGTCAGTATGACAGAGAACGTTGACAAATACTGACCTAAATATGCTAAATGATTAATTTGCAGGCTTACACAAGAAGCAGATGGGACATAATTATGAGCACATGCCTCAGCAATCCCCACTGACACCTGTTCTTTTTTTCAGATGGTTATACCACAGATGACATTGAATTCTACTGGCGAGGAGGAGTCGGTGCTGTGACAGGGGTGGAAAGGATTGAACTGCCCCAGTTTTCCATTGTGGATCATAAACTCATCTCAAAGAATGTTGTGTTCTCCACGGGTAATGGAAATTGAAGCTTACAAGTACATTTTAGTCTTAAAGATACAGCATTTAATTTGAATTAAAAATTATGCATGAAAGCAACAACTATCATCTAAAAAAATGCAGCAGCATCTCTGGGGGTTGGTGAGCACTGTAACCTATTTAACATCTGTAAACAAAGAGAACATTGTTTGATGCACTAAAATATTCATTTCTTTGGCGTTTCCATAGTCATAAATGTGTCATGCAACTCAGCTTGTGTAACTGTGACAATAGTTGTTCTGAACGCACAAGATGCTGAACAAAATCACAGTCTAAAGAATGTAGAGAGATCCATTTTTGTCCGTAAGGTCTACAAATTTAGGGCAAACTCATTCATAATATAAAACCAGCTTTGTGTAGCATTAAAGTTCCAGTATGTTTACCCAACTTTGTCTTTGTTACAAACCTGATGCCATTACTTTATTTAGAGACTATTCAGACAAGGGATTCCCTTCAAACATGCCGCTGACTTATACGGTGAAACAGACCTCAATGTCACTCAGAAATGCAAACACAGCAGATGTGCTTGGGCATTGTTCCATCTCAGACTCAACTCCAAGGATGAACAATGTCATTGTTGACCTTATAAATAAATAAAATATTTACCATGAGATGTCCTGTTGCTGTCTGCCCAAAGCAGTTTCAAGAGAAATTATTTACAGGCTCAACTGTATGAAAAAGAGGAAAAATAAAGCAAATCACACACTTTTGCAAGTGGTGCCTAGTATCGGTTTTCTTTATTCATTTCTGCAAGAATTTACTAGTCTATATCATATTATAATGCAATAATATAGTCTATATTATAATACAGTATATTTTGGGAGCGGTATGTAGAACATGCTACTCCAAATAAAAACATATTATAGCGTTTTGGACTATTTAAAAATGTTTGAGTGCCATACTTTCTATTCTTTTAACATTTTTGCATTATTATTTTTAGAAATAGGCTCCATAAAGTTTATTGTAAGGTTCTCTTCACTTAATAACATCTAGCTTTTAACCCACATGAAAATTCAAACCCACTCATTTCCATAATTTTTTTTATCCTCTTGTCTCTCTTCACAGGTGCTTATCCCCGGCTGTCCCTAAGTTTTAAGCTGAAGAGAAACATCGGGTACTTTATCCTGCAGACATATATGCCTTCTATCCTGATCACCATTCTCTCCTGGGTCTCCTTCTGGATCAATTATGATGCCTCTGCTGCTAGAGTAGCTCTAGGTGAGCACCAAGTTCACATCCATAAATAGAAGTGTAAAAAAAAGATAGATCACTTGAATGCACCATTTTTGATTTTTTGGGTTTGTGATCATTCTGCATTAGACTATCCTGGAATAATTAGCGGCCTTTTTTTAACATCCCACTCAATGACTCCTCCATTAGGTTATTTCACAGATGAAGAGCTGAGACCAGAGAACAGAGCATGTGTAGGAAGTCGTGAAAAATAGATAAACAAAAGAAAATAATCCAAAACTGGGAGAGGGCATTGCTGTTTGGAAATCTCTGCTCACATTGCCTTCTACACAAGATTTAAAAACCACTTTCCTTTGACCTGGTTTTGGATCATTACACTTGTTCTGTGATGGCTCAGTCTGTCTCTGTGCAAAGAAAGATATGGCTGTGAAGCTCTTGCATAAGACTGGATACAAAATGGTTTTCTGAAAGCCTTGACGCAGCACAAGACAACAAAAAAGAGAGAGTAACAGGTAGAAAGAAACTGACGAAATGTGTGGTTTGTAAGTAAAACACAGTTTCAATTCAGGGGATTAATGGCTATATGAGGAGCTATAAGTACAATTATTGCATCATGCATGAACCTGATGCAAGCCAAAAGAAAACATTTATGTGATGCAAATATGCACACCTTTGGAAGTCACCTCTGATCCTCTGATAGTACGCTTCCCTTCAAAAAGTAAGAAAGCTTAGTTAAGATAGGCTAAATAAATAAAATACAAGTATAACTTGCTACTAAATTAGAATAAAAGCAAAATAAAGGTTAGATATTCCATTATTATGTTTTGACAATTTTTCAGTTGTTTATTGGTTTCATCATTCTTTATTTTCAGAATAGTATTCTTATTTCCATCTTTTTCTTCCTCTAGGTATTACCACTGTGCTCACTATGACAACCATCAACACCCACCTGAGAGAGACCCTTCCCAAAATCCCATACGTCAAGGCCATAGATGTGTACCTCATGGGCTGCTTCGTCTTTGTCTTTTTGGCCCTGTTGGAATACGCATTTGTCAACTATATTTTCTTTGGCCGAGGCCCACAGCGACAGAAAAGGGCAGCTGAGAAGACAGCCTTAGCCAACAATGAAAAGATGAGGATGGATCCAAACAAGGTAATACAGGCAGCTTTAATATCTGTGGTACGTTTACTTCCTAGAAAATCCCTAATGTAACAAAATTAGATTATGTACAATAAATTAAAAAGCAGAAACAAGAAAATACATTTTATATAACTATGACTTCTGATTAAACTGAAGAATAAGAGCATAAAAAAGTATTCTTAACTGAAAATGTAAAGATTGCATCAAACCAGATACTTAAATTCAGTATTTATATTTATTTTTCTTCTCTAGTGATCGTAAAATATTGGCAAATCTTTAAAGTCCTACTTAAATCATAGTTTAATTATTTTAATAGCATACCTAAAGTACTTTTAATTATGATTATGATATTATTAGGCAAAATAAAAAAATAAAAAAATCTCATCTTTTTTAGAACATAGTCTCTACAGAGCATCAGTAGTTCATCCGAAATTTGCCTCTGCATTGTGTGTGGGACTGTTGGTGTGGGGTTGTCCTGCCCTCATTTCATAGATTACATGGATCTAGTTGTCTACAAACAGATGCATCAGAAAGGAGCAGAACAGGGTACTTGTGGCCCGCCGACTGTTGAACCTACATCACTGCTACAAACATTTTCATACAGCAGCTTTTCCATCTGCTCCTGATTTACAACAGTTGGAATAAAGAGACTTAGAAATGCAATTTTAAACTTAATTTCTTTATATATGCCCTCCATCGTGAGAAAAATGCCACAACAGAATGTTAAAAACACAAAAAACATGATTTTTATTGGAGTGGGTCTGTAACGTGACAGGTATTATTCTTCTCACCTAATGCATTTCCTGTGATCTTTTCCATTTGTTGATGAATGAAAAGACTTACTTTCCATGAAGGAAATGTCAAATTTAATTCAAAACAAAGTATTCAAATGGAAACTTCAATAAACACTGGCACTACTCTAATAATCAACAATGGAAAGCCAGTGTTGTGAAACCAGAGAAGCCTTTAAAAGCTGGCTAAGGGAGCTTAAATTACACCACTTTCCAGTCATCAAAGCAAGGAAATAATAACATTATTTCAGTTTCCAGAACAGAAAAGAGCTGTCACTCCTTCAGTTGGAGGTGTGCCAAACATCTTCTGTCCTCAAGTTGCAAATAAAACCAGCCAACAAGCTTGAGCTGAAGGCAGGAAGTGACACAATGACAGCGGGATTACAAAGAAAAAGGGATGGTTTCGACTTGCCTGCTTTCTCCTCGAGCTTTGTCTTTCAAGGCAAACATGTTAGAAGAAGGCTGAAGAAAAGTGGTGAATTGTGTGGTGAATGGAAAATCCAACACAACCCTAGGGGTTTGATGGAATAAAAATCACCACAATAAGTCAGAATTAGCAGCTGTGAAAACTAATTTAGACATATATATCCACTTGAAGTAAACTACAAAATGTGTTTGTTTATTTTTGCTTTGCAGTGGCTTGTGGGAAATGTTGTTGGTAGAGACGATACCCTGTATGCTAGAATGAAACAACGAGATCTGGATGGTCATGATTCCATGTGGGAGCCATTTTTTGTAGATGATGCAGCGATTGGACTTGGCGATCAGAAGAATAAGGTAGAAAAAAAAACATTAATTATTGATTTATTTTTAAAAAATACAATCATGTTTAAATCATAAATGTTTTATATGTCAAATAAAAGAACTATAGTTGAAAATAAAACTAAACAAGTAATCTGAACAGGATTTAGGTTGGGCAAATTGCCGGTAAAGAAATGTGCTCTGGAGAAAGAATTATTTTAGGTGTTTTGGAATGCTGATTTTTGTTTAGCCTGGAGCCAGTAAATGTTAGTTCACCAGACACATCTAACTCTTTTCCTTGTGCAGATGGACCCACATGAAAACATCCTGTTGGGTACCCTGGATATCAAGAACGACATGGGTGTTACAGAGCTGGCTTTGGGCCTCAATGACCCAAGAAATACCATGTTAACTTATGACAGCTCAAATCTGCAGTACCGCAAAGCGGGCTTAGCCAGGCACAACTTTGGCCGGAACGCGCTGGACCGCCATATGACTCAGAAGAAGAGCCGGCTACGGAGGCGGGCTTCTCAGTTAAAAATCACAATACCTGACCTCACTGATGTAAACTCTATTGACAAATGGTCACGGATCATCTTTCCAACAGTTTTTTCTTTTTTCAACATTGTTTATTGGCTTTATTATGTAAATTAAGAGGAAAAGCGTCATCAGCCAGGGTAGGAACAAACAGCAACATGTATCGCTTCTTTCTTCATCCTCTTTGTTTTATTTTTATATTTACGTTACTCTGATACACTAAACTCAGTTGTTATATTCCAAACTGGAGCCAGGATGTAATGGAATTGAACATTTACCTGCTAACATGAAAAAGAGACTTTCCACATAAAAGGTGCCTGTTCCAAAAAAATTATAAATATTGCATATTTTGTGTATCTCGTAATCTTTTGTTGTTTGAATTTTTATGTTAGTCTTTTATTTTCTTTTTACATACTTACAAAATACTTAATTGCCAAACTCTAAGAAACATGAATTAATTGACATTAATCTTACTCACTGAAACTGAAATAGAAAAACTGTCAGAGTTTTCAGGACATTAACTCTTTTCTAAAAGAAATTTGACAAAAATTGTAAAGTTTTTGCATTTGTTTAACTTTATGCTACTAATGTATATTATAACATGTAATGGCCTGAAATACACTTTTACTGTGTCAAGTTGTATAAAAAAGTTAAAACTTTTTAAAGTGAATTCTCTTTTACTATATTACCTTTGAGGTTGTATCTAATAATATCCAAATACTATTTACCATTGTATTGAACAGAAGCAACAGTCTACATCCAAATATTGACACCAGGTAAAGAATAAAACTTTTCCTGAAAAGTGAAAGAAAAAAAAAAGTTTTCATATGTGAAATATTCATTTTAGCTATTCATTTTTTTCATTTGCAACATTTGATTTTACATCAGTGCACATGTATACAATAGAAGTATCTACATAAAGAGGAAAAATCCTGAAAGTTTATATGAAAATATCCCTGTAAAGCATTTACTACAAAAAAAAAGAGAAATGTACTTGTTTTTTTAGATTTACTCTTTTTTTAATTTAAAACACAAAAAACAGATTCGTATCTACTAAAACAGTACTTTAAAAATGTGAAAATATTTTATTGTAACAATAAAACACGGTGCTGAAAGTATACAAATACAAAAGGGCAATGGAGAATAGAAAGATCAAAATGTCAGAAAGCACAAAAAAACAGTCATTGTACATTTTCTTTATCTTATCTGTAACAAGTATCAGTAATATTTAAATTGTTCTTCTTTCCAAGGATCTTTTTGGGATATATTTAATTTATCTTCCTATCCAGATCCCACAATAGGAGAGCATTAACCTAAAACATCATCTTAAACAATAGATTAAAACTTTCCACTTTATGGTAGCACCACCCACCATCTCAGCATCTATGAGATTCTGTTGGTCCACAGCCCACAATCTCACACTTTTACAACAACAAATATCACCATGGCTGCATTTTTTCATTCTTTTATTGATTTATTTTATTTAAAACAATAAATATTCTAATGTTCTAGCATCAGGTGAGTGTAAGGCGACATACAGTTGAAAGGAAGAGAGCAACTTTATATCAATTGAGCTCAGTAGTGTAATGTTAATTATCTGATTTATTTTAGACAATATATGTTTGTCTTTCAGTGTAGATATTCTTTTCAATAAGTTCATTTTTCTTTCTCTCTTTCTCCTACAGAAGCTAATTTAAGCCCCTCTTCATTGTTCAATTTCAAAATAGTAAAATATACAGATTTTTTGCTTTTGCAATTCTATCCAGTAAGTTTGGAATCACAAACTTTTTCAAATGTGTACCCATGTAGTTTTTGATTTTCCTATGAGAGCAGTAAAATCCTGAGGATGTTAAGCCTGGTAGTTTGCCAGAAAAGTGATCTAAAGCCATATAGACTGGACAATACCTCCTCTCATGTCTGGTGCTAATTGGACTTCAGATAATGTTTTGCATTTGCAAAGAAAAAAAAATGTACTTGTGAAGAAACAGAAATACTGTAACATATTCAAAACATCCCAAAGGGTATTTTCTTGTGTGTATCTAAAGCATCAACTTTGTCTTGTTTATTGTTTTAGAACCCACAACACATGAAACTAGCCGGATAACCTTTAAAGGGGAATATTCTTGTTTTTAGCTACAGCTGCCTTAAAAATACTAGTTTAAAAACTTCTAAACTGACAAAATTTTTCACAACAGATTTTAACAAAGTACAAAAACTGTTTCCAGAGGACATTGGTCCATATCGACATGATGGCTGGCAGACTCATTGACATTTTCTTTGAATGATGGTATCATTCAGCTGTCAAGGGCACAACCATGGTAGAAAAGTATTGTTTTTAGACCCAAGTCCATGCCTTTTAATCCCCAATTGGACAATCCTAAAAAAAAAACTTTTGAATATCCCGGTTCTTCAAAGGTCAACTTGGAGTTTCCCAAGGAAAAAAATATGATTTTACACCCAAATAAATGTAGGTACAGTCAAACATTTTAAAGGCTTTTGTTTTATTTTTTAATGATACTACCTGTGTTGGCTGTTTTAATCAATCTTTTCGATTTGAGTTTTAATTTTTGCCTAATTAGGGGCATTGTGTTTGTGCTTGGAAGGTAGTGGATTCAACAAAACGATTGGTCTTGCCCAGTCCAACTTTTTCAGCTTACTGTTAAACTGGGGTCAATGTACTTCAGGCTTTTAGACTAAAACAAAAAAATCCCAACAGATTGACTTCAAAGTCACTGCATTGTGCATTGAAAAGCACCAAAATTGCCTAGAAATCTCAGAAGGTGTAACAGCCGCCTTCTGACCAAATAGATGCAGTAATGCACAAAGTAGAAAACTGGCTATCCCTTTAAGTCACTTTTACATTCTGTACATGCTTTCTTGGTTGCAGTATCTTAGGTCTATACTTCTACTGTAGGCTAACCCAGGCCAAAGTTTACTTGCTACTGAAGCAAGGAAATCTACTGTAGAGATGATTATCTATTGAAGAAATATTGACTATATTGACTTCATTCAAAACGCCTTTACTAACAAAACTAATATTTTTTTCTCATTTAACCAGACCTTAAAGTTCACAAGAGTCCCAGTGAATCTGTTATTGCTGAACAATTCAGACAAGCTTGTCTGGCATCAACAACTACACAACACAGACTCATAAGTCTTCCCATCTCCTTCTGCAGTGCTTTGTTTCACCATTTTTTCATTTTAAGTTTAATTTTAGTTTTTATTAGAACGTTTATTTAAATCCTTAGCTGCGTACTGAAGTAGCAGCATGCTGCTGCCATGATTAATGTTAAAGCACAACAGCACTGATGGTGCAGCCTGTAGGATATGACCTCTTTTACAAAGATGTATTTAACCTTTTATCCCTGGAGAACATTGTTAAAAGGCAAAAAAATAGTCTCTTTTTAAAGATATAAAGAATTACAGGATAACGTGATGGTAAAATGTCCAAAGCAATCCCTGAGATCTAAAACCAAACTTTGATCAAATGTGTGAGATTTTTCAAATTAATTTCACTGATTTCAAATTAGTGCATTAGCCTTTTGTTTTTAACTTACATTTCTTTTTAATTTAAATATATTTTGATAGAAAATGCTTTTAGACAAAAAATACTCTAACTTCACATACATAAATATCAATATTTTTAGTTAAATTTGATGAGCTTGGAAAGTAAGAAAATAATTTATAGAAAGATTCTGCCAATTTTGTTGATTTTGGCGAGGTTGTTTTCTTCTTAAACTTATTTTTTAAAGCTTATTTAAGTACAACAAATCTTACTTGACAACTTTAGAATAGAAAGATATAATTCAAAATAAACAAAAGCGTTTAATGGATTAGTCAACATGTTCAAAATCCAGCTCTATCAAAAAGAATACATTACATTAAATATTGCTTTACTCTATAATTTTGTTCTGTAACGCAATATTTATTTATTACAACGCGCCCTACAGTTAGGTTTCTGACTAAATCTTTTACGTATTTTCCCAAATGGATCATGTAAATAAATCAAAAGAGAAACCCTCATTTTTGAACTTTAAAAACTGCGTCTGGTGTGTGATGTCAGTGCAATACTTGAGTCTTCCAACTTTTTGATTTATGCATTTATTTTTTTCAGATTTAGGTACTTATGTCCATGAGAACATATTGATTTTAACAATGTTTTAAATTTGTTCTAAGAATAATGTTTTGTTTCGTTTAGATCATTGGATCGAAACTGATAGGTGTAAGAAAGCTAACTAAATAGGGTACCTAAGATAAGAGCATAATTAATGTGAAAAATAAGAAGGAAGAGAAGCCAAACTAAGAATCGTAGAAAACAAGAAGAGAATCCATCTTAAATATGTATATATTAGGTTGATTAACAGCCATAAACTGGAATTTATTCCCCAAAAAATGAAGAAAAGATAAAAATCATTTAATATAATTTTTGTTTTAATGCAAATAATGATGTGAATCTCTGTAAATAGTTTATTTTTGAAGGCTAAACTGTATTTTTCTTTGTTTTTTTGCTATTGCTTAAGTCTTTTTTCTCCAAAGAATAAACAAGTATTCTTGAATGTAGGTGATTACTTTGCAGGATACATTCGGGTTGGCACAGTTATGACCTTGCACCAACAATTAGCTGAAGAAATGTATGCCATCTGTATTTCAAACACCCATGCAGACACTAAGCCACATAAAAGGGGAAAGTAAAAAAAATAGTCTCTCACACTTTTATAACTAAAAAGAAGAATTTTCATTTTCCTTTTTTCCCCAAACTCTTAGTCTATTAGCTTGTTTTCACTGTTTTTTAACACACTGAAATGACATGAACTTGGTTTTAAGCACAGTCATAACATCCTAGTCTTTAACCCACTGCTGCCAAAGTTCAATCAAAAACAGCTCCAAACAGGTCTATTTCTTAACCTTTACAAAAATATTCTGTTTGGTATTTTAAAGTCTATCTGAGTGTGAGTGTCCACAAGTGAATGTTGGCCAGACGTTTCCAAAGCAGTTCTGCAAGTTCTGCTCCATGAGTTCAACACTTTGTATGTTTTTGTATATCACAGTGCTCTTTTTGTTGCATATATTTTTATACTTCTATATATGTGTGTTAAAAAAAAAATCACTGTTGTTAGGGAAAGCCTCCTGGATTCATTTTCTTTCTTTTTTTGCCATTACATTGTTTTTCAAGGACACAAAACCTTTTATGACGTATTAGAAAATATTTCCATGTCTACTGTGTGAAAAGTTTGTCTGATTGGTTTTGAACAGATTTTCTCCCCCCCCCCCCCCCCTTGGAACGTTGCGGTTTATATCAAGGTTTGATGATTTCAGAAGAGAAACGTTTAAACGGATAGACTGACCAACAAGACACATCTCAGTGACTGTACGTTTGCACACATTTACAGAACAAGCCTTAGACTCCTCTACTGGACCTCACCTGAAGCAGTTTTTTACCCTTTCAGAACCCATCACCTTGAAAAAAAATAATAATGTGCCACTCACAAGAACATCCCCAGAAAAGCTGAAAAAGCTGTATGTTTTTATTATGGAAAAATACTGGGAATTCCTGGATTGTCAATAAATATTGAATACACTTCTGAATCTGTGTGTTTATTATTTATGATTAGAATGGTATAAAATCTGCATAAATTATATGTTTTTATTCTATGCCAAACAGATTTATGGCTATATATATTAATTCCAAAATATTTATACACCCTTTCAGTGCTGAAAACACAGACATGTATTAATTTAATACACAGAAGTGTATTACATTTGTTCTTTGGTCATGCAGTTTATAAATACACTTCAGAAATTACTGCACGGTTAATCTCTGTCCAATATTAGGTCTACTGAATATTTTGAACATTCCAAGGTGTTTTGGTGTTAATAAGCAGCACAGTAGATGCATCTACAAATTTCACTGAATTAAAGTCAAGAAAAAAAGCCGACTGCTATCCTGCCATCCCTCTAGCCTATGACAAATAGCTTTGGTTAAAAAATTAAGCCTGTTTTTAATATCAAGTAGGATGAACTTCCCACATTCTCAAATGTGTATTTCAGAATGCAAAAACAATTTAGGAATTTCAGTTTGTCCAGATTTTCTAGATATACACGGTAGTATTAAAAAAGGGAACAACAATCTGTTGTACCTTAAAGTACTTTAGAAAGCCTTTATAGCTAACCGTATTGTTGGACTACAAGGCGCACCAAATTCTAAGGCTTACAATATGAATTAGCAGAGAATGAACACTCTTTTTATACATAATGCACAGCAGATTATAGGGCAAATGTAGCAAATCAAAAAGGATATATAATGGGGTATTTCTCAAAGGTTCCAAGAGGTGGAAGCCAATTGAGTTGATGGGAAGTTTTTAGTTCTAGCAAGGTTGCGTCAGGAAGGGCATCCGGCGTAAAACATTGCCAAATATACCATGCGACTTGTTCGCTGTGGCGACCCCTGATGGGAGAAGCCGAAAGAGGAAGAAGGAGGAGTTGTTACACATGTACAAATCTTTATCTGCAACAACCAGCCTTTGCAGACACAGAGTACACAGAGAGTCAAATTTATTCAGCTCACTATCAATAATTCTCATAATTATTTAGTTGTAACACATAAAATATAAAACTATACATTTGCTTTATCTGTTCATGATGTTATAGCACAGTACCCATCACTCTGTCAGGCTCCTAACTGCAGTTTACTTAAGGCTTGAGAATCTATAGTGTTGCAGCTTTGTAGTTTACCATAGTTGTATTAAAGCAATTGACAGATTTGAGTACCACAAAAAAAAAAAAAATTAGTTCATGGTCAGCAAGTCAAAATTTATGACTTGCTGCTTAGTGAATTATAAGGCGCACAATTTTTGAGATTAAATGGTTTTAGGCACAACTTTTATCCAAAAAAAATACAGTACATGGTGTGGGAATTTTATATTTTTTTATTTGTTTCCCAAATGTTCAATATTTAACAAAAAAAAAAAAAAAGGTGACACATTTTATGTTAAGATTCCTTAAAAAGCTCTGTTAACGCATTAACAAGCATTATAATAGAATTTTAAGGGTGTTAGTAAGACATTTATTAGTACAATAAGTCTAACATGGTTAATTAAATTACTACACATTTACAAGCATTATTAATAGGATGTTTTTAAGATGGTAATGATACATTTATTGGAATTATAGTTGCCTAACAAATGTGTCAGTGTTAATAAGGTTGATAAGATTTATAACAACCTTTGTTAACAAATTAAGAAGTATTATTATTGTTTGGAGTTATAGTAAGACATTTATTAGCATTATAGATGTCTCACACAAGCCAAAGTGTTTATAAGCTTATAAGTTTTATTAACTAACTTAACAAATTAATAGGCTTTATTAATGTGTAATATGCTAGTAAGATATTTATTAGCATTATAGATGTCTTGCAAATGCCTAAAAGCATTAATACGTTTTTTTAACATCTGAGTCAGTGTTAAGGAATCTTAATATAAAGTGCTACCAAAAAAAACAAAAGCGCCTTCAAAGTAATGATGCAACTCTTTCCTGGAATAAAATCCATCGTACAATTTTCTTTTTTAAATACACTGTCTAATTATAAACTGTCTAAATCTAAACATTAGCCATTTATTCAATTGTATACATAATATTCAATGTCTGAGATCTAAACATATTTTCAACATCAACTGAAGTAGAAAGAGTTGGACCTTTGTCAGTCCCCCTTTTCATGTCCCTTTAATGATAACCTATGGAGACAGTCAGAGGACACACACTCCTTCAGCATTCTAGACAGGCATCCCATAAGCCAAATCATCTGTACAGACATCTTTCTCTGGGATAGAGACTTGCACGTAAACATACAGTACTTGAAGCCAAGTTGGCCTGAGCTCAGCATCTTAAAAATAAATGATCAGTTTTTTTTACCAAGACATTTTCATCTTTTTAGCTTGTGTAGGTGTAGGTTTTCCGTAAGCGTGTTCAGTAGAATCAATACATGTTTAGTGCTTTTAATTCTATTTTCCTTTTGCATAAAATATTTACAACAATTTTAAGGCTCATTAATTTATATCTAGATCAAGTTTATTTCATATTAAAAACGTATTGCATTGCTGACTAGTTATTTATCAGTATATGATGTGCTGGTACCTCTGCCATCACTTCTTCCAAACATACCGTAAAGACTCCAGGGATTTTTATCACATTCTCCTGTCCACTCCATACTGAAGGAATCGACAGATTTCTCTTTTCTTCAATACTCATGTGGTATTGCTGCATATCAGCATTAAGTGAATATAATTTGATTTTCCTGTATTTAGAATGTGTAATATTCTGTTTAAAATGAAACTGATTACTTTGACAACCAAAACAATTACTTTTCATTCATGTCAGAAAGGCTCCATAAATGTCACGATAACTGAAGATAGATTTTCTGTAGACGTGCCTGAAAACTGTCACATTGTCTCATTATGCAAATGCTCCACTAATCTTTGCTTATATTTATAAGAAAAATCCTCCAAATCAGATTTTAGCAAAAATACAAAATAATATTATATCAGCATCCAGTAGTAGTGGATCAGAAAATCCAGGAGTTTGGGGCAGAAGAAATCTAATGCATCAGAACAAAAACAGACAGATTTAAAGAAAAAAAAAAAAAGGTCCTCTTAAACTCCGGGATGTCCTGATTAAACTCTACTGTCGCATTCTTGTGTATTTTTGTATACATATTTATTTTGGTATTTAGTATTAATTTATTATATGTTTTTATTTTCTAACTTCAAAATTTTTAACCCCCTATCATCAAATGGCTTTAATTCCCTTAAGGTTTTTTGTCTGCAAAATACATTTTATAGCTAATCACTGAATACACTTACATATTTTAACACTTAACATTAATGGTTGCACTTTTTATTTTATTTTACAAATCATCTATTTTGCCTGGTTTCAATCTCATTGTACACACAGGTATTAACATCAGAGGTATTTTTTTTCCTCTGATCTCATCTTAAAACTTTGATAAAGGAAGTCAGAACATCACAACCCCATGAAAAACAGGAGCAACACAAAGGAAAAACAGCCAGTGTACACTTCAATACACTAAGGATGATCAACTCAACTAACTACAGCTGTGAATAACTCAACTTTGGCAACACACCTGGTGTGACTGACATGGGGAACATAAAGTCAGAAAACAGAAGATAATTCTAGAAAACCTGATGGAAAAATAAACCAAACAAGAGAACAATTGTCATTTGTATTATTGGTGCTAAAGTGCATTTTTCTACAGTCAAATGAGACCATAAAAACATCAGTGAAATAAAATAACACATGGCTTTTTTTTAAGACTAGAATCTCAAACTGGACTTTAAGGCACAGCAGTGAAAGTGCCACGGTTTGATGTTTCTGAGCAGCATTAAGACTCAAGAGTTATCTTGAATATATTTTTTAAATCCACAGTTAACAACAAACAACATATAGGAAGA
Organism: Oryzias latipes; assembly: GCF_053564925.1. Lineage (NCBI taxonomy): Eukaryota > Metazoa > Chordata > Actinopteri > Beloniformes > Adrianichthyidae > Oryzias > Oryzias latipes. The sequence continues at coordinate 6,727,190 of NC_136250.1, read as the reverse complement.
CAATTAAAACATATAAATGTATGACCTAATTAGTAAGAAATACCCCCTTCAGAGACCAGAGATTAGTTTTTGCAGAGATTTTTGTTTAATAGTTGCTGTCTTTTTATTTAAGAGGATTAAAAGCTTCTGATGACTGAATAACAGTATAAAGTAGATACCTAGATCCTCTGAGTGAGGAAATTTTGAGCAAATTTGCACAGACTTTACATAGAGCCATTATAGCATAAAAATAGATCCGCGAGTGCACGGCATGATGTATGACACAGAACTGGAGGCAGGCCTGGCATAGCTATAAAGACATTAGAGTCTAATGCAGGAGAAACCTTTTCATCTTTCACCCACAACACCCTTTTTAGTCAAAAGCCACTGTCTTCCTTTTCAAATGAAACTGTAGAAAGGGAAGTGCTGTTTGCTCAGCCATGAATTCAGACAAATAGCGTTGGGAGGGTTGCCTCACTCTTGACCATTTACTGAATATGATAAAGTCTCTATTTCTGCATGTTTGTTTTTTTTAAACCCAACATTCCTTGTGTCATTTTGTACAAAACACACTTTAACGTAAATTATTTTGGGAAGAATGACACATTTTTTTTCAGCTCCATTTCTCCATAATCTAATCAAACATGCATAGATTGAGACCGTACATTCCTTTTCGTGCTCTGATTCTCTGTTATGCAGTAGTTACATTTTAAGAAACCCTTTTTCTGACTTAATGAGATGTGAGGATACAGAAATGTCATGTAGATAAGATAAAAAAAAATCAACTCAAGCACCCCAAAATCTTAAGGTGTGTCTTGCAACTCTCTTTGACACTGGTAAGTCATGAAAATGGAATGTACCATTGCCTACCATGTACCATGCATGTGGTAAGTGTATCGTAAAGTTTCATGGACTTACGATGTACGGGTGCTGTCTTACAGTATTTTTACACTATGCTCTAAGCTAAGCGTTAGTGAGATGCATGTACTTGGTCCTTACTGACCGTTTGCTGGTGATTTGTAATTGTCTGTTGGACTCCTAGAGGATGACTACGTGAAGTATGCTCTGATTGTGAAATTTCCTTGACATTAAAATGACCACAAGGTTGTGGAAGGTTTCCTGAAAAGGCTGTGGGGGTTAAATGTGGGGTTGAATTTTGTTTTTTTTAATTGATACGGTGTGCCTGCATCTAACGTTTTTGCACAATACGGACTGTGGACCACCTGTGTACCCCATGCAGGTTTGCCCATTTTTCAACTGCAAACTGCCCAGTCCACTTGTAAGGGCAGTTGTGACTAAGACATTAGTTGCACATTAGGGTGAAAAAAGCTGCAAAATTTGATTCATGAATCATCTTTACACCCACCCGTTAAAATCATTATCTCTGACAAAGTCTGACCTTTATTTTCTTGAATTTCAGTTTCTTTTTCAGTCCTTTCAGTGTGGGAACAATGCTTAGCCACATAACAAGGCTGTCTGACAAGGTTACAAGAATTACTTAAGAGTAGCACACAGAGAGTTTTAATGGATGCACCTAACTTGTGTTTTATTTAATTTGACAGTCTTCTCCACTGGAGCTGGGGTGCTGAACTGAGCTATTTCTGTGAGCGATGCAGAACCAGGCTAAAGATGGCAGATTAAAGCTTTGTTCCTCTTTCTTAATTTACTTTTCTCTTTCAGAAAACCTCAAGAAACGTCTTTAATTTCTCTGTCTCTGCCTCTCTCTTCCCCTGTATATGTGTGTCTCTGGTTAATTAGAGGGAATATATGTTAATAGGACGCTGCTAGCAGACTAATTAAGATTCTGATTAGAGCAAAGATATTGTCAGCCAGTCTCAGTGTGTGCAGCTGCACGGTTTTTGAGTCTGCGTGTCTGAGGGTGTGCGTGCCTTGCCGTTGGCACACAATCACCCGAGCTTTAACAACAGGAACAGATTATACGACGCAGTGCATCTGCTTTGTTTTCTGCTGAGCAAATGTGACAGATTTTTTCCAGGGTTGGTGCTTTATTAGCGTTATTGCTATTATACTATAATAACATGACATTTTTCTAATTATCCAAAGGATAGGAGTTTATTTTCAAACAAGCTGGCAAAACAACATTAAAAGTCTGGATTTGCTTGGATTTTAATATGATTGTGAAAGATTTTATTTTTTCAGTCATCGTTTCCTTTTAAGTCTGTGTGTATTTGTGCTTTTCAGTTGGTTTCTTTTTGTCCCCTGACCACCTGTCATGTTGACCACTGGATGCTAATGTGTAAGGATGAATAAAAGAAGATTGGATATTGTTTGTGCCAATGATATAAAAAAAACCAGGTCATCCACTGTTCCTATTTAATACCAGTAAATTGGAATAAAAACTGCATATGAGCAAACTACTAATTTGAGACGTGGATTGGTCACAGGTTGGTTGATCTGAAAAGGCATCTGGCATAAAAAGTGTCTCATTCTCCCCATTCTGTTAACCTCTAGATTGAATAGGACATAGACAAATGAAAAAAACTTTTAGTGGATAAAATAAGGACAATGGGGAAACCTTTTCGGACACGCATAACTGAAACAAATATTTATGTATGATTTGGTTTGTTTCTCTACACATTTCTCTTGAGTAGACCAGCTGGTATATGGTCTGCTAAACATCTGCTTAAGTATTTAAAGCCTCAGTCACATGCCTTCGTAAGGGCTTGACCCATTCGGGCGCTGCAGGTTTTCGAGTTATCCTGGAGGAGCAGCCGTATCCTAAAGGGAGCGCAGGTGTGTCTTGCAATGCCCTTGAGGCTCATGCAGCCACCCTAAGAGATGTCATCAAAATGAAACATACAGTTATCATGGATGTGGTAAGTCTATTGTGTAGTATTTATAAGGATAATGTAAGTTGCACGTTCTTATGAAAAATGGGTGATTCTAGTCATTAGTGTCTACTGGGTCCTTACCGACCATGTGGGAATATGCATGCACAGAGTTTGCACATGATACGCAAATGGCTGTAGGATGCCTGTAGTACGCTGACACAAACTACACGCTGATTGTCTTACTCCAAACAACACGCCGGTGTCTCGCCTACTTTACCCCTTACTTGCCCTTGCATGTTGTTGAAGTGTTCAGTACGACCCGCAGCATGCCTCTAGTAAAAAAATATAAACGTGAACATTTTTGTTCCACTGACTCACTGAGCGGTCAATGATTTTGATATTTTGTTCAAGCTATCTACAAGCCCTGCACATGTTTTTCCCATTTTTCACCCTCAAACAGCCCATTTTCACCTTTAAGGGCAGTTGGGACTGAGGCCTTTTTTTATTCATCTGATGTGCTAATAGCTTTGCCATCGTTCAACTGAATGGATGAATTACTGCATTTAACAAATTCAATATTTTTTATAAAATTGCCATCTCATTGGTTTAGTACACAATTACCTTTTTAGCTGTTCATTTAGAAACTGTCCACCTCAGTGTCAAACATTGAACCAATATTTATCCCATGAAAGTAGCAGTATCTCATTTTTTCTGCATTATCTCAAACCAAAAGGACATTAAAAGAATATTAGTTAGGAAATTTGTTGTTTTTTTATTAATTCAATCATGAGTTTTACATTTTTCTGTACACTAGCTGTTGTACACAACTTGTTTGTGTGGGTGCGTTTTATAAGTGACACCAAAATAAATCAAATGTACCAGACACTCTAAACCTTTGATTGCAGTCTGCAGACATATCCGATCCGAATAATCCTTGCCAGCAAATTGCACTGCATTTTTTTCGGACAAAGAGCTTATTGTGCTGCCCAGTGAGTGACCAAAGAACAAAATGGCTGCTGTGAGAAAAATGGGAGTAATGTTAGTTTGAGAGCAGCGAGCCAAACCTTTACAAAAGACTACCCGACTACACTCTCAGCCTTGCCTTTCAAAGCTTTTTCCTTTGGAGTGTTGCAGACCTCCCACTGTCCAATCTCCTGTCATTTTACCCTCTCTGTCAAAATCACATGTCCACAACCCAATGAACCTATCTTTAATGTCTCTAGTATTGGTTTCCTTCTGTTTAATCCCACCTACGACACAATGTCAGGTCATGCCTGCTGTCTCCAGGAGGCTTTCAATGGCCTTTCAAATCTTCAGTTTATAGCTCATTCTGTTGTTCATCAAAAAGGGTTTTCAAACCTTTACTGGAATAGAAAAATTGGCTTGAACGGAAAAATTCAAATCCCAGGAAGAGTAAAAAATAAGAGATGTTCCATTTTAACGCATCCACTGTAAACAGAGTGAACCATCAAAACATACAAGGTAAGCTGGGCCAAAAACATTGACAAACTCAATTTATTAGACAATTTATTAGAATTTCTTCAGTTTCCAGGAAATTCTGGACCTGTTTGGTCATGCATATGAATCAAGTGCCCTCCGATGTTAAACATTTATCACACAAGCATAACCGCAATAGCATGCTCAGTTTGATAAATGTGGTTCCAACCGAGCATGAAAGATGGTTGCTTACAGTTTTAATGTAAATGGGTCATTCCTCATAAAGTGAATGAGGCGGTGTTTATGGGAAAAAAAAGGAGTCAACCGTTCCCTGAAGAGTAACATTACATAAACAAAACAGCAAAACATGTCAGACAGGTTCATTGGGTCTGTTTTTATCTAAAAGTGCTATTTTCTCAAATGTTTCTTTGTTCTTTTTTTTTCTTTTTTCAAAAATCCCTCAAAACCAAACATTTCTGTTTTTAGAGTTAAAAAACATTTGAATGCCATTTCAAGCCAACAGAAGATGTTATTCAGTTTACAACTGATTTAAAGCAATTAAAACAGTAAATGTGAAGAACATTTCAAAACAGAAAGTTTAGATACAGTAACAACTTAGCTTCTCACAGATTTGGAAGGACCAGAAGGTTCCAAACTCAAAAAGTAAAAAAGCATGACAAAAAAAAATGTCCCTTTAAACATTTGATCCAAAAGATGTGAATAATTGCATTATATCCCCTTATAAATGTAAATAAAAATACACATTTCACCTATGGTATGAAGATTTATTCTTTAACATTTATAGCGGTAACATATTACGAAGAATACAGTTACAAAAAGATGTAAAATTGCAGCAAAAGGTTAAAAATGTATGGAAGCTGCAAATTTACCCATTTTCTCATGGTAACATCTATCACGGCATCTCAAAAAAACTGTTTTTTTTTTTTCTTTTTCTCATGTCATTATGACAAGATAATAAGTTTTGTTATTTCAGTATACGAAGATGACGAAGAATTTAATTTTTTCATTATTCTACAATCCGCAGCAAAGTAAAGCAGTTTGTCATCGAAAAGATCAAAAACCAGAAGAACTGATCAATTTATGATTGATTACATTAATCGTTATCTAACTCAAATGGAGATTGTGATGATGTTGTCAGTCCTAAACAACGTCCAAATCCATTATTGTCAATTGAGAAGAGTGTTGGTGCCGCTACGCCTGTGCAGACGACTTTCAGTCCAGTCATCCTCCAGTTGTTGTCAATTTCACTGGTGACCAGAAGAGACGAACAGATCGTCTACGTGGCAACAAAGTGATGCATGAGAGGGGAAGGCTGGAAAGACTGCATATTACTCAGGGATTTGTCCACGAGATTCAGTCGTCTCTTATTGCTTTATACAAATTGTGAAAAGATGATCAAGAAAAATCAAGTTTTCAGCGTTCTAATGTTAAGAAAAGTAGTATTTCTTAGTCTTCTGATCACAAGAAAAAAACGTGTTTTCTTGTGATAACAAGAGGATTGATGTTTTAATGAGAAAACTGAAAAAAGAAATGTTAATGTTGCTATCAACAGTGTTGTTGTTATAATAGGAAAACAGGCAATATCTGTGACCTCCATAGACATCAAATTTCCAGGGTGGTATTATTTTAATATAAGGCTTTGCAAAGAATTTGACCTCAATTAAAAACATTCAAATCAAAACCATAAAGTAATTTACAAGTCATTAAACACTGAGATACTGCCTATAAGAAATCCGGCATTACTATAAAGTGGGTATATTGACATCTCTGAAAGCCAAAAAATGTCAAATAAGTCTGAATGTGACAGTCGTCAAGTGGAATTGGGAAGCTTGCTGCAGAGGTTGCAAAACGTATCCAAGAATAACAGGCCGTTAAATAGACTTTCACTGCACGTGTAATGTGTTTGTTCAGCTGCTCTGTGGGCAAACAATGGCTTGGGATTGCACCAACACAAATGTAGAAAGTATTCTGGGCTGTTCCCTGGTCTTTGTGTCTATATTGCATTTAAAGGCATTCATGGAGTAATTCAGGACAAACGTGCAAATCAATACACTTTAGCACACATCAAAGGGAAATTTAAAAATCAATTAACAACTACCATATTTTCCGGGCTATAAAGCACACCTGTGTACAAGCCGCACCCACCCAATTACAGGAGGTGTGTTTATTTCTTGCATACATAAGCCGCACCAGTGTACAAGCTGCATGTTGCAGCTGAATGTCCGGACTCTGAAAATTGAGACACCTTACAGTCTCGCAGTGGGAGGAGTCAGCATTGCATCAGCCCAAGCAATTAATCATACCCACATCTGCCAAATAGCATACACCTCACTTCTGTTTACAGGTTCCTCAGTTATGGTTTTATTTTATTTTTTTTTACTTATTGACAATTGAGGTATCATACATAAAATAACAGTAGTAAATAACAGTAACCAAATAATCAACGTTACATCCCTCAGTTATGATGAGGACATTTACACCCGCAATTCCCCATTTCCCATGACTTTTAGGGGCTTAAGGCGGGGCTAACCTCCAGGTCGCTACACTTTTGTGCTTCTTTAAGAAGGAGCAGCAGTGGAAGGAGTGGAGAACGGGAGAGCAGCTCTCCTCTCCTTCCGCCTGTGTCGCGGCAGCAATATGGTAGTAACAGGGCTGGTTAAAAAAACATACCATTAAAAGACAGGAGCGGCGACTGAAAAGCGCGCGCCTCTGCGCAGCGCCTGCACCAGAAGTTTCCTTCCACAACAGTGCCACGCTATTGCTCCACGGACACCTCTGCGCTCCGCCCTTGCCCGCGGGCTCCTTGTCTCTCCCTTCCGATCTTCTCCGACACCCCTTTGCAAGGGGGGCTCCAGGGAGGAGCGCTTCGTGCCCCCTGACGTCCGTTCCCTGCACGCGGGGCGCGGCTGCCGGGGGACGGAGCAAACCGTGTCCGTGCAGAGCAATCGGACTTAATAAGTTTTGTGTTTGAGGGGAGGATGCTTTGTTATGTGTGGGAGCCTTCAGACTGCCATCTGTCCCGCAGCTCTATGTGAACGAACAGCCGAATTCAGGACAACATGTCTCCATCTCACACAGCGGCTTTGTGGCGGTCACATGCACATTGGGTCTAATGGCACCTAAGGATTGTGGGATGCGGCTGGGCATGGGTGTTTCTTTTTGTTGAACCATGACTGAAGTGTCTAAGACCTGAAGTGAGGTCCATGCTGTTTGGCTGCTTACAGGTGCATAAAATACAAATTGGCTTGCTGCTTCAAGATTGATCAAGCAGTCGACCTCCGCTACTATGCAGACAGAGCGGTCAAGGCGGTTGCCAGAAAAATGTATAAATTAGCCGCATCACTAAATAAGCCGCAGGGCTGTAAGCGTTTGAAAAAAGTAGCGGCTTGTAGTCCGGAAAATACGGTAATCGACACACAACAAAAACAGGCCCCTTGGAAATAAGTCAAAATTTCTTACAACATTGACAGATTTTCTTTAAAATGACAACAAAGAATCTTCCGATGGTGTATAAAAAATAATCATATCAAGAATTTTGTATTTTCAGAAAAACAATTTCTAGTTATTAAGACATGTTTTCTCAAACTAAGATTATTTTGCATTTGAAAAACATTGATTAGATTAGATTATTTTTCTTGACAAACAGAGAAGAAGACCATTTTTCTTGAAGCAAGTGTCTTTTTACCTTTATCTGATTCCGTTTTTTAAGTGCAAATATTTAGTGTGGTGGAGCATTACATTAAATGATTCATTGGCGCAGCTCTATTCCCTTCACAGTTTGAAGTAAAACATATTAAAACTCCTTAAACTACTGAAAGGATGATGCAATTAATAACTTGACCCACACTTCCTCCGAACAGCATGTGAGGAGGAAGGACGGTGCTGTGAAGGCTATGCTGAAGGCTGTCACTGCCAGGTGGATCTCATAGGGCACACTGGCTCTGTAGAAATGCTGTATAATTAACTTTTAATTTGCTCTCTGTGAACAGAGAGGACAAGTTGAATAACAAGGATAACCTAACAGACCGCAGTGTCCTCCTTTTGCAGGAGAAATGGCCCATTAACAATTTGAACAAAATTACATGGCTTGTGATGTCCAAAATAGTTCAATCTCCTTTTAAAAGCACAGACACACTTTCATTTACACAAGAATGCAGGCATAGAAGACTCAGTATTTCTGTCTGATTTCAAAAGCAAATGAGCAAAAAGATGAAAAACATTTCAATGTTTTGTGAGAATAAACCAGTGTCTTTGCAGAGGTGCATGTTAATCAATTTGGAATGAAGGCTTTTATGTGAGACTTAAAGACGAAAACACGTGTAAATATTACTTATACAAAAATTGAAGTTTGTTACAGCGCTGGAAGCATTAGGAGACCAGAAAATAAATAAATAAAAGAAATGTCCATGAAAGAAAAACCTTTTTTTAAACATAATTTTACCTAAAAGTTTCTCTTTGTTACTAAAAAGTGGAGTAAAATGACAACAATAATAATATCATAAATATATACACTTAGAAATGATCAAACCGTGATGTTAAAAGGCAAAAAAGATTTTAACAAACACATTCAAATGAAAAAAAAATTAAATGTGTATGTTACAAAATAGTTTTATTGAACACATGAAAAAACAAAAAAACTTGTCATGATTTGTATGACGTAGCAGACCCAGATGCTGGAACCCGGAAGAAAACTCTAACGAAGAATGAATACTAACGTTTTTATTTTTCCGGCTAGAAAAATCAGTGGTCTTTGGAGTTCATTTCCTTTCGGCTGGTGATCAAAAGAGGCAGTGGCCTTGCCATAATAGGAGTTCTCTTCGTGGTGTGGCTGGAGTAGGGCGTGGCAAGAGACGAGGTGGAGGGGAGGGGAGGGGGAGGAGATACTGCCATATAGACACCATGACAAAACTGATATTGACGGGTGGATAAGGGCAAATTTACACGGGGCACAGAGGTGGCCCGCACAAAAATCTTAGCTCATAGACCTCTCGGTGAACCAGTAGTACAGAAGAGGATTATTAGAGCGATGGAGAAAGAAAGAAAAAAGGATTCTGATTTTAATCTCAGAATTGTGACTTTAAGTTTAGAATTCTAATGTTATATTAGAGAAAAAAAGTCATAATTCTGAGAAAAAAGTTAGAATTCTGAGATTAAAGTTAGAATTCTTGGATACAAGTCAGAATTGTTCTTCTTTCTCCATGACCCTAATCCTCTTCCATACAGTAGAGTGAAAATGTTCATGCACTTTTTTTCTATGGACATGCTGTGAGTGACATGTTGTAATGAACACGTAAGCTTAGGTAAGTTAGACACAGGCACGTCATACAGAAATTTTTTACAATCCCTACAAATCAGCATATTGCACAAGGAGCCCGTTAGTGCTGTTTACGTGATAAGTGCCCGCTCCCTGCATGCCCATTAATGCTCCAAAGCTTTCATCCTGACTGTTAGAAATGAGGACATCATACAATCTGTCTAGTTTGTGTGGGCATCCTACAGGCCCTTATGAATCATCTGCACACACTGTGGCTGCAGTATCTGAGCGCAGTCAGTAAGAGGCCAATACGCACATGTTATTAACAACGAGTGTGGTGTAAGGGCACCCGTACAACAGCATCACCATCATCATTCATGTAACTTACATTACCCTTAAAAATACTTTGCGATACAGTAAACGCTTGTTTTTCACGGGGGTTACGTTCCAAAAATAACCCGTGATAGGCAAAATCCTTGAAGTAGAAACCTCTATTTATTTTAAATAATTTTTAATACTCTACTGTACATCGAAAATAAAGAACAAACCATTTTACAGGCTCAAGCATTTGTTCCACAAATAAAAGTACTTTAGAAACGTTTTTTTCAACAAATAACTTCTGTACTGTACTGTCAAATAATAATTTTAATCATCAATGTGAACAGAAGGCTTCAAATTGCTGAGATTAGCCCCGCCCACCGTGACCCGAGTAATTGGATTAAACGGGAGAAAATTTAAAATGATCATGAAAAAAATACAAAGTACAGTCGTACAAATAGTGACTCAGGTGTATTTCACTGCTCTTCAGACTGAACCGCTGCATCCAGACTCCGCTCTGCAGTGTTTTTCTTCTTTTGCAGGTTTGTTTGTTCGGAAGAAGAACATAGTGATAGGCAGTTGTTGTCGCTCTTTTTTCCTCTTTGCAAAAAGATCCTTATACACCGACATGCCACCATCTGTTATGTTGGAGAACTGTAATGAACGGCTCATCAAAGGGTCCCATTCTTGAGCTACTCGCTGAAGTTCAGTGGCCGTTCCCACCATGGTTGCTAAGCGACCCAGTGTTAGTCCTTCCTCCTCATCTTTAGCCACACTTGTGTCCTCTTCTTCCTCTTGTCTTTCATTTTACGTACGTGTACATATTAAACTGCAACTTTATTGACGCACAGGTAGAGAAGAAGCGGAGTGACTTTTTAGGCAATCAGAAAGCAGAACACAATGCACGATGCAAATCCGTGAAGTAGCGAAACCGTGAAAAGCAAACCGCGTTATAGCGAGGGATCACTGTACATACCCCGCACACAACAACGATACATTTTATTTTCATGACATCCCTTAAGGGACAAGCCTCAGGGGAGCTGCAAGACACTGTTCTCCCCTTATACACATCCCGGACAGATGCATGTGACTGAGGGATTAATTATGCAGCAGCACTAAGAAAACCTGAGAGAAAGTCACAGTGACTGTGTTAAAATAGTAATATTTTAACCTCCTCTAGATTTTAGAACAACTTTGAAAGTTGGAGTTGGAGTTCTAGCAAAAAACACTACAGCAGGTACTTTCTTTGCAATTATTTCACATTTATACATAGTTCACTGAGTGACAAGCGTATTTCCCTTTTGTTTCACGTTTTTCCCTTTACACAACATTAAAAAACTCCTTGACAGACATTCACAGGCGATACCCAGCCGTGTTGTTTGTTATGTCTTAATTCTTACCGATGGTTCAACTAGACTTGTGTTGAGGTTTGTTTGGTGAAACAAAGTGCATGAATCTGGAACCAAATAAAAAAAAAAATACAGGAATTAACCTTAAAACGACACTACAGGATGACTTTATAACATTACACTGAAGCACAAAAAAATGTATTACGAAATGTGAAATTCCCCAAAAAATCCTAAATTAAAGGAAGAATCTGGCAAAATTATAAAAACAGTCATGTTCATTAGATATAAGAGCTGGTGATTTTATAACTTAATTGTGAACAATTACAAAGCCAAAACTAATTACTAAGTCTTTGAAATTTAAAAGAAACCACAACCAATAGCTATGATATAGATCTATATAGATCTAAAGGATAAAACCCTACAAAACAAATAGATATATTCTTATAAAAAGGTAAAGTTGTCATCAACTTTCATCATAAAGTTATCAACTTCTCGACCAGAGAAAGATAGATTGCCTTCTCTGGGTGGGTGGAGTGTTCCTGTACCAGGTGGAGGAGTTTAAATATCTTGGGGTCTTGTGCACAAGTGAAGAAAGATCAGAGCCTGAGATTGACAGGCGGATCGGAGCGGCATCCACTGATCGGTTGTACCGATCCGTTGTTGTGAAGAGAGAGCTGAACCAGAAAGTGAATCCCTTAATTTACCGGTCGACCTTCGTTCCAATACTCACTTCATGTGCTCTGGGTCATGACCGAAAGAACGAGGTCCCGAATACAAGCGGGTGAAAAGAGCTTCCTCTGTATGGTGGCAGGGAGCCCCCTATAGATAGGCTGAGGAGCTCGGCCACCCAGAGAGAATACAACCGTTGCTCCTCCACATCGAGAGGAGCCAGCTGAGTGACACGGGCATCTGATCTGGATGCCTCCTAGACAAATATTTGTTGGCGTTTGCGCTTTTTTTCCTTCTGCGTGACTGTCAGCATCTGTGCTGATTTAAATATTAAAATCTAAGTTAGTCAACAATAACTGCCAAGATTCACAAAAAAAAACAGGTTTTGTTCAGTAAACCAGAATATATTGTCAGACAATGTCACTGATTGCCTGCATGAGTTAAGCTAATAGCAGTCTGTGTCTCTCTGGGTACAAATCTTCTCGTGTCATCCAGCTCAACTTCTGTAACCTTTTTATGTGCAAAACTTTGGATCAAGCGACCAGCTGCTCTGGATCAGAATTCAATCCATAGTCCACTCAACATAATTGTCATCAGTAGCAATAAAGAAGTTAAAATGTCCTACTTATGGAGTCCAGCTGGTTACCCAAAAGTACACTCAGTTCCTGAAGTGGACAAAAGTGGTCATGTCTGCAGTCTTGATTGATTATTAAACCCAGAAAACAAGCCAATTATTTAAAGCAACACTTCATACTAATCAATTGCTGGCAATTGCTAGTTATTTTTAACCATAGAAAGTGCTAAATAAAGCTCTAAAATAAACCTGTTAATCTTTATGTTTTGGAAATGTAAATTAAATCAGATTCTATTGCACTTTTTCTTTAAATCTCCCTTTTTTTCACTTACATGCACATAAAAATATTTACACTTTTATATAACACAATAGTAAACACATTTTAGCCATTCTGATTTCCTACTTTCTTAAAAAAAAAAGCAAAAATCGCGAATATTGATGTGCATCCAGCGCTGTGTTTGTGTGCTCTGTGATTAAACCATGTGGCTGTGAAGAATGAGTCACGCACTCAGTCAGTTAGCCACCCCCTCTTGGCACTTTCTGAAGGCCATTTGGTTAGTATATGCCTGGTCATTTAACTGACTGGTGCCTCATTGGTACCATAGCACAGATGGTCCCTGCTGTGTACCTACTATTAGCCCATCATTATCAGCAGGTTCCCATCAGCTATTGGTTCCATGCTTAATCTCAACACCACCACCCTTTGAATGTCACTCATTGCTCATTTAAGATAGAATTTAAGATATAAAACAGCATTGCCAACTATAATTTGTGAGTTTGGATTTCTCCACCTAAGTAAGTTAAATGTAAATGTTTAATCACCATATTATTTGTTTTATTACTATTTCAGGGATCAATTGTAAAAAACAAAAAAACACAAAAACAAAACACATAAATTAAAGAGAATTATTATATAAAATGTGCATTTCAGAGGAAAAGGTTTCCATATTTGTATCCATTACCCTGTGTTGTTTTCTCACTCAGATTTTGTCTGGGACCATTGTTTCTTCCTCCTACTGTCCACAACATGTCTGTTAGGTGGTGAGTCAAAATTCCTCACAGGACTGAGAGTGATCATGTTTGCCTGTTAACCTTGTTTACCTCTGCGTGGTCCTGTTATGGCATGGCCAGCTGTGCATGATGCACGTTGCTTGATGCCACCTGGAAGAGATCCTGCAACCCTGAATGAAAGGAAGCAAGCATGAAAGGTAAACCTAAAACAACAAGAACTTTGTTAATATCTTGTTGGAAAAAAAAAGGAACACCAGAAATGTTGCAACATATAAACAAGCGTGCTTCGAAAATATGTAAGTGGTCACACTGGACTGCTGCCACCCCAGTATAGCGCATGTAGTCACAGTAAGGAGAGGCTTGGTGCAAAATGTCGAAGCAGTGTAAATCCCTTTCACTGCTCTATTCTGATATATAAAAGACTTGGTGTCATATAATTCCAACTGGGCACAAACTGCTGAAATTGGTTTTCTCCTCCATGACGAATTTACAAACGGTTGGTACTTCCGTGATTTGAAAAGGATCCTACCCATACTTCACTACAAAGTGGAGCCTGAAAACGGACTTAAAAACTTGTCTAGCGACGAGGGAATGTGAGAGTTTTAAACGTAGAAGCCTGAAATGCGCATACACATTTACTGAAGCTACATTCTCACCAGGCCTGTGTTGCACTTTTAATAACGATAAGCGGTTTAATGATGCATTCAGCCGGTGAAGAGGGGCTTCTTCTTCTTATATTTTTTTACTGTTTGCTAGCACTTGTCTGCCACCAACAATTGGTTGAGTTTCAGTGTGAAATGTCAACGGGCAAATCACGGAAATCTTGCTGCAGGCTTTTTTTTCTTCTCACAGATCTATTCTGATAAATGAAAGTCTTTTCATCTAATTCTGGCGGGGTACAAACCAGGGTTGGCACCCACACGTCACTACCAAATCAGAGTCCCTCGCTGGTCAAAGTTCAGCATTTTCACAATTTAGAAGTCAAAAGTTAGCTGGCTGAACTTCAGCGCAATCAATGAATGCCAAATTTGTACATAGAGCCAGAGAAGGACTTAAAAACTTGCGTAGTGACGCGTTAAGGCAAGAAGTTCGGACGCAGAAATCCAAAACGAGGGTGTACGTGCATTTACATAGACATTGGAAGCGGTTGCTTGAACACGAATTGCTGCGACCTGTGTGAACAGCTTTAGACCTTTCATTGGAACTGGTCGCTTGAACGTGCGTGTCCAAGCCCGTGGGAACCTAATATAAATGTCATTCAGAATACAAGTTTCCCCTCTTCTTATCTTTCAAAAAAAAAAATTGAAATCACATTTTATATTTAAAAATGCCCAGTTTTGCATCTGATAGTGTTGAATGTTTTTTGAACGCATGAATGGACAGCATTTGCAAATTGATCTATTAAAGTGGTGATGACACGTTGTTCGGTGTACGTCTTCACTGTTCTGGCATAAATATTTTTACGTTTTTTTTTAATTATACCCCTTTATTCACAGCTTTGTACCCCTTTTACCAACAGCTTTGCTGCTTTCAGCCTCTTAAATCTCTAACTTTTGTTAAGTTATCATATGAAAAAAATGCATATTTAAGTTACCAATTGTGTTTACAATTTAATGCTGAAAATTCCCCTTTTACACAAACTCGTGATTATCCAGAGTCAAAAACACAGCAGGTCTATAACTTGACTTACAACTAAGCCAGATCACTTATAAGGAACAGGCTTGTCTCCAAGCTTCTTTTCATTATGCCAGTATACGTACCTTCTATAGTGTCACAAAGACAAACTATAAAGGCACACAGGTGCCCTGCAATGCATAACAGATGTTAGTTTTTCTAGGTCAGGTGCTTAAAAGGGAACCATTAGCTGCTGCCAATGAGAATCACAGGTCGCTGCAACATTACAGGGGGAAATAACGTGTCACCAGAATGTATGGACTACATAAAGCGTAATTGAGACCCCGCCATTCATGCATCCTGGAAGAAGAGATTTTAAGTTTGATGTGTCACCCCATTTTTTAGGATGCAAAGAAGGAACAGATGATGAAATATTACCAACAACGAAAAAAAATGTTGCCATCACCCCAGTGTCTTTTATGTTCCCCAAAACAGGAGAAATAACAGGAAACCATTGTCTTGATTCATCCGCCGATTTCTTTGAATTGCTCATACTATAAGGCCGTGTGTTGGCAATTTTGTGTCACATAGGAGGGTGAAATGGGATGTCGGGAGAAAAGCTTTCAATAAGACATCTTGTACGGAGTAAATCCCAAATGTGAATTGTCAGAAAATTGAATCAGGGCTCACATTTCTGGGTTGGCACAGCTGAAACATTGAAAGCATAATATATTTCTAGCTGCATTTAAAATGCAATGGGGGCATAGATGCTTTTCTCTGAAGGCTAAGGTGGAGAACTACTTAAGGGATCTTTGGGTTTTAATGGGATCTGTCACATCCATCTGCTGTTATTTATGTAAGCAGCAACAAAACGGGTTTGATGCACGATGACAGCCAAATGCTTTCTGGTGGATCTTATAATATCACCTCAAATACACACAAGAGAACCACATGCACTGTAAAAGAGCATATCTCTTTTATTAGCAAATCATATCTATGATTAGTAGTGAGAACTTAATGGATAAAGGATTTTTAAAAGGATCCAAAGTGACAGATACTACTTCTGCTTCACAGGCGGTGTGCTGTTCTCAGACATCCAACTGCAGGGAATATTACTATTTTCTGTCATCTGTTGAGTTGGATGACCGGCAGAAAGCCTTAGAGCCACAGCATTAATACATCATTGCTACCAAAACAGATGAAGAACATTTAAATAAATAAAAAAGTAAGAATAAATAATTTTTGACATTTTGAAGATGTTGATATTAAACAATATTTATTCATATTCACTGCTTGAGATGAAAACATAAAAATAAAAAGAGAGAAAGATGATGGGATAGCAATATTTTTTTTTACTGACTCAGGAGCAGACAAAAAAATGAGGGGTGTTATACAGATATATCCCAATGTTTTTTTGGACCAAAGCACTCCCTTTCTCTTTGATTTTTTATCATTAAATTTAGAACAACATCACTAATAATGTGTCAAGCTGAAGTGAAGTCAAGACCTTCTATCAAACACTGGTAAACTGAACTATCATTGCTGTAAATTACACACTTGCACTTTTAAACATTTGCATTCATTTGTAATAATCATTTCTAAGCTAAAAAATTGACATTCAGACAGAACAAATAGATTAAATTGTTATAAATAAATAATTAATAAGTGTCTTAAATAAAAACAAACAAAGATAACATTTGACTTAACAGACTTCTGCTACTTTTTTTTCCCCATAGTTTTACCCTGTAGAGCCCCACTGAAGCATTTTCCTCTGTTTTTTGCTGCAGGCAGTGCATCAGGGCACCAATCCCAGAGGATATGGAGTGTGTATCGCTGAAAAGCCTGAGGCTTTGACAAAACAGCAGTACTTGATGTCCTGGGATGAAGACAAGTTTAACTTGGATAAAAACAGTCACCCTTCTTTGTTGTATTTTGACACTCGCTAAATTAAACCCAAGAGATTTGAGGAGAAGGCCAAGCTCGTTACTGTTAAACTCACTTAATATTAAAGTTGGTGTTTGGTTAAGTTTTGTTAATACACAATGTGAAACTGAAATTTTTAAGACAGGAATAAGCATACCTTTCAACAATTAAGGCTCCTCTATGCTGCAACATTTAACAAGATGGCTACCGCTCAACCAGACAGATTTTCCTGCAGTACCGTGTTTGACAACTGCAGCCCAGGGCACTGCCGACTTCAGGAAACCATTCAGAAGCTTAGACTGGAGCTCAGAGAAAAACATCACCTGATAGAGAAAATGTTCTTAGTATGTGCATCCTAGTCCTGTCTAAGTATATTCAACAACTGCAGCATTCCATCAACCACTAAAGCCCATTCCACTGCCACAGACAGCAACAACATCCATATACCGTATTTTCCGGACTATAAGTCGCCCTTTTTTTCATAGTTTGGCAAGGGGTGCAACTTATACTCCGCAGCGACTTATATTAGAAATAAATTGAAATAAATACATCGTTAACCCTCCTGTTATGTTCATTTGTGAGGAACAGAGATGATGTTCCTGAGTCAATTTGATGTATGAGGTATGTTAAGTGTAAAGAGTATGTTAAGTGACTCAGAGAATCAGCAAACCTTTTTTTACAACAAGATCTTGAAGGCTAACAACATAGTATTCTATTTTCCAATGATTTCATAGATTCAGAAATGCAATTAAAACTACAACTGTTTCTACAAATACAGGATGAAACAGAGTATTAGTTGGCCAATGATGCTTCATTAAAGGAATAAATAAATATGAGAAAGAATTACTGTGAAATTATGAGATAAACAGTCTGCTATGATTGTGTCATTTGAGGTTGTGCAAGTTATTAGTTCTTGGTCTCAGATTTTGTCAAATAAATTTCTCATCAAAATGCGACTTATAGTCCAGTGCGACTTATCTATGTTTTTTTCTACTTTATAATGCATTTTTGGGCTGGTGCGACTTATACTCCGGAGCGACTTATAGTCCGGAAAATACGGTAAGTGGCCGTAAAAAAACAGGTGGGAGGGGATGGACGGGGCTCCGAGCACCAACACCAGCTCCGCAGAGGAGGCCAGGAGTCCACAGGACCTCCATGGAGACCAGGTCGAGCCTGGACGCAGGGCTACAGCACTGCACCCAGGCAGTCGTGGGCTGAGGTGACACGACACAGCCTGACACTGCCAACTCTGAAACCCTAGCACTGACCAACCACTTTGCCCCACTGGTTGATGGCCTTACTGCGGCGTTAGTGACCTGGGCTGGCTCACCGGGGCCGACATCGGGCAGAACTCCTACTGTGACTTCTGGTTCCGCTGCTGGTCTTAGCTAGGCGACAGCTCCCGCTTCCACCTCTATGGGTCCAACAACGTCTGCTGCTGCTTCGGGGCCCGCTTTGCTAGGGCCTGACTGGCTCGTGCTTCTTCCTAGAGACGCCTGGGGCCTCCACTGTTCCGGTGGCGCCTGCCACGACGGGGAAACTCCGCTGTCTGCTGCGAGGGGGAGTGGCCTGATGCTCGGGCGAGCTTTCCCAGGGCTCGTGCACCATATCCTCTGTTTCACTGGCTTCCGGGATCCACTCTTCACAACAGAACCAAGTATTCATGTTGGATTCCTGTTTGGCAGGAAACATCGCTCTAGAGCTCCAATTTCTCCGCCTGAGCCCACTGAAGTAGAGGCTGCTGTTCGTCACCCCGCTGGGGACCCACGGGGAGACCCATACCAGCAGCCAGTGCCCACCGTGGGAGACTCTATTGTGCAGCATGTCCAGGTTCGCAGGTGCCACACACACTCACTCTCTGGAACAGTTGTGAATGACACTAATTACTCTACCCACCAACTCTCTGTTAAACAGCCCTCTGCAGAGGCATTCATCACACATGCAGGCACCAACAACCTGAAACTACAGCAACCTGAGACTCTAAAAATGGACTTTATTAACTTGATTCATACCATCCAAGTGATAAACATAAACTGTATCATATCTCAACCACTACCTGCACCCCGTTATGGAGACATCATGTTCTCACGTATCCTTCAGCTTCATATTTAGTTAAACACATTCTGTCATTCTATACGTTGATAATTTCACAACCTTTTAAAATAGACCATACCTCTTCAAAACAGACTGTTTCAATCCAAACAATGGTGGTTCCCGTCTTCTCGGCATGAATCTCACCCTCCATTTTTTCAAAGCCATTTTTAGATGACGGTTGAACCAGGAAACCCACACCCCAGATTTATCTTTCTCTGCCACACAGCCTCATATACCAGTCCGCATTACCAATAGATATTCAAATCATTTCCATTCATATCCACGTGTCTCATATGTTAGATGTCCCCGCCCAATTCACACGACAGTCACAAAACCCATGTCATGTTCACATCAGATTTTACCCACAAAATGAAGATGGCTCTTTTAAATGTCCAATCCCTTTTAAATAAGTCTTTTATTGTTAATCGTCTGATTTAAGACGATGATTTAACCTGTATTTTTTTAACTGAAACCTGGCTTGGCACTGACGCACCAACAATTCTCACTGAGGCGTCTCCAATTTATTTTAACTTTTTATTTTCAATTAGGGGGGAAAAAAGGTGGTAGTACTGCATCAATTGCTTACAAAAAAAATAACATCTGAAAATATTTTATTCAGTAAATACTCTTCCTTTGAGCAACATGCTTTTCTTTTTGGTGACCCACCTGTTTTAACAATGTGCAGACCACCAACCCCTCCTTTCTGTTTAATTGAAGAATTTTCTCAATTGTTATCATATCTTCACATTAGGTATAATAGGATTTTAATAACTGGATATTTTATTCACATGTTGACAAAAATGAAGATATATATATGCCTGTGAGTTTTTAAATATTCTGAGCAGCATAGATTTTCAGCAACATGCCACATAACCAACTGACAACCGAGGACACATCCGGGACCTGGTCATTACCTATGGGCTGTCCGCCAGGGTGTCCTCTGTTGTTTACTTGGCCCTATCGGACCATTACTGTGTGTTTTTACTGACACCAGTGAAATCCAGCAGTGAGCCTCGTGAGAACTGTGAGGAAACGGTATATAACTCCTGAAGTGGCTGCAAGTTTTATTGATATCTTTAAACAAACTCCTGCTCAGATTTCACCTGCACCCTGTGATGATAATGTTGATGGTTTTATTAACAGACTTCAGTCTTCCATAGATGCAGTGGCTCCATTCAAGACAAGAACATTAAGAACCACTCCTAAAATGCCATGAAAGACTGATGACATTAAGTGCCTGAAACAGAATTAAAGGAGAGCAGAGAGAAGATACAGGAAGAGGGAATTAATAATTTATCAAGAAATTTCGAAAAAACAACTTAAAATTTACAGTAAGTCAATTTAATAGGCCAGAATTTACAATTTTTCCTAAATATTTTAGAAAATAAAATAAAAAAAAATGTATTTTTAAAACAATTGATATTTTAATACACAAAGGTTTCAACAAGTCCTCCATGCCATCATCTAATGCTGCATGTGATGACTTTGGAGACCATTTCATGGGTAAAATCAATGCCATTAGATCTAATGTTTCAACTATGAAATACACTGGCTTTAACAGATCAGAAGAAACACTGGGGAGTTTTGTCCTGGTTGATGCGGAGGTGCTTGGTCGAGTTTAAACACCACAACCTGCCTTTTAGATGCAATTCCCACTTTACTTTTTTAAAACATTTTATGGATTCTTTGAATCAGAATTTTTAAACATGGTAAACTTCTCTCTTCAGACGGGTGTCTTCCCCTCTGACCACAACTTTTCTCACTTTTCCACGTTTATTCACAAATTTCCAATTCTCATCCTGTGTAATATGTGCAAACTGTACATAGTGGCTGTGTGACATGGCCTTTAGACAGACCAGCATCCCACCTATTTTGCACTTCCAGGGTCAATTTAGATTTTAACTTACATCGGGGATGTATCAAAGCTTGGAAATTCTGTCTCTGTTGCTACATACGTTTCATCACAGATTTCCATGTTTGGTTTGGTTTTTGTAACCCTTGTGCTATCCTAGGCACTTTAACATTGGGAGTTGGGTCATGTAGACCCACTAGACAGTGCTCTGAACCTTTTTTTTCAATGATTTGTGATCTTCACTGGTGTCCATGGATTACATGAAATCTTTCCACCTTTATCCACCTTTGTCATGGAAGGGAGAACACGTCAATGTAAGGGTGGGGTCATCTAAGATAGCACAAAGGTTAAACCCATATTAAAATTTGTTTTTGACATCACCAAGACATTTGTCGATTGCTTTCATTTTATCTTTTAATTGTTGTTTTATGAATAAACTATTTTTTTCCACAACATTGTTTTCCAGGAAAGCACTTTAGTTCAACATTTATTCTACAGAGCCACAGAAATAAAGTTTGATCAGGTTTGGAGTTTGGTCAAGAGAAGAAGTTGGATCCTCAGAAAACGAATCGATAAGCAGAAATCTAAACATGCCTCTGTAAATTTAAACTGCTCTCCACAATGTCACACGCAAACATGACAGCCATCGAAATCATGGCGAGACTACAAGCCCAATGTTCTGACACCATGACAACAGCAATGCCTCACTAGAATGGATACTAATAGGAAGCCAGGAAAGTAATTTGAGGGTGGGACCCAAGAGAGTGGCAAAAGTCATTTTGACCCATTTGAGCTTCGAGAATCATTTTTAGCCTTTGGAGCCTGATGTGTTCTCCAATAGTAATTATTCTAGCGGCCTTTAACAGAGTGAACATGACAAGCCTCTTGGTGTTTGACAGCCAGGTAGAGGCAAATTGTCTGAGAAATATGTTGTCGCCTGTTATTTACTTATTCTACTTAGTTTGTGTCTTCAAAACATCTTACTTTATAAAAAAAAGTCATTTTAGTGTATTTATTTTTGACATTTAGAAGCCTTAAATGATCTGTTTTATGAAGATAATTTTGTTTCCAGTGGGAAAACACTCCTCGAGTCTGAATGAGAAGCACCTTTTTCTCCAACAAGATGACTTGCTGTTAGCATTTAAAATCTTTTCCAATGAGTTTTATTTGACTTCCATAAATGTGTGATGACAGTCAATATTCAAGGTGTGATTATCTGCTTTACGCAATGAGGAAAAGGGCTTTTGTCATGTTTAACACTATTTTTGTCTTGCACCCACATGCTTACTGGTTAAACCTTGGTCATGCATCACTTTGGATTTAAAAGTGTGAGCACCACTGGAAATTCTCATGAGCATTTGGTTCACAAAGCACTTCAGGGCAAAACTGCAAATTTGCACATTTCAGGTTGGGTTATTTTTCATGCAAAGCTGATTTGAAAATGTTGTATAACATTTGTATTTATTTATTTTTTTGTGCCCAAAGCAATTCATCCGACTCGGGAAGGAAACTCTGATATAGGCATGTTTTCAGCATGAAGTGTACACAGCAAACATTCATTATACAAGTGTAAGTCCTTAACGTTTTGGTGTAAAGGACTCCCTGAACAGAACACAGTAAGTGCCTACTATCAAGGAAAACAAGCAGATGGAAACGTCTATGAATTGATTTTACAAGTTTTGACGCATTGCTTTACGTATGTTTACTCTAAGGGGAGGTCTTCTATGAGGAAGTATGAGTATGAGTATGAGCTTATGGTAAAGGGTGTTCTATCTTAGTTTTAATGATCATGACCAGTGTAATTTGCATGCATTGAACATGGCTCGTAATAGCTTCTATCCCATTTATCCTGTCAGTGAAGCTTGTTCCTAATAAATTATTAACCATTTTACTGTTGTTAATTAAATTTCCTGGGAGTTCTTCCGTTTTTTTTATATAAAACACTAGGTACTTTACACAGTGTTATGCTGCAAATGTACTAAATAAACTGAATCAGGGGAAGAAAAACATGTCCTTTAAAGTTTCCAGCAATCAACATCTTGGTTGTATTGTTCACTTATGGACATTCAGATGATTGTGTTTTAGTTAGATTAGTCTGGTGTTAAACATTATCAGTACACTGGTAAACAGCTGTTTCCTAATCCATTTAAGTCCCATTCCGATCATCTATTGTAAAAGTGTTACTAGTTGTCTTTTAACTGTGATTATGCTGTTTTAAGCCAAAATAATTTTCCAAGACATTGTTTCTGCAAAATGCAAACCAATGGGTCATGTGACCATGCACTTATCTAAACATTCAGTCTTGATTCCTGATGGGTGTCACTCACTACTGATTCAATTCATGTGAGGGTTAATGGCCGACAAGGTATGCGTTATTACTTTTTAACGCACGCCGTGGAAGCCTGAACCGTCCGACGCAAAAGTAATAACGCACACTCAGAAGGCCACTAACCCGCTTATACCATGTTCACTTATAAAAGCAATCCATATTAACCAGATTTTAGTCCTTAATTCTTGTTTTTTTTCCAATTTGGATCGCTTTTCTCACAAAAGGCGGACTATTTGTTACGCCGCATCAGGTAACAAATACGTCGCGTCGCCCCGCACCACCGCTGAAGTCAAGATTCGGCGATATATATATGTTGATCTTTCTGATGGGTTGAATAAAGCATCAGTTCAGAGAGAAAGTTCACCTCTTACCGCTTGTTTTTGTCAAAAATGATGAAGCAAAAGGTTGTTGTAACCCTTGTGCTATCCTAGGCACTTTAACATTGGGAGTTGGGTCATCTAGACCCACTAGACAGTGCGCTGAACCTTTTTTCTTCAATGATTTGTGAACCTCACTGGTGTCCATGAAATCTTTCCACCTTTATCCACCTTTGTTATGGTAGGGAGAACACGTCAATGTAAGGGTGGGGTCATCTAAGATAGCACAAGGGTTGAAGAAGCTGGCGCAATGATACAAAACATTTAAACTAGGTGACCGGAGCTTCTTTTTTTACCGTGCGGTTATCAGGTTTTAACACATACCCAGCAGCCAATCAGAATCAAGTATTCACCCGGACCATGGTATAATATAAATTAATGGTGTGAGATCTAAACTCTTATTTTATAATACATACATACATACATACATACATACATAAATACACACACACACTGGAGAAACTGGAGAAATACCAGGGACTCAGAGAAGAACTGGAGAAAGCCTGGAAAGTGAAGGTGACAGTGGTGCCTGTGGTAATTGGAGCACTCGGGGCAGTAACCCCCAAGCTGGAGGAGTGGCTACAACAGATACCTGGAAAGACCTCAGACCTCTCAGTCCAGAAAAGCGCAGTGCTAGGAACAGCTAAGATACTGCAGGACCCTCAAGCTCCCAGGCCTCTGGTAGAGGACCCGAGCTTGGAGAAGAAACCACCCGCGGAGGGTGAGAGGGGCGTTTGTGTATATGTAAAAACGTTTTTCCATAAAACCCTTAAAAAAATTCAATTTTTTTTTTTAATTAATGGATTCATTTTCAGTCTGCTGTGCATCCTTTGCATCTATTTTTGTTTTTTTAATTTTTGACATCTTTATTGAGATTAGAAATGGTTCCCAAGCAGGGAGGAGTTCCTTTAAATGAGATGGAATGAAGCTCTACTAAACTATTCATCAGATGAGACTGTGTTGAGAATAAGTAAGTGAACAGACATGCATACACAGAACAAACAGAAAATCTAAGTGCACTATTCTCCCCCGTATCCCTTGACTCAGCATGTCAGCCTTCCAAATTAAGGCAGTGGTGTCTGAGTAACCAGAAAACTTGAGATTGCTACTTTGACTTCCTGAGATGAGTCATGCTCTTAAGACATTTTTTTCTACAGAGTTGATGGAGGAGAAGCTGCAATCTATGTCAATGTCTCACCTTCCTCTAACCCGTTTTGCTGCACGCATTTTATTATTTAGAGATGCTGTACGATTCAAAAGAAGGCTCAGTCCATCACAGTTCTACATGAAATCCAATGTGTTCTGGGTCAGAATTAAATCCCTCAGTTTCTGGATTATCGGTTTTCCAAGTAAGAATAGAAGCTTTCTGTTTATATTTCTTTAGCCTTATGGCAAGGCAAGGCAAGTTTATTTGTATAGCACAATTCGTACACAATGTAATTCAAGGTGCTTCACAAAACAGAAAAATGCATTAAAATCACAATACATCATAGAAATAATCAACGTAAAATTTACTTTAAAAGAAAAGAAAAATAATTGAAAATTGATTTAAAAATAAAGGAAGGAAAGGAAAGAAAGGTGCAGATAGGACCTTTCAGTCATATACACGGCTAAACAGAAATGTTTTAAGTCTAGATTTGAACATGAACACAGAAGAGGCCTGTCTTACGCCTTCAGGGAGGCTGTTCCAGATTTTAGCTGCAGAATATTGAAACGCTGATTCCCCTTGTTTAGTTCTGACTCTGGGAATCAACAGGAGGCCGGCCCCTGAGGTCCTCAGAGTACGAGATGGTTCATATGGCACAAACATGTCAGAGATGTACTTTGGTGCTCGGCCATGGAGAGACTTGTACACAAGCAGAGCTGCTTTGAAGTCTATTCTTTGAGGTACAGGGAGCCAGTGCAGAGACCTGAGCACAGGACTAATGTGATCATACTTCCTGGTTCTGGTCAGGACTCGAGCAGCAGCATTCTGGATGTACTGAAGCTGTTTTACAGCTCGTTTGGAGAGGCCGGTGAGCAGGCCGTTACAGTAGTCTAACCTACTGGAGACAAATGCATGAATAAGTATCTCCAGGTCTGGCTTTGACATTATGTTTTTGATTTTGGCAATTTGTTTCAGATGGTAAAATGCCGCTGATGTTACTGACTTGATATGGCTGTTAAAGTTCAGGTCAGAGTCCATGATTACCCCTAGATTTCTGACTTGATTTGAGGGTTTAAGAGACAGAGAATGGAGGTAGCTGCTGACACTCTCTCTTTGTCTTTTATATTTTGTTTGTTGCATTTATGTGCACTAAATGTGAAAGAAACTATTATATATGAATGAAGATGAAAGCTTTGATTTACAGGCCACATTTGAAGGGAATGAAAAGTTGACTACTTTCCGCAAATGTCTTTGCAGATGATTGGTGTGGATCCATCACCAGGCCTTTAGTATTCTACTATATGATTGTAAATTTGTTAGTTACGAGTTCACACTTCATTTAAGTCAGTTTTCTGCAATAAAAAAAATGTTTAGTAGGCTTACTTTAGACCCAAATGGTCGTTGAAGGGGTCCTTGGCAAGGCACTGACCCCATCTTGCCCTTGATGCTTTCATGTGTGGGTGTGATTTTATGTATGATTGAGAAAGCCAATTTATGCGATGCAAAGCTCTGTGTGAATGTGTTTATGACTGCATGAATGTGACTCGTGGTGAAAAGCACTTTTAGATGTCAGCGAGATTAGAAAGGTGCTATATTGGTGCAGTGAATTGACTATTTTCCCTTTCATTGCCTCTCCTTGTTCCTGCCTGCTAAACATCTCTGGTTCCTTCAGGAACACCACTGAGGCATGCAATGAGGAGCTCAAAATGTACAAGGATTTCCATTTGAACATTTCCTTTTTGGGAATGAGACATCCTAAAAATCATGTAAGAACTTCAACTGATTAATGACAAACAGGCTGAACAACCTTGGTTAAAAAGAACTCGTTTAAAGAGGAAAAAAGCTTCATGTGAATTTTTTATATTTAAGAAAAGGGGAAAAAAAAGAACTTTGAAGTCAGAATATTTGGAATTTATTTCAATGTTCTCCAGATGTAAAATGACCAGATTGGTGCACTGAGTTGAGACGTCCTCCACTTGTTAGGAACTGTGAGCAAGAAGGCAATGAGTGAAACGGTAATGAGACAGTGAGACAGATGGAGTGACTGAGAGGATTGCTAATGGCAGATGGAATAACTGAGAGTAGGCACATCTTGGTGATCAAGGATTAGAAAGATTGCTGTAAAATGAGCTGTGCATGTGGTTGTGAGCATGTCAGTGGTGGAATGGGGCGTTCAGTAAGTGTTTAACTTCTAGGTCCTAAATTTAAATTTCATTGGTCTGAAGTAGTTCCATTAGGATGACCTTCTGTTAAACAGAACCTGTTTTTCCAGGAAAGGGCCGTAGGGAGCTCCAGGAGGAGCAAACTAAACACAGCCCTTAAGGTTACACTTAAAGCACTAAGCAATGTCCTCCAAGTCTCCTGATGGAAAATATCCTGAAGCTGTTTGCAATTAGGCTTCTTTGGGTCACCTCCTCTCTGACATCTCCATGTTTTCTGTTTAAGTTTCATTGTGGAACTCCTATGAATGTCTGCAACTGTGAAAGACGACTCTCAATATGCAAATATAGAGGTACTAACTAATGCAATATACATTGACAGTACCTGATGCAATAAAACCTGATAAAAGCTATTGAAAAAGCATCACTGTGCCTGAGGAAATCATTTTCAAGTCTCATTATGACTTTTACTTAGATAACCTTCTAGCTGTTTTACAAGAGAATAGAAGTTAAGATTGAAAAGATAGCTCAGTGTTTAACCTTTTAACTCTGGTCGGGTCGCCAACGGTACCTAAGAAACGCACGCTTTGGTTTAATGTGTTTTTTTGACAATTTATGTGATCACTGAATTGGCCGAGTCTGACACAGAGGAGAGCGGTTTTCATATCGTCTCTGTGTTGGTGTGCTCTTTATAAACGTTAAGTGTTGCATAACGGCCAATGACTGTATATATAGAGAACTGGAAAAAAGGAGGTAAAACATCACCCATAGAAAATGATTTACTTCTGGTTCCAACCAAATGAAGTCAATTCATTTCTCTGCTATAAGTCCGTCAACCTTGATGGAAACCGGGTCTCTTCAGTAAGCCGTGGTTGGTCAGTCATAATCTACCCCTTTAGGGCAACCATTATCTCCAATGAGTGGCAAGTATTTTAAAAGGTCACACCCTTCCACTTAGAGTGGGCTCAGGAGAATTTGTTAAACTCTATCACAAAAATATCATAAATATTTCCAGCAAGGATTCCGCACAGTCTCGGATTATGCGTGGAGTTCCGGACTCTGGCTGCCAGCACCCGCTGGTCGGACAACGCGCTGGTGGACTTCCATCAAGGTCTCTCCAGCGCACTCAAGGATGACCTGGCGGTGAGGGAGGTTCCGGAGGAATTGGAGGAGCTTATCGATCTGGCTGTTTGCATCGATTGGAGCATAAGAGAACGGGGTCAAGAGCAATGTAGCAACACAAGCCTTTGTCTGCCGCTTTCTGTGGTTGGTACACCACTCGGTTCCAGCGCTTACTCTCCTCATCTGAAGCTCATGTAGCACAGGTTCTGGACGTATAAATCCTGCAGAGCGACGGAAATGCATGAGAGATGGTCTGTGCATTTATTGTGGGCAACCAGGACACTACTTCAGAAATTGCCCAAAAAAACCCAAGTCACTAGTAGGAGGACATCTGGTGAGTCAATCTTTGAATTATGCTTCATCCTCATGTCCTCCTACCCGAATCCTGGTCACTGAGTCTAAGCACCAGGGTGAGTTTGAAACCCTTATCGACTCTGGATCTAATGGAGACTTCATTTCGACAGGAAGTTGTGAATAAACTGAACATACCAGTTGAACCTCTTAGCACTAAATTACAGATTAATGCTATTAATGGTCTACTATTCACAAGTGTTCTGATAAAACTCTACCAGTTAAAGTAACTGTGTCCGGCAATCACTCATTGCTTGTAGCAACTATGAAAACTTCTATTATTTTAGGTTTTTCCTGGCTCTGTAAGTACTCTCCTCACATTGACTGGGTTTCTGGAAAGGTGCTCTCCTGGAGCTCATTTTGTTTAATAAACTGTTTAAATGCTGCTGCTGTTCATTCTTTTGTTCCTCCTTCTCTGACTCCGCCCCCTGACCTGAGCAGGTTCCCTCAGAATTTCATGACGTGGGAGCAGTTTTCTGCAAAACTCGGGCTACATCTCTACCACCTCACCACCCATACGATTGTGCTGTTGAGCTGCTTCCAGGGACGCAACCACCCAGAGGACACGTATATCCCCTGTCCCCTCCTGAGCGGGAGGCTATGGAGCAGTACCTAGAAGAGAGTCTTCAGGCTGGCATCATCCATCCCTTTTCTTCTCCTTCGGGGGCGGGGTTTTTCTTCATTGGGAAACGAAATGGTGGATTACGACCCTGCATGGACTATAGAGGGTTAAACAGCATCACCATCCGCAACACGTATCCCCTGCCACTAATGCAAAAGCCTTTTGATCTGTTAAAAGGTGCTAATGTTTTTTCCAAGCTTGGTGAGTTGGTGACTTGGTGACCTCATTTGTGAGGGGGATGAATGGGAGATGGCCTTCAATACCCCCACAGGACATTTCGAGTATCATGTCATGCTTTTTGGTTTAAACAATGCCCCTGCAGTATTCCAGAGCCTGATCCACGATGTTCTAAAAGACATGATAAATAAGTTACTTTTTGTATACTTGAATGACATAGTGATTTTTTTCACCAGACCCTACCACCCATGTGCAGCATGTCAGAGGCGTCCTACAGCGCCTGCTGGAGAACCAGCTTTTCTGCAAAGCAGAGAAGTGCAATTTCCACACCACTAGAAGTAAGGGCATGTGGTCACTCCTGGTGCTGTTCGGATGGATGACTCCAAGGATCAAGCTGTCTTGGAGTGGCCTGTTCCAACTGGCAAGAAACGGCTTTAACGCTTTCTGGGTTTTGCCAGCTTTTACAGGCGCTTCATTAGGGGCTTCAGTGGCGTTGATGCACCTCTCCACAAGCTGTCATCAGGAAAGGTACTTTTTTTTTGGGATGAGGGGGCAAACAAAGCGTTATATGATCATAAAAGACCCTTCTCTACAGTTCCCATTCTGATTCAGCCTGAGTCCTCCAAACAATTCATCGTGGAGGTGGATGCGTCTGACTCTGGAGTGGGAGCAGTTTTGTCACAGAGAGCGTTTGATAATAAAATCCATGCCTGCGCGTATTTCTCCCGCAAGCTTTCTCCTGCGGAAAGGAACTACGTTATAGGGGACAGAGAATTGCTGGTGGTTAAGATGGCTCTTGAAGAATTGCGGCATTGGCTGGAGGGGGCTGAACATCCTTTCATTGTGTGGACAGATCATAAGAACCTGGTGTACATCCGCACTGCCAGGAGACTCAACTCTCGGCAGGCTAGGTGGTCCCTGTTTTTTGAAAGGTTCAAGGTCACCCTGTCGTACAGACCTGGCAGCAAGAACCTCAAGCCTGATGCTCTCTCTCTGCAGTTCCAGAAGGAGGAGGTCGTTGACCGTGGGAGTGATCCCATTATACCACGCCATCGTGTTGGGGACAACCTGCTGGGCCTTGGAATGCAAGGTTAAGGCTTCCGTGAGAGACAAGTCTGCTATTTCTGCGGCATGCCCTGCTGGTTGTTTGTTTGTCCCCTCAAGTGTTCGCCCCCAGGTGCTGAAATGGCAACACTCGTGTCGTCTGGCTTGCCCCCCTGGTTTTATTAGGACTGCCTTCCTGGTGGCACAGCGCTTCTGGTGGCCTTCCATGTCCTCGGACATTAAGGTCTTCGTCTCTTCGTGTCCCGTTTGCGCCAGTGTAAAGGTGCCACTAAGACCTCCAGCCAGATTCCTTCAGCCTCTACCTGTGCCTTCTTGACCTTGGTCCCATATAGCCACGGACTTCATCACCGGCCTCCCCAACTCTAGAGGAAAAATAGTCATCTTGACCATAGTGGACCGGTTCTCTAAGTTGGTCCATGCCATCCCACTGCAGAGACTTCCCTGAGCCAGAGAGCTAGCTATGGTGGTGCCTAGACACGTCTTCCGCCTGCACAGCCTACCTGAAGACCTTGTGTCTGACAGAGGTCCTAAGTTCATGTCTAGCTTTTGGAGAGAGTTCTGCAGGCTTTTGGGGGTCAGGGTCAGTCTGAGCTCGGGCTTCCATCCACAGACCAACGGCCAGGTAGAGCACTGCAACCAGTACCTAGAGACCACACTACGCGCCATGTGCCCCAGAAACCCTAGTACATGGTCCACCTAGTTAACTTGGGTGGAGTATGCACATAACACTCTGATAAACTCCTCTGGGCTTATGGATACCAGTCACCTCTCCTCCCCCACCTTTTGTAAGTCGTTGCTTACGCACATGGAGGACAGGAGTCAACTGTTGACAAACCAAGAGAGGTTCACGGCTGTGGCTAACCGTCAACTGACCTCCCCTCCAGAGTATAAGGTGGGAGACAGGGTCTGGCTGAACTTCAAGGACATCCCAAAAAGCTGCATCCTCGCTTCATTGGCCCCTTCACCGTCAGCAGATTCATCAACCCTGTGGCCGTGAAGCTGGACCTCCCTCGCACCTTGAGAGGGAGGTCCAGGTTGGGTTGGCCTGTTATGTTTGATGTGGAACATGTGGACAAATTTAAAAATTTCACTTTACTCCTCTTGCCTCTTCATTCCTGCAATTGGGTCATCCAGATACCCCCGTAACAGTGACAGAATCAGGTTATTCATGTTCATAGCGTAAGCACTTTACCACTGTAAAATTTTGCAAATCAGTGCAAGGCTGCTTTTTTTCCGCCTTTGAATTAGCTGGAATGTTGTTATCTGTGTCAATGGTTGAACAGTTACGGTAGTTGAAATGCAGTCAACAACAAACCCAGTAAAACAACCTTTTAAATTATGTTCCCAATTCATTTATTTAGTGATGCAAAAGCAACACATGCACTTTGTCAGCATATGTCTGAACTCCTTTTGACAAAATGCACTTATGATGCCCTGTGCTTCTACTTCACCTTAAAGCGTACCGTTTGTGAAGGGCAAAAAAATGTTCTGCCTGCAATCAGAAGAGATGGGTTACTCTCATCATCTTTGATTCATGAGTATAGATAGTATAGAAGTAGTGTGCACCTTCAGAAACTGGGGCAAAATTGAATCTAGGTAAGTGGCGTCGACTGTAGGGAGAAGTGCACTCACATACACATGGATGCTCCTCTCAGAGCAACAAAGATGGCATTGTTTTTGGAGCCGATTGGCTGCCATTGCCCTTGACAAAGAGTTGCATTTCTTAAACAAAAAATAAATCATGTTAAAAGACAATTAGTGGCCTGTTGGAAAAAACAACCACTTTTCATTTTGTGACTTCACCCTTTTCTCTTCGCTCTTCTGTCATTGCCTCTTTATCTATGGAAAATAATGCTTGAAAGTCATGCTGCAAAGTCAAAGGTTTTTATAGGAATAAACCCACCGTCTGACGTACTTCAATTTGATTTAGATCAGGATTCTGACAGCCTTAATGACATTTTCAGAGCCTGAAGAGCATAAAAGTTAGGAGATTCACTTAAGAATAATTGTGGAAAACACATTAGTCATTAGCTGTATTTAATTTGCACATATGTCTAGTTTAATAGCTGACTACCTGAACTATCAAACTGCAGCATATCGTTTGGCCTTGTGGTGAAAGACAGTATTGACATTGGTCCATAAAAGCAATTATAAGTAAGCAATAGAATTTTGAATTAAAAACATTTCAAAGATGTGGATCTCACCTGGTTCTGTGAGTAAATGGCATTTTGGAAAACCTCTGTAATGAAAGACCCACTTCAATCATCCTTTGATCCATTTTAAAAATGTTACCATTAGTCTTCTAATTGAACAAATTATGATTATGAATAAGCTGGATTTTTTTAAAGAGAAAAAAAGGGAAAAAAACAAGGATTCTGTCACTCATCTTGACTCTGGGTGTTGGCAGACAGCAAAAAGTCTATTCAAGGTTGTGGAAAATGGACAAAAGGTCAAAGGAAACAGCAGGTACCCCATTCAGAAACTAAAACTCACTAGGTGCCCAATAAGACCACATTTACAGTTTGACAAGTAAAATTGACCAGAACTATTTTTTTCATAATTGGTGTCAGGGCTGTATTCAGCTCAAGAAAAAGATAAAATAAAAATAATGTGGCAGCTTTTAGCAGAGCCAGCCAGCCTTCGAATAGAAAACACAAGCTGTTGCATGTTAAGTGTAAAAAAACGTACATACTATATCTTGATTGATAAATGAACTATACAAGTATATATTTCTTATGTGATAAAAAAAAGTAAAACAAATATGTTTTGTTTTTGTGTTTGTATGTAGGCTGACTGGGAAATGCGGGTGTTGTCCAGTGTTTTGCCCAGGGCGTCAAACTAGCTCTGTCTATAGATCTTTACTGTCTTATGTATACTGTGTTATGTATAACATCATAGGTACACACACTGTGCCCGTTACAAGTAAATCTAACAAAACCTATACTTTCATCTGAGTCCTACAGAGGATGTAATGCAGCAATTTCACTAATACCAGAAAAACTGGTCAATAGCCTTTTTTTCAGATCTATGAAGTTCTTTAAATTGATTTTAATTCCACAGCATTTACTGGGATTGAATAAAGTAAATATCATGGAAAAATACTTAAGGATAAGGACTTTTTTTGCTCCCATCACTTAAATAGTTACCAATTCTGAGGATTATTTTGCTTGTCTCTTTGCTGTTTTTATTTAATTTCTTTGTTGTAATGAGGTGATTTTATCTCTCCTTTTTTTTCTTTTAATGTACAGGTTTACTTCCTCTCCTCTCCTTATCATACCTTTGTTTAGGAGCATGTGCAGCATGAACGCCCACAGCCATTTGCTGGCACGACAAGAAAGACAACAGAAGATTTAGCTCAGTTTAGCAAAGTATATTAAATTGCTTTTTTCTTGTGTTTGTTTTGTCACATTGCAGTGAGTGTGTATACTATTTTTTTTAACCTTTTTATTATGAAAACGTGATGTTTTAACTTCTCCATGTCTAACATGTTTCAAGTTAATGTACACGTTTTGTTTTCATCCTTGTATGACTTTATATCAGTTTTTTCTCTTTTTAAGTTTGTGTTTACAGCACATTCCGCATCGTTTAGCACGGCAGGCAGGGAGTTTGTCCCATGTGCGCCAAACTGGGAGGTCGAATTCCCACAGGTCAACTTTGCTGTGCATACACAGACAAAAACAACTGGCCCAGATGTATTCAGCGGCATGTGAGGAAACTCAGAGCCACGCAAGCACAAAAACAGAAAAAAAGTAATGTCCCATGTTTTTTTAACCATGATCGCAATCTTTTTTGGGGGAATATAGACAGAGAAAAAGGTGCAGGTAGACCTGTTTGCTGGATACCCAGCCACTTTTCCCAACTTCATATTCACACAGTCTTAGCCTAGAACTTAGCCAATTAGGGTCAGTACTTGCACATTATTTATTCTGCAATCTATATATTAAATGATTATTTCAGTTTTCCTCTTCAGGAAATCCATCTCACTCCGCCTTCTCCAAGCTTTATGCCTCAACCTTTCTACTTTGCAGTTTTACTCAATTTGACATAGCAGAAGTATCAGTGATCTATGCATTACAGGCTTTTTTTTGTTGACAATGTTTGTCACAGTCTGTAATTTAAATGAGTCTTTTGGGACTTAGTGTGCAACTACAATTAACATTGGAAAGACTTACAGAACTATTTGTGCGCATGCTAGACATTTGTCATGCTTTTACATGCCTGCAGGCTTTGGAGCTCCACTGTTTGATAAATTGCGCTGTGAAACTGAGACGATCTAACAATCGAATAAAGATAATAACCTCAACATTTTTTCTGGAGTCAGTCCAATTCTCGCCGTAAAATGCTCTGAAATTTAGAAAAGGACATTAATATCAATTTTGCTTTTTGGTTATCACTGATGACTTCCCAAGTTGGTTGTAAATTAATATTAAGTTCTCTTAAAAAATAGAAAGGAATCACTTTTTGATCTTTTTGATCAAGCTAGTTTTATAACGTGTCATCTTTAGTGGCTACCCTAGTCCATAATTCCTTCCGATGTGTAAAACATAAAAAAAAACAACAATGCTAACTTCTAAATTTTTTCATGCATCCCGGTCATTTGTTTTAATCTATTGTAAAGATGTTCCCAGTTTTATTATAATTGTGCCTATTTTTAGCCAAAATAAAAACAAAAACTGTATCATTCTCTAGGACATAGTTTCTGGAGAGTGGCAGGAGCTCATTAGAAATTAAACTCTGAGTTGTGGGCAGGACTGTTGGTGTGAAGTAAGCCTGCCCCTACTTCCTACTTCCACCTGTTTACATTAGCTTACAGCCCCTCACAATCCTAACCTAAGATTACTACAAAGCAATTTTGGAGGTATCCGGCCCTACTGGTCTGAGCCAGATGCCAGTTCGGACGAGGGAAACAAAGACGTACATGGATCTAGTCCTGTACAAGCGGATACATCAGATTGGAGAAAGCTTGAGGCTTGCTGTTGTAGCTTCTAGTCACACCTACAAGCTTTTTCAAACCGCCTTTTTTCATCTGCTCCTGATTTACAAAGATTTGAATTAAGAAATATTCAGAAATGCAATTTTAAGCTTAATTTTTATATAAATGCTCTCCATCAAGAAAAAAATGCCACAAGAACATGTTAAAAAACACAATTTTCATTGGAGCGGTTCTTTAAAAGACACTTTTATTTTTTATTAAATTTTTGGTTTAACTTAACAAGTGAAACTTTTGCCCCAACACTGGGTGGAAGGTGCCATCGTCCAATTAAAATGTAATCACACCCTATTTGTTTGTTAATTCACAGAAGAAAAAAAAGTGGTACTTTAGTGGCAAATCAGTTTGTCTTTGCACCTAGTTATGTCAAATGATAATCTTATTTTGTGTGTACTTATGGTAAGTGTTATATTGCAATGCGCAACTTTGTGTCCTCTCCCTTACAGACCAGTTGTGTGCTTCTGCAGGCTTTAGAGCAGATATTTAGTTCTGGTGATTCATGTTCAAACAAAGTTAGTAGACAAAGTCAAAAAAGGAAAATGAATTTGACTTTTGTAGACTCTGGCATGCGGCCGGTCGCCCTTGCCCAACACTCTTCAATATTTGCGGGAGCAGGCCTGTGACGGCTTTTGTCTCTGTGTGCATTTATCTAACAATGTGTGCCCACCCGCATGAAGCGATCTGCACCAGCAGTCGACAAGCAGTCGCTCTCCATGCACCCTTCATTTGACTGTTCAGGACAGCTGTCCCCCTAATCTAACACCTCTGTCCATGCAGCAAATGGATCCTGACGTCAATAACCAGCTCTCCCTGCAGTCTGGACAGGAGACCTTAAAATTAACTGTCCCAACCTTTTGTGGGAGTCGGACTATTACAGCACTTTATAAACCAACTGCGGGACAGATTTCAACGATCCCTACAACCCTGTTTATAGTGGTTAACTTGTAAAGACTTCACATCACAGTTCTAGCCTTCAGATGTGTTTCCTTTTCATCACAAAGTACTTAACAATCTTAATTTTTCCAATAAATGGACCAAAACTGTTTGAACACTGCAGTTTGAAAATAAAACTGGTGGTTTGGCCCTTCATCAGCTGTGGGAATATGTCTAAAAACACATTTAGTTAGCTGGGGCACTTCAGAAATTTAGCCCAGCTGGAGGCAGTTTGAACTGAGTCACAAAATCCTTTTAATCCCTTTATTCACGTGAAAAGAGATTTCACAAAAACAATAAATTATAGAATGACTCTCAATTTGGCCCTACTGAGACTCAAGTTAAAAAATAAAAAAAAACACATTCATCTTTATAAAGTACCACTGATTGCATGTAAAAAGGCCATCACACAAACTTGTCCCAAGAATAACCATCCTAGGTCTCATAAATGATTGGAAATAGTGGAGGTTCTAATACTCTGTTCAGTCAAGTCTATAAAAGAATATACTAATTATTTTAGAGTTTAATAGTTAGGTAAGGCTTCTTTATTGTAAGAAATAAAGTTTATCGACATAATCTGCACCATGCTGTGTTTGTTTCAGTCTCAACTGTTGGTTTTTCCTTTCGACTGATCTCCTATATTTTCTCTACTTCCGTAAACACTAACTGAGATGTAAACAACTCTGTCCCCATGGAGCCTGAGTTGGACTAAAGGCCCGTTCACACCGGGACGAATTTCGCCGGCGATTTTCGCCGACGTTTAACGCCTCGTGACTAAACAAAGGGCACCAATGTGAGTGTGCACACCGACGCGAAAAAACGCCACGCGTCAAAGCGTCAAAAAAAAAAAAAAACGCCTCAGGTTCGTTTTTTTTTTTCGATGAGAATGGCGCTTTTGCACACGTGTCTGGAGCTTCTGAAGTTACAGTAAAACACAACTTGGGGGCGCTCAAACACAAAACTGCCTTGCTGAGCACACATACAAGCGAAGAAGATAGACGCCAAGTAGCGTCTACACTGCCGCGAAGAAATAATGACGGACATTCTAAAATATCCCCGAACCAAGCACCAGTTGGAGCTACTGGTGCTTGAAATATTCATGTTTTCTTTGTATGATTCTGACTAGCGTGTAAATACTTGCTCTCTTCTTCTGAGTGAAAAGCGACTTTAAGAAGCATAAAGTTGCGCAGCGCCACCTTGTGTACAGGAGTATTTCTGTTTACATTAAGCACCATCTAATGTCAGGGAATGAAATTGCATGTTCGCTCGGCTCATCGTCAGCGAAAATCGCCTGGGTGTGAACACAAAAAACGTGGCGAAAAACGCTGGCGCATAACGCCTGGCGAATATTCGTCGCGGTGTGTACGGGCCTTTAGAAGTGCCATGACAGCCAGGAGCGACTCTTTACGTTGAAACTTAAAATGAAAAGAAAAAAACATAGTGAGGTTTCGTAGCATGCTGAAAAGACAATCAATCTACAGTACTAACATGACCGGATTTACTTCAGTTGTTTACTTATTCAATAAGTTGTTTATTGTTATTGTAGTTTAAATGAGAGCTCATACACGTTTTTCTCTATAATGTTGTGCTAAGATAGAACTCTGGTCATCAAAGATGCACACTACAATTACTTGCCATTCTTACTCCCATGATAATGGTTGAACAGAAAACAGCACTGACAGTTAAGGTCAGTGATTACAAATCTGCTGAGTTATTTTAAAAAAGAACAATCTGCTTCCTTTCCAAGGTTTTAAAGTAGAACATGGTGAAAAATGATCTTGTCTTTAGACCTTTAGTCTTAAAAAAAGGTAAAATACAACTCTGACAAAGGTGGATAAAGGTGGAAAGATTTCATGTAATCCATGGACACCAGTGAAGATCACAAATCATTGAATAAAAAAGGTTCAGAGCACTGTCTAGTGGGTCTAGATCAGTGTTTTTCAACCAGTGTGCCGTGGGAGATGGTCAGGTGTGCCGTGGGAAATTGATCTCATTGACTGATCTAACAATATTGACCATCTCCAGGATATCAGCTCTGTGTTCATCCAAACAGGCCCTGATAAAACACTGAGATATAAAAGAGTAATATAAAAGAACATAAGACTTTTTTCTTTGTGTTTATTTGATTCTATTATAGACATTTTGATAAAAATGACGGTACCACGATTTAGCCGTAGTGTCAGCTGTTTTTGGAAAAGTCCCGCCCCTCCAATCATTCTTGGAGGCTCAATCACACGTCATCAGTCACGTCACCAATCAGAAGTGGTTAAAGTCTTCACTTCCTCGTTCAGATTCTGCTCATAAAGTCTCTCAGTTCTAACAAAAATACCAGCTAAAGCTCGTCTTTAGCGGTGTAGCTTTCCACAGAATCCGGTATCAGACTGTGGAACAAGTGAACAAAACAATGAAGCTCAGAGACGCGAGTCTGTTTGCGATTGGCAGCTGTTTACACTACATCTCCCATGATGCATTGGGTTAAAGTGACAGCGTCTCAGCACACAATGAGTCTTTCCTATGACGTCTTGAAACCACAACAAAGACACATCAAACAGTTTTTAAATCTTCTAACTTAACTTTTATTACATCTTTTAGAAAGATGTAATAATTTTTTTTTTTTTTTTGGGATGCTGGTGTGCGGCGGGATTTTTGTCAAGGTTAAAGTGTGCCGTGGCTCAAAAAAGGTTGAAAAACACTGATCTAGATGACCGAACTCCCAATGTCAAAGTGCCTTGGATAGCACAAGGGTTATATGAACAGCTTTTTTTTGCTGTTCTTTTGTTTAATCATTTTTTTTACATGCATGTTATTGATTGCTTTTAAAGTTATTCCAAAATGTGACCCAGTTTGACGACTTACTGTCCCGCAGAAGTCCGAGACAGGGAAACAAAAAATAGATTCAAACCAATTTAGCACAAACAGACAGTCATGTGACAGCACATTTTTATGCACATCCTTCGAGGTTGTTGGGTATGTCTTTACATCTTTGCAAAATCCCAACAGACCTGAATGCTTTAGACAGAGACATAAAAAAAGTAAAAGATATGTATCAGAAGTTTTGAACAGGTATCCACACATGCTGATCATCAAATTTGGTAACGATGTTGATACAAAAAACAAACTAAGTTCTTGCTAATAGTTTATTATGAATAAAACCGCAAAATTCACAGAAACACTCAGAGGACAATACATGTTATCAATTTCAATTTAGAATATTAATTTCTCCAGGTAGTTCCTCATTTTTAAGATATAATTATCAATAGTGTTTTCTTTATTTTATGTCGTTTGTTTCTTAAAGGAAAATGCAATTTCCTATTCTCAGATTTCTCTACCTTTGAAAAAAGAATCTGTGAATTATACTTCAAGCTATTAAATCTCCCAGTTGGCAAAAGGATGATGAAAAGTGAACTGTTGATGTTATTTTCAAAAGCATTCTCAATAAAAAGCTTTACTACTCCACAGCAGCAGTTCTCCACACATCATTATCAGCTGTCTCGGGAAGATAGCACATTAGGCAGAACTGTAAATTTGTGGAAATAGTTCCTATGTACATTCAGCTAACCAGACTCACAAAAACAAAAATAAAGAGAGAAAAAAATGGGGGGAGATTTGCATAGATATTACCTATAATGTGAAATGTGTCAGATGCTTTTTGAAGTAGAAGTTTTCATAACAGCTTTTTGTCCAAAACCAACACTGACATGAAAAATCACATGCCTTGCAGGCACTGTTGCAGCTGCTTACAGCAGCTGGTCTCTGTCAGGACGTCAAATACATAAATGAATGTGTCCGTACAGAACATGCAGATCAACATTATTCACAATAGAAAATTACTTTATAAATCTGAAGGACTTACTTATCCTGCTTTCACATCATGCTGCATCATACATGAAAAGAACATAAGTAACATCCATGAGGCGATGACAGCTGCATTGGTCCATGTAAGTATTTTTTATGCACATTGTTTTTAAATATTAACACCATTTGGGTTATGCCAATCAACTGTTTATGAGAACTGGACAGAGTGAATGTGACATCATACACATACATTTAAATTAGAAGATTTAAATTCTTTTTCAACCAAGAAATGACTTATAGTGACTGTTTTTACGATTATATTACTGGTCTTAGTTAGACAGATCAAGAAGGGTTATTCTGATTTAAAAAAAAAGACAAATTTATAGCTGATTATTTCTCAATATAAGTCTATGGTATTTTGGCTTTTTGGAGTTACTTCCTATGTGGAACACATGGAGGAGGGGTTCAGGAGTCCTCATGGTTATGTCCTTCTCTTTGCACTTTGACGTAAACCAGAGTTCCTTTTTAATCAAACCATCTAATTTAATTTTCTAACAATGTATGGATGATATCAGTTGTTTGTTGTTGTTTTGATTGATGCAAATGAATAGCAAAAGAACAAAAAACAAATTAAAACGTCCAAAGGGGGTGTTTTAATTACAGGAAATCAAATTTAAAAATCATCATTTGGAGAAATGAGAGCATTGACACGACATCCAATACTGGATGAACTCTTGACACTTGTAGAAGTACTTCTGCACCGTGTATGTTTTGTGTTCTTGGAATCTGAATTACCTTTTTAAATATTGGACTTTGGATCTGGTGATGTCTGACCTGCCGAGATGGATGCATATTTCAAAAGCAATAAGCACAGAAAACGAAATAAGGAGAGAGCAACACAGCTTGGTCTGCTCCACTTCCGTTATTGGTGGTTCAAAGAGAATTGCAACAACCCACATAAAAAAGCGACATACTGTTTTACAAGTTAAACATTTTAATTTAGATGCAGTAAAGACTTGTAATAACATCTCTCCCTACTGCACCTCCGATTGGAGTCTTAACTAGCAGACGTTTTATTGCCCCACATAAGTGGCCATAATTCCAATTTTATCCTCTTTTCTTTGCAAATGAACAACCGCATTTTCATTTAAATCCTATTATCTGGATGATGCCTCATGTTCAAGTTTTTTTTTATTTCTATTTGTTTGGGTGCATGTTGTTATTGCCCCCAGCTTGCTGTTTTAAGGAGAAGAACAAATTTTTCCTTTGTTTCCAATTTCGTTTGTGATAAAAACTAAAATTTGTCTGGGGAAAATAAAGTTGATTACCCTATGTGTTTAAGCACTACACTGCCATAAATATAGTGGTATATGTGATGTTTAACCCTTGTGCTTGTTATGGTGCCTGTCAGTCTCCTCCCCCTCCCCCTCCTGCTCTGCACCTGACTCCACCAGCTGGGACCTATTCACCTAATCACCTGCTTCAGCTCTTAAGGAGACTCAGCCTCAGTATTCGACGCCAGTTCGTTGCCCCTTATGGTGACTACACCTGGTCTCAGTCTCAGTCTCAGTTCACGTGTTCAAGTCTTGCCTCTTTTCTAACTGATCTTTCCCTGCCTCAGGATTCCAGCCTTCAATTGTCTCCTGTGTGGAAGTCAGTCCGAGCCCTCCAGAAGCCCTGTGAAAACTTCAAGCTCAGTAAAGCCGCTCTACTACCTCCAGCCACGCCACAAGCCACTGTCCTCGCCAGCTTCTTACCAAGCCATCACCATCTCTCCTGGAAAGAAAATAAAATCTCTTCCTTAACTCTCACCTACCATTGTCCTCATTCTGGGTTACAGCATCTGGGTCTGTCCATCCTACAAGTCATGACAGTGCTATCCTATGGGGTCAAGATGACCATTAACGTGTTCTCCCTACCAAGACAAAGGTGGATAAAGGTGGAAAGACTTCATGTAATCCGTGGAAACCAGTGAAGATCACAAATCAAAGAAGAAAAAAGTTCAGCGCTCTGTCTTGTGGGGTCTAAATGACCCCACTCCCAATGTTAAAGTGCCTTTTTCCACCTTTATCCACCTTTGTAACGGTAGGGATAACACGTCAATGTTAAGGGGGGGGGGGGGGTCATAGGATAGCACAAGGGTTAAAGGGGAGTGCAGGTGTGTCTTGCAGGCTATATCTAGCAAGAGACGGTTGTGGCAAAGCCATAAGGAACTTATATTATAGTAAAGTTAAAATAAAGCAGTTTTCTTTTATAAAAAATGATTATTTACCAAAAGTCTTTAGTACTTGATAACTTGTTGGAAATCATATTTTATAGTTTTAGCTGTGGTCTTTACATGTCAGTATGTTGCCAGTTTATTTCAATGCCTTCCAAAGACCTGGAATTGGCTTCATAAATAAAAAGAAATACCTTTTAAAAAAGAATATTGTTTTGATTTTTTTTTTTTTTTTTACTATACATGTTAACTTTTCTTTGTCATAAAACTGAAAAGGATTTCCGACTCAACAACCTAAAGTAAAATTTAGTAGGTGATCCATTTTACATGTGTATGTGAGCCGTGTTAACTAAAAATCTGGTGGGTTTTCTGTTTTCTTGCAAATACAATTAGATGATTCTAGCTCATTAGGTAAGTTGGTTTTACTAAGTGCTGCAAAGTGTGTCCATCAAACCAGTCACTCAGAACTAAACTGTCACGCGTTTTATGCTGACCGGCCACTTAAATCCTGGCTCATCTGTCTGCAAACATGAACAGCAGGCGTGTCTAAGGGATGCTGGGAATATTAATAAAGCCTGCTTTCAGTTGAGGCATAAAAGGTTGTTTTTGTAGCTGCAGTACAGTTCTTCTACATTCACCTTCAGTCAGAACTTTGGTTCTTTGGGTAAGTGTTTGTCTTCATCTCCGTTGGGAATAAGACTTTGTCTTAAACATATTTATTTTATTACGTATCTTAATGTTATATTTACAGCTCTCCGCTTCTTTATGACTTCATGAGTCAATGCCTGATTTAAAGACTTGTTCTGCATTTCATTTTAACAAAACAATTATTTTCTCCTTAAAGTATTTGTGTCCAGCTCTTCTCCATTATGGCAACTCTGTGGATACACACTGCTTCACTGCTGATTTTACTGGTGATGTCCTTTCCAACCACACAAGCCACCACTTTGCAGCATCTCTGTGGGAGTCACCTGGTTGAAGCCCTTTACATCGTCTGTGGAGATAACGGCTTTTTCTACAACCCTCAGAGTGCTGCTGGAAGCCCAGTCCAGAGTGAGAACATCATTAGCAGAACAAAAAGTCACCATCATTGCAGTGCATGTTTTTGCTTTACTGCTAGATTTATTACAAGCCTTGTGTGTTCCCTTTTGCCTCTAACCCTCTTGTTATTTTTGCCTCCTTCCAAACACAGGCAGAGCATTATCAGCGGGGGGTGAAACCGAGGGTGCACCCTTTAAGGAGCAGATGAAGGCGATAGCAAAACGAAACATTCTGGAGCGCTGCTGTTACATGCCCTGCACCATCTATGACCTGGCGAGCTTTTGCTCCTGAGGAGCCGGCCCAAAAACCTGCACTTGGACCAATCGCTGTTTGATTAGCTTATAGAGCAGTATTAAATTAGCTATTGAAGTGTCAGCCACAGTTGTGTTCTTATTGTCAGCAATCCATTTTTAAATAATGTGCTGATAAATTATTGAAAATATTGAAATAAATAATGAAAAATAAAGTTTTCCGCGCTTGAATGGGGAAGTCCTTTTAAATGACTGCATTTGAAACTTTTCACATAACTTTCTTAACTACAAATGTCCCGATAGCTCAGCTCAATAACAATTTAGTCAGCGAAAGGACATTAAACTCTAAAGTTCTGGAAGAGTTTCCACTTATCTGTGCAGAAAAATTAAGCCTTAATCATAAACAATAAATAAGTGCCATGTACCAATTTAGTTAGAATGATTTAGATCAATTTAGTAAAATAAAAATACATTTTATATTTATAGGATGCAAAATACACTAATGGAAGCAGTTATGTAAGCAGGGGGAAATAATGAATTTGGCTTGGTGTCAAATTTATTCAGTTTTAATTTTTGCATTAAAGCTTCACAAAACGTGTATATCTCTGCAGTAATTGCTCATAATGATGACAGAAAAATAGAAACCAATATCACTAAGGAGGTTAACTTTATAGTCCCTCAGCATTTTACTATATATATATATATATATATATATATATATATATATATATATATATATATATATATATATATATATATATATATATATATATAAAATTTATTTTATTTTATTTTATTTACCACAATGGTTGGAATTATGTTGACGTTAATATACTTGTTCTGTTTTTAACCATCTGTCAAAATGTCAATTATGGGTCCCCAAGCATCTTTGGACTAAGTGTGTGAGTGTGCCCGATAAATTTTGCAGAGATCAGCACTCCCCCCTGCTGGCTGGTCTGCATATCTCCTAGAAGTAAATATGCTCTTTGAAGTTTCCCCACCCTCATAAGTGCACCAAAAAAAGAAAAATTATATAAAAGGTTTTTTTTTTTTGTCACAAGACCATTTTAAACATGTTTAAAAACTGTAAATAATAAGTTAGATAAAAATCAAAAATGTTGCAACATGTCATGTCATCAGGTCAGGAACCTCTGTTATGCTCATGTGTGGAAACCTCTTATATTTAA
The DNA here is from genome assembly GCF_053564925.1 of Oryzias latipes. Classification (NCBI taxonomy): domain Eukaryota; kingdom Metazoa; phylum Chordata; class Actinopteri; order Beloniformes; family Adrianichthyidae; genus Oryzias; species Oryzias latipes. The sequence continues at coordinate 6,682,539 of NC_136250.1, read as the reverse complement.
AGCTAAACTTTATTTTAGCTTTTTTTTCTTTTCTTAATTTTTTTTAAATTCTGGATACACAGAGGAGAAAATAAAACAATTCAACATAAGTTAAAAACATGAGTAGAAAGAAAAAGAAGGTTAAAGTGGGGATGGGGTTGGGTTCCAGATAACAGAAAAACAAAACTAGTGGATAAAAAGGAGAGAACCAAATAGACAATAAAGGTTGATATAGGTTCATCCTTGTCAATGTCATGAACAAATGTTCTGAGCGGGGCTGGATATACACATGCCACACACATGCAGGAGATTCTTGTGTTACAGGATTTATCTGCTGTGTTTGGTAAAGTAGACCAGAAGATTGTACTGACCTGTCTTATAGCATGGTGGGGGATCGGTGGTATCATATCTGGCACACAGATGTGAGAGTGTGAGCTTCTCTGGATTTACACAGCTCCTCTTGTCTTGAGGAGTTCCACAAGGCTCAATTTTAGGGACTTTTTTTTTCATTGCATTTTTCTTACACTGGACTCTATCATGACGAAACACAGCGTTTCCATTCATTGTTATTCTGATGACAGTCAGATGTGTATGTGTCCCCTTCAAGAAGAAACTACTACTGTTTACATGACATCAAAGACTGAGTGTCCCGCAGCTTTTTGAATTTTGATGACCAGAAACAGTAGTGATGGTGTTTAGACCAAGTGGCTCATGTGACCCCTCTAGATTGGATTTGGGTCCTGTATGGTAACCCTCGTGCTATCCTAGGCACTTTAACGTTGGGAATTGGGTCATTTAGACCCACTAGACAGTGCTCTGAACCTTTTTTCTTCAATGATTTGTGATCTTCACTGGTGTCCATGGATTACATGAAATCTTTCCACCTTTATCCACCTTTGTCATGGTAGGGAGAACACGTCAAAGTAAGGGTGGGGTCATCTAAGATACCACAATCAGGGGTGTTAGACTCCTGGTGTTTAGGGTTGGCGTCCTGCTGTTTTTTTAAAAACCCGGCTCTACTTACCACTGTGTTTTGTGTGTTTCTGTGTGAGGATTTGATTTTTTATGAACTTATAGGTGTAATTAAACAAGTAAAAGTGTTTTTTTATTGTCACTTCCTGGTTGTGCCCATTACAAGAAAACAATCTGATGTGCTACATAGGTCAGGCAGATCCACAATATCCCAATTCCCAGGGTGAAGCCTTGGCCAACACCCCATCCCAATGATTTTAACTTGAATGCTATAACTCTAGAGAGTCTGGTGAAAAAGAAAATGGCACCAAATCGTTACTTTTTTCCACCAGACACCGTGTCTCCACATTGTCATTTTCTGTTGGGAGCCTTATCGTATGAAACCTGGAATTGTGTTTCAGCTTTAGCCGCATGCACACATTTCTGCCCCTTAATGTATTGCTATACATACATTTACCCTGCTTCCCTGCCTTTGCGCTGTCATCATCAGTGTTAAAAAAAAAGGACAACTTCCAGCTTTCCCTGTAAATCTGTCATTCATTTATCTATCTAGCCATCATCCCTAAGGGTCATGCTGGTCTTAAATCATTTAATCAGTTGCTCAGCTGATTGCTCAACCACTTAAGTTTATTTTTGCCTTATTCTACACAGTATGACAGAACATATGTATCAGGTAATTTTGCCGCAGAAACACAAGCCAGTCCTCCTGACATCAAAAACCTTGTGCACCGCAGCAGAATACCAATAGTGCATACCGACAGGTGTATAAAATGCTGTGCAGAGTTGACCTATATAAGCAAAAATTCTTCATTTGTTGCCACATAGGAATGCCTGTTAATAATTCTGACTGAGATTGTCATAGTAATTTTACTTCTGGTCTGCTAAAGCAGAAGATCCTGTAATCCATTTTTCAACAGCAAAATCCTGCAGTAAATGTTGATACATTAAAGCTGCTTTGATATTCATTACAGCCTTTTTTTGATAGATAGAAAAAGGTAGACTAAAAAGACCAATACCCGCTTTCTGAAGTGATTACATTCTGTTCAGGTCCTGTTGCAGAGAGAAGGAGGAAGATCAAGCTTCGGCCACAGAATATGAATTTTACATCTGCAATGCAGCCAGGAGGTACTTTCTTGTAACAGTCTGTCTTAGTCCTGGATGGATAATATTATCAGCTGTGTTTGCATATCATGATATGTATAAATTACTGCTCCTGCCATAGTCATGTTTCATTTCTAATGCAGACAAATTGCATGTCTGAGGTCATATAATTTTGTCCACCTTTTCCGACAAGTCCCTTACATTAAGTCCATGTGTTTGATTTAAAATAATTAAAGGTTGACAACTAAAAAAATAAAAAATGGATAAATTGCATATCTAAAACTAATTACTCTTAACTGTCATATTAATCATTGAACATTTAATTTTTGGTTTGTTCTGAAGACAGATTAATACCACTGAAAGATCCACTGATATTAGGGGTGTAATTATTTATTATAAGAACAATTCAATTCAATATTTGTGGTTGCTGATTTGATTCACTTTGGATTTTGGTTCATTTTGAACGAAACGATTCACTGACCTATCGATCCGGGACACCTTTAGCCAAAAATTCAACCATGGTGACTCAGAGATAAATACCTGGTTACTGAACAGTGCAGGTGAAGTTTTCTAGATTCCTTTTATTCATTGCAAAATGATCAAGTGTAAATAAAATATTTGTTAAAAAAAACAAGTAAACAAGAATGAATGGCAATTCCATTTACATTTTAGTTTTATAAAGTTCCACCCACTGTTGTTTTTCCACGTCAAAACAACCCCAAGAGAGCATTTTGGACCATATACTACACTGTATGGTCACATGTCTTGGCTAATTTTAATGTGTCCACACATTGGAGTGGAATGATGGCTTGATAATTTTTTTGCTGTCAACACGTGTGTTGTCCGCTGTAATGGTACTTGGTAAATTTTATGTTATAGTAAAATAAACCTAGCATGTCTTGTTCCAAAAGGATTTTTCCCACTTTTATTATTTTTGAATGGTATAGATCAATTTTATTCCATGTGGTTGTGTTGTAGGAATAGAAATGAATGAATTAATTAATTGTATAATCAATTAGAATTAATCGACGATGCAATCAATATCGATTAATATCACCCATACCTGATATATTAGCATAGCATTACTAATCTGTGCATATGTTATCAATTAGTGATTATTAATAAGAATTTACAAAGTCAATTACAAAAAAACAAAATGTAATCGCTTTTTGCAGCATAAAATTAGAGTGAAAGAAATACTTTGGCGTTGTTCCACTTTCGTTCTTTAAGGTGGAATTTAGAGTCATATAGGTCGCTAAAAAATTGAAACAATAAAACTGAATAAAAGGCATAAAATGTACCCGGACTCGGTTTGTAAGGACAGGGAAACCTACACAATATTCTATGCACCTTTCCAATAAACAACTTGCACACCATAGCTGTTAAGCTTGTTGAAAATCTGGCTTTGGAATGCAAAACATCAGATTTCATTAACGCACAAATTGAATCAAGCTGGTATCAACAACACAAATTCAATCAACACTGACAGGCTTTGAGAAAATGTAAACAGACTTCTTTTCACAACAGAATGCATCTGCAGGAAAACAGAGAAAAAACCCAGCATTATAAAGTCTTTCTGTTTTTTGTATTCTATTTTCAACTAGCATTTTTTAGAGGATTTCAACAAACAGTTCCAACTTCTTTTTGACTAGCTAGAGGCATTGAGAAATGGAAAAAAAGAATCTGAGAGCGATGGAGTGGTGGTTTATCATGCACCAACACACTCGAGTCGTCCAACTGAGACAATGCCTGTAATCTGCATACCAATGTAATTATAATCTGTTTTTTTTGTCTTCTCTTTTCTGCAGTCCCCATTTTCAGAAACATTTCCAGTATCAAGTTTTTCTGGTGATTATTTGACAAAGCATTGGATATTTAATCAGGTGAAGTGCATGGCAACCTCTATGAAAAACAATCTGCAATTAAAACAGGAATCATAAATTAATTGGTTTTGAAACTTAGAAATATCTTGGTGTACCAATTCATTAGCTTGAAGTTAATTTGAACTCATGCAATGGATGGATCTCTACATTTACATAGCTTGGGTTATTTTTTGTATCGTTTTTTTCCCACAATAAAAAAAAAGAAAGGAATAATGGAGGGAACAAAGAGAGGTAGAGGAGGGAAGTGAAAAAAGAAAAAGAGTAAAGGAGGAGTTTAGTAAATTTAATTCACTTAATTTTGTATAAAGGGGGTTGGTGACCTGAAAGTGGAAACGTTTTTAGTCACTGTGATGAATTGGTTCAATTAATCTGCACATTGTTGGACAAGGGTGAATGCTAGTATCTGGAAGTATCTTCTTGTTAGTTCATTTTTCCAGACGCCAAAAAAAAAAAGAAAAATATTTTGTTTATGCTTATTTATGTAAGCATAAGCAAAGCGTAGGTATATATATATATAACTTAATAAATATAACAGCAATAAAACATGAGCCAATGTAATTTTTTCGTATTTACAGTACAGACCAATAATTTGGACACATCTTCCCATTCATTTGAATGAGAAGGTCTGTCCAAACTTTTGGTCTGTACTGTATGTGCGATCGGCACATAAACCGATGAAAATTCCTCTTGGCCATATGTCATACGTGAGGGTAACATACAGATTGCTGCATTGCGTATTTTAACCATGACTGTAATTCTAACCCCTTCCAAATAACGTGTAAATAGACACAAACTTTCATTCATCTTCTAATCCGTTTGTTCCCTTTCGGGGTCACGGGGCTTCCGGAGCCTATATCCAGGCCACTTGTGTGCGAAGGCAGGGGGCACCCTGGACAGGTCACCAGTCTGTCACAGGGTCACAATCGCACACCCGCACACACTCACATTCACACCTATTGTATGTGTGTGGACAATTTAGAGCAACCAATTAACCTATGAAGCATGTTTCTGGACAGTGGGAGGAAGCTGGAGACCCCGGGAGAGAACATGCAAACTCCACACAAAAAGGTCCCCCATTGATGTTCTGTTTTAGGTTCCCCAGCAGGGATTTCAATCAGGGGCATTCTTGCTGCGAGGCAAGAGCGCTAACCACTGCACCACCATGCAGTCCATCCTCAAACACGTCAAATAATTTAATGGACTACATCAAAATGTCTGTCTGGTTAGCGCTCTTGCCTCACAGCAAGAAAGCCCCCGGTTAAAGTCCTGGCTGGGGGACCTGAACCAGAACATCAATGGGGAACCTTTCTGTGTAGAGTTTACATGTTCTCCCCGTGCATGCGTGGGTTCTCTCTGGGGACTTTGGCTTCCTCCCACCATAGGTCAAATGATTACTCTAAATTGTCCCTAGGTGTGAATGTGAGAGTGCATGGGTGTGTGATTGTGGACACTCTACCCTGCTACAGACTGGCGACCTGTCCAGGGTGTCCCCTGACTTCGCCCACAAGTGGTCGGGATATAGGCTCCGGCGTAGGTACCATAACCGTTCAACCTGGAACTTCTGTTCGGGGTCCCTTGGACTAATTATTACAAACTACCATAGAAGAAAATATTATGAAGTCTGTTGTAAACAAATAGCTCCGACATAAAGCGAGATTGTCTTCTAAATGTGCCTTTATGATTTTTATGATTATTATTGAATGCATGTTCGCTTGTAGTTTTTTTAATCCATGCGCCCAGTGCTTTATTATTGGCAGAACGGTCCCGGAAGAACAACATTTAGCCGTGCTAACAACATTTTATACCTAAATACTCGATTCTGATTGGCTGCTGGGTATGTATTAAAACCTGATAACCGCACGGTGAAAAAAGAAGTTCTGGTCAGCTAGCTTAAATATTTTGTATCACTGCGCCGGCTTCTTTAAAACAACCTTTTGCTTCATCATATGGACAAAAACAAGCGGTAAGAGATGAACTTTCTCTGTGAACTGATGCTTTATTCAACCCATCGGGACGATCAGCATATATATATCGCCAAAACTTGACTGCAGCGGTGGTGCGATCCCAATCGAATCCCTGGGAAAGTCTATGCCAGGGTACTGGAGAGGAGAGTCCGTCCGATAGTCGAACCTCGGATTCAGGAACAACAGTGCGGTTTCTGTCCTGGTCGTGGAACAGTGGACCAGCTCTACACCCTATCTAGGGTGCTGGAGGGATTGTGGGAGTTCGCTCATCCAGTCCATATGTGCTTTATGGATTTGGAGAAGGCGTTCGACCGTGTCCCCCGTGGTATCCTGTGGAGGGTGCTCTGGGAGTATGGGGTCCGGGGAGCCTTACTGAGGGCTGTCCGGTCTCTGTATGACCGGAGTAGGAGCTTAGATTCGCATAGCCGGCAGTAAGTCCGACCTGTTCCCGGTCCACGTTGGACTCCGGCAGGGCTGCCCTTTATCATCGGTTCTGTTCATAGTTTTTTATGGACAGAATTTCTTGGCGCAGCCAGGGGCCGGAGGGGATCTGGTTTGGGGACCACAGGATTTCCTCTCTGCTTTTTGCAGATGATGTTGTCCTGTTGGCTTTATCAAGCCAGGACCTCCAGCGTGCATTGGGGCGGTTTGTGGCCGAGTGTGAAGCGGCTGGGATGAGGGTCAGCACAGCTAAATCTGAGGCCATGGTTCTCGACCGGAGAAAGGTAGTTTGCCATCTCTCAGTGGGTGGAGTGTCCCTGCCCCAGGTGGAGGAATTTAAATATCTGGGGGTCTTATTCACAAGTGAGAACATTGGAGCGTGAGATTGACAGGCGGATCAGAGCAGCGTCCGTAGTTATGCGGTCGCTGTATCGGTCCGGTGTGGTGAAGAGAGAGCACAGCCGAAAAGCAAACTCTCAATTTACCGGTCGGTCTTCGGTCCAATACTCACCTATGGTCATGTGCTATGGGTCATAACCGAAAGAACGAGGTCCCGAATAAAAGCGGCTGAAATGAGCTTCCTCTGTAGGGTGGCGGGGCGCTCCTTTAGAGATAGGGTGGGGCCCGCGGAGAGCTTGGAGTAGAACCGCTTCTCCTCCACATCGAAAGGAGCCAGTTGAGGTGGCTCGGGCATCTAGTCCGGATGCCTCCTGGACGCCTCCCTGGAGAGGTGTTACGGGCATGTCCCACTGGGCGGAGGCCCCGGGGAAGACCCAGGACACACTGGAGAGACTACGTCTCTCCAGGCTGGCCTGGGAACGCCTCGGGGTACCCCCAGAGGAGCTGGAGGAGGTGGCTGGGGCGAAGGAAGTCTGGGCATCTCTGCTCAGTCTGCTGACCCCGCGACCCGGTTCCGGATAAGCAGAGGAAGATGGATGGATGGACAAAGAATATTGTCAGACACAATTTATGAGGGAAAATAACTTTAGGTTACAAAAGGCAACGTGAAATGAAAATTTGTACAGCCCGAGCAGATCTCGACGCTACGTAGTTTGTCCAAGTGGGGTTGCCGTAGTGTGACGTCACCTTCAGTCGAAAGGACCCCGAACGGAAGTTCCAGGCCGATCAGTTATGGTACCTACAGCGGCAGCCTCGTGATCCCGAAAGGGAATAAACGAAGGAAAATGAATGAAAGAATGAATACCAAAATGTTAGTTAATTTTCTGCCTATCCCGTCAGGGGGGTCACCACAGTAAAGCACTGAGTCACACAGGGAGAACCAGACTTGGGCCTCTTACGGCAACAATGACCCACAGTGGATGAAGCTTATCATGGGAATAGAACCCTCTTTCCTATGTGCCAGTCCTCCACTCAACCAGCTGTGCACACATTATGAATTACTTTAAAGAATGAATTTAATGGTTTTCATACCTTTTAATTGAAGCAAAAAAAAAAAAAATTATCAAGGAGACAAACTTTGTGAACAGCAACTTCACTTCATGAATTAACTGGTATATAACCAACAGAAACCCATGGTCCGCCTAAACAGCAGATAAAACTAAGACAATGCTGCAATGACAAAGCTCCTAACACAAAGCAGCTATGATTGGAAACTGAAGCCTGGTGTGAAAGCACATGAGCATAAAGACAAACATAAAAATAACACAAAACAAAAGTTAAATAACCTTAAGAAAGAGAAAGCAGACTACTGATTTAGATGACCAATGTTGCAAATATTGGGCTATATAATAAAAATTGATGGGGCTATGTAATAAAAATTGATTGATTGACTACTTAAAAAAATGTTCATTACAACTTTTTTAATTCTCACTTTTTGTGAAAGCTACTTTAGTTACCTTTTACTACTTCAATAATAACAAAAAATGTTTATGCATTATTAAGCAAAGTTTAACGCTTTTTAGATTATAGGACTAGGCGCATATGCTATATTCAATTCGTCTCAGGGAGCCCAAGGTGTGTAAATGAGTAAAATGCTATCAATTGTATTTACAGAAAAAACAACCAAAAGGAACTAGGGCAGGGGTCTCAAACTCGCGGCCCGCGGGCTATTTGCGGCCCCCAAGAGGATATTTTGCGGCCCCCGCCTCAATATGAAAGTCTAATGTAAATGCGGCCCGCCAGTCTGTGTGAATGACACCTTTTCAGTGTTCGCGGAGCTGACAACCAACCAATCACCGTGGGGTAAATGACTCTTGGGGGGCGGGACATTGACCGGGCTTGAAAGCAGGAAAACATTTAAGACAGGAAACCTGACAGCCCCCTCCCCGGACCACATTAAGGAGTTCCTTACTTTCCTTATTAGAACGTATTTATTCGCTCGTAATTTTTTAAATCCATGCAGCGGTTGCTGAACTTGTTTCTGGCTCGCATGGACCCGGAGGAGGGTTATGGTTACGGTTAGGCGCGCGGCGGCGTTCAACGCAACAAACGGGTCTCTGGGTCGCTGCGCAGACAAATGTCCCAGACCTACATGGAACGGGGCTCTAAAATTAAACACGTGCTAGAAAACAACACGATCTAGTCTCAGACACACTGAAAATACGTGTGACGTGTGAAAATGCAACGGTAGACGTGTTTGAGATGAAACAGCGCAGCACCTGTATGTTGGGGAGACCAGGTGCGCGCGGGGGGAGGGGGTGAAGGCGAATCTGCAGTGAGACTGAAGGAGGACAGGGAGTTGGAGCTCTCCTTAAAATTCAATTTAGTTTTAATGTGCCTTTCCCCCTCAGTATGATCTGTGTTATGTCTTTTATATTGATTTGAATTTTTTGTAATGTATGTAGCCTTTTTTTCAATCAATAGGTATTTTAAATGATTTTAATTGATCACTCAACTACAAAAACCGTCAGGACACTTTTCCCACAATGCATTGTTTTGTAGTCAATTGGCGGCTTGCAGTCAGTACAGTATTAAATTTGATGATGATTGACAGGTGATGTTGGAGGAAAAGCAGAAACATCCGTCACACACCAGGTGATCTGTTGCCGCGTTTCATCCACCTGGGTGATCTCAAACAGGCTTATTGTGCATCTTGGCTGCACATATTTAGTGTCACCAACATGAATTTCCATCCGTTTTTTATAAAAATATAGGAGTGTCTGACCGGCTGCTCCACAATAACTTGTGACCGGGGTTTTAATGTGCAAAAGGTCATAAGATAGAAAATCCAAAAATGGTTACTGAATTTTGTTTCTCCTTTACTGATTTTTGGTTTAAAGAGTGAACTTAAAAAAAAAAAAATATTCAACACGGACTCAGAATAGGGAGCACATCCTCTCTGACTTCTCCACCTTCAATTTCAATAAGTCCAGTCCAGACTTAATGAAAATCATCTTCATCCATACTGAGGGTCTCAGTTTGGGAGGAAGTGCTGCCAAGTGTCCATCAGTGAGAAGAAGACAAGAGAAGCCATGTTCAGAAGAACCATTGATGGATTTACAGAACTGTAGAATTTAAGTCTTCTTTAGTGTTTAATAGTTAGAATTCAACAGTGTTAACTGTACTGTGTTAATAAGGACGTTTAAATGAGAAAACAGCAGATATAGAAGACTAAATGAACAAAAATGTATTACTGATTTATTTACTTATTGATTTTTTTATTTACGTATTTTATTTGAATGAGAGTTTCATAAGTGAATTTTGTGCAGAAAACAGTTAATAATAGAGTTTAGTAATAGTATAGTACATGTTCCATACAAATTTATTGGCTCTCAGACACTCACTAGTTGCGTGTGTGTGTGCGTTTAAGTTGCGGCCCTCCCTCAGCTAGACCCTGCCTTCAGTGGCCCCCAGGCAAATTGAGTTTGAGATCCCTGAACTAGGGTATGGGTCTGAGTCCTATTGAGTTGTTTCCAAAAGTCTATTGGTGGTGATGTAGTTGAGGTTTGCTGCAGCTGATGAGTCATTATTGAAGGTGGTACTATCAGGATCTCAGATCATGCAGTTGGGTAGCTCGCTATCAAGTTGCAGATCAAAGAATACACAAAAAAAAGAAACCTGACCTAGAAAGGGTCAGAAAAAACAGAAATCAAGAATTGAACAAAAGCAAACCACAGTCATTTCACTGCATACACTGAAATAGATCAGATTAGCCATCATTAATGTAGAAATCAAAAACAAGTCAAACAATTCAATGTCCAGGTTCAAGGTAAGTGGATAAAAGTTTTAAATCAAAAATGTACTCTAAAGTTACAAATTTACTTTATCCCATCATTGATCAAAAGCAGTATTATAAAACAAATTAAACAATCAAATTCTCAAATGTTGCGTAACATGGTTATTCAATCTTTCTAAATCAAAAACAGTGGTCATTTTGGCATCATGGAAATAGAACTAACTAAAACAGTTCAAAGTGTTCAATTAACACAAAAGAAAGAAAGCGATTTAAACCAAAATGCTTTGGCTTGATTTCAGCTGACTAAATTAAAACAATTAAACAAGAACCATTAAATAAAACAAGCCTCAAAGGTGAGTGCAGCGTTAGCTTAGCTCTGCGACTCTCTCTAGTGATCTCTCTAGGGTCATTATAAAGCTTTGTGCCATTTGTTTTCTGTGTCGCGGCCGCAAAGACTCACCTTTGAGCAGGTCTCTTTGGGGTTAGTCAGTGTTCAAATGGAAGCGTTAAGGTTTCCAATTATGATTGTGTCAAGAAAAGTATCAGGCATCCTGGTGTGGCCACAGCAACAGCAGAGAGCAGGAAGCAGCAAGCAGGAAGTGCACCAGCTGACCCTGAGCTTATATTAGGGGTGTGTATTGGGAAGAGTCTGGCGATACGATACGTATCCCGATATGCACCCCGCGATACGATACGTATCCTGATATGCGCCCCGCGATACGATACATATCCCGATATTTTACAGAAACATATTTTCTTTCTGTTTTTTTTAAATATGACTTTGAAAAAACTCAACCTGAATTTTAATGTCTTCCACTGTATTAAAATGTTCAAATTCAGTTTATTTAATGATCACAATGTTAAGCACTGCAACTGTATCTCATATATAAGTTGCGTTTACCAAAGCAAATTCATAGTGCTTTTATTTTGGTAAGTTAAAATATAGAAAGGAAACAGTCAACATCGTCTGATTTGTGGGGTGGGGGGACACACTGATTCTTTCTAGAAACAATAAAGTGTGATGATGAGGCAGCATGACAGAACGAAGGAAATTTACTTTAATGTGACAAAAAAGGGGCTATGTTTACATATCTGCTCTGCTGCACCTTTGCCTGCAGCCACGCTTCTCACACACGGCAGTAACTGGTAACGCTCCTTGCCACTATCTGACTATGTCGCCTTTTTTTCAGAGCGTTGTACACATCCCTTTGATCCAACAGGTCGCAAAAGTAGAATCTGTTGCTGGGAGTTTCTGCAGAAATTTGGCCCGCTTTGCCGATAGCATTTTAGCAGATGCTAAGCGCATTAGCCGCTGCCGTGCTTCAACCGTATTTATCTGAGCCGCTAAAAAGCACAGCAATCCACGGTTTTATATCTGACTGGCAGCAACATGGCTCAGAGTTTCTGTTTGGTATCCATCCCAAGATAAAACGGAGCATTTCATGTCTCATTACAACAGAACAAGCTGCCTCTGGCTGCAGTCTTCCTGTTGTCTTGTGTGGTGTAGAGCTGCTCAAAGAGGCTCCGTGTCCTCTGCTGCCAACTAGTGGTCGGAGGGTGAAGTCGACAACTAGAGTCAGACACTGAAGGACGCTCAGAAATAATTAAATAAATCTCGTCCTGGCAGCATTTTGAATCGATAAAAATATTGCCAAATGAAGTATTGCTATATATTGCCGAATCGATTTTTTCTAACACCCCTAGCTTATATCCACATTGACCCTTTCACAATAAGGGCGGGGCCAGGTGTTCCCACTTAGTCTGATGGCAAGGGGTTACACTAGCATAGTTTTGAAAACTATGGCTGTGTCCGAATTACCGCCCTAACCCCTATATAGTGCACTATATAGTGCGGTCGCCATTTTGAAGTGCTGTCCGAATCTACAGTTCAAAAATCGTGTGCACTAGAAATTTACCAGAATTCTCTACGAAAAACCAGTGTGGATGGATGCTCACTCGATCGCCGAAAATTGTCCAGAATGCACTGCGATTATACCAGAATGCATTGCGTGTGACCCACAATGCACTGCATTTGAATTATTCAAAGTTGGCGGACGGTTGCGCGAGAAAGAGGACTTAATGTAAGTATACAGTAAACCCTTGTTTTTCGCGGGGGTCACGTTCCAGAAAGAACCCGTGATAGGCAAAAACCGTGAAGTAGAAACCTCTATATCTTTTAACAACTATTATACAATTAAATACTCTATTATACATTGAAAAGACAGAACAAACCATTTTACAGGCTCAAGCATTTGTTTCACCAATAAAAGTACCTTAGAAACGTTTTTTTCTACAAATAACTTCTGTTCTGTACTGTCAAATAATAATTTTAATCGTCAATGTGAACAGAAGGCTTCAAATCGCGGAGATTAGCCCCGCCCACCGCGACCCGAAGAATTGTCATTATAAAATAATGATTAAAAAAAGTACAGTGGGACAAATAGTGACTCGGGTGTATTTAACTGCTCTAAGTCCAGACTGAGCCGCTGCATCCTGACTTTACTCTGCAGTGTTTTCTTCTTTTGCAGCCCGCGGTGCAGCTGCAGGTGTGTTTGTTCGGGGGAAGAAGAACATAGTGATCGGCAGTTGGTGTCGCTCTTTTTTCTTCTTCCCAAAAACATCCTTATACACCGACATGCCAACATCAAGAGAATTTGCACGTACATAATGTAAATTTGGCAAGCTGTTTTAGGTACGTGTACATATTAAACTGCAACGTTATTGACGCACAGGTAGAGAAGAAGCGGAGTGACTTTTTAGCCATCAGAATGCAGAACACAATGCACGATGCAAATCCGTGAAGTAGCGAAACCGTGAAAAGTAAACCGTGATATAGAAGGCTAAAAACAAACGCTGTTGATAGTACATCAAAAAAGCAGTGAGTTCTAACCGTAGTCATAAGTTATTAACACATTTTTAAAATGTATTTATATATGTAGGGACTAACGAGGATGAGAAAAATCTGATCCATCTGTGGATGGAGAAAGATAGCCTGTTTGTTTTCAGTCAAGCTCGTGCCGGATGGGAGTGAGAGACACTTGATCAGAATTGTATTTATTTATCATTAAACTGTAATCGTTGTCATGTTGGAGTAAAGGTTGTTGTTGAAAGAGGAGAGGAGGAGAGAGCAAGAAGGGACAAAGAGTGACAGGAGAGTCTGTTAAGCTTACTTGAGTTTAAAATATTGCTCACAAAATGTAACGTCGTCGTTGTTTTTGCAATTTGTTTAATAAATGCAGGAACAAAAATGAATTATTTACATGTATTATTTACATGTATGAATTTAGGCAGAAGTTGAGGCAGGTCCTGGGTGGTCAGGATGAGCTTCCAGAGGACTGGGAAACTACAGCAGAGATTATCAGGGAAACAGGTAGGAAGGTGCTAGGTGTGTCATCTGGAAAGAGGAAAGACGGTAAAGAGACTTGGTGGTGGAATGAGGAAGTACAGGAATGCGTCCAGAGGAAGAGGTTGGCTAAAAGGAAGTGGGATGTAGAAAGGACTGAGGAAGGTAGACAGGAGTACAAGGAAGCGCAGCGTAGAGTGAAGAGAGAGGTGGCAAAGGCCAAACAGAAAGCTTACGATGAGCTTTATGACAGGTTAGACACAAAGGAAGGAGAGAAGGACTTGTACAGGCTAGCCAGACAGAGAGACAGAGATGGGAAGGACGTGCAACAGATAAGGGTGATTAAGGACAGAGATGGAAAGGTGCTAACAACCCAAGAGAGTGTACAGAAAAGATGGAAGGAGTATTTTGAGGAGCTGATGAACGAGGAAAATGACAGGGAAAGAAGGGAGGAAGATGTGGTTGTTGTGGAGCAGGAAGTAGCAGAGATTGGAAAGGATGAGGTTAGGAAGGCTCTGAAAAGGATGAAGAGCGGAAAGGCCGTTGGTCCTGATGACGTACCTGTGGAGGTATGGAAGTGCCTAGGAGAGACAGCAGTGGAATTTCTAACAAGGTTGTTCAATAGGATTTTAGAGAGTGAGAAGATGCCTGAGGAATGGAGGAGAAGCGTTCTGGTCCCAATCTTTAAGAACAAGGGTGACACGCAGAACTGCAGCAACTATAGAGGAATAAAGTTGATGAGCCACACAATGAAGCTGTGGGAAAGAGTAGTGGAAGCCAGGCTTAGGAAGAAGGTGGAGATTTGTGAGCAGCAGTATGGTTTCATGCCCCGTAAGAGCACCACTGATGCCATTTTTGCTTTGAGAATGTTGATGGAAAAGTACAGAGAAGGTCAGAAGGAGCTGCATTGTGTGTTCGTAGATTTAGAGAAGGCGTATGACAGGGTGCCGAGGGAGGAGCTGTGGTACTGTATGAGGTCGTCTGGAGTGGCAGAAAAGTATGTCAGAGTAGTTCAGGACATGTATGAGAGAAGTATGACGGTGGTGAGATGTGCTGTAGGTCAGACAGAGGAGTTCAAGGTGGAGGTGGGACTACACCAAGGATCAGCTTTGAGTCCTTTTTTGTTTGCTATGCTGATGGACAGGCTGACAGACGAGGTAAGACAGGAATCTCCCTGGACAATGATGTTTGCGGATGACATTGTAATTTGCAGTGAGAGTAGAGAGCAGGTGGAGGAACAGCTAGAGAGGTGGAGGTTTGCTCTGGAAAGAAGAGGTATGAAGGTCAGTCGTAGTAAGACAGAATACATGTGTCTGAACGAGAGGGATCAAGGTAGAAGCATTAGGTTACAGGGGACTGAGGTGAAGAAGGTGCAGGAGTTTAAGTACTTGGGGTCAACAGTTCAGTGTGATGGGGATTGTGGAAAAGAGGTGAAGAGGCGAGTGCAGGCAGGTTGGAGCGGTTGGAGGAAAGTGTCAGGAGTGTTGTGTGACAGAAGAGTGCCAGCAAGACTCAAAGGAAAGGTGTACAAGACAGTGGTGAGACCAGCTCTGCTCTATGGGTTAGAGACGGTAGCAGTGAGACAGAGACAAGAGGCTGATTTGGAGGTAGCAGAGATGAAGATGTTGAGGTTCTCCTTAGGAGTGACCAGGTTAGACAGGATAAGGAACGAGTACATCAGAGGGACGGCTCATGTTGCCTGTGTCAGCGACAAAGTCAGAGAAGCCAGACTGAGATGGTTTGGACATGTTCAGAGGAGGGATAGTGGATATATTGGTAGAAGGATGTTGGAGATGGAGCTGCCTGGCAGGAGGGCAAGAGGACGGCCAAAGAGGAGATATATGGATGTCTTAACAGAGGACATGAAGTTGGCTAATGTTAGGGTAGAAGATGTCCATGATAGAGTGAGGTGGAAAAGGATGATTCGCTGTGGCGACCCCTGATGGGAAAAGCCGAAAGAGAAAGAAGATTTAAATCTGAGCAATTTTTAACAATCTCAAAAGGATTTTCATATAAATATCAGATGTACATATTTACAATTTCGTTTTATATGTTAACATTTATTTTATATATGTTAACAATAATCCTGGTCTTCTAGAGTCATGTGTGTCACAGTTGGAGCTGAAAGGAAAGCAGAGATTTGTCCTCGCAGACGGACGCCACTTTACCCATCTTACTGGTTCCTGGTGTGGCTCAACATCTGTGGCTCCCAGCAGTCCCCTTCGCTGATGCACAGATTGTGCAGAACTGAACTGCAGGCAATGATTTTCATTGCAAAGGTTGGTTTTACTTCCAGTGCCCCCAGAAATATTGCTCTCCTCCTCATCTTCATAATGCCAAATCTTCTCTCCACCACAGAGCATGCCTTGGCGTGGTGCTGGTTGTAATGGGCCTGAACCGCATTCCTCATGGGTTCCCTGTAGGGTGTCAGCAGCGTGATGGGATGAGCAATGAGGGATACCCACCATCACCCAAAAGGATCCTTCAGGTCGGTATGTTTGATTTACATAAATTGGGCTTTTACGTAGAACCTGTGAAATGTGGACTGATCCTTGATTCCCAACAAAAATATCTCTAAATTTGGCATTAGTCACGTACAGCCTGCAGTTGAATGGAATAAAAAAGCTTCCTGTTAAAAAAACAAGCTTCATTTTGTTTTAGGACCTTTATTCTTCAGTGGCAGCCATCGATGCTCCCCACAACCTTTTGGAAGGTGGAAGACCAAGCGAGCTGCTAAAAAACCCGAGGCGACTTATGGCAGTTCATTCCCACTGGGAAGCTGGATGACCCTGCTCATCAGCTGGAGGATGCGGTCTGCCGTCCTGTGAACAATGTCACTCACAGTGGACCGTGTCATGTCAAAGGCCCTGGCTATCACACCTTAAGATGTTCCACACGCCAGCCAGAAGAGAAATACCAAGACCTCAGTCTCTTGTCCCCCCAGAGTGTGAGGAACCCGAAGCTGCTCCACCAGATGCTTAATGGTCCTGTGGGTCAACCGAAAGTCTGGTTTTGTGTCGGACTGAGCATCAGCGTAAAGGGCCAGGACAGAGACCTTTATGTTGGCAAAGCAGTAGAGATGTGGAAGACCCTGTAAAATGGAACAATAATTATTTCATTGAGAAAATTAAATCTGATTGTTTGAATGTTTCATTCTATTTTGATGTCTTACATTTTAGTTTATGAAGTATTTATGAATGCGGGAAAATCTTTGGCTGGGTTTTTGGATTTCTATAATAAATTTATATATTTAAAAATTAAAGTATTTTTGTTTTAAACAAGTGAAATGGTTTGACTCTGAATAAAAAATACTAAACTTTGAACTAACAGGTGTTTCATGTAGTTATACAACTCATAATCCAGTGTTGAAAAATAATGTTAAGTCTTACCCAGCAGACTGTGTAACCTTGAGCACAATTAGTAACAAATGCTTAAGTTTAACAAAAAAAAAAAAACTTTAAGTTTAACTCACAGGTTGTTCATGTCTGGCCAGGGCATCCAGAGGAAATCTTCTGAGAGGTCTGCTTCTCCTTGCTGCCCTGTGATGCTGCATGTCTGCTCGTTTTTGGTTTGATCTCACGAAAAACAATTGAATCATTGCTAGGAACATGGACAGATTCATATTCAAAGCCATTTTCAGTAAGGTGGAAGAGAAAAATACAGAAAAAATGCCTCCTCGCAAGAGCCTGTTAATCGTTAAGCGGCACAAAAATAAATATTGGCATGGAGTAATAACATGGGGGTTTATTTATGAACGAATACATTAAAACACCACCAATGTGTTTGTAATTTTATTATTTATAAATCAGCCACGTTTTCCATGATCAGAACACAGCAGATTCATAAAAAGTCTTCGTAAAATGTTCATATTTATTATGTTTTTACTCTGACAAATAGGTGTCATTCGCCGCGTTAAATAGAAGTAGTTTGCCTCCAGGCCAAGTGGTGGCGGTAATGCGCCACTTTGTTTTCGTGTCAAGCGCCTTATGAAAAACACCAGAAAGAGAAAAGTAGTGAGCACGGGTGTCCGAATTGCTTTTAAAATTCAGAGAACTATATAGAGAACTATATAGTGCTGCACTACATAGGGTTTTAGTAGTTAGGGGTTAGGGCGGTAATTCGGACACAGCCTAGACCTACAGTATTTTGCAGGCTCACTTCACAGGTGGAATTTTAAGACGGCGATCACCAAAAGTTCATTGTAGCAATGATGGCAGCCTTTGACTCCAAGTTAGTATTTTTCTTATGAGCAGTCACAAAAATCGTCTCTTCATATTCACTTAAATGTTAGTAGAATTCAAATATTAGAGGCTTTCAAATTCAATAAAAAGAGATGCAAACTTTGCTGATCCTGGCTAGAGAACCAGCAAATAAACGGTCTGCTTGTTTTTAGCTGTTAGTGGGTCGCTGCATAAGTGCATATTCCCCAATTGAATAAGAAGCACGACAATGTTGAGAGGATCATAAATCCAACATTGATTGCATATATCTGCTTTTGTGCAAAAGCAGGCTTTTACTTATCAATCTATAAACTTTAATGCTTTTTTCCCAGGAGTCTAATAAAAGCTCTCAGTGCTGTGGGCACTTAGTAAATTGCAGACAAATAATTTACACTGGACTAACATAACATTCTGTTCATCTTTCCATTCTCAAAAAGCCCTATACATATTTTAATAAATTTCCCATTGTACTTTGATTCACAGTATTACATTTTCATCACTTTAAATTGAATACCCATGCATAACAGTTCCCTGTCCTATATTAATATACAGAATCTATCACAGCACAATGAGGGGTTTAGAAGCCCCATGAAAGACGTCTAGAGCTTATGCATTAGCACAATTGCTTTTTGACAACTATAAATTGGGATAATATTCTCAAAAATTATAGTACAGACAGTAAAGTCAGACTGAGTTAGTCAGCTTTCTACCTTTGTACATTTTCTTCAAATTTTCTTTTGAAAAAGTCCTGATGTCTTACTCAAAAGTCACACATAATGTAATAATAAAATATGTAGATATTAAGAAAAATACCTCAGGTTTCACAAAATGTATCTGAAAAATGGTAATCTTGAAATATTTATTTAAAGTTTAGGTTAGATAGAGGTTGCTTGCGTTTATTGAATTAGTGTTGCTACACTGTGACTGTCACCCCCTAGTCTGGTGTGTATTTGTTTTGTGAGTGGGTTTTTTAAGTTACTGATCCAACAAAAAACACTATAACAGAAATTAGAACATAATAAACATTTCACACACACATTTCATGCTTCCGCGTTCAAATCTCTGACATTCACATGTCACTACGAAAGTTTTGAAGACTTTCAGGCCCTACGTAGAAAGAGCTTGGCCATTAAATGCACATGAAAAGCTAGACCGGTTGAACTTTGCCTAATTAGGGACTCAAATTTGGTAGTAACGTATGGGTAGTGCCATTTTTAAAACACAAAAATGCCAACCGTTTAAAAAGAAACTAATAAATGAGGTTTGTGCTTGGCTGGAATTATATGACACCAAGTCTTTCATATTTAGAAAGAGAGCCAGAAAAGAAAAAGCCATGCAGCAAGATTCAGGAGCCTTTTCCAGCTGTGAGTACATGTGCTACAGTATTGGGTAGCGACAGACTAGCGTGAACATCATATACTAAAAGCGTGTTCAAGAACCCATGTACAGCGTGTTACTTTAACCCTCAACCCCAGTATAAATACAACTAAACTTATCTAATTATAGTTATTCTAAATAAATCTATTTAAAGTTTCTTTAACTATTCACTGATTGGGTGTATAGTTGACATTTATTGTACAAAGAACCAAAAGCAGAATGTCCTGATCAAGTGGATCTAAACAGTTAAAAAAAACAAGGAACAGGCGCTGTGAGTGCATTCAGTTTGTGCTACCCAGTTAGAGAGAACAGTACAAAAAAAGGGTTTCCTCTAAAATAACAGTGAATGGTTCTTTTATTAACCCACTTTGGATGCTCTTAGGGTCCCAACGGGGCGGTAACGTTCTCGCGCCTTAACATCTGATGCGCCTTTTGTATGTGTCAAAGACGGAAAAATACCCCGTAACTGAGGCCGCACCCAATAACCCGGTCGCCCCATGATCGTTAAAATACGGTAGTTCATTTTACTCCACTGCAAAAAACACATCATATCACAGCAACTCCACATTAAAATTTAACCATAAAAACCTGTGCTTTTTTTCAGAAAAAAGTTGTAAAAACAATAGTGTTTGACTGTTATTAGCATTATGGAAAATTTCCGTTAAAATATCAATGTCCATCAAAGTAGGATTATGTATTTTTTCCAAAGAAATAATGTACTATTAACAATTTTTACCAGTGAACTGATTAACAGGAACTTTTAGTCAAAATAACAATTTTAAACCGTTTTATAGTTTACTAGGTTTTACTGTTGTGGTTTTATGGTTTTTAATATACAGATTTTTTTACAGTGTAGTTTCTCCAAACTGCCTAATTATTGAATCAAGAGGGAAGATTTTGCATTAAAAACTTATCCTAATCCTTCAATGCATTTTTACACAATTCTTGGCTGTTGAGATCTAGACCTTTCATCATTAGTGCCTTGTCTATTTGTAACCTTGAACTTCTTTTGTTACTTAACATTTATCATCTAAAACTTTGAACACAGCAATCAGAAATTGTCAGAATAATAAAAATAACTCAAAAGTTGATGTGAGACGCAGGCTAATCAAAATGTGATAACATGTAAAATAGTATAATTTGTAAAGATCCATTAACATAAAATTGGTGAAGAAATGGTGGATACTAACGCAAATTAATTAATAACAGGAAGTTGACGGATTTGTGACGGATTCGTTGGAGCCAGGAGCCTCTGTACAAAAAAAGAAAATCCCAGGGAAAACCTAAAAAACTAAAACACAAAGCTCAATAAAACTAATAAAACCATGTAATTCGTAAAATAATAAATAATGAGAAATATTTAAAATAGGGCACTGGCGACTACAAAAAAACTCCCCTGGGTAAAAAAAACAGAGGTAAAAAACAAAGGGGCGCGGGTACTTAGCTCAAAAAGGGGCAGGTCACAACCACACCCCTCTGCGTTCCAATGTCGCTTCCCCCTCTGACCGCTGTCTGGCTCCTGGCTTATCTGCTCCTCTGCTGCAGGCCTGCGCTTGTCTGTCTGTCTCTCAGGTTGTCCCTCTCTGATCCGTACGGCGCCACCCAGTGCTTCACCCGGTGAGCGTTCCTTCAAGGGACTCCTCTGCTGTCGATCCGGCGCCTGCTCCTCCCGCAGCAATCCTCCGCTGTCGGTTCCAGCGCTTGCTCTGATGGTGGGCTTCTTCCACTGCGCGATCTGGCTAGTCTTGGCCAGCCGTCCACACAACCAGCCGTTGCAAGCCGTCACCCCGCCGTCTCCTCGCTTCAGAGTCTTTCTTGCTCAGCGCCTGTCCTCTTCACATTACTCCTGCTCCTTAAAACTAGTCTCTCATTATCAGCAGGCCCCCAGTGCACAACTATGTCCAATCCAGCAGCATGAGCTGCTGCCTTCAGGAGCCCTCCGGATTTCACACACAAACTCACACACAATAGACAAACAATGAACAGTTCACCCGCTTACATCCCCCACAGTGGCATATTGGCAGTCCCTGCCATGTTCATGATGGGAAGCGTGCTGGGGCACACCAAAGTTTTTTCCTTGCAGAACGTCTTACGGGTAGAGGATCTGGTGGGTCCACACACTCTGGCAGAAGGACGTAAACATAAACAGGTAGGATTATTGGGTTATTGTCCTGTGGTGGTTGCGAAGTTTGCCGTTCTGATAAAAACATAATGAGTTATAGTTCGAGTCATTGCGCTCTGTGTGGTGTAGGCTTCAGCTAGCATAGGCAATAACCCGCTCTTTACCTTCCTGCACTTGGCCCAAAACAGCCCCCAGGCCCTGGTGGCTAGCATCAGTGTAAAGAATAAAGGGCTTGGAACAGTCATTATAAGCGAGAACAGGAGCTTCGGAAAGAGTCTTCTTGAGCTGGTCAAAGGCAATTTGGGCCTCTGCAGACCATTTCAGAAGCCTGGAGCCCAAACGACGATCACCAGCAGGGCATTCAGTCGTTGTGCCACTATTGCAAACTTTGGCACAAATGTCTGTAGTACCCAGCTAGACCCAGAAAGGCCTTTAATTCTTTGTCTGTTGTAGGGGTTGGCCAACTGAAAATAGCTGAGATTTTTTCAGGATTGGGTTTCCCCCCCTTTTTGGTCCACAACATGCCCCAGAAACTTGACCTGTTGCTGGAGAAGTTTACATTTATCAGGTCTGAGTTTCAGTCTATTTTTTTGCAACCGCTCAAACACCTCTTGTGGGTGCCTCAGATGCATGTTGAAGTCTGCAGAGTAAACAATAATGTCATCCAAGTAGACAAGAAGAAGAGACAAGACAAGAAGAGTCTGATTTGTCCACCCAGGCCCTGCTTTATCAATCGTTGGAATGTTGGTGGAGGGTTGCAGAGGCTAGAGGGCATGCGCTGAAACTCAAACAGACCCACCGGCGTATTAAAAGCAGTCTTCTCACGGTCATGTGGTTCCATCTCTACTTGCCAATACCCACTAACCAGGTCTAGGGTGGAAAACCAGGTTGCTTGGGTCATAGAGTTCAGTGTCTCTTCAATTCTGGGAAGAGGAAAACCATCTTTATGCGTCACAGAGTTTAACTTCCGATAATCTACACAAAACCTCCAACTGCCGTCTTTCTTTTTGATCATGACAATGGATGCGGGCCACGGGCTGCTGCTTTTGAAGATGACGCCACTTTGCAAAATGTTGGTTAGAAAGGGCACGCATGTCTTTGTAGAGCAGGGGGTGGTAGAGGCCTGAAGCCCTCGCTTATGGGGGCTGGATTTCCTGTGGGAATGCAGTGCCTCACCGTGGAGGTCCTCCCAAAGTCTGTCTCTTCAGTGGAGAAAACCTTGGCCCACTTCTGGAGCAGCATCTTCAGCTGGCCTTGCTCATCCTCTGTCAGGTCTGGTTGGTCTGCAAGTTTCATTACCTCATAAATGCCATCTTCCGTGAGGTGGAAGCATTCATCAGGCCCACCTCCAAATCACCCTCATCTCCAGGCATCAGACAAACATCTCGTGAGCTGTAGATATTTATATATGCCCAGCTTCTGATAGCGTTCTAAGGGAACAGCGAAATTGTTGAGATTACAGATATGGAGGGGGATTCTGCCCCGTCTTACTGTTGCTATGGTACAGCCACAGCTGAAACACCAAGCTCTTCGAGGGCCTCCACCAGGCCACAGTATTCACTTCCTCGTGGTCCCATCCTTGCACGCCCCCACACCATCATTTCACTTCGGACGGGTATGGTGACCTTATGATGTGCTAGCCGGACATGACCATAAAAGTATTTTTTGGCAGTCACCACAACCCGTTGGCACATGGGAAACGCAGTCCTCCAGGCACTTTGGGACCTTGGGTTCTGGCAAGAGAAAGAAACCTGGCCATCATTAGAAAAAACACTATATCCCACATGCTTGCACCACATTCATTCCTATGATGAGGGGGTTAGTCAAAAACTCATCTTCTACAACTAAAACTCCTCGCTGTGCAATGGCCCTCAATTACAAAATCTGTGATCATGTAACCCTTACAGGGAATACTGAGTCCATTTACAGCTTTCAGGTTTATCAATGAAGGGGGTCGCTCCACTTCGCACCCTAAAAAGTGCTGCACGAAGACACTTTGCTGCATTAGGTTGGTCTGTGAGCCTGTGTCAAGGAGTCCTGTTAATTTTACTCCCCCCCATCTCCACATCCATGAGGGGACATTGACCCACCAGTACATCAGATGGCTCTTTTGAATCGCCCTTCTGTGCCAATCCTACCGACCGGGCGTCCGTAGTGGGGTATACTAGTTTAAATGTGGCCTAGCCTGACCACGTTCCCTGCAGAACCTAGCAATGTGGCCTTCTTTATGACACCACCTATAAATGGGTTTACCCTCTGCAGTCCATGCATTATCAAAGTCTCCTGCTCCTCTTCAGGTGCGACTCGGAGCCTGAGGATAACTTGGCTGTCCCTGTGGGTCCCTTAAGGCAAAACCTTCAAACAATTCCTGTTTACGGTGTTTTAACTGGGTACTTATTTCACCCAAGTTTTCTTTTTATTTTAGCTCCGCCTTCCAGTCAGTCCTCTTTGTATTGACATGACGATCATTCCTTCTGACAGCTCCACACGTTTCCCCTGGCCATGTGGGCCAGTGGCCCTCCTCCTCCAGCAGGCTATCTTCTTGTTGGAGCACTTCAAAAGTTCCGTCTGGGTGGCGGCAAGCATAGCCTCTCACTGCTCTGGTTAAGGGTCCTTCCTCTAGGCAACGCAAGAATTACTCTTTTAGGTGCTTATCTGTGGGGGCTCCATCGGGGTGGTATTCGTATTTGTTGTCATTTGCTATATTTTTTTACTTTTGTCCCTTCATGCTGGCAGTTTTACAGTTGCATGAACTGCTGAGAATTAATATGAATAATACAGAGGTTTTAGCTTTCGCATGAAAAAATCAGAACTTGTTGTGTACATTCATTGTTGCTTTGTTTTGAAAGCTTCCTGTTAACCCATGAGAACTGAATGGGTTGGTGTCTTGTTTAGTTAGCTGTGTTTTCCTTGACATTGTATAACAGTGACATGACTTGGTGTGAACTTGTAACACTGACTGTCAACATAAACGAAGCATTAACTGCGGCTGTCAAAATGATTGACACATTATCACTATATTTATGTTTTTGAGGTTTCCAAAGTGCTGTTTAATGACATGTGACAAAATCTCAGCCAAATAAAGGAGGGAATTTAATCATTACAACAAATTCTCTTGTTTTTAACAAATACTTTATCTGTCCCCAGAGTTTTGCCAATACATTTAAACAAGCTTGCTAGAATGAAGTACTGCATCCTGTGATTTTTACAATAAGTTTGACCGGTTCCCTATAATGGTGTCATTAAACCCACAGGGTTTTTCAAGAGCTGAAATATGTTTAAGGTCATTCTTATAACATTTTTTCTTTGAGCGGCTGGGTAGCTCGGTTGGTAAGGTGAAAGATTCTCCCGGAGGGGAATGAACAATGGTAATGGGCCAATTACCATATCAATAGCGAGCAATTAACATCACCCAGTGAGGGCCCTTGGGCAATACCCTTAACATTTCTGCCTCCCGAGCGCGGGTCACCTGCAGCTCACCGCTCCCCCAGGGAATGGGTCAAATGCAGAGAACAATTTCCCCATTGTGGGATAAATAAAGTAACAATTATTATTATTATTATATATTATTACATATTTTGGTCATTTGTGAAAAGAAAAATTAACACTGGGAAGCTTCAATATTCGTCCACAACTATTTGATGTGAAGGAAACTGTGATGAGCGTGTTTTTATTTTCATACCATGTGATGAAAAGAACTTTTTGATGTCACACCATGAGAAATGTGTAAATTGCATGTCTTACACTCAGTGCTTGCAAGCTGACAGCCTTTTCACTGTTTTTTTTTCCTTCATGAAGTGGTGAGAAATGTCATGAGATGCATTATAATGCTTTTTTTTTTTAAATGGTCAAGACATTTTTTCACAGGTTTTTTGAGCAATAATTGAATTACATTACATACAAACTATAAACTATTATAGAGTTTCAACCGTAGGTTCATGAAAGTTATAAGAGAATTGATGATTGTTAACTTGGTATCAAACATTTTATCCATTGCTTTCCCATGCTTTTGCTGCAGCAGCTCCAAAACTTTGGAACGATCTTTCAATCCATGTTAGAGAGTCCTCATGGGTTTTAATTTGGCGTTTAATAAATAATAAGAAGGTTTCCTCTCTTTCTTTTATCCCACAACATTTCAATTTATTCTTTTCTATGAATGTTTGTGATATACTTTGTTTTAACTGTAGCTTTATGAGCATTTCCTTGTACACTTTTAATTTATTTTATCTGATGTTGTACATGTTTTTATTCTCTGTCATTGTACAGCACTTCTGGTCTGTATGGGTAATTCAAGTGCTTTGTAAATAAAGTTTAATAATATGATTCCCCCAAAGAGTAATTAAAAATATAAAGCTTATAAATAGGAAGAATACTTAACACTTGTGATTTCATGAATGCACACTTGTGTCCGTCCCTCCCTCCAGCTTTGAAACATCTGCCTTTGATAATAATATACACCTGTCCATCCCTTCATTTTCTCCCACTCACCTGGTGACAAATTGCTTGTATAGCAGTCTTAGCAAAGACCGCCAAGAGCCGGGGATCACATCCCACCTGAGCTGGGGGGTGTCTGTGTCCCTGTGTTGTGAGTTCTGGTCTTTGCCCCTGAGCGCTGGGCCTCGCCAAATTTCCAACTGTGGGCGAGCCTGGTCGGGCCATGTTCACAACACCTCTTATGGACCCCCTCTTCTCCTGGGTGCCCTCCTCCTGGGCGGGGGCGGCTGGCCCCTGCCTTGCTCCGTCCTGGACCAACCGTGGGCCGGGTGGGTGGCTGCCTGGAGCGCATCCCTTTTTTTCTTAAGGGATTGCCACTGCGATGGGCTGTGGAAGTGAATAACCTCTTATGGAGGGCTCAGCCCGATGGTCCCCTCAAACCCTAGCTGGACTTTTGGATCTGCCAAGTTTTTTCACCCTCTTCCCCTAACAGCAGATCCAACTCACTAGCAGGTACCAACTTGTTGACAGTTTTACCCCTCTTTAAATTAGTGTCCAAAACACAATGCCTAAACCATGTAACATCTACAATATTGATCATCGATCTCCTGCCTAGGGTGTTTTGGTGCCCCATGCATTCATTGACGGACACCCTTGCATCTGAACATTTGAAACTCAAACAAAATCACAAAACCCAGACTACAGAAATCCCCTTGGGTTCAGAACAAGCAGGCCACCGTAACCATGCCCTTCCAGGTTTCACTGTCCTTGTCCAAATGGAAGTTCCCCAGGAGGACAATTGAGTCCCATGTTGGGGTGACAAAAATACTCAGAGAAACCTAAAGAAGGTTGGGTAGGCAGAACTGCTGTTCAGTCTGTAGGTCAAAACCAAAGTCTCAGACCTATCCCCCACCCAAAGACCCTCTTGTCTACCTATGTGAGCTCTAACGCTTAGCAAGCGAGCTTCCACACAAAGTTCACCTGTAGCTAATGTTTCTTTTTTTTCCATCTGATCTGAACAGAATTCATTTGTTTATTCTCATCTAGAGTTTAGAATAAATATATTTCAGCATTCAGCACTACTTGTGTTTTTCATCCTGTCATTCAACACCTCTTTTATGTCTTTTCTGGCAGCATGTTTGCTGTACCAACCTGTTTGTCTCATAGTTTCTTTGTTGATTATGACTATTTTTCTAAAACTTTGTTGGAACACCAGCCCTGCAAAGCCTCCTCTGCCATAGTTTTAAGAAAGAAAAAGCTTTCTATCAGTAGTTGGTAGTAATTAGTAGTTGTATTAGTTTTGTATTAAACTTGTCAGGATGTCTCCTATGGAATATTTCGTATTGTAACATATAAATGGCTGGAAAATTACATCTTTTTAATTACTGCTAAAAAAAAAACAACCAACTATGTAGAATGAATGCAGTCTGAAATATTATTGTGACTGCTACAAATATAAATCCAGAATTTATATGGACAAAAAAAAAGCTTTTGCTCAAAGAATATGTTTCATTTTGTTTGTGTGTTTTTTACATCATTTATCACGTCAACGATGTGTTTAATGTCTGTGATCCTACTTAGCAGTCCTGTGGGGAGCGGTTGACCCAAAAACTGATATTCTGTCATTTGTTTTTTAAATCAAATGCTGCTCATTTTCAAAGGTTTCAAGTCTCCTGTGGCACAATCCAGGAGCAAATTTCGCACTTTCACTGCTCATGTGCTCACTGTTGAACAGGTTTTTCAAATAAAAAAATCACATGAACTCCAAACATTTCTTTACCTTGTTTTTTGTATGGTTTTGTCACTGAGATGCTGCTGTAGTACAAGTTAAAATAAATAAATAAGACAATGTTGACAATGACGATGTCTCCTGCCCATATGGTAAGTCAGTGTTTTATTGGAATAGTAAATAAACAAATATCAATTTTATATTTTTTTT
This sequence comes from Oryzias latipes, assembly GCF_053564925.1. Lineage (NCBI taxonomy): Eukaryota > Metazoa > Chordata > Actinopteri > Beloniformes > Adrianichthyidae > Oryzias > Oryzias latipes. The sequence continues at coordinate 6,654,629 of NC_136250.1, read as the reverse complement.
TTTCAAATTTTTAATTTTTTTATATTTCTAACCAGTTATGATGTTTATTAAGCCATTCCAACTGTCATTAAAATACTTGCACTTAAATGTCCTTTAGTATTTTTGAGTCTTAAATAATGTGTACGTAAGTAATATGTAATGTATATTCTAAGTAATGTTATGTTTTAAGCAACATTTTGAGTATTATACATAATTTTGCAGTGTATAAGTAATATAAAGTAATATATGTTTTCATATTACAAGAGTTCATTTGACCATCAAAGAAAATATACCAGCAAATTAAATGCAGTCGGAGAACTTTAAACATGACAAGTGGGAATATTCCAACTGTTGAGAAATTTTTGTTGATGTTGTGTTTAGACTGGATGTATTTAAGTAGCAGGAAATTTAATTAAAAACTGTAATTAATTACACTAAAGAGATTTAGCTTTCTTGTACACAAAGAGATAAATTGTGGTTTCTTGAAGAATAAATAGTGAGGCAGAAAGGTTGAGCTAGGACACTCATGTTAAGGAGGAGGCTGGGACAGAATCATAAATACACCCAAACCATTTAAACTCATTCATGTCCACCATTACATAGAGCTCGTGGATTCTGCCAATATAACGAAAATATTAGAAATTTACACAATTAAATATACATATACACTTCTGATATGTATACCTATTTTTTTCTTTGCCTTTTGGCTGCTCTCTTTAGATTCACTGCAGCAAATCATCCGCTTCCATCTAATCCCATCTTCTGAATACTCCTCACTCACACCAACCACCCTGATGTCCTCCTTTACAACAACCATGAAGCTCCTCTTTGGCCCTCCTCTTGGCCTCTTTCCTGGTAGTTACAACCTCAGCATCCTAGTGCCAACATAATCACTGTCCCTCATCTCCAATACAGTTGACATGAACTCTCTCCTATCCATCCATCCAAATAGAACCTCAACATCTTCAGCTCTGCTACCTCCAGCTCTGTCCTTCATCTCTTTCTCAGAGTCACTGTCACTAAACCAACAACATGGCTGCTCTCACCAAAGTCTTATATTGTCCTTTCCTTTATTTCTTGATGACAGTCTTTTTTTCACACATCACAACTGAAACCTTCCTCCACCCGTTCCAACCTGCTTGCACACAGCTTTTCACCTCTTTTCTACACTCTCTGTTGCTCTGGACTGTTGACCTTACTTACCTAAAGTTCTTCACGCTTTTTTCCTCTGAAAACTAGTGGAGTCCCTCCTCCATGTTGAACTCCTCTGTCACACCTATAGCACATATCACCACCATCTTACAGCTCCACATGCATGTTCTGCACAACTCCAATGTACTGTACCGTAATTTCCGGACTACAGAGCGCATCTGATTATAAGCCAAACCCATTACATTCTTAAAGGATAAACCATTTTGTACATACATAAGCCGCACCTGTCTATAAGCTGCATGTGCCCACATTGAAACATGTGTTGTAGATTGAGGATGTGTATGTGCTGAAACCGCGCGCCCCGTGTGTAAGAAAGAGGAGGGAGCGCGTGCAGCGCAAGATGGAGCGAGAGGCGCGGCAGAAGTGTGTTGGGGGTGCCCGTTCATGTTTGATATACAGAGTGAAGGAGAACTGTAATAAAAGAAGGTTTCCCCCAGAAGAAGATGAATGATTCTTTATTAACCCGCTCTGGAGGCTCTGAGGGTCCCAACGGGGAAGTGAACCCCAAAGGAAGAGGATCTCCCCTCCTTTCGTTACCATGGCGCCGCGTGTGTGGCAGCTTATCTGGGCAGCTCTACCTTTTTGTGTTCCTTACTTTGCGTTTTTTAATATTTTCTTCCAACTTATTTGTGTTTTTTGTATTTTTCAACAACTATTACAAAGTTCTGCGACAAAGGACAGGAACATCATTACTTTTGCTTTTTGTTTTTTTATTATTTTTTCTCAACTTTTTGAACCGGCCTCGGGGGATCCGTTAATGCGACTCCATTGTTTACACTCGAGATCAGCTGTTAGCTCTTGGACGAGTTGAGATTCTACTCGCTGGAAAGCCAGATGTTCCAGCTGAAATACGGAGGAAACGACGAGGCTGCAGAGCTGGAGTTAAACGCCGGGAGAGAAGACGGAGGTACAAGCCATGTTTACCATCCGTTACTATGGGAAACGTCCGCGCGCTCTCTAGCAAGCTGGACGAGCTAACAGCGCTCATGCGTCTGCAGCGGGTGTACCGTGAGAGCAGCCTGCTGTGTTTCACCGAGACGTGGCTCAACCAGGACATGACAAACTCCGTGGTCTCAGTTACTGGATTCACGCTGGTGCGGGCGGACCGGAGCGCGGCGCAGAGCGGAAAGAAGAAAGGCGGTGGTCTGGCGGTGTTCGTGAATGACAGGTGGTGTAACCCGAACCACATCACTGTGAAAGAACAGCACTGCAGCAAGGACATTGAACTGGTGGCAGTCAGCGTTCGGCCGTACTACCTTCCACAGGAGTTCTCCCATGTCCTGGTGGTGACTGTTTACGTCCCTCCGTCGGCTGACGCTGCTGTCGCTTGTGAGCGCGTGCACAGCACCGTGTCCCAGCTGCAGACAGAACACCCGCAGGCCCTGATCCTGATTTCTGGGGACTTTAACCATGCATGCACCCCCCTCTCCGCCACCCTGTCCAACTTCACCCAGTATGTGAACTGTCATACGAGGGACAGAAAAACTCTGGACCTTTTCTATGCTAACATCAAGAATGCATATGCTTCTGCCCCCCTCCCCCCTTTAGGACGCTCTGATCACAACTTGGTCCATCTCTCCTCTGCGTACACTCCAGTGGGGAAACAGCAGAAACCACAGATTAAAACGGTGAAGATCTGGACTGAGGAGGTAACAGAGCGACTAAGGGACTGTTTTAGCACCACAGACTGGGACGTTCTCTGCAGTCCACACGGGGGGGGGGGGGGGGGGGGGGGGCATTGACAGTCTCACTGACTGCATCACGGACTATGTCAATGTTTGTGTGGAAAACACAGTGCAGACAAAATCAGTGCAGTGTTTTTCCAACAATAAGCCCTGGGTCACTCCTGAGCTGAAGACCCTCCTAAATGAAAAGAAGAGGGCTTTTCTCTCTGGGGACAAGGAGGAGCTACGCAGAGTACAGAGGGACCTGAAATATAAGATCAGGAAGTGCAAGGACTGCTACAGGAAGAAGCTGGAGCAGCGCCTGGAACAGAACAACATCCGTGATGTGTGGAGGGGTCTAAAACACATCTCAGGACATGCTGAGGCTGGAAATGGTCGCCAGGTCACAGGTGACCAAGCCTGGGCAAATGAACTGAACCTGTTCTTTAACAGATTTGATTCTGCCCAGCCCCCAGTCTCCACCCACTCGGCCCCCTCTTCACACCTTTCCAGCTCAGGCGTCTCCTCCCAGCTGTAGCTGTTACCACCTCAGCACCAAACAGTCCACTCTCCCCTTCTTCCAACAGAAGCAAAGGGACCCCCCCAACGACTCACAGCACCAGACCAGCCACCGCCCACCCATCCTCCAACCCCCCTCTGCCTCACCCTGAATCAGGTTAGGATGGAGTTAAGGAGAACAAAGGCCAGGAAGGCAACAGGCCCTGACAGCATCACCTCCAGGCTCCTCAGGGAGTGTGCAGACCAGCTCTGTGTGGTGATGCTGTTCATATTTAATATGAGCCTGAGACTGGAGAAGGTACCAGTCCTCTGGAGGACTTCCTGCCTGGTTCCGGTTCCAAAGGTACCTCCTCCTACGGAACCGAACCACTTCAGACCTGTCGCCTTGACTTCCCACCTGATGAAGGCTATGGAGAGGATCATCCTCAGCCATCTCCGCACTCAGGTGAGCTCAGCACTGGACCCGCTGCAGTTTGCATATCTACCAGGCATCGGGGTGGATGACGCCATCATCTACCTGCAGCATCGGGCCCTGTCTCACCTGGAGGCCCCTGGGAGCACTGTGAGAGTCATGTTTTTTGATTTCTCCAGTGCTTTCAACACAATTCAGCCATCACTGCTGAGGAGGAAGCTGGAGGTTGCAGGTGTGGACCAACATCTGGTTGCTTGGACCATCAACTACCTCACAGACAGGCCACAGTTTGTGAGGCTGCGTGACTGTGTGTCTGATGTGGTGGTCTGCAGCACGGGGGCACCTCAAGGGACTGTGCTCTCCCCATTCCTGTTTACCCTGTACACATCGGACTTCACCTACAACTCCCACCACTGTCATCTGCAGAAGTTCTCAGATGACAGTGCCATTGTGGGCTGTGTATCGGGGGGGGTGAGCAGGAGTCCAGGGGGGTCATCACTGACTTTGTTAGCTGGTGTGAAGTTAACCACCTGCTGCTTAACACCAGCAAGACAAAGGAGCTGATACTGGACTTCAAGAGGTCCTCACCATCACAGTCACCGGTGAACATCCAGGGTTCAGACATTGAGGTCGTGGACACATTTAAATATCTGGGTGTTCACCTGAACAACAGACTTGACTGGTCCAACAACAACGATGCTCTGTACAGGAGGGGTCAGAGTCGCCTTCACCTGCTGAGGAGACTGAGGTCCTTTGGCGTGTGCAGACAGCTGCTGAGGACCTTTTACGACACTGTGGTGGCCTCAGTGGTCCTTTATGGAATTGTGTGCTGGGCGGGGGGCAGTGCAGGCAGAGACTTGAAGAGGCTTAACAAACTGGTTAGGAGGGCCGGCTCTGTCCTGGGCTGCACACTTGAGTCCATCGAGGAGGTGGCGGACAGGAGGATGTTAGCTAAGCTGACATCCATCATGGATAACCCCTCCCACCCCCTGCACCAAACTGTAGAGGCGCTGACCAGCTCCTTCAGCACAAGACTGTTGCACCCTCAGTGTAGGAAGGAGCGCTACCGCAGGTCATTCCTCCCCACAGCCATCAGACTGTACAACACCGTGTCAAAGTGACACTCCACGGTCCCAGGGGGGTTTTTCTGTTTAGTCATTGATTCATTTACTTTTGTTGTAGTTGTTGTTTTTCAATTTTAAATTGTTTTTTGTTCCTGAACAGTTGTTTGTTTTTGTTTTTGGTGTGAACTTCATTAGTAAATTCTGTATTTTGAAAAAATTTGTAATGTTTTTTTACAGTTTACATGTTTTGCAGACCGCATGTTTTTTACACTTTTGCAGCTGTATTTATTTAATATTTATTTCTTTATTTAATAAGAATCTCATTTTTGATAATAATTTTTCATAATAATTTTAGTAATATTTTTAATTATCTAATATAAATGTAATTTGTGATGTCCTTTATTGATGTTATATTATATAGATTATTTCTGAATGTCGTGTTGCTGCCACAGATAAATGAAATTTCCCCATCGTGGGATTAATAAAGTCATCTATCTATCTATCTATCTATTTTCCGACCACCGTCAGAAAGAAAAAAAGTAATCGCAGGAAAGGTTCAACACATGATATATTTACAGAGAAAGACGGTACACATAAAGAGTTTTCAAAGTTTTAATAGTATACCTGAGCTTTTCTTTCCAAACAGTGCCTGTGACGCGGCAGCAACACAGCAGTAACATGGTAGTTATAGTAGTAAGAGCACTAACAGAGCTGGTTAAAAAAACATACCGGTTAAAGTCACAGAGAGAGAAAAAACATATTTTTTTAACACTGCTTTTAACGATTGCTTTTAACTTGAAAGCTACGTCATATGCATTTCTTCTTGCATTTTCCATGATGAGGGTCTGTTCGTGCTATTCATTCACAAAGCAGGAAATATACATTAAACTTGTGTCTTCCTCGACATATATACCGTATTCCCGCCATCTCACTCTCACCCTTTCTGCTCGAGTGCCCCTAGCGGTTGTTAGAAAAAAATACATTAAACAAAAAAAGAAGAAGAAAATGCATAAATAAGCCGCATCATTGAATAAGCCGCAAGGGTTGAAAGCGTGACAAAAGTAGCGGCTTATAATCCAGAAATTACAAAACTTCTCTGCCACTTCAGACGTCCTCATTCAAACTACAGCTCCTCTCTCTGTACTGTCGTAGACTTCCTCTAGATCAACAAAAACACTGCAGCTCCTACTTACCTTCTCTGTCCTTTTCCAGAAGCATCCTCAAAGCAAACATTGTGTCTGTGGTTCTCTTCCTTGGTGTAACAATATACTGTTGCTCACAAATGCTCACTTTTGACCTCAGCCTATAGCTTCCACCACTTTTTTCCTTAACTTCAGAGTGCGGCTTATAAACTTTAATCCTCTGTAATTATACAACTCTGCACATCTCCCTTCTTCTTAAAAATGGACACCGGAACACTTCTACTCAATTCCTAAGGCATCTTCTCTCTCTAACAACTTGTTAAATAACCTACACAGAATTTCTATTGCCACCTCTCCTAAACACACTAAAACTAGGCTTTCTATGAACTCATGAAAACTTTAAAATGCTATACTTGCAAGAAGAAACTCATTTGAACGTCTGAATTGCTCTAAAAATGTAATCTTCTAATAAAAAGAGTGCAAACATTATTATGTGTTACTTTATTAAAAGAATTGGCGTTGGCTTACTTTTTCAGATCTCATTTGAAATAAAAACCAATAACAGAAATAAACTTCATTTTTAAGACTCAAGTCTGTACATGAAACATTTAATCACTTCAGTCTATATAATAACTCAGTGACTAAAGGTTAGGGTTGATTGCATGTAATATAATTTGATTAAACATTTACCGTTTCTGCATATGCACACTGGAAGTCGTGGGAACCATTTGCAGCGTAAAATCAGTGACATGGTGTTTACAGAGCTGTATTTACAGCCTTAAGGATGCCTTCAGAACATGTCTGTGTTTAGTCTATATAAAGAAGCTGCACCAAGGCCTGTGGAAAAACTGCGCTTGAAAGTGTCATAGTCTGACAAGCCTGACAACATCTTCTGCTTTTAATGACAGCCATTACACATCAACAACCCCACAATGTCATCTCTTTGGAGAGAGACATGTGCATCGTATTTACCGTTATTTCACAAATCATAGACTTAAGCTTGTTTGTGTCAGTTTTCATAGAAAATGGATAATAAAAGGTTAAAAAATATTAACCATGGTTATAAAAACATTCTGTTGTATACATTTCATCTGTTTGGTTTGTTTGCTCAGTGTGGGGTTACATTAAAAACCTTTTGACATAATCAGTTAACAAGTTATAACACAATAAAACAACCTAGCTTTATTGGAATAATCTGAAGTAATAAGGACTGTGAATCTCTGGCATGTTTAGAACAAGCTTTAACATACCAACTGCTTTATTTGATGGTTTATCTTTTTGTGCATTGACAATTTATTACCTTTGGTTGTGAATTTTCCCTTTGTAAATAAACTGTTTTGAATATTATAAAACTATATTACTGTATACCTAAACAGTTTTTAGAGGTTTACTACTTTCTTTTCTGTAAAACATAAACGTTTTCTTGTTTTTTTTTAATTGTCCTGTCCAACAGCTGAGCACACAGCTAGGAGCTGAAGGCCTCTTGTATTGGACATAGTTTTCTGTTACAAGATGGGGTTGTTGATCTCCTAACACTAAGTGTGTATTTGGTAAATTAGATTTTATTTGTATTGATTTCATTTGTATGCTTTTTTTTGTTTTTTGTTTTTATTGGACCGGATGGAAACGAGACTGGGGATAAGGGTGCAGAAAAAAAGGGTTAAGGAAATCTGGATGATGATTGCAGAGGTGGTGGTGGGGGGTACCATTATAAAACAATAAGATGCTGGCGGATTATCATCATTTCTGTAGTGTAAATGTTAGTTAAAAGGGGCGGGGCCTGTCCACACACAGAATCAGGTGTTACAATCATACCTGTTAGCTCCAAAAATCTTCACATAGAATCATGTCAACATGTACTCAACACAACTACAGTTCACACGCACATGTGCATACAAACCAACACATGCAAAGCATTTTAGTCTGTCACACATTCTATTGTGTAAAGGTGAGTGGACACCTGTGCTCAGGTGGTTCTTTATGTTCTGCTGAGGTGGATAATGGAATCTAAAACCATATTAAATATTATTTAAATACATTATTTTTCTGAAGATAGATTTTTTAACCCTCCAGTCATGTTGCGGGTCAAATTGACCCGTTTTAAAGTTTGAACATCTAGGAAAAACAGTCAAAAGTATTTTTTCAGCATGAAACTTCTTCTGCTTGCCGTAATTAGTGTAATCAACATATATTATGAATTTGGTTCATCTCACATATTTGCAACCCCCCCCCCCCCCCCCCGCATGTTTATATCACATAGATACTGTTCGGGTCAATTAGACCCAGCAGTCAAACTGGAGGTACAAGGATGTTCTTATTATTAGTAATAATCCTTTATTTGCAGCTGTGAGACATATTTCACCCCAATCACACACACAAACACACACACACACAGGTGCCTAGGTGTTATGACTTTTGACAGGAACCATTTAGGTTCTCGTAGGAAAACTCAACCCACATTCAGTGGACACTCAACAGGGGAGGGGCAAAACATATAAAAGATTCTCTGCATGGGAGTCCTTCCAACATTACACAGGCAGACCTTTAGAAAATGAGCAGCAGAAGCAGAAAGATGACGGTCCAGGACGCTCTGGAAGTCATCACTGATCATGATCAGAAGAAGACTATCTTGAGCTAAATTCTGATTCTAATGATTCTGATTTTGAAGTAGATGAGGGAAATGCTATTCCTGTTCCTTCAAAGAAAGAGATTCATATCAAAGAATGGTGAAGTACATTGGTCTTCATCCCCAAATATGCGTCAGACAAAACTGTCTGCAGAAAACATAATAAAGACAGTGCCAGGGCCCACTAGGATGGCAGTGACTCATGTGACTATGTCAATTCAATTCAATTCATTCAATTCAATTTTATTTGTATAGCCCAAATTCACAACAACAGTCATCTCGATGGGCTTCGTATCGGTAATTGAAAAAGTAAAACATAAAATCAAAAGGTTCATGAATACATCATGAATTCAATAGGAGAATACTAAATTGAACTAACAAACTGACTAAACTAAACGGTCACCTTAGACCCTCTTTCGCAGTAAGGAAAAACTCCTAAAAAAAACTGATTCCGGAAAAAACGAAGACACCTCTTTGGTGCCCACATGAAGGAGGGATCTTACCCCAGGACGGACAGGCGATTTACCAGAACTCATAGAGAAGAATTAGCTTATCTAACTCTACAACTACATATATAAAGTCCAGCAGACGAGCTTCATCCAGATGGAGTTGGGGGGGACGGCCGGGGGCGCTGAGACGAGCCGGAGACAGGATCCAGGTCAAGACAAGCATGACCTGTGCGAAATGTGCAAAATTAATTAGCACAAAGTACAGTGTGATAACTGGTCACTCTTGTGCTGTGTATATGTACAGACACAGACAGACACAAATTCATATGGCAATTGCTTGTCTGTTGTATTGTGATTTTGATTTTTTCTGGTTCACAGTGCATGGATGTGAAACAAAATTTCAAGATTATCTTTCAATGTTATGTAAAACCATTGTATTTTAGTAAAAGTAATACAGTAGTGAAAAATTTGAAAAAAGTTTGAACATGTGTATTTTTAAGAAAAACGAGTAAATTATCTAATAATTGAACCACAACCTGTTAAACGCAAGGAACACCATTTCACTAAGTTTTGATTGAATAATTAGTAATGAAGTTAGTGATGATATATTCACACTGCTTGTTAGGATTTTTCTGGGTTTCAGACATCTTTTAAGTAATAAAACATGCACCGGGTCAAATTGACCCAGGAACATAATCTTTGTTCCTCACAAATGAACATAACAGGAGGGTTAAATCTTTTTTTTAGGAAATGACTGTTACATGGCTGCTATCAGCTGCTTTGGAGTTTAGAAAGGAAATCTTGATTGAAATGAACACTTTATCTTGCAAAGCTGGTGATAATGTTACTAGAAAGCTTTTAATACTAAACATTGTTTGAGTTTACATGTTTTTATGTCAATTTGTATTTTGTTGAGTATGAAACCATTTATTTTGATTAGTTTGTAGTTCGCTTCTGTTCATTGTCTTATAAACTGCATTAAGGTCTTCTGTTAGCCTTTCAATACATGATATTTTTGTTTAAGAAAGTTGCATTATCCATGTAGCTGGACTTCCATTATTTTTTCAGTTTGGGTTTAATTTTAGTCGATCTTTATACTCAATATCTCATATCTAATCTTCAGTGATGAGCTTGCAGTACAGATAGATGTTTATTTGTCCTTTAGAAAAAAGATGTTTGTCAGCGACTCTGAAATTTCTGTTTAAAAAAAATCAGATTTCTTGTATTTTGAAGTGTTTCTTCAAATGCTTTAAAATAAGTCCATGATATTGGCCTAACAAAACTTCAATGTGCCATTATGCTGTATCTATTGACCCTTTTTTCAAAACTAAAACATGTTTTTTATGAAAGCATCTGAAAGGCAGAATGCCCTAATTTATCACCCAACTTTATAATTTAACCTCTTGTAATGTGTATATTGTTTAAATATGAAGCCAAAACTATTTCTCAAAATATGTTTCAACCACAGCAAGAATGCTTTTGGCCAAAGGTAAAGGTGTTTTGTGTGGGCAGCTGTGCAGCAGTCTGATCTCATCTGTATGCAGAGGATTGCACACCGCTGTATTGTGATTCACAGCGTGGACAAGGCAAGGCAAGGCAAGGCAAGGCAAGTTTATTTGTATAGCACAATTCGTACACAAAGTAATTCAAGGTGCTTCACAAAACAGAAAAGTGCATTAAAATCACAATACATCATAGAAATAATCAACATAAAATTTACTTTAAAAGAAAAGGAAGAAAAAAAAAAGATTTAAAAATAAAGGAAGGAAAGAAAAGTGCAGATAGGACCTTTCAGTCATATACACGGCTAAACAGAAATGTTTTAAGTCTAGATTTGAACATGAACACAGAAGAGGCCTGTCTTACGCCTTCAGGGAGGCTGTTCCAGATTTTAGCTGCAGAATATTGAAACGCTGATTCCCCTTGTTTAGTTCTGACTCTGGGAATCAACAGGAGGCCGGTCCCTGAGGTCCTCAGAGTACGAGATGGTTCATATGGCACTAACATGTCAGAGATGTACTTTGGTGCGTGGCCATGGAGAGACAACGCTGCTCCACTGGTGTTTTGTTTTGCTGTTTCCAGACAGAGACAAGTTTTGTCTGTAGAGAAAAAAATAATTTCAGCAAACAGATATGGCGATGACGCCAAAGGCTCTATGAGCAACAAAAAGACACTACGACTATATCAGATACAAATCACATTTTTATTTATATACAGAATACATGAAGAAAAAAAACAAATCAATTAATGTCTTGTTTTCTGAATTCCCATCATGTTCAGCTGAAATGTCTTGCTGTATTTCTAAGCTAAAAGGCTGATTGACATTGAGAAGTCGGCAGCACCGCAGCAGCAGTTCAATAATACTTTACGTTAATCTGCTATCCACCTGGATACAATGAGAAAGCACATTGATTAATGCTCAAAGTTAAAGTTCTTTCACTTTGTTTTCCTGTCAATCAATACAGAGCAGTGGCACAGTTTAATTTGTTTTGTCACCTTTTTGAGCAGAAAATTGACCAGCAATGATTGAAAGCCAAATTATGCTGCCAAGTGAGAGATTTGGCTTTTTTTAACAGGTTTTTTGGAAAATAACATCAAGCGTTGATGCTGAGTGCCTGTGTGCATGAGGATAAAATGGTTTAGGAGAGCTGAAGTGGCTTGAATCCAGTATTCTTGAGGGATATTGTGTCATTTAACCTGAGAGCAATGGTCTTTACATAAATGAGGTCAGTCAGAAAGTTATAGAACTGTGTGACAAACAGAAATTTAAAACAAAATATAGTTCATTGCAATTTCTGAAAATATAGTGTGAGAGCTTTTGTCAGGCTGGATGAATGGAATAAGTGTTGTGAGGGTGTCACGACAGGACCATAACAAAACCGACTTCACTGGAAAAGGAAATTGAGTTCTTTTCCTGTTGAGATGTCATCATTAAATAGGGTACATGATTGATGCTGGAAAAAAGATTTTGAAGAAGCTGACCAGCTGACAAAAAGACTGATGATTACTTCTTTCTCTGTGCTGTGAATGAGGCCTCTGCACTGCGTGCATCACAACACAGAGACTGCCACTTACTCCGTGATGATGACAGTCAGTTAAGGTATATAAATACACTGGCAGACACATCCGACTTTCATGGAAGAGATCTTGCCTTAAAAGAAAATAACGTTCCCACCTGTGTGATGGAAAAGGAGAAACTAAAGAGACAGCTGAAACTACTGAAACCTTGTTGACGAAGGAAGGAAAATTTAGCTGAGACTCACTGCTTTTGGATTGCCTTGAAAGATTCTACGTCCTTGTAAAATATCATTAAAGTCACACTCTGATCATTTTTTTATCTAATTTGAAAGAGTTCACAGTGGTCTTTTAATTATGATTATGCTGATTTTAGTCAAGATCAAAAAGCCATCACAAACCCAAGCTAACATTAGCGGTGCAACAAAAAAGGTAAGCAAAATAACTATCCAGCCGTACAGCTTTAAACCAGATACCAGCTCAGACGAGGAAAACAAAGACGTACATGGATCTAGTTGTCTCAAGGGCAGTTCACACCCCGGCTCAGACCTGTTTGACCTGCTGCCCTCTGGGAGGCGCTACAGAAACAAAACGAACAGACTCAAAAACAGCTTCTTTTCAAAGACAATAACCATCCTAAATTCCAAAATGCACAGATAAAACCTACAATAACACATCCATATGTACATGTTTGTTTATATATATATATATATATATATATATGTGTGTGTGTGTGTGTGTGTGTGTGTGTGTGTGTGTGTGTGTGTGTGTGTGTGTATATATATATATATATATATGTGTGTGTGTGTGTGTGTGTGTGTGTGTGTGTATATATGCTTATCCATACTTCTGTACACTATGTCCACAACGTCAACACTCTACCTCATTGCTACCTCTTGCACATCTGACATGTTTGCACACAATTTGGTACGCAATTTTGCACACTAATTTCGGACATTATTTATTACAGTTTATATTTGTACACTTGTATATACTGATTATTTAATATTATATACCGTTATTCCTTGCTATTCTTGCACTGAAATGGTGATACTTCCATTTCATTGTACATTGTACAATTCATTGTACAATTGGACAATGACAATGAAGCAAATCTAATCCAATCTAATCTAAAGTGGATGCTTACGTATCGAACGGAGCGGAGAGCTTGTGGTCTTTATTGTATTTTTTGAAGAAACCATACTCAGAAATGCAAATGTAATTTTAAATCCTTTATATATTTCTTCAATCGTGAGAAAAATGCTACAAAAATATGTTAAAACACCAAAAACACGATCTTCATATGAGTTGTTCATTAACTAAAATGAGTTGTCATCACAGTCTTGGAAATTGAACTATATATTTAGACTAGCTGCCTGACCCAGGTCAACATTTCCAATTCCCACATGTCAATAAAAACAGGCACCATAGGGAGGAAAAACGCTCCACATCCCACAATTTTACATCAGCTTCCTATCTGGCATTATTTCTCCAAGTGTCATTGTCTCAGGGGAATCACAGACCAACATATTTTGTCGTCTGTCAGAGAGCAGAAGCATCTCTGACAAACACGATGTGAGTATGTTCTGAATACAAAGCTTTGCATTTCACTCTCATAGTAGTCAGGAAGCTCTGAAACAGCAGTTGGCCAGTACCCATGCACTGACAGAATAAGTCAGAGTGGACCTCCTGATGCTGCAGAGATGGCAGAAAAGTGACATTTAGATGCAACTGAACTCAGGGTCAGACTCAGACATGAGCACATGCTCTTATGAGAGTGGAAGAAAAACCACAGGCAGGAATCTTAGACAGGAAAAATGATTTCTGCCCATTAAAAATGAAGCCAGTCTCCCGTGGTGTTCTTCATTTGTGAAGAAAAAAACATTTGTAAATGGTTTATAAACCGATTAGATGGGAGAAAAAAGAAAGTCCAAATCCTGTAGTCTCACTCTAGATAACCTGATACTTGCTCTTCAAATCAAATCGTTTTGGACTCTTTGCCGACTCACATCTCTTCTGTCTTGGTCTGGCTCTTTGTGACAACCAGAGTCCCGGCAGCCCACTGGTACTGCTCTCCTGCACTTCATGTTCTTCTTCTAAGAAACCAGTTTACTGGCCAAACTTTTTCTGCGTTTACATAGGATACTCTCCCCCTATAACACCAGGGATGTTGCCGAAAACACCTAAATAACATAGGCTGTTTGAACTACTGCTGCTCTCAACCATTTACACGATTAACGTAAATCATCTGATTCTCTTGTGGAGAGAAGAGTTAGTGCAAATTTAATATAAAAAGCAGCTTTTCTCTACGACAGAATCAGCTGATTAACATGGATTGCATAAACGGCTGAGGAGTTATGTTAGTCGGAAGAATGGCAACACAGGAACTAAAGCTCTGGTGTTAAAGGGTTAATGAACCTTTTCATTTGAAAAATGGGTAATGGCTTGTAAAACACATTTAACATGTTTTATTGAAGAATTCAGATGAAATTTGGTGTGGATGGCATTACACCCTCCACTGTTGACCATGCTGAAAACTATTGTGTGAGCCTAATTTTGGTCAAATCAGGAGATGAACTTGCTAGGATGTCCCCTCTTGAGATGATGAGTAACTTGTGCATGTTTTCCACTTGTGAATAATTTCTCTGATTGGAGCATGATGGGCTCCAGACTGCCATTAGGTTGATGGGCAGAAAGAACAGCATCTCCAAGATAACTGCCGGTGTCGCGCCTGATGAATTAATCAAAAGCATTTAATTAGCAGCATTATAGCTGTTATTTATCCTAAAGAAGCTGTTAGACTTTGTTCACTTTGTTTTCAACACACTACATCTGCACTGGTTTTGGATTTACCTACTTAAATGTGTATGCAGTATATGAAATCTATGTAGGATGGGTTGACCTAACTTTTACATTTTGAAAGAACGACATTTTCTTTTTCTGTGAGCATCCCCTGACTGGTAAAACCTTTGAAACTGAAAGTGGATTAAAAAGGAAAAAGTTCAGTACAGATGTTGTCAGCATCTCTTTATTAGCACGCCATCCCAAGCCACTGTCTGCAGCCTGGTCTTAATTACTCTAGCCTGGGGTGGGAACAGTTCACTTTAATCTCAGGGGACGGTCACGCTGACCTTTTATATCTCTTATTCAGACCTCTGCGTGACCTTTCTGTGTGGAATTAAATATGTGTTTCTTAGTTGCCAGCTATTTCTGGCAAGTATGGACCAGCAGAAGTCGTACTATGAGAGCAGCCTGATGAAATTTGACCTTCAGACTTTAGGAAGGCATGGCACCATGTTGGCTTCTTACCCGTCAGCTGCTGATGGCACAGCTGCCCCAGCAACTTCAGCCTAAAAAAAACAACACGCTGCACGTTGGATAGTCAAAAAGAATTTTAGCAAAGAATACACTATCACAAAAGGTACATAATTTAAGGTAAGGTACCATCGTTTGAAGTGACAAATACGATATCTTCCTTTCAAAATCTTTGTGTTTTTATCTTATGTTTTGTTGAATCTGATTTGCTCTTCTAAGAAAATAAAAAAAATATGGTGTTTAAATACATCATTTTCTGATTTTAATACATCCAGTAAAAAGGCATACATGCAGCAACCCTTCAAACATAATATATTAATTAGCAAGATTTGTGGTGTGATCTGTAAATTGTTGGTGTCTAGTTGTGAATTGAATCGTAATGATCTACAACCCTAGTTACAATGCATCCACTATCATTTCATTCACTTTCAATTTACACACAAGATGAATTCTGTTTGTACAAACATTAAATCTCAGGAGACCTGTAATTATTGCAGTTTGACCTTAAACAATGCACAGACATGAGTAGAAGAGCTCCAGCTAGTAATCATAACTCAAGAGCCTTGAAGGCAGATAAACATTGACCCAACACAGAAAAGGGGCTGCTGAAAAAGCAAAAGCTTTGGAAAAGAAGACTTTAACAAATCATCTTGTTTCTGTGACAAATGTTCTCACTCATGTCAAGTGGCAGTGTTCACTTACCCCACTGACAAGAACAATGCAGGATTTAAGACAGGCGCTTCGTTGGTGGCCACCATCGATAAGACCGCAATCACACCCCGGGACAATGAAGAAGTGGAGGATTAAAGTCCAACAACACTCTGCAGACAAGAATTCTTCCAATTTTTCATTAAACGTGATTGTGCCGTGCTCCCACAGGCCACAGCGAGATAAACACTTTAGCAACAAGGCTCCAAAGTGTCGTAAGACAGATGAACTAAAAATAACATGGCAGAAAAATTCAAATAAACCGCAGGAAGGAAGGTTTTCAGTTTGCACTCAGCCTGAGAGGCAAGTGAGTGGCAGCAGAAATGTGATGTCTGAAAGGAGGATGAATTCATACTTGAAGAGAGTCCGCTGAATTTCATTTCTGTCTCCCCTTTTACACAAAGAGAGGTATTCTTTATAAATGTAAAAGCTGTTCATGCCCAGCAACAAAAACCTGTTATTGACAAAAGAACGAAACCTGTACTGGAGACTTGGAGAAGTGTCACATTATTATAGTACCTTTGTGATAGAAAATCTAGTTGAGGCAAACATTGTCAGCAAATCCAATTAAACAGCTCCAGCGTCGTGTTATCAGCTTCTGGTCACATTTGTTACACAGTTTGAGAAGTCTGACTTTAGAACAGTAAGTTCAGAGATTAATTCCAGTAAAAACATCATTGATTTCTGTGAGACTGCTCTGCCTCAGTTTTCCTAAGTTGCTTAGAAGGCTAAATCAGGGCCGGCACCACATTCATGTTGGGATAGCTGCAGTTCAATCCTAAACGATCCATTTTTGCAGAGGCACTTGACAGGAAATGTGTGATAATGAGATGCCGCCAAGCTGAAAGCTGAATACTGACAGGCTGAGGTGGAAACAGCAGCGTTGCAATTGTGCCTGTGAATGGGATCCTAAATGTTTTGGTTTTTTAAACATTATATAACAAATAAACTTTTACAACATTTATTAATCATATTGTCTTATTTCCAGGGCTTCTCTTTAACCAAAGTAACGGCTCAGTCACAGCTGTCCCTGCAGGTTTTCAGCGGGCGAAAAATGGGCAAACCTGTTCACAAAATTGTAAGATTGTAGACTACTCGGTTGATCCATAGAGTGACAAATGTTCATGCACATTTTTTCTCTACAAGCATGGTGCAGGTCACAGCAAATACTTCAAAACGTAAGGGTTAGTTAGGGTTAAATAGGTGAGATCACGCACATCATGAGGTTTTTTTTCATTTTCTCAAACCAACGCACTGTGCAAGTGGCAAACTAGTGCTGTTCAAATAATAAGGTACGCGGACTGTGCATTCCCATTGACAATCAGGACATTGTTTGCGTGGGCGTTCTATGGACACTTCTGTATCACCCTGTGCATGGAGCATTTATGCACAGCCAGTACGTACACCTCAGTAATGATAGGAGGGTGACGCAAGGACACCATACAACAGCACCACCCGTATGTGATAACTGCATGTGACTTACATTATCCTTAAAAATACATTACAATACTCTTACAAAATGCACAGCAATTATACGTTCCATGTTTTATGACATCCCTTAAAGTGGTTGCATGAGCCTCAACAGAACTGTAAGACACACCTGTGCTCCCTCTAAAATGTTGCCCCACCTGTTTTAGAACTCTCCACAGGCCCAGACAATCAAACATTTGCAGCACCTGTATGGGTGCAAGTAAGTAAGGCAGAGTCTGAATTCAGCCTTTGCTCTTCCGGCTTCTCCCTTCTTCTCCACTTGTAGGGACATTTGAAGCTTCAGTGGTGTTTTTTAAGGGGGAACTGCAGTGACTTGGGGCTTGGAATCCCTCTGTCAGTATGGTGAACGCACATAATCACATGGGTGCACAGAATTTTACATTTCAATGTAACTAATGACTTTTTGTTTTTGTATGACTTTTCAAAGTTATGAAACCAATGCTGTTATGTATTTTCCCAGCGGAGGAAGTTATGCGCTAACGTAAATGACCGGCGACTATTCATGGCGTCATCAAGTGGTAGTAACGTCCGGATTTGAACTGTCTGCCTGGAGGGGCAAAGTGTAGGGGTAGGGAGAAGCCAAAGGGGTTAGGGATGAATTCAGATTCAGCCTGAGATATAAACATGTTTAATGTTAGCCTCTAACCAGACGGTAATGTCAATGTTGACTCTATTTTCAGAAACTTTGCGAGGTTTGATCCTTTAAGTAAGTTTTATCCCTCATGACAGCTTTTAAAGTGTCTTTCATTGTTGTAGGAAGACTGAGAAGCTAAATCCACACCTCAACGATTACAAGGTAACCATAACAATTCTTGAACCTTTAAATCAATCTTGTGTTAATGTGCATCCGTTTCCTCACTGTTTCCTGCGTCACAGTGTTTCTACATCTGAGGTTTTTCTACATGCATTTAGATCCAAGACTATTTATTTTCTTGTTTTTAAAAAAAACAAAACTGTTTAGTTTCTTTGACCACCACAGCACAAAGTAAAATTGTACACAGGTTTTACTGAATGACAAAATGACATACCTTTTAGAGTCTGGAATGTCAGGCTCTGAAAGGTTTCTAACGGCTCATTTACTGTAGAATTAAGCCGAGGCAAAAGGTCCAAATTGCGCTGCAGTCTGAAAATAGCAAGCCCACAAATTCAGTTTTGGATGTAAAATGCATGCACATTTGCACACAATAGACTGTGGTGACAGTGTAGCAGAGTCTCTATTACTACCAGAGCAGGCATCTTGATTATCCATTCACAGCAGTGCAGTGTGGTACCTTTTGACAGCTTCCTAATGGGCCACTTATTATGGTATTTTTACCGGCAGTTCTGCCAGCCTGGTCCTCCCTGTAGATTGGATTGTGGTGTAGTGTTGTGCTGAATGACAAAGTATTATCTTATTATTGTTGTTTTAATTCCTCCCTTTGATAAATCATCAGCTGGAGAGACTGTTGATGATAGTTGAGAGTAAAACTGGCATCTGTCCAATAAAATGTTATTTACCCAAGCATTAAAGCAAGATCTCTCTCCCAAATACTGAAAGGCAAATGGAATAATTCACTGCCATTCGCTTGTATTCTACATCTAATTATGCGTTTTGTTGCTGGATATTTTGAATCTTAACACGAACCATTTTCAGTCTGAGGGAGCTAAACAACTGCTTTCTCTTAGAAAGTAATAAGACATGAGCTGATTATTTTGACATTAATTTGCATCTGCTCACATAATGTTTAGTTATTTAACTGTCTGCCACATTTCTAAGGTAAAAATAAAATAAATTCCATAGAATAATTCCCTATGGCCAGTTGGAGTCTAGGACATTTTTTGGATGAACAGCAAAATATCTTTGAGATAAACCTGCAAAGTCCACCTGCCCTGAAAAAAATCGGCTAATAATTTCACTTTGTTATGCAATAATAATCTGCTTTTTTTTCGGTGGATGATCGTTATTTCTGTTAAACTACTTTTCCAGTATGAGCACTGGCTTTGTTAGAGGTGCCTTTTTCTTTTCAAAAAGCTATTCAGTTTCTTTTGTAAAAAGAAAAAAAAAGTAAAATGATTCCATGATTATCCTGGAGGTTATGTTCTAAAAACTACCTGTGATAGGAAAATACACAAAGTAGGATTCTAGATGTTTTAATGCTGTTAAACTCTTCACTATACACTTCATACACCTTTATCAGACAGACATCAACATTTTCACACTTTTCTCACTTGTTTAAATTCTCAAAGTTAAAACCGTTGTAGAAAAATAAGTCCAGTATTATGGAATGAAAACAAAGATCTTCTCACAAATGAAGACTTATGTCTATTTAGTAAACTGAACCCAATCTATGCAGGAAATACTAAATCCTATACCCACCAAAAGAAACTTACTCTTAAACCTGATCTTACTGTAAAGAAAGTGTCTTGATCGCAACATTATTTTCACTCTGAAGAGTGTTTTTCTGCTCATTAAAACAGCTGATAAATCAATATACACATGGTTGCATGTTAACATCTGCTAAATTCATTACAAACACTCCAAACAAAGTGAATATTAAACAAACTGTTCTGGCTTGTATAGCAAAACCAAGCATGCTGTAAGATGAGGCTTCATGCTGCTGGCTTCGTGTCAATTATAGCTTCTAATTAGCACAAACTAAGAAGATGCTCTGCTGTACTTGGCTGAATGCACACTGTCTTTTGATAGCAAACAGGCACAGCTGATTGTGATGAGGAAAAGAGAGTTAACCTGTTGGGGCTCTGCTGGGTATCCTGCCAGCTCACACACCTTTCTAGACATGTCTGTTCAGGAAATGAGAAAATTTCACTGAAGGCAATTAATGAGTCCACATTACCAATCAATGTCTGTTCTACTGCCAAGTCTTTTAATTTAGATAATTAGCCTAAACTTTACTGAGAAATACTTAATTATTTCTTTTGCACCAAAAAAAGCAATGACTTATGATTAAGACTGGCTCTTAACCTTTCAGTTTCATAGGCTCAGAGAGGGATCAATGTAGGTTAATGAGGGTTATGTTTGGATAAAGCTTTTTTTTTTAAATGAACTGTTTTTTTCCCCTTACATTTTTCTAAGTATAAGTATATGTTAAATTCAAATTTTGTTTTTCACATGCATTTACATTCATAATATAATACAAAGTGAGATGTTTTGCACAACTGGACGACAGAGTACAGGGCTAAAAGCAGTGAGTAAGAAAAATAATAAAATTTAGGTGACTGAGTATGAAAAAGACATTTTAATAAATATATGACAATATATAGCCTAATATAGTGATTAAGTGATTAGTGTTTTATGGTCACAAGCGAAAAAGAGGTGTTGATCTATAATTATCCAACATGGGGATTTGTAGTTGACCTATATATCAGACAGGACAGAAGCTAATGTATTCACTGAAACTAAACTGATTTAAACTGCCAAACTAAAAGGTTTAAAGCAGACACTGAACTATGGGATGTTTAAAAAGAAGTTAACCAGAAGGTTTTCTTTTTTCTTTAATGAAACACTAAGTGATGTAGAATTTACAAATTAAGTGCCGCAGTGATCTTCAGTAACCCAGGTGTTTCAGGAAATAGGGCTGAGCAGAGAAGACCAAAAAACAAGCATAAATAACAAAATAAAATGAAACACAACCATAATCCCAAATTACCACAAAAATTGTGTACTAAAGGTTTTTTACAAAACACCAATTGCTTTTGTTTCATTGTTTCATTAGTTTTTTTAAGTGAAACAGTGTGGTGGAAACCGTTATTCCCTCTAGTCCCCCCTTATCTGGAATTGGGACCAGCAGTCCAAGCTGAGATGCTTGGACTTCAGTCTCCACAGAAACTTCCTCGAGCTTAAGTCATTGGGATTTAAGCATTTATCAGAAACAGAAGGCACACTCAGGCCAGTTCTATTATATAGCAGTGACGTACGGTCAGGTGAGGCAAGTGAGGCACAGCCTCACCTGTCATGATCGTGATAAAATAGAAAAAGATAAATTAAGTAAATGTTATTTTCCACTGTTCTGTGTTAAATATACATTTTCAGTCAACTTAACATGTTTTCCACAGTATCTGAGGTTAGAATCGCTGAATTTGAGTGTTGCGCGATCAAAGATGGAGCGGAAACTCCGGGTAAGGCTCTGGAGCGCTGTGCCTCATGTCTGACGGCAGGACTCAATGTTAACAGAGACGTGCGCTGAAAACACTGCTGTATGCCCACAGAAAAGGCCATAGGTGAGGTGAGCCCCACCAGCAGGGGCAGACGTGAGCTTTGTAGCTACACTGGTGCCGTAGAAATAAAACAGACTAAGGATGTCTTTCTCCATTGAGAAGGAGAAACTCATATAAAATAAAGGAAAATAAGGAAGACTTTCCAACAGATCATAGAGCTTTTTGTAGAAAAGGATCAACACACCAACTCAATAAGTAAGGCCAAACATGGTTTTATTTTTTTGTTTTTTAAAAATAACATGGGAGTAAGTGTAAAAAATGTTACTAAAACCATTTATTATATTTCTATTATCATTTTCACAGACAACATTTGATAACACTGATTAAAGCACCAAAAGCTGAAGTTGGAAAAATACCAGAAATAGTGACTGAGGGTCAAATGTGTGCTGAAGACATCTGTGTACTTTAATTTGTTTACAGTACATGTGAATAATTTATACATAAGAAGAGTGTTCTGTGAATAAAATAAATATTCTCTGTAGGACAAATATGTTCTTGTGTGTATCTTATATGCTGTTACCTACTGTAGGATGAAAGGTGAAATATTTAGTTCTTTTATTGTAAGTCTGACTCCAGAGGAGTCAGTGCCTCACCAGCCATCAACCTCACCGCACGTCACTGCCTCACCAGCCATCAACCTCACCGCACGTCACTGCCTCACCAGCCATCAACCTCACCGCACGTCACTGCCTCACCAGCCATCAACCTCACCGCACGTCACTGTAATACAGTCAATGATCTCAAATGTACTTGCCGAGTTCGTAAAGATGCTCTAGATGTTAAGATTTCTCAAATCAGGACTCAATTAAAATGTGAAACATGCAAATCTTGGGAATCCTGTTCCAGGCTTTGTCTTTGAAATCTCTACTTCAATATTTAAAAGAGATGTCATATAATTCCACAAACCGCTATGAATTTCTCCTTCAAGATTGATTTCTAAATGGTTCGCACTTCCACAATTTAAAAAGTATGCTACCCATATGTTACTACCAAATTTGGTTTTACTTTCAGTGTCCGTTAAATTGCAGCGCGTTTCATACATAGACCCTGAAAACTGACTAAAAAAACGCTTGAGTTTATATTGCGGAAGCCCAAAACGTGAACATGCTCACAGTTACTTGGACTTTTCATTGGAAGCGGTCAATCAAACACAATTCTGTGCCCGGCGAGTCAGTATTTTAACCGGACACAAACCTAAACACACATCACTTGCATTTTTCTTTTTTTCAGTCATGACCCAATGCTCATGACCAAGAGTGAGAATAGGAACACAAAGTAACCAGTAAATAAAGAGCTTTGCCTTTTGGAGCAGCTCCTTTTTTACTATAAAATAGCCACATTACTACAATCGCACCCACCTATCTGCCAATCAGTCTTACGCTCCATCATTAACTGACTCAACAAAACAAAACTCCTAAATTTGAATCCTACATTTGAATCAGGTTCCTTCTAGTACACATTACTCTTATTAAAAAAGGAAAAACGCTTTTCCTTTTCTTTTCATACATTTTTATTGCTCTATTTCTGAGAATAATCTCCTATCAAAGCACACTTCATCTTTTATATCACATTTATTAAATATTGTGCTTGGAGTTAAAACATCACTCACCCAAAAACCAGTAGGGATTGTATTAATGATTTTATAATGATGACAGCTGTACAAGCAGTATTGGATACGTCTACTAAAAAAATGGATTTGCCTTGGGGATTTAGTAAAGTTGAAAGCTCACTTCTGTTGTCTCCTCACAGGAGGAGCCGTGCTTCGCCAGCAGGTGCATCTTCAGCTTTGGAACAGAAAATGGAATTCATTATCGCTCAGGCACAGCCCCAGATGTAATGTTATTGCTGTCGTTTTCACTCAAACCTTGAATCGTGAAAGAACTTCAACAATGTAAACATCGTCTTCTCTGCCTTTACAAACATCTGCACAGACTTGTTAAGTACTGGCTCACTTAGAAATATAGGGAAAACGGGATGTATTCATCTGGATATTTTTGACCCAACACTGCACACACAGCAATATTTGACAAAACTTTGAATCAGTAAAGAAAAATATGTATACATGGAGGGGGGGTATGCATGTGTTGTGTAAGTTCCAAATACTGTCAACAAGGTTTCAATCTGGAATATTAAGTTTGCTAGTAACTGTTCAAGAACTGTTTCTTGAATCAGACTGATCAGAGAAGAACAGTGATCGGTATTTGGCATGTTCTCAGCAAATACACTCTCTCTTGCTGTCTGTGTACATCACAGCAAAGATGGGGTCTGTCCAAAAATGGATGCCGTTCAACAATATTTAAATGGTCTTGCTTGCTGTGCATGTTTCACATTCTGCCCCACCTGTTCCTCTGCCCTTACACCACATTACGTTGGCACAACATCCAAGTAAACAAACTCATGAAGACACACATGCATACACCTTCATTTGCTGCCACACTTTATGTTGACATGCATATTTACTCATTTGCAGAGTTCATCTCCTTAACTTCCAACAGCTGGGACAGCAGGACATTAAAAAAAAAAAAAGTAAAATAATTTGGCAACATCTGCAGACTGCAGATTAACGGGGGAAATCATCTGTAAATTAAGGATGGAGCATTTTTTATCTGCTCTCTCATGTACTCAAGAAAGAGTGCGTGCGTGCGTGTGTGTGTGTGTGAGAAAGAAAGAGGGTGTTTGCCCTTGAAACTGTGCAAAAGTAAGAAAGAGATGCAAAGTCAAACCATTCTCAATTCTCAAAGTCTGTTTTATAGGTTTGATAACTGTTTTTTTTCCCCATAAGATATTTTTTATTTAAAGGAATTTAATTAATTATGCAAAAACAGTCTTTGGATAAAATGTTGTCTTCAAGCATGTGACCGTCATGAGAGTGCATGATGAAGAACAACATTTATTTTGTTTGATTTTGTCTTTAAAAGTTGATCTAAGACAGGGGTTCTCAAAGTGCGGCCCTGGGGCCAATGGCGGCCCGCAGGAAGATTTTTTGTGGCCCTAAATAAAAGAGAGCCAGAGCAGGTTCCTTTGAGGAAAAACGTTGTGTTGGCGAGGAGAAAAGCCGCTTTCTAGCTTAGTGGACAAATGCTTACTTCGTCGCTGGATAAAGTCCTGTGCCTTATTTACGAGGAGCCCAACATTAAGCTTCAAAAACTACAACGAGGCTATGCTTTACAGCAGATGCTTACAAAAATGGCGAAATTCAGTGAAGCTGTGAGAGAAGCTAGCTACGTTGTGGTTTTGGAAATGGACTGGCATAACATGCCCTTAAGTGACGGGGAGTTTGTAAATAGAATGTATGCTGAAAGTAGCTGACATTATTTGTCCGGAGCAAAAGAAGGCAAGGCAAGGCAAGTTTATTTGTATAGCACAATTCGTACACAAAGTAATTCAAGGTGCTTCACAAAACAGAAAAATGCATTAAAATCACAATACATCATAGAAATAATCAACATAAAATTTACTTTAAAAGAAAAGAAAAAAAAAAATTTGAAAATTGATTTAAAAATAAAGGAAGGAAAGGAAAGTGCAGATATGACCTTTCAGTCATATACACGGCTAAACAGAAATGTTTTAAGTCTAGATTTGAACATGAACACAGAAGAGGCCTGTCTTACGACTTCAGGGAGGCTGTTCCAGATTTTAGCTGCAGAATATTGAAACGCTGATTCCCCTTGTTTAGTTCTGACTCTGGGAATCAACAGGAGGCCGGTCCCTGAGGTCCTCAGAGTACGAGATGGTTCATATGGCACTAACATGTCAGAGATGTACTTTGGTGCTCGGCCATGGAGAGACTTGTACATAAGCAGAGCTGCTTTGAAGTCTGTTCTTTGAGGTACAGGGAGCCAGTGCAGAGACCTGAGCACAGGAAGAATGTGATCATACTTCCTGGTTTTGGTCAGGACTCGAGCAGCAGCATTCTGGATGTACTGAAGCTGTTTTACAGCTCGTTTGGAGAGGCCGGTGAGCAGGCCGTTACAGTAGTCTAACCTACTGGAGACAAATGCATGGATAAGTATCTCCAGGTCTCGCTTTGAGATTATGTTTTTGATTTTGGCAATGTTTTTCAGATGGTAAAATGCCGCTGATGTTACTGACTTGATATGGCTGTTAAAGTTCAGGTCAGAGTCCATGATTACCCCTAGATTTCTGACTTGATTTGAGGGTTTAAGAGACAGAGAATGAAGGTAGCTGCTGACAATTTCTCTTTGTTTCTGTGGGCCAAAAATAATAACTTCGGTCTTGTTTGAGTTTAGCTGGAGAAAGTTGTTCTGCATCCACGCGCTGATCTGTTGGAGGCAGTGGCTGAGTGAATCCACCGGCCCATATTCACCTGTTGTCAGTGACACATAGATCTGAGTATCATCTGCATAGTTGTGATAAGATATGTTATTACTGCGTATTAACTGCCCTAGAGGCAGCATGTAGAGGTTGAACAGAAGGGGTCTCAGGATCGATCCCTGGGGCACACCACAAGTCAAGGCCATGTAGTCTGAGACACAACTCCCAATTTCAACAATTTCAAAAGAAAGTCTGTCAAATGATACAATTACTAGACTAGTAGAAGATCTGGGCAGCAGCTTCCAGGAAAACATCTGGAGGGCCTGGTTAATTGTAAAAATGACACTTGGTCATTAAAGTTATTAAAAACAACTTTTTCTCTTTATCAGTTTTTTTTCACCAAAATTGGCCCCCAGTCTAATGTCGAGTTCCTAATTTCGCCCTCTGCTACAAGAACTTTGAGAACCCCTGATTTAAGAGATACAAACAATGAAAATCTAAGTAAAAATGATAATAATGAATAATAAAAAGCTAATTTGAGGCCACATAATAGCATTTTGTGTGCACAAATTAGTGTTTTGTGTGCACAAAACACTAATTTGTGCACACAAAATGCTCAACAGAGGGGAACAAATCTTTTTTTTTATGTTATGTACAGGGCTCAATAGCAATCATTGTGGTCATGAAAACAAACAAAATAAACAGACTATGTCTTTTTAAAATAGAACTTAAAGGTTTTTGGAACAGTGCAGATCATTTTTTCAATTTACAGAAAATAAGAAAGAAATAAGAAAGTACCTCAGACGTTAGGAAATGGAAGAAATTGGATTAAAACTGACACTCTGAAAAATTGTCTTTTCTTTTTAGAAGTTTAACTCCAAATCATCTTCCACTCATTAGAAACTCTTCCAACTTAGAATTTCTGTCTTTTGCACTCAATTCCAACTTTTCCTTGGAAGAAACCGTCAAATAAGAGACAGAAAATTGGAAAAGATTAGTGACTCAGCCTCCTTATTAAACTTTCGCCATGAAGAATTGAAATCTGCTGTGCAAATCTGGACTATTAGCATAGTGAAACGCATACAGCTGCCATGCGTCACGTCAGGAAATTCAGCATCACATGTTCACAAGTGTGCTAATCCATCAGGACCCTTGTAACATTTAACTGAGGTCAAATCATCTCACAGTAATGTGGACCCAAATGGTCAGTGTCCTCCTTTATTGATTCTGCAGCAGCACTAGGAGTCTTCATTAGTTGGTACAGGACCCCCCCCCCCCCCCCCCCCCCCCCCCAGAATTCCACAGCGGTGGGCCATTGCAAGGATAGGAAAGCCAAGGGGGGTTAAGTTATTATCAAAGCACCTTTTCAGAATATAAGGGTTTTATTTATGCAAGAAAAATAGTGATAATGAAGATTGGTGAAAATTATAAAGCTTTATTTGGCCTTTTTTTAATGTAGTATTTTATCTGTGGGTTTGTTTATGACAACAGCTCCAAATATTAGCAGTGTATTCCACACTATTTGTCTGCACATCTCAGCATGGCTCACAGCTTTAACACAATCAGCAGACACTACTTTGTTATGGTTAAATGGATTTCTGACAGCACCGGAGCCTGTGTTGATGATGTCTTAAGTACGCCATCTCTGCTGATAAGTGCATAGATCTCCATTAGGCAGGTAAGAGGTGGGTTAATTATAAGAAGCCTGAACACATTACTCTAATTGAACAAGCTTTTTATATATATATATATTAAGGCTTATGTGACTTCTTTGGTTTTCATCCTCTGGAAAGGATTTTTTTTTTTTGCAAATTATAAATTTAAACTCAGACTATGAGGGCTTGAGTCTTTTTAGCTTATTATTCACTTGTATTTTTAGATTAAACCATATCTTGTTTCTGGGTTTTCAGTTTCCCCAATTACCGACAGCAGATTTTAGTCATCCTCAGGTCTTTTTTTTTAATCTTTATTGTACAAAACGGAAGTACAATACAAAACACAATTTTACAAAGTAGACTTCAAAAATGCCAGGGGAGCATACATATTACATGCATTTTACATAAAAACAGAGTGCCTTGGCTAAGGCTTTCTAAGAAAACCTGCGTTAAAAAAGGAGCAATTTAAATACTAAATTGTTTGTAAAATTCCCCAGTTAATCCATGTGTTCCAGGAGATTTATGATTTTTCAGTTTGTTTATAGAAGTGAGTATTTCGTTAACAGTGACAGGAGTGTCCACACACACACTCAAATGTTATCAACACACCTGCTAGCTGCAAAAATGTCCACATGTCAACATGTACACAAAACAGATAGTGTTCACACACGCATACTTATGCCTTAAAACCAACAAGTGTGAGAAAGTTCATTCATTCTATCACGCAAACTATTAGTGCAAAGGTGAGCAGCCACCCACCCAGCCCACGGTTGGTCCAGGGAGGAGGTGTGTGTGTGTGTTTATGTTGGGATGTATATATTGAGGGGGGAGGGGTGTGTGTACTAAGGGGGGTGCAGTTAAAATTGGCCGGTAGGGCACTAAGGCGACATCTCCCGATTACTCACAGTGATGTCTCCCCCCCCCCCCCCCCCCCCCACACACACACACACACTACCAAGGGGCCCTAAAGGTCTAAGGCGCGGTTAAAATTGGCGGGTAGGGTGCCAGGAGGACATCTGCTGCTTGCTGGCAGTGATGTCCAAGCACCCCCCCTGCCAAGGGCCCTACATGTCTAAGGTGCAAATAAAACCGAAAGAGGGGGGGCCCACTCCATACGGCAACCATAGGAGGGGGGCCACTGCCAAGTAGCCCCCCCCCCCCCCCCCCCCCAAGGCGCATCGCAGGCTAAACCCCCCACCCCCTCCCCCTAATATGAGGTTATATGAGGAAGGGGGTAAGTTGGGGACAGCTGGTAGACTGTCCCCCGGTGGTCAAACAGCTGTCCCCCAGCCCCAGCATAGGGGCCAGGTCCACCCAGCCCAGGGGCCCCATCCCCGGAGGCGCCGACACCCCAGGCCCAGCACCACCCAACCCACAGAGAGAGAGAGGAGCACGATGTGAGCACGATTTTTATAAAGCTCATCCAGTTTATTTTATAAAGAAGTTTAAGTTAATTTTGTCAGCTTCAGATTGATTTGCATGACATATGAGATAATCTTGTTATGTCATTAATGAATTTATCCTTATCTTCCTTCCTGGACTTATTTAAATCAGAACTAAGTTTTCTAAGGTAGTTTGCGATATCATATTTGAATAATTCCCAGTTATTACAATTAGAGTTTTCAACTTTAGCTTTTTTAAAGTCCTATGAAACAGTTTCAGGAATTTGTTTTTATACAAAAATCAAGCTTAAGTAGAGATTTTTTGAGGATCCAATATGCTTTTTTTTCTAGAATTATTTTGGTTTAATTGAATGGAAATCTGTATTGCTTTGTGATCAGTAAGTGGAGAGGGAAAAATGTCAATATTAATATCATTTGTATCCAGACAGTCAGAAACAAGCCAGTAATCTATACAAGACTGCCGGGAGCCACTTTTGTTGCTCCATGTAAAACTTGATTTTGTTTGGAATTTTTCTCTCCAAGAATCTTTTAAATTAATTTGTTGAATAAATGAGAGAAGTTCCGCATTAGGATCATCAGTTTGTGGTGGCCATCTATCCAATGGCCAATCTAACACCATATTCAGGTCTCCTCCAATTATAATTATTGCATTGGGATGTTTGTTTAAACATTCTATTAAATCATTTTCTACTATGGATAGGAGTTAAGAATTTTCATGTTTTGTATTGTAACCATATACAGCTATCACTATAAAAGTCTTATTTTCATAGGTCAAGGTCATACAGACAAAATGACCCTCAGTGTCGCTTTTTTGTGAAAGAATGTCACCTTCAAATTTGTGTTTTACCGTTAGAGTGCCAGCTGAGTGCTGACTTCCATGAGAAAGGATAACATTATCACCCCATTGAGATCTCCAAAAATTTGCATCATCATCAAAAGAAAAAATCTGTATTTAACCTTTTGGCAAACAAGAAAAGAGTTTGACGCTGAGTAGCATTTTTTAACCCCCTGACCTTCAGTGAACCTAAAGATGAAGAAATAACAAAGAGAAGATAATGAAGTATAAACTTGAGTTGGTGAGCTGTGTTGCATCAACCAGTGTGCTAAAAAATAAATAAAAGAAGAAAAAGGAAAATAAACTTTCATTATTTACATTTACGCTAACGTAAGATTCAAATGGATGAAAAAATATGCTGAATTAAACACATTCAGGATAAACCTTAAGGTGACTTGAACTCAAGAACCATTAGAACCTTCTCACGGCCATATATCAAAAGTTATTGACATGAATGGCCGATTTTTCACAAGATCAAACTGCAAACTACTTGACAGCAAAAAGGATGAACTTACAGTTACAGTCCAGTGTTTAAGGTCTCAGGCAGGCCTTTACCGTTGATATATGCTCGAGGGCTGACGTAGTAAGCGGTTTTCCCCTCTCGTCTGGCTGCCTCAATCGTTGGCCACAGCGCCGCTCTTCTCTCGCGATCTGCCGCACAGAGATCTTCGGTGAAGTGGAGATGGCGCTCTTTAGTGACCTAAAAAACCAGGACTTTGGACACCCGGTTGTCCATCCACAACACAGAATGTTGGTAAAGTACAGACATCTATTGGAAATTCATCCTTTTGTTTATATGACAAAAACATTTAATAAAAAGCGGGTGGAAACTTTTTCACAAAGCTGTCCTCTGATAAAATCCTCTGATAAAATGGTTCAGTGGGTGGTCTGTGTAAACAACTCTGGTCAGCAACCCTCATGAACTTGAAGTAAGAGCATGCTGCCCCAGAGGAGTCCCGTGTTCGAAGGCAGTGACTGCGGCAGGCTTCTCCTCATCCCGATTTTAATGCCACCTGACACAGAGATACTCTTCAACACCTCAAATCTAGGACAGATTTAAACCAACCAGCATGGGTTTCAAAAACATTGAGCATCTCATTAGATCGGGAGTGACACATCATGTCGGCTGTACCTACTGTCACGCCTGCTACCTCCCCTCACCGCTCATCTAAGTTTTGTCCTCACTGTACCTTTCCTCTACATTTTCCATTCATCTTCTAAATCTGTTTTTGGCCCTTCCTGGGTCACGGGGCTGCTGCAGCCCGTCCTAGCCACAGGTGGGCGAAGGCAGGGGACACCCTGGACAGGTTGCCAGTCTGTCGCAGGGCCACAAGCACACACCCACTCTCACATCCACACCTATGGACAAGTTAGAGCAGGGGTCGGGAACCTAAGGCTCGCGAGCCATATATGGCTCTTTTGATGGTCACATGTGGCTCGCAGACAAATCTTTAATTCAAATTTTTTTTCTTCATTAGACCAGTCTTTCTCGTGCGCGATGCGATGGCAGAGGCGCGCAGTAGTAGCGGTGCTTAGAGAGACAAATCTGCGCCAGCACTAGTATAAGTTTAAAATTGTCTATTAATTCACAGAGTTTGTACCACCCGGAAACCTGTGAATTGCCGTGCCTAAAACTGCGCGCTCCCGTCTCTGAGAAAGAGCGCGCAGTTGCGGGGACGGGATGTGTGAGGGAGAAAGCAGAGGGTGGGGCTGAGGTGTTGTGGGGACAGGCAGCAGGTGAATCGCGCAGGGATTGTAAATAGGTAAAACCCACTGCCTGTCACTCACTGCAGCGTGTGAGTGTATGTTTGTCTCCACGTCTGCATGTGAGCAGTCTTTCTCACATCTACTGAACATTCAGACCTAAGATCACGTTTAAAGTCTCAACGCCTGCATGAAGCAGAAACTCACCACGTAAACCAGACTAGACCATCAGCAAAACTACCACGAGAAATACTCATCATTTATTAGAAACAGAATAACAATGTTATTAAAAAGAATCCACAGACTTACTGTACTTTAAAAAGGTTGAAATTACATCAAATGCACACATTCACTTGTATTTTAGTTTTAAACATATTGTCGCGGACTGAGTTGGATGGCTGTTGGGCCGCGTTAAAAGTTCTGGAGTTCATTGAACGCGTCAAGCAGAGATCTGATTGGCTCTCAGTTCTGTCGCTCAGCCTGTTGTTAGGTAGTTTGGACCAATGGGGTTCAGCTATGGGCCGAATAAGGGAAAGGGGAGGGCTGCAGCGGGAGCAGGGGAATATAAAGTTGGGAGAAGCGCTCTCTCTCGTCTCGGCGGGAGAGATTCAGGAGTTGCTGAATTAATTGTTCGGTGTTTGTCGCGGTCTGCAGTAACCCGAATAAAGAACCTTAAAAGAGGTTAAGTCTCCGTGCCTCAGTGTGGGAAAGGGACACTACATTATTGTATGGCTCTTTCGAAATTACATTTCAAAATATGTGGCGTTTATGGCTCTCTTGGCCAAAAAGGTTCCCGACCCCTGAGTTAGAGTAACCGATTAACCAATTTGGAGGGTGTGAGGAAGCCGGAAATCCCAAAGAAAACCCACGCATGTACATTCTGTTCCAGGTCCCCCAGCCGGGACTTAAGAACTAACCTCTGCTCCACTCTGCAACCCTCTACACTTTTTTAACTAAGAAATTCAGAATAGTCTTTAGCTTCCTCCCACCACAAAAAGTCCAGACGTTGGGCATGCCGAGCATTAATTACTTTTTTTTTGGTATTTGTTGCTACCCACGTCCACTTTTGGTCTCTGGCACATTACGACTCTCTGCACGCACATTTTATGAGCTTGACCTTCTTGTTTACTATTTATAATAAATATAAACAAATATTTCATATTTCTTATGTTCAGGAGCTCAAGCTGCAAGTGCAGATATTATGATGGGAGGTTTAATTTTTTTCCTTGAGTTTCCTGCTTTCTCTTGGTATATCCATTCAGTACTGCTGTGTAATCGCACTGTGGCTTTACTCTTTCTCTTTTACTGATTGCATCAGTGTTTTAGTACTTGCTGTTCCTTTTTCACGGTCATTTCTTGCTGCTCCTGCTAAATAAATGATGGCCTCCTTGACACTATCTGCAGATGTTGGTGGACTGTGTTAATCTGTCTGGCTGATTGCATACATGAGCAGAAATGTCTCAAGATACTTGAGAGTACCACATGTGTGCATTTTTAAAGTGGCTGAAAATTAGACGTGCATGTAAAAGTGGACTCTGTCCTGGTCTCAACGGGATGCTTGCTGCAGTGTCTGAGGCCAGCTGTCTCTCTGCGTGTTCCTGTTTCAGGTGACAGAGTAGGGCCTGGTGTCACATCATTGTTCTGCCTCAGCGCTCAGACACCAGTTCTCCACTTCAGCAAAGTCCAGTGAGGCCACAGGAGCTGTCCCAGAAGGAGGGCGACATCAATCTGGAGATAAAAGCAAGAATGCTTTTGTCACGCCAGATTTGTTGAATCTGCGTTAGACTCTGCACAGGTTTGCAATTTGCAGGTTTCTGGGTATGTGGCATCTCTTTTATCATCCGTTCAGTGTCCTTTCAAGCTAAGCAAGAACATAAAATCCTTAATGATTTTAGTTGTTCTCCTGACAGATGTAGAGGTGAAATAACATTTTAACATTCAGCTTTCATTGTAACAAATGTGACAAACATAAAGTAAAGGTGAATTTTGATTTTGCTTTCTTGAGGAAAACTAAATTTTTGTCTTTAATGTGTATTCCAGACACAATACAACAGCATTAAAGTACTTATTGTATTACTGCACTCAACCGTACAATTTGCTAAGTGGCTTTCAAGACCAGAATAGCCTTTATTTCCATAGCCGTGTTATTACATTTATGAAATACTGGACTTTTTCCAACTTGTCTCAACTTTTCTTCAAAATACTGACTTTTTTTCTGGGAAGAGAGATTATCTCCATTCAAATTAAACTTTGCTATGGGCATTTAAAAGCAAAATAATGAAATGGACGAAGGGGCTAAACCTCTGCCAAACCTTCCCTTTGGGAGCAAAAATGCTTTAGACAGGGACACCAGGCAATTCATCAGTGGCTGAGAAGGCTGTGATCCGAAGCAGCAGCCAGCCTTCTGCTATTCCTCTCCTGACTGGATGTGTCACTCTTCTTCCTGATGTCCATGCATGAGTGTGCTGCTTTTAGGAGGAGAAAAAAATAACCAAAAGAACGGCTAAACTTCAACAGTTTTTTATCGCAAAGCCAAATTGTAGAGCTGACCAGTTCAACAGTTGAATTCTTTATTAGTAAAATGATCCCTAAACTTCTAGTCCTGCAGAAATGTATTAGCATAATACTAGGAGATTGTAATTTTATGTTCAAAAGATCTTTTACCAGATGGGTTTTAAATACCAGTGAATTACCTTGAGCACACAAACAAATTATTTATACAATCAAAATTACTCAAATGTTATGATCTAGTAGAGTATTGCAGCTCAAATAATATACCAGGCAGAAAACAATTTATTACCAACGAATGTCCAAAGGTTATTCATGAAAAGAGAGGAAAAATACCATCTTAGGGAAAAAATGAATTTGTCATTCATAAAGCATGTACAAACAAAAGAAGGTTTTGTTTTTCAATATGTGGAGTGAAGCTGTGGAACAGAACCAGTAAATGCTTGAAACAATGTCCAAAACTAAAAGAGTTTAAGTATAAATACAAGAAATATTATTATTGAAAATATTTACATACACACAACAAAACATTAGCATTTGTAAATTTGCATGCTTATAAAATAAGATTTTGCTGTTCACTTGGGTGTTTTTGGAAATGAGAATTACATAACTGTAACTGAATGTACTCTTAGCTAGGGCACGAACATTGATGGTGGGAGTACTGGGTTTAGGAGTATAGTGACGTAAGGTACAGGGGTGAGAATTTTTTAGATTTTTATTCTTCTCACTCCCTTTTGGATTACTGTTGTTTATATAATTTTGTGTTATTTTGCTCTTCAACATACGTTTCACATGTCTGAAATACATATTTTTGAACTGAACCGCAATAAAATATTACGTTTTACATAAGAAACACACTATAAACGTTCATGATTGTCGATGGGCTGCGGAGCCAGTTTGCATTGTGTCTTTGTCAATTGATCATTTTAAGGCAATTATGCTTCTAAGGTTGTGAAAAAGCTAAGTTGATCAATTTCTAAACTGATAAATTAAACTTGGATTGGTCATTTAGGGACTTTTTGAAAATCCTTTCAGTTTCTGTTTGTGTTTGTAGTTTGTTTCAGCTCTGATGGCCATGGCTGACCCTGTCAACCTAAAAAACCATTTCCGGTGTGGGTACCGGATCGACTCGGGATGCCAGATCGTCTCGGGTCCTTCGGGGTCCTTCGAACAATGATGACGTCACACTACTTGATTGGCTGTAAGTTGGCACAATGACGTATATGATAGTGATTGGTCAATTTATTGGTCCAGACAAATCACGCTCTTACAGTAACGGTGAAGGATAATACTATAATTTTCCGTTTGTTCGTGAGAAACATGGATGACTATTACATCGAAAAAATGTTTTGGTTGTTTGTATGTTTTGATAAAACATGAAGAACAGATAGAAATTGAGCAAAAATGTGTGCTGTTTTTTGTAATTAGTTTTTTAATGCTTTCAACAAGTTTTAAACGGGAAATATAAACTTTGCAATCATAACTGTTAAATGCGATGAAGTTCTGTAATTCCATAGTGTGGAATTCAATTAATGCTTAGGACTGTGGGCTTCTCTGTTACCGTAGGGTAACGTCGCTAAGTAGTAAAATCGCTAAGTAGTTTGAGTAGTTTGTCCAACTGGTGTTACCGTAGGGTGACGTCATCCTTGGTCGAAGGACCCCGAGAAGATCTGGCAGCCCAAGTCGATCCGGTACCCACACCCCCCTTTCATACTTATTAAATTTGTTTAAAGAAGACAAAAGAAAACTGCCCACTAACAAACAAGAAAAAGATAAAGCTGAGTCTTGTAATTTTTTGGTGGTCAGCAGGTTGCCACCTCATCAGTCTCTGAAAGTTCTTCCAATGTCCTTCCTGGAGAAAAATTAAATAAAAAAACAACTGAAGCATGAGCTGCGTGAGCAGTAAAAGAACACCTTCATCAAATAGTTTCATATCACCTAATCAGCAAATAGCCCAAAGCTCTGCTCCTGATAACAGTAAGCACTCGTGTTAAATCTTTTTGTTGCATGATCCCAGTTTAAAAAATGTTGAATGTAGTAACTTGCAGTGAACATGTGGTGCAAATTAACCACATGCACAGTTCATATATGAAAATATATTCCTTATCATTTTATTTTCAGTCTAAATTTTAAGAATAATAATACATATATAATAAATGTAATAATACATGTTTCCCATGTGAGTATTATAGATCCGGGGATCGTAAGCAAACAGCCAAATAAACTTTGCTCACTTATGTAGAAAAGAGAAAGTGCTGCTAAAGCAGGATGACATAAACATACGACTAAATTAAAATAGCAAAGGAAAACCAAAACAAGGGGAGACTTAACAGGAAACTCTACGCAAAGATAAAGATGGAAGAATATGGAAATGTGGCTAATAATTACAAAACAAGCAGCAGGTTAGGCCACGTGTGATCAATGTGGATCTGTTTTCTTCTCATTTGGAGCGCATTCCTTTCCCGAACTCGTCCAACCCTGATGAACTGATTTCTTTTTATAATAACTGCCTTTTAGATGTTCTTAGCAATTTCGCTCCTGTAAAAACCCGGTCTGTTTTATTTGTTAAATCTTCCCCCTGGTACACCCCTGAACTCCATAAAATGAAAGCCAAATGCCGCCAGTTGGAACGGCTCTGCAAAAAAACTGGCTCCCCCGTTCATAAGGAAATCTACAATGAGCAGATTCTACAATACAAGGACTTGGTTTCTATCACTAAAACGAACTACTTCACTGAACTGATTGATGTAAATAAGGGAAATTCCAAAATTCTGTTTTCTTTAATGGATAATGTCTTTCAACCCCGTAACAGTTTTCCCCCTCATTTTTATTCAGATGAGCACTGTAATTCTCTTCAGTTATTCTTTAACCAGAAAATTCTAGATATCCATCAGCATCTCCATTCTTCCTCCTCTCCTCCCATCCCGTCTGACTCATTTTCTGTAACTCATATATTCACTTCCTTTCTCCTCCCTGATCCCAGTGAAATTTCCCGCCTCATCCATCAGTCCAAACCATCCACATGTTTGCTCGATCCCCTTCCAACATCCCTGGTTAAATCCTGCCTTCCTTCTCTTCTTTCTTTCATTTGTGCCATTATCCACTCCTCATTGACATCAGGTATTGTCCCCTCACTCCGTAAGATCGCTGCCGTCAGACCCATCCTAAAAAAACCCGGCTCAGACCACAATTCCTTTAATAATCTTCGTCCTATTTCTAACGTCCCCTTCATTTCAAAAATTCTTGAAAAAATAGTCGCCTCCCAACTTTCCCATCATCTCACCCAAAATGATCTTTTTGAACCTTTTCAATCTGGTTTCCGTCCCCTTCATAGCACAGAAACTGCCCTACTAAAAATCACCAATGACCTTCTCCTAGCAGCTGATTCTGGACTCATCACCATCCTCATCCTCCTCGACTTGAGCGCAGCATTTGACACCATATCTCACTCCATCCTCCTCCACAGACTTTCAGCCCTCGGTATCGAGTCCACCCCCCTCAGCTGGTTTCATACTTATTTTTCAAGCCGCACTCAGTTTATTCAACTGAATTCTTTCAAATCCCAACCCTCACTCATTTCATCTGGTGTTCCTCAAGGTTCTGTTCTCGGTCCCCTCCTCTTCATTACCTACCTGCTACCCCTTGGCAATATATTTCGTAAATTCAATATTGACTTTCATTGTTTCGTGGATGACACTCAGCTCTATCTGTCCAGTAAACCCAACTCTTCTATTCCACCTGCCTCCTTCTCCTCCTGCCTGTCTGAAATAAAAACCTGGTTCACCCTAAACTTCCTCAAACTTAACAGTGATAAAACCGAATTACTCCTCGTAGGTTCCAAATCCACCCTTTCCAAAGTTTCTAATTTAACCCTTTCCATCGATTCCTCTCCAGTTTTCCCCTCCCCTCAAGTAAAGAGTCTGGGTGTCATCCTTGATAGTACATTATCATTTCAATCCCACATCAATAGCATTACTCGGTCAGCCTACTTTCATATACGCAATATTAATCGACTCCGCCCCTCCCTCACCATCCACTCCGCCTCCATTTTAGTTCATAGTCTGGTCACTTCTCGTCTCGACTTTTGTAATGCTCTTCTCTTTGGTCTTCCCAACAAAACTCTAAATAAGCTTCAGTTGGTCCAGAATTCAGCTGCCCGCATCATCACCAGAACTCCCTCCTTCCATCACATCACTCCCGTTCTCCAGCAGCTGCACTGGCTTCCAGTAGCCTTTAGGATTAAGTTCAAGCTCCTTCTCTACACTTTCAAAGCCCTCCATAGCCTGGCTCCCTCCTATCTCTCTAATCTCCTCCATATTAACACTCCCTCTCGCTCTCTTCGGTCTTCTTCCTCCCTTCGGCTCTCTGTCCCTCCGGCCCGTATGGTCACCAT
Source organism: Oryzias latipes (assembly GCF_053564925.1). Lineage (NCBI taxonomy): Eukaryota > Metazoa > Chordata > Actinopteri > Beloniformes > Adrianichthyidae > Oryzias > Oryzias latipes. The sequence continues at coordinate 6,616,045 of NC_136250.1, read as the reverse complement.
GGGGAGCCGTGCCTTCAGTCGCTCTTCTCCCCAACTCTGGAACTCTCTCCCCCCAGACCTCCGTAACACTGACTCCTTTCTGATCTTTAAATCCAGACTCAAAACCTATCTGTTTAAGCTTGCATTTCCGGAACACAATTTCTCATTCTCTGTCAGCTGATTTTTGAATCCAATTTATTTATTGTTTTTAACATGTTGTGATTTTATTGTGTTTTACCTCTAACTTTGTACAGTGACCTTGGGTGTTTTGAAAGGCGCTTTTTTAAATAAAATGTATTATTATTATTATTATCAATGAACAGAATCAAGACAAGATACAGGAATATACATGATAATATGTTTGTAGGTGTTAGCATTTTACACGTTTGAACACAGCAAAAAAAAAAAAGTGAAATCAAAATATAACTCATCAGCTTGGAGAAAAAAGGAACCCGGTGTGGGTACCGGATGTTCTCGGGTTGCCGGATGTTCTCGGGGTCCTTCGGGGTCCTTCGACCAATGATGACGTCACACTATTTGATTGGCTGTAAGTTGCCACGACCAATGAGTTAACGTTGCTAAGTTTTTTAAAAAACTTTATTGACAATTGCGGTATCATACATTAACAATGACATTAACGTTAACAACGAACAATAACAATGTAATGAATATTGCTTCGAAGATCAGTCACCATTGCCAAAAATAACATATTAACATAGAAAATAAAGAATAAAGGGGGAAAAAAGAAACAATGAACATAACGCACAAATAAATAAAAACATAAGTAAAATAAAATAAAGGAACATAGAAAAAATCTAAATAGTCTAATACTAGTTAAGTTAGGGGTACTTGTGAAGTTTGTATTTCTGAACAAAACTAAGCAATTTCAAGCCATTCTTCTTTTTCATATAATGAAGTGATTGAAAGTAAAAACAGAGCTCTTTATGAAATGTTATAAAAAGTGGTTTGGTCTTCAAAACTTGACCTCACCAAGATGGCGGTGCTCTCCTCCCATGAGGAACCACGTGATGTCTCCTCTAGTGATATAACTCATTGGAAGGACCCCGAAGGACCCCGAGAACATCCGGCAACCCGAGAACATCCGGTACCCACACCGGACAGAATCACTCAGCAGAACCCACATGGAGCGAAAGCCAGTGCATCAGGGATCAATTCATCTTACTTCCGGGTTGTAAAAAAAAAAATCAGGAAACTGATGTATATTTTTTTTTTAAAACATTAATGACTGCTTACTAGGAAATCATTGATTTCACTCAATAACAGCATTAAAATAAAATAACTTACAGTAATATTTAGAGAAAGTTAAGATTTTTCTTAGAGTTTTTACTTTACCAAAATTTTGAACCTTGCATCTTAAAATAAGTTTTAAAATATTACTCAATATTTGGGATTATTGCATGCACCCATTTTGCATCAGATGTTTACACTGCACAGGTTTGCACAATCCATTTCCCATTTAGGAAAATGTAGACACAAAGTCTTTTGACAAAGAAGTGAGAGCTTGGTAAAGCTGTCAGGAATTCCTACAGATTGGTTTGAATCTTTGACAGCTGTCTACAGACTTCACTGCACCAGTATTTCCTTGAATCAAAATAACATCAGTTTTCATGTAAAAATAATAGTTAATTAGTTAACAATCTAAAATAAACCGTTCTCATTTTGACACGGTTGTCATTGCAAAATAAGGATTTATTTTTTTGTTAGATTACCAATCTTGTCCGACAGACCAATTACAGCAGGTTTATAAGATTTTTCTTTTTAATATTTTAACGCTAAACAGATTAAATTTTCGTTTATAAGTTCAAAGTTTTGAACTGTGTTGTTTTAAAGCAAATGCTGTCTGAACAATACCGCAGAGACATGTCATTATAAAGCTGTGAGAACTAAAGTCAAGCTGTTGCCTACAAAAGCCATGCACAGAAAAATGCAAGAGCAGATCAAACTGATTTATCTAAAGAAAAATCTTTCTGCTTCACATTCAGTTACACGTCTTCTTCCAAAGCTTCTTCCACGCTTGATCAGATTTGACAGCCTCAACTGTAGCCAGGTTTCATGTCCGTTTCACTTCCACCCACATAAGGCCAATGGCTGCTTTTAGTTCACCTGAGAAGTTAGACTAAGATGGGGTCAAAAATAGTCACCAGTTTTACACAAAGACTATGTTGTCAAAGCATCTCCAGTCTTAAATTTGTTCTAGAAAGTTTTGTATTTTTAATCAACGACTGGAAAAGCAAATTGTGTATCAATTGTACTATTGAGCAGGAATATGTCAAAATAAAACAGAAATAGTAGGGAATAATACGCCATGACAGAGATTATTTTATTTTATTACAGTTAATGTAACATTTTTGTAATCCTAATCTGACTTTAAATGACTTTCAATTAACCTGTGAAATATTCCTAATTCATCAATAGTTAAATTTGTTTGATGGTGTAAATGTCCTGATTTTTAGCATCAGTTAAGAAAAATATTAATACTGGTACAAAAGTGACCTCATGAGGCACTTAAATGATTATCCTAATATGATTTGGACTTATGACGAAGTCTTCAGACATGCTTGGATTGTCTATTTCAGAAGTTGACAGTTGTCAAAGTTTGTATTTGTATAAACCCCTTTTGGAATTAAGGCTAAACTTTATTTTTATTGATTACATTTGTCTCTTTTTTTTTGTTGTTGGACCGGACGGAAAAGAAGAGAAAACAAGGGAGAGCAGCAAGATGCTGGAGGATTATCATCATTACTGTAGTGTAATTGTTAGTCAAAAGGGGCGGGGCCTGTCCACACACTTAACCCTTGTGCTATCTTAGATGACCCCACCCTTGCATTGATGTGTTCTCCCTACCATGACAAAGGTGGATAAAGGTGGAAAGATTTCATGTAATCCATGGACACCAGTGAAGATCACAAATCATTGAAGAAAAAAGGTTCAGAGCACTGTCTAGTGGGTCTAGACCAGTGTTTTTCAACCAGTGTGCCGCGGCACACTAGTGTGCCGTGGGAGATGGTCAAGTGTGCCGTGGAAAATTGCCCTCATTAACTGATCTAAAAACATTTCCCATCTCCAGGATTTCAGCTCTTTGTTCATCCAAACAGGCCCTAATAAAACACTGAGTAGTTAGGAATATAAAAGATCTTAAAATTACTTTTTCTTTGTGTTTATTTAATTCTATTAAAGAAATTTTGATAAGAATGACGGTACTGCGAGTTAGCTGCAGCTATGACAGTTTGCGGAAAAGTCCCGTCCCTTTAACTGTCTCCGCCAATCATTCTTGAAGGCTTAATCACATGTCATCAGTCTGACCAATCAGAAGTGCTTAAAGTCTTCACTTCCTTGTTCTTAATTCTGCTGATAAAGTCGCTCAGTTCTAACAAAAATACCAGCTAAAGCTCTTCTTTAGCGGTGTAGCTTTCCACAGAGTCCGGTGTCAGACCGTGAAACAAGTGGACAATACAATGAAGCTCATTGACGCGAGTCTTTCTGCAAGTTTTCGGCAGTTTTCACACTACATCTCCCATGATGCATCGGCTTAAAGGGCCAGTGCACAATGAGTTGTCCTTGCGAAACGCCTTGAAACCCGAACAAACAAACAGTTTCTAAATTTTCTAATTTAACTTTCATTTCATCTCTTAGAAAAAAACAGCCGCAACTTCCTGCTTTTCCGGCCACAATTATCACAAAAATGCACGTGAGATTGCGGGCGGGGCTGTCGATCAATACAGACCATGAATTTTTTTTTTTTTTTTTTTTTTTGGATGCTGGTGTGCCGCGGGATTTTTGTCAAGGTTAAAGTGTGCCGTGGCTCAAAAAAGGTTGAAAAACACTGGTCTAGATGACCCAACTCCCAATGGTAAAGTGCCTAGGATAGCACAAGGGATAACATCAGCATGGTACAGGCCTTTACAAAAACAGAAGCTAAAACATTTGAAATAATTCAAAATTCAAATTGTCCTTTAATGACTCAAACCTACTAAAATCCCACTGTGACTAATAAGTAAGCGATCTGTTTTGAATATTTTAAAATGTATGTAGCTCTTTATCGCTAATCAGGCCTTTTGGGTTTGCAGGAGGGAGCTGTTGCTTCATGGTGAAGGACACATCCACAGCTTTAAGGTCAGCAGTCTTGTTAGTCTGTCAGCCTTAATCACATTTTTTTTTTAAATGAACATGCTGGTAGAGCTGGGGATCAATCACCTGCCTGCGCGCCACATGTGTTCTGGCTCTGCTTCAATTACAATTGATCCTAATCACAGATTATCGATTTGTCATACAAGATGTGGAGAGTCGTCCTAAATAAACTCCACAGTGGAATAGAGGACTTTAATAACTGATTGATCCCTCACTATTCTATTCAGAGCCATTACGAGGAGTAGACAGACAGCAAATATGTATTGAGCATCCTTGCTTCCAGTTCTAAGAACAACAACCAAAGAAAGTTCAAATTAGTCTTTCAAAAGAAATGAAAATTCAGTTTAGAAATCAGTTTATTTCAACCCAATATCAACCCAATATTTGCTGGTAAGCAGCATTTTCAAACTAAACCTGACAAGATCAAAACCAACGAAACAAGTGAAAGTTAAGTTCATCTCTTTTACTCTGCGATTTCTTCAGGTTATTGTGTAACTGCCTGTTTCAAGTGTTTTTGAGAATAGATCACCGCAGAACGAAAAGTTTAAGTTTATAAGGACTGACTTTTATTGTCTGTTTGTTTCCAAAGTTTTAGTGGGGATGTTTTTTTTTTACACCCTCACACTTACGCCTGCATTTTGCTTGAGCATCTGCTGTCACCTTAAATGCAGAAATATATGTACATATAAATGCAACAGCTGTCACATCGCCAATGACAAACAGCCTTAGCCCACCTGCAACTACGCGCAACACTTGACTGATACTGGAACAGGCTGGTTCATTAGAAATCTCAACTTTCTGCTGCTGTAAATAAATTTAAGGTAAATAAATCTAAAAATAAAATATGGGAAAAAAATACAAAGTTGCAGTAGTACAAAAAAGGAAATAGTTCAAAGACGGGAATTATTTTTTAAAATATTTATTTACATTTGTTGTGGTATGTAGCCTATATTTATGCAGTCTTCCTGAATAATATGTCCTTGAAAAATATCAGAATCCAAGAAGCAACGGAGCATTTTTTTGGAGCACATCTAAGCTGCACTTTTTATTTTTAAAATCAGCACCATGAATGACTGGCTGAACAATCACGGCCGAGTCCTTCTCAGTTGGACAGGCATTGAAGGAGCTGCAGCTCACAGCTGTGAATGTGAATCAGTTTACCTCATTTTTCTCCATGCGCATCAGGCTCCAGGCACTTACGGGGATAACACTAACTCACATTGATCCTCCATTTCAGCGCTTTTTTAAGCTGATTACAGGGAGAGGCTTTGGACCAGAAACTGTTTCACTGCACAGGTCCAATGTCAGGTTTAACTTAGGGCAAGGAAACCAGAATATATTATGTGGAGGGGTTTAGATAAATCACTCTGGGTGGCTAATCTCTGATGTTGTTCTCAACTTGAAGGACGCGGAAGGCAAATTGCCTCTAAGGTGACATGAATCATCATTTCACACAGAACTTTGCTTGGCCTTTCTCAGATGTCATTTATCTGTTGTCTCCTAAAATTCTGCATCCAGTCAGCATGAATAACATTTTTTGCTCCAAAAATGCAGCATCATAGAAAGCTCACAGCCACGTGCAAAGCAATAAACATAGATTGGATTTTGTGGAGGAAGAAAAATCTCATTGCAATGTGAAGGATCAGTAAAACTGTCGAGTTTTTCACATACATGAGATATTTTTCCATGTCATAAAAAATCTAAATGAATGTGTTGTGCATCTTCACTAACATGGCAAAGTATCAAATACCAGGTAAGTCCAAAGAAAAATCTTGGAGGATTGGAGCCAAGTATTTCTAATAAAAATTGAAGATTTAACTTAAACCACACCCACAGTAAATAACTTTGTTTACACCTATCAACATTGAGATATGCATAAAAACATATGACAGTACATGAATGCGGTTTGTGGGATTTTGAGATAAATTGGCTTCAAAATTGTGGGAAAAAGTTTGGTCAGCCCATGCAAAATGATTTTTACTGAAGCTGAAGCTGTCTTGTGTTGAACAGATTTTACCGTTACAAGGGGGTTATGAATCTTCTGATGCACAAAGTGTATGTTTGTATAGACCCCTTTTGTATTTGAGGCTAAAATTTATTTATATTGATTCAGTTTTTATACCCTTTTTTGTTAGACTGGGCAGGAAAAGAAGAAGAGAGCAATAGAAAGAAGAATAAAGGGGATAATAGAAAAGGAAAGAAAGGGGAGGTTATTGCAGTTGGAGGATGATTACAGAAATGTGTGTGTGTGGGGGGGGGTAGAATAATAAAGCACCAAGGAGATTTATCAAAACTATTTTCAAAAGAGTGTTTCATCAAACCATCAGCACCTCCAGGTGGGAAGGCATTACTAAGAGGGGAGGGAGATGTCTTTAAATACTATTTCAGGGAACTTGTTAACATGCATTTCATCGAGGAAGCAAATAGACTCAGTGGTTGAGATGCTTGTTTATGGGATTGAGGTTTGGATGTGAGTAACCCTTGTGCTATCTTAGATGACCCCACCCTTACATTGACGTGTTATCCCTACCATGACAAAGGTGGATAAAGGTGGAAAGATTTCATGTAATCCATGGACACCAGTGAAGATCACAAATCATTGAAGAAAAAAGGTTCAGAGCACTGTCTAGTGGGTCTAGATGACCCCACTCCCAATGGTAAAGTGTCTAGGAAAGCACAACGGATAAATCAACTAGGTACCAAACTCCTTGACCCTTTAGGACGATAAAAGATTGCGTTAACTGACACATCTCTGCAAAAATGAAGGGATTGTGGTAAAGCAAAAAAGCTGCAACAACAAATGAAGGACCAACTCTCAGCTTTAGTCTTATAAATCCACAAAAATTAATCAAAAACTGTCAACAACAAAAGTCCAATAAGAATTCCTCAGGTCTAAATAAATATATGAATTAAAACTAAAAATGCTACAAAAAAATATTGGATAAATTGAAACCCCCCTGCCTAAAGGGTGGTGGTTTAGAGTGTCAGTGGAGTCTGTAGGAATATTGCCTCACCAATTGTGAACAAATGAAATAAATTAAATGTAAGCTCACAGTGACTGACTATGAGCTGAAAATAAATTATATTTGTGGCACCTTTTTCCTTTAAAATGATAAGATTCTATTTATTTGAGATTTGCTGTTTTGGGGGGTTAATCTTTTGCAATACTGTATTGCAAACATGTATGTAGTCTGTAAAATTTTACTAAAGCTCATTTGTAATTCCTTACACAGCTTTATTACACCAAAAAATATGTTACCACAATAGGCCTGCATTACATTTGTAATGAGTTTTTCCTAAAAATGTATGGTCAAATTTTAGGTTTTCCAGACTAAGCTCTCTGAACCACAAAAAAATAAAAAGAGCCCAAAATGTGTCAGCTGGTGCCAAAATAAAATGCAATCTTGTATTGAAAGTTCACATAGAATGTTAGGATGATCGGATCGGATTAAAATCATCTAAAATCTCTATTCATAACCCTCAGAGCAAGACCAGTCATTTATGCTTTAGAGGCAAGATGGCATGTCACCCTGTGTACAAGAACAAATGTGCTGAAACAACACATTAGCGGTCCATGATCACTTGGGGGGTTTAAATTAAACACAGCAGCTATGTGTGATGATGATGCTCTCCTAAGGCATTTGTGTTTTCACATCACAATTACTTTTGATTGATTATTGACATATATTACTACCCAGAAAATAAAATTACAAATACTGCTTTGTCGCTGCCTGTTTTGGGGCACTTAGAAATAATTGGCTCTCAATTGTGCAAATGCACTTTTTAAACTGTTAAAAACTATATAAGAACTAAAGGTTCTCAGTAAATTCTTGTGAGACATTTACAGGGCCAGTGTGGTTAACGTGTCCTTTTTTTCTCCATGGAAAATGTACATTTATGTTTTAGACTTCAAAAATGAGTCCAGTCATAAAAAGTTGAATCTGCCTTAAAGCATCTATTCAGGATTGGGGTCATCTCTTTTCAAGTCTGCACATTTTGTTGTTAGTTTGTCTTTTCCCGTTTGCTTTTTTTGGCCTCTTTCCCAGGATGTGTGAATGGATGGGCATGTGATGTTTTCAGAAGCCTCTTGTGAACACGACAAGGGTCTTCTTCCATTCCAAGCTTTCTTACTTCCAATCTTGTTCACTTTCCACCTGAGCAGACCTGTCAGTCTTTTTCACATGTTTGCATGCACACGTCATGGATTACTCAATCACATCGAGGTTCACGACATAGGAAAATGTTTACAGTGACACACTGGCACATGGAACATGGGTAGTGGAAAAAAACTGGGGTTGTGTGTGTGAATTCAACATATTGGCTACAGACATATAATTTGGAAACAGAATGATAAATTGGGGCTAAAAATATAAAACTGATATCTCTGCCTAAAATGACACCTGACATGATGCTCTTCACAGGACCCTCAAAAGGCTTGTTTAAACTGTATTTGTGGTTGACATCTTGCTTATCTTCTAACTATCTGCTATCAGAAGGCAGTTTAATAAATCTGAAAATGCATGATCATTTCATGACTAGGTTTTAAGATCAGGTTACCAAGTTGCCAAATTTTGGTTCCAAAGTTGAAGCCAAGCAGGGAATATTGCAGTTCCATTTATGACCAATGGAGACTGGTTTCAGAAATTAGGAAATATATCTCCCATGCTGAAAAAACATAAATGAAAAGACAGATATTTTTAACTTTTATTTATCCAGGAAATGTCCAATTGAGATAGAGAATCTCTTTTGCAAGAGAGTCCTGGCGAGGAAGAAAAGGAAAAAAAAAACGATCTAATGCTTTGTATGTATGCGAGGGGAGGAGGTGCAGAGGTGGGGTGAGGGGGTTAAAACAAGCTTCTTTGATCTTTTAAGAGCTTAAATGTGTGCACGATCAGTGGAGATGCCTTTCTGATGGTCAGGTTGGTAAATCCAATTGTCTTTTATGTTTATTCTTCCAGTTGCTATTAACCTCCAGCACAACCAGCTCTTAGAATAACCATCAATTGGAACAAAAGAAAATACAATAATACAACAGTATATCCCTGATCAGAATTCTTATTCTTACTTACCTGTGTTCTATGTAGAGCTACAAGCATATGCCCTCTTCAAACCCTTGCTACTTTATGAGCAAAAGAAAACAAAGAACAGGAGTTGCATGTGAATTTCTTGTTACCTATTTTTTCCTCCAACTAGGAGGTTTCTTCTCAGAGTCCTCAAGTTAAACCTTGCTGGTACTCCCCCTTATAACATCTCAGTTTCTGGAATATTGACCTGCTCTCTGAGTTTGTGCTTGTTTGATTTATCCTGCAAAACGGTTTACAGAAAGAACTTTAAAGTCAAATAATCTGTTGGGTTTCTCTTAAGAGTGATAGTGCAGTGTTAAAAGCCACTCAAAGCACTTATTTCTGTAGAAACTAATTATGTGTAAAAGAAAGATTTGCATACAACCTATCATGTATTGTTTTTGTTGAAAGAAAAAGCTTTCAGGCTAAGCTTCTTTGACCCCGCTCTATGTGTACATTTTTGTGTTTTTGTTGTCCTCTTTCACCTGTTACTTCGATTCCAGCAATATTATAACCAACGTCTTTAGCTTATGCATCTTTGCAGAGTTCTTCGGAGCTATAATTGGTCTTTTGAGTTGCAAATTTTTCTTCCTTTTTCTCAACAATCCCTGCGAGAAAATTAAACATTTCAATGCTCAAAACTTGAAGGATCTGAGCAAAAAACATTTTTTTAACTAAATAAAAGGAAATGATGGTTTGATGGAATGCATTCAATGTTATTATTACACAGCCAGTAAATGTGATTGGATAGGGCCTTCCACCTAGGCTCACTGCAAATCATTACCTAGATTACAGCTCTGCACAAAAACCTATACATTTCCTATTTAGCATCTTTTCTGCTGCTCGCTCATTTTTGATTCTGCATTTGGATTCTCAGCCTTTCTGTGACAAAAATAAGACAAAGATGCTCACAGTATCAGTCCAGGAGATCTTTTTAGCTCCAGATAAAATCTTGACAGAATTTCAATGCCAAAGCATTACACAGATGAGCTGCAGGCAGGAGGTGTTAGCACTCCCTGTAGTTGAAAACCCAGAAAAGGGAATGTTGCATTTACACGGTTTTGAAGTAGGTCATATACTGAGAGAAGTATTTGTCATGAATGACAACCTCATTTATCATTGCATGGGCAGTGTCAAAGCCCAGTGGCTTTGCTCCGCAGGTGGGTTGTCCCACTGGATGCAAAGGCTCCAACCTCCGTGTTTCACCTGTGTTTTCATCTTTTTTCAATCTCTTCTTATCCCTCGGTACCTTGGTGCTCTGCTTTCTTTGCTTGCCCTCTGAGCACAACTGAGTCTCACTTCTGTCTCTGATCCTGCTGTTCTTCCCCCATCAAAACTTTCCTGTAAACTAAGAGCAACTTTCACCTTTCAACTAAAGTTTTCTTCGCACTGTTAATGGTAAAAAAGAAAAAAAAATCCAATAGAAATTCTCCTTTTTTAAGACTTTCTTTCAACATAATTATTTTTTGTCTAATTGTCTAATTTGCAGACAGCAAATAGTATTGATGTTGTGCTTCAATATCCTCTGAGACTTGGTATAAGTAGATGATCTTACACGATGTTTAGATGGATTTTGTCGCTTTAAGGTAGTATAGTAGATCATACAGAAGTTCAAAAATGGTCAAGTGCCATGTTCCAATAAAACAAAGGGCCAGATCACCAAGGATGATATTTTTCACCAGTCCAGACCATTGACTGTATATGAGAACTGCACTGAGCGAGTCACCCTTTGAAAACGGCTTATTTCTGACTCCAATGAAATTAAGTCAATTCAGTCGGCATTTTTCCGCATTACAGATGCCGCAGTGTTGGAGCCAGACAACGTTTATAAGCAGTGATTGGTCAAAATCGGTCAAGTCAACATTTCTATGGCAATCACACTCACCAGCCAGGAGTGAACTTGTTGGAAGTCCATATCCCTACCACTTGAAAGCACCCTTGGGATAATCTGTCAAACGTTTTGCAACTTATTTTGAACATGTGCTGCAGTGGTTAGCACTCTCACCTCACAGCGGGAGCGCTAACCACTGCAACACCATGCAGCTCCTGACTCCAAACCAACCAAATCAATTATAAATACAAATATTATAACATCTTGAAACTTTGTTTAAAGAATCAAATCCTTTGTAAAAACTTAATAGCTTTTCTATTAAAGTCCAATTTTGAGAATCTTTGGACAAACTATGACGACGAAAATTACACGGAATTTCTAATCTTTGCTTTACATCATATTTATTTTACTTTTGCATACTCTGTCGAATTTTATAAGCTGTTTAAAGTTGTCTACAAAACTTGTTACTCTATTTTTTTTATAATGAATAGTTGTATTTTCTGAAAAAAACCTTGACATACATATCAAAGAGTAATAAACTGTTTACCATACTAGTCCTGACAGTTCCTCTTAACTGCTGCTTTGACCTTTTATTCACTTTACAGGGAAAATCACTCCATCACATATTAGCTTGAAGCAAAGGCTTGTCATGGTTGCATTATGTTTCTGGGTCAGGTATGTCAGTATCTATGAGGTGAAGAGAGCATGTGTGCGAGTTTGTGTGAAAAAAATAAATAAATAAATAAATAAAACACATTTCCCAATCATCACTATTGACATTGTTGCAATTTTCCGTCAGGTTTCATGGGAGCATTTGAGAGTAGAGATAAGAAGGGATTTAGAAAGACAGCCTTTTGCCAAGTCAAGGTGAACAACAGAGATACAGCACTTCTGAGTGTCCATTGGTAAGTACGTAATTGATTCAAGCCTTTGTGTCAGTAAATCCACATTCATAAACATTTAGATGGCAGATAGACATTTTTATATAATCCTTGCCTTTGTATTTATCAATATATTCCACTCTTCTATCCATTCCATTCATTGCTCAATCTTTTTTTTCAACTCTCAACTCAAATTCTCTATCACAAAGAAAATTGCAGACAGGAGCTTCAGGTGTCCTACCTTGAGAATGTGCTTTGAGTTTGGTAAGTCAATAAAGTATATTTGGACCTCAAAGATTTGTCACTTTGTAAAAGGAAACAATTCAATTCATGGACAGACACTAGGAAGTAATAAAATACCTTTTCAAAGTGAGAAGTTTGAGGAGCTTAGAGCTTCATATCTTTCTGATATTTAAATATCTTTCTATATAATCATTGATGACCTTTCTAGCATGTTGCACTGTAAAAAGATCCATAGTTATTTGGCCAGAGCCAGGGCAGACCTGGCACGTGGCATCAGGGTGGCCCAGAGGGAGCATTCCAGGAGGATGGCTGACCGCTTCAGAGACAGCAGTAACACCAGGAACCTGTTGCGGGGCATTCAGACCATCACGGATTACAAGCCCGCCCCACAGACCTACGACAACTCAACACCTCTGCTGGACCATGATAAACACCTTCTTTGCCTGCTTTGAAGCAGACAACAGCACCCCAGCACAGGAGACTCCTCCCCCTCCCAGTGACCTGGTGCTGACGCTATCACGTGACAGCGTGAGGCGCTCACTAGGAAGGATAAAGCCTCAGAGAGCCACAGGACCTGACAGCAACCCTGGCTGTGTCCTGAGGAACTGTGCCGATGAGCTCACAGATGTCATCACCAACATCTTCAACCTCTCACTGAGTCCCCTCATGCTTCAAAGCCACCACCATTATCCCGGTCCCAAAGAAGTCATCTCCCTCCTGCTACCGCCCGATCGCTCTCACCCCCATTCTCATGAAGTGCTTTGAGCGGATAGTCATGCATCACATCAAGTATACCCTCCCCCCTACTCTGGACCCCTACCAGTTTGCATATCGGTCTAACCGATTGACTGATGATGCCATCTCCACAGCCCTTACCTACCTGGAAACAAAAGACTCACATGTCAGAATGCTGTTCATTTACTTCAGCTCCGCCTTCAATACCGTCATCCCCCAGCAGCTCATCCACAAGCTGGACCAACTTGGGCTCAACACCTCCATGTGTAACTGGCTGCTGGACTTTCTGACAGGGAGATCACAGGCAGTTCGTGTCGGCAACGACACCTCCAGCACCATCATAATTAACACAGGGGTCCCCCAAGGATGTGTGTTAGGCCCCCTTCTCTTCACTCCGCTGACTCATGACTGCACCCCAACATCAAGCTCCAACCTCTTCATCAAGTTTGCGGATGACACAACAGTGGTGGGTCTCATCAACAACAACGATGAGACCCCCTACAGGAGTGAGGTGAGCAGGCTGGCTCTGTGGTGCAAAGACAACAATCTCCACCTGAATGTGGAGAAGACAAAGGAGATGTTTGTGGACTTCAGGAGAACTTACACCCAGCACGCTCCACTGATAATCAATGGTGCTGCTGTGGAAGTTCCAGCTGAGAAGATCATCGGTGTCCCTCTCACTGGCCTCTCTGACATTTATCACTCTCGCCTCACCCGCAAAGCCGTCAGGATTGCAGGGGCCCCTCACACCCATCCCAGGGACACTTCAGCCTGCTGCCATCAGGAAGGAGACTGCAAAGTCTCCAGGCCAGAACCAGCAGATTCAAGGACAGTTTCCTCCATAAGGCGATAAGGAAACTCAACTCCCTCCCTCCCTGCCTTACCCCCTCTGCCCCCTCCACTCCCTGCTACAAACTTATACTGAAATACTTTCACACCTGCATCAGAACATCATCTTCACCAAAGACTGCCAAGACTGCGACTCATCTACTTACTGTTCTTATCACTGTTGTCACTTTAAACTGCCACTTTAACTATCTCATTGCACTTTTGCACTATTTAGATGACTGTTATGCTTCTTATTATAATGGGTTTTTTTTATAGCTGCTTGCACTGTGGGGTGAGAGGAAAGTAATTTCATCTGTGCTGTATGTCATGTGTATGCAGCATATTTGACAACAAAGCTGACTTTGACTTGACTTTTGACTTTTAATAGGTGGACTTTAGGTTGTTTTTAAATGTAAAGGTAGTGTGCTGATCCTGCACACAGTACCAAAAAGCTCTATATCCTCTCAATATTCAAGCCCCACACAGAAAGGTCCCAACCCGAATTTGAACTTCCTCGCTGTAAGACGAATGCCAGTTTAAAGTACAGTTGACTCATAAGCCATTCTCACTTAACCTTTCAAAACATATACAGAGTTACAGTTACAGTGTAGTCTTAAAAGTTGCCATACAGGAAAAATTGCCCGGATTTCTCCTCTTTTTGTAGGGTTCTGAAGTGGGTTTTACCAGCTGGAGAACAAGTGTATAGCTTCAGTCTTCCTACATTTTTATTTTTACAAATTCCCTTCCATCTGTCTGTGGAGAAGATGGTAAAGTTCCACCGGTAAAGAGTTACGAAAGCCATAAGGATAATGGAAGTTTGATTTGGAGCAATTACAAGAGATGCTTCAAGGTGATCAATACTTCTCCCAACATTGTTTTTTGACAGGAGCCGCCTCACAAGAAGGAAGACGTTTATTTGAGCTGATGTAAGATAATTGCTAGTTGTAAAGGTATTAATAGTTTGGACTAGAAATAATAATATTGAATTATATGGATTCCTTCATTACATGCATTCATAGCTATTTTAAAGGTTTGTTTCACTTCAACTTCAGTGTTTCTGCGCCTGTCAGGCTTTCATTCTTCTTTGTTTCATAGGGATGCATGTCTACATGTGTCTCATCTGCTGTTCTTCCTGCATGGCTCCACTGTGTCTGCTCTGCTCGACTGTTCAATGTCCGTTTTTTCCTGTGAGTCCGGAGCCAATCTGTGAATCTATTTTCTTTATGGAACACTGAGCAGAAAAGAAACAGCAGAGATGAGGAGATAAGACAGATACTGACAAGAGTTTATCACATTTCTACAAATGTGATGAAACATGTTTGTGAATTTAATGACACATTGGGTTAAATGAAAGCCCAAAAACGCTTTGCTAAATACATTTATGGGATGTAAAAGCAAAGTTAAAACCACAATAAAAACATTTATTTATTTTTATTTTTTCTACATAGTGATCATTAAGTGTTTGTCAGTCTACGCCATAACCAGGAACCACTTTTTGGTAAATGACAGACTTTACAAAAAAAAAGTACTAAAAACATCTGTTCCACAAGCTCCAAGTGAAAAAGAGTGAAATTCAGATTCAATTAACAGAGGTGTGTTGAAGTTGAGTCATGACATCTGTGCCTACTGTTTCATCAATTTGAAAGACAGGAAGAGAAGACAGTAAAACAATAAGTCCATCTGCCACGACTAAACTTCAATCCATCACCTGGATGAATAGGAATTTAACTAATTAACAGAGGTGTTGGTTTACACATGGTTAAAAAGGAACTGATGTGCTATACTTTGACAAAACATTTATAATTACATCTTTTGAGTCTCCATTGAGACAGAGAGACTTTTAAAACAGAAAAAAGAAAAGGGATACTTCGACAAACAGGTTATCCATGTGTTTCTTCAAAAGGAGTGGCGTACAACTTCATTTATAAGTAAAAGTAAGCCAATAATAACAATTTTGGTGATCTTTTCATTTTTTTTCTATGCTAAAGTTTGTAAATGGAAGAAAATGTGGAAATGAAATTTTAAACAACACACTTCACCCTCCACATCACTGGGTATAACCACTGACAACATTCAACATCACACCTTCAACTTCCAGCTTCAGACTCATCCCCTTTTTTGATACTTCACCTGACCTGTTTTTTGTAAACAACCAAGTTGGGATGAAAGTTCTGTTCTTGATTTGCATGATTGATCTGGCTCTGGTTTTCTGTTGGATGTCTCTTCTAACACTTCCCTATGCATTTTTCAGACTTGGGATCAACACACGTAATCACTTAAGTGTGCCTCCTTGTGGTTGCATTTCTGTTTTAACATATAAAAAGGATATTTGGGATATTTATCAGTAATTTATATGTAGACCAGGGACCAGAGGCTTGTCTGTGTCCATGTCAATGATTTGAAGAGCTTCAGTTTCCAAGCTCTGTGATATCATCCTGTGGTTGTCAAGGGTGACAACATCTTGTGTCATCTTGGTGGTCCAGATCATAGTAACCACAGGAACAAGAGACTGCTTCTGGACTAAACTTTGATATAAGCTGATCGACATGTCTGTCTTTTTCTCTGAGTTGACCTTTCAGCTACTGCAGCTCTGTCTGGAAAAAAACAGCTCTATTTTGAAAGACTTTACTGTCACGGTGGTGATCTCCTGATCCCAGTTTTGAGAAATATATCCCACTCTGCTTTGAGGCTGTTGATGATCTGTTGTTCATTTGTTAATTCCTGCAAGCAAACAGATCTTTCTCTGTCCAGCTCTCGACACAAGATTTCCGACTCTTGTGTAGCAGAAATGGGAGCTTTGAATTTGGTGGTGGAGTCTTTTTTGGAAGCCTTCACACACTACAGCTCTTCCCTCAGGAGATTCTCCGTGTTGGAAGAGTCCTGCAGAGATGACACAAAGTTTTGAGGTGAGGTCTTTGTTTGAGGACTTCACATGTTCCAGCTTTTGCCTGAGGAGAGCCTCGAGTTGAACGTGTCCTGCAGATGTGACATGAAGGCTTCATTCTCCGGTATTAGCTAAGTAAAATGTGTGCCTTGGATTTGCAAATGTGATCTTGGTTAGAAGCCTTCATTTGTTCTAGCTCTTCCTTCTGGTGAGTCTTAGCTTGGAACGCATCTGTTTAAGACTTTCCAATTCTCTTTCAAGGTCTCATTCTGCCTTGAGATCTTTTACATTTTTTGTGCTCATTTTCAACATACGCTGCTTTTAAAAGTGTCTTTAAAATCTTTTTGCAGGTCTTTCTTCTTTCAATATTTACCAATATATTTTTCGACGCGTCTTCAGTTCTTGTTTTGTTACTTTGCCTTGATTAATGAATGTTTCATTCAGTTGTTTTTGTTTAGCCAATTTCTTTTTGGCTATGGCCTGTTTTAGCCTAGAGTAGCTGATTTCAATGCTGTTGTTCAGTTCCATGAAATTGCTTGTGATGGTGGATCGACATGGTACCTTACAAGTAGAAAATGTTTCTAGTAAAGAAATAACGCTGTGCTTGACTTTGAATAGCCAATTTAGAAAAGTATTTATGAAATAGTCAAAAAAATATAAACTAAAAATACAGAGCAGAGTTTGGAGACTCGTTGGGCCACTCCAGAACCTTGAAATGCTTTTTGTGTAGCCACTTCATCAATGACTGGGCAGTGTGCTTGGAATGATTATCGTACTGGAAGATTCAAAAATGCTTCATCCTCACCATTCCCACTGATGGAAGAAGGTTTTTGCCCAAAATCTCACCATACATGGCCCTAATCCTCCCGTAATACTGATCAGCCATCCAGTCTCCTTTGGAATAAAGTGGGCCCAAGGCATGATGTTTCCATCGCCGTGCCTTCCAGTGATAATAGTGTTATTCGAATGCAACTCAGCATTCTTCCCCCTCCCAACTCAATGAGGCATATATCAAATGGTTCCATGTTGGTCTCATGACAATCTCTGGATCACCCAGATGCTCTCTGGCAAACTTTAAGTAGGCCTGCTGGCTTAAGCAGGGGGAACTTTGGGGCACTGTAGGATTGTGGGTAAGGCATTCATGTTTAAATAAAATTATGTTTGCAGTTTTAAAGTTATTATTATTGATTTATAAGAAGATTTTTAGTAAACTAGGTCTTTTAGTCCAGCAAGCAAATTAACAGTCTATCAATTTTATTAAGACTGAATTTCTTAAAAAAAACTAAAATATATAAAGTAATGGCATGGAGAGAATACTTTCCATACTTGAAGTGAGGGATTTTTAAATTCTTCATAAATATACCTGGAGAGATTCTTTGTTTTGTGCTTATGAAGTCCATATCTTGCAGTGAAATGCTTTTTCTGTAAAAGGTTATGAAATGAACATGGAGATAGGTTTTAGGGTAAAAGAGTTTTGAGACAGCAAAAGCCAAAAGGTTTAACTAAAAGCAAAAACAAACACTAGCTTTTGAATAAATTGGTTTCGTCAAGTTTGGTGGAATGAAAAATGAATATCCCTACTCGCCCCTATTTCTACTTTTTCATTTTGACTTACACTGAATTCAAAAAGCAGATGATGGTGTACCGCCTCCACTTGCTTTACTTGCAAAACGTGATTCCATTACAGAGAATATATGAGGTACAAAACACAATGTGGAAAAGCTTTAATATATATATATGGAAACATGTATACATTAAATCTATGCCATAATATACTAAACAAGTTCTAAATTTTTGAGCACAAAGTCCAGACTTTGGTCATTGTAACTTTGGCTTTCAAGTTAGTCTTTTTCTTAATTACTCCCAAGAAGAGATCCCTAAAAGCATCTCTCCTTTAGCTATAAACTCTAGTGAAGAGAATAATTACTGTGCCTTTATCCAGTCATTTAACTGCACGAGCAACCCCCACCACCATCCCTGCCCACCCACCCACCCAAAAAGAAAAGCTTCTAACAAGGAACTGAGATCACATTGATTCAGCCCTAAACCAGCTTCCCAAGAGAAAACTAGACTTGTCTAATTGCTTAGATTAAAGGGTAGAAGCACACTTTTTCAAGTGTATTTACTTTAATTGTTGATTTTGTCCACACCGGTGCTGATGAGATCCTCTCTTTATCCTATTTTGGAACAAATGCCAAGGGGCTTAACCAGAGTCTTCCATATTTTAAAGTATTTTCTCGCTTCAGAGTAAGAAAGTTATATATTTTGAAATCTTCTCTTCCAAAAAATAGTCAAGTGATGTCAAATTACTCCTAAACCAACTGAGCTCCACGAGAGGTAAAAAAAAAAGCTTTTGTAAGGCAGTGGAAAAGTAGCAGAAGTGCAGTCCAAAGAGAAGATGGATTTATTAGCTTCATTTCTTTAGTCTCACATCGATAATTTCTCAGGCAAGATACTGAACACTCTTTTCTTTCGACTTTTTCACCAACTATGTTAATTGTTAAACACAGAACGTTTTGAGTTTCACCTTTTGTGCTTTGAGTAGTTGAACTTCCCAGGTAAAGATGTAAAGCTTTCAATGATCTTCTTCAACTGTTCAGCCCAGAGCCTTTGTCTGCACACCTCCTAAAGGGATGAATGTAGTTGCCTTTTCCTTCTTTTTTGCAGTATTTCTTTTCTTTGAACATATAATCCTTAAGTCAACTTCAAAGACAAACAGAGACTTTATGAATTTAATAATATTCCACCATAAATTAACTAAAAATACTTCATGCTGACTTCTGACATTAGAAGAAAAGGGATTTCAAGCTGTTTGACATCTGCTCCAAGTCACACTTCCCACAACTCTGCACTGTGATGAGCAAAGAGTGCAGTCCTGATCTGTATAATGAAATATGTCAATGCATGAACCAGTGTGATTTGGGGTTAAAAAAAAAGAGGGCACAGTGAATATTTAATCTTAATTACCACCCCCTGTTCCTTCTTAAAAATAGATGAGTGGGCTCTTGTTTTATTGCCTAGATTTGCCAGGTCTTGTAAGCAATCACAAGGATGCAAAAGGAAGCAGTGGAGAGGAACCAGCATATTGAGTGGAGGAAATATTAGCAGACAAACATAATGACATAAATATACAGTTGTTTCCTTTATGTTGTCTCTTTCATTTACTGTGTATCTCTTCCTGTGCTTCCATCCATTTGAATGATCATGTTCTTTTAAGAGTGCTTTGTTATTAACCTATGAGCTTCTTGCTGTTGCAATGTGCCTTCTGTCTGGTCTGGCGGACTTTTGGAGTGAATTATTACTGCCATCTGCTGTCCAAACACAAAAACGTTTAGTCTCTTATGCAAGAGCAAAGATGTGACAGATACAGGAGATGACATTTTTCACACCCAGAGATGATGGATTGTACTCCTGTCAAGAGCCTTCAGATGGTGACCAGACAAGATTCAGCTTTTTTACTTTGTGATAAATCTCATCTAAAGCAACCACAACATTAAGAATCTCTGAGTTATGTGTTTGTTTGTTTTTTGTTTGATTTAAAACTCGATAACAACAATAAATAGATGTGGGTGTCTAATTTTAAAATTTGTGAATTTATTGTTCTGTTGGTGCAATCATGAAAATCTGCTAAATTTTGTTTCTCAGAACAACTGCTGTTCCTCTTTTGTGAAAAAAAAGCCGTTACTAAGATTACCGGTAATTCTCTATGTTTTTACAAATTAAAAACATCTGTTCCAGATTATTGCCCAATCGCTGCCATTTAAAAATATGCTGTCCTCTTTCTGCCTCCTGAAGCTTCCTGTTTTCGCTGGTTTCAAACAAGCTTTGGGATTTGGCTGGCAAGTTGGTCAAAATGAAATGGGGATCATGCAGACTTTGCAGGTAGACTGGTACTGCTATGGATTTAGGGCTATGTAAAGCATTTTTTCTGAGTGCTGTGCTGTAGAATTACATAGTTGTGCCTCTGAGAGAACCTTTAATTTATTAAGACTGAATGATTTCCTGTCTGGCTTACTCATAATGTCTTTGGCTATTTTTATCCCATGAAAAGGTCAACATTTGAGGGTCTGACCTATCCGTTTGCTGTGGTTCACCTCGTGCCATCAATAAAGCCCTGTACGAAAATATTGTTTTCTGGATCAACGGGAAGATTACAAATTGTTTGAATGCTATTATACTATGGTCCGGGTGATTACTTAATTCTGATTGGCTGCTAGGTGTGGAGTAAAAAGTGATAATCCGCAGTGATAATGTACACCTAAAATAGAAGTTCCGATCACATAGCTTAAATGTTCTATTTCACTGCGCTGGCTTCATTAAAACAAACTTCTGGACAAAAAAAAGCATTGGGAGGGGAACTTTCTCTCTGAACTGATGTAACACACCGTGACAATCAGCAAATGTATTGCCTTCATTTGCTGCTGCAGTCGATGTTGGTCAGCACAACATAACAAATAGTCCGCTTTTGTGAAAAAAGCTAAATAAACTGAAAAAATAAGAAGAATAAAGTACTAAGAATTGATTGAATATTTATATATTTTGTAATTGACCATGGACTAAGCAGGATAATGGACTGCGAAGTATGCATTATCAGAAATTAACTCTGTTCGCGTCAGATGGTTCAGGCTTCTACGACGTGCGTTACTGTCTGTTAGTCCACACTCCGTGGTAACAGAAGTGGTAAAGACTGCGAGGAAACTTGCTGTCTTTACCAAAGAAACAAAAGAAGTGAGTCTGCTTTTCCCTTGCTTGGTGTCACCCCCAGCATTTATTTTGATGTCTCATTCACGTCTTCTTATAGAAAAAAATTATGTTGGACCTGCTCATTGTCCTCCTTAATTTGATTTTTCATTTCCATGTTGAAGAAATTGTGATGTTTCCACAATAATAAACTCTGGAGAATATTTTAGAAGATTAACTGTCTGTCCATGTGTATGCATTTGTTTTATCATGGACACCATTTTATGCTGCAAGTCTATTTGTTAAAGACCCACTCTGATAATCTCTTGAGTTTTTGTAAGAGCAATACCAACCTTAATTCTGATTATGATTTTTTTAGCTAAAATAGAAAACTAGTTCATTAGAAATTCACCTCTGAGCTGTGGCCAGGATCGTTGGGGTAAAGCAACCCCGCCCCCCTTCCCCTTCTTGAGGAGCAGTTAGCGTGTGACCTGCCCAGGGTACACACACACACACACAAATACGCTCTTTTTCTCATGGATTTTTTTTTCAGCTGCTCCTGATTTACAACAATTTGAATAAAGAAATGCAATTTTAAGCTTAATTGTCTTTATGTCTTTTTTATTGTCCTCCATCATCAGAAAAATGCCACGAGAACATGTTAAAAAACAACAAAAACACGTTTTTTTCATTGGAGTGTATCTTTAGGGCAAAATTCTTGCAGAACAATTGTGTTTGCTCTAGAGCAACAGATGTTGCACTGCAGGTATCAACATTTTTGAAAAAATAGTTTTTCAACAAGACAATGACAAATGCCTTTATATTCATAATATTCCATGACAGTATGTCTGGGTTAGGATTACGATTAGGCATAATTTCTTTTATCAACAATTATTTTTCCAATTTCTTATCATATGTAAGTGTTACAAACAATAACAGGTTTTGAAATGGTTTACGCCATGGAGATACTGGTTACTTCTTTTTTCTGCCTGCTAGATAGGTGAATTAGTGGGGCCTTCTTTTTAATTGTGTGTAGGATCAACAAAGCTAAGTTAAAGGAGTTTTATCTTGGAATTGTGAAAAGGTAATTATAGATAATGTGGGTGTAATTAGGTACTTCTTCATGAACAGACTTTAAATGAGACGTTCCATAGATGAGAAGGAGATAGATTGGAGCTCACTTGTAATGCATTGGCCTCACTTACCAAAGTCGATTCCTTCAGTGTGTGACTGTGGCAACAATATTGGGAGGGAAAATTGGGGACATCTGTTTTGTTTGCCTGTCAATGCAGCCTCACGGTGCAGACTAATCAATTTGTGCTCACCACATTTAAACCCGACAATTCGTCTTGTGATGAACGGGATGTCTGCATTCCAAATTTTATTTGGAAGCATAATTATGAGGTTTTTTTGGACAGATGTCCCTGTTTTCTCCACGAAAGATCACATCGACAGTTAAGCTTTCACTTTAAAGAAAAGTGGTTGCTTCTTATTCTAGCTGCTTTCGTGCATCTCTGACACTGATTAGGTCAATCACATTTATCCTCCAGTGCTTTTTTTTTAGCAGTGACTTTAGTTTTCTTCCAAAGCCACGGGATGAACTTTAGCCACCCTCCTTGTTGAGTTTGATTTTCTTACTTTCCTCTGGGCTGATCTATCAGTCATGAAGCCTCGCCTTGATCCATACATGATTGGGTCTGACACGCAAGACATTCATCGTCCTGGTCCATCACATTTACCACTCTATGTTCATTCATGCATAGTTCAAAGGCTTCCATCTTTAAAGTTAAAGCTCTCCCCATCTCTCTATGTCTCTCCAGTGAACCAGTTTTACTTTGTCATCTATGACTTCCTGGTTTTCCCTCTTTCTTATATCTAAACTGTGTCATGGCAGCCTTGAAAAGTCACATGAAATAAACATGACAGTTTAAAGCTTCTAAGAAGTTACCTGTTGACAAAAAAACCTTTTATTCCTGCATGAAAAACAGCAAGATTTTAACACGTCTGCTACATGCAGCTGCATTGTAAATTTCTTTTTTTTTATATATATATATATATTTGCAATAACAGTGCAACCCATCTGATGCTGCTGGGATGAAAGATTTCAGTTATACTCAGTGATCTTTTGCTGCCTGCTGCTTGGCTTGGCTTTTAACTTGTTCTGCAACTTCCTGGGAATTCTCCAGCGAGTTGAGGAACACGAACTGACATTTGTATAAGTTAAAGGATATTCTTGGCCTAAATGTTGTTTTGCTCCCTGCAGATGTATGGAAGGACGGAGACTTCTGGCGACTCTTCAGTCAACCCTCTAATGCCCTTTGAAAGTCCTCCCTTTGGCTCAAATGAAAATCCTTTTAAAGAGGCAAGAATTCACATGTATTTGGTGCCCCCTATCTGCAGGTACTCACATTGCTAGCTTTATCTGAAAAAGTTTCTCTCCCCAAGCTCCACACAAATCTATATTAATCGACACAGCCACACTGGAACAGACAAAGGTTTTTATTTTTACCTGGTAAACAATAAAGTGCAAGTCTGTTCCTAAAATCATAATGATGCTGATTTCCTTTTAATATTTCATTTATTTCATTCTTTTGTTGGGGTGTGCTAACCTTCTGAGGAGAGGACATTCCAGCTATTTTATATATTATATATTCCAGTGTTTTTCCTGCAGATATGGGTGTCATTTGTTGCAGTTCTGATGGTTTGCTAAAGCTAGAAAAGAAGAGAACGAGGCAAGCGAATTAGAATGTATTTCAGGTCTGAAGCAAGTGGTGCAGTGCTGCGACTTGTATCTCAGGGAAGGAGGGAGTGGGGGGTGGAGGAGAAGGGAGCTTTTGCAACGAACTGTTGCTAGGAAACACTTGTGGCATGTGTCTCTCTCCATGAAATGCCAGAATTAACCGATGGAGAAATGGCTGACTGAAATGTCACCTCTATCTGCCTAAGAGTTTGAAGAGTGTGGTTCATGTTTCTGTCTAAGAAGCCGTGTTTATCAAAGGGTTCATCAGACCTTTTTTTTGTGATGGAGGAGGAAGTGTTTAAGATGTAGACAGGCTTGCATCCGTGCCTCCTTCCCTCACTTCCCTCCGTCTGCCTCCCTAATTTCTCTTTTTCTGTCTCAGGATGATCGAACCTTTTTTTTGGCTTTTTTTCTCTTTTTCTTTTCCAAGTCACACTTGGTTCTTAAGTTAGTCCAATGTTAGAGTCATCCTGTTCTTTTGCTTTTTATTAGTCTACTTTGCTTCCTAATTTCCTCTCTTTCAAATTCCTACAGACTAACAAGGTAATCTTCCGCACTGAGATTTTAATTATCAAAGCTGTCTGGAAAAAATCAAAGGCTCTTCTCTGGCTGCTGCTGAATCTGTTGTCTACAATACAAAATTGTAATTCAAAGTGAGTATGCTGCTTTGAATTCAAATAAAATTCTAATTTTCCACTTATATCCTCTACAACATAACCTTTTTCCTCTTTACTTCTAGAATACTTTTGTTGGATGTCATGGGCTTTTCTATGCAAAGGAATAAAATATGTCAAAGCATTTAATCTCAAGTGCAGCTTCTTCTCTTCAGCAATATGAGCAAATAATGAACTTTTTGTAAATGTGTTTACTTCCAGCATCTTTTCAGCTCAGATTTGTATGTCAAGTCAAAGCTTAAGCATTCCAGCAGCATAGCACATTAAAGACCCACTCCAATGAAAATAATGTTTTGGGTGTTTTTAACATGTTCTTGCGGCAGTTTTCGGATAATGGAGGATATGTATAGAAGAAAATTGCATTTTGGAGTATTTCTTAATTTAAATAATTGTGAACCAGGAGCAGACGAAAAAAATGCTGTTTGAAAAGGAGCCTACTTAACCCTTGTGCTATCTTAGATGACCCCACCCTTGACGTGTTATCCCTACCATGACAGAAAAGGTGAAGAGGATTTCATGTAATCCATGGACACCAGTGAAGATCACAAATCATTGAAGGAAAAAGGTTCAGCGGACTGTCTAGTGGGTCTAGATGACCCAACTCCCAATGTTAAAGTGCCTAGGATAGCACAAGGGTTACAAATACGATGGACGGACCAATTTGAAGATGACTAGATCCATGTTCGTCTCGTTTTCCTCGTCTGAGCTGTCATCTGGCTCAAAATTGTAAGGCTGGATAGCTCCAGTATTGCTCACCATTTATGTTGCATCTCTAATGTTAGGTTGGGGGTGTGAAGCTAGCGGAACAGCACATAAACAGAGAACTCTCAGCAACAGGAAGAGGAAGGGGGAGCATGGTTGCTCCGCTAAAAGGGCCACACCCACAACTCAGAGGTGAATTTCAAATGAACTACTTTAAAGTTTCAGTACAGCAACCGCAGTCAACAAAAAAGCTCCTAAATTAAACTCTTAATCCACTTGCTTTGTGCATTTTGCACTTGTAGGAAGAGAGAATAACTCCTATTGATTTACTTCCACTGCTTTGTGTGAAACCTTAAAGATAATTATCTCATAACAAACACAAGACTCGCGTTGAATGTGGTGACTCCTCTTTTTTCATTGTTGTCTCATTAAGCTTGACACAACGTTCCTATGCCTGCTGACTGCACTGCACATACTAATGAGTGTATGTGGCGGGGGGTGTAATTGGAGCCGTGGGCTCAGCTCTTACTGCATGTTCACTGCAGCTGTGCATACCATGATTTGAGCCGCCGTTTTCCAACCCCAATGTAAATGGTGGCAAATAAGTGTTGTCCTTAAATGTCAAACTTTAATGTATGTATATTTAGTGTAATGTCTATACCATGTATGTATAGACAAAGATCTATACTGTATGCCTATAGTTTAAATAATAACATGTTTTTACCATTAAAAAAAAATGCCTTTCATTTTTTTGATACATTTCTAATTTTCATTCTTTGCACCTTGATGTTTGATCCCTGGAGATGTTGTAACATTTGAATTTCCCAATAGTTGGATTAATAAAAATGATCTAATTTTATCTTCATTGTAAATTCTGTAAAGACATCTAAAAGGTCCTGTATAAAGTACATTAATGTTGCAGTGTCAAATATCAATGAAAATATATATTTTTGGTTCAAATATCATTTCTAAAACTAACAATAAAGGGATGCATTTTTGTAAATAACTTCCCTGTGTAACTTTCAAAAAAGCATTACAATGCCACGATGGTTTTCCTTTTCCAGCCAGTGAATGTGTGCTTTCAACAGGCCAGTATCAATATTGACTGTGCAGGACATCCTGTGGCTTGGGCCTCAAGCTTCCACAGCAGACTGGCTTTCAAACAGCTTTTGCTTTGTATTACTGCTTGCTGCGCCTCCAGTGGTGCATGCGCTTTTTCTCCACAGCTGTACATGTACGTGTCTATCTGAGTTGTATTCTACATGGAGAGGTTGTCGCTTATCCTTTACCAGAGTGCAAGCAAAATGTTAATTTCATTCCCTAAGTGAGGTATTGTATGTGTTATTCAAACCTAAATACCTGTTTGCTTGCTGCTAAACTGATTTTCACTTTAATAAATTACTTTTCGTGATGTTTTACGCCTTAAGCTCTGATCTGTCTTTCAAGTGATGAGAATTCTAATGAGCATCTGCCTCACTGAAATGCTTTTGAAATGCTGCCTAAATATAAATTGTATTCTGTAATGCACCAACTGCAGACGTTGCACGCATAAGGACATATGCTGAGTGCCTGGAGTATGCATAAAAGTTATTCCAACGGTGACAAAGACACATGCATGCACATGTTTACGCTCAGTCGCTTACTGCTGTCTCACAAATCATGAATGCAGATACATGCACACAGAAACACATTAAGGTTTTCTATTCAGATGTCAACTCAAATAAGATTCTAATTCTGGTAACAATAAATGGAGTATAAATGTCTGCCTGCCTGTGTAAATCACTATGAACTGAACCCTATTAAGAGACTGTGAGCTCCTGTAAACACAAACCTTGGGGGGGGTTCAAAACCCATTGCTGCAGAGACTGTGTGTTGGCTCAAGTGGATGACACATTTAAAGCATGAATGAGTGCCTAATGTGTTATTGTATTATTGAGTCTCACTAAAAAAAAAAAGCTCAAGGCAGAAGTTGTCTCTGGGGG
Organism: Oryzias latipes; assembly: GCF_053564925.1. Lineage (NCBI taxonomy): Eukaryota > Metazoa > Chordata > Actinopteri > Beloniformes > Adrianichthyidae > Oryzias > Oryzias latipes. Next base: position 6,588,674 of record NC_136250.1, on the reverse strand, counting down.
ATTATTGAGTAGCATATAGGAAAAAAGATATTTTTCTTCCACACAGTGGACATAAGTGGATTTAATAGACCTATACTGGCTAATCGTTTATGACCATTAGTGTCCTTAATAACCTGATTTACAACAGCAATAGCTCTGACTACATTTATCCACACAGTGATATTCCAATCTTATTCTTATTAAGAGACTGCTGCGCAAATATACTTGACTAATTGGCCAAGCCAAAATAGGACCATATATGTTTTTGGGGTTATAGTAAGTGATGTGTAAATTTTCTTCTTTTACAACACTCTAGGATGTATTAATATTTTTTGTAGTTATGTGCATTAGAAGAGATTACCCATCATTTTACAGAGTTAAGTGTAAAAAAAACCGTTATCGCTGGTCTAATTTGAAAGCACGCACCCTACTGTCCCAAGTGCTTTTGCTTTATTTATTTACACTTCTAAAAAGCAACAGTAAAAATGTTACATCATATTTTCTCCAAAATAACTGATGGAAACGTTTTTTTATGGTCCAAATAAAGCTATTTTTGATTTAAACAATGGGTCATGTGAGAATGTCATAAGCAGTTTGTAATGCATATTATGATTTTATAAACAGTGTTTCTGCAACAGGTAAAATCATTCATAATACAATATTTTTGACAAAAGCAGCATGCAAGTACAGTCTGTTTTTGAGCTCAGTGCCCATTCATAGGCCAGCTAAATAAATGTCACAGATAAATGCAGGTTGTATAAAAAAAAAGATTTATATTCTCTTTGGGCAACTGTTCTTCAAACAGTTTAAAAAAGGTGGATTTAAAATCTCATATCTTAAGAAGCTGAATTCAAAGTGAAAGGTAAGCCAATATCAGTCTCTAGAAAGTTGGATTCAGCCTTTAAGACTAGAAAGCCTTCTCTCCTTTATGATCACCCATCTTTCACACTCCTAATTCTCTCGGTGCCTTTCATCTCATGCTTAGATGAGCTGTTGGGTTCAGGGAAATGACATGAAGGAAAGTGAAGAATTTCTCAGCTCTGGCATGAACACAGACAGTAACATGACAATGAGGAGAAATTACATGACTCTTCATGACAGGAAACCCAAACCAGTGGACATAAGAAAGACTGCAAGTGAAGGAGTTTCCATTGGATCACCATGTGACAGGCAGTTTCACCCTAATGGAGGGCGTCTACCACCCTTGATCAATGTTTTTGGGTTCAGGATGTGTCAGTGTTGAACACAAGCCACCAAGACTATATTAGATGCACCATTAAGATCTCAACCACTTTTGTTATTTTTTTTAGGAAAAGCTATTATGCAGCCACCAAGGAAACTTCTTTAGACCAACAACCTGAAATGCACTGCTGGTTTTTGCCAGGTCCGGATGAAAAGGTTTTTTTTTATTTTTTTATTTTGCTGCATTTGCTTTTTCCTTCTTATGAAAATCTTATTGTGCATGTGCAACTGTATCAGAGTCTGACACACCACTAACAGGGAAGACATAAGAAAAACTGCATTTCAATAGGGCCTTTCTGCTGTAATCTATCTAATTTCCACATGAATAGAACATGAGGTGACTCACTCAATGGATGCTAAAACATGCTTTTAAAAATATCCTTTACACACAGCCTTTTCAGAACTCTATGACACATCTTTTTAATGTGCTGTATTTGTGGAGAAATAAATGATAACACATTATGTCTGTTCTCTTCTCTTCATTGAGAGTGTGGAGTATACTTTGTGCTGGCTGGCTACAGTGATACAGTGATTCCTCACAATTTTGTTGAAGCTTAAAGGCCTGTTCACACCGGGACGAATTTCGCCGGCGATTTTCGCCGACGTTTAACGCCTCGTGACTAAACCAAGGGCCCCAATGAGAGTGTGCACACCGACGCGAAAAAACGCCAGGCGTTAAAGCGTCAAAAAAAAAAAAACGCCTCGGGTTCGTTTTTTTTTTTCGACGCGTCGCGTCGAAATCTACTCGACCAATGAGAACGGCGCTTTTGCTCACGTGTCTGGAGCTTCTGAAGTTACAGTAAAACACAACTTGGGGGCGCTCAAACACAAAACTGCATTGCTGAGCACACATACCAGCGAAGAAGTTAGACGCCAAGTAGCGTCTACACAGCCGCGAAGCAATAATGACGGACATTCTAAAACATCCCCGAACCAAGCACCAGTTGGAGCTACTGGTGCTTGAAATATTCATGTTTTCTTTGTTTGATTCTGACAAGCGTGTAAAAACTTGCTCTCTTCTTCTGAGTGAAAAGCGACTTTAAGAAGCGTAAAGTTGCGCAGCGCCACCTTGTGTACAGGAGTATTTCTGTTTTACATTAAGCGCCATCTAATGTCAGGGAATTAAATTGCATGTTCACTCCACTCATCGTCAGCGAAAATCGCCTGGGTGTGAACACAAAAAACGTGGCGAATAACGCCTGGCGAATATTCGTCCCGGTGTGTACGGGCCTTAAGTCTCAGAAGATGTGTTGATTTGCAACAAGACAATGTCATAGTATGACTGCTATCTTGTTGCTACAGACTTAACCTAAAGTGACTTGACAATGCTGTGTTATAAATGTAAAACCAGCATTTTTATTCTAGCACACATCAGGAAAGTATCAATCCAGTTTTAACATCCAAAAAATATCAATGGTTGGCTGATTCAGAATCAAGCTTTGCTTAGGTAGGAGGTAGGTTTGTTTCCCAACATCCAAATTGTACATCAGAACATATTTGGTGTGGGTGACATTTCCCTTGTCAAACTAAAACAAACTGCTTCATATATTGCAAAATCTACCAACTCCACTTATTAATGGATGTCTTCCAAATCGAATTATTGGAATGTAATGATTTATCTGAAAAAACGCTCATTTTGATTATTTCTAATACAAAACAGTCCTGAATTTTGAAGTTTTGCATCATTCAGTTTATGACAAAAATACTACATTATTGGAATGAGCCCAGATCAATTTAATGCATTATAGTGAGACTGAATATAGCATCAAAAGTATGTTCATCTGCTCATAGCTATTTTACCATTAAATACAATCCCAAACTTTTACACAATCTAAAAAAAAACCTAAAGGTTTGTGCCTAAAGACTGTTAATTTAGCATCAGTTACTTTATAATATGCAAAATGGAACACTGAAGAATATTAAAGGTTGTAATTCTGATGAAGTTAGTTTCTGTCTTTTAATCCAAAGGGAATGAACTCAGTAAAGTAAAGGATGTGGTGTGTGTGAATACTACAGTGCCAACAATGCTCCATTTTGGGTTTTTTCTTGAAATACCAAAGAGGTATTCAGTAAGATGGAGTTTAACTGGGATAGAAGCAAGCAAGCAAGCCCTAAAAAAAGCCAGGTAATTCTGATGAACACTTTATATGGGGACAAAAAGTAGAGTTTTAGAAGAATGAGTGTGTCGAGACGGGCTGTGACTCCATTGAACTCTTGGTTACTCCAAACACTGAGACCTATTTTTATATGAAACCCTATCAAAGGCTGCTGATGAGAAATGACCATCACTTTTGGGCCATCAGTACAGAACAAAGAGCTACAAATGGCTGTGTGATATAAATTTGTGCTTGTGCCGGTACTCAACAGGGTGGATGTGTTTTGAGAGCATCCTGTGCTGATAAGGCGCTCAGATGATAAGTAAACATCATTAGTCTTCATTCTGCTTATAGCCCTAATTGAACTGTATTATCTAAAGAACTCATGTTCTGTCAGCTCCTTTCATCTGCAAGTAAGGCACAGACATGATTAGACATCACAGAGACACATTACCTCAGCATGACATCCACATTAATGCTGAGACACCAATCATTAGGTGTCTGTTGGATTTAATTATGTTTGTAGCCTACTTTCAGGTTGTTTGTTCTTAGCAGCTCAGTGGTTTAGTTTTTAAAGAAATGAAGAGAAAAGGAAAACATTATGAGTTTAGTATTCTATGGAGATCCATTTTAGATAATGGAAACCTCTTTAACGTTTTGTTTTTGTACACGTTCCTCATGTTTAGATAATCAAAAAATTCCAAAAATAAATACAAAATGGTATTTTCACATTTGAAAAATGCCTTAATAGTATGGAAGCGATTCTGTAACATAATTTAAAATAAAAGTCAAAACCAGAATTGCTCTTTCATTTTCAAAATGTAACTGCATTTTTTGACTCAAAATTTAAATGAAAAAGCAATCCACCAAAATGCTTTTTCTGTTTTTCTTCAATACCGCTTATTCTGTCACTTAATTAAAATGATAATGAAAATGGTATTTGACATTTCATTTTCAAAAAGTTCTCTGGTAAATATGTAGTAAAATTAATTTAGAAATGTCTAATTTGACAATTAAAATGGATTAACAGAAATGCTTTTTCAGTTTCAAAATGTAACCGCATCAAATGACTCAAAATTAAAATGAAAAATCAATCCTTGAAAATGTTTTTTCAATTCTACTTAAAAACCGCTTATTCTGTGTCATAATTAAAACGAAAATGCAAAGAGGGGATTGCATTTTCATTTTAACATCCACCCTGCGAACATTGTCGCAATATTAAATTCGAATAAGCATTTCCAGCGGGGAGGCGGGGCGATGACGTCAGTGCCTTCTCCGTGTGTCCGGCTGCTAAGAGACAGATGCTAGGAGCAGTGTAGCTTTGTGTTAGCGTCATAATCATAACAGTAATGAAGCACATTTAGAAGATAGACTCCTGCAGCTTTGCGCTGATTTTGCTGTTCGATGACAGCTGGAGCCCCATCAACAGCTATAGCAGATTTCGCCATGCTAAACGTTTGCTGGTTAGACCAACCATCTATTTAAATGTGCTTTTATTGTTGTGATTATTATACAGGGGCTGCTCGCTCATATTTTTTTAAATCCGTGCAGTCAGTGCTTTTTTCTTCGCTGCAAGGAGGACCCGAAAGATGGGTTAGCATTAGGCTAATAATATGTGCTTAAAACATTAGCCGTGGAGGTACTTAAAACTCCGAACGGGTAATGAGCATCTTGGATGTAAATATGTGGGAATGACATCACCCTTTATTTTATTCTGGACACCACTGGAAACACAAATTCAGATGATGGTTTCTCAGATCGTAGCGGCACATCCGCTTTCGGCAATCGGGAGCTTCGGGTCGCAGGGCTTAACACTACGCTATGCAAAGGCAGCTGCCGGTCCGAAGAAAAAAAGCTTGTCGGTGGGGGGGGGTTTCAACGAACCGCGGTGCAACTGAATGAGGACCGCAGAAGGCGGAAATGCTGCTACGTAGTCCTGAGAAGCTGTGTAAAATCATCAGAAGTTCACAACCAACACAAAGCCCTCTTCTCTGCCGCTAACACAAAGCTACACTGCTCATAGCATGTGTCTCTTAGCAGCCGGACAGACGGAGATGGCACAGATGTCATCGCCCCGCCTCCCCTCTGGAAATGCTTATTGGAATTGACAATGTTCGCAGGGTAGATGTTAAAATGAAAATGCGATCCCCTCTTTGCATTTTCATTTTAATTATGACACAGAATAAGCGTTTTTTAAGTAGAAATGAAAAACCATATTGAAATATTGCTTCATTTTAATTTTGAGTCATTTGATGCAGCTTCATTTTCAAAATGAAAAAGCATTTCTGTTAATCCATTTTAATTGTCAAATTAAACATTTCTAGATGAATTTTGCTACACATTTACCAGAGAAATTTTTGAAAATGGAATGTCAAATACCATTTTCTTAAATGAAAAAGCATTTTGGTGGATTGCTTTTTCATTTAAATATTGAGTCAAAAAATGCAGCTGTCATGGCCTGTCAGCTACTCCCTCCTCCCCCCTCCTTCCTGTGTTGGATGCGACCAGCTGGATCCACTTACCTCATCTACACCTGCCTTCATAAGCTCCTCCAGGATCATCAGCCGGTGCCAGTTCGTTGTTCCTCCTATGGTGCATAGTCTGGTCAGCTCATGTTTATGTCTCACGTCTCATTGCCTCACGCTCATAGTGTTTTCTCGCTCTGCCTCGGGACTTAAACCTATTGGATCCTCACCTGGTCGCTGTCCTCCTACGCTGCTGTTTATCCGCCTCAAGAAACCTCCAGCCAGCCGCCTCTCCTCGCCATGGTTCAAGCCTCGCCCACGCCGCAGAACTCCCTCAAGGAAATTCCTCCTCAAGATTTCTCCAGCCAGCCACAGCTCTTTGCCTACAGATAAACCTGTCAAGACCTAGTTCAGATTAAACCTCTTGAAAGTTACCGTTGAGTCCTAGCCTCCTTCCAGGTTCCAGCATCTGGGTCATTCTGAACTCACGTCCGAATCATGACAGAACGAACTGGCCAAACCTCTGACCCAGCTGACCCGGAAGGGCTCCGCCATGCAGTTACCCAACAAGGTATTCTTCTGGAACTTCAGTTTAACTTACTCACTCGTATTACGTCTGTACAAGAGGATCTGGTTTCTCGCATCAAAGATATCACTCGGACTCTTAAAGAATTTTCTGGTCAAACTTCAAGGCCCACAGTCTCTGCTCCGCCTCCTATTTCCGGCAACAATGCTACTTCCGCTTCCACCCTCATCCCGGAAAATGTTCGACTACAGCCGGAACCTTTTTTCGGGGATGTTTCTGCCTGCGGAGGGTTCCTTCTGCAATGTGAACTGATTTTCCAACAAGCCCCCAGGTATTATCAAGCCGATCACACTCGTATCTCACTAATCGTGAACTCTCTCCGTAGTAAGGCGCTGCAATGGGCTCAAGCTTTCCTGGCCTCCCATCCTATCTCGCATCTCCCTTTCGAACGCTTCCTGGGAGAGTTCCGCCTCGTCTTCGACCGGCCTCGAAAGCAGGAGGAGGCCACCCGACGGTTGCTAGGTCTCAGGCAGGGTAACCGTCCGGTGAGTGAACATCCCATTGACTTCCGGATTTTTGCTGTCGAGGCTGGATGGCCAGATCCCGCACTCAAGGGGATTTTTTACCAGTCACTGAATGAGCGCATTAAGGATCATCTTTGCACCCAGCCCGAAGCAGGCACTTTCGAAGAACTTGTCACGGCCGCCCTGAGGTCGGACATCCGCCTCCGGGAACGCCTCGCTGAGCAGAAATGTAAGCCACCTCCATCCCTTGACTATCCCGTTCGCGACTTACCCCTGGTGGCTCCAGCGAGCCAAGCTTCGCCCCCCGTTAAAACTGATGAACCCATGCAAATAGGCCACTCCAAGCTCTCTCTAGAGGAGAGAAAGAAGCGTCGTGATGGGGGGTTATGTTTTTACTGTGGGCAGGCGGGCCATCAGGTCTCTCAATGCACCGCTCGTTTGGACTCCAGAAGCCCCGCGTTTAGGGACGGGCCACGGGGGGGTGACCCTGAACCTTCCCACGTTTCCAAGTTTTTACTCGTTCCTGTCAAGATCTGCAATAAGAACCAAGTTTTTGAATTTAAAGCTCTTGTTGACTCTGGGGCCGAACATAATTTAATGGATCAAAGTCTCGTTCATGAACTCTCTCTCCCGGTTGAAGTCCTTGATAACGCTGTTAATGCTGTGGGTCTGGGGGGAAAACAACTTTCACGCATTACCAAACGCACCGGTCCGGTTCTCGTTATTACCTCCGGTAACCACAGGGAATACCATCATTTCTTTATCACTCAATGTCCGCAGACGCCGTTAATTCTCGGGTTTTCTTGGCTTCAGAAGCACAATCCCAGTATTGACTGGAGTTCGTCTCGCATTTCCAACTAGAGCACTTTCTGTATGGCAAACTGCCTGCAGTCTGCTGTTCCCCTCACCAAATTACCTGACTCAGGACCCGATAAAGAAATAGATCTGTCTAACATACCCTCCTGTTATCATGACCTACGTTCCGTATTCAGTAAATCTAGGGTTAGTGCTTTACCGCCACATCGACCATACGACTGCGCTATCGAATTGCTAAATGGAGCTCCTCTTCCGAAGAGTAAATTGTACAATCTTTCCGGTCCTGAAAAGAGCTCCATGGAGGCCTATATTCAGGAGGCTCTTTCCCTGGGTCACATACGTCCTTCCTCTTCCCCAGTCGCTGCCGGGTTTTTTTTTGTGGAGAAGAAGGATAAGACGTTGCGACCATGCATTGATTTTCGAGAGTTGAATCAGATCACGGTCAAGGATAAATACACCCTACCGTTATTAGAATCTGTTTTCGACTCTGTCCAACATGCTAAAATCTTCTCGAAACTTGATCTCAGGAACGCTTACCACCTTGTACGCATGCGCGAAGGTGACGAGTGGAAAACGGCTTTCAACACCCCGTTCGGCCATTTCGAGTACCTTGTGATGCCCTTTGGGCTTACCAACGCCCCCGCAGTGTTCCAGCGTTTGGTAAATGATGTCCTCAGGGACTTTCTTAATCGTTTTGTCTTCGTGTATCTTGACGATATTCTTGTTTTTTCCTCCAATGAAACACAACACGAACATCATGTCCGTCTCGTTCTAGAACGGCTTCTCGCCAATCAGTTGTATGTCAAGGCTGAGAAGTGTGCGTTTCATGTGTCCTCCGTCCCGTTCTTGGGTTATATTATCGAAGCTGGCAATATCCGTCCTGACCCCGCTAAGATCGAGGCTGTCGCTCAGTGGGAGACTCCACAAACCCGCAAGAAGCTCCAACAATTCCTGGGGTTTTCCAACTTCTATCGCCGTTTCATTCATGATTACAGCAGTATTGCAGCCCCTCTCACGCAACTCACCTCCATCAATCGCCCTTTCGTCTGGAACGCTGCCGCTGATGCCGCTTTCAAACGTTTAAAGTCCCTGTTTGTTTCCGCACCCATCCTCATCCAACCCGACGTGGCTAAGCAATTCATTGTGGAAGTCGACGCCTCTGACTCGGGGGTGGGCGCTGTTTTGTCCCAGCGCGAGGACGGCACGGGGAAACTTAAGCCCTGTGCGTTTTTTTCCCGCAAATTAAGTCCGGCTGAGCGGAACTACGATGTGGGCAATCGTGAGTTGCTAGCCATCAAGCTCGCGTTGGAAGAATGGCGTCACTGGCTGGAGGGGGCGGAACAACAATTTATAGTTTGAACAGACCACAAGAACTTGGCATATTTACGCAGTGCAAAACGGCTCAACTCCCGTCAAGCCAGGTGGTGCTTATTTTTTGATCGATTCAACTTCGCCATCACATATCGCCCAGGCAGCCGTAATGTCAAGCCAGACGCCCTCTCATGCAAATACTCCAGTTCTGACGACAACTCTGTCTCCACCATTCTACCAACGTCCTGTTTTATAGGCAATCTCACGTGGGAGATTGAGAGCAAGGTCCAGCAGGCCCAGAGCGAGATCCCCGCCAGTATCACAAACCCTCCTGGCACCCTCTATGTTCCAGACTCCCTCAGGTCCGAGGTCCTCACCTGGGGTCACACCTCACATCTCGCCTGCCACGGAGGGGTTTTTCGGACTATTCGACTCCTTAAGCGTCGCTTTTTCTGGCCCACCTTGGAACGTGACGTCAAGGAGTACATAGCTGCTTGTAGTACTTGCGCTCGCTCCAAGACGTCTAACCGGCCTCCATCTGGTCTCCTGCTGCCGCTGCCCATCCCTAGCCGTCCCTGGTCCCACATTGCTGTGGACTTTGTCACAGGACTCCCACCTTCACAGGGCCATACGGTCATACTAACCGTCATAGACCGATTCTCCAAAGCCGCCCAGTTTGTTCCACTCCCTCAACTTCCCACTGCCACTGAGACCGCCGACGCCCTCTTCAACCACGTCTTCCGACATCATGGGATCCCTTGTGACATCGTGTCTGATCGTGGCCCCCAGTTTACATCCCAAGTTTGGAAAGCATTCTGCTCCGCCCTGGGGGCCATGGTCAGTTTGACTTCGGGGTACCATCCTCAGGCTAACGGTCAAGCGGAGCGGGCGAACCAGGAGCTGGAGGCCGCCCTCAGATGCTTGGCAGCTCAGAACCATGCTGACTGGTCCAAGTACCTGATTTGGGCAGAATATGCCCTTAATTCCCACACCTCTACTGCCACGGGACTGTCACCTTTTGAAGCCTCGCTGGGTTACTCACCACCCTTGTTTCCTTCCCAGGAATTGGATCTGGCGGTTCCCTCTATCCAGCTCCATCTGCAGTGCTGTCAGGAGATCTGGCTGCAGACCAAGGCCGCTCTTGTCCGCACCGCTGAGAATAACCGCCAGATTGCCAACCGTCACAGGGGGGTGAGTCCCGAATACCAACCGGGTCAGAAGGTGTGGCTGTCCTCCCGTAATGTTCCTCTCCAGGCGTCCTCTCGCAAGCTGTCTCCCAGGTTTATTGGTCCATACACTATAGACCGGGTCATTAATCCGACCTGTGTCCGACTTAGTCTGCCGGCGGCTCTGCAAATACACCCCACGTTCCATGTGTCGCAGATCAAGCCTGTTTCTGAGAGCCCTTTGTGCCCGCCGGCCACTTCCCCGCCACCCGCCCGTACCATCGATGGGGCCCCTGCCTTCACTGTATCCAAGATCTTGGACGTTCGGCGTCAGGGTCGCGGGGTCCAGTTCTTGGTGGATTGGGAGGGGTATGGTCCAGAGGAACGCTCGTGGATCTCGCGTTCGCTCATCCTGGACCATACCCTCATTGACGACTTTTATGCTGCTCATCCTGATCGTCGCCTTGGACCGCCTGGTGGCGGTCGTTGAGGGGGGGTACTGTCAAGGCCTGTCAGCTACTCCCTCCTCCCCCCTCCTTCCTGTGTTGGATGCGACCAGCTGGATCCACTTACCTCATCTACACCTGCCTTCATAAGCTCCTCCAGGATCATCAGCCGGTGCCAGTTCGTTGTTCCTCCTATGGTGCATAGTCTGGTCAGCTCATGTTTATGTCTCACATCTCATTGCCTCACGCTCATAGTGTTTTCTCGCTCTGCCTCAGGACTTAAACCTATTGGATCCTCACCTGGTCGCTGTCCTCCTACGCTGCTGTTTATCCGCCTCAAGAAACCTCCAGCCAGCTGCCTCTCCTCGCCATGGTTCAAGCCTCGCCCACGCCGCAGAACTCCCTCAAGGAAATTCCTCCTCAAGATTTCTCCAGCCAGCCACAGCTCTTTGCCTAGAGATAAACCTGTCAAGACCTAGTTCAGATTAAACCTCTTGAAACTTACCGTTGAGTCCTAGCCTCCTTCCGGGTTCCAGCATCTGGGTCATTCTGAAATCACCTCCGAATCATGACAGCAGCTTCATTTTGAAAAAGAAAAAGCATTTCTGGTTTTGACTTTTATTTTTATTATGCTACAGAATTGCTTCCATATAAGAGACATACAAAATAAAACATTTCCTCTTAAAGCTAAAATCCTTTGTTGTGTTATTCTTAGCAGGGAATAATTTTGATCAGGAAATTTTCAACATTAATATGAAGGAAGTTTGGGCTTTACTAGTTCGAATTCTTTTAAAAGCTGGAACTGATCCCTAGTTTGAATCACTTCTTTAAGGTCCTGCTATAGCATCTCAATCTCTTTGTCTGGAATCTGATCTTATCACAATTGCTTGAGAAACTTTCAAGGTGAACTACATTAGCTTAATCTTGATATAACCAAAGGCCTGACATTCTTCTACTACATGATATTCTGCTTCTGGGTGCAGGCTCCACAGTTCCAACAATTATGACAAGTTATTTCGGTATTAAAATTTTAAAGCAGGCCATCATATAACTCCCAACCATGAATCTTGGTCTGATGTTTTTATACAATCCTGCTTTGGTTTACTTCCCCAAAAGGGATTCATTGGGTGCTGATAATGGATGGATGGTTTACATCAGATGTAAAGGTATGCACACATTCCCTAAAGCTTTTTTTCCCCCTCAGTTCAGAAAAATCATGTTGTTCTGACTTCTTTTTGACGTTCTGGATGAGTCGTTATTTCTCCTTGGAGCCATTTTGGTCAGTGAGTCGTTTCTGTAAATATTCACCGCTGCTGATAATTCCTCTCAGTATAATGCTCAAAAATCTTGAGGGCTTAGACATGACCTTTAATTCCAGCCTGATCATTTGAATTATTTTGTTTATCTTCTGATTATGAATTTTCATAGAATTATGTTGCTTTCTGAGATCTGTTATTGTGCTTTCTTTAGACATACTCTACTAATGAGAAAAGTCATGCTTGATCAGATCTAGAAAATGTGAGGCTATACAGAGGCACTAAAATAAGGTTTCCTAAAATGTGATAGATTGTGTGAAAAATGTGTTAAGGGGGTGATTACTTTTTGTGAATATTATACTTAGACCATGTTCTAAACGTCATTTTACATTTATTTGTGTTGTCCTGGTGTTTGATGTAGAAACAGTGATATATCGTTACAAACATTTGAAGTTTTCTATTTCTTGGTTTTGAACCGACTTTCTACCAAGGTTCGTTCTGCAGTGAACAAAGATCTAAGCAAAAAGCATTTTAAAATGATCAGTTCCTTAGAGTAACTGAAGTATAGGGAGTTAGTTTCTTTGCAAAATTTAGATATAGTATGTCATTGGCTGTCCTAGCCATGCACTGTTGTAAGAAAAATTATAATCTCTAAATGTGTTTAGGCTACAAAATACAAAGACAGACGACAGGAAAAACATACTAGAATATCTGTTGACCTTTTACTGAGACATTTAAAGGAAAATAACAATATCAATGTTATTTGGAGCATCTAAGAAACAGAATTTTTATTCATGATTTGATTTGTCTCCTTCAGAACACGATTAAGATTTTGGACATTCACTGTACTGTTAATCAGGTCTGGTGGTTGAGGGCGAAGCCTTCGGTTATCTGCTTCCACTGTAGCACTTCTCTGGTATAACATGACACATGGAGCTGCATGTGTTAACTCATTGTCTAAACTCTTATTATTACACTTTTATATACATTTGTCTTTTCTTGTTGAACATTTCTTTATCCAAATAAGAAGCTGCAGTGAACTTAATCAGCTGGTTAGGTAGCTATCTTTTATATGCACTCTTTGCTTAAAATTTCTGTTTTATATAATAATTCCTACTTTAGATTTTTATTCCTTGTGTTTTTTTCTGTTCTTTTTTAAATAGGGTCTGATTTTTTTCTCCCCTTTAGTATTCAGTCACAATAACCTTTTTTTAAAAATAATTTCAAATATTATAGTTCAAACTTAAATTCAAACTGGACAGGAAAACATTTGCTAAGTCAAAAATCCACGTTTAATACTGTTTCATAACCTTTTAACATTGAAATTAGGGAGTAAGTTCATTTTTCTTTCTGCCTAATTTTTGGTCTTGCAACACAAAATATGAATGTAACGTCTTTTATACTATTTGCAAAAGCATGAATTGTTCAACGTATTGAGAGTAAGAGTTATTTTAATGAGCCTTGGGGAAGAACAGCCACATATGCAGTAATATTGTAATACAGGCAGCACACCAATAGATGGTGCTATGTTACAACAAAGGTATGATGCAAGGTGACAAATGTCCAAAATCTGTCAACATCTAATCTTTCCTTTTAAAGTAAAAAAAACTGAACAAACAGAAGACATGTGAGGAGGTTAAAAAAAACTATTTTTTTCAACATTTTTACATAGAAGGAAAAATACAAAAAAGAGGTGAAGAAGACAGCAAAAAGGGGAAGTCGTTCTTGTAACAATCTCCCACTTTTTAAAACCACTGAAGGCAATATCACATTATAAAAGTCTTGAGAGAAAAAATGCAACTTTTAACAGGAAGTTTGATGCAAATTTATAAATATTAAGAGGGAAAAGTAGCCTTGAGTACTTTTTTTTGGAAACTTTCTTTTTTGGAGGTTGGAATCAGTGGATAAAAGTGCCAGGCGTTATGACAAAATAGTGTCAGCAAGAATGAAAGAAAGGATGAACGGTGGAATGACCACGGATGTTGTGGCACTGATGAAAAGACTGGAAGCAGCAAAACTGAAGATAAGTTTCTCTTCAGGAGGAAAGAGCAGGGATAGAAATGTCCACATCAGAGGAACAGCTCATGTTTGATGTTTTTAAGACAAAGTCAGGGAAACAAGGTTGTGACGGTTAAGACGTGTTTGGAAGAAGGTCTCGTATTTTGTTGAATACATTTCTCCCAAAAGAGCGACTTATACTCCAGTGCAACTAAAATATGATTTTTTTCTTCTTTATTACGTATTTTTTGGCATCTGCAACCTATGCTTTGAAGCGACTGACAGACCAAAAACATGTTAATTGTAATTATAAATAAACAAGTGTTTCTGTTCATATGTATCGCATACAGTTCAGGAGAAAAATGTATCACTCCAATCATCTTTTTATCTATTGTAAATTTGTTGTGGTCTTAAATTAGTGCAGTTCTAAGGCAAAAGTAAAACAAACAAAAAAAATGTGTTGTTTTCTAGGAAACAGTTTCTGCAGAGCGGCAGGAATCCATCCGAATTTCCCTTGTGAGTTGTGGCTAGGACCATTGGTGTAGAGTAAGCCTACTGTCCCTTCATCCCTGTGTTTACACTAGCTCCTACTGTCTCACAGCCCCACACAACCCCATCCTAACATCAGCAGTGCAACAAAAATGACGAGAAATATCAGAGCTATCCAGCCCAACATTTCTGAACCAAATGCTAGCTCCGACGAACACAAACAAAGACGTCCATAGATCTATCCGTCTGCAAGTGGATGCATCGGAATGAAGCAGCCTGCTGATTGCAGAATTTGCCAAAGCTACAAGCTTATTCAAATGGGATTTTTCATCTGCTCCTGATTCACAATGATTTGAATCATGAGAAAAATGCTTGAAGAACATGTTAAAAACACGACACACACAATTTCATTGGAGCGAGTCAACAGTCGTCCTGTGTTGACGGATTTCTTTTTTGTATTTAGTCACTTTCAGTTCTCCATACCCCTCAGCTCCCAGCAGCCTGTGGGTCTCTGACGCGGGGGGGTTGGTCCGTGGTGCTTTCCAGCTGCTCGAATGGGAGTGGGCGAGCTAGGATAGGCTGGGAGTTTGGTCGAAGCCGTCAGCGGGTCTGACTCCGCGCAAGGCTAAAGAAAGTGGAAAAGAGGGGCCGACTGGTTGGTAACTTCTAATCCTCTCGGAGGTTGGGCGGAAAAGAAACGTAACAGATTTGCAGATATTTGGAAAGTGAGAGCTTTCGGGTTTGAACGCCGCGTAGAAGAAGAACGTCGTTGGTTGGAAAACTTTTTATTCTATTTTTCCAGGCGGGTTTGCTCGTTCTTCAAACCCCTCTGTCTGAGGAATCTGCCTTTTCGCTGTAACCCCGCAGAGAGGACATCATCATGCCGCGGCGTACCGTCCAGGAGGTGACCGTGCAGGATGTGCAGAAACGACGGACTCCCAACAAACACTACGTAAGCCCTTAACGATCGATCTTTGGTCGAAACGGAACGAGCTCATTCTGTAGTTCTGCCCGGTTTTTTCTCTCCTATTCTTGGGAAAGTAAAAACAAAGAGAGTGTCAAGTTACAGTTTACTCAGCCAGCCTTAATGGACCGAAAGGCTTTTACAGGACAGGGATTTCCAAAACCATGGCACACGTTTTGTAGCTTTTAGAACTTCGATTTAATAGTGAAGCTACTGCTGGAGGCCAAACCGATTCCGGCGATTACATTTGTAAACCCAAGAAGGACAATAGACGTTGATCAGGGGGCACTGTTGTGTTCATGATGTTCAGGTTTGACTTCAACAATAAGTTAGTGTCGAGATTTTGACCATCCTTCTCTTGTTTTGGTACATTTTGAAGCTTTAACACAGTACAGACTCATGTGACCTACATCCCTCCCTGTATAATCAGATGCATACATTTTGTCAATACAACTTTTGGTGCTTCCTTAGTACTGATGGAGGTCATGTTAAGTCTTAATTCCACGCCTTTCTATTTATGTTCTTGCTTGTGTTTCTTCTAACTATCCAAACTGATCCCAGATAACTAGTATCAATCTTGGACCAGTTAGGCTTCTGTGTCGTCAAATATTTCAGCACACTTAAAGTGGAATTGACATGTTCTCATGATGGAACACATATGAAGAAAATGGAGCTTAAAATTTCGCTTCTGAGTATTTAATTATTAAAATCGTTGTGAAT
The DNA here is from genome assembly GCF_053564925.1 of Oryzias latipes. Lineage (NCBI taxonomy): Eukaryota > Metazoa > Chordata > Actinopteri > Beloniformes > Adrianichthyidae > Oryzias > Oryzias latipes. The sequence goes on along the minus strand of NC_136250.1, from coordinate 6,572,676 downwards.
CAGGTGCAGATGAAGAAATACAGTTGGAAAAAGACTGTCAGACATAGGTGCTAAAGTCGGCAGGCCACAAGCTTCCTGCTCCGCTCCTTTCTGAGGAGTCCACTTGCACACAAATAGATCCATGTACTTCTTGTTTTCGTTTCGCCTTTTTTGTTGCACCGGTAGTGTTCTGTTGGGGTTGTAAGAGCCTGAGAGTATAAACGAAGGGATGATGGGAAGGGAGGCTTACTACGCGCCAACAGTTCCGCCCACAACTCAGAGGCGAATTGGTAATGAACTCCTGCTGCTCAACAGAAACTATGTCCTAGAAAACAACACAGGTGTTTTTTATTAAAGCCAAAAAACTTCTTAGCATAGTTAAAAAACAAGAACAAACACTGAATGCTTTCACAAGTAGTCACAGATGACTGGAGTGGCACTTCAAGATAACTATTTTAAACTTTCAAGTGGACAGAATAAGTAAACTGATCCACACAAAAAACAGTTGTGTTGTTTTTTATTTCCTTTCAAGTGAACCTTTCTGTCTGAATGCAGATGGACTACTTAGCAAAAAAACCAAAACAAAAAAACAGAGAGAATTCTAGGTGTCTGAAATAAAAGGAGAGGTCTTATAGACAAAATCTGGGACTCTATCTTCACATAGCAAGTTAGCTGTCTGTATATTGCTATTGCTTGTGGCTTTGTGCACAGGCTAGCGATTTTTGTTTTTGATTCTGATCAATCAAATAAGCTGTTTTTTCGTACGTTTGTCTTTCTGGTCCAAGCTTGTTTTTGGCAGTACCATTCTCAAACAAGCAGCAGATGAACCAGTTTATGGTTGTTCAGTCAGTTTAATCCACTCTCAAAACTTTAATGCCATTGTAGACCAAACTAAATGGACATTTGAACATTTTCAGCATTTCTCCTTCCTTTTAACCAAGTATGTTGGAGTGGGAACTACACAGGAAACTCATTGTACAATATATTCTTACAGAAAGAAGTCTGTGATCACCAATATATATCTGGTTGAACTTTTCTTTTGGCAAGAAAAACTTGGCTGGAATATCTTTGAGTTTTGTACGGTAAATTCAATTTATGCAATTTATTTTTAAGTTTTAAGCCTGAGTCCAACTGTTCTTGTAATATTTTTGTATTGTATATATATATATATATATATATTGTAATATATTTTTTTCTTTCACTCGTTGAGTTCTCTCAAATTAAATTTGTTGATTTCTTAAGCACTTCTGTCAAGAAAGGCTTTAACAGAGAAAAAAATATGTTTCTTTTGTTTTTTTAAAATGTAGATATTTGGTTCAAGGGTTTTCATATTTTATCACACAAAGAGCGACTTATTTAAAGAAAAAAAAATATTTGTACAGATTTCTTGGTACTGTAGCCAAGTGGTTTGCAAAATGCTGCTGTTTATGTGTAGGCCTTCTTAATAAACTGCATAAAGAATGCATTGACATGTTTTTTTCACTCAGCAAAGACCACAGTTTGTGTGGGAGACAAGAATGTCAGAAATAACAAAGTACCATTTCAAGCTTATCAGCAACTGATAAACAGGGTGGTTTTTGTCATAAGGTAAGCAGCTTGAATATGTAAATATTGTTGGCTTTGCCTGCAAACACATAGAGGTCGAGGATAATAGTAAACATGGGACATGAAATCATTGGAACAAGAAGTGCATTTTCAAAAGAGTGGCAGCCAAAGACCCAGCAGGTGTTTGTTAGTGTGGGCATGCATGAAGTGTGACTGTAAATATAAGTTGGTTTGAATTCATATACTGTACGTGTGAAAACTGAAGCTGAGACCACCAGACCTTATACTACTGTGTTCCTGGCCAAGGACACAGGGTTCTTGCAGCCCTGTGTCTTCTCCATCTGTCCACTTACTTTCTTGTGCAACCAACTTTATTTGGTGCTTTTTGTGTGTTTTCTATGCATACAGCCATGATAGCTTCCAGTTGCTAGAGATTTAATTGGCTTAATATAAGGCATATTTAAGCTCATACACATTATTTCAATCAAATATATCTATATACCCAACACAGAGATGTTCATGCGCTAATTGCAGCAAATTTCAAGCTTATTGTAGAGTGTTGACATGTTGCTGCATTCTTTGTTCAAATTTTCTATCAGTCATGCAATTCTATTTGATTAAGACAACTGAAAACATTTTTTATGGCTTGATTACAGCCATATCAGAATCCGGTGCTCTGGATCAGAGCCTGAGACCAGTTGGCCTGAGAGTGGGCCAGCAGCAGTCAGGCACACACACCAAGACACAAGAGAATTTCAAATGACTGGCCTTTTCTCCACTCTTCTTATTACTGACTCAAAAACCACGTCTGTTACCTCAGTAATTATATTAGATGTTTTGTGTTACTTCATGATAGCTTTGGGTGGAGCTTATTCACTCCCAGCTTCGCCGGGATGGTGTCTATTTAGGACAACACAGCCATATAATATGTAATACCTACCATTGCAGTACATCATCATTAATCATTATGTTTAAAGGGATATGGACATACATTTTTAAGCATAATTCCTTTAGCAGGACGTAATTTAAATATCTTGGTTAATAAAATGTTGGAATAAACTTTTTACTGGAAATGGATGATAAAACTGGCTAATGGTGACCAGGGGAAATGAGGGTAGTTTGTCTCTCCTGTTCTGATTCCAATATTTTCTGACATTCATTAAAGCACAATCAATATTCATTAAACATAAACTGATTTAACAAATTAAAATAAATTTAATTTACAGTATTAAATCTTACAGGTAATTGCATTTTAGAATTCTCAGCATAGATTGAGTATTTTTATTGATATTTTTCTACAGCCCAAAAAACAAACAAGAGTGAGTGTAATCATGTAAGGTTGCACGTTTTGTACTGAATGTGACCCTGTGAACGACTGGAGGGTCTGTCCATGTTAAACCCCACCTAAAAAAGCTAGAATCAAACACAGTAATCCCAGCATGGACATAGCATGGACAAAAACGGGAGGGATTGGTAAAATAAGGCTACTGCAACTTTTTAGTGTATACTTAAAATACAAATTCAGGTTAAAAATTGAAACACAATGAAGGGCTTTTCTAAATTATATGTGTATTTTTTTTGCAGGTTTATATAATCAAGGTCTGTTGGAGTGATGGCAGCACTGAAACAATTTACAGACGCTACAGCAAGTTCTTTGACCTTCAGGTGAGCAAGAGTGTTTGTGTTTTTTCATTTCTCTTCATGCAGTAAGTGCACACAGCTGCTGTGATTGAGGAGCTGTGACAGGTACAAAATATCTCCCCAGCAGGAAAAGAGCGCAATGACTGTTATCAGTCTTAGTATACCTAGCACTTTTTGGCCTCATCCATATGATGTGGGTAATTGCATTATTCCAGAAGAAGATAGTAAATGTTCATGTGGACCTAAACAAGACCAGTGACAAATGTGATGACTGCTCTATTGACTACAGAAATGCCTGAGTCATTTTTGAACACAATGTTGCTGGTTTATGTTGAACAAGACAGGAATTTCATTAGTGGCCTGGTTTCCTCTTCTGTTTTTTTAAAATAGATTTAGGGGACGAGCTGTATCTTGAGAGCTTAGACTCCAGAAAACCTAGTGCAGCGGCGCTTTTAATGAGCTTGTAATCAAATAAGGCAAAGCATACAGTCAACTCTAATTGAATTTACTTGTAAAAAAAAATTGATTGGAATGGTCGAGGCATAATCCAGGAAGTAAAGAACTGAAATGGCTCACCAGTGCTGCCAATGAAACCCCTGACAATAGACTGCAAAGTGTTTTAACGTTTAAATGATTTGGTTTGAGCCTTTCAGGGTTGCCAGTAGATCATCAGTCATTACTTTATTCTAGACTTGTCTGATAGGTTTCTTAAAATAGTATCTATTTTAATATAGCCACAATATTATGTGGTTATGTTGTCACAGGTTTACTGAGCTGTTCTATGCTTTTTTTTCCCTGATTTGCTTTGTGTACATTTTACAATTTTTGTGGATATGCTAATATTCCTAGGTTCTACATATCTGAATTGTGAAAAAAAAGAAAAATAATCAATAAATATAATATGTATAACCTTAGAAAACAAACAAAGCATGCTAAAGGTTTTACATTCTTTGTTGCTGGGTGAAAATTATAACATAGGAACTAAGGAGACAACTCAGGAAAACAACTAATTTTTAATATGAAATGTGTTCTTTTGTGTGCCAAAGGTAATATATCGTCATATACATGGATATTGTGTATTATAAAAGGCTTAATAGCATGATATACGGTAGTCCCTTTAAGGTTTGACTTCCATGACACAGTGCAACATAAAAAGTAATGTTTGCCTTTTTTTAACTGTCTGTTATTGGTAGATTATTGCCTGATACACTAATTAAGAGAAAGAAAGAAAAAGAGAATGAAGTGAAAGAGCATTGATAAATGCTCTGGTAATTAAATGTTGACTTAATAAAAATAAAAATAGAAACCGATTAAGTAACTTTACCTACAGTATTATAATTCCTAAAATAAGCTTCTGAGTTTTAACATTCTTTGTTCTGATTACATTTTCTTTTCACCCTGCCAAATATACACCTAATACCATAACTGGCATTAAGTCTGGAAATGGTTGCTGTATTTTTATTCAGGGCATTTCCCAGGGTGCCCTTCAAGGAAATATCGTCAGTCTGCTTCCTGGTGCTAAGAGCTTGTTGGACGGTTTTCTTTAGTGATGAAGTGCACAAACGATAAGTTTTACTGGGAGATTCCAACTGCTTTCTTAGCTCCTGTTAGGTTTGGCACTGTTACTAAGTACTGTGAGCCAACCTAAGCAGCTAAAGTTGAAATAGACAAAACTTTATCAAAATGAAGTTCATACCAAATTCTTTTGCTGTATTTGTGTCAATGTTATTAGTACCCTTTTCCATATGTTCTTTAACATTTTGAATACTCCTAAGTTTTTTGAGACTGACTGTTTTTTCATCACGATGAAATAAAGAACAGTCACATTTTCCTGTGTCCAGCCTTGATTGTGACACAGGGCTGAAAAAGTTTGATTCTTTTCTTTAACCACAACTTCTTTACTTGTCATCTACCTTTGCTTCCTATTTCCTCATCCCGTCGTTGTCTTTTTATTGTCCAATGCAACCTAAAACAGATGAAAATGCAAATATATATATATATATATATATATTTTATATCTAAAAATAAATATGGTTTATATAAATAGAACGTAAGATCCTTTGGTGTTTCCATGGTCTCATAGCCAAACACCATGTGTCATTAACTACATCCTGTCAGCAGACGGGACAAGGCAGCTAATACTTAAGCAGAAACCACAGAAACATGTTTTCTGTGTGACCACTGACGTTGACTTTGATGGTTTGATGCTTAACGTTTCAGATGGAAAAAGGGAACATGTATACTATTCAAAAATAATGCTATCCTTTTGAATATATAAAACATTTCCCTAAAAATCATTGGAATTTAGGCAAGAGTAGTGAAACTCCGATGCTATTGGAACTCTTTATGCTTAAATGCATAAAAAAGACTGGTGGTTTTTTTGTACATATTTTTTAAGTTTGCTTTATAGAACTGTACTGTCAAACAGACATGTTTCTTATTTATTTTTAACTGTGATCAATAAGATTAAGTTTTCCTTCCTTTTTCTTTACTTTTGAAGTTGCAATATCTCTGGAAGCAATACATGTTTTTCAGGTATGCTGAATTATTTTCCCTTTACACATTTTTGGTGTTATTCACTGTTTGGGCAGTGTCAACAGACAGTTTGCACTTGTTTTTCATTTACAAGTTAGGGGAATCTTAGACTCCTTTCCTTAAAAATGCCAAGCTTTGCTTCTTATTTTTTGACGAAACTGTAGATTTTTATAGAATTGTATTATTTAGCAGCTCTTTCCTTAAGTAATACTAGTGATAAGTTCCTCCCACTTTTAATTCTCTGTCATTTGAGCCAATTTTCCATTCTAAACATGTGTTATACCCATTTTTAGATTTGGGCTGAAACCATTGCTTCTTTTTTGATGGAGGACACAGTTGTACTGAACAGCTGTAGGAAAGAGGAGAGTTTTTTTTCCTATTCAGAGTTGCATATCTGTCACATATTTTCCGTCTGCAGTAAAGGACAGACACTGCACTAGACATTTCACTATGACCTCAAAAAGTTTCACATTACAATATATCTTAGTGATTGTACATCCATTTAAAGTTTTTTTTGAGTGTTTTTTTTTTTGTTTTCTTCCATAGCTAAACATTAAAACATTCATTTTATATACTGTATTACTGGAAATCATGAAAGTTAGAAAGTCATGTTTATCTAACAAAATCAAAGACCATAGGCTTTGAAACTATCCTCTTGGTTCTTTTTTTGTAACAGTAGAATATTTTTGAGAAAAACAAACTTTAAAAAGAGCAGACTTACAACACACTCTTAATTTGATAGGCTACACATTTGTATTAAAGTTGATGGTGTCAAAGTGAATTTAGACCTAAGACATTAGAATGAGACAAGTTGTGTTCATTTCCATATCAGCTGGAAAAAATGTTAAAAGCTTCCAAAAAAAATGTTTTTTTGCAATCTGAATTGATGTTTTGTTTTTACTTTACCTTGTGCAAGGTTTGGCAGTGCAAATTTAGTAGTAAGCAGTTATGATGCCTTGCTGTTACTAAGCATGTTGCTAAATTGTACACAATAGTTCCTTCATAAATACAGCAACTTACTGTGTGAAAGACAGTAGTTGGATGCCAAAAGATCACCAGTTAGAATATTCCACCAGTAGTGGAATATATGTTCATTTGTCAGTTTTGTAGTTATTTCGTCTGCTTTCTGTCTATCTCTCCCTGATACAGCATCAACTAATTAATGTCGAGTGCATTTAAAAGCTAGTGTTAAGATAACTTCACTCTTCCCTGTTTTGCTATCGCTGTTTACAGAGTCATTGTACGGTTTAAGAGGAGACTCAGTGACTAGGGTGTGTCTACACTCACTGTCAGACATATGGGAACAATTACACTGTGTGGGGTATTGTGTCATCATTGTTTGTCTCAGTCTGGTGTTCTGTCTTTGTGTTTATGCCTTTTTTAAGGTGGTAGTGTGTCATTGTCCAAGTATCTGTCTGCTCAGCAGCTAGGTGCCTGTTGAGCTAAGTACCCCTCAACCCCCTATTTGAAATTCCTTTTTTCTTTTTTGGTCTCTGTTGTGTCGTAAAAAGTAGGCTCTAAAAGTGTATGAACCTTACTCTTTTGCTCGTCTAAACCATGGTTGTTCCAACAAGGATATGCATAATTTCAGCTCATCTGGATAGACAACTAAACAAAACAGAACATTTAAAGATCACTAAGCAAAATCTGGCTCTGACATACCTTTCAAATGTTTACCCAATTATTCATTTCCAAGATGAGGCACCATCTAAGTTCCTAGCAGGGAGTTGGTTCAAGACAACTAAGCTTTGTCACAACTATACCTCCTGGTCAGCATAGCACAGTTTACTAAACCCTCTCCTAATGTACTGGTAACTGATTGATAAAAATAGCACATCTGCGGCAGCAGCAACCCAATGGCTATGTTTTCATTATCTTTGTCTAGGGATGTCATTAACAATTATTTCAGTAGACAATTAGTCAACGATTATTTTTTGATTAGTCGATTAGTCAACGATTATTGCTAACATAAGGTGATCTGCAATTTTTCTAAATAAAACGTGATAGTGCTGGTAATCAGTCCGTGAAGGTTTGCGTCATGTATGGGACATGCTAATGCTTGGCGTATGATGCATTCACAAAAATTCCAATTTTCCATGTATAGTTCTTGAATTTCAATTTCAACTTATAAAGATAAAAAGGTCCCAGGTGAGCTATATGCTTGCACAAAAAAAGACATAATTGACTCACAAGCTCTACGGTTCCTGATCCCTGCACTAAATCATTGTCCAAACGTACCATGGAAATAGTAAGCCAAACATATCTTATCAAAATAAATTTTACTTTTGCAATTAGTGAACAGTAAGATATTCTACAATAATTTTTCCTCCATTAGTTTGCAAAAGTTCCTTAGTTGGTAGTCAGGGTGCAACACCCCAATCATGTCAAGTCCATCCTCTTCAACCACTGACAGAGGTCTCATTCCTTTTAGAAACATGTTAAGGATGCTCCGTGTAAGTATTGCAGCCATTTCTGGTGTGCACTGGCTCCTCCCCAGTCCACAGTGGCCCAGACCAGAATTTCGGGCACCGCTTTGACCCTGCGCATTAAACCCTCTTCGTATTGTAGGTGGCGGATGGGCGCTAGTAATCTGTACATACACAAAAGAAGAAGAATCTTTTCCCTGTTGCTACCTGCTTATCTGGCATCGATTTGGTGTGTCCAACACTGGCTTGATGTGCGTTCATAAAACCGCAAAGAGGGCGGTGTGAATGCATCACATGCTGCCGGTGTGAATGAAGCATGAAACATAAGTTTGCGTCTGTTTTTTTTATGGTTGAGGAAGGGCTGTACCCCCAGCAAAAGTCGCTGTTTTGTTTTGCGATCCCAATGACTTTATGGCTGGTGGTTATTATAATCTTTTAAAATGACACTTTTAAAAAAAGCAACTTGTCGACAATACCAAAATAGTGTTGGCAATTTTTTTATAGTCAGAATAATTGTTTACAGCGCTATCTTAGTCACTACCATCAGCTTGGGCTCTTTTTTCCTTTTTAATGATCTGTTTGTAATTGGGCCTTCCTTGATATTTTTCATTCATTTAAATGTTCATATCTATCAATTTCTGCATATTCCAACCAAATTATAGATGGGCAGTACTTTTATTCATAGCAAATGTTATTGTAAACTTTTTTTAAATTGTCGTGTACTTCTGCCTTGTGCCATGAAGGGATTTAATGCCATAAAAATGTGTTTTTCCAGCATTCATGATTCTCAAAAGACAATACCCAGTATTTTGGTTTCTTCTGCTAAAGTTTATTCATATATATTTTTAAATGTCTTGAAAGCAACTCAGACGCAACAAAATGGCTTTTTTTTCTAAAGAATTACCAAACTCTCAAAGCTACGAAGTAAACAGACTGCAGTCTGATCTAGAATAAAATACTGTGATATAGATTAGTTGAAAAATAGATGGATATTTACAGTCATCATTCCAGTTACAACGGAAATTAAAAGGTCCCGTTTGGTCAGAGGTTCACTAACTAATTAAAAACAAAGTATACATTTATCAAAACAACAATAGATAAGAATGAATATACCTAAAAACATCTTATGACCACGCACACATTATGAATCAATACACAGTCAAATCTTAGATGCCATGATTTTTTTATATACTTCCTTGAATTTTAAGTTTTCAAACTTTGTTGTTTTATTTAAATGTCTGATTCACAGCTTAGCATATGAAGTTTTTAGCAGCTACTTGTGTACATAAATAAACAGTGCTGACGTAATTGCTTTTTTGATTTACATTTTGTGAGAGTTAGGATGTTTGCACCAATTTTGGAAGAAGCTCTTTTTTTTTGTTGATGTTCTGAAATCCGTACGGAGTAGTTTCACATTTCACAGTTGCCATCAGTATCAAACAATTATACATTTGAAACAATGATTCCAAATAAGCTTGGTCAAACTCTCCATAATATTGCCGTAGTTACCCTGCTGAACTGACAACAGCAAACATTTCTGTTGTAGCTCCCGGTCCTAGATTTGAGCTCATATTCAGTTTTCTAGGAATTTATTTAAGGATTAGGCTCTTCGTTTTGAATATGTCTGATACCCAGTTTTTCTCTTTAAACAGCTTTTTTTAAGAACTTGTTTTACAAAAATCCAGCCAGCAAATCTGCATAATAATGTGAAGTGTCACAGCGTATAATTTTTACTCCCTTCATTCAATGCTGACTGCACAGGTGAAAACATATGTCACATAGATCATAAATGGACTAAAATGTTCATCGCAACCTGTAACAGTTGGGCAACAACAGCATGAATGGTTAGATTTTAGCTGTTTGTTTTTTTTTGTCTCAACCCTTAGCCTAAATGTTAAGGACAAAGTAGTACAGCACATATCTTGGTTGGGATATTTCTGTTGGGATTTTTTGGATTGTTTTTGAATTTTACTTCATCAAGTACTATTTATGTCAAATTTTCCTTGTAGTTTTTTGTAAAGAATGTATAGCCGTCCAAGTGTTGTTTTGTTAGTCTCAGAACACACAGAGCACTATGGGATGCCACAAACCATATGTTACAGCATTAAACTGAATCATGAGCAAGGGGAATTTTTTGCATCCCTACTGCATACCAGTATGTTTACATTAAAAATATCAAACAGTTGTTGTGCTAAATTAAAGAAGGATTTAGTATTTATTGTTATATTACATACATTAGACTTAGCATTAGCTAACTGAACAGTTTTTCCTCATTGTTACTTGCTTATTAGCAAATTCAAAAAAGGATTTTTCCAAATTTTTTTGTTGTTGTTTTGTAATGAAAGTTGAGCATTGAACTGAATCATAGGGGAATTAAGTCCATAAAATGATAGAAAAACTATTTGTCAGACAGGAAAAAGAAAGAAAATACGCAAAAGAAAACCTGGATAAATTCGGAGAAATGAGGAATTACTTTTCAGCCTTTAAATAATGGAAAACAAAATGTTCCACTGTCTCAGTGCTGCCCTGCTGCTAACAGTCCTTTAGTTTCCTCAACATGAGGTTGAGAGGAATGCCATGCCATCTGGTCAGAAGGTTTTTAATCACTGGCAGACCCAAACATTGTTGGTCAAATTCCATCTAGGAAATGCTGATTTGTTAGAATCAGCAGTAACTTCCTAACCACCCGCAGCTGTCCAGTTTTATTTTTATTTTTTCCAAAATGTGTTAGTGTGCACAACATGTGTAAATGTACATGCTTTTTCTGCTGGTAACATTTAGTTAAATGTGGACTTACAGATGGAATTGCTGGATAAATTCCCAGTGGAAGGAGGGCAGAAAGACCCAAAACGCCGCATCATTCCATTCCTTCCAGGTGAGTAAACACAGTGTCACTCAAGTGCTTTTAAACACAAACGTATAACATTGTTCTTAACATCAATAGAAATCCAAAAAGTATTGATCATTTGCACACATTTTATAAAACCTTCTATGGTATTTTTTTAATGTTTGGAATTTTTGGTAACTTAATGACAGATTAAGTCCAAATAACACCACTGAATATTTTCTTATTCAAAGTACACAGAAGACATGACAAGGACCACGTGTGCTACTGTTAGTGTTTCTTCCTGGTTTTGCTTTGTTAGTTATTAACTGACAGTGGGCAGCAAGAGCTCACATGCATAACCTTTAAATGATCTGGAGGAAAGCAGATTCATTTGTTTCACTTAATGCAATCACAGAGGATCCAGACATCCTGATTGTAGAATTAACTTTTAGAGAGAAGAAAAACTGTAACATAGTATATTCTTTTAAACAGTTTGAGGTTTGTTTTTGCTTTCTGTTTTGTTGTTTAGTAAAAAAATGAAAATAAAAGAAATTATTATCAATTCTGAATATTAGAGATGCACTACAGCTACATTAGGAGTGATTTCCAATCTCTTTGACCTCATTTAGAACCTCTTTTCTGGTGGAGACATTAGGAAAGATGAGGAAATGGCCAGATGGAAAAGCTTTTAGGACTTGAATTTTTGAAGAGCTTTCATTTTAGGGAATAGTGTAATTTGTTTGGAGTGAGGGATTTTGGTGTATTTGGCTAACTCCTTCACTGTGTTCCTTTTCTTGATAGAAAGAAGTAAAGTCTTACACATAGACTACACCCAGTTTTCCCCCCACCAGGCCTGCGAAGGGTTGGGTGTTGAATTCTTTTTCTATACCCATGCAGGTCTGGAACTCATTCAGAGCTGCAGTAAAAAAAAAAGAAAGACAGAGTAGCACACACTCAGATTTCTTTGATGAACGCTGAGTAGGAGGAAGGGAAGGACATAGAAAAATATTGCCTTCAACACTGTCCCTTTTTACAGCTGTACAGACCTTTACTGATATGCCTAATCTGTATTTAATTCTCATATACTGTATTGTTGCTCCTTTTATTTTATTTATTAAAAAAACATTAAGTACATGCTTTACTATAGGTTTTTGTCATTTTTTATGCCATTTTTATTTTCAGTAGATATTCTACTGAGTTTCAGTTTTAGTAAGATCTCCATTGCATGTAGGAGTCTGACTTTTACTTTTGATATTTGATTCAATTCTTATATTTGGACTATCCTGGTGGACTAACAGCCATCCTTAAAAAGATGCATCGCTAAGACCTGTTTTTGTGCTTCAAAATAAAAATAATAAAGTTACAGATTCCTCTGATGATTTCATGAACCCTCCTGAAGGTTTGTAATTCAAACCTCATCAAATTATTATTTTACAGCCTAAATATAGATTGACACTAATCTTACTTAACACCAACGTCGTTCTTTCCTTTTTCATATTTTTTTCAAGGCTGTAGCATGTTAGCTTTTCCTTGGAAAGTCCACTACCTTATAATAATAATAATGAATTGGATTCATCTGCGCTTTTCAAGACACCCAAAGCGCTTACATTGTGTCCATTATTCATTCACTCCTCATTCATACTTGGTGACGGTAAGCTACTGTTGTAGCTGTGGCTACTGTTGTAGCCACAGCTGCCCTGTGGCCAGGGCAGCTGTGGCTACACACTGGCCACACCTGACAGAGGTGTGGCCAGTTCACGCCTACGGCCCCTCTGACCATCACCGGGTCATTCATGCACATTCACACACCAGTGGAGCCACACTGGAGGCAAGGAGGGTGAAGTGTCTTGCCCAAGGACACAACGACAATTGGCTGGGGGGAGCGGGGATCGAACCGCCAACCCTTCGGTCATTGGACGACCCGCTCAACCGCCTGAGCCACTGCCGCCCACCTTAGATAGTATTAACCCTTTAATATTCTTTTGACTACTGTAACTCTTCAAACATTTATGCAATAAACCTAGCTGGTCTTGTCAGAATCAGCTGATTCCCGTTGATTGTGTAAACGGTCAAAGAGTTAAGGTATGTCAAAGAGGGCGTTATTAAGGTGTCGCTGGCAATATCTCTGTGTTTAAGGTTTTTTTTCCAAACACCTTGCGTCCTGTTTCCTGCTTTAAAACTAATTAGTTGTATTCAGTCATCATTTCATGAGAAATTACACATCTCAGCATTCCAAGACAGTCTGGTAATGTGCCCTCAACATGACTGCACTGATGATTGGACAATTCTCCTCTAATGCCACATTTCCCATTTTTCATGAGTATAAGACATAGTGTGACATTTTCTCATCCCAATGTGAAACACACCACATCGCCACCATTTATGTGGTCAAATAAATCCACTTCAAGTTAAATCATGTGTTTCATGAACAAAAACACCCGACAAGGATGCAAAAAATCTTTGGGAAACATGAGTGTTCAAACCACATGGGTTGGGTCAAGAACTCGGGAGAGGAAAGAATCACCAAGTCAATGTTTAGAAAAGACTGTAATGGCATTACAGTTCAATACTTTGCTGACAAATACAATAATTGTGACATAAATCCTGTCTTAGACTTACATTGCATGTTACCATCATTCATCTGCTTTATTTCCTTTTGACAATGCCGCATACAGAAAAAGTGCTTTCTTTAACCGAAAGGTCACCAATCAGATTTGATGGCTGCTGGTTTTCAAATGTTCATGTACTAGTGCTACATTTTTTTAAGTTTGTTTACCATCATTATGATTTAGTCTAAACATCATAGGACTGCAAATTCTTCTAGAGGCATTGCCTGCAGATTAGCCTTTTGAGATAAACCATGCTCAAGGTGGAATGTGGGTCAGGCTGTCAACAGGCCCCTTGGTGATAGCAGATCATTGTCTCCCAGAAGTAGACAAAGACTGTCATTTTCTCAGAGATTTTTTGTTGCTGGAACTTGAAACTGTAAAAGAAGTTTTTTTTTTTCTTTGCTTAAACTTCTTAATTTGGCAGGAGACTTTTCTGCCTAGGAAAGCAGGAGTCACAGCATGATGAAAAGGTCAAGTATAATTCTGTGGAGCTGAATAGCGAGCTTTCTCCTGACGGGATCTCAGTTAAGGGCAACAGAACCAGAATTATTTAAAAAATCAGAAAGACCTCGTTTCTAAAGCTTCATTTAGATCATAGACATCTTCACTCTGCAGGAGGGAGAGAGAGATAACTGTCTATTTATTTTAATGAGACGTACCAGTCTCAAACCTATAATACACAGGAAATCAAGCTGCGTCTGCTCTTTTGCAAACCTGCCCAATAACCCAGTCATTACATCCACCAAAATTACTATTCAATACTCCTAACCTGCCGATTTATAATGTAGTGAAACCAGTTAAGGTGCATTATTTTATACAAAATGTCAAGTCCAAGAGTTATTCTTCATTCATGTAGTCAGTTTAAGACTTGGTGATTTGACACAGGCTTAGTCTTGAGTTTATTTGAAATTTAAAAAAAATTTTTCAGGGATGTGGATTATACCAAATGATACATTCCAGACCAAATACAAAGCAGAGATTTGAAACATGTTTGTGTTCTTGATTGTGTTCTTCAAGGCAACTTGACTTGAAAGGTCGATCTGGAAGAGGTTTTGCTGCTAGTTCGTATTAGTTTCTTCAGTTCAGAACTTAAGGATCTCAAAACTCTTTACCTGCCAAATTAAAAAGTTAAAAAGAATAGTAATATGAGCTACTCAATTTTTAGGATGAAAAGCACTCAAGTAACTTCTTACGTTCTGAACTGAAGAAGCTACATAGATAAGCAACAACAAATTACTTAGGTTAATCTTTAAAGCCCATTTAAAAGATAAAGATTTAAAGAACAAAATGAAAACACGTCCTGGGAGGCTGAGGTTTACCCCACTGTAAATGTTGTGCCTTATTTTGAAATAAGTGAATATTCTCTTTTAGAACGGATTAAACAAGAGTTCCTCGTCTGTCCTTGCAGGTTATGAATACTTGAGAAAAATGACCCAAACCTTAAATATAAATTTCGTTTTTGATCTTACAAAACTATATTAAAACGTCATTCTAATCTGCTTTTAACCTTTTTTCTTCTTTTTTGTCTTGCTTTCCTCTTCTGGGATAAACCCTCTCTGTTTGGCTTTTCCCTTCATTTTCTGCTAGCTGAGATTTGCCTTAAAGTCTAGCCTGCTTTAGCCATGGCTCCAGGGCAGAGACAGTCCCTCCCTCCTCCCTGCCCAAACAAGCTCTTTTCATCGGCTGCATCCGTAAGCTGCCATGCATACAAAGTGGGTACTGTTGAGTAAATGCTTTTCTCTTGACCTTAGACTGCTTCGGGAAACCTTCAAGAGCGCTCTCAGTTTGAGAAGTGATGAAGGGAAGAGGGGCAGACAAGAAAGGAAGAGAGAAGTTGGCATTTGAGGCGCTGACCTTCAAATCTCTTTTGCTTTCTAGAGCTGTCCAGACAGTTTATCCTTTTGGCTGGTCTGTCAAGCTTTAGCCAACACTTCAGAGATGTCTTCTCTCTTTTTTATACAGTGGACCTCCCTTTTCTAGTCACACATCTCTTCATCTTTTCAAAATTCTTTGAGGGGAAAAAAGTCTAGTATCAGAATGTGCATCTGAACTTAGACCCTTTTTAAGGAAAGCAAACAGGTTCACCACCAAAACACGTCAGTCAGGCTGTTTGCTCTTTTCCGAGTTATTAATATTGATTTTAATCATCAGTAAAACAACATAAACATGACCTTTTTGTCTTTTTTGCTTTATCTTGTTTTTCCCTGTTTTACATTGACAATTTTATGACAAACGTTTCATTTATCACTTGTGCTATCCTATGGGGTCAAGATGACCATTGAGTGTTCTCCCTACCATGACAAAGATAGTTAAAGTTGGAGAGGATTTCATGTAATCCATTGAAACCTGAAGATCACAAATCATTGAAGAAAAAAGTTCAGCGCACTGTCTAGTGGGTCTAGATCAGTGTTTTTCAACCTTTTCTGAGCCACGGCACACTTTAACCTTAAAAAGAAAATCCCGCGGCACACCAGCATCCAAAAATTTAAAAAAAGAAGGAGAAACTCATAGTCTGTATTGATCTACAGCCCCTCCACAATCTCACATGCATTTTTGAGATTATTGTTGCAGAAAAAGCTGGAAACTGCAGCTGTTTTTTTCTCTAAAAGATTCAATAAAAGTTAAGTTAGAAGATTTAAAAATAGTTTGATGTGTGTTCGTTGGTTTCAAGACGTTTAACGACAGATCTCCTTGTGCCCTGTCACTCTCACAACCCAATGCATCATGGGAGATGTAGTGCATAAAACGGCCGGAGATCGGTTTTCGGAACTTCATTGTTTTGTTCACTTGTTCCACGGTCTGATACCGGATTCTGTGGAAAGCTACAGCGCAAAAGACGAGCTTTAGCTGGTATTTTTGTTAGAACTGAGCGACTTTACGAGCTAAATCGGGACAAGGAAGTGAAGACTTTAAGCACTTCTGATTGGTCAGACTGATGACATGTGATTAAGCCCCTCAAGAATGATTGGTGGAGACAGTCAAAGGGACGGGACTTTTCCCAAATACAGCCGGAGCTGCAGCTGAATCGCGGTACGGTCATTCTTATCAAAATGTCTTTAATAAAATAAAATAAACGCAAAGAAAAAGTATTTTACGATCTTTTATATTCCTAACTCCTCAGTGTTTTATCAGGGCCTGTTTGGATGAACACAGAGCTGAAATCCTGGAGATGGGAAATGTTTTTAGATCAGATAATGAGGGCAATTTCCCACGGCACACTTGACCATCTCCCACGGCACACTAGTGTGCCGCGGCACACTGGTTGAAAAACACTGGTCTAGATGACCCAACTCCCAATGTCAAAATCCCTAGGATAGCACAAGGGTTAAACTATTATTAGGGAATACTACCTATCCCCTAAAAGAAAAACATTATGGCATTCCTGCCTGTCATCAACAGATTTATCTTTATCTGTGGCAAAGCCGTGTTTATGAAGCTGAAATTAGTGTATTTGAAGAAATGGCAAAAAACCAACTAACATTGATAATCAGACAGAAAATCATAGCGCTGAAAAATGAAGGGCTTGCTTGCAGAGAATTTGCAAAGAAAGTCAAGATGTCAGTGAGTAGTTTCAATTACCAACAGACGCTCAGAAACTTGAGGAAACTCTAACAGGAAGAGGTCTGGCAGACCCAAAATAACACATGGTTCAGGAGAACTGTTTGCATCACCTAACAGTTTGTTTTCTGCCCACATAGATAAAACTGTTTAAAACCTCAATTATATCAAAATTTTAGATTGCTGGTAGAAAGGTACTATCTACATGCCCTCATTATGTTTTTTGGTTGCCATTTGACATGAATTCACTTGTTTGTTTTTTAATAACATAGTCTGAAAGCATGACCTAACCACTTGAAGAAACTTAGAAGTGATGGCAATGAGTTAAAAGCGTAACACTGCTGCTGTTGTCTTACCCTCTTAGTGACATGATTTCCTGTGGTTGGGGCTCTTTTTTGTCAACTGTACTGACTCAACTAGATAAGTTAAATCAGATTAGGTTTGTTTTGATTAAATTTAAAGGTAAGGTCTTTGTGTGCTGGTGGTCTGGTTTGTGGTCTGTTTTTATTGAAAATATATTCAGTCAGCAGTCCAAACTTCTTCTTGCATTCCCATTAATCTCCAAAGCTGACTATAAATAAGTAACAGCCAATAAATAGTTGATATTTTAATCAGGGTTTTAATGTTTATCAATGGTTACTCCATATCTCTGTGGCTAACACCAACATATTTGTAGTTTTGAGTTGTAGATGAAAAGTAACACAGACAATGACTTCTTTTCAGAGTTGTTTTCACGGTTTGATGGTTCAGCATTATCTGCTCTGAGACATTTTCAAGTTTCAGCTAGTCTGCAGTTTTCTCCTTAAGAAAACACCATTGCTTCTTGATGGTGAGATTCAGTAACTTCTAAAAAACAATCCTATTCTACTTTAAAGATCTTATTGCAGACTGTTTTTTTATATATTTGTGTGTGTTCAGTTTGGGTGAGTTTTATGAATTTGGGGAAACTTCTGTAGTCTTACTCAGGCACAACATAGGAGTTGCCAACTGAAGTCACATTTTTTTTAAGGTCTGACTATGGCTATTCGTGTTGTTATGACAAGCCATCTTGTCTAAGCATTTAATTATGTATGTATAGTTTGCAATTCCAAAATAATGTATTAATCGCTTACATTTTTTAAATAGCTTTTTGGTTACTTCATTGTGCTCTCATTGTTATTTATGACATAACTGTATTGTGTTTGCATGCTAATTAAAGAACTGTGTTTTGTAAAATCCATTGTGTTCTTACACATCTCATTGTTTTCTTACACCTCCTCAGCATCAGTGTGTACAGGCAAATTATACTGATATCTTAAATGGGTTGAGTTTGGCTTGTCTTTTGTTTTTTTTCAAAGTCAACATTTCCTGTTTTGTTTCAGGGAAGATTCTGTTCAGACGGAGCCATATAAGAGATGTGGCAATGAAGAGGCTGAGGCCCATCAACGAATATTGCCGGGTAAGTCTGCTGACTGATTTAAGCATCATATTCGTATTCATTTTAAGTGTTTCTTGAAATAAATGTCAAGGAAAATATTTCTTTATAGTTGATGTGTGACAAGTAGAACAACAGGCATTTCAATAAGTTTGATGAGGGTCGACTCACATTGGATAGACCACTGGGTCAGGGCAGCTTCAAAACTACAGCTCTTCTGGAGTGTTTCCAATCTGCCATGCTCACGTCTAATAAAATGTGATCTCTGGAAGGAACAAAAATTGACATGTTATTGTAATTCCTGTGGAAAACCAGCAACAAATCATTGGTGGCCAAAGGACAAAGGTTGGCTTAGCTAGTGCAGCTCACAGTGCAGAAAGGTTTGTGTTGGATTTAATAAAAATCTCATAGTTTGTGGAGGGTACGTGAATTTGGGGCACTGACTGCTTTTGGACCAATGAAAGAGTTAAAAAATGGAAAGTTAGCTTCAAAGCTGGAACATGGGGCAAAAGAAGAGAGTGGCCCAGTCCAATGCCTGTTTCTTTGTGGGGTTTTTGTTCCCAATAGTTATCTGGATTACCTGGTAGACACATGGGGCGATTACTGACCATGAGGAGAAGACGAGCCTGTCGTGACTGTTTGAATAAATTGTTTACTGGGAAACCTTGGGTTCAGCCATCGCCATGGAGAATACTTTGATATTTACCCCATATCAAGCATTCTTGTACACTAAATAGTAGTGATGGGTATGAAGCCTTGTGAAGCGTTTCGGCACATTGCCCAAACTGTATTGATACTGTGTCACAGTGCAGGCAACAAGTTAAGAAACTCCACTAATATACTGATTAAATAAACTAGTGTGAACACAATATTTGTCATTGTAGATGTGGCTTCCTCATTCCCATGTCTCGCTCTATAACGATGCAAAACCTGCCCAAAGCAAATTTTCTCCACAATATCAAAATCAAAACCCCCCCAATTGGGCGGAAAACCGCAGAATCTGGCAACACTGCTGGTAGATGCGCTTCCTTGTTTGGCTCCTCTGTGACACATCGACACATAGGCTGTATTGGTCACATGAATTTTCCTGATGCGATATGCGCACCGACACAGGGTTTCACTTCATGAGCTTAACACTTGAGCCGACGCATCAGTGTTACCGGACCCATCACTACTAAATAGCAATTTATTTGGAACAGATTTTAAAATATGTTAAAGGCTTGCAGTACCACACATTCTCATTAGTTGCTAAAACACAATCATAAAATATCTTTTCAATGAAAGATGATGCACAATGGTGTTTGCCAACAGTCCCTGAGGGCTCAAAAAACAGGTTGCTGATCTTGAGAAGGTTAAATAATGACTGCATGAAAATGTCCTCCACCCTCAGACTTTTTATCTGCAGGTACTTTTATGATCATAATATGAAACTGACAGCAAATCTTTATTGTAGCCTGCAATCACCAAAGTCAACAGTTGGGTGGTACCAAGTAGACTTATTTAGGATACCTTTTCCAAGCCTTTTAAAACAGTAATACTATTAAGATGATCCTGGACAGTGAAATATTATTCTGGACAACAAAACTGAGCACAAAACACGGATGCATCTTAATGTTTATGAATGAGTACGGAAACATGAATAGTTTAGGAAGCACAGCAACACGGTTAAATCTGGCCTCCTGATTTTATAGCTTCTTAACTGGAATGAGTTTTTGATGTGCTGGACATGGACGTTTGATTAATGGAGACCCATTAAACTGTTAACGGGGCTAAAAAAAAAATTGATATGTAGTCTAGTGGGGTCAGTACCTGATTAAGGCTGTTTTGTCAGGAAAAGGTGGAATATTACCACTGATTATAGGGTTATATCTGCTCTGTATATCATTCATATTACATGGTAGTGAAAGCTTGGATGAAAAAAATGTGGAATCAATTAGCAAGACTCCTAGGTAAACTGGTTTTTGGTTTTAGACAAAAAAAACTTGTTAGAAAGATGTACAGTTATAAATATACTGTAGCTTTTTCTTTATTTTGGACAGCTGACAAACCCTTGACTTTTGTATTCCACCCAAATGAGTTTGAATACAATTTTTGGTATTATTGTTGGGATTTTTTTGTTCTAACCTTATATTTGGAAACCAGCAAGAGAAAGGGGATTTAAAGCTTGAATTAAAGGGTGTTAAATTTAATTGATGGGTGTGTTTAAGTGTAAGCATAACTTTTAATTACCAGTCTGTGATTTGTGACTCAGAAAATTCTTTGAAAATTCTGAAAAAAGTCAAACTTCTGCATTTTAAGACTCATTGCCTTTAACTAGAGAGAATAATCACATAATCAGGTAAAGGTGTTGGATGTAACTTAAAATGTTATTGCATCACTGAAGCAGTAGTACATCCATTAAAGAACTAACTACAATCAATTATCAGCTAAATTAACACATAACAATTCCCCACAAACCCAATGAATTTTGATAAAACAAAATGTCTCTCAAAAATTTCAAATATGTATAGTTCATAAGCTCACCTTTATGGTAATCAAGTATCTATGACAGTTTCGTCTAGCCTGAAACTGTTTCCCCTCAGAACTGCTATGGAGGGTTCTGCTCTATGTTTTGCTGTGGTGGTTACAATCAGCACAGTTGAGGTAAAGACATAAAAACATACCAGTGCTTAGCTTGCTCCAGTCAGCATCCACACAACACAAATGCTGGCTTTTAGTACATTTTTTAGACTTGCCCAAAAAAACATTTGTATCTTGCACTTTTCTAATGAAAAATAAGATGAATTGGTTTGTAAGCGGTAACATTAATTCTTTTTTTTTTTTTTACTTTGACTAAAATGAACTCAATAATATTTAAACTACTTGTTTATAAGATGGTCATCTTGAGATGAAATGAGTTGTTTAGGTTTTTGTTAGTGTAAAGTCTGTTTTGCTCGTAAGGATACTGTTTTAGAAATCTATAATAAACTGTTATGTTATATTTCTTTTTTATTCCTCTTAGTTTAGCTTTTGGAATAATACAAATAAAAAGAGAGAGAAAAGAAAAGGCGTTCTCACATATTACCACATGTATTCAGGTAAAACCCAATGTTTTTCTTCTGGAACAGCTGAGTCAGCCCTTGTGCTTTACAGCTGAGGCTGTGTCCTGACTCATATGGAATTTCCTTGGTTGAGCAGTCCTTCAACATTTTTATTCATGTTGGGAAACTCTTGTATAAAAGAAATAAGGGGGGAAAAGCAGGGATTGTTTGCTTTACCCAAACGTGTAAATGCTGAGATGGTACCACTAGGTTAGTAACACAATGCAATAAAATGTAAGACAGTAATTATGTCAAGAGTGTGATACTGTAGCTGTTGCATTGTGCATTAAAAAATAATAGCTGCTAAAGAAAAAAAGGCATAAAGTCATTAGACAATAAAAATTGAAATTATATTTCTTTGTGGAGCCTTTTTTTCACTTTAATTTTTCTTTGTAAACGATCAAACACGTAGGAACACATGGAACTAGATTTTCAGTACAGATGCTGTTACTGGATCCAGCTATGATGCCGTCCCTGATTAGGAGCAAATCAGCCTTATTTTGTGCACCCCCCCCCCCCCCACCCACACACACACACACACACACACACAAAACATGCAGACATAATTACCTTAATGCCCCCTTTGAACTGCCTTAGCAGAGAACATCTATAAAGTCCATTTGATGTAATTCACCCTGAGCCTCCCTCTTGTCTCTTCCCTGTGGAGAATTGTAATGAGGGTAGAGACTACAGGCTGTCACAAGGAGTGAAATAAATCTAAAGAGTGGACACCAGGATGACCCGCCTCTCTTTAGGCACAACCTTCTGGTTGGCAGCACTTAAGGATGGTGATACCCTTTGGTGACACACACACAAACTCACACTCTCACACTCACACTCACTCACCTTCCCATTCATTTGAATGAGAAGGTGTGTCCAAACATTTGGTCTGTACTGTATGTGTGTGTAAGTGCGTGTGCGTGCATGTCTGTGTGTGCGTGCGTGTAGTGCTTTACACATCTCAGTTCTGTTGCTTTTTTGCTGAAGCACAGCCAAGCCCCCGACGTCATCATAGCTATGACGACATCAATTCGGGACATACAACAAGGACATCTGGGGACATCATCTTTGGAATGTCTGTCAAAGTGTGACAGACTTTGAGAGAGAATGACTGTGCTCAGTGAAAGGACAAAACACAAAACTGGAACACTTAGGAGTATTAAAATTCGAGGTAGAGTCCAAGAGAAGATGCTTGATGGATGGCAGAAAGCTTTGCTTGCCAAGCAAATGGAGGAGTGGCCTAGCTTCATTGAGAGTAAGAAATAGACTTCACTGGGTCACTTTTGGCAGGTATTTTGACTTTTTCCCCAACATATGTTTTGGATATAAAAAACAAGGAAAAAAATAAAAAAGGAAAAAAAGTGCACTAACTGTATTTGTGTACCTGTAGATGTAAATGTAAATTATGTAAATTATCTTGTAAATAACAAACTGAAAGTGTCTGTTTCAATTTTATATTAAGGTTTTGTTTTAAACATTTGTTTTTAAATTCTGCTCTAAGAATTAAAAAAAGGAAGACAAGTAAACAAGACTTAAACTTGACCTGGAACACAAATTAATATGATTAAGAAACTGTGAAAAATACATTTTATGAATACACTGAGGGGTTTTTAAAAAATGGCTACTTTTGAGAAAATATGTTTTGATAGGTAGAATATTTGCTAGTTCCTTTATACAATTAAAGAAAAAAATCAACTAAAAGCCTTTGTACCTGTCATGGTTTTGATATCTTTTAGACCAAAACAATCTAATTATAACTATTAAGTTTGTTTAAAAACAGTCCAATAAATTAAGTTTCTCTTCACATCGTGAAGATTTTCTTCCTTGTAACAGTTCTGAATAACATTTTTAACATAGAAACACATCCTGTAAATGCATTTCACATTAGTTACATTTACTTAACCTGATCAGATTAGCACCAACTCAAAACTAAAGTATTGACTTAGGAGCGATAACTTTTAGAGCACTTAAGTGTTCAGTTAAGCACAACACAAAATGCTTCAAGTAATGCTATCCAAAGGTAACATCTCTTCACTCAAAGTCTCCAGTAAATGGCGTATACATGTATATGGCTTTCTACCTTCCTCAAAGAATGCTTTACAGTCACAAACCCATTCACACACACATTACCAATATCAGCTTACCAAACAGAGTCAGGGGACTGGTTTCAAAAATGATAATTGTAAGCTTCTCCTCATAGTTCACTTTAAAAAAAATCCTCGAACAACATGTAATCTTGTTGTTCAAGAATGAGGAATAACAAGGGATTCATAAATCTTTCAGGCTTCTATTAGTTGTCAACTAGTAAATGCATGATCTCTACACCATTTTGAGACAGGATATGCCTGATTTTATCGTATGTGAAAAAAAGCAGTTTGTAAAAATTAGATGTATGTGAGTCAACAAATTTGGTTTACTCCATGTGCTTAATTGACTGCCCGTTTGTGTGACTAATGAAGTTTCTTGCCCTATTTTGTGTCTGTAGGCTCTAATTCAGCTGCCAGTCTACATTTCTCAGTGTGAGGAGGTCAGAATATTCTTCGAGACCAGACCCGAGGACCTCAACCCCCCGAAAGAGTAAGCACAATGCTACGCAAGACCATGCATGCACACAATTCTCCAGACTACAAACGAAATGGTTCATAAAAGTGACTTTGTATCCTGACTCGTCTTTTTTTTTTCTTTCCTGATTCTTGTCATGTCAAATCTTGCCAGGATTTACGATCAAATTTTGGTTCTAATGAGCATTCATTATTTGTGCTTTTATAATTTTACACAGTTTCCTTTTGCTTTGGGAAGCAGAATTATTGTTAATGGTTCCTTTTTTTAAACTGCTGAGGTAGCATTTTTGCGTGTAGCTGCAAACAGCGAAGTTGCTCTGAACAGTTACAGGCTTGCTCTTGGGTCTTGTGTTTAAAATGTATTCAACACATTAATGTCATGCTCAGGATTTACAAGAAAGATTTCTCAAAACTAAACTGTTAGTGGGGATGAAGTACCAGCCTCCAATACAATTAGATAAATGCTGACATGATTTCATACACAAGCATGATCTTCAAACAAGTTGTTAAGGTTAAGGGTCTTTTTTTACTAGCGGCTGTCAGCTGTGTCATTACCCCCTGTTAGTTACCACATATCAAGATGTTGAGTTGCTAATCAGTAAGCATTAAAATGACTGGAGAATTTACAGGACCTCGTTGGAACACCAATTCAAATTTGCTATGAGGAGTTGGTCTGCTAGTCTATACTTTGGTTCTAAGATGAGGATTTAGAAACTACTACTGTACTTTTCACATTGTCAATCAGTGTTGTAATGATTAATCAAGTAATCAATATATACATTTCTATTCCAAATCGATCTGTATCAAATTAATCTGAAGCAAGTTGTTAATCAAATCAAATTGAATTGACTCATATTGTTAAAAAATAGTTTCACAGCTAAATAAATCCATAATAGATGTTGGAAAATACCATCTGGATTGAGACTAGGTAGGTTTATTTCACTATAACATAAACATGACCAAGTGCCATCACAGTGGACAACACACATGATGGCAGCAAAACAAACCATTATTATTTTCCAGTGTGTCTAAATAATTTTGAATTTTGCAAAGACGTGTGACAGTGTGGAAGAATGTTCTAATTATCTTTCGTTTGTATTATTTTAATGTAGAAAAACAACAGTGGGATAAACTTTATGAAACTAAAATGTTAATGGATTTGCCATTAATTCTTGTTTAGTTGTTTGTTTGTTTGTAAACATATCTAATTTACAATTGATTATCTTGAAAGAAATACCAGGAATCTGGAAAACTTCACCTTCACTGTTCAGATGATCAAATCGGATCACTCAAAAAGAACCAATATCCACTATGATTCGATCAGCAACCACAAATTATGATATGAATCAAATTAATAAAAAGGAAAATGAATCTTTACACCCCTATTGTCAATATATTTGCATCAAATGTCTTTTTTTTAACATCCCAAAGATTTGAAGACGTCATATTTGATTGATTACTATGTTATCAGAAGCATTGACTTTGGGGATCTGCTCTGCAGACCCTGACTGCACACATGCACAAACACCCCTCCATCAGCTTGACTGATGGAGATCCAGGTTTCTCTGCCATCGTGCCCACTCTATCCTGAACCAAAGACTTGTGGTCATAAAATGTAGCTAGCCTGACTTTAGTGAGTACATATTTGGCTGGCAGCCAGAACTATATGCAATCCCTGTGGTACTGATAGTGAATTGGAGGAGGTGTCTCTCTTAGAGTTGACCAATCACAGAAGACTGGGCTTCTAAATTATGATATATTGCCATACATTAAATAAAAAGAAGTAACCAACAAAAAGATTTAAGGGCACTAGGAACTATTATTTTTCCTATCTATTGCACAGACGTCTTACATTTTGGGTTTTTGCATTTGTTCATCTGTATCAGTTTATTTTAATGACTACAACTAGACATACAACTGTAAAACACCAAAATTGTGTGTACCATTCCAGTTAGGCAATACAAAAGAAAGAGGCACAACCCCAACCACAAACTTTCTAGTACTCAAATGTCATTCAGTGTTTTTTGTTGTTGCTCACTCACCTTTCTGTGCCCAACTTGCCCAAGTTGAAAAAACTTTGTCACTTAAGAGGGATAAATATAGAAAAGACCTTGGTTTGTCTTTATTGAAATTGAATTACTGCTTTCTATTAGCAGAGTCTGTTGTTTGGCTAACTGACAACAAGCCTTGTGTTCAGACACAGCAGCCAAGATTTATCATGGTCTATAAATCTGCCACACGGAGAGGATATTTTCCAGCCTTTTCTTTCAGAGAACTTAGGTGGGAAGCAGAAAAAGATCAAAAGGATTAAAAAAAAGAGTGAGAAAAAGAATGGGTCCTGGAATGAGACATGTAAAGGAAAAGTCAACAGTTTTATGGATTATAAAAGGAAAATGGATGTAGATAGTAGCCCAAAACTGAATATGATTGATGAGAAGACAGATCAGGCTGAACTACTTCACACAGCTTGCATTAAAAAGGGGATGAGAGTTTATGAGATTTTATTTTTTTATTTGACAAAGCAGCTGCTAACCACAAATGTTCTTACTACACCCAGTGAGAGGATGGCTATACTTTTACCTTAACCAGTAACCATATTGATATTAGCAAAGATCCTTGTTATTTCTACTGGCATAATCATTAGAAAAAATAAGGTTAGGTTGGCTTGCCTTCATGTTTCTTTTTATATTATACTTAGTGGGAACTCTTGTGTGTACAAGTGCATGTAGACCTTAGTCTAGACTCTAGACAGTCGCAATTTCTTCCGATCAAACTCTACTTCATGAGACTGAGAGCATTAGCATGGATGCAGGGAAACAGACAAGGAGCAGCTGCCAAGAAAAAAAACACCAGGGCAGATAAGGCAAAAGCTTAGCCATGGAAGATAGGAGAAGTAAAAAAAAATAAAAAAGGTGCCGATGCAAGGCTGTTAAGTTGAGGAACTGTAAGGGAATGCAAATGAAGAAGTACAAAGAGTGTGAGAGAAATCCTTGAATTGTCTCTTCTCAGGATTTTTTTTTTTTACCATCTGGATGTTGAATACGCTCCTGACTGCTGCTTTAGAGGGTTGGTTTAAATATCTGTCTTATACATCTACCAGAACGACACAGCAGATGTTGCACTGAATTTAGCATTTGTGTTCAAAATTTACTGTTAAAATATTTAAAGTTATCTTGTACATAAAAACTGGATTAATGGACCAAGTCAAATCCTGATTTTAGGTTTATTAGGTTAAGATATTTCAACTTTTTTTCTTTATTCTTGGTAGAACTACAGCTTACAGTGTGTCTGATTGATTTTATGTCTTTGATATTAATTTAAAAAATTGAGTGTTTAATGTTCTGGGCATTAAGAGGATGTTTCTTTTCCCAACAGGGAACTGATGGTGAAGAAGAAACCAGGTAGGGAAGATCTTGTAATATTGTTGCCATGTATTCTTCCTTTAAGAATGAAAAAAATAAAGTTACAATTAGAAACCTGCTGAAAATACCTACGCATTATTGCCATCTACTGGTAGAGTTCCATACATGTTATTAAAATTATTTAATCCACTTTCGTTTTTCCCGATCAACATTTCACACAACTACATATTCTAGATACGCAGCACATTTAAAGGATGTTTTATACATATCTTTTACTGTTGCTATTCCTCTCTGTTCATTGACTATCCTTAAGTTGCATCCATGTTTATTTTTTTCAGTTTTCTTCTTCATTCATTTTCCTTTTCATCAGGGTTTGTGGAGAGAGCGACTACTTTCCTAAAGCGAGGTAGTAAACGCACTGTCATGCATCGTCATGCTGTGTGTGCAATCCAGTGATTGGCTAGCGGCGGACAGGTGGCAGGTGTCTCTGTTAAAGGCTTGGGGGCTTGCATTTAAATTGTTAGAACATCTAAATGTAGGGTGGTGATTTTTGCCTTAAGTTTAGTTTTGGGAATCCATTAATCTCAGCTTATCTGTTTATTTGGTATTGATGTAAAAGAGTGAAAAAGTGCAGAAAAAATTACAATGTACTAACACTCCAAAAATCTTATTTGCACTGCTAATGCATTAAAATAATGTGAAGTAAACCTACTACCCTGTACGCATTAAATTAAATGAAGTTTTTGTCTCATGGAAGTCTTGATTTATCAGCTCTAAAACATAAATGTTACTATGTGTCACTAAAAACATTTAACTTAAAACATTTTTAAGTGATATTAATATGTTTCAAGATGACATTTTTTAATTAAAATATATATTATTGTCTCATTTATGCAATATTTTTAATGTAAACTTGAAGGGCAATCAAAAATAATATTGGATTTCAACAAGAAAAATGATATAATTTCTACAAATACAGCATGAATACACCCACAACTTAAGTCAGTATTGGAATGAGAAATGTAAAAAAAAATAAACAACAATAAAAAAAAACATCCCATTATGTTTTAATATTTTGCAATATAGCTCTGATCAGACTGACGACTCTAGATCAGATTGGGGTGAAAAAAATCACGCATACCCATTTATATTTTAGGATACACCAAAACTAGAAATGACAGTTAAAATATAAGGGTTGAACTAACTGCCGTATGTGTTTTACTGGCGTTATATGAGCTTGTTTTTTTTTTTACTACCGAAAAGCTCATATATGTGCACGTCTGAAGGTTACATCTTCAAATATGTAGAAACCGGGTGAAGAGCCTGGAAAATTGTGCCAAAAAGTGTACATAATAATATGAAACATTATTGAACAGTAATAGTCTTGAACTGCTTCTGTGTTGAAACTTTAAATTGTTGGAATTTTTGGAAGATAGTTTTTTAAACTATGCTTTACTTTTGGTTAAAAGGTCAGAGGCTTCATCCAGAGAGCATATTTCTTTTTATTAATAGTTCATAGTTAACTAATTAATACAGTAGTTTCATTTGTCAGTTAAACATCAGAATGCCATTTTTAGCCCTCGACCTATAGAAGCTTTCTCACGCTACTTCGTTGCTAACGGTGTTGTTGGGGCTTTCTGATTTGTTTTAATCGATTTTCTGAAACAAAATCTTATTAACATCAATTATTCATTTAATCATGTTCACTTCTTCACTGCTTTTTTTTATCTATTTATCTTTTATCTCACTGTCCTTTTTTGATTTGGCTACATTTACATTTGCAAAGGTTCACTGCTGCCTCAAATGTTTGGGAGTCTCCATAATGCAGATCAATGCATTCAGCTTTTGAACTCAACGTTTCCTCAAAATGATCCAAATCATTTACTTTGGGGGAAAAAAAACACAAAAAAATCTCTACAGTTTAACCAAAAATTTCATGTTGTTTTTCACTGCTTTTTTTAAAATTACTAGAACAGCTAATGGAACCAAAAATCATCAATCATGCAAAGTGGAGGCTCCACCTACATTATTGAGACTTCAGTGTCAAGTCCCTCCAAAATATTTCAGAAAGAGTAGAAATAAAAGATAATTAAATATGACTTCTGTTATTTTCCTTTTCTTTTTCTTATGACAGGAGACTCCACCTCTGGTGACGCTCTTCTACTTGACCAGTATGTGGCAGTAACAGACTATGAGAAGCAGGAGAGCTCTGAGATCAGCCTCCGTGTGGGTCAAGTGGTGGAGGTCATTGAGAAAAATGAATCTGGCAAGTGCAGTACATTTTTAAAATTTTTATTTAGCTTACTAACATTATTTTGTCATATTTACTGAATTACCAGTATCATTGCTCAGCGTGGTCTTTACATTGGAAAAAAACCGAAGTAAATATTAGTATGGATAAGTATAGATTAGCAGACTTTTATCCTTTGCTGGATTCCCCCTGAGCCTATTCTGACACAACGGTCTGTTTATTGAACTGCTACCAGAGCACAACTGTTTTCTTTGTTCTCAAAGCCTTTTACATTAATATCATTGATTGTAAATTCATTCATTAATATACGTGATATGATCAGAACAACTGCTTGAGTCTTCTGGGACTTAAGTTGTTATTACTACTATAAAATTCAGATTTTTTTTTTAACTTATTACTTTTAACACCAAATGTAAATAAATGTTCTTAAATGCTTTACAGCTTGTGTTAATCTTAAACAAGTTTTCTATTTTGACAGGAGAGAATTTATCCCCTTTGATGAATCTTTGCGTTTGATTTTTTCTCTTGTAGGATGGTGGTTTGTGAGTTCTGAAGATGCACAGGGCTGGGTCCCTGCCACCTGCCTTGAGGTGCAGGATGACCCTGATGACTTCACACTACCAGGGGAAGAAGGTATGTAAAACTTAACATAGATGTGCTAGGATTTAGCCTAGTGATGCACGATGTTGACTTTTTACAACCGATACCAGATATTTTCCTGCCTCATGTAACCGATACCGATAGTCAACCAATATTTTTTTTAAATAAGAAAAAAATATTAGTAAGTTCATGGTTGCTCATAGAAATAAAACTTTTTAAAAACATAGGCATTCCAGCATTTTACAAACCAAAATGAAAAGACATAAACCACCACTGTAACATTTCGTTTTTTGTTTTTTACTGTGGTTGGATTAATGGGAGATTTGTCATAACAACAAGTAGCATCTCTGCTCTCTGACAGGTTAGCTGTTAGTTTTTTTATCCAGCACATTTGCAGCAGAAGAAAAAAATGCTCACTATCAATCCTATTGCAGGGCGCTGACAGCTATTTCCATGCAAGCTCGCAGTTTTTTTTTTCCAGAATAAGTGCTAACGCTAGCAATGACTAGAGCTTCATATTGCTCCAACATTTCGTGGTGGAGAATTTTTAAATAGCTTGTGAGATTTGTGGTGTTAACCCTTGTGCTATCTTAGATGACCCCACCCTTCCATTGACGTGTTCTCCCTACCATGACAAAGGTGGATAAAGGTGGAAAGATTTCATGTAATCCATGGACACCAGGGAGATTGACAAGGGTTACAGCTGACCTATTTCCCTCTTTGTGACACTTCTGTCGAACAAATTTTGCAAACAGCGAATGAGTCGTTGGTCTCAGGCACAGCACAATAAGCCCACATGGGTGAGAGCTGCGCCATGTTGCAGACAGAGCTCTGTAGTGCTGGCGCTGAGAGATGACGTCACTTACATGAGACAGAAGCCTGCAGGATGGGAGGGATGAGCAGCCCAATGAGTTAATGACTTATATCGCTAGAGGAGACACGCCCGCTTGGGAAGCCTGGCCATTAGGGGCAGAGCTGGACGCCATCTTGGTGAGGTCGTCGGTGCCCTGATGACAATGCTTTCTATAGCCTTTGGTGGCATCCAAGTAGTTTTTATGTAATTTATATATATACAAATATATATATACGTATATATACATACATACATAAATATATATATAGATATATATTTCTATATATACACACACACCCCCACACACACACACACACACACACACACACACATCATTTGTTGCTGTTAGATAAGAGAAACAGTCAGCCTTAAAAGCTCAAACTTTAATGAAAAACGCATAGTTGCAGGACTTCTTACAAATAAAACCTTTTTTACAAATAATTTCTAAACATTTAGAGGTTTTAGATCTCTTTGGCATGTAATTTAAATTATTTAGAAAAGCCCAACAATAAGTAAATAACAAGTTAATAATAAATAATAACAATAATAATAAATCAATAAGTCAATAAATAATAAATCAATAATAAGTCAATAAATAATAATAATAATAGTAAATAACAAATCAATAATAAGTCCAAAAGTCAACAATAGATTTACCCTAAAAAATACAAAAACAAAGAAAAACAATAGATCTACTGATTGGTATGGTGCCAGGTTTAAAGCGAAGAGTCTGGCCAGTCTTATCAAAATCTGTTTCCACAAATGTTTTGAACATAGCCAGACTGTATTGCTAGTTGTTAACCACAGTGATCCATCTGGGTCAGCTCTTTTTATTGCTAAGGCCCACTTTTTCCTTAAGTTGAATCCATTGGAAACCTGCAAGAAAACTTCAGTCACTGAGTCAGAAACGTATAAATCTACATTACTATAATAGCCTAGTCCTAGTATACTGGATATGGGTTTAACACAATAAAGTTTACATTTATGTCAACAGCAAGTTTTACGTACATCATCCCTAAATGTTGATAATAGCCCCACAGCATCATGTATGTCAATATGTGTACTATTAATGAAGCCCCTGCAGCATTAAAAGGAAAAAATGATAGTACTTACCTGTGAAATGTTATGCCTTCCTCCTTCGTGGACACATTTCTCAGATTTTGGCAGTTGAAACCCACACAATGAACTGGCATTTTGCAAAAAATGTGTTCACATGCATGCAATGCAACAGTGACTTGACCTCACCAAGATGGCTGTGCTCTCCTCCCATGAGGAATCACGTGACGTCTCCTCTAGCGATATAACTCATTGGAGAAGACACCTTGGTGGCCCAACTAAATACAGAGTGGTGAGTGAGGAAGCGACGACAGTTTAAGATTTTAGTTATCGGTCCATTTTATCGGAATTATCAGCATGACGTCATAATGTCCAATATCAGCCGAAAGTTATCAGTATCGTGCAACCCTAATTTAGGCATACCGTCTCACAGAGGCGGCGGTGTGGGTACCGGATCGACTCGGGCTGCCAGATCGTCTCGGGGTCCTTCGGGGTCCTTCGAATAATGATGACGTCACACTACTTGATTGGCTATAAGTTGGCACGATGACGTATATGATAGTGATTGGTCAATTTATTCCTTTTGATTATAGTATAATGTCAATATGACAATGTTTTTTTTCTGAGATAAAATAAAAGAAACTGACATTTGGGAGAATTAAACCAGACCAGACACCATAAATAAATATTGTTTTTATACAGTCATACATTTGCTGAAATTGGAACAATAAGTTTATATTCCCAATGGTTCTCCCTTTACAACATAAACAAAACATATTTGTTCTGTTTTTGTATAAAACTACAGTTTGCATTTGGTGTAACAAATAATAATGTCAGACATAACAAACAATTATGTCAGACACCTTAAAATTAAAAATGGCATTTTTAGTTATGAGTGAGAAAAACTTTACAAATGAAACATAAAATCGCTAAGTAGTTTGTCCAATTGGTGTTACCGTAGGGTAACGTCGCTAAGTAGTAAAATCGCTAAGTAGTTTGAGTAGTTTGTCCAACTGGTGTTACCGTAGGGCAGGGGTCGGGAACCTATGGCTCGCGAGCCATATATGGCTCTTTTGATGGTCACATGTGGCTCGCAGACAAATCTTTAATTATGCTTTTTTTATCATTAGTCCAGTCCTTCTCGGGCGCGATGCGATGCCAGAGGCGCGCAGTAGTAGCGGTGCTTAGAGAGAGAAATCTGCGCCAGCGCTATCAGTTACTATTATCTATTATTTCACAGAGTTTGTACCAGCTGGAAACCTGTGAATTGCCGTGCCTAAAACTACGCGCTCCCGTCTCTGAGAAAGAGCGCGCAGTTGCGGGGACGTGTGAGGGAGAAAGCAGAGGGTGGGGGTGGGGGGGACCGGCAGCAGGTGAATCGCGCAGGGATTGTAAATACGTAAAACCCGCTGCCCGTCACTCACTGCAGTGTGTGAGTGTGTGTTTGTCTCCCCGTCTGCATGTGAGCGTCTGCCTCACATCTAAAGAACATTCAGACCTACGATCACGTTTAAAGTCTCAATGCCTGCATGAAGCAGAAACTCACCACGTATCAACCAGACTAGACCATCAGCAAAACTACCACGAGAAATACTCATCATTTATTAGAAACAGAATAACAATGTTATTAAAAAGAATCCACAGACTTATTGTACTTTAAAAATGTTGAAATTACATCAAATGCACACATTCACTTGTATTTTTAGTTTCAAACATATCGTTGCGGTCTGAGTTGGACTGGGTGGCTGTTGGGCCGCGTTATAAGTTCTGGAGTTCATGAAACGCATCAAGCAGAGATCTGATTGGCTCTCAGTTCTGTCGCTCAGCCTGTTGTTAGGTAGTTTGGACCAATGGGGTTCAGCTATGGGCCGAATAAGGGAAATGGGAGGGCTGGAGCGGGAGCAGGTGAATATAAAGTTGGGAGACGCGCTCTCGTCTCGTGTCGACAGGAGAGATTCAGGAGTTGCTGAATTAATTTTACGGCGTTTGTTGTGGTCTACAGTAACCAGAATAAAGAACCTTAAAAGAGGTTAAGTCTCCGTGCCTCAGTGTGGGAAAGGGACGCTACATTATTGTATGGCTCTTTTTAAATTACATTTAAAAATATGTGGCGTTTTATGGCTCTCTTGGCCAAAAAGGTTCCCGACCCCTGCCGTAGGGTGACGTCAACCTTGGTCGAAGGACCCGGAGAAGATCTGGCAGCCCGAGTCGATCCGGTACCCACACCGGCTAATCCCTTCTCTAATGCAAAAGCAGGTGTATGAGATGGGGAAGGAAAGAATGTTTGCTTTATTGTTTATTTGATTTGAAATGGTTTATTGAAAGCAATCAAAGCAAGAATAATCCACAAAACAATCTAATCAGAATTTATACATTCATACAAAGACGTATCAAATTTAGGATTTAGACATTAAATCAAAGATTGCTTGAAAGGGAGAGGAACAAAGCGAAATGATATAATCCCACCCCTGTTCTTATTTTTTTATATTAGACATATAAAAATAAATAAGATATAACTGTTTCAGAAATCTTCATGGCATATATTGATCAAGTATAAAAAAATGTGCAGATTATTTTTTCATTAGAACGATCATGAACATAATTAGACATAACACTATTTTTGAAATCATCATAGCATATGCAGATCAAGTATCAAAAGAACAAGAAGTATCTTAGCAGCGAGTGGTTTTGTTTGCCTTGATACCAAAAGAATGTGTGTTCAAATCCACTGTTTGATCATGAAAATGGGGCTCATTGACTGTTTGACACTTATTTTAGTGTTAAATCCCAAATGCTCCCAAAGCATTGCTCTTAGGCATTAAATAAACTTGGGGAAAAATACATTTTCCACACATATGTTTGTTACAACAAATGGGATTTTAGCCTTAATTTGCTTACTATAATATTTAAAACATCTTTATCATAAAAAGAAGAACAAAGTCCAGATAAACTTCTTTGAAAAAGATCTAACATACATACATACATGCATACATACATAATTTCTTTTTCTCAAGCCATTTTTGGCAAACTTTGTATAAATCTTGAAAAGAGAACATCTATCCATCCTTTAATATACAATAAAAATCATCTTCCAGTTGGCAAACATAAAACTCACTTCCCATTTTGCCCCACCTGCGGTGCCGGGATGTCAGTTCCACGGAGATTCTGGTCATTTCCCAGACATGTGGGTCGACGCAGAACTTTAGGGGATCTATTCAGCACAGGCTTTGGGCAAGGTGGAGCGCACGCCTTTCTTTCTCCCTCTTTATCAAATGTGTGTTTGCTCGCATACATAAACAACTATGTGCATGTTTGCTTGTGTTTACACGTGCATGTAGCAGCATGTTTCTTGCTAATAAATGTAACGTCCTCTCTTCTAATCATGTCGTTTTTTTGTGAGTGTAAAAAAAACAAACATTGATTGCATCTTGTATTAGTGCTTGTTAAATCCCTTTTAAGTCCAATCCTGTAATTTTTTTTCCTGCATTACATAATTTATTTCTGAGGAATGAAGCCTAAAATTGAAGGATATGTAAATACTGATTTGCCTTCATGATTCTGTAGCTTGTGGATTCATCTCTAGCCTGCACCAATAGTTGGGCAACTCCAGAACCTTGATAGTTGTTTTTTAAGCCAATCTGACCCAACATGTACTCATCTCTGACAGATTAGTGTATGAACGTTGACAGATTCTAAAATAGCTTTACTTGGGACCTTAGCATTTAAAATACCATGGAAAACAAAGACATTTGTGGTTAACTGAATTGCTGGAAGGTGTCACAAACGTCATTTAACATTCTCAATGTACCATGTATAATCTTAGAAACTGATGCAACATTTGCACTTTTCCCCCTTCATTTTACTTGTTGGGATGTTTTTTTTTTTTGTTTTGTTTTAGGTTGTAGCATGTACAAAAAATATATAATCATAAGACCAAAAGAAAGCACTCAAAACTGAGATCATCAGATTTTTTTGGTTGACTTTACATTAACAGATTGTAGTAAAAGAAGAAGTGAACAGTCTTGCATAAATGGCATAGTTATGTATTTGTATGTGTCTACATGAAATATTTAATGGGTAAACAAAGCATTTAAATTTACAACTAATAACGTACATTATTTTTTGAAAAAACAACACCTATTTTTTAATGTATACACCACAGAGGTATTACAAATAAACTTATAATCTATCTTTTCTGTATTTGTCTGCCTTTCGTTTATATTGTGTCATCTCATTCTATTTCACCTTGCCTCTATTAGTATCTATCATATATCAAAAACCTTTGTTTGTGGCACTTTTAATAATACATCCTTCGAGTCATTAGTCAAGTATTTTTGCTCTTTAATTCAAACAGTTATGTCAGTGGTAAAGGACTTTGCACCGTGTTCAACTTTGTTTGAATGTAAGGAGGATTTCAGGTAGCAGCTGTAGACAATTTGCAAACATGACATTCATCATTATCCAAGTTTGTGTCCTTCCCTTTCCCCAGCTTTCTCCCTGTATGTGCAATTATTTAAACATTTGGAATCTGCCCACATTTCACTGAAAAAATATAATTGCATGTGACAATGTGTGCCTTTTTTGATCGTCTAGAAGAGAAGTATTCCGTGATTTACCCATACTCAGCCCGGGA
The DNA here is from genome assembly GCF_053564925.1 of Oryzias latipes. NCBI lineage: Eukaryota > Metazoa > Chordata > Actinopteri > Beloniformes > Adrianichthyidae > Oryzias > Oryzias latipes. The sequence goes on along the minus strand of NC_136250.1, from coordinate 6,535,746 downwards.
TCAGGATGAAATTGACCTGGAGAGAGGCATGATTGTGGAGGTTATTCAGAAGAATTTGGAAGGGTGGTGGAAGATAAGGTAATTCATACTATCAATACCTTGCAAGGTATTATTTCTATTAAAAGAATCCATGCAAGCTGTCGTGAAGTGGCTCCAAATGTTAACATTTTAGCGCAAATGTTGTGTCTTTAAAGGTGTATAGATGCAATAATTTTATTTAATTATTTATTTTGCTTCAATGGACATAAGATGACCAACTAAAACACTTATTGTACACTTATGTACCTTTTTAGTGCCCCTAACTGTCGGATGTCATGAAAAGAGTAAATGTTCTCCTGGCAAAAAATCATGAAGCATATTCTTTGATTACCTTAAAGTCCCACGACAACCATATTTTGATCTATTTTAAAAATATTCCCAGTGGTCTTTTCAGTTATGATTATGCCATTTCTATGCTAAATTTAAAAAAAAGTGTTGTTTTCTTGGACAAAGTTTGTGCTACGCAACAGTTTCTCAAAATCAGCCAAATATGTTAAACTTTAATACCATATCAAACTCTTAAAATATCCCTGCTGCTAGAGACTAGAAAACAATTAAAGGACCATTCTCTTTGTAAGAACAATAACATTGAACCTATGTGCAAAAAGGAAACAAAAGGTTGTGTTAATGGCTGCACTGTGCCAGCTTTGTGTTACACATCTTTTCAAAACGAGGTTGCAGGTTTGTTACTGCAACTCTCAAGTCATGCTCAAAACGGAGCTTAGCTCTGTTGTTTGTTTACAAAGTGGATCTCACAGAGATACGACGTAGAATGGAAGAAGAATGCCCACACCCTTCTGCCCCATGAGTGGATGCTCCCTCTCCACACTCAGCCAGAATTCAGGGAGTGTCTGTGCTGTAAACTTCCTCCTCAGGTGGTGGAGTCTGACAGGATTTTAATGAACTGATCCTCCTCAGCAGAACTTAAATCAGCAGGTGCTGCTGCGTTAAATGGATCTCTCAGCCAGTCCTATTGAGAAATATTTGAGAAAGAATCCTTGCAGGGAAGACGTGTACAAAGTGAATGATCCTTTATACAAAGTTTAAAAAATGAAATTAAGGATCATTGACCATGTATCTTCTCAACCTGTAAGGCATTCCCCCCTGGGGGAGCGTGGTTGCACTACATCCTCTTTTTACATCCATTCAGTTTTTTCACGGAGGGGGGGGAATATTTTTCCTTTTTCAAAGGGGGGAAACAAGAGAAAAAGTTTGAGAACCACTGCATTTATATATCCATTTGTGTGCAGGTTGTCTGCAACTGCAATTTTTTAAACACGATTTAGTATCTGCTCCTGATCCATCACAATTTGAATAAAGAAATACTCAGGAATGCAGTTTTAATCTTAAATTCTTTTATACCAGTCCTCCATCATGAGAACATGCAACAGAAATATATTAAAATCATCAAAAGCACTATTTTCATTGGAGTGGGTCTTTAGGTATTTTCAACACCAAAGATTTATATTTTGTCAATTTATTTTTAGTTTACAGAATCTTCAGAGTCATATATTTATATATATATATATATATATGTTTGTCATTTATATGTGCATTTTATATATGTTGTGTCAAATACATACAACAGTATTTTTTTTTTTTAGGTACCAGGGTCGTGAGGGCTGGGCCCCTGCCTCCTACCTGAAGAAATCAGACATTCAAAGCCAGAGACAGTCAGCAGGTGCTGCTGCTCATGCCAGTGCAAATGACTTGGAAGGAATTTCTAAACAAAGCCCACAAAACAATGCAAAGGAAAACAGACTTTCACTTTTCTCAGATAACAACAAAAGTAGTAAGTAAATTTACCGTCTTGTGAGTTTGATCTATTTGGCACTTTTTATTTGTTTCTACCATCCACTTTTGTCCTCACCCAGAAGTGGGATCACGGCACAGACCACCTCCTCGCAGGGATCTTACCATTGTAAGAGACAGCCCAGTTGGGATTCTTTCTCAGACACTGAGTCATGCTATTTGTTCTTTTTTTATGTACCATTTATCTTCCTAAACTTCCTTTCCACAGCCAAGAGGAACAAACTTGCCAAAGCCACCTGTTCCTCCTCTAGTGGAAGAAGAATTCTACACTATAGCAGACTTTCAGACCACCATTCCTGATGGAATTAGCTTCCAAGCTGGAGTGAAAGTTGAGGTTAGTTGGGCCCAGCCTGAAGTTGGTCTACAGCAAAATATCCAAAAATATGAACTAATAGTGTGCTTTTGTTCATTTAAAAGGTGATAGAGAAGAATGGAAGTGGTTGGTGGTACATTCAGATAGAGGAAAAAGAGGGCTGGGCACCTGCCAACTTTATTGACAAGTACAAGAAGACCAGCAACGCGCTGAGACCCAATTTCCTGGCCCCACTGCCCAACGAGATGGAGAAGCTGTGCCTTGAGGATGGTGGTTCTTCAAATGTCACAGACACAGATGACACCTGGTCCAAGCCATTACCAGATGAACCAACCACAGCCCAGGACACACACACCCGGCCTAAACTGAGAGATTGGAAGTCTGGTTTCTCCGGGCCTTTGCCCCCAGCTCCGGCAGCACCTCCTATTGAGGAGAAGCCAGCTTTGCCGCCACGAAGGGAATCTATCAATAAAAGCTTTGAGTTTGAGGGGGTTGAGAAGCCAAGATCAGATCATCCCAAGCCTTTGCCCCCAAAACCACCAGCACCTGGGGTTATAGTGCCCCTTGTGACACCCAAGACAGCACCCTTTAAACCAGACAAACCACCGGAGGCCAAAAAAGAAGATAAGAGCAAAGCACTCTACCTGAAGAATGAAATGGGTTTGGAATGTGGTCATAAGGTCTCTGCCAAAGAGGTTAAGAAGTTTAACCTTAAACCTGTACCCAAACAGCCTCCCAAACCCAAGTCAGATGTGCAGGAAGAAAAACCAGAGGTGGCTGGACCTGCAGTGTTAATGAAAGCCAAGCCAGTAATCAGACCTAAACCTGCCCCAGCTGCTAAGCCAGAAGCCCTGGCTGAGAAAAAAGTAGACATTACCAACCTGAGAAGTAAGTTAAGACCATCAAAACCTTTGGATCAGGGCTCTGCAGAAGGGAACCATCAGAATGAAACAGTAGAACCAGGAAATGGATCCTCCCCAATTCAGATCCCAACTCTTAATTCTGATAAGTCCTCTGATGAGTCCAAAATCACCTCAAAACACAGAAATGCCCTTAGGAAGGACAGCTCATCACCTCCTTCAAAACCAGGAGTCCCCCCCCACAAGGAACCCCCTCAGAGACCCACCATGGGCCCACGCAGACCACCTCCTCCAAAGAAAGCTGAACAATTGGGCCACACTGAAACCAAACCACAGGTTATGAAAGAACCCCAGGAAATCCCCAAGAATGGACTGCCGCAACTCAGCAGACCCCCGCCACCAAAACCCAAGGGATTTCCTCAGCCACCTGCAAGCAAAGAGAAGGATGAGTGCAAGGGGAATAAACTCCCAATTCCACCTAAGCCCCAGTTAAAGAGTGAGAAGCCTGGACCTCCCAAAGACAAGCTTCCACCTTTGCTCAAGGACAGCAGTAAGGAAGAGCTGTATCTAGCTGTGGCGGACTTTGAAGGGGATGAGCAAACGTCCAGCTTCAAGGTTGGCACAGTATTTGAGGTTCTGGAAAAGAACAGCAGTGGTTGGTGGTTCTGCAAAAATGTTGGAGAAGATAGTGAGGGCTGGATCCCTTCAAATTACCTGAGCAAGAAACCCTAAGTAGGAAACATGCTCTTAAAAACACAAAACACAATATTTTCCTGCCATGTAGTAGTTCTTATTTATAGGTACCTTTTTCTAAACTTGATTCAACATAATAATACATTCTACTAACTGAACCAGCAATACCACATGACCTCTTTTGGTTGTTGTGAGCTTTACTTCTCTTTATTTCATTGATTTTCTTGGCTTGTCAGTCATACTCTCTCTTGTATGTCTTTGCTCAGGCCAGACACTAAAGGAGCAGTAACACACTTGCCTTTTCTGACGCAGTGCCTCAATGCTATGCTCAAAGTGCTTCAGTGTTCGGTATGCAGCCGTAGCTTTAGTGATTCTTAGAATTAGTTGACTGCAAAGTTGGAAAAAAAAAGGGGAAAAAGATTCAGCCAAAGATTCAAAACTAATACCAAATCCCTAAAGGTTGAACTCAAAAAGTTCTCCTTGATTTTCTAGTATTAGTAGAAATGTCATCAAATACTCTTTAGCCAAGTAGATGTGTGCCGTCTGATGAACAAGCAAGACACATATTCATTATAAATAATTTACAATTGCTTTCTTTTCCCTGTACTGACTTAATATTCAATATTGCAATGATTTGTAACAGATGTGCACTTTTCTTGAGGTCAGTTCAGGTGAGTTAAGAGGGCACTTTGCAGAGCGTACAGGTGTACTAAGAAAGTACAGACTGCATTTAAGTCTCTTGCAAGCCATTTCCTTTGGCAAGGTTTTAATATTTTTTTATAAATTTTACTTTCTTGTAATTAATTATCCATATTAGTCCTTTGTTACAAGAGGAGGGAAATAGGTGAGAAATAGTTAACAGGTTAAGGAGAAGGAGTTTGTCAAAGTATTTTCAAATGTTCCACATCTTGAAATGAAATCTGTAAAATGTGAATTGCAGAGCACATCTAGCCATAAAAACAGGATTTTCACTTATGTGTGCAATCATTTACAGTATTGTAAGTGTACAGGCTGTTAACTCAAGTTTGGTGCTGGGATTACGGTATACAAAGTTGTGACCATTGTCAAAAGATGTTTTACATGAATGCTTGACTGGTTTCAAGCATGGTCAGTATGACAAATGTTTTTTTTATTGTACAGTTCAAGTCATATCTTAACTGATTTTTTTAAATATTATCCATGTAGTATTTTCTTTTTAGGACTAAATAAACAAAAGCTGAAATGTGGTCATTATTGAGCTAAACAAAACATCTCATCACTTAAGAATTTGGTCAAACAGGCTTTTATCTCAAGTAGTTCAATATGTATTGGTTCAAATTACAGACAAGGCTAGAAGCTGTAGCGGATACAGTTGTGCAACTAGTTGCTATAATTTTCTACATTTTATACAGATGACTAGAAATGGGAAACAAGGAATCTATAATACCATCTGAACAAAATCTTTGGAATGGATTAGAACATTAAAATACAATAAATGTGTATGCATTGTCATTTCAGTATTGTAACTGATTGTTCTTTTTTATATAATTTTCATTTCCAGTCTCCGTTTTGAGTCAATAAATAAATGAGATTTTCCACATGCCATGTTTCTATTTCTTCTTATTTGATGCCATATATTAAAAATGTTGAAAAATGAGAGATTTAAAGGTTTCCGCAGTGCAAATAAAGAACATCAAACATTTTCAGATTTACTTTTTAAGTGTTTCTTTGACAAAAAGAAAACAAATGAAACAAAATGACCCCACTGCTATTTATTAGTGAAGCCCTTTGCTGCTGCCTGTGATTTAGAGGAAACATTCTTGCTATGATGGCTTTAAATTTACAAAAAACATTACATTTTTATTAAAAAAAAAATCCTTGAGATTAGAGATTAAGTTGCTACAATTATGGCAAAAATCACATCATATATAATGTAGCAACACAGTTCAAAATGTTTTAGCTCAGGCTGCTCTAACATTTTTAAAAAATAATTTAATTAGCTTAAACAAAGTGAGTTTTTGCTTTGAAATCATTTTATGGAAGCAGATTTTCTTAACATGATCAATCGAGAAAAGAAATCATCCTAAAAATTGACAAATAGCTACATGTTCCATGCTAGCACTATAGCTGGCCTAAAAAAATATTTTTTTTTATATATAGCAAACATTAAGTATTTTCTCTTAAAAATAGCAATTCTACTCCGCAAATTATGTTTACCTTTTCAGTTTTTCCGTTCCTCGTGATTTTTTAATAAATGGTGTGCTTGTATCTTGTTTGAAATTTTGGCGGGACTCCGTGACTAGCTTAGTCGTTTTTACCATTTTTACAAAATGACCCCACTGCTATTTCTTAGTGAAGCCCTTTGTTGCTGCCTGTGATTTAGAGGAAACATTCTTGCTATGATGGCTTTAAATTTACAAAAAACATTACATTTTTATTAAAAAAAAGAATCCTTGAGATTAGAGATTAAGTTGCTACAATTATGGCAAAAATCACATCATATATAATGTAGCAACACAGTTCAAAATGTTTTAGCTCACGCTGCTCTTCTAACATTTTTAAAAAATAATTTAATTAGCTTTAAAAAAGTGAGCTTTTGCTTTGAAATCATTTTATGGAAGCAGATTTTCTTAACATGATCAATCGAGAAAAGAAATCATCCTAAAAATTGACAAATAGCTACATGTTCCATGCTAGCACTATGGCTGGCCTAAAAAATATTTTTTTATATATATAGCAACCATTAAGTATTTTCTCTTAAAAATAGCAATTCTACTCCGCAAATTTTGATTACCTTTTCAGTTTTTCCGTTCCTCTTGATTTTTTAATAAATGGTGTGCTTGTATCTTGTTTGAAATTTTGGCGGGACTCCGTGACTAGCTTAGTCGTTTTTACCTGCATTGTGGGATATGTAGTCACAATAAATTTCACAATAGACATGCGCGCGCAACTTATATACGGAAGTAAAGGACAATCGTGCAACCAACATGGTTTTAAAACATTTTTCCGTTCCCGAAATGTCAGTTGGTTGCGTGTGCAGTTGTCATAGATGTTTGAAAAGAAGCCTCAAGTTTGAAAGAATTCCGAAAGGATTACAACTTTTTCAGCGCAGCTGGCAGTGTCTGTGGCTGCAAGCAATTAAAGGAGGATTAGACGAAGAAAATGACCTGATACTAAATTACACATACGGCCGCGTGACCTCACAAAACATATTTATTAAAAACGAAAAAAAACGTCATTTTTACTTCAACGGACTAGCTCATCAAAACAAGTATTAGAAAATTTGAATTTTATTATGTCTTATTTACATCAGTGGTTCCTTCCAATACAGTTTCATTTATACAATTCATCCACTCAGAAGATATGTAAACTGAGGTAAAGAAGAGAGATGAAGCCATTAAAATGGCCCAAAACTATATGTTCATCATAAACTTAAATAATCCTTAGAAAGGGAAAAGCAGTTAAACTTCACCCAGTTCAGTGTAAATCTGTATCTTTTTCCTTACTCGAAAATGCAAGAGGTTTGTTAAAGATTCAACCACCAGAGGCACATTACAGCAGACTAAATTAATAAATCTCAAAAAGAATTATTTTCCATTATCCATTTCCATGGTTTTTAGGTTCTAAAATTAAAAAAAAAAAAGATTCCTCCAATAAATCCCTGTAATCTAACACTTCAATATATTCCCCTCTATCAGTGCAAAGAAAAAGTAAAGTTTAGGGAAAAGAACCTCCAAGCTTAGCAGAATATATGTAATATTGCACATTAGTTAGCCAGCAGTTCATTTACTGCGCTTCCTATACTTGTTGTACGTGTGATACGTAATAAACCTCCATACAACATACTTTAAACAACAACAAAAAAGCTGATTTTTTTGTTTGGCTTTGTCAGTTCCCATCCAGTGTGACAAATTTTACAGTAAAACACCACAGGTGGATTCAACTACACAAAAAAAAACACTTTGGAAAAGAGTCATCCTTTGGTTGATAAAAATGTAATTTGTAAATAATTTAAAAAAAATCTTAAATTCTAACATTTGTTTAGTCTCATCCTAAAAACTAAAAGCAAAACAGCACTTGTACCATCAACAAAGCAAGGAATTGTCTAGGTTAGATATGGATGATGTTGGCAGCACTGTGGCAATAAGAATGATTTAACTTTAAAAAAAAAAACTGAAAGAACAGCCAAACTAAACCTTAAAAATTGAGCCAGCTTCAATTTTTGTTTTTGGAAAAGTATATGTTAATTACTTGGATTTTATTATAGGAAAACAAAAAAGTGCTTGACGGGTCAACAATACTTATTATATTATCTGAAAAAAAATAAAATAAATCCCTGTCTAGATATTTTGGACAACATTGCACCACCCATAAGGCACATATTTACCCTCAATATTACCCATTTAAATTCTACACCCTAACTTATCTATAAAAAAATCGCTGTGTTCTAATGTTTTTCATCAATCACTGGTGGGGAATAAGATGCAAACATGAGCAGAAAAAAACAAGGCAATAATTAGGAGATGTTCAAACAGGCACATCTAACCAAAAAGGCCAATCATGTTAAAACATGAGTTAAAACATAAATACTTTCTTAAAATAATAAAGAAACTTAATGAAGGGAGAGCAATTACAGATAAACCAAACAACAACTGAGGCAGCAAAAAAGTGTAACACACATGTTTCACTACAGATATTGGGCATCATTTCGGCACATGTTCATGTGGTTGAAGAGTCTTGGTAAGGCACAAACTTGGAAAGTCTGTGGGGAGAGCTAAAATCCATACTATCACTTATCCCAAAGAAAGCCTCCTGTTCCTTTTTCTTGGCGTCGAGTTCATCTTCAAGGGCCTAGGAGTGAGAAGAAGAGGAGAAACATTCAAATTTAGAATTTGAAGACACACTTTTGAAACTATGCATGCGTGTGTAATTGTAGGCGCAATATGACCTGGAAACCCTAAGGGTCCAAGTAGGAAACACTTCTAAAAGTGGTAGAGAATGAAAGAGCAAGAATCTTGCTTGTGTCCGAATTCCCTCACCTGATTCCCACTCCAATCATCTTTTGATCTAGTTTCAGAGTGTTCCCAGTGGTCTCTTAACCCTTGTGCTATCCTAGACACTTTAACATTGGGAGTTGGGTCATCTAGACCCACTAGACAGTGCTCTGAACCTTTGTTCTTCAATGATTTGTGATCTTCACTGGTGTCCATGGATTACATGAAATCTTTCCACCTTTATCCACCTTTGTCATGGTAGGGAGAACACATCAATGTAAAGGCCCGTACACACCTGGACGAATATTCGCCAGGCGTTATTCGCCAGCGTTTTTCGCCACGTCTTTTGTGTTCACACCCAGGCGATTTTCGCTGACGATGAGCCGAGCGAACATGCAATTTCCTTCCCTGACATTAGATGGGGCTTAATGTAAACAGAAATACTCCTGTACACAAGGTGGCGCTGCGCAACTTTACGCTTCTTAAAGTCGCTTTTCACTCAGAAGAAGAGAGTAAGAATTTTCGCGATTGTCAGAATCAGACAAAGAAAACCTGAATATTTCAAGCACCAGTAGCTCCAACTGGTGCTTGGTTCGGGGATATTTAAGAATGTCCGTCATTATTTCTTCGCGGCAGTGTAGACGCTACTTGGCGCCTGTCTTCTTCGCTGGTATGTGTGCTCAGCAAGGCAGTTTTGTGTTTGAGCACCCCCAAGTTGTGTTTTACTGTAACTTCAGAAGCTCCAGACACGTGTGCAATAGCGCCATTCTCATTGGTCGAATAGATTTCGACGCAACGCGTCGAAAAAAAAAAACGAACCCGAGGCGTTTTTTTTTTTTTGACGCTTTGACGCGTGGCGTTTTTTCGCGTCGGTGTGCACACTCACATTGGTGCCCTTTGTTTAGTCAGGAGGCGTTAAACGTCGGCGAAAATCGCCGACGAAATTCGTCCCGGTGTGAACGGGCCTTAAGGGTGGGGTCATCTAAGATAGCACAAGGGTTAATCATGATTAGGTTCTTTTCAGCCGATAAAACAAAACCTGGGTTGTTTTCTAGGACATGGCAGGAGATCATTCCAAATTTGTATCTGAGTTGTGTGGGGGACTGTAGGCATGGAGCAAGCCCGTCCCCCTTTCCCATCGCTCAGCTCTTTACAAGCTGTTGCAGTTGCTTGCAGCCACTCACACCCCCAACCTAACATTTTCGGTACGACTAGAATATTGGGCAACATCAGAGCTAGCCAGATGCCGGCTCGGACAAGGAAAACAAAAATGGACACGGATCTATTTGTCTGCAAGTGGTTTTTGTTTTTGGAGAGACTTCTCGGAAATTTCCAGGGCACTGGAAATTTTTATTTTAATTTCAGCATTGTAGCTTCAGATTCTTTGTGGGAGTCTTACGGGAGAAAGTGTTTGAATGATCATTTTTCTTTTTTAATTTGTAGAAGTTGTCCTAAGAAAAACACACCTTCTTTCTGGGCCTAAGCTTATCCTTCCACTCCTTCAACAGCTGGTTTTGCTGCTCATCCAGATGCTTGAGCCTCTGAGTCTCATTCTCTACCAGCAGGTGGCACTTCTCATTCTGGACAAAAAGGAAAAATAAAACCAGTCAGTGTTTTTTGTAGAACCCGTCTTCGTTTCAACAACAGTTTTCAAAATAGGTAAAATCCTCACCTGCAACTGCTGCAGCTCTCTCATGTTTCCGTCACACTGAGCAATCATCTCCCTCATCTGGTTCTCGTGTTTCTGCTGCTGATATTGCCTTTCAGCCTTCTGCCGTTTGTCCTCCTGCTGAGCAAACTTCAGAGCCAAACGGGAAACAAGTTAGAGAAGGCTCAAGCGGGAGGTGAGGGACGCAGCTGAAGCTGGCCGCTCTACCTGTTTGACTTTCTCTCTGTCTTCTGCAGGACTGCCTGTTGAGTTAATGCGAAGGCTCTTCTTAAACATGGCCATGCGAGTTTTTGCCTCCCCGCGCTGAATCTTCGGCAGGCGGCTCTTCTCCTGTTGTTGACGCGCTTTGAGGATCTCAATCATTCGCTGGTTGTAGCACTGCATGTGGTTCTGCTCCTGCAAAGGGCCACAACAGACAATGGAACTGGGACAAAAAAAAGCTGCACACTAAAACATTTTGCTGAACCAAAGAGGCCGATTTTTATTTCGTTACCATCTCGTGCTTTTTCAAAAGTTGATGCCTCTGGAGGAAGTACTGGTCTTTCAACTGTTGCTTAAGCAACTGGTGTCTTTCATGATGAAATTTCTCCTCCATGCCCCAAATCGTACCTTCGCCCTCTAAATCATTTAAAATAACACAAAGCAAGTTTATCCCACGAAGCAAAACCAGTGCAACAAAGCGACTAGCTGTAGGGATCCATTCTACCTCTGATTAGTTCTTGCTTCTTGTTGAGGCATTCCCTCTCCATCTCTGCAATCTCTCGCTTGTTGTTGTTAATGATCTCCTTCACCGTTTTGTCCAGAAATTCTTTCTGCTTTGCCAAAAATTCTTCTTCCTGAACCACAACAAAGAAGACACAAATACATCACAAAACATTGTCCAATTGAAATGCGGGGCAGCGCATGTTGTTCTCCTCCTAAGCTAGTTTGTGAATTACATACCTCCGTCTTCTTCTTTACTTGGAATTCAGACATGCTCTGCCTCAAGGATTCTTTTCGGGTGTTTCTCGGCAAAGTAAGTACAGATTGTTTAACCTGAAAAAGCCACGCTCAAGGTCAGAAGTCAAAAAAACCTTCACTGGTAAAGCTAGACAAAAACTACAAAAACTAAAATCCCTATTCTAGGAGTGACTCAACGGTACCTCCTTTTTTTTATGCTTCATCTGCTCCTGGAACTTGCGGTACTCTCGTTCTTGCTCAGATTTGATGCGTTTGGTCTCTTCCTTGAGTTTAACATTGTGGTCCGATTCCATTTTCTCAATAGTTTGTTTGTGATGCTTCTCCATGTTCTCCAGCTCAGTATCAAAGAACCTCTTCTTGGTCTGTGAAGATAGAAATGACAAAGATTCTGGTTTATAAGACCAAAGTTCCCAAAGTAACAAGCCTAACAGAGCTATGCCTTAGTTACAACCGTGGGTGTGGGCTGTCTGCAGCCGAAAAATGGGTAAACCTGTAAGGGGCAGTGCTTGAAATGTCAAGACCATAGACCACTCTGAGGGATAACGTTCATGGACATTTGTTGTTTTTCCCCAGCGGACATGCTGCAGGGTCAAAGGTTGTAGCAAACACTTTTTTAACCCCTTTAAATCTGGGCACTGTGCAGCGAGCTCGTCAATGCTGTTCAAGTGACAGAAGCACGCTGGTTGCACGCTCCATGATTGCAGCCCGACTGTTAGAAATAAGCAAATTAGACAACCAGTGGAGTTTGTGTGAGGATCCTATGGGGGGTAACACCAGCACAAACCGTGCAGCATTTGAGCGCAGTCAGTAAAAGGGTGTGGCGTAAAGGCACCGTACGACAGCATCACCCATACACCCATACATGTGACCATGCATTTTCCGTGACGTCCCTTTAAAAAAGGTGGCCGCACTAGCCACAAGGGAACTGCAAGACACACCTGTGCTCCCTCTAAGGCCCTCCATGGGCCCAGACACCCCAGAACAGATCAACGCCCACACAGGTGCATGGGTCTAAGGCATGAATAGTAAAAAGAACTGTCCAAACTCACATTCATCTCCTGGTCATAGCGCTTTTGCACGTGTTCTTTCTGGGCTTCCAGCTTGACGTTCAGTTCAGCTAGAGCGCGCTGCTCTTCCTTCTGCAGCAAACGGAGCTCGCGCAGCTCCTGTCGTCTAAACACAACAACAGGGCATCCAGATGTAAGCGCCAAAAACTCAAAATAACAAAAAAATAATGCTCCCACATTCCCTCTTGATTATTGAGATAGTCACTAATTGTTTAATGAAAAACAAGGTGTTTCTTCTAGAGATTTTGTTTTCTAATGTAAACATCCAGGATTTAGATGGTTTTAGCCAGGTCCTGTTGAGTGTGACTGCAATTTCTGACACACTTGTTTAACCTAAGCCTACCTATTTAGACTTAGTTTTTTATTGTTGTACTCCAAAATGTAAAAGTCTTATTTACTCATCTAAAAATGTGCTCAATAATCAGATGAAGCATGTTTTATATTTGAGTTTTTCTGCAGTAAGTCAAGCTAGACAAAAAACATATACGGCAATAGATGCAGTGTCAGATCCATACCACTGGGTGGCAGTAGTGGAACAGCTCATTTCAAACAGCTATAACAGAAAGAGCAGCTTTTACTAGCAATGTGGGATCTCTTCATCAGACCAAGGACCTCACCGTCTCATCTTCACCCTGACCTTTGATACACTAAAACGTCAAATATTTCTTCAAACTCATCGGCCAAATTAGTCCTGTTCCCACAAGAGTTTATGCTCCAAGTCTCCTGGGACTAAAAGCATCATGGAACAGGCTTTATAAATAGTAGGCATAACAGAAAGCAACAACAAAATACCAGCTTTCACAGTGCAGTCAGCAGTGTATCCCCATGACTACACAGATGGAACAGTCCTAATGTACAGATAAATGCCATAATCTTCAGGAAACAGAGAGGAGTTGTAAATGTATTCATCCATCCACATACCTCAAGAACCTCATCTCCTCTTCTTTCTTCTCATCCTCTCGGATGACCTTGGAGGTGGTCACACTGACCTCCACACCGTCAACCACAAACTTCCTGGTTCGTTTCAGAGTCTTATTGGAAAAGTTCTGCTGGCAAAGAAGAGATGAAACAAGTTTGAAGGTCTTCTAACAAAAAGTCAAAAGAAAAACAAGAATTCTTGTAAAGTTCTGGAAATTCTATTGACCGACAGAATGAGGCTTAAGTATTTTTTAAATACTTGCTTGTCCATGACGTTTACATTTTTAGGAAAGAACTGACGTCTCCACAATCTCTTCTAAAAGCGCATATCTTTGACAAATGTATATCTAAATAAGCGTCTTTTTTATTTAAGTGCAGTTAAAGGCAGATATGAGTGTGCATCTTCCCGTTTCAGGTTCTTCCATAAGAAAATATACACCAAAATAGATTTTCCATTTTTTAACAGAATTTAGATAAAAGATGACCTCCATCTGAAGAGTCATTTCAGAATCAGACTGTTTCCTCATTTCTGATCAAAGATACTCATATAAAATATACCAAATGATTTTATTTATGTGAAATGGGAAAAAAAAAACATTTTTTAACTTCAGAATTGAGAAAAAGCAGAAGACAATTTTAAGAAATAAGTGACCTTGTGATTCTTGAGTCATTAAAGCTCAAATTTAAAAAGAGAAGCTGGAATAAAGCTGCCCTCATGTAATACCTGCTCACATACAGGCCTACATTTTCACATTAGTCATTTATTTTTGCCATGAATCGACAACTATTACCCCCCCCCCACCACACACACACACACACAAAAAAGGCAAGATCAGAGTAGTCACATCTGTTGAGTAATTCTTTCTAGAAAAGTCTAGCGGGAAGAAGTTGTGTGCAGAGTCAATAGGATTTGAATGACTGCTGGTCAATCAGCCTCCAGAAGCAACGCAGTGACAAAGAGCAGCATTGAAGCTGACCTTCACACAACACTGAATGTTGGACTGTACTCTCACAAAGAGCGGCGGGGTGAATGGAACGTGCTGCATGTGTTGCTTCTCATCCAGCTGCTGCTTTCTATATTTCATGATGATATTCCATCAGCTCAGATAAAGATTCAAACTTTATACTCCATCTTTATCTGTCCACCTCATTTTAAATAAAATAATAAAAACAACTCACAATTCAAGCACAAAGATCTTCAATGGGTGCAGGAATCGGTTTTATGTTTTTGTTATTAAATAGAGGATTCTACCCATTTTTGGATTATAGTGAATCTTGATGACTTAAAGACCCACTCTGATGGAAATTGTGTTTTTGGTGTTGTTAACAGGTTCTTCTGGCATTTTTCGGATCTTGAAGGACATGTATAAAAGAAAATGGAGCTCAAAATGACATTATTCAAATCGCTGTGAATCAGGAGCAGATGAAAAAATGTTGTTTTTGTGACTAAGAAAAAACGCTAGCCGGGCCACAAGCTCCCTGCTCTGAGCTCTTGGGGTCAGAAGGAGGGAAGGGGTGTTTTAACAAAAAAACTACTACCACCTTGCAGAAACTACCATGTCCAAATAAAATGAAACAGGTTTTTGATTTTGCCTAAAAATGACATAATGATGATTAAAAGACCACTGAGAAAGCTTTGAAAATCGATCAAAAGATGATCAGAATGGGAGTTTAACTTCCGCATCAGGTGCTTTTTATCAAACGCAGAGACATTCATTCAGTGGAGCTTTCATTGTTGTAGAAGACTCACCCTTGAGGACAGTGGCTTGAGCTCCCTTTGTGCTGACATGTCCATGTTTTCCGATGCTATGCTGTCTGAAAATGAGTGCTGCTTACTGACTACTCCTCTGGCCAGGTCAGAACTTCCTTCCAACATCAGCGGGTCTTTGGTACCTCTGCTTATGCTGCCGTTTGGATGGGACATGGGTTCTGGGCTAACAGGACGGGAGGACGTGTCCCGGGGCTCAGACGGGGGGCTTGTTTTTGGGGTTTGCTTTGGCGATCCCCCCTTTTCCAAGGTGGAGTTCTGTTCCCTGATCATCTCGATGCTGGAGCTGATGTTCTCCTGGCCTGAGAGCGAAGGCCGCTTTTCCGTCTCCGGTGTCCCCAGAGCAACCTTGTCTTCATCTGGTGTGGGCGTACTCTTCCCATCTTCAATACCCGAGTCAGAGCTGGAGGTCTTGGAAGAGGATTCACTCTCGGATTTGTGTGAACTTAGTTTGAGCTCCTCAGCAAGTTTACTGGCCAACTCCTGCGGATCTTTTGGAGGATTCTGTCGCGGCAGAGGAACAGGGGTCACCGTGACTGTGCCCGCCAGCATCCCTGTTGGTGAATTTGACCGGAGCCCTGTCCTTGGTAGAGGGGACGGGTGCGGCTGGTACGCTGGGGGCGATGGAGACGGTGTGGTGGGACTCGGGGTGTCTGGAGAGGGCTCTACCTCCAAACTGGTCTGACTCGTCTGGCACGGCTCCTTACCTGGGGACTGTGGGAACAGAGAGGCGTTGTTATGCACTTGTGTGAAAGCATTTGATGATTTCAGGCTTTAGGTTGCTGGAGAACTACCAAATGTTAATGCGTTCAACCTTTACTTTCATCCAAATGCTAATGGATGAAGCCGTCCAGTGGAGTAACTTTAACCTTTAGCTGAAGGGAAGCCAGTCATTCTTGTCCAGCTGCTTTTAGCAGCAGCTGAGATGGCCACCTGAACTGTGACGGATCAAACTAACAGCAACACAGCTGAAGAAAAACCAAAAAACTCTACCTTTACTCCAACTCTTTGAAAATAAAACTGAGGTGACATGTTACATGTCGGGCCAACACGTAAACACATATAAATATTTGTTTTATTAATGTATTTAGCTAAATGCAAACAAGTTCTTTAACATTCAAGCTCTAAAATTACATAAATGATCTTTATAGTCTATATAAATGTATGGAAAGCCCCTTTTTCTGATCCTTTGGATCTCAGGCGAAATTAAGAACAATAAACCACTTCAAATATTTCCCTCTTTAGACGTTTTCAGACAAAAGTTTTTGTTTTTTTCCTCTTCATAAAGCAGCAAGGCTAAAAGCAGCACCTTGATGCAAGCGTGCGGTGGATGAATGCCAGTATTCCGGCTTCTGTTCCTGCGTTTGTGTTGACTGCACCAGTAGTGCGACTTTCTAATCTTATACCCTCTCTGAGTGTTGCAGAATGATGATGAAACATTAGCAGGAAGGCAACAAGAAAAAAACTACAAATGCTTCTGGCTGAGATCAACAATCCGCCAAGGACATTGATTGTAAAGTAGGGAGGAGGTGGTCGAACTTTTTTGTGACTTTTTGCATTTACCTTAATGTAATAAAAATTTTTTAACTGCAATAAGCTTGAATGAAGGTTGTCTTCATAACTAAGTGTTTAACTACAAATTTGGCTGCTAAAAGTTTTGAAGACTTGGATAAAGCTGGATTTCTCGGTCGTCTGTCAGTGGAAAAACAACAAATGAAAAAAGTCAGACAGATCCACGTTTGGTACCTCAATGAGCTCCATTGTGTCTTCGTCCTCTCCTTCCTCCCTATTGTCTTCGATTTCATCCATGACCTCCGCCTTGGCCTCCGCCACCAGCTCCTTCAGTGGTCGGTTGGAGGTCACGGATTTCACAAAAGGGTGCTGTGGACACAAAAGGAGGGAGCAGTTTATGAGTTCAACTTTTCAACAAACTGGAAAACATTTCACACAAAGAGAATTAATTCACTGTTTGCTTGTTGTTGTTTCTGAGAGACTCAAGGGTTTTATGCTGATAGACAAAAACTATCCCAATCAATAATCATAACTGTTTTGCAGGAACAGACATTAAACATGGAGAGGAAACGCATCAGATTTAGAATTTAATGGGTGGTAATGCTCTTACTATTCATTTTAACCACTTCCTACAGTAGTTGGGACAATCTCTCCAAAATTCTGTTAAAGGAAAATTCAAAAGCAAAATAAGAGCAACTCTAGAAAACCAGAACATTTTGAGTGCTGGAAAATAATGTGACAGAAATGTGGAAAGGAGAAGTGAATTCTGAGCAAAACCGTAGAAAGAGAAGCAACCGTCGCATTTTCATACATTCGAGCTTGAAAAACGAAAGATTTTATCATCTTCAGTTTTTTACAATATCTAACAAAGCAATGCAAATGTGAACACAATGAAAAACACACTTAAATGAATTGCTGATGTGATGTCATAAAAGGCTGATCATTTATTATGGGAGTGCTTTGGACTACACAGCATTTTCGTTGGAACAGCTGACCAAGGGGAAAACGGCTGCAGGTGGCACTGAAGCGTGAAGAGCTTCCAGGTCCGACTGCGTGTTTGTGTGCAGCAGAACATCCTTAAGGACTGCATTAGGCTTCAGCTTTTAACTTCTCAAATGACAAACAAGAGTCAGCTACTGCGTGATCAGACATGTTCAAGCTGAGCCCTTCAATTCCAGATGACCTGCTGTATTACAGGTTAATGACGATTATTTGAAATAGTTGGATTTAAAGATGCAGAATTAGCATTTCTGCTAAGTAAATATAGGTCTGTTTATGTAGCACCAATCATGTTTTGTTAGAATCAAAATAAAAATGTTTGTAGAAGTAAAACTGACATCTGCAAACTAAAGTTACTATAAATAAAAGTATTAAAAATAAGGCTTTAGAAAAGAATAAGCTTAATGTGGGATATAAAATGGTTTTGACCATTTTCTTAACCTTGCTGCTGCCTTTCTAAAATGAAAGAATGTGTTTTACATTCAAATGTGACAAATTATCTAAAGCTTACAAGCTCATCTTTATACGTTTTGGGGCTTAAGGAGGTTTTATTGTTGTATCCTGTAAATGACAAACGAATGCAAACATTATTGTAGGAACACCGAAAGCAGTTCTGAACTTGTTTGAATAAATCAGTTTAGGACCTAGAGAAGAAAAGGGTTCAAAGAGTAACAGGATGGATCTGACTTTAAGGTTTGTTTTAAGATGTGAGGTTCTTGATAACTTTAGCTAGTGGAGAGGAAAGAGACGAGAACGTTTGGATTTGAATGGTCACACATCTACCATTGCAGGATCCCTTTAAAATGTAAAATGGAGATTAAAATGAAAGACTATTAGAAGTGATGTGGGGCTTGAAACTGAATTTACACGATCAATTCAGGCTTGTTCTGTTGGCAGCTGCCTGCTGAACGACTTCAGACTAGAAATTCCTCACAGATGAAGATGAGGGAAAGAGGGCGAGAGGTGAAACTGAATGTTTGAAAACTCAAAGACCTGGTTTTTAGGCACAATGACAATCTCAAAGTTTACACAACCTTGAACACTCACGGATTCTCTCTCATCCATCGCATCACCGTCTGCTTTCCACAAAGAGTCTGAGAAACGAAAGGCTGCAGACGTTTGTAATTTGAGATCGTCTAATCAAGAGTGCACGGCAGAGTATAATGCTTTTATTACACACAATCTCCAGGCCCCATCAGTGGGAATGGTAACCATCTAAAACTCTCAGCACAGAATTAAATGGGCCACACCCATGCCCCCCCACCGATGGAGCACAAGAACAGAATTCCCAATAGCCCAGTATCCGATTTTTTTTTTTTTTACCACCCTTCCAAATTGGACAGAAGTAACAAACTAAGTACGGAAAACAGCAGGAATGTAAAACGCTACTGTTCCTCTCAGGCGTCAGAAACTGTGGGTCAGGATTTTATATTAGATGCTTAACTCCTTCTTTAATCTACTCTCTTGTGTTTTTTTTCTTTGATATTACAAACCAGATTCTCAGGCACCGGCTTCAGGTTTAACAAACACATCCGGACGGGGGGGGCTACCCGTTTTCAGGTTTTCCGGGTCCATGGAAGGTCATCGACAGGTGCGACCACATCTTGCTGTTCACTTGAGGCTCGTGTGTCAAGAAAATGGAAGGTACCACTGTCGTGTGTGTGTGGTATAAACTACGCTCCAATTGTCCAATTTTCCTCATTTTTATCAGTCAGGCTGCACGCAAGCAGAGGGCAAAGGGCACACAAGGAGCACGCCCTTATCGCTCTCCGTACCACGTTGTATTTTCAATTATTCCATTTGGAATTGGAACTGAAATACCAGCCGGGTTTTTGAGTAAAACGATTTTATTTTTCAACACAATTTCTTCTGCTGACTCCTTTATTGTCCTCCTTTGCCTTCACACCCACACACCTGTGCCCTCCACCCGGGCTCTGATCACTACACACCTCTGCAATCACATCTTAAAATAAGATATTAATGGGTTATCTTTAAGTCCGCTAAAGATAAGACAGCATTTCATCATGTGTCAGAAGGACATGTTGCATAACATGTAGATATTATGTCAGGACCCACCTCCAGAAGTTGGGCTGCAGTTGGACGAGTCTCTTGATTTTTATCCAGCGCGGTCCTCAAGAAATTGTTAAAATCGTTTGACCTTTGATAACGTGAAAAAACAGCTTTAATGAGGATGAATGAAAACGGTGACGAGCAGGGATGAAGAAACACTAATAAATATGCTGCTTTGACACATTACATCATGCAATCCCTACCAATCTGCCAAAAAAGTTGCCTTTTCTTTCGGGAATCGTGAGAAAGGGAGGACATTTTAAAAAAAATAAAATGACTTGGCAAAAAAAGAGACAGGAAAACATAAGAGACTTTTGACGTTGCCTGCCGTACAGTATCCTCTAACCATGAGTCATGGGATCGTGCAAGGCAGCAGCGAGTACTCAACGTCTCCCTGGGGAATAATTCCATCTGTGGTTTCATCTGTTTTCTGCTATCTTGACAGAATCTTGTCATCCTACGTGCAAACATATGGGCTCCTCACCATTTGTATGGCTCGTCGAGAGTTGGGGGTTCCGATTTGGCGATCTTCAGCATCACCCTCATGGGATTGAGCTCATGGTGTGGGGGCTCAATCTGAGCCAGTTCAATCAGAGTGATTCCAAGAGACCAGATGTCAGCTTTGTAGTCATATGGCGTGTCCTTCATCGTCTCGCACATCACCACCTCGGGAGCCATCCTGGAAAAGGCCCAAAAAAAAAAAAGTTCTAACCTTAACAACAAGACCTCAAAAATATGTCTGTTCTGCATGTAAACAACCTACATTTCCCACGTATGCATTTCAAGTCTACAGTCATTTTTATTCATAAGAATACACAAATTAATTATGTGTGTTGTGTTAAGTTTCTACACCAACTTTGCCCATTTTTGTGTTAAGATCTGATCATATCAAATTTGGTTTCATGTGTACTTTTTATAGAAACTGGCAGAGACCCACTTTGTGTTAAAGACTCCATCCAATGACAATTGTGCTTTTAAACATGTCCTTGTGGCTTTTCTTTTTCCCATGATGGAGGGTAAATATAAAGAAAATAAGCATAAAATTGCATTTCTGAATATTTTATTGAAATTGCTGTGAATCAGGAGCAGATGATAAAATAGAGTCAGAAAAAGCGTGTAGGTGTGAGGTAGAGTCTACAACAGCAAGCCTCAAGCTCCCTGCTCTGCTCTATTCTGATGCATCCAGATCCATGAAAGTCTTGGTTTTCCTCATCCAAATCAAATTTAAAGATCAAGGGGAACACTTTTCTAATTAATTATAAGATGTTCGGAGTGGCACTTCAACAAATAAAATAAAGAAAAATGTTTTTCAAAGAAAAAACAAACAGCACAAACATCACATCTCTTCCTTATTTCACCAATTCTCAATGCCATAATGAGAATTGGTGAAATAAGGAATTTATTAGAGTTAAGTGACATGTTTCACCCTAATTCCTACATTTGATTAAATGTTGGCAATTTTGATAGATAAGCAACTGTTTAAATCAACGGTTAACTATTTTAATCCATATTTTCACAGGAGCTTACAATGTGGTAAATTTTTATTTATTTTACAGGTTTTTACATGCAACTTTTTTTTTTCATGTTACTGTTACGTACTTAAGTTAGTTTCCAAGTGCTTTGAAAAGGTGAGAAAAGACATTTCTTTTGATGTCTTTAGTGATATAGTGATTATGAGTGATTTATATAGCTAATGTGCTTATTGTTTTGGCTTTTGAGTGCATGAAAGCTGAGAAGACATCATTTAGAAGAGTGTCGAGTGACAAAGGGCTGAAGGACCAGAATGTCTTCCTCTACCAAGATTAATGTAAAACACATGTTTTAATGCTACAAGCGAATCTGAGACAATATGAGATCCTTAAGAATTAGCAGATTTTTGCTTTATTTTTTTTAACTTCCAAAAAAAAAGTATGTGGTGTTACGCTATTAAATTGAACTTTTTCAAGTACCATGAATCTTTCAATATCTGACTTTTTTTTTTGTCGTGGTCATTGCATGGATTATATTTTGCTCTACCACAACAAAAGCTGACTTGAATGTTTACGTTACTTTTGCGACATTTCCCTTCTTTTAGGCATGCTGCTTTTGATAGTGCTTGACAACATTTTCTTGCTCATTATGGAGTTATGCGTTCTTACATTTTGCATCTTGTTCAATGGAATCTTAACAATAAAACCTTTGGGTTATTTAAATCTTCTAATTGGAGCAAAAGAGAGTGAGATTTCTATTTTTGTAACAAAAACTGGTTTGTATGTGTTTTTGGAAAAAAATAAGGAATTTTTCGAATCTTTTCAACAAAATGACTTTCCTACCAAAAGTGCATACAGAAGTAGCAGTTTTATTTTTCTGCTACTGTTTTAAGGAAGTGTTTTTTCAACCTTTTTTGAGCCAAGACACACTTTATCCTTTACAAAAATCCCGCGGCACACCAGCATCCAAAAACTGAAAAAAGGAGAAACTCTCCTGTATTTATAGCCCCTCTGCAATCTCACATGCATTTTTGTGATAATTGTGGCAGAAAAAGCTGGAAGCTGCAGCTGTTTTTTCTAAAAGATGTAATAAAAGTTAAGTTAGTTTTCTGTAATAATTTTCAACTAAATTGTTTGAAATTTTACCCTGGTAGTTTTCCCTTCAGTTTATTAACATGCAATTGTATGTTACCTCACAAAAAAACAAACGTTTCCTTTCTAAGTAGTGATTAATTTTTTAAATATTTTTTGTAATGTTGGTGCAAAGGCATTTGTAATTTTTGAACAATTGTTTGATAAAATCTACACAAATAGACCAACATTATTTTTATGTTTTCTGTAGCTATACAAAAAGTGAACATGTTGAAGTTTTATTAGTTTTATTAGTTTTTCTCTTGTCGTAATCAAAGATAAAGTCTTTAAAAACTTGATCAAAAATGTTTTATTTCTTCTTAGATTATTAAATTGTTTCAATTTAGTTTAATTGTGCCTGTTGGCCACTTCACCTTAATCCTGTTTCTTAAATGTTGTTATTACTTCTTCTTAAATTTAACATATAAAATAATCCAGACGTTATTAGAAAAGTGTTTCAGTTAGAAAGATGATTTGGACCAAACTCTGGGATGTTTGGATGTAAATAAACACAAACCTTGAAGGAGAACTAAACTGTTGACCTCTGATTTCAGCAAGCAAATTTAAAAACTGTGTGTGTGTTTGTTGTGGTGGTATCATGGGAGATGTAGTGTGAAAACTGCGGCCGATGGCAGAAGACTGGCTTCTCTGAGCTTCATTGTTTTGTTCCCTTGTTCCACGGTCTGACACCAGATTCTGTGGAAAGCTACACCGCTGAAGACGAGCTTTAGCTGGTATTTTTATTGGAACTGAGAGACTTTACGAGCAGAATCAGAACAAGGAAGTGAAGACTTTAAGCACTTCTGATTGGTCAGACTGATGACATGTGATTAAGCCTTCAAGAATGATTGGTGGAGACAGTTAAAGGGGCGGGACTTTTCCTAACAGAGCTGAAGCTGCGCCTAATCGCGGTACCGTCATTCTTATCAAAATGTCTTTAATAGAATCAAATAAACACAAAGAAAAAAGTATTTTACGATCTTTCATATTCCTAACTACTCAGTGTTTTATTTGGCCTGTTTGGATGAACACAGAGCTGATTTCCTGGAGATGGGAATGTCTTTAGATCAGTGAATGAGGGTAAATTCTCACGGCACACCTGACCATCTCCAACCAGTGTGCCGCGGGATGCTCACATTTTTTGTGGATGTTCCTTTCCTGATGTTTCCAGATTCTCATATGAATAAGATGTGTGGTCGAATAATGTAAAAAAGAAAACTAAGTCAAACTTGGACTCAAAAACAATTTAAAATATCAACCCAATAAAAGCCGTGCTGTTATAGATGCACTCGCATCACCATTTAAAAGCTACATGTATCATTACGTTTCACTCACCAGTATGGAGTTCCAATGAAAGAATCTCTTCTCTGCAAGGTTTTGGTGTTTTTTGCAGACACGCCAAAGTCAGCTGCAAGATGATGCACAGAAAGGAAGGAAAAGGCATAAATGAAATACATTTCCCACAGATGTTTAGCAGCAGCGTGTAAATCTGAATCTGGATTTGGGTTGGGTGGAGATCTTGAATTTACAGCCATGTTTTTGTTCCCAGGTTTGAAACTGTCAGAACCATCCAGTCATTTGTGTTTCATTCACACGTTGTCTATTATTCCATTTTATTTATTTTTTAATCAAATGTTCAAGGTGATCAGAAAGTGCACACAGCTTTAAGCGGGATGACATCACAGATTTTATTATTTTCTTCACACATCATGATCGGGCCTTAAAAACCCAAATCAATAGAAAACATGGTTTAATTTGAATAATTAATCCTCTTAAAATTGATCTCAAAAGCATTCTACCAGGAAAAAACAAAATAAAACATTATTTAATTTATTAGATAAATATTTGCTCTGATATTAGAAGAAAAAAACGCCTTCCTTTTTATCCTTTATGATTTAAAGTTTTGATAAAGATAAATCAGGAAATGCAACACTAACATTGTTTAAGATCCTGCATTCAGTGGAGACCAATAGTCTCTAAAGACCTTCATAAACATGTTCCAAGAACCTGAAAAAAGACTTTGCATCCAAACAAGCATTCATATTTGTGCCTCACTGGCAGATTTGAGGCTTTGGGCTGACCTCAAAGTCGCCTAATTGCAGCTTTGTTTGAATTAACATGCAGTTAGATCAGTTTGGGGACTGCAAATGAGTTTCTGTCGTGACATAATGAGTCTAAGGAGGCAACTCCCAGTGATTATATCTGACTGTGGTGTGTTTGGGAAGAATGTAGGGCAGAAAAGATCCTTGCCTAGTGCGAGTCCAGCCTAGACTGAAGCATCTGAAAAGATTGGATTTACAACAACCGTCAGTGAAGCCCGACTGCAGCTCTGATTCCTCAAAGTGAAAACCAAAACATTCATTGTGCAAAGAAGAGAAACTGCCAAGAGAAATCTGAACTTTCTGATCTGACACTTGGAGCAAGCACATTAAAGGCGATGTTTCTCTCTTTTCGGGAAGCTCTTTAATGAAAAACACACTGGCCTTTGGGTTGGGTCCACAGCTTCAGCTGTGTAATGTGAAGAATGTGGAGAACCCTTGAAAAAGCCAATAAAAGAAAATATGCAACATTCCCAGAATGCAGTTTCCCCACACAATGATTGTCTATGATCCTCTGACAGCACCATGGGCCCTCTATCTGTGTGTGTGTGTGTCTGTGCGTGTGTGCGTGTGGCATGCATAAACACCAAAGAAACAATTAAGCAGAGGTCTGGAGATAACCTCCAGAGCACACAGAGAGGTCAGCCTTCTCTAGGAGTGGTTTCAATTGTTTTTTGCGATTAAAAATGCTAAAACACATCATTTTATGTTCCCATTGGTGGGAGATTTGTTGTTTAAGGTCAACAATCTGTGCACAAACTACCCAAACAACACACTTTCTATTACATCTAGCATGTCTCTATAAATCAGGCATCGTGGTTCTAAAAATAAAAAACAAGTTTAATCCTTTTGGAAGCCAAGAATAAAACTCACTTAACATCTTAGAGTTCATCCATATTGCCTACGTTGGACATATTGTTGTTGTCCATGCAGCACTACTTTAGCTATCAATTTCCTTGGTTTTGTCTTTTTGAAATCATCTGAGGCCTTTGTACTCTGAGAGGATTAAAAAAAAAAAAACGTCCCAACGCCATCCGCCCTTACCGAGTTTGATCGTTCCGTCCAGTGTGAGGAGGATGTTCCCGGCCTTCAGGTCTCTGTGGATGATCTTCATGCTGTGAAGGTAGACCAAGGCCTCCAACATCTGGCGACACACCACCCTAATCTGCGGCTCCGTCAGCCCCCGATCCAGCTCTGATAAGAGTGAGGAACACGATATAAAGGCTTGGTATAATTTTAAGCTAAATAAAAAGCCTCATTATAAAGGCATAAACAACATATCTGCTGCATCTTTTACAGCCTCGTAACAAAATAGTGGTGGAAGTGACACTGCTGTGAAAAAATGTGTGTGATCAGTTTAGATTGCGTCTCCAGATAAATCCTCCCAGATTAGGAAAACTTTCACACATCTAATCTTGTCAAGGCTCATAGACTTTACACGACTTTGTCTGTGTTTAGTTTGCTGCAGAAGGGGTGCGAGCAGATATGAAGCAGTGGGATTATGCAATGAAAACAGGCCAGGGGTGTTTCCCACACCCGCAGCTTCCACCATGTCTGAGAGTGTTTCAATGTTCAAGGCCGTGTTGGAAAAGATGTAGAACAATACCATGTTCTCCTGAACCAGCACGGTTCTTCTGCAGCAGGATGGTTAAGACAGCTGAAATAGAAAGCTGCAGAAACGGAAAACGGTAAACGGAAAAGTACCAACCTAGCATGTTGGCATCCATTGCACCTCCGGGACAGAACTCGATCATGATCTGGGGTAAATGAGATAAGAGGAAAGGTCAACACTCAGCAAGAAATAAACACAAAAAACAGGCAAAAGAAAAAAAAAAGAAAAAAAGAATTTGAACAAAACATTACAAATCTGAATCAAGCTCAGATGCTGGATCACCAAGTTTCAAACATCAGTACTTTCAGAGCCTTACAGACGGCCCACCTTCTGGTATTTCACAATTTTCCCTGGTTAAAGCTGTGGCAGACAGGTTTCCATTCGGGGACACACACACACACACACACACACACACGCTTGTCCTGCTATGAGCAGTAGCACATTCAAAAAACGGAAGGCGAATCATTTGAGGTTGTTTTATTTTTTTGTAATTGTACCAAACTCAGTTTAAAATGCAACAGTTAGACTCCCATCAGATTAAAGATAATGGTTTTTATTGAGATGAAAAATCCTAGACTGTGATCATGTAGACCTAAGTCTACCTGCTGCTGAAAACATGAGCATGAATTCATGACTGGAGGAGGCATTAAAATATCTGCATGATGTTTGTCTTGATTCAAAAGCAACTTCTAGCAGTTGTCTTTACTTTAAAGGGCCGATTTCAGGCTTTTCTTAAGAGTAAACTATATCCATATATTAGATATGAGATATTACTTTTGGAACACTAAAGAGCGATTTTGTGGTATTTTTTCAGGCATTTTCTTATCCGGAAGCAAAACAACTGGATCTCTGAGGCTCCGGCTTTCGCTCCTTGTGGGTGCCGCCCATTTCATGACGTCATCCTAGCGTGTCTGCGTTTCGCCCATCAAAACAAACAACATCCAAACTTTAGCAAAAGGTGGATGTGCATATAGTGGAGCCTTCCAAAAATGTTTTGCCAATCACCGCCAGCTTCACAGAGAAAGTGTGTGTGTTTGCCTGGGGGCGTCACAATGTGGGAACCCTCTCTTTTTGTGGGTTGGAAGGGGCTGGTGATCAGAGCCCAGGTTTTTAAAAGAATGCTCAGAAATGCTTGAATGGATCAAAATACCGCTTTAAGTTGTTTTTCGTGAGGAATTAACATAATAATAAACTTCAAAACTCAAAAAAGTTGATTTTGCATGATTCTAGGCCTTTTAGCCTGTGATGCTGTCAAATGTTTTACTTTCTGAGCGCATCAAACAAAGTGCCGTGGATAATAATCTACAGAAGTTTAACTATGATCATCACACAGCCCGAGATATGATGGAAACTTTTTGTTTGTTTTTTTGAAGGGCCAGAGTTCACTCCTAGTTGGTGTGCAGCATGATCTCACTCACAAACAATCCCAGTTTCCTCCTGCTGTCAAAACACTGTCAAAGTCTCAGACTGACACCTGACAGGGAGTGGCGTTTCAGTCAATGCAAAAGGCTGAAAAACAAAAAAAAAAGCTCCTACCTTAAATTCATACAGATAAACATAAGGTCTGTGTACAGACACTCAAAAACACAGACTTGCCTTAGAAAACAAAACAAAATGGATCTGACAGTAATTCAGAAATGTCCAGCTATCTGGATTGTGACATTTGTGATGTGGCGTTCTTATAATAGGAGGAATTCAAAAGAACAGGAGGTGAGTCACAGTTTCCGATCAGATTCAGGGCTGCTGGAGGTGAATGTGAATATCATCAGCTGATGCTGCCACATCAAGGAACCCATGTAAAAATGAACACGATGACTTGAGTTTTTAGCAGACAACCACATCAGCCAGGAGATGCCAGCGGCAAGATGACAAGAAGAGGAGGACTTAAGGTAACAAATGTGGCAAGGAGCCATTCCAGTTCAAAAGATACCAATTTGTTTAATTCATCATTTAGAACTGATCCCATAAGGATGCATTTCCCCGCCCGCTTTCCTTTACGCGCTTTATTCTGCAACAAAAGCTGAATTAAAAACACTAACTTGTCAGAGGGTGTTTAAAAAAAGGAATGAAAGCACACTCTTCATGTTTCATTAATGCCACAGTGTGTGGGTAATCACCAAAAAACCACTTCCTTAGCTTAGGGCCAACAATCTCTCATAAATAACATCTCCTGCCTTTAGAAAACCAACCAGCTAAACACAACTGCAAAACTGCCCAACCTAAAACAGCCGTGCATTTCACGACTGTCAGGGGCAACTGGTCTGTGTCGTCATCTGTGTGGCTCCACAAGACGGTTCTGTCTCCCCTCCCTGGAGGAATTCTGCATGATGCGTGGTTCTGTGGCCAAGAATGCTCTCCAACTGGTCAGGCTGCCTGTGGAGCATACCTGCTGTGGGTGGAACAGGAACACGGGCTCAAGCCCTACACTTCAGACACACAACTGGGCTGAAGCCCTACACTTCAGACACACAACTGGGCTGAAGCCCTACACTTCAGACACACAACTGGGCTGAAGCCCTACACTTCAGACACACAACTGGGCTGAAGCCCTACACTTCAGACACACAACTGGGCTGAAGCCCTACACTTCAGACACACAACTGGGCTGAACAGTCGACAGAGACCAAGTGTGGCATGTGCAGCGCATTAAAACAGGCCAGGATTTTGGCCAAATGCTCCCCGTCTCCTGCCTGCACTAATGCGCTGCAAAAAGATATTTTTGGTTGTTTAAAGTAATCTTTGCTCTACACCTTTAGCACAGTGGAGAACGTTTTGACTCATCAGTATGTAGAAATAAGGACATTATTTACCATTTTTCTCTATGCTTCATACTCTTGACAATAAAAAAAAAAACTTGATTTAAAACAAAACAAAGAAGCTTGATTCTCTTGTTTAACATATTCAGTATTTGGGACGCTAACACAGGACCCCAAATCTTTTTCTAAATTGGTTCTTCAATGTGAAACTGATTCTAACAGTATTTAAGAAACTGTTTGTGGTTTACAAATGATTTACAAACATTTTTTTTATTATTTTGAAATTAGATGCATGTTCTAATAATAATAATAATAGTAATAAGTGCCATTTTTCAATTTTAGGCAAATTTATTATCAAGATGGGCCGTCTTGTACGAAGATCGTCTCCTCATTTTGTTCTATAATAAGTCATCTGCACTTATGAGACTATTTTTTTTCCACTGTAATCCCATTAAACTACAATTAGGTACATAAATACTCTAAAAATTAAAACATTTGATTAGAACTAGCAAAAGGGCAATATAACATTTAATTTGAAGTAATTCTAACACTTCAAAAAAAACATTATGTAATGCTTGTGTGGAACTCTGTGTTTCTTGACTTTGAAATCGTATTATAGGATGTTTCTCTAAACGTCTTAATTTTACTACCTCAGTGTTTTTCTTCTTAAAATTAGTGTTCTTTTCATATTTAGGCTTCCTCTTTTTGCAGTGTAAGTTAAAGTTTATAAAAGTTCTGTCCAACGTTTATATCTAGTGTTTTCTGAAAACTATTTTACAGCCAAAATCTTTTATACTTATTTATTTTTAAAAGACAAAGTCTAATAGCCTTAGAAAACATTCGAGAGAATGTTTTTAAATGAGAGAAGCCTTTGCTGGGTTTTATTTGAATTCCTTTGTACTTTCACTGTGATTTCTGACGTCGTTTTCAAAGGAGCAAAAGTGAGACAACTCCTTTGAAATATCAATCAAGCGTAAAAAAAAATATGGCCACAAAGTTCAGCCGTGATCCCTCAAGCGCTTCAGTGATCTGCGCCTCCAAGTGTGAACTTGACTGTGCTTTAGAGCCAACGACAGCCGCATGCTGGAGGTAAATGAGGCTTTGCCGTGTCATCACAAGCTCATCCAGATGAAGCGTGGCGGTAAATTGAAACAAATCCCAACAGTAGAGAGGATTCCAATCTTTGCGTTTCTATGAAAAATAGCCTGAAGCGCCAGCTTACGGTGAGAAAAAGATTGAAGTCTTCCTCATTCGTCAGGTCCGTGCATTATATTCCTACTTTGCGTGCACAAACAAGGCAATGCTGTCATTTAACAATTTCACTGGTTAAACAAGACTAGATAACAATTAAATCATACTTTTTTTATGAAGGTAGCTCTATTGAAGGCCTCAATTATAAAATCAATAAAGTGTGTTTGTAGCATCAGTGTGGTCTTTGCAGCAAAGCAGTGTTATGTCTTTGATTCTTGCCCAAGGGCAGTTAAACAACCTCCAATACCTTAAGCCATATTTTTTGGTTGTTTTTTTTTACTTTTTTGTCCCCAAGTCTTGTGTTTAGGCTGCAGAAAGTGCTCGTTGTAACCGTCTACTTTGATAATCTATGCACTGCACAAAGCCTTTTCTGCTTAGAAAGCTGCCGTTGTGATCCAGTTCATCTGCTTGACTAGTGTCCTGTAGACCCGTCTGGCTCTGTTCATTCTTCTCAGCTTGCTCATCATGTTAAATGTCGTCTTCTTCCTCATGTTGTGGGGCCCGGCTGCCCCACCACCAGATTGTTTCCCCGCCGTGGAACAAACAGCTCTTCTATCCTCCCTCTTCCTTCACGCCCCCTATTGCTCAGTAGTAAGCAGAATGGGTGGGTTGGCACTGGAATGCAACAATTTACTCGGCCCAGTCCGCCCAGCCGGAGGTTACTGAGGCATCGCCGTCAGCCACTGGACTATCTGCTCTGAAATCTGGTGGCAACAGGTTGGCAATGACTGCTGACTTTAGGCAAGAATGCGATGCAAAAGACGAGATACACGAGTAACTGAAAACACTTCAAGGGGAGTAGATAATAAAGAATAAATGGGCAAAAAAACTAAGCGCTACAGCACATGTCTAAATGTTTCGCTGATCACCAAAACTACCATTCCTTTGTCAAAAATAACTGATAATCTTGTGAATTCAAGGTGTTATATTGTGAGTCACTGGATTTGTTCATTGACAGCAGGAGGAAAGTGAAGTTAGTCAGATGGCCTTTAAAGGGATTCCCTGCAAATTTGCTTTCAAGGACTCACACAAAGTGCAATTTTTCTGCGAGTGCAGCAATGAATGACTGACTGTGAATGTTTTTCCACAGGAACTTTTTACATTTTCATCAAGTGGGATCTGGAAAAATGTTTTTAGGAAGCTTCTGCAGGACTAGAGTGGGGTCGGTAGAAGCAGGAAAAACTGTGAAAATAGAATTCCGCTTATTAGAATATGAAAAAATGAGTCTAAATAGACCAAAATGCGAGATTTATTCCTAAATTGATTACAAATGAATAATTTCAGAAAGAAAATTTTGTTCTAGAAGCTAAAAAATAAAAATAAATCACACTTATTTCATGGGTAGAGATGAAAAACACAAACTTCCCATTCGATTCCAGCTGAAATCAATACTCTGGATAAAAATGTCACATCATTTTCTATCTGTGAAATGGTGCATTTTCAAAGTCACACATTAAAATAAACATTTTCTCTGTCTCTCAGCAGGAGACTTAAGGAAATCATATTTTTAGACTTTGCTGCCTTGTAATTCCAAACATATTTAAGGTTGTGCCCCAACATGAGGTCACCATTATTTGTCTTGGCCGGAGAGGATGAATGCAGAAGAATTTACTTCTGAAGAGAAGACAGGAAAAAAAAAAGAACTCAAAGACTGAAATGAAACGGATCTTTTTCTCTTGCTGTAACATCAGGGTCATTTCTGCCTCCAGAGGTCTGCTGTCGTTCCTCCTTAGGCTCTCTAATCTTATTTTCTTTAAACAAAATGTGCTCATGATGAGATTAAGTAGTCTAATGGAGTGGGAGAACATAAGACATTCACATTTATGCGGTTAAGAGACTGTTTTTTGCTGTTTCGGAAACTATAACTGATTAAACTTACCAAAAAAATCTGACAAATGACAATGTAGGAAACACGGACTGCAATCTCTGAACATTTTCCACGGCAACTTCATTTAAATTTGTGCAAACAGCTTTGTTCATCCATATGTTTTGACTGTTTACAGTATCAGTATACAAAAAAAAACTGTCAAAAGGCACAGGGGCCTTTTACCTACCCAGAGTTTGTTCTCATAGTAAAATGCATCCAGCAGTTTCACAATATATTCATGGTCACATTTGGCCAGGATGTCGATTTCAACCATGTAGTCCTCCAGCTCCTCCTCACTTTTCGTCTCGATCACTTTGGCGGCAGCCAGAACTCCGGTCTCCTTGTTTTTGGCCTGAGAAACGGAAACAAAGCGTCTGTTAAACAAACAGAAGTCACATGGAACCTTTTCTGATTCACTCTGTTCTATCCTTAACATTCATCCCACAGAGTTTAACGCCCATATAATAATAATAATAATAATGGATTGGATTTATCTGCGCTTTTCAAGACACCCAAAGCGCTTACATTGTGTCCATTATTCATTCACTCCTCATTCATACTTGGTGATGGTAAGCTACGGTTGTAGCCACAGCTGCCCTGGGGCAGACTGACAGAGGCGTGGCTGCCATTTCGCGCCTACGGCCCCTCTGACCATCACCAGGATCATTCATGCACATCCACACACCAGTGGAGCCACACTGGAGGCAAGGAGGGTGAAGTGTCTTGCCCAAGGACACAATGACATTTTGGCTGGTGGGAGTGGGGATCGAACCGCCAACCCTTCGATCATTGGACGACCCGCTCAACCACCTGAGCCACTGTCGCCGATGGATATGGATGCTTCAACTGTTTAATGAATACAAGGACCCATTTGGATTTCAGAGATCCATTACATGTGAAGGGAAGGTGACTGACTGAAAGACAGTAAAAGTATGGAAAATGTGGAATAAAGTGGGAAAAAGTACAGCCTTTGGACCAAAAATTGAATTTATGAAATCACTTTCCTTTTTTCACCAACACCCAAAAACAAGAAGAAAAAACACCAAGACCCACCGCACGGCAATTAAAATGCTGACTAACACAGAAAACAGGAAAGGAGGCCCCACGCCCTCTTTGAGGAACCATGTAGAGGAACAGAAAAGCCCGTTTGTTTGGTACAGAGACCGCTGATTACAAACACTTCAATAGAAAAAGGTTGACATAAGAAAAGCTTGATGTCCCTCTAAACGTAGAGCCGACACTTTAAGAATAATGCTGACAATGTCCCCGAGGGGCCACACCTCCCGGTTGAAGGAGGTGTCTGTCCCTGGATGTCGGGGTGCAGATGTCCATCCAATGACCTGCAGCGAGTCAGACTAAACAGCCTGGTGGGGCTGATGCCTCTCAGTGCTTCACAGGGGCTGTGGGAAAACATCTGAACAAACATCCCAGACTCACAGCAACACGCTTATTGTAGTGTGCCACGTCTGAGTGTGTGCGGCTTAGGTAAACACGGCTCCAGAGGAGCCAGGCGAAGCTACCCCCTTTCAGAGAAACCTACAGAGCCAGGAAACCATAACTCAGCTACCTCCTCAGTCCCAACGGTCACAGAGAAACTCTCACCGAACTGCAAATTCTCAGCTCTCTGCTACCACTCAGTGACAGTCAGGTCATTGTTTTATAATCCATCATCCATGAAATACCACTTAGTTGAAGAAAGAAACTAAATGAAGTAAACGCAGATTCTGAAAAGTACAAGAAGCTAAATTTCTACCAAACTCTTCATATTCATCAAGCAGAGCCTCCTTTTTTGTTGTAAATGCTGCTGGTCATTGAGCCGGAGTGGTTAGAGGACCTCACCGATCACCTGATGTTACTGCTCCAAGGTTAAAACAATAGGCAGCATGCCACCATCAAGACGGTGAAGCGAGCAGCCAAAAAAAAAAAAAGGAAAAACTGCAAATAGTGTTTTTAGTGTTTCTAACATGTTCTTTGGTCGTTTTTCTGATGACAGAAAACATCAGAAAAGTAAATTAAGTGTAAAATTGCATTTCTGAGTATTTCTTTATTCAAATAGTTGGGAATCAAGAGCAGACGATACTCTCCGTTTGAAAAAAACTTGCATTTGTCATGGAGAAAATACGCTGGGCCCCAAACTTTCATTCTGATTCATCCACTTGCAGGAAAATAGATCCGCGAACGTCTTTGTCTTCCGCATCCAAGCTGGCATCTGGCTCCAAACTGTACGGCTGGATAGATCCAATATTGCTCACCATTTTTGTTGCTCTACTAGTGTTAGGTTGGGGGTGTGAGGGGCTGTGGGAGAGTGTGTAAACAGAGAGCTCTCAGTTATGGTTGACGGGAAGAGGGAGCCAGATTGCTCTGCATCAACGGTCTGACCCACAACTCAGAAACGAATCTCTAATGAACTACTGCCGCTCTGCAGACACTATGTCCTAGAACACGACTAAAAATGGCATCAACATAATTGAAAGACCACTGGGAACGCTTTTAAAAAGAGCTCAAAGATGACTGTAAAGCGTTTTTCTCAGTATGGCTGCATCAACCACACTGATCATGAACTACACTGTGGTTTCCGTCTGTGCGTTCAGCCTGAGACTCATTTTGTGGAAATGTATGTATGCCCTACTATCTCTAGTTGGTGCTACTATTGCAAATTCAACAGTCCCCCCCCCCCAAAAGAAGGAGTCTCCTGTCTCAGTGGCAACAAGCCCTGGCCTGCTGACCTTTGGGAACAAATGGGGAAAATGTGTGAAGTCAGAGAAAGATAAATCTATATTTTAATGTGAAATCTTGCAGAGTGTGCATACGCCCCCACAGAGAGGAGAGAGCGGTCAAATAACTCAGCGCATCTCACATGAGACCTCCTGACTTCCTCCAAATCATTATGACGTCAATGCACAAGAAGTGACTGGATGTTTGCACATGTTGGGGTTTGTACAAACATTCCAGCAGGAGACAGCAGTGATACTTCAAATCTTAATGCAGCTGCTGCACTTGATGTACAAGGTGGAAGCACTTTCTGTATAACCAACACCCTGACAGGCATATAGCCACACGTGCATTTAAAACATTCGTTTTTCATTTTATTGAAGTTTTATACAAGTCTTACCTCCTGTACATGTTAAATGGAATTAAAGGTTAATATGATCTAAATCATTAGGAGTTTAGAGTTGAAGCTACAAAACTAGTGAGCTAAAATTGTGACACAATCCTTAAAAATGTCTTTAGATTAGAGTTTAATAGAATAGAGGGATCAAGAATGCAGTCATCTCCATGCTGGAGCTGCTGCAGGCATGAAAAGAGAAAGAAAAGATGTTTAAAGATTCAGATCTCTTCTTTAGGTCTACGGCAGATGAGAGAAAACTTGGGGTTTGTTTGGGTCGGCTTTATGCTTTCCATTGGAAAAGGACTTTTGTTCCAGGAAATTCTCTTACTTTCTCTCTTTTGTCTCTTTTTTTCTTTTTTTTTTTTTACCAGTTATGTGATTACAATCTATAGTGAAGCATTAAAGACATATTCAAGCAGACTCCCTTTTTGTACGACGCCTCTGCTACATGAAATGACATGTATATATGGGGGGGGTACAAGATTTCACTCAAAAACATGTTATTCCAGAAAACGGTATCTTAATTCCTGCACTGCATGGTCTATTTACCATCTATAAAAGACAATGAAGATTAACAACTGCAGTTTTAGATAAACAAAAATACTGACTGATGTGAGATTTTAGCTGCTTGACAGATCAAGGACACTTAATATTATTATTTCATGAGAAAAAAAGTTCTTCTTATTTAATTTTGCAGAGGCCGACATGTCTGGACTGCAGCCAGACGTGTTTAAAGCCCTGATAGTTTCCCAACTGTGCTTTGCTGTAGTGTTATGTGGGAAATGCAGTTCATCTGCACTAAACTAACTAGATGTTGTGGAGTAACTTGTCATTGACGGCTCAGGTTACTCTAAAACCTGGACCTATGAAGCAGCAATAATGCTTTACCATGCAGTGATATTAACTCAAAAAGACATGTAAGACAGATGTTAAAGGAGTCATTTAAAAATAAATACATGAAAATAATTTTAGAGAAAGTGCCATCTGCAAATATATTTTTAAAAAATTGAAGAAGAAAAACATGAGGTCGGTGTCTTTTGTTTTTGCTTGTGTTAAATGCTACAATGCCAAATAAATCAACATGTTTCATCATGCAGGTTTTCTTTTTCTTTTGGAATGCTGTGCAAAGATCTCAAACCTTTGTGATTGTTTTTTTCCACCTTTCCCCAACATACAGAGACTTCCCTTCATTCCTCTTTTCAAGAAACCACCCCATCGTGACATCATTTCAATCTCCAACGTCAGTCAAATCAAACAAAGTAAAGCATATTAGAGGTGGGATTATACAAGTCATCTTCATTCCACTCCCTGTCAAGCAATCAAACAAACTCACATTTGAATGGTTTTATTTTGTTTGCATAAAAACTAATTGGACTATATATGATTAAAAGCAGTTTGTGTAAAAGTGTTTGTGGATGTATGAGTATGTATTTCCAATCAATTCATGACTAAACATCCTACGTTTGACATATTTCAGTCTAGATGTATATTTCCATTCTTGGTCTTCTTTAATGTTATTTTTGTTTTGATTGCTTGAAATAAGCCTCATCAAATCTACAATCAAAGGCAGATGTTTTCATTTAAAGTTGTGTATGGCAGCAATACCTTAAGGATATTGTTTTTAATTGTAGTAACGTAAATGTGCTCTCTGACTTTCACATCATTGTACAAAAATGTTGATTTTGAAAGAAACATTCAGATCTTATAATTTAATCAAAACTGTCATTTTTGAATAAACTGATACTTTTGGCTGATTTTTCCAAAAATGTCCCCCTTTTTTTTTTTAACTGTCGTTTCTCTTAAACTTCATCCACCAACAGATTTATTTCTGCATCATACCAAAGCTCCCGTTAAACATCTTTAAAGGACTTTTCCATTTTCGCTGCAGAGCTCGCCAATCTCCTAGAGCAAATTTGCCCGTGGCCTTTTGTCATTATTCTGTCATTGTGACTCCTTTCATAGTCTGTCAGTGCTCTTCCATGAGTTTGAATAAGCTGCAAAGGCAGATGCTGCTGGTGTGTGTGCAACCAGCCGGATAAACTGTGGTTACTGACAGAGGAAGTAAACACAGACGAGCGCACACGCTCCACGTCTGCGGCACAGTCTTTTCAGAAATCTGTCAAGCTGACTAGCAATAACTTTCACCACCTTACCTTTATTTACCAACTTATTATTGGTTACCGAGGCTTATTAGTGGTACAGAGAATGCAAGTTCAGAAGCCTCCAAAATGATCCATTTAGTATGGATTTACAGAAAAATAAGTTAACCATCATTTTTTTATGTGAATAATTGATGCATCTTTAGTAGCTACAAACCAACCATGGTACCAGTAAACCAGACGGCTCGCTGTGACCGATAACAAAACTCCCCCAGAGGTCAGTCACCTTGATTGACCACACAAAAGGCTCAGGTGTATTTCCAGCCATCGCATGTACTTGATCAATAAAACCTTTGCCTCACCATAAACCTGTAAAGCACCACTCCTTTAGAGGCTCTCCTGCGTCTAAGGACAGGAGTGCGGCTCTTCGCTCCCACATAACCAGCAACCCGTAAAAGTGACGACCTTTCTCCTCATTCAGGGCACTCGTCTAAACGCACAAATGTCTGACAGGAAGCAGGTTTTACTGTGAAACAGTGATGGTTGTCTTGTTTTTTTAAGTGTGTGTGGGATTGAACTTTCTGTATCAACATCCTTCATCTGGAGTCGTCTCATCGCACAGACTGGCTCTTTTTGAGCCATTTTGTTTCAGTTGTAGGAGCTTTGAAAGAGTACGCTTCCTGCTTTAGACGGCAGAGGAGTCGAGTCCGTTTGCTTGCAGCAATAAAGTTTTATAAGAGGCGTTTTTATTATCATCTGGGTTTTGACTCCCCCCAGCAACAAAATATATACAAAATACAACTTTTTATGCCACCATTTCACAAAAAAAGCCCTTTGCAGAGAAAGCAAACAAGCAAAAATCCATTGAAATATTGTCTGCTATGATTCAGATTGTGCTCCAACTCAATCCAATCTGCTTCACTGAGGCTGTAGTCAAATTGGCCCATGCTCCTGATCAGCTGTCCTGAGCATAAACAGGTTCATACAAGCCCAACACATCTGTCTGCTTGATTGCTTTTCAATCTCTGATAAGCATTTAATAAAAAACAAGAGCATAAGTTGAAACAGTGGTGAAGTTGTGCTAAGATTAGGTTTGAAGGTAACAAAAGCTTGAGAAAAGGTGCTGACCGCCAAAGACAAAAGTGAAAGACTGATTTAAACTTTTAGATAACTCTAAACTTGCTGAGCAGGAACTTGGCGAAACGTCTGCCTAAAGGCTTGAAACCCAATCAATAAAAATGCAACTCAACACCTGATGAAGCAATGCAAACACGGGGTGCTTCTCTGAAAAAAACATCACTTTTGTTCATTTTTCTAACTAGCATGACCGACCAAGCAAGAGGTTCCTTCAGTCGTAACCATGTCGCTGACCACAACAAAAAAAAAAAAAGAAACCCCACCCACGGTCACAGACTAACTGGGTGCAAACTGTTAGCAGGTCAAAAGCTTAAAGTAACACCAACAAAAACGCTCCCAAAGTGAAGCAACCAGGCACGTTAAAGGATGTGAAAGTTATGCTTCAGATTGCAAAACGTTTCTCGGTAAGTCTTGAGGTGACGGGCAAAGCAGGTCAAAAAGGCAGGAAACGTGACACTTCACACTCATCCTAGCAGGTAGATCATTCGAATTCAGGCTTTCAAAACCATGAACCTCATGACAGATGAGCAAACACTTCCTGAATGGAGCCCACACATCAGCAGTGAGTTTACACTTGCAGATACGCAGCGTGAAACTAAAACTAAACTCAAACAGGTATTTCAAGATGCCAAAGCACTTCTGAAAATTAGCTGATGGAAAGAAACATAAATAAGCCAGAGAAGATCAGCAAAAGCCAAAACCTGTTTGTCTGCGTTAAACCGACTGCACTTTAAAAACCCACATTCAAAAAGAGAGCTCTCTATAAGTGGCAAAGGGGACTCCATCAGGGGCTCACCCCACCCACCCACCCACCCAGCAGGACCCTTATCAGTCCACATGGGCCGGGCTGCTCCCTGAGATTAGACCAAGGAAAGCCCAGACTGAAAGTCTCCTCTGTCACGAGGCCAGAAGGCCTTCCGTTTCTGCAGAAGATGCTGAAGTTCAAACATGCCCAGTCTGTTTCTCTTTCACTTCCACAGGTACAATTGTTTTGAAGACGTTATTTACCAATTTCACTATCAGTAGTTCTATACTTAGTGCTCAAATTCCCTCTAATGAGACCTAAAACCAGGAGGAGGGGGGAAAAAATGACATCTTTCATGAACAATTTATCCTTTTTTTAAACAAAGTCAACAGAAGCCAGCGGTTGTTCTCTTTCTAACTTACGAGTACAAGCCAAACCCATCTTAAATA
This sequence comes from Oryzias latipes, assembly GCF_053564925.1. Classification (NCBI taxonomy): domain Eukaryota; kingdom Metazoa; phylum Chordata; class Actinopteri; order Beloniformes; family Adrianichthyidae; genus Oryzias; species Oryzias latipes. The sequence goes on along the minus strand of NC_136250.1, from coordinate 6,496,369 downwards.
ACACAAAAAAAGTAAAAATCCATAAATGAGACAACACAACGTCTTGGCAACGCATGTTGTTTACACCTCAAACTCAAAGGGACAATAGGAATTCAATAGCGTCTCTGGAATTATTTTTCCTGCAGCAGCAGGGCAGCGGGCTCACCGGCACGTGGCTCATTAATTAATAACAATGACACAAGTTCTCTGTTTTATGCCTCAGCTGCTGCCAGACACACACACACACACACACACAGGCGGCTTCCAGCAAGTGCAAACTTGTAGAGATGAGATATGAAACGGTGGAAGAAACAAAACATTCTGCTGTGACAAACTGGAAGCAGAGCATTCCTCTGCCATGATTGTTAATATGAGCAAGAGTTAGGTGGAAAACAGCGGTGGTTGAAACCCACACAGTCTGTCTGGTTCTAGTCTTTGGAGGGTGAAGTGAAAAAGAACCAAAACTGCTTGAAACATTGGTTTTTACGTGTTTGTGTTCAACCCAAACACATCCAAAAAAAACCATGACCTCATAAACTTGTGATAAAAATGTCATGTCTATAGAGTTCAGGTATGTGGTCTTGAAATCTACTGTAATTTTAAAGTGTTTTCTGGCCAAACCAAACGGAAAAGGAGCCTGCAAATCCATGAAAGGGGACTTTGGGCTTTTCTCCTCCGCCCGAACCAAAAGCTGCTCCGTGAGAATGAAGGTTGATGCCTTTTTAGCAATCCGGCTGTTGACATTGCCAATCCTGCACAAGTGCGACCAATTGAACCGGCTGAACTGGAGAGCGGCGAGCGACAACGTCCATGGAAAAAAGGTCTAGAGCCACCGCTCTGGTCTTAAAATCAACAACTTACCAATTACAAATGTATCCCCCCCCCCCCCCTCCCCCCCATCCTTACAGTACACTTTTAGCTATGAGTGACTGAAAGTTTGACGTGAACAGGTTTGAGACCTGTAAATGCCCAAAGTTGGTTGCAATCAAAGATCCTTATAGATGCTGACGGCACTTCCGTTTTGTTGGACTGAAAACAAAAGAGTCTGTGGAATTAAAGTGCCCTAAGAGAGAAAGAGAAAAGTCTTTCAGAAATGTGGTTTCAAGTTGACAGTTGTGGTTTCTTTTACCAAAGTGAGCAGAAGTTAGCCCAAGGCTTACGGAAATACTTCCAGTGAGCTACCTACACTCAAGATATCGTCGAGTGACTCACTTGAAGGTCCCACTCTGATGAAAATTGTGTTTTTGGTGTTCGCACGGGCGTAAAATTCCAGTCGTGGATGATGTCATCAGCCCGCGACACATGACCAGTGTGAGCTGAGGGACTACAAATCGCCATGAGGTATAAGTCTGGCATAACAGTGGGTCAAAGAGTGCGTTAGAAGGTTATTTTGTCGTTCGTTTGGTTTTTCACTATATGCTTGTTGGAGAGGGGCTGAAAAAGTTGTCCTACAGGTGAATCAGAGAAAAAACAGGCGTTCTTCTGATGAAGTTAACAGTTAGACGTTACACCTCAAGGGCAAGAGATCAGTTTAACCTCACTGAAACAGACTGTCGCTCTGCTGAAGGTAAAAACTTTTTTAAAAAAAACCACACACTGTTCCTACTGCCCCTCACATACAAACCAAAACTACTGGTGGCAACTTTTTTCCATTCTTGCCACCACCACCCCCAACCATCTCACTTTGAGCGAGAAAACTCCCCTAAAACTCGCGTCTGTTCAGCCCCAGACCTCAACAAAAGAACAACATGTGCGATTTGACATCTGATCTCCTTCCCTCCCACACGAGAGACCATTATTCAGAGATTTTGGGCGCTGCGAGAGGAAGTGTGCAGTATCTGTCCCACCGTTTCCTGTCTCGGCCATCATCTGCTCCCCACTCCCACCCCCTTAAGACAGATGCAGGTGTGCAGCCGTCTCCCCTCCCCGACTCACTCGAGGAGAGGAAACCGAAGCCAAAGCAGAGCCCTGATGTTTGGATAGGAAAAGGCAAACAGAGCAGAGACATCTCCAGAACTTCAGAGCACCAGCTTCTTAAATGGTACCTAATCTCTCCAACTATCAGTCACACGTGTGCCCTGACTGATTTCCCTGTTTGAAGTTAGAACTTAAACATGGCAGGTTTTGTCCAAATTTATTTAACGACCTTCTTGGATGAAAGTGGCATTTTATTTTACATTTAAAACTTCAAGACCTACACCAATGAAAGTTGTGTTTTTGCTGTTCTTGTAACATTTTTTCTCATGATCGACTTATTAAAGAAATGAGCTTAAAATTGTAATTCTGACTCATTCTTCATACAAATTAGTGTAAATCAAGGGCAGACGACCAAAATGTGGTTTGATACAACATGTAGTTGTGATGTCATAAATAGGATCAGCGGGACACGAGCTCCATTCTGATCCATCCACTTGTAGACTACTAGATCCGCCTCAGTTTTCCTCATCTGAACTGGCATCTGGCTCAAAACTGTAAAGCCGGATAGTTTCATACATTGCTCGCCATTTTTGTTGCATCAGTGATGTTAGGTTAAGGGAGGGTAGTGAGTGAGCTTGTAAACAGAGAGCTCTCAGTTGTGGTTAAAGGGCGTGTGGGGTTGCTCTGCATCAACAGTCCCGCCCACAACTCAACAGGTGAATTTCTACTAAACAGAAACTCTCATAGCAAACGACAGGATTACTTTGGCTAAAAATGGCGTAATCATAAATAGAAGACCATCTTTTTACTTAAAAACCTTTTCATATGGGGACTTGGTGGGCAACAGGAAGACTTTATAAGCAATATTTTTTCAGTAAACCTTTCCCGCTGAGCATACTTTCCAGGGAAAACAAAAAAGTGCAAACAAAGTGGTTCCCTAGTTTGCACAGAGTTCCACTGAGCATCACTTGTTCCCCAAACGTGTCAAAGACGTCCACTGTGCTCCACTGGGCCCTGCAGACACAGACGGCTTTTGGTCTGACGGACCAGCCAATGCGGATCGGACCCCTTCTTTGGGCAAAAAGTCCTCCTGCTGCTGAGGTTTGGGAGGGGGGGGGGCTCTCTCTGTTCTCCAGCACTGGGAGCATCTACAGGCTGAGATCTGGACTCTCCTCTGCAGCCGGATTCATTCAGCAGCTCAGTGAAACCCATGAATCAACAACTGCAAAGGTCCATAAACATTCCATAAACATGAGCAAAAAGCCAGTTGTTGCTCCACACCAAAGCTGAGAACTGCGTGAAAGTCAGGACCAACAACATACTTCTGTCATCTGTCATTAAGCACGCCACCAGCAGCACCCACTAAAACCGGCATGAGTCCACCACACCCCACGCAGGAAACCTTTAAAACACACAAGGGAAACGAACATGCCGAGTGCAGCCCAAAATGAACATGTTGATGACAATACAGGATGAGTCATGTAGAGATTTTTCACAGAAAGGGTGAAGTTTGGAGGTTAGTTGAGTTAAGGAGCTCGTGATGGAGTCGGCAGGTGTCTTTCTATGTCGTCTGCCAATGAATCCCACTCCTTACTCACCTTGTAGACTTTCCCGAACGCGCCGTCGCCCAGCTCCCCGACGATTTCCCAGAGGTCGTTGGGGTTCACGTCCCGGTGGACGTGCTCGTACTGCTTGCCCTTCTTTTTCGTGTCTATCCGGAACATTTTGCTGAACCTCGACAGAGCCATGTTTTTTTTTTGTCCGGCGAAACCGTTCAGCTTCAATTAAAAAGAAAATTCAAGAAAATAACCGCGAGAAGCTCGCAAAGACGTGAAAAAAGCCGTATATATTCACTTGTTATTTAGAAGTAAAAAAAACGTGAAAACCTATTTGTCTTCTGTTTTTCTTTTAAGGAAACTAAACTATCTTATTTTAGACGAATTCTTCTCCTCCGTCCATCTCCACATTGGGCTCCGTGAGGTTTAAATGCCACATTCCCATTGAAGAGCTTCGGTTCAGGTTCTGGAGACGCGGTGACACCCTGCGGCTGTGGAGTCTGTGGAGTTTGTACTGCGTTTCTGTTTGCGGGCAACTTGTTGATTCAAACACTACAAGAAAAAAAAAAAAAAAAAGCTATGTTAAAAGGCCCCGCCTCCTAGCGGAACACCCTCGCGGTGCAGTCTGGGAAATGAAGTTATGTAGGAGTTGTGGCAAAAGACAAGGAAGAAGAAAGAAACTGCATATCCTGGTTGGTGCTGGGCGTGGACCGAGGAGAGGACGGCCTGTGCGGGGAACAAGACTGACAGGACTCCCGCAACACGCTGCCGTTCGCTCAAACATTTACTTATTAATGGGAAACTTTTTGTTTTTTACCTATCACTGTACCCTTTATTTGTTCTGTCATTATCTTAAATAAAGTTAAACTTCATAGCATATTGAGCCCAATTTTATGCATTAAAAACTCAACTTCGCTCAATTATGTAATGGAATGTAAACTACTTTCTTAACCTTTAATCTTTGTCCTTCAATCAAGCAGAAGCGCACCAGGCTCCTGGAGAGTTACAGTGCCCTCTTGTGGCAAATCAAACTCACTACTATGATATATATATTTTTTCTAACTTGTCCTGTCCAACAGCTAAGCAAACAGATGAGAGCTGAAAGCCTTTTGTGTTGGACATATTTTACTTTTACAACAGAAGTTATGAATAAACCCCTTTTGCAATTTCAGCTAAACTTTATTCATGTTAATTATCTATCTATCTACATACCCAGACTGTGTCCCACCAAAGTGGGGTAGCCTAGACAGGGCACACATTCTTAACTCCCTCTTTCTCTTCCCCAAACCCCTGTGTGAGTGTGTGTGTGTGTGTGCGCAAGTGTGTGTGTGTGTGACTGGTATAAGGCTTGGTCTAAGGGATGGTGCGAGAGGACTGGGAATCCTCTCCCCTGTAACTATATTCCTAAATACGGACAGGGCAGAGTTGGGAAGGGGAGGTTACCTCGCCAAACCCTTAAGATGTTAATTATATTTGTAAATATTTTTTGTTGGACCGGACGGAAAAGAAAAGGAGGAAAGAAGAGAGAGGGATGACAGATAAGGGGGGGGCGGGGGGGGGGGGGGGGGGGGAAAGGTGATTATAGATTATATAGGTTAAGATCATAAAGCGTCAGAAAGCAACAATTTTCTGGAGCTTTATTATTACAACTGACAGGTTAAGATGCATGAAAAATCTAAAATGGGTGGGGCCTGTCCACACACACACACTCAAACGTTACAAACACACCTGTTGGCTCCAAAAGTGTTCACACACAAACAAGTCTACATGGACATACTACCACTAACATTCACACACGCCTATTATGCAGCCCAGCTCCAGGCAGCCCCCCCAGGCCACGGTTAGTCCAGGAGAGAGCAAGGCAGGGGCCGGCCCCCCGCCTAGGAGGAGGACGCCCAAGAGGAGCGAGGGTCCCCCAGGGGTGTTATAAATATGTCCCGACCAGGCTCACCCGCAGTCGGAAAATATGAAGAAGGCCGGCACCCAGGGGCCAGGACCAGAACCCACACCAGGGGGACACAAAACCCGCTGGCTCAGATGTGATATGATTCCCGGCCCCCTGTCTTGCCAGAGAGCTCAGGGATCCCTCTCCCTGCGTGGACGGAGGGCCGTCGGGCCCAGGAAGCCAGCACCCCAGGGACAGGGCTACTGTGACAGAGGGCCCCAGTTCCCTCCGCCAGGGATGGGGCGGGGGACCGAAGATCAGAAGTCCCTCTTTCTTGTGTGATGTATGTGTGTTAGTGAGCATATGTGTGTGCGTGAATGGGTGTGTGTGTCGGAGTGTGTATTTTGTAATGTAAAGGGGGTCTGTGTATCAAAGGGTGTTGTTGAAATTGGCGGGGGGGCACCGAGAGGATATCTTCTGCTTGCAAACAGAAACAAACAGCACCCTCCCCACCAAAAGGCCCTAAAATGTCAAAGGTGCAGTTAAAATTGGCGGGTAGGGCGCTAAGGACATCTACTGCTTGCTGGCAATGATGTCCAAGACCCCCCCCCCCCCCCTACCAAGGATCCTAGATGTGTAAAGTGCAATAAAAACCGAGAGGGGGGGCACGTTCCATACGGCAACCAAGGTAGGGGGGCCACTGCAGAGTAGCTCCTCCCCCCAAGGTGCATCGCGGGCTGACCCCCCACCACCCTCACCCTAATAAATGGTTAAATGAGGAAGAGGGTCGGGGACAGCTGGAGGACTGACCCCGGTGGTGAATCAACCATCCCTGAGCCCCCCCCCCCCCCAGCATTGGGCCGAGGCCTCCCCAGCCCAGTGGCCCAATCGCCTGAAGCGCCGACCCCACACCCCCCACCCCACACATGGAGAGAGAGGAGAAAACAAAGCACCACCCCCAGGAGCAAGCCCAGGGGGTCCAGAGAGCCTGGACAGGTGTGCAGAACCACAGTGCATGCATGTAGCTGACGGGTACATTACTCTCGCAGTGCTCGCAAATGTCTGAGTTTCTGAGACCCATCTTGAACATCCTCTGTCCAGTGTAGTAAATTCTGTGAAGAGTTTTGAAATGGATCCGCTGCAAATTTGGATTTTTTGTTAGTTTAGATGTGTTTTGACAAAGTTCTGACCAGAAGCTTTGATCTGTGCTGCTGTTCAAGTCTGCATCCCATTTTGTTATTGGAACTGAACTGGTATTATCTAGGTTGCATAAGAGTTTGTATATTTTGGTAAGAGTTTTATTCATTGAAAAATGAATCAAAGAGGTAACTAGTTCTGCTAGCTTTAAGTCGTCTTTGTATTTAAACTTTTTGGTAATTATAGATTTAAGTTGTTGGTATTCCAAGAAGTTATTTATTCCATGTTTTTCTTGTAGTTCCTGGGGAGTTATGAATCTTTTATCAATAATTAAATTCTCTAGTAGTGTTACGCCCCCTGGTTTCCAAGCTGGGAAGTGTGACATTTTTTTTGTTGATAAGGATGTCTGGGTTGTTCCAGATGGGTGTCATTTTGCTTGGTTAAAGTGAGGAGTTTGACACTTTAAGAAATTCCCACGAGGCTGTTAAAGTAGCGTTTATATTAATACTTTGGAAACAGTCCTGTTTTTTAACTGTTTGGCTAACAAACGGTAGATCTGACAGGTTGATCTTTCCACATAACTCCTGTTCCAAGTCTAAACATGAGTTGGTTTCTGGATTGTTTTTTAACCATTTTAAGATGTATTGTAATCTATTTGCTAAATAATAGTTGTGGAAGTTTGGTAGTTCTAATCCTCCACAGCTTTTTGCAGATTTTAAAGTTTTTAGACTAATTCTTGCAGGTTTATTGTTCCATAAGAAGCTTGATATTGATGAGTCTAATGCTTTAAACCACTTTAGTGGGGGCTGTGTGGGATTCATCGAGAAGAGATAATTAACTTTAGGCAAAATTGTCATTTTAACTGTGGCTACGTTGCCCAAGAAGGACAGAGGGGTTAGATCATCCTGTATGCTTTTCAGTAATGGGGTGTGGTTTAGCTGCACCAGTTCTGATAATTTGAGGGAGAAATAAATTCCTAGATATTTGATATTGCCTGATTTGACTGGAATTGTGAGTTTTTGTTCTGCATTACTGTTCAGTGATAATAAAACAGATTTATTCCAAATAATTGAGTAGTCTGAGATGGAAGAGAATTCATAATAATTGTTGCTGTTTCAATTACAGAACGTGAATTATTTAAAAACAGTAATATGTCATCTGCATGGAGACTAATTTTATGATGGCTGTGTTTGGTTTTAATTCCTTTAATGCTCTCATGCTGTCTTATTGCTGCAGCTAGAGGCTCAATAAATACAGCAAAAAGAGAAGGGGAGAGTGGGCAACCCTGTCTGATTCCTCTGCCAAGAAAGAACCTGTCAGAAGTCTGTTTGTTAGTTCTGACTGATGCATTTGGGTTATGATATAACATTTTAATCCAATTGATGAATGATTCCCCAAACCCAAACTTGTGGAGGGCAGCAATGAGGAACTTCCAGTTTACTCTGTCAAATGCTTTTTCAGCATCCAATGAGAGTATAGTCATTTTGATAGTGGCAAAGTCTATTATGTTAACAAGTCTGCGGACGTTGTCACTCGAATCCTGTTTAATCAAGGTGAATTATGTGAGGAGTGATTTTTTCCATTCTCTGCTAGTGATTTGCAAATTATTTTTACGTCTGCATTGATTAAAGAGATGGGGCGATAGCTTGAAGGGCTCGTGGGATCTTTGTCTCGTTTTAGAAGGAGAATTATGTTGGCGGAGTTCTTGTTAGGTGGCATTGATTGGCTGTCCTTGATAAATGTCACCATTTCATAAAATGTTGGTGCCAGCTGTTCCCAAAATTCTTTATAAAACTCAGCAGGAAAGCCATCGGGTCCTGGGGTCTTTTCATTAGGCATAAGTAACAGAGCTTCATGAAGTTCAGACAACGAGAGAGGTGAGTCTGAACTGTCATCTGATCTTCATTTAATCTGGGTAGGTTTATTTTATCAAGAAATGAGTTGATGCTTTGCTCTGATGGGTTAATCAGTGATGTGTATAAGTTTTTATAAAAGTCTTTAAATGCAATATCACTACTAGAATCTTTTGCAAAAACTGGATGTGTCTTGTATTGAGTAACTAACAAATGTTTTTTGATAATATGGATTTACTATTAAATATTTAATTTTACTGGATTAAACTTTATTGTAATTTTAGATATTTTGACCAGCAATTTTGAAATATGCCATTGTCTGAAATGCAAAGCTTTTTTCTGTTGGTATTTCCTAGACCATGTATCATTAAGAAACAAACATTTTGTCAGGTTGGGAGGGCTGGTCAGCGTGAAGGACCCAAAATGCAAAGACGGAGGCACACGGTTCCAGGGCAAGGGGTTTATTTAGCAAAAGGCCCTGCAGAGCAAGGTAACAAAACAAAACTGACTGTGGGCAAAACTTGAAAACATGGCAGAAGACAGACATGAACATGACAGCCTGGGAAGAGACATTAATGGACCAGCACAAGAGGATAGCAAATACCAATACAAAGAAACCCAAACCATGACACGTTTGTTTGATTGATTGATTGGTTTTAGGCTATTTTAACCATAACAACAAATATGCAAGACAAAAAGATATGAATCTGTGAATATTTAAGATATGAATTCATGACTTAATTGACCAAAAAAAGAAAAGAAAAAAAAGATGCAATCTTCCTAAAATAAATGCTCCAAACAATAAACAGATTTTTTTGCACATACACACATGACATATTGTGTTTATTAGATATAATTATTTCAAATAAAGATGTATTAATTCCTTGAAAGGGAGGGATAAGAAACAAATTGCAGAATACTTCCTTGTAATGTTTTCCTATCAAAAATTGCTCATATTTCTTCACGGCTTTGTCTCCCTGGACAAAATTTCCGAAGCTAAACAATATAGCTGTGGTTAGTTTTTAGGCAGGAGGTCACCTGGGACTACCAGGTGCTGTATGTTAATCCAACCACATAAGACTCTTTCTGTTATTTCCATGTGCCAGTCCGAAGCCCGGATAAGTGCAGATGGTTGGGTTTTTGGAAGGCTTTGGCAACCCCTGAAGGGGTGTAGCCAAAGGGAAAAAGAGTAAAATGACTGTTTTTCAGTAGCAATGCATTAAATGTGCACATTTACAGTTCTGTGGAATTTTTAAAATTCCTAATAAATGAAAGATTGATGCCTTACTCCTACTAAATCCACAGTTTAGTAGTCCGGAACTCTCTCATCAGATCCCTAGTATTTTCCTAAACAACAATGACCCAGAGAACATGGGCAAGTTCATGCAAGTCTGTTAAAGCCCATGGGGGTTCACACTCATTTACTCCAGCATGAGTTGCAATTATTTTGCACATCTTTTGTTCACGTTTTTTTATAGAAGCTGGACCTTAATGATTTTATGATAATTTGGATAAGAAGGACATGTTGCTGTTTTGGGAGAAAATGCCTTATGTCTTCCCAGTTGGTCATGTTTGACTCATGGTAATAAATGAGTACTTCCCAGTTTGGCTAAACTGTTTAGACTGTAGTTACATGCATTTGCATACCTGTGGGGACCAATGGATGACAAACAGAAAGATTATGTTGCTTGGTCCACATAATACAAATGTTGCAGCCACACTCTGATCCCCAAATATTTACATTCAGTGTCACTCTCATGTAGAACAAGTCTTTTATGCTCCATCACTGCACCAGCACTGCACACAGGTCTGAGCCTTTTTAGAAGGATCTCTGACATCACTTATTTATCTGAATGTGCCATGCAGAGCACCTGTTGCATCTAAAAATCAAGGCGATTTTCTCTGTATTTGTCCCTTTTTCTTGCCCACATAGACTTCCATTTTTCTATTTTCTGAAGCAGCTGAATCCCTTTTAGAGCCATAGGGCAGTTGGAGCCTATCCTAGCTATTGTTGTGCGAAGATGGACCCTGGACAGTTCATCTGACCGTCGCAGGGTACTTCATTTTTTTTAACTCCAGATTTTTCCGGCAAACCCTAAACAACTTGCTAAGAAAGCTAACTTCTGCTTCCCTCCATGAGGTGGGCCATCTGACAAGGAAATAATATGTATTCATTTGCAAATTGTGAGCTTTGTTTTCTGACTTAATACTCTCTGCACCATGACAGATCAAAACAAGGTCTGACATGATTTCTGCAGATGCCATGCCCATTTGTGGGTTGATCATGTGCTCCATTTTCCCTTCCTTTTAAGCAGAGAACGTAGAGAATTTTCTTCACCTGGATCGGAGACTTCATGCCTGGAAATGTTTTTTTGGGGTGTCCTTTTTCATCCATTGCCTCAGACTGGATGGTGGTGAGTAAAATCCTGACTGGTTCACAATTAGCTGCTAAATGTCAAGGGTGTGAATTCGGACACAAAAGCAGGACGGCAGAAGTTCGAATCAAAAAGGATATTTTAATCCAAGGAAGGCTCTTAAGCTCGTAAAGACAGAGGTCAAACAAGTAGAACGATCCGGTGACAAGTGAAGCCAAAACAGGAGCTTATATACACACAATAAATGAAAAACAGGTGGGTACACAGGTGCCGGTGAAGACCGGGGTAAGTTACCTAAAGAAACAACAGAAGACAGAACATGAGTTAACAAAATAAAAGCCCGAAACCCGGAAGTGAGAAAAAGATGAACCGCCCTGGCCCCGGCTCCTGACAGTACCCCATCCTCAAGGGGTGCCTCTGGGCGCACCACCGGGCTTGTCAGGGTGACGCCTGTGGTACTCCCTGAGCATGCCTTTGTCCAACATCCTCGATGTGGGTTCCCAGGACCTCTCCTCAGGACCGTAACCTTTCCAGTCAACCAAGTACTGCAGACCCCGGCCCCGACGTCTGACGTCCATGATACGTTTGATCGTCCATGCAGGCAGACCGTCGATGATGCGAGGTGGCGGAGGTTGAGATGGAGGGGGCTGGAGAGGACTAGTAACATGGGGTTTGAGTTGGGAAACATGAAAAACTGGATGTATGCGCATGGACCGAGGAAGGCGTAGTCGGATCGCCACAGGGTTGACGACCTTCTCCACCTCGAACGGTCCGATGAATCGTGGAGACAGCTTTCTAGACTCTGTCCGCAGCTTGATGTTGGCAGTGGACAGGAGTACTAACTGACCTGGCACGTAGGTAGGCGCCGGTAACCGATGCCGATCAGCCAGTCTTTTGTTAGCTGCGGACGAGCGAAGAAGAGCAGCGCGAGCCTCCCTCCAGATCCGTCTGCAGCGGCGGTAGAGATGTTGTACCGACGGCACCGCCACCTCCTTCTCCTGCTCTGGAAACAATGGGGGTTGGTAGCCTAGAGAACCCTCAAATGGGGACATACCCGAGGCAGATGACGTCATTGAGTTGTGGGCATACTCAACCCAGGGCAGAAGGGTGCTCCAAGAGGTCTGGTGCCGGGAACAGATGCATCGGAGGGCCACCTCCAGGTCTTGATTGGTCCTCTCGGCCAGCCCATTTGACTGTGGGTGAAAACCCGAAGAGAGACTGACCGTGGGACCAAAAGCTGCACAGAAAGTCTTCCACACTTGTGAGACGAACTGTGGTCCACGGTCAGAAACTATATCAACCGGGATCCCATGCAGTCTGAACACGTGTTCCACAATGAGTCTGGCGGTCTCTGAGGCCGAAGGCAGCTTCTTCAGGGGCACGAAGTGAGCTGCCTTAGAAAATCGGTCCACAACAGTCAGGATCACAGTTCTGCCAGCAGATGAGGGCAGGCCGGTCACAAAGTCTAGAGCTATGTGGGACCAAGGGCGGCTCGGAACAGGTAAGGGATGCAGCAGGCCCGCTGGGGGTCGATTGTTGACCTTGTTTTGGGCGCAGATCGTGCAGGCAGAAACGAACTCCCGGGCATCCCTCGCCAAACTGGGCCACCAGAAACAGCGACGCAGGAAGGCGATCGTCCTGTGTACCCCGGGATGACAGGTAAGCCGAGTAGCGTGCGCCCACTGGAGGACCTGGCTCCTTACGGCCCTGGGAACATAGAGTCTGTTAGGGGGGCCCCCACCAGGGTCTGGCTCCCGGGCCTGTGCAGTCTTGATCTCCCTCTCCAGCTGCCAGGAGAGGGTACCCAGAACACAGGAGGCAGGAATTACAGTCTGAGGAAGGGAATCCTCCATAGCCGGTTCCAGTTGTCGGGAGAGAGCATCTGGTTTAATGTTCTTGGAGCCAGGGCGGTACGACACCACAAAATCAAACCGAGTGAAAAAAAGTGACCACCGTGCCTGCCTCGGGTTAAGCCGTTTTGCGGTCCGGATATAAGACAGATTTTTGTGGTCCGTCCAGACCACAAAAGGCTGTCCCGCCCCCTCTAACCAGTGTCGCCACTCGTCCAACGCCAGCTTAATAGCTAAAAGCTCCTTATCCCCCACGTCGTATTTCATCTCCGCCGGAGTAAGCCGGCGGGAAAAAAAAGCGCAAGGATGAAGCTTGTTGTCAGCACCCTGCCGCTGGGACAGCACAGCTCCAACCCCGACGTCCGAGGCATCAACCTCCACAATAAACTGGGCGGAGGGGTCCGGTTGGATGAGAACTGGGGCGGTGGTAAAAAGGTGTTTGAGCCGCCGGAAAGCTGCCTCAGCAGTCTCTGTCCAAACAAAAGGAGAGGAGGTGGAGGTCAAACCCGTAAGGGGGGCCGCGACCGAACTATAACCCCTAATAAAACGGCGTAGGTAATTGGCAAACCCCAGGAATCGTTGAAGCTGCTTCCGATTGCCCGGAGCAGGCCAATCAACCACCGCGCTGACCTTAGCTGGGTCCGGTCGCACCTCCCCCTCCGCAATCACAAAACCCAAAAAAGACACACTGGAGGAGTGAAAATCACATTTTTCTGCCTTGACGAAAAGCTTGTTCTCCAATAGGCGCTGAAGAACCAGACGAACATGCCGCCTATGTTCGCCGGAACTCCTGGAGAAAACAAGAATATCATCAAGGTACACAAAAACAAAATGGTGAATGTAGTCCCTGAGTACATCGTTTATCATGCCCTGAAATACAGCTGGAGCATTAGATAGTCCAAAAGGCATCACCAGATACTCGTAATGTCCCAAATGCGTGTTGAAGGCGGTCTTCCATTCGTCACCCTCCCTGATGCGAACCAAATGGTACGCATTCCGTAGGTCCAATTTGGTGAAACACCGGGCCTCCTGCAGCGTCTCGAAAGCGGAGTTCATAAGTGGAAGAGGATAATGGTTCTTTACCGTAATGGCATTCAAACCTCGGTAGTCAATGCATGGGCGTAATGTTCCATCCTTCTTCCCCACGAAGAAAAACCCCGCCCCCACAGGAGACGAAGAAGGTCTGATAAGGCCCGCCTGAAGAGAGTCAGTTACGTACTGCTCCATTGCCTCCCTCTCAGGTTTGGACAGGCTATAGAGATGGTTCTTGGGCAGTGTGGCACCCGGCTGCAGTTCAATAGAGCAGTCATACGGCCTGTGCGGGGGCAAGGAGAGAGCCCGGAATTTGGAAAATACCTCCCCCAGGTCATGATATTCAGGAGGCACCTTGGAGAGGTCAGGTGAGGACGGCTCCCCTACCGGGTCAGCGGAGTCAGACTCTGGATGCCGAGCTGAGCGTAAACAGGCCTTGTGACAATGAGTACTCCAACTGACTACGCGATTGGTTGGCCAATCAATGACTGGGTTGTGATTCAGAAGCCAGGGAAATCCTAGAACCACCGGATTATGAGGGGACTAAAAAAGAAAAAAAACTGGTATGCTCGTGGTGGTTCCCAGAAAGGATGAGGTGAACAGGCTCAGTGATCTGGTTAACTGTGGCGACCACCTCACCGTTGAGGGAGATCACCCGCCAAGGACGGGGAAGCGACTTGGTCCTAAGACCGGCCTGTCTGGCTAGCTCAGCATCCATAAGGTTCTGTTCAGCCCCAGAATCTAACAAGGCCCGAACAGGAAACCCCCCACCCTTAGACACAATGTGACCCTCCAAAAGACAGGAGGTGGATTTAGAATCGACGGGCACCTGGCCTCCGCTCGTCAGTGTGCCCACCTTTAATGACGAGCGGAAGCTTTTGGGCAGTTCTTACAGTAATGACCCCGCTGACCACAGTAAAGGCACTCACCTGCTGCCATCCTTCGTCTACGCTCAGTGGGGGACAAACGGCCACGACCCAGCTGCATAGGTTCCTCCAACGGGGCTGCAGGAGGCACTGTGGGGGTAACAGAAGACATATGAGGGGAGGGCTGGACGTAAACGTCAGGGTGTCCCCTGAACTGGGAAACGTCCACCCGGCGCCCCCGCCGACGATCCTGCAGTCGATTGTCGATACGAATCACCAGGGCGATAAGAGGCTCCAGGGATGAGGGCAGCTCCAAGGGAGCTAAGTGGTCCTTCAGCTCCTCTGATAATCCCTCTAGAAAAGCGTCCGTAAGCGCTGCGGGGTTCCACCCGCTCTCTGAAGCGAGAGTCCGGAACTCAATAGCATAATCCGTCACCCGACGGTTACCTTGTGTCAGCCGCATCAGCGCCCGAGCCGCCTCTCTGCCGGGTTTCGTGTGTTGAAAAACCTGGGTGAAGGCGTCGAGAAAGGCAGAGAGAGAGGCGCAGGTCGCTCCTCCACGTTGCCACTCCGCAGTGGCCCATGCTCCGGCTCTGTCAGAGAGGTGTGATATTATAAATGCCACCTTGGCCCGATCAGTAGGGAAACTGGCTGCCTGCAGCTCGAAATGGAGCTCGCATTGAGTGATAAACGCCCGACAATCCCCTGAGTCGCCGGAAAACCTCTCTGGTCGGGCCAGCTGAACCCCCGGGGCGAGTGACGTCGTCTGGACTGGAATCACCGGTGTCGGCGCAGAGGTAGAGTGATGTGGCGGATGAAATGACGGCGGCTGCTGGAGCTGCTTTGCTAATGTCTCAATGCGATCACCGATCATGGTCAGCTGTTGCTCCTGGCGCCCAGCCATCTCCAGCATACCTCGTCTGAGGTAATTTAGCTGTTCCTCCTGCTGGAGAATGACCCTCTCCTGTGCGTCGCTGCTCGTTCGTGGAACTCCTGCGTCCGCTGCGTCCATGATGACCGGATCGTAATGTCAAGGGTGTGAATTCGGACACAAAAGCAGGACGGCAGAAGTTCGAATCAAAAAGGATATTTTAATCCAAGGAAGGCTCTTAAGCTCGTAAAGACAGAGGTCAAACAAGTAGAACGATCCGGTGACAAGTGAAGCCAAAACAGGAGCTTATATACACACAATAAATGAAAAACAGGTGGGTACACAGGTGCCGGTGAAGACCGGGGTAAGTTACCTAAAGAACCAACAGAAGACAGAACATGAGTTAACAAAATAAAAGCCCGAAACCCGGAAGTGAGAAAAAGATGAACCGCCCTGGCCCCGGCTCCTGACACTAAATGCTCCAGAGAGAGCTTAAATAAAGTGAGCAAGTTAAGAGGACAGCATCGCCTGCAAAGAGCAGAGGCTGAATTCTAAGGACACCAAACTCCACCTTTTCTCTGTAATAAACAAAATCTAAGTCTCACTGGAAATGGGTTTAAACTTTTGATTGTATAAGGACCCATTTATCCTATGTTCACCGAACAAACCCCTTCAGATCTGCAGAAACGCAGTTACTCTAAATTTAACACAGCTTCACTGAATTTCTGACTCATTTTTCATTGCATTGCATTCATGGTGCTTTATTTGTTTTACATTGAATCCAAAATACTCTATAATTGTGAAAAAAAGTTTTGTTTTTCCATTTGTCATCAGTGTTTTATGTCTGCTAAGTATAAAACATTGGACTGAGTGCAGATTGAAGTGGACCACAACGATTTGCAGTGGGAACGTTGTTGGCGACGTCCTAAAATAGTGCATGAATGACTACCGCAGGCAACTTTATGCAAGTTGTTTTTATTGTAGGTAAAACATGTAGATACAAAAAAACCTGGCATAAATTATAGAAATTCAGTTCAGTTTTGTTATTGGTGGAAACGAGCAAAAATGCATTTGAAGTCATTAGTCAAGCCATATCACTGTGTTTTTAGCTATTGGTTATAAATTGAAACTCCGGCATTGAAAGTCAAACGATGTTACAAAAGCATGGCTCGCCTAATGCTTTCTTTAAGGATAAGGTGATTTACAAAGCCTGAGATGACTCCTTCTTAACTTTTCTCTTGAGACAGCCATGATCTTGCATTTTCAGCATCCAGAGTGTTAGTGATCCAAAGGGGCGCAGTCATAGCCTGTGTAGGCCAAGTCCTGTGCACAAAGACAAACAGCAGAAAGTACTTTTGAGCAAACTGTCTCACAATCAATGTGGCTGTTGAAACATCGTTTGGGTTTTTTCTTTTTTTTTCTTTTTAACAGTTCTCACTCTATGGACAGTTGGTCTTACCCCGTGACATCTACCTCGCATGATAAGGTGCAGCTGCTTCAGATTGGATCCAAGCCTTAACGCTTCTGTGTTGCGGCGGGAGCAGTGGTCGAGGTCTTCCAACAAGTACATGTAGCTCCTCATTTTGTTCACCACACAACCATTCTGTCGTGACAAGAAAAGGAAAAGGTGAAACCCTAAAAAATAGTGGAGCAGTTTAAAACAGACGGTGAGTTATGACTGATCCTAAAAGGAAAATCCATCACATTTTCACATTTTTTAGATTCAAGACTTTTATGAATGCAAATGTTCACAAGTTGAAGTTATACTTAAGTGGACATCAACATGAAAACCTGGGCGCTTACCCATGCAAAGAATCTGAAAAATGATAAGTTTAGCCATGAAATTGAGAAATAATAAACTGTATAAAACACCACTCCTCATGTAAAAAAAATCTACTTACAGTTGCAGGGGCGCTGTTTACATTTGCAGCCAAGCGGTTGACCTCCCGCGCATAGAAACGGACATTGTCCATGCATGTCGACTGTTAGCACAGGGCCAGAGGCACCAGGCAAGCAACCAGGAACAGGAACTTGAGCATCTTGATTCTCTGTCGTCCACTGAGCTGACTGCGCTTTTGTTCGTTTGTCTGGACACCTCACTGCTGCAGCCACGTCCACAGGAGGACAATTTAAACACACCCCTTCTTGTTCATGCCAGAAAACAATCATGCAACTATGCAAATGTGGCATGCAAAGGTCTTATGTGGAAGACAGAGATTAGTTTATTTGGCTGAGAGATCTGATAGATAATTGTGAATAACAGTTTTGTTTTTCATTTGTCACCAGTGTTTTATGTCCGCTAAGGATAAAACATTGGACTGAGTGCAGATTGAAGTGAACCACAACGATTTGCAGTGGGAACGTTGTTGGCAACGTCCTAAAATAGTGCATGAATGAGTACCGAAGGCAACTTTATGCAGGTTGTTTTTATTGTAGGTAAAAGATACAGAAAGTAACAGATAAATGATCAAACGACCATCAAAGGATCAATGAAAGATAAAGTACGATAACAGAATATATTATAGAAAACTGGCATAAATTATAGAAATTCAGTTCAGTTTTGTTATTGGTGGAAACGAGCAAAAATGCTTTTAAACTTATTAGTCAAGCCATGTTACTGTGTTTTTAGCTGTTGGTTATAAATTGAAACTCCGGCATTGAAAGTCAAACGATGTTACAAAAGCATGGCTCGCCTAATGCTTTCTTTAAGGATAAGGTGATTTACAAAGCCTGAGATGACTCCTTCTTAACTTTTCACTTGAGACAGCCATGATCTTGCATTTTCAGCATCCAGAGTGTTAGTGATCCAAAGCGGCGCAGTCATAACCTGTGTAGGCCAAGTCCTGTGCACAAAGACAAACAGCAGAAAGTACTTTTGAACAAACTGTCTCACAATCAATGTGGCTGTTAAAATATCGTTTTTCTGTGTCGGGCGATGAACATTGTATAAGAGATAGTCAGCTGTCTGCCACGTGTGACCTCGCTTTCTCACTTGCATGCATAATCCACCAGAAAAGCCCAGTTTTCCAGCCAGTCAGGACAGACAGGCTACGGGACAGCGCTCAGAAAATGCTCAGTTACGTCCAGCCTCACAGATCAGGTGATCGGGATTAAACATCCACCGAGGTTGGCGCGGATTTTCAGGTCTGCATTATAAACACTGCTAAATCCTGTCAGATCATGCACCGAGTGACCCATTAACCTGCTGTGTCTTTTTTTTTTGGTTCACGTCGGGATTCTGGATCAGAAGATATAAACAGATGTTCAGCCATGCAGGACCGTTTTTCTTTCTTCCTTTTTTGTAAAAGTCATTCCTTGAACCCAGATTTTGTTTTTAATCTTGATTGTTTGCTGATGTGGTGCTCTACTCCCATTTCCAGTGTGTGAACTTCAGCTGCCATATTTTTAGCTCTGTACTGTTAGACTGGAATGTAAGCCAGGTTTTAATGAACCTTGCAGAGAGGAAAAACATTTGGCCGAGCCTACTGAGGTTCAATGTGGGGAGGAGTTTGAGTTCATCTCCAAAACTTCAGGACAGGATTTTCATTGGAGACAGAGCAAAATAACAATCTTACCATAATCACACTCAAAAAAACTCCATGAAATCCAGCACCTTTGGGTTTTTTTCTTTCTATTTTTTAACAGGTGTCACTCAGTTGGACAGTTGGTCTTACCCCGTGACATCTGTCTCGCATGATGAGGTGGAGCTGCTTCAGATTGGATCCAAGCCTTCTCAGTTCTGCGCTGTAGGCGCAGCGGTTGAGTCTGAGGCCGTCCACCAAGGAGATGTAGCGCCTCATTTTGTACACCACACAACCATTCTGTCATGACAAGAAAAGGAAAAGGTGAAACCCTAAAAAATAGTGGAGCAGTTTAAAACAGACGGTGAGTTATGACTGATCCTAAAAGGAAAATCCATCACATTTTTACATTTTTTAGATTCAAGACTTTCATGAATGCAAATGTTCACAAGTTGAAGTTATACTTACGTGGACATCAACATGAAAAGCTGGTAGGTGAGCCGTGCAAACACTCTGAAAAAGGACAAATTTAGCCATGAAAATGAGAGATAATAAACTGTGTGAAACACAAGTCCGCATATTAAAATGAAATCTACTTACAGTTGCAGGGGCGCTCTTCACATATGCAGCCAAGTGGTTGACCTCCTGCGCCTTGACAAGGACCTTGCTATAGCATGTCGATGGGTAGTAGGGGTAGCACAGGGCCAGAGGCACCAGGCAAGCAACCAGGAACAGGAACTTGAGCATCTTGATTCTCTGTCCTCCACTGAGCCGACTGCGCTTTTGTTCGTTTGTCTGGACACCTCACTGCTGCAGCCACGTCCACAGGGGACAATTTAAACACACCCCTTCTTGTTTATGCCAGAAAACAATCATGCAACTATGCAAATGTGGCATGCAAAGGTCTTATGTGGAAGACAGAGATGAGTTTTTTTGGCTGAGAGATCTGGAAAGTGGACAATCGAGTATAAAAAAATAAAACAATACCAGAAAAATGTAGATAAAATCAGATTATTTGTATATTTGTAAAAGTTGTGTAATATATATGTCTACAAATATTGCTTTTTTAATTATTTTCTGGCTGTAAAAAATACTTCTTTAACTTGAAAAACCTACTTTTTAAACCTGATTAAGTGATGATTTGTCTGTAAATTTATCTCTAAAGCTCAGATGAGAGTCTATTGTTTGATGAATCATGTCTCTGTCCAACCAAAAAGTCTTAAATAAATCGAGAGGAATTTCAAGTTGAAAATTTTATTTGAATCAATAAAAGTAATTTATTGGATGAGCAGAGGTTAGACCTTGACAGCAGCAGAGCTGTTGCATCAGCTTCATGCTTTAGCAGAAAAAGCTACCAAATGGTCTTTCTTACTTTTAGTTGTCTTCATTTTTTTGTTTAAACCCACATACTAACAAATGTATTTGTTTTTTTTTTTTTCAAAAATGGAAAGGCATCATGTTGTTTGGCTGACACTAAGTATATTTATATTGTATGATGTGATAAAATAATAGAAAGATAAACTTACTATGTCCCCATACAGTTTACTATGTAAAAATCTTTAATGCCATAAACTATGCTCTAAAATCCTTTGTCCCATAAAAGTTTAGTGTAAAAACTGACTGCCTTTTCTTTTTTGTCCACTAGATGAGGCTAGTTTCCAAAACTTTGAAAGGGCTTCAGTCTTTTTGCTGTACAATCAAAGTTGCCACTTGTAAATCAGAACTGAATCAAACACAAGCAGAACTTAAAACTCACAGACTTGCTGTGGAAGCTAACAAATGCCTTCACTTTGAAAATCAGGTCAGAGCAGGCATGTGGCAAAGAATCCGCCATGCTGAGCAGCTTCTCTTCATCTCCCTCCAGGTGTGATGTGACTCAGTTCATCACTCACGGCATCTAAAGGACTTTCACACACCTGCAGATGCTGCCAAACACCAAATCAGAGCTTGGCCTGGTTTTCAGCGCTGACTGACTGGAGTGTACGCGGCATGAGGATGGATGCCCACACAGGCTGCAGCGTGGCATGATGGAGCGCCGCGGCACAAAGGAGAAATAATGTGCTTTGTGCACTGTAAGCAGATCTTTCATTCCCCATTCCCTCCTCTCAGCTATTCTCCCCTCGACCTTGTCCTACTCAATTAACAGAGGAGGCAGGTGACTGGGCACTTCACAAAATCAATGGATGTGATTTACTCTTCATAGTAAACACTCATGAAACCATGAACAACTTCATCGAGTAAATTTGAAATACAGTGGATGGCAATTCCTGAATTAACAGTGAACGGTTTATTTCCTATTTTAAAAAAAGTAAGTAAACTGAGAAAGAGATAAATTCCTTCTGAAAGCTTTCCAGAAAAATGGAAAGCTTTCAGACATCAATTGTTCTCCTGACTTTTTACCTGTACTGTACTGTGCTTGAATGTGTTTGAAAACTGAACAATGGAGGGGCAATTTGGGGAAAAATATATTTAAATAAAATCTGTGAACCCAGTAAAAAAGGGCGCTTCAGATTTTAAAATGTGTCTGAGCTCCACCATTCTTCATTGACATCCCCATTTAGATCTTGCTCACCAAAAGCTCCTTTAAGCTGTGCCTTTTAGTTCATAGTTATGGACTTATTTTTATTTTTTTATTTCTTCATCTAACTTCAGCCAAGACCAAGACTCCTATCTTTGGATCCGCACGCCATACTGTCTTGCCGTATAATTACTCTAGAGGACTTGACCTCTGGTGCACTGGACATCTGTCATTTCTGAGCAGGATACACGTTTGTGCGAGTGTCTTCTTCAGCGTCCTTAAACAGAAACTGGAAGCATCTTGTCTTGAAAAAGTGTGTTTGACATTTAAGACTAGAAAACTGCAACTCCCTTTTAATTACTTGTCCAAAAAACACTCTGATCTTATTAAAATTGTTCGGTGTGGGTAATTTTGAAAACAGAATTAAAATTTAAAACAGATAATTATCCTGTTTTCATCTATGGCAAATAAAGATCAAACTCCATAAAAACTGGCCTTCTCTTCAATATCATGATCTGCATATTTGACCATTTATAACTCCAAATAAAGACTAAGTCAGGGTCTGAAAAGAAAGAATAAGACCATTTTTTTGCATAATATTTACTTTTTTTTAGCTTCAATTGATTAATTTTGTAAAATCTTTACTATTAACTTCATCTGTTTTGATAAGATATGGTATTTTACCCACACATTTTGGGCAGTATGGGCTTCACGGTGGCACAGTGGTTCGCACTCTTGCCTCACAGCTAAGAGGCTCTGGTTCAAATCCCAGTTGGACCTCTCTGTATGGAGTTTGCATGTTCTCCTTCAGGATTCATGGGTACTCCAGCTTCCTCCCACAGTCTAAAAACATGTTAATTCATGTCTCTAATTTTCTCTTAGGTGTGTGTATTGTGTCTTTGCACAACAGTAACTGGGATAGGCTCCAGCAACATGACTTTAAAAGGGTTCAGTGGGTTCTGAAAACGAATGGGTTACGTGCAGCTTAGAATTTATTTTGGACTCAAAGTCCAATCAATCATAAAACCCACACACAAATACAATACAATAAAAGATGCAGTGCTATGAGTACACAAGGTAAAATCATAGAAAACGTTATTTGAAAAAAGGCGGAAATAAAACTATACATAAAATGAAAATTACCAGTACAATAGAAAGTCATGAAAACTATGGAGCCCATAAAGGGACATTAAAGAAGAGAAAAAAATAATAATAAAACTAATTATCGGAGGCTATTAGTTAGTACTTTGTGCTCACCAATAACTGGTGAGCCCATGACAACTCATAAAACATGACTTGACAACTAAAAGCCTCTGATTATTTTTGAGTCACTGCTGGTCAAAAAAAACCTTCATCCATATTATTTTCCGTGAATATCCGTCAATGCAGGCATCAATACGAATACCAAATGGCTTCAGCTTGTCATAAAAATCCAAATGCTAAATATAATTTGGACCCTTTTCAAAGTAACTGCAGCGATGTAGACGTCCG
Organism: Oryzias latipes; assembly: GCF_053564925.1. Taxonomy (NCBI): domain Eukaryota; kingdom Metazoa; phylum Chordata; class Actinopteri; order Beloniformes; family Adrianichthyidae; genus Oryzias; species Oryzias latipes. The sequence continues at coordinate 6,473,518 of NC_136250.1, read as the reverse complement.
GCTCTTCGGAGTTCAACACCCCGTGGGTCAAGATCTTGTAGAATGAGACGGACATGTTCTTTCCATTTGTGCATGCATCTACCGATATCCATGGAGGTTACCGGATGATCTTAATTTTTCCTGAATAAAAGTGGTAACCTGATCCAAGCTGGTGTAAGCCCTGCGCCGAAACAAACCACATGACTTAAACTCATTTAAGATGACGTTCAGTGATAATATAATTGTGAAGTTGATGGTAATGTCATGTCCAGGTAACTTGTGAAAATGCCTTTGTGCGCAAATGACCACAAATGGTCAGTTACTAACTGGTGAGCACCTGTTAGTAATGGGTGCGCACCAACTTCAATTTTTTTATCTTTTCATGTGCCTTTGGGGGCTCCGTAGAACTACATAAAATAAGGAATTATTAAAACCCTTGTGCTATCTTAGATGACCCCTTCCCTTACATTGACGTGTTCTCCCTACCATAACAAAGGATACAGGTGGAAAGATTTCATGTAATCCATGGACACCAGTGAAGATCACAAATCATTGAAGAAAGAAGGTTCAGAGCACTGTCTAGTGGGTCTAGATGACCCAACTCCAAATGTTTAACCCTTGTGCTATCTTAGATGACCCCACCCTTACATTGACGTGTTCTCCCTACCATGACAAAGGTGGATAAAGGTGGAAAGATTTCATGTAATCCATGGACACCAGTGAAGATCACAAATCATTGAAGAAAAAGGTTCAGCGCACTGTCTAGTGGGTCTAGATGACCCAACTCTCAATGGTAAAGTGCCTAGGATAGCACAAGGAATAAAAATGTTTTGTGTTGTTCTGTAGTTGACCACATGGTGGCGGCTTTGAGCAATATCAGCTCCATTCGGACTGACATATAAGGTGGTTGGAAGTTTTATGTGGTTTATATTACATTAGATTCGATTTAAATTAATAAAGAGCTTTTGTGTATTTTAAAAACAAAAATCTTAAATGTAAAATCAATCTAAAATATTAAAAAAACATTATTCTATGAGACTGAGGAATTTATTTTGGAACATACTTAGGACCTATTGCTTGGTGAAGCATGTAACCCACTGACCATGCTATCTGAGCCGCACAGCTGCAGCAGCAAGCGGGCAGCCAGTGAAGCGTGCCCCCCCAGACGCACGCTGGTGGCGGGCATCTCAGCAACAACAGACGGCGATGTGGAGGTCAGGCGCGCACCAGCGCGGACTTCCTGCTAAATATCTGCTCTCGCTCCCCTTTCCTGCATGGGATTACGCGCCGCTGAGCATCCCGCACTGCGCGTCCGCGCCGCGCGGTTCCCATCGTTTGGGTTTGTAGCAGGTGTCCCGGCGCGTCCCCGAGGTCCGGAGTGCGGACCAGGCACGCTTTGCTCCGCACTGTTGCTGCGCCGTCGCTTTGAGCCTCTGCAGCAAACTGGGCAAGAAATGGTGGGATGCTCGACCAAGAGGTAGGTGCCCACAGTTGCCCCTGCGGGAGGGTACTTTTCCATTCTGCGCGCGTCCTCCAGCTCGATCAGATAAAGGCTCTGAGCGCAGTGTCCTCTGCGGGGAGTCCGCCACTGCAGCTTGACGCACTAGTTTCCCAATGTTTTATTTCACAGTCAGGGACTCAGACAAGCTTTGCTGGTGTCCCACTGACAGAGTCTGACTGCTGGTTTTACAGGACGCTATTTGAACAACAGCCACATCATGTTAAAAAACCCCAAAAACGATTGAAATTCATGCATCCTATAGGGTGGAAAGTACATTTCTGGCATGTTTCTGATCTAAATAGAAAACATTTCAGATGAAAAGCTTCATTCTAAAACTATTCATTCTATTCCTATTCATCCTCCTGAAACAGTCTCCCTGCATCCTTTGATCAAAATATGGAGCTGAATAATTCAATAACGAGGAAGATGGAGGAGTGAAAATCCTAACTTCTTTTTGGGCTTTATAAATGTTTATGGACTTAATATGTGGTTTGAGAAGTTTTACCTTTTTACTGACCCCTCCTTTTTGTGTCCCGCCTCCCCTCATGCTACTGCTGCTGCTGGTGTCATGTTTTCCTTCCTCTCCTCACAGATTGGACGCACAGCCAACAAAGGGTCGCAGCTGTGAGCACGTCAACTCTCCTCATCCTCATCATCCCAGTAGTGGAGGGTCCCTTCACCTGCCTGCTTTCATCCCAGCAGCAGTGAAGACACAGTGGTAGCTCCGCCCGGGCTTTCTTATTCCGATGGTTGTGTAAAATCTGAGAGGCCCGTCGCTCTGTCAGCAAACCACTCAGCACCTGAGATTGTGTGCAAATGTGTGAGTTCAGCTGTTGACCAACCGGGCTATGAAGGAGAGCCGTTCAGTTCTGGGTTGACTTGAGACGAACAGGACGACCTGAGTGAGGAGCAGCCATGGGGCTCGGACAGTCCACTAAGACGCTGGTCAGCAATGACACAGACGAAGGTGAGTACGCACACAAACATTTTTGTGTTTGAATTCTTTATTGACTTGAAGACCAGTCACCTGTGCTGCCAGTGAGCCTCAGTTAGTGCAGAAGAGGAAGAAAAAACTATTGTTTTTACAAGCTATCCTTCAATATGACCTCAGAATGTCACAAAAAACGGTTCAAGTAAAATTTTTGAAGCACTTTTTCAGCATTTTAACCCTTTCAGTGATATTTTTTATATAAAGGTTTGGCATCAAAGTCACTTTGATTTCCAAAGCCCTCAGTTTGAATGAATATTCCTTTTACATTGGTAGATAATACATTTGGACTTTATTGATTTGAGCTGGTCCCTGAAATGACTTCCTCACTGGCTGCGGACCAAAGACTTCAAACAAGTCAGCGTTACATGAGTCAGTGGTTGACTCAGACTTTGTTGTTGTTGCCTGGCTGCATCGCGTTGTAACCTCACTGATGTGCAGATATCAGGAGAAAACAGGAGGCGGTAGAATAAAAAAAGTCACCTGGAAAAACCAATTTGTTGACGAAAAAGCCAAAAAGAGAAGAGGTTGGGATAAAGAAAATTATGTGCTTTTACAAATTTAGAGTGCTTATGGTTACAATTTCTTAATGTTTGTGTCAACTTTAATTTTTTCGTCATCGTTCTGTTCTCCATGCACAGCTATAAAACTCATGCACCCTTTCTTTTAGTAGCAATAAAGATGCAAATGGATTTTTCCCTGGTACTGGAAGGTGTTACCTGCAGCGGGGATCTTTGTTTGTTAATTCTACCATGAAGTTATGGGGCCGTGAGCTGCAGCAAGGTGAACACATGCTGACAAGTCAAAGACAGGTGACAGACGTACAACAGCAGCTTGATACGGCATAATCACAGCCACAAGCGGAACAACTTTTGCTACAATTCTTTAATAAGATAATTACATAAAAAAGGGGGAAATGTAAAATACAGTTGAACAAATGAACATGTCACAAGCAATATAAAGGATACAACAACTTTCTCTTCACAGCTTATTATCACAGATGTGCTCTGATGAAGTTTGCTAGGACAGGTTTGGATCCCCAGAGAAGCGTGTTTGTGCGTCATGTGTCTGAACATGTGTCTCATGCACAATCAGGAGACTTGGGTTGCCTCTCAACTTGTTTACCACTCACCACCTCGCAGCAGCAGCTGCCCTGCACAAGGAACCCTCAGGTTCTGTTCTCGTTGCCAGGGAAACCAGATAAATGCTTATCTCCTGACACTGTTATGTTTTTTACAGGGATTACAGGCTTTAATGAAGAATAATTAAACCAGGTACAGTTGAAAAAAAATCGACTGCTGGCTGACCTGGCTTTAAAAATAACAAAGACCTTTTTCTTAAATGAAGAATAAAACACACGTTTTAGTCATTTTTAAACATTTCTTGCAAAAAATGAATACAAATCAATCAGGATAACAGTATGGTGTCATGGTTGGTCGTTTGAATGCATTTAAATAAACCTAACAAAGTACAAAAAAAAACCTGATTATATAACTGTACTTGAAATTTAGCTGTAATTCGTGATTTTCTTACATGCCATAAACATAAGAAGAGCTCATTGCTTTGCACAATCAAGCAGAAAGTCACAAAGATAAGCAGAGACTCTGAATGTTCCTGGGGAAATACTTTGTTCACAATTTCCAAATTAAAGAATTTACCAGGTGCCACATTACTCAGATGGGGCAGAAAGTGCAAGCTATCAGTGGCAGTTAGACCAAATCCCCCAGGAAGTAGGTGGTCAAAAAGCCTTCAGTGACAGCAAAAGAGCTGAAGGCAAGACTTGATGTCAGCAGGCACTAAGGTATCAATTTGCGCAGTAAGGGAAATACTAAATGCTGAAGGGCTGGATGCCCAAACTAAGAGATTACCAGCACTGGGCCAAAAGCGCAACGAAAAATCGGCTCTGATATACTGAGATCCACTCACTGAAATTAGATGCTTTTTAAAAGAGTATTAATCAATTAATCAGTGATAAAACAAATCAGGTATATAATGCAGGTCTTACATCTTCTGAAATTGTCACACAACTTAATAAATATCCTAAATAAATCCAGAAACTAGCATTTGCTGGGTAACTTCAGTCCTTCTAATTTAAGTCATAGACACATAGGCAGCTGTCAGTCAAAATCAACCAACAGATGCGTTTGTGGGTCCTGATTTGCTCAGGTCGTTTAGACCATGGAAAGGTCGTCAGTTCCACTCATCTGCAGCTGTTGGTCATTAAACGGTCAATGACTTGTCCATCATTTAAAGATATGCTTTAAATGCATTAAAAGTATAACCACTTTTTTTTATTTTTTTTTTCAAAAATCGCATCATCTTGTCAGAGAAGTCAGCTTTCTTACTGCAAATCTTATCAGAACAGAATCTTTGAGCATCCCAGCAGCGCATTTGTCAACTCTGAGCTAATTCATGACCTGTATGTGATGTACGTGATGTATGTGTGGGTTCTAAAGGTGACCTCATGAAGCACCCATAGAAGGTTGGGTAAACACCTAGAGTGACTGAGTGAGGCCAGGAATCCACAGTGATCCATGTCTAACACAGTACAATAATTTTGGTTTCCACATATAGTGACTGCAGGTAAAGTTTTCAGTCCACAAAAGTGTGTTTTTGCTAATGGCTGACTGCATCTGTATGGATGTGTGTACATGTGATTGTGTTCACCTGAGTGTCAGAGTGGGCAGCAGCTGTTCCGTCCTTGGGGAAACAGCAGAGAGGGAACACCGTTCGTCCTGGTTGTCATGACAGCAGGTAACAAACAGCCTCATCCGCTTCCAATTGGAGATAATTGCCGCTGATAGACGGAGCAGAGCAACAGAGAGGGGTGGAAGTGTGTGTATTTGTGTGCGATCTGTGTGTGAGTCGAGCTCCGGCACGATACGGCAGCAAAACCAACATTGGGAGGCTGCTAAAGCAAAGCTTAAGCAATGTTCACATTGTTGAAATTCCTATTAATGAACAAATGCTTCTTGCTGAAGGTCTTCTTCTGTCTTGAATTTGTGTTTTAAAATATCTGTCTGTATCAACATTTATATGCCTCAAAAATGCGAAAAATAAATCGTTTTTTCTTCTTCTTTTCCCTTCACAGTGAATTTTGACCATTTCCAGATCCTGAGGGCAATAGGCAAAGGCAGTTTTGGAAAGGTAAGTTTCTTTTTATACCAAGCTGGAATTTAAATTAAAAACCCAAAAATGGAAATATAATCTAAATACAAACACATATGATGGTTAGAAAGTAAAATTGTTTGAAATAGTACCTAGCTTCTTATGCTAAGACAGATGATATAATGGTTATTAAAAGTCATGTGGTGGCTTTAGAACTTCACTACTCAAAAGCACGCATTCATGCACGCTCACGCATCCGCACGCTGTCCAACAACAGATAAGCAGTTTAATCACAGTTGGTGGAAAGCTGTTCAGTGCAGGGAGGGGCTCTGCTGATTAATTGTGCCAGTTGGTGTCCGGATCACTCTCATAGATAGCAGTAATCAATGGCTTATTGATGCTTGCAGCCTAGACAACCACAACTACAAATGAACTGTGCACGTTTGAGATCTATACATTGAAATGATGTTTGTCTGAATGTGAAACTTGTGTACCCATCCGCAGGATAATCAGACAGAAACAGCAGGGTTGTTTTCTGCATTTGGCTCACATCAGACCGACTCCTCTCTGTCATGAAGAAACTATAATAACGATTCCAGGCAGCAACTCAGACAACTTGGGGGAAATCTGAAGCTTGATCCTCGACATTAAAGACAAATCCTTTCTTTTTCAATTTTCCTTCTAAGTTTTGTCGTTGGTCAAACGTCTTTCTGGTTATTGCAAGGATGTTACAAATCCCTCACACATTTGAGCGCCACGTAGACGGATGCTTGAGGCTAGCATGAATAAATGATGCAAAGCACACAACTATGTTGAAATATTGAAAAGCAAAAATGTCTTTTTAAAGTTGGCAGTAATTAAAATAACTTTTTTTTTTTTATCTGTAGAATGCAGCCGTCTCGAATGTCCAGAGCAAATTATTTATCAATAATTGTTTGACTGGTCTTGAAACGTTCAAGTTTCTCCCAAAGACACTCGCAGAAACTTTAAAATGGTCTTTCTTTTGCTATAAAATCACTTATTGGTGTATTTTTGTGATTAACCCATAAGAATCCAAAAAAAAACCCCAGAAATGTCTTGTTCTGTGGTTTACTCGCATAATTTTCAAAAATGAGTCTGGATTTTTATGGGTTAAAAAAAACCTTTAACAAATAATTAATATGTTAGAGAGAAATCCATTCTGGTGAAGTCTATTGATCAGTCATAATCATAAAATAGTCTCAACAGATTGCAAAAATTCAACCCCTTGACACCTGAATGTACTTCCAGCTATGAAAAGGTAAATAAATCATGAGCTTCATCCAGTGCGGGTCCTTGGGTAAGACCCTTTGTGCTAGGGCCTAACTATGTAGCCACGAGGGGGCCCTAGTCCCTGTGCTGGTCCCCAGCCCAGATGAAATACAGGAAGGGCATGCGGCGTAAACATCTCTTCCATAACCACCTGTGCAAACCAGTGAAAGGTGATTGGCTGTGGTGACCCCTGAAGGAATTTGCCGAAAGATGAACAACAATTACAAATGCAAATTTGCTCACACTTGAAGAACAGCTTTGTGAAAAAAAACAATAACGTATAAACAATAAAACAATAAACAAACAAAAAACAAACAATAAAAAAAAAAATTCAATGTGTCGACTGCAGAAAAAAGATAAGCTTGCTCACGTTGTGTGAGTTTATTCTTTGATGAAAGTGTGATGAGGAAGATTAGTGAACGTAATGGTACTGTTCTTCTTTATACCAATAAAAACAAGGAACTAGAGATGTGTAAAAAGATTGCAGGTGGAGTAGTGCATCAAAACAGCTGAAATCCCCTATTAGTCTGTTTAGTGCTATTTTTTTTTTCCTTTGCCCCCACCAGTTGTCTTACTTTTCACAAAACACTATAGTTCATCCCAAGGAATATGCAGGCGGGTGACATGAAGGATGGATTCACTTTTGGTACCAATCAGAAGATTCTGTTCCTTAGGGCACCTTAGATTTAAAGGTTCAGGTCCAGTTGCCTGGAAGAACAGGATCCTGTGAGAACATGACCTGAATGACTAAGAATCTCCAGACCTAACCGCGTTATGGGCGAGACATGGGCGAGACTGAAACTATTCCTTTTAAAAAAGACAATAGAAACAAAAAGTAATTTACAATATAAATAATCTTTAGGACAAATACTAATGCTTTGAAATAGTAGGACATGGATTCTTTAAGTAATGGTAGCTTCATGGCATACTTTTCTTTGGTTACTGTTGTTTTATAATGCATTTTTTTAAGTTTTTTCTTTTGCACATAACCATCTAATAACACTAATCAGCATTGTCTACGAAATTATCATTTGATTGTTCGGCAGTAGTAGACTAAAATGTGTAGTCACACCTTGTTTCCTGGGGTAAGTAAGAAAACAATAAATAAATAAACAAATAAAAGTTTGATTTTATGTCTTAAATTTTCGTGACAGTTTTCAGTTTTCCATCAACATTTGGACTACAGAGGGTTGCAGTTTTCTTTTGAGTGGTGTTCGCCCTGCAGTAAATTGATTTTAATGTTGCGGCATTCTGTCATGACTTTAAGGTTTTATGTTCTTTATCATAAAACAAAATGTTTGTTTAATCTTGTAAAAAGAATGAAGCATTACGCAGCAGTAAGGCCTAACCTAAAACCCGCTTTTAACAGGTCTGCATAGTCCAGAAGAAAGACACCAAGAAGATGTACGCCATGAAGTACATGAACAAGCTGAAATGTGTGGAACGCAACGAAGTGAGAAACGTCCTGAAAGAGTTGCAGATCATGCAGAACCTTGAACATCCTTTCCTGGTTAATTTCTGGTAAGCCTGCATGTTTCTTTAAGTCTTATTTCCATCACATTTATGAGTAAGGATTGCATTTTTTCTGTCTGAATGTTGAGACCAGTTCATCAACATTTTGATTTTTGTTTGTGATTGATAGCAATTAGTCTATTTAGCTATTTAGTAAACAGTTTCAAATCCTTCTTCATTATTTCATTGTAGATGTTGAAATTATGTAGTGCATAAAAAAAGATTTTTTCCTGCAGAGAAGTGGGCCATGTCAAGAGAAGTTTGTGGTTTTCCTCTTTTTGTCACTGAGCAGGAAGCAGCAGTTTCATCCATGTTAGTTCACCACCCAAAGCTTATAGTTCAATCAGAAAGGTGTGGAACACTGGGGCACACTTACATGCTTCCATCCATCCATCCATCCACTTTAACTTGCTAAAAGGAAAATGTAGTGAGCTCAGTGATCCAAGCTTATCGTCTAAAGCACAGCCTGTTTTTCTCTGTGTGCATTTTGACGGTGACAGGTCTCTAAATTCTGCAAGGGTTAATCCTAAATGACTCAGGTCATGATGAAAACCAGAGTCGTTTTAGTTCAAAGCTTCTATACCTTTGAGGACCCACTCCGATCGTCTCTGGAGGTATTTTCAGTCCTATTTTCATTGAAATTATGACCTTTTTAGCCAAAACCCAAAAAAACGGGGTCATTTTCTTTGGCATGGTTTCTGACAAGCGACAGTAGTTCGTTAGAAATATGCCTCTGAGTTGTGGGCGGTAGCTATGGTGTGGTGAAACCCCGCCCCCCTTCAAGGGACGTAGCTTGTGGCACGTGGCTACGTTATAAATAAGCTTTTTTTTCAAACTGCATTTTTCCAACCGCTCCTGATTCTGAATGATTTGAATAAAGAAATACTCAGACATGCAACTTTTGAGCTTAATTTCCTTAATGAATCTCCTCCATCATCAGAAAAATGCCACGAAAACATGTTAAAAAAACACCAAAAAACACCGTTGTCGTTGGAGAGGGTCTTTAAGTCGGTTTGTTAAGTCTCCCAAGAAAGACATCATTAATTCTTTAGAAGAACTTCTGTTGAATAAGAAGAAATCACTCTTGTTTTTTGTGGCGCTTAATGACTCATAACAAAAATAAAACCTGTCAGGATCATAGATTCTATAATTCTAGTATTTTCTTTGTAGAGGTTTGTCCTTTTGATGTGTGAAGATAAACTTCTGGTAAAAGGGAAAGAAGAAAAAAGAAAGGTTGGCAAGAAGGAATAGATTAGTGTACAGACTCAGACAAACAATCCAAACACTCGATTTTTGTGTGATTGCATGCTGTGCTGCTCAAAAAAAAAAAAAAGTTGGTGCTGTTGGCAGCATGATGCCCCCCATGGGTGGGGTTGATTTCCACTGGACGTTGGGCGCTGTGCCCTCTTTCCCGTCCTCCCCACTTCTGTCTGTCCCTCTCACTCTGTTGAGTTGGCAGACATGATTTGAGGGGCGGGGGGGGGGCTTTCAAGGTCAGATTTGGGGTGAGACCACCTGCAAGTGTTTGAACTTTGCTGAACTAATTGCAGGGGAAAAAACGCCCCCAGCTTGGACTGTCCTCTTTTCCTCCTTCTGTGTGCTCTTTTCATTCTTCTTTCACCTTCTCCTTTAACCCCCCCTCTCCTGCTGGATTTCCCTCCTTCGCCAGCTGCTCCACTTCCTTTTCCTCCCACTCGCTGCCATTGTACTTCCCTCTGGGAGTGACCGCAGAGGTCTTTCTGTGCGCTGCGTGTGGCCAAACAACAGTGCATCAGAAAAATAGAAGTAAAAAAAGAATAATTCAGAGATATTTTTGTTCAATCAAGGCATCACTGAAGCCTTACAACAATAAATAACAGATATCACTAAAGCCATTTCACATTACGTACTCATACTTCACCCCCAATTCCATGTTTTCCCATCATGCTGAAGTTTAGATTGTAAATGTGTTGCCATGACACTAGTTTTTTGTTCTTTTTTGTGGCTCATTTGGTATCATTTCTTTAATACATGTCAGTTTACGTCCAAATGAACATGCAGATTGGACAGTTGTCCTGTGACTGAAGGGGGCTTGAGAAGATCATGGTTGAGTCACATGGCTGAAGCACAAGCCCAAATAATAACTTCTCCACCCCCCGTGCAATACAACTATGTAGTTAGGTAAATATTGTTTGCATTGATATGTTGTGTTTGGTTTAAAGTCTGACTAAACATAAAGTCATTAAACTAATTTAAATTCTAAGATTTGAAATGTGAAAATATGATTTTAAGATACTCTCTTTTGTAGAGAAAAAAAAAACGTTCTTTTCTCATCTCTTACAAAAAACATACTAAATGTGCTGCAACCGAGGCTACCTTATTGTTCTAAACTTTAACATCTAGCTGGGTTGATTCCACAATTCACCGTTTTTGTAACTTCCCTGAGGATAGGATGACCTGAACCTGAAAGGAACTTGAGAGATCAACACCCATCTTGAAAGCTTTTATTTGTGCGCTGGCTTTCCCATTACAGAGCAAAAGACTCCTATTATTTTTGGAAAGACCTTATAACCTTCCCGTACTGACAACATTTTCCTCTCTAAAATTGCTGCTTGAGTCTCTGCTCTTTGACAAAAAAACAGAACAACAGACAAATCAGATCCTCAATGGAGGTGGTTACAGGTGCTGAGCATCTTTAGAGGAAACTGTAGCAATATTATACTATATCTCACCTTTTTTATGGGAGGAGAAACATTTTATTTAAAGATTAGAATCTCTGTAGGTAATAATGAGGTTATAACCCGGTACATAATGTGTTATTGTTCACCTGAGAAGCTATTTGTTTTACCTTCATTTTAAAACATTTTAGACTTATATCTTTATTTTTATTTTGCACACATTGCAGATTCTTCACATTGGAGGCTTTTATGTCTGTCAAAACTGAACTTAAATTTTAGGATGCTTCACAATTTATGGGGAAAAAACCTTTTTGATTCAACCTGACCTTTGTTTGACTTGACTGATGTGCTCAGCACATCCTCAGAGTCTCGCTTTGGTTTAGCTTTAAATAAACCAAAGAGCTCTGCTGTTGAAACCGCCCCCTTCTTTAAACATTAGAGCCGTGTCTGATAAATGTCTAGCATAGCTTAAAGTCTAATCCTTCTATAACGTTTAAATAACACTTTTTAAGACTAATCTTTTTTCCATAAAAACTTTAAATCCATCGTTTTCCACTTGCATTCAGTGCCAGCCCATCCAGCACATCAGCCACCACTAACAAGAAGTTAGTGGTAAATTTACAGATCAGCTTTGGGTTTGAGTATTTAAAGCTTCTGAAGAAGCTTTTTATTACACTTACAGTAAAAAGACTAGCTTCTTTTCTTTGTTTGGAGCTTTCTTTCTTTATCTCTCCTCTTGACTCTTGACTCTTTGCCCCATGACTGCGCTCATTGTGTCTTTTGTGTAGGGATACGGCCACAGATTCACGGGGAAAAAGGCTTTTGAAGTCATTGAATGCATGTACCAAGCAACACAAACCACTGGAGCAGCAGCAGGGAGATAAAAAAAAACAGCTAACTAACTGTTTTTCCATTAGCTCTTTAAAAATGTTGATATAAATACTGACAAATGAAAAATATATATATATATATATATTTTTTTTTGTTTTTGTTTTTTTGCTTATGTTCAGTGTTATATTACACATATTCTAATAGAGAAAGGTCTTAATAAAAATGCAAAATTGCCATCAGATTTATTTTAATATAGTTATCTGCATTGAATCTTTTAAATTTGATTTTCAAATCAAATCCTATCAAACTTTATTTAAAAAGGGCTTTTCATACCGCAGTAATGTAAAGTGTCTTTTTTGATGCTATTGAGGTATCTGTCTCACTGACAACAGGGAAATAGAAAAAGTAGACTAAAGTAAAATCTTTAAGCAAAATATCAGGGTAAGCCACCGTCTGTATATGAAATCTGGACAGAGTGACTGGAATGTCACTCTTGATAAAGGCTGACTTCCGACTCCAACAAATTGATTTGGTGTGTTTTTATTTTATCCTTTGGATGTGTCCCTGTGTCTATTAAAATGTTTTATGTCATTTTAACAATGACTGTTTTTTGTTTTATACTATTCTCATTTTGACGTATCTTTGTAATTGCATTACAAAAAAAGCCCAGCTAAGGACAAGTGCTGCTAACAGGTACGGCTAAAAGCCTTAGGATATTTTCTGTCCTTATTTTAATAAACAAATTCAATTCATTTCAAAATGAAGTTAAATTTAATCGCCAATTTTTCATAATATGGATGCCGCCATGTTGGAGTTAAACATCGTTAATAAGCAGCGATTGGTCTGAAATCTGTCAAACGTCCTGATCATTCGATGTCAGACAGCAGGCACCACATACTTTTATTGAGGCCTCTCATTGGTCATTTTTTATAAGTGAGTAAATATGAAAACACTGGATAATTAAGAACATGATTTAAAAAAAAGGCAGCATAGCAAGAATTGTTATTCTGACAAATATAATGACTGAGTGAAAGCGGTTTATGACTCTATAGAAGTCTATGGGATTTTGGCTTCTTGGAGCCATCAGGTACTTCCTGTTTGGAACGTGTAGGGGTGGGGAGCCTGTTCTTGTATACAGTCAATGAACCAAACTTATTGATATCCAGAAAATCGTTGTTAATTTGTCTAGACATAACCTAGCTAATAGCCACACTGAAACTAAAGTTTCCTAGAAGATGAGATAGAGGAGACCCACACAGACGAATGACAAATACTCTCAGATAATTTAGGCATCATGAGAGAATTGCTGGGGGGCTGATAAAAGTGGGTTGGAGAAGCTTTTTTTAGGGCAATCTGGACACGGACATTCAGGCCCCTTGATATCAAAAGGTTGTTGGAAAAGAGAGCCACCAGAACATCATGGAGGCTTCTGAAAATGCCTCAAGGTGGCTATAAATTTAGAAGGGAGGGGCCTAAAGTAGCAGATTGCATGGAGACAAACCAGAAATACCTTCCGACCCGGGTTCTTCACTGAGGATGAGTCCAAGCTACACTTTAAAAATGTTACAGCATTCGAGAAAATGGAACACAGTTTCATGCTGTGATGTACTTTGATGCTGTGATAGAATCATTTGCCTTCTAGAGTAGAAGACTAAAAAGTCTGGAAGACTGGAAAGTTAAAACTCATTTGCATTAGGGGCTCTTTGTATGAAAACATGAGATAATCTCACTAATGCAACTCATATCTACCTGAAGAAGACAGGCATTGTTCTCTGTTTACTCCCATTAGTCTTCAATCAAAGAGCAACAATATCCAGAAAGTCAGAAAAAAAAGTCTTCTTTGTGTTTTTGGGTAAAAGTTTTGTGAAGAGCACATGAACACATGTATTAAAGCTGGTGCACTTTTCAAATGAATAGAGGGAGGAGAAATAAACAGAACCCCCAATCTCACAACTTCTGCAAGGAATTGACAAAACCTCATTTTACCTTTTAACTGCAGATTTTGCCAAATGCTTGGAAAGCAGCCTGTCAAGCATTTGGCGTGATGTCAAGGTGACCTGAAGGGGAAACAAGCAGAACGCAGGGTGTCAAGATGTAGAACATAATGTTATGTGGCCCTGTTGAAGGCAGAATGTGACCTTGGTAGAAGTCAAAACACGGAGCTTTGCGAGTGAAAATGAGAAGATTGCTGGTTTTGAGTATCCCTTTGACTGAATTGATTTCTTTAATGCTGTTGGAGTGAATTTTGTGAAGAATATTTGATTTTCTGCATGAGTTTTGTGTTTGCTCAGGCTGCAGTGGACAGAGAATGATGGGAAATGTCAGTCAAGTAGAGGTGTTGGCAGATGGGGGTGGGGTGGGGGTTAGGTGAAGGGCTGGCTGCATCGATCCTGCACGTCACAGTCTTCAGCTGACCTGCTGAGTTCCTTTAAGCAGGTTGCTCTGACCAGACTTTCTGTTTTTGTGCAGTTAGTATCATCCAATTACTAATACTTCAATACATTGATATACCATCCTAATAATAATATTCCTTAAATTATACTCAATTTGTGAGATTAGGAATAAGATGATAGCAAAAAGATGACAAAAAAATTAGTAGTTTTTTATTTCTTGTTGCAGCAAAAACCTTTCCCTTTAGATTTATAATCCGCTAAAGTAAACAAGAAACATCTAATCCAGATTACAAATAATTTAGCAGTATTATTTTATGATCCTTTTATATAACCTTTTATGTCATAACTGTTACCCCAGGCAGAGGACAATGATGTCTTTTGTAAGGACATGCTACAACTAGCTGGATGTCCCCTGCGGTTTCTTGAGACATCCATTACTGACGAGGCCTGGGGTGCCTCTGCCTCTAAAAGCTGCATACGGGATGCCGTCCCGAGAGGCTGACAACCTCCGGGGCACCAAACCATCACATTGAAATGCACGTGAGGCGACGACAAAGAGAAAGAATGAGATGAGCACTAGGATCGGCCCGTGACTAACGGGAGAGGCAGGGAGAAACCCAGCACTGGACGGGCATAATGCCAGGGCAGCTATTGAAAAGTCTGCACCATTACAACATAATGAACAGGCACTAATCTGAAGCTCAACTGCTGTTTACTACTATCTGCCTAAATACTGTTAGAGGCATCAAAGAGCAGCTGCTGATGTTTGCTTGATGCATTTTTAGTGCTTTTATTTACTCAGTGCTGCTGCAAAAAGAAAGTTTTACGATCTGACTATCTTGCTGTTGTAGTTTTATAGAATATGGGTATTAATGGAAAAGCCTTATTTTGTGTAATGAAGATTTTATATTTTACTTCAAGTGTAGAATTACAATAAAATTGTGGTCGTTTTTTTCAATAATTGGATGAGCTCACTTTTGTACATGTTACATGAAACTTGTGGCAATAGCGCCAAAATCAAAATCGCTTTTTTTGTCTTAAATCTATTTAGAATTTTGTTGCGGAAGTGAGATATACATGAAATTTTCTGAAGCTTTCTTCAAAACCTCAATGAGAATAGTTTAAATATTGTTCAGGATATCTTCAATGACGTTTATTAGGAAAACAAAAGTGACACTTCGCCACTCTTCACTAGTTCGACAAAATTTTAGCATGATTACAAAATTGTCTCTAATTTTTTGAGTTATTCACAATGTGTCACAGCTCAATGACATTCAGCACAGACAAAAAGGTTAATGACCCACTCCAATAAGAATTGTGTTTTTGGTGTTTTTAACATGTTCTTGTGGCATTTCTCTCATGATGGAGGACATTTTTAAAGGAAATTAGGATTAAAATTGTATTTCTTTATTCAATTTGAGTCAGGAGCTGATGAAAAAAATGCAGTTTGTGATGTAGAAAAAACAAGGGTTGGGCCACACAAGCTCCCTGCTCCTCTCTTCTACCAGTTATAGAATAAATTCCTGATCTTCACAACACATCAGACCTTAACAATTTTAAATGTCAACTAAAAACTTACCTCTATAAAATGGCTTTTAATACTCAGTAGTTTGTGGCATTTTAGTTTCTTTTACGTATTTTATTTATTAACTTTGTTAACAGTTTATTAAATGTTTTGCAGCACCTCATCTAAAGTGAGGAAGGTTTTTACCACAAACAACCACAAAGCATGAAGCTTTTAAGAACTTTATAACATTAAAACAGACTAAACACACAAAAAATTTTCCGTAAAAGAAATTTAATCGTTAACAAAGTTAATTAATACATTTGTAAAGCTTATAAGCAGTTTAGTAATATAGATTTTGAAGACAATGATTTGACTTTAGATATTAATAAATCTTATTAACACTTTTAGGTATTTTCAAGACAACTATAATGCTAATAAATATCTTACTAGCATCTTATACATTAATAAAGCCTATTAATTTGTGAAGTTAGTTAATAAAACTTATAAGCTTATGAACATTTAGGCTTGTGTGAGACAACAATAATGCTAATAAATGTCTTACTAGAACTCCAAACAATAATAATACTTCTTAATTTGTTAACAAAGGTTGTTTATAAAACTTATTAAACTTATTAACACTGACAAGTTTGTTAGGCATCTATAATGCCAATAAATGCATCATTAGCATCTTAAAAACATCCTATTAATAATGCTTGTAAATGTGTTAACTAAATAATTTAATTAACCATGTTAGACTTATTGTACTAATAACATTACTAACACCATTAATACTAACAATATTAATTACTAACACCCTTAAAATTCTATTATAAAGCTTGTTAAGGAATCTTAATATATATTGTTACCAAAGAAACTAAGCTGAAGTTTGGCAGACAAGTGGGGGTTTCTCTTCTGTACAAGGCCGACTGAGACTCTCAAAAACATGGAAATACCACAGAGTTTGAAATAAAACAACATTCTGTAGGAACATTGCTGATTGTCTGCATCAAAGCTGTATAAATAGAACGTAAGGCGTATGCACATGCATCAGTGACTCAGTGTGTACATGCTTTTTTATGTGAGCGGGCCTTTGCCTGTCATTACGTAGATTATAAATGGGACTTTGATTGCAAACAGTCAGTTGCCGTTTTCATATGAAGCGGTTAGGTTCATTATTTGTACTTCATAGCAGTCCCATAAATGCTTCTTTGTTCTTTTTGTGCATCTGTGTGTTTGTAATGGCTTGTTTGCAGAGTACAACCACGTCCCCATGACCATGATGGAAAAGCCATTTCAGAGTTTACCACTTTGACTTTTGCTGGAAAAGCCAGTGGGACAGAAAACATGGGAAAGGAAGCCAAGCACAAGAATTGGTTTTTACTTGATTAAACCGGATTTGCTGATGACTCAAGTGTGATATTGATTGGTTTGATGGTCCAGCTGACCCTCCTTGATGGCAAACAGTCCTCTTTCTTAGCTCATGCCGTTTTTAGAGTATATCGAAGAGAGGATGAAAAGCATTCTCATTATACTAACTATATATCTTCTTGTCTATGATTGTACATTAATATATAAGCTTGTTATAAATGACAGACTTATAAATAATAATATATTCACGTTGTTTCAAATGTATTCTTAGCTTTAAAGCCAGTCCAGTGATTGATATGTGAGTAAACATGTTAATGCGGATGTTAAAGTACATTTAAAAAGAAAAACAAATGACAGAAGGTTTTTATCAAACTGTTACAACTATTTTATAATACTGAAAATAAATTAGTCTTTAAAAAAACACTACTACCGTGTCTCAAGAGATCATCCCACAAAGGACCTGGATTCCAGGTGCCAGCACATGCCAAAGTGATGAAAATCTGTGATGATGCCATGATCCATGTGAATACTCGATTCTGATTGGCTCCAGGGTTTCCATTAAAAACTGATAACGGACCCTGAAAAAGGAAGTTCCTGTCACGTCTTAAATTATTGTGCTGGCCTAACCACCAGTTGGTAACTGGAACAACAGACATTTGGAACATACATTTTTCCTCTGTTTATCACAACAGACCGACAATAGAAAAGAACCGTCAGATGGCTCTACGATGGACATGCCAGGATCTCTTTTAAATATTTACCATCAACAACAATGTTGCTTTTGAATGGAAATACTTTGTTGCCTGTCTTCCTGCCTTATTGTTTCATAGAAATTTTTTGTTGATACAAATTTACAAATTTTGGACTTTGTTTCTTTGACACTAACTTGGTATCACTCAAAACGATGTGTAGTTTATACACCACCTTCTTTCGCTTCAGCAGAGCGAGGTCGGTGCAGGCCCTGTGACCGGTACTATGACAATGTGTCGAACCGCGTATCAAATAGTCTTGTGAAAACCGAAGTCTCAATATTTGATTTATTATTTATTACTTTCACAAGAGACCACGGGGTAAGAGGGATGATTTCCATTTAAGGATTCCACTGTCAGAAATGTATGGACTTTGCAGAAGCTACTGTCCTTCGCTTCGCATTGGCGGGTTCACGCCCCTTATTAGACATGTCCATTATAGGTGTGTACATTTCAGTTAAATCCCACAATTGGTACACTTTCTGATGCTGTTAAATTCTGGAAATTGGTGTCTGACTAATGAAAACTTTTTTACCTCTCTGATTTACTATTTCAAGAGATTCTTGCAAAATCTTTCTCATTGCCTTTTACATTTACATATACCAGTACCTTAAAAAAAATCGTTTTTTATTTAT